>NC_041015.1:10405000-11750000 GCF_004193775.1 Glycine soja
TGTTTCTAAGAAGAAATTGCAAGAAGAAAAGCAGAAGTGAGACATACTTCTTCTAGATGAAGTTCGGTATGAAACATTCTAAGCTCTCATTTTCATGTTATGTCCTCTTCTATTGAATAATTCTATGACCAATGCTTTCTGATTTCAGATTTTTGAGACAACAACATACATATTTAACAAAATTACAAGCTGCTAAGGTTGAACCAGAACTTGGTCCTAGCCAAAATGCAGATATTCATGATGTGCCCATTGAAAAGGAGAGGAATTGCTTTTCCAGTGAGTTATTGACTTTGCTTAAAACCCCAACTTATAGTTTTACATATGAACAAAAATAAGACGAGTGTTAACACATTTTTTAACAGTCATTCTTTACTATTAGTTAAAAATTTATTGAAATCTACAAAATTATGAGTAAAATTTGTTAAATAAGAAGTGACACTAACAAAATTGTGTTTTCTAATAAAATTTTAGTTAATAAATTAGAGAGTGTGTTGCTAACATTTTTCTATAGTAACCAAACTAATTTTGATCTTGAACCAAGAATAAAACTATGTTCAAATTTACATGAAAATTAAAATTGGAGTCAAATTCTTTATTGCAGATTAGCATGCATCAAGAAAGCAATGGGAGGGAAGAGCTAGAGGGAAATACACTGCCAATTACTGATAAGCCTCTGAACTTGTCAAACACTGAAAAGAAAAGTGGAAAGAAGAAAGTGTCATGGAATGATAATGTAGTTGTGATTGTACTATAGAATGTTGGCTAAGGAAACAACTAAATGTTGACTATGGAAAATTTTATTTGCTACATCATCCCGTTCACTGTTGGATGAAGTTGTAGAAGCTGATTCTGATACTAGGAAAACCTTCCACACTTAATTAGGAGCTAGGAAACAAAGAAACAAAGAAACAATTAAAAAGTATTTAAAGAGTATTAGATACTAAGTATCCAAAGTGGATAAGTATGTGAAACAATTATGGTATCACATGGCCGCATATTTTAAACTATGTATACTAGTTATAGTTGATTACTTGATTATTGCTGAGGCTTGAAATTGTTTGGGAACTCTGAATTAAGTAATGAAATAGATCTATTTTCTTTAGTCTTTACACACCCAAAGCTTGGTATATGACCTTTGCTAGCACATTTTGTTTATGAAATGGCTAAAAACCAAGATAATTCATGTGCAGTTTTGCTGAATTTTATGTGGATTTTTTGCAGAAAAGTTTTGATGTAATCTTATTCTCTGTATATATTAAAAAGTAAATCTTTTGGCTACATAACTTAGTCCCTTTCCCTTACGACTTTAAAATACAATTTGGTTGGTCGTGGGAACACAACCTTGAAGAAGCTTGCCTCTTTCCCTTAAAGTACCACAGCACCAAGCAACACTTGCACCTGCAAGCCAAAGGGTTGCAAAGCTTTTCAGCACAAAATGTGCATCTGGTTCCTCTGTTGGACTTTTACTCTTCAAAAAGAAGCAAATAATGTGCATAACAAATGTGCACCAGATTCCTCTCTTGATCGACCGTGATGCTTGTTGGATCTTTTTCTATAACATTGTAAGACACAACTTGAGCTTTGATATATCAAATTGTAGAGACAAAAGGTAATGGAAATGGTGGTTGTATATTATTTTGGGAGGTGTATCCACCTTGAGTGATAAGAGATAAAAAAAAAAGGGATAAAAAACAAAATGAAATGTAATAAAAGATGTTATGAGAAAAGAAGAGAAAAATAAAAAGAAAGAAAATGAGATTATTGTAAAATTGTATGTAAATATTTAGTGGTAGATCTAGAATTTTTTCTTAAATAAGAAATAATTTATAATATTTTAAAAAAAACACAAGTTTTCACAAAAACACATAATAATATATGCTACAAGAAATTCAAAATACTTAAACTTCTACAATTATAATTGTCTTATATGTATTTTCATACCTTAAAAATATTTTATGATTTTTTATTGTCAATACTATAACAAATTAAAAGGATAAAGTAATAAAATTAATATCAAATTATTCTCTTTTTTATGGGAGCAATGTCAATTTTTTACGAGGGAGCGTGGTCAACTGATGCTGTGGTGGAAAGGGGTAATTTCAGAAAGAAAAAGAAAATTTAAAACGTTGACAAATGACAAATTTTAATTGAGTCGCAGGTTTTTTCGTTCTCTTGGATATCGGAGGATGTAGCAAAGCTCTACATTGAATGAAAAATGTAACATATTTTAGACATGTTAAAATCATGTTATTCATTTGATGTAGTAAGAGGTATAACTTTAAATGAAATTAGGTGTTTATTTCTTATATAATACATATTTACACTTTGAATACTTGGATATAAGGATAACTTATTTATTATTTCACTCCAAGATGGCAAGACCCATAAAATATCAGGATTGACCATGGTCATCAGTCATCTTCCTTATGTACATAAGTAATCATTTCCAACAATTGTTGGAAGGCTAGTGCACGACTGTAATTTTTTTTTTATTTATGATAATGATGATGGCGGTGGAAGCCTTATATTGATGAAGTTAAAAAAAATAGTGATAAACAGCATTTTACATTAATAAGGATAATATAAAGACTAAAATTCAATAAGTACTTGATTAAGTGTTATTAAGTTTGGATCCTTAAGTAGGTGATTAGGAGGTTGGATCATGATTGATGCAAATGAAAAAATCCATATGGGGAGTGGGCAATTCACCTAATATGAGTGCTAGAAAATTTCCTAGAATTCATTAAGTAATACTATCATATATAAGGATTAATTTGTTAATAAGGACTAAAATGTTTTTTATCTTTATGAAATTTACAAATTTCAAATTGAGTCTTGTAATTTTTTTATTTTTATTTTTCATTATCATATAATTATAACATGTTATTTTTTTATCTGGAGTAAGATTTGATTGTATTTGAATTTATGATGATATTTTATATTGATGTAAATATAATATTTTTTTATATCAGTTTATATATGTATATGTAATTGATGTAAAAAATTACTTAATTTTATAAAAACAAAATATATATTTAAACATTTTAAATATTTATTATGTGTATGATACACCACACAAACTTACACAGGATGAAAACATTAATTATAATAATTGTTATAATAAAACAAGTAAAAGTAAACTCGGTACAAACTTGTTAAGTTTTTTATGTATAAAAAGATTCACAATAACTTACATACACGGCTTATTTAATTGAGTTATAGACCCGCTTATACGTGACTTGTATTACTAGTTGTAAAAGCATAATGTTAAAAATTCAATCAAACCAACTAAACCAATTAAAAATAAATGGTTTGGTCGATTTTGAATCTCTTGTTGAATGAGTTATATCATCCACACAATATGACCTAGCCGGTTGATTCTATGGTTGAATGGATAAATCAATCATTGGTTTATTTGAACAAGTTGAACTAGTATTGTTATTTTTAAAAAAATGCAAAATCAATGAAAATAAAAAATGATACACCTAAGAATCTAAAAATTATTTAGAGAATCAACTTACCACCAAACCATTATAATTAATCAATAATTTTTAAACACAATTAATCCACTAATCCCAACCGGTCTGTTTTTCTAAAAGTATGTGTAGAAAGTATAATCCTAGGGGCCAATACCATTGGATGTGCATTATCGTTTTCTATTGTCAACACATTGCCGTGTGCCTAATCCGAGTCCGAGCATTCAAATTGGATTCCATTTCGTACCATAAATTATGCTCATTTCTTAATAATCCCGTGCTAAAAAAGAAAAATTTAACCCTAGCAATTTTCTCTCATTGTCTAAATATTTAAATCACTCTACTCTAGAAGACACACCATCCGCAAAGAAACCTCTCCCAAAACCCACACACCCACTTCCAAAACGATGTCGTCTTCGGAGTTCCAAGACCCCGCCGCCGCCGCATCATCGGAGGCCCAAGTCAGCAAAAAGGCGGCTAAGAAGGAGGCCGCGAAGCTGGAGAAGCTCCGCCGCCGCCAGGAAATCGCCACCGCATCCGCCGCCACGGCCAACCTCTCCGTCGACGAGGAGGACCCTCTCGGCGGAAACTATGGCGACGTGCCGCTGGTGGAGCTGCAGTCTAAGACGCCGGCAGACGTCGGCGAGTGGACGCGAGTGGAGGCGCTCGGCGGCGCGCTGGAGAACAGGTCAGTGCTGATTCGCGGGAGGGCGCAGGCGATTCGCCCCGTCGGGAAGAAGATGGCGTTTTTGGTCATCAGAGAGAATGGCTTCACCGTTCAATGCTTGGTGCAGGCGCAGGCCGATACGGTGAGCCCGCAGATGGTGAAGTTCGCCGCTGCACTCAGCCGCGAGTCCATCGTCGATGTCGAAGGCGTTGTTTCGATCCCCTCCGCTCCCATCAAAGGCGCCACACAACAGGTTCGTTCGTTTTTAGTTAGGGTTTGTGAATTTTGTTATCAGGTTATGGTTACTCTTCGATGCAATGCTCAACGTAGTAGCCGTCATACATATTTTGATGAAACACTTTCTAAAAAATATATATATTGCCAGTTGGAAATTCTATGAAAATTGAATAGTGTTTTTCAGTGAATAATATTATAATGATTTATTTGAAGATTTGGTAGGTTGAAGATTAGTGATTGAATTTGAAGTTTGTGATTGCCAGTAGAAATGCAGTTTATACAGATTTTGATGACACTTTTTTTTTATAAAAAAGATGCGTTGCCAATTAGAAATGCTGTAAAAACTAAAAATATTGAAATAGTGTTTTGTTTGAATAATAGTATATGATTTACTTGAAGATACGTGTTTGCATGCTTGTTTATTTTATTTTGGTTGGTTGAAGATTAGTGATTGAATTTGGAGTTTGTGATTTTTTTGTTGAGTGGGTTTGGTTTGTTCTTGTAGGTGGAAATTCAAGTGAGGAAGTTGTATTGTGTCAGTAGGGCTGTACCTACTCTGCCTATTAATCTTGAGGATGCTGCTCGAAGTGAAGTTGAAATCGAGACGGCTCTTCAGGTATTTTGAGTAAAGATGTTTGGGTGGTTGTTTGTTTGATGTATCCTGTTTGTTTGAGGAATTCACTGTTATTATTTTGATCTTGCTTTATGTGCTTGTTAATGGGAGTTTTAATGGGTGCAGGCTGGTGAGCAACTTGTTCGTGTTAATCAGGATACACGTCTGAACTTTAGGGTGCTTGATGTGCGAACGCCAGCTAATCAAGGGATTTTCCGCATTCAGTCTCAAGTTGGAAATGTAAAGCATATTATCTTTGATGCTATTTTGATGAGTTTAATTATTTACTTTTTAATCACTTTGGCACCAGTTGGGGTTGCTTCAAATTTAAGTTTATTGATATAAGTGCTTACTGATTACTGAGACACTTGCATAAGAAATGCATTTGCAGTTAGATTCTGAGTCAAATGCTTTGTTTAACTTTCCATTGTTTTGTTGGGCAGGCGTTTAGACAATTCTTATTATCTGAAGGTTTTTGTGAAATCCACACTCCAAAGTTGATAGCTGGATCTAGTGAGGGAGGAGCTGCTGTTTTTAGACTGGACTACAAAGGTCAACCTGCATGCCTGGCCCAGTCACCTCAGCTTCACAAGCAAATGTCTATTTGTGGAGATTTTGGCCGTGTTTTTGAGATTGGTCCTGTGTTTAGAGCAGAAGATTCCTACACTCACAGGCATCTGTGTGAGTTTACAGGTCTTGATGTTGAAATGGAGATTAAGAAGCATTACTTTGAGGTATATTTAGCATGTAGGAAAATGTTATGTGTTTGCATTTAAAACTATTGAGAGATAAAAATGATTTACTGATGATTTGAGTTTTTGGGCAGGTTATGGATATAGTCGATAGACTGTTTGTCGCAATGTTTGACAGTTTGAACCAGAATTGTAAGAAGGATCTGGAAGCTGTCGGGTCTCAGTATCCATTTGAACCTTTGAAGGTGGTTATTTTGTGTCACCTTAATTATCTTATGTAGTGGATTTGTTATGGTATCTGCTGTATATTGTTTTACTTGATTTGTTATGTAGTGTGTAACTAATATGAGATGCAAATGAATATGTGAGTTACATATTCTTCTTGTTTCTGATTTGACAATAGCCATGTTAATGTGCAGTATCTGCGGAAGACACTACGGCTTACATATGAAGAAGGGATTCAGATGCTCAAGGTATGGATAAAATTTCTCAACTAACTAACTTGCAAGTGGTGGATAAAAAAAGGAGATATGATGATGATGATGATGATGATGTGGGAATCTTACATCTTTATTTTATTGCCTGTTTCATAACACTTGAGAGAAGAAGGGGATGTGTGTTTAAAGCGCTGATGGGAGTGTCCCTTGCACATTTTAATCTATAGATTAGCATGCAAACAATTCTCAACAATCATGCATGTTAATATATGAAAATTAAAAATAATGTATGTCATAAATTCTGAAATTATATTATAAATGTCAAAGAAAAAGGTAAAATGATAGACATCAACGAAAACAAAATGGGATAGATAGAATAATAAAACCAAGAGGGGAAGGAAGTTTTACAAAAAAATCAGGTCCTCTATCATGAAAAGTAAAAGATTTATTGGTGATTACAACTAAGTAATATTCTTTTGCAATTCAAAATATCAACCAAAAAACCCAATAATTTGCTGGATAATTAACTATAGTAAATTAAAAAAAGGTTGTTATAAAATCTGTATGCAGACGAACATTTTGTCAAGTGTTGGATCTTTTGGTCTTGGGAAGTACTCTTTTGCTTTCCTTCAGTTATCTTGAAATGTTGGTCCTAGGAAGCACTTTATGTTGGATTTCCCCTTTACCTATCTCTAGCCATTTTGACACCATTGCGTCACCGATGAATTTTCATGAAGCATAGTTAAAACTGTGTTCATATATAAAAGCTAAGACATATTTGTTTTCATCCAATTAGAGTCTGAGAACAGATAATAGTAACCAGGAACGACCCTAATATAAACTGAAATAGTTGAGCGTGTTTTTTTTTTCCCTCTGTTGAACGGACTTTCAACGGGTATCCAAACAGGCACTAAAACTATAGGATAGTAAGAATTTACAGCATGCATGTTTTGCAACTAGTAACGATTTTTTGGCTTTGCAGGATGTTGGAGTAGAAATTGAACCTTATGGTGACTTGAATACTGAAGCGGAAAGGAAATTGGGTCAGCTAGTCTCAGAGAAGTAATTCCTCATCCTTTTACCACTAAATATTGTCTTTTGTTGTGAGCTGTTATTTAAGCTAAGTTTGATGTTATTGTATTTAGATATGGCACAGAGTTCTATATCCTTCACCGGTACCCTTTGGCTGTAAGGCCATTCTATACAATGCCTTGCTACGACAATCCTGCATACAGCAACTCGTTTGATGTCTTTATTCGAGGTTTGCAACAAGTTATTTTCTCATACAATGCGTTGTTATGACAATATGGTCCAATTGACTCAGAATGTCTGGTTTAACTGTCATCTTTGAATATATATGTATTTCCTAGAAGGTTGTGGTTTCTGTTCCGGTTCTTATTTGAACTTCTGTGGGTTCCTTGTCCCTTAGGTGAGGAGATAATTTCAGGAGCTCAGCGTGTTCATGTGCCAGAATTTTTGGAACAACGTGCAGCAGCTTGTGGCATCGATGTCAAAACAATATCTACATACATTGATTCTTTCAGGTATTGTTTTTTCCTCTTCCTCTCTAGCTTATATTTTGTGTTTATGCCTCTTCTTCCTACTTGGCTCAGGCAATTAACTTTTTTTTATGTAAAAAAATGTCTGTCAAAAACTAATTGCTTGATATTGATCATTTCCAGATATGGGGCACCACCACATGGTGGCTTTGGAGTAGGGTTGGAGCGTGTAGTGATGCTCTTCTGTGGCCTGAATAACATTCGCAAAACATCACTCTTTCCTCGTGACCCACTTAGGATTGCGCCATGATAAAATCATATCCCAACAGTTAATTGCTCAAATATTTAGCCTTTACAATTTTTTTATGTTGAATCCTGAAAACATTATTTAAATTCCTAGCCTTGGAGCTTATACCCACCGTGATAAAAAAAATGTTTTGACTTGATGTATTGCCACTGTGTATTCGATTGACCCACTTTTAGAAAGTCCGTCTTTCTCCTCTTCATCAGAAACCAGGTGAAACAATGATGACTTTGATCCCATGAACATATTTCAGCTTGAGATTTGGAACTGGGAATGACTTAATTTTTACTTTTGCATACATGCATTCATGTATGCATTCAAATCAAGTAGCATTTTGTTAAACAAGTTATGTAAAGTATTATTATTACTATATATTAAGTAAAAAATAATTTCATATTAAGTATAACATTGAATTTTACGTTGACTATCGATGGTCTAACACAATCCTCTTAACTCGGGCTTGAGACCAGCTATGAAAAGACATAGGCAAGTTTATCAAGTAAAATATAGTTAATTTATAGTAATTTAATGTTTTTTTACTGCATTAAATTATAGTAATTTAATGTTATATGTTTAATTTTTATTTAATTTCTCTTCAATCAAATTACCTATTTTTCTCTCCCTCTGTTTCCTTATTTCCTACTAATCATTGGTTACTTGGCATGCTTTTGGTCCATTTTGAGTTTCCCTTATTGCCAACTAAAATTGTAGTAAGTTCAGTCTAATTTGTTTTTTCTTTTTTCTGATATGATTAGCTACTTAACTTTCTTGAATGTGGTGATTTTTTAGTGTAAAGTTTTTCTTCGTGAAGTTGTGAAATTTGGAAAATGGATGCAGGCGATTTTCATTGATTTTGGTTCTAGCCTTCGAGGGTAGGGACATAAAATTTAGTAAAAATAAAATGCTAAAGAAGGATTACGTTGACTTTCCTACGTGGTGAGAAAATGAATTATGTGCAGAGGAAGTTACAGCTCACATCTATTAATTATTAATCAATAAAAATAATCTTCTTTTATCTTTTATATTATAATTTGAAGAGTTGAAGTTTTTTATTTAGACATTTTTAATATTTTTTTATCATTTATAAAAGTAGCATTTTACACATTAGTTTCACAACTAACTAAAAAATATTTATATCAATAAAAATATTTATTTGTTTTATAAAATTTAACTATATAAAAAATAAATATACATAAATAATAAAATATTTAAGATAAATCCACGTTTACTTTCATCTTATTTCTACTTTTTTTTTTCAATTTCTCTTTTCATTCTGTGACATTAGTTAGTCATTATATTTATCAATTTTTTCTTTTTGTCTCTTTTCTTTTCAACCACCAAAAATAGAGTGCACCATTATAATAACTCATTAAAATAATAGTAATAATAAAAGGGGAAGCTCGATCAATAGCTTGAGGTGGAAGCATTGAAATCAATATAAATGAACGTTGGGGTTTGAGACAATGTCATCATCCATCCTTGGCTCCTAACAACTTTGCATTTCAGTCCATGGCATCATACATGCAGAAAAACCTCTCTTCCTCTTTTCCCTCAGCATCATCATCATGGTTTGAGGTGTATGCAGCCTTCTCCACATTCATGATGCTGCTAAGAACAGCACTCAATAATCTCATACCTCACCAAATTCGATCCTTTATTGTCTCAAAGCTGAAGAGTTTCTTCTCAGACAGACAATTGCAACACAACCATGAGGTTTCACTTCAGATCAACCAGTTTTGGGATCGCCAAACCAACCAAGTCCCAAGCTGCCCAAGACTATCTCCCTGCTAGGATAACACACTGTTACAAATCCCTCAAAGTTGGCAAACTAATGCAGCAGAAGAACATTGTAGTGGCCTTGGATGGAAAGCAAGAGGTGGTGGATCAATTTGAAGACATCAAACTCAGGTACCAAAAATTAATAAATTATGAATAAACCACCATTTTGGTGCCTGGGAATGTATAACGATGTCACGTTAATCCTTGAAATTTAGGAATTTTTAAATAAGTTTATGAAATTTCTGACGTTTTAATTAAGTCTTTGAACTTAACTGTCATTTTAGTTTCTAAACATGTTAATATTATCACTTAAGTCTTATTTTTTTAAAAAAATTTAGACTAATGTCGTTGATAAATTATACTTTTAGAGACTTAGATTTCCATTGTTTCAAGGACTAATATGACAACATTATATATTTTTAGGGTTATGGGGGTAACTGTAATGTGTAAGAGAGGTGTTAGTGTAGTATTTTTTTTCAAACAATTAAGGAGTTAGTGCTGATAGATTGAAAAAATAAGACAGTTTTGTGCAATTTCACAAAACTTAAAAGGAGCGTGAATATAAGTTACTCTATTAAAAATTTATATGTGAAAAACTTCAACTCTTAAAATTATATAGTATTTATAACATAGATGCAGATTTTTATATAATTATTATTGATGAATAGAAGATTTGAGTTTGGGTCACTGAAACTTCCTCTGCACTAATTTCATTTTCTCACATGTCCCCATCTCCACAAGTAGGAAAGTCAACATATAATCATTATTTAGTATCTTTTTGGACTAAATTTTACTTCCCAACCCTTGAACCATAATCAATATCTTTTTTTAAAAAATTAGATAAGATTACTCTACTTCTATCACTAATTTTAATTTTGAATTCTTAGGTGGAAGCTTGTTGAAAGTTCCAAAGAGGATTCTGATCATCCAAAATCAAGTGAGAAGCACTCACTTACACTAACCTTCGATGAGAAGCATAGAGAAAAAGTAATGAACAAGTACATTCCACACATTCTAAGCACTTACCATGCCATGCAAGCAGCAAAAAGAACTATCAAAATCCATTCCACAGGGGGCAGTAGGCACTGTTGGCAGAAAACCAAGTTAACACATCCAGCCTGTTAAGCTCTAGTATTATATTCATGTCCCGTCTTATTACAATTGATGAATATTTATAATGAAAATGGAATAACAGAATTTGGAATTCTGTGGTGATAAGGTCCTAACGGAAAGGTGGGAATATTCCTAATGACAGACAAGATCAAGGAAGTTGTCTCCCCACGCAACCAACTCAGCAAAAAAGGTTACACAAAATCTTTGAGGTAAGTCGGGGTCTTGCTCTTCCTTTGTGGCCTTGTTTCTGGTTTCACTGTATTGCTATCATTCCCTTTGCCATCCAAAAGCACCTTGTCCTCAAGGTGGTAGTTAGCTTGAAGTTAATTCCAGTCTTCCCATGAAGTATCATCCAATGATAATCCTTGCCATTGAATTAGAACTTCCAGTGTGGAGTCATATGGTTTGCACGTGTTCAGGATAGCTAGAGGTTGAATGATAAGGTGATCATCACCAATGAGCACTGGTAGAGTTGCAGTGGAAGATATGTCACCAGGGTGTGGTGGATGGAAGGGTTTGAGTAGAGAACAATGAAATGCTAGGTGGATACGAGCTTCTTTAGGCAATTGAAGTTTGTAGGCTGTCGGCCCAATCCTTTCAATGACCCGGAAGGGCCCATAGAATCTTTTTGCAAGCTTGGAATATCCAGTGGATTGACCCGAAACGAAGGTATGTCGGTGAGGATGGACTTTGACTATAACCAAGTCTCCAATCACAAACTGTACATCTCTATGTTTGGTGTCTGCAAAGTGCTTCATACTTGTTTGAGCATTTTCCAGTTTCTTCTTGATTTCAGCGAAAACTGTTGCTATATCAATGAGCATTTCATCAACAACTTTGATGTTAGAGGCGCTAGCCAAATATTGCGAAAAATTGAAAGGCTTTTTGCCAAAAGTGATTTCGTAAGGGGAAACTCCCGAACCCGAGTGCCAAGACGTGTTATATGACCACTCAACCCAGTGTAATGATTTTCCCCAAGACGAAGGCTTCTTATGAACAAAAGTGCGATGATACTGTTCGATAACTCGATTTAATACCTCCATTTGTCAATCTGTCTGTGGATGATACACAAAGCTCATGTGTAAGCGTGTTCCACTTAACTGAAATAGTTCCTGCCAAAAATGACTAAGAAACAAGGGGTCACTATCAGAAACTAAGCTTCACGGCATTCCATGGAGTTTTCCGACAATCTCCATGAACAGGATGACGACAGAATAAGAAGTGTGATGAGTGGGTAGCATACCCAAGTGAATCCCCATTCGAGAACCTATTGACAACAACAAAAATGGTTGTATAGCCATGAAATGCAGGTAGGTCGGTGATGAAATCCAGAGATAAGCCCTCCCATGGACGGCACGACACTGGTAAAGGGCACAATAATCCCACCATCTTCTTAGTCTCATATTTCATGTGTTGGCAGTCAACACATGAAGCAATAAATCGTTCGACATCCTTCCTGATTCCTGTCCAATAGAAGTTCTTTGTCAATCTCGCTATTGTTTTGGCGACACCCATATGACCACCTGTGGAAGTGGAATGATATTCCGTGAGTAGGGTGCGAATAAAAGATGAGCTTTAAGGTAACCAAATGTGCCCCTTTTGTAGAATTAGGTCTTCGGTGACAGAGAATTCAGGATGTTCATTGATGTGATCGATAATAGCTTGCTTGAGTTGGGGAAATTCAAGGTCTTGAGAAAGATTGCTCTTTAATTCCTCCAAAAAGGTTAAACATGGCACTGATAACAATGACAAGACACCAGAAGGAACTTCAGGAAGTCTGGACAGGGCGTTGGCCACCACTTTGGTGTTACCGGAGCGATACTGAATACAATAATCATAACCCATGAGACATGTGAGGTACATCTGTTGCTCCGGCGTTTGGATTGTGGAAGCAAAGCTTCCAAGCTTATTTTGATGATGCCAAAGACTCAAGTCAAGAATCAAGATTCAAGCAAATTTCAAGAATCAAAGAGTCATTCAATCAAGAATCAAGATTCAAGTGAAGATTCAAGAGAAGACTCAAGAAATGTAAGAACCTCAAGAAAAACATCAAGATAAGTATGAAAAGAATTTTTCAAAGAAAAGATTGAATAGCACAATTTGTCCAAAAGAATTTTTCAAAGAAAAATCTTTTACCAGAGCTTTTACTCTCTAGTAATCGATTACCAAAAGGCAATAATCGATTACCATAAGCCCAAAACAGTTTTATAACTGTTTTACAAAGTAGTAATTGATTACCATGGGCATGCAATCGATTATCAATATTTTTGAACGTTGAATTTCAAATCTCAAGAGTCACAACTTGTGACAAAATATTTTCAAAATAGTGTAATCGATTACACAATATTTGTAATCGATTACTAGTGGTTCTGAATGTTGGATTTCAAACTTCAACACGAAGAGTCACAACTTTTGATAAAATAAACTGTGTAATCGATTACACTATAATGGTAATCGATTACCAGTGACTGGTTTTGAAAAATAAATTGTCAAAGAGCCATAACTTTTAAAGTGATTAGTTTTTGCCAAGAGTCACAACTTTTAAAGTGACTGGTTTTTGAAGAAATTGTCAAGAGTCACAACTTTCTTAAAGTGACTGGTTTCGAAGAAATTGCCAAAAGTCACAACTTTTAACATGGTTTCTTCAAGAGCCATCAAATGGCTATAAATATGTGATCATGACACGAATTTCAACAAGAGATTATTCTGAACATCTTTCTAAAAGTTTTTGTTCAACACTTGCTTTGTCAAGAAAAGTTCATTGGGCGAAAACTTGTGCTATTCTATTTTCTTCCTCTCTTCCATTCTTACCAAAAGCTTTTCAAGAGACCTACTCTTGGTGACTGTTTTCAAGAGAAGGTCTTCTTGGTTGCAAACACTGAACACAAGGGACCAACGTTCCTTGGGTTCATTGCAAGAAGCAGGATTTGCTTCTTGGTTAATCACTAGACACAAAAGACCAATGTCTTTTGGGTTCATTGCAAGAAGTGGGTATAACTTCTTGGTTGTTATCACTGGACACAAGGGACCAACGTTCCTTGAGGTTCATTGCAAAAAGTGGGAATAACTTCTTGGTTGTAATCACTGAACACAAAGGAGGGAAGTCCTTTGTGGTTCATTGCTTGTAAAGGATTTTACAAGGATAGAGGAAATCTCAAGCGGGTTGCTTGGGGATTGGACATAGGCACGAGTTGTGACTGAACCAGTATAAATCCGGTTTTGCATTCTCTCTTCCCTTAATCTCTTTTACTTTCTGTTGTGTTTATATTTCTTTAAAGTTACTTCTCCTTATTTATTATTCTAGTAACTTATAATTAAAGAAATAATTGAATCTAGGGAATATCTAAGTAAGGGAAATTTTCAATTAGGAATAGTCAATGAAATCTTAATTCAACCCTCTTTCTTAAAATTTCTGAGGCCAATTGTCCAACATGGATCACTTGCGTCAACAACTCCTTGAGACTACAGTGGTCTGTTAGTATGGTGAAGCGGTGGCCAAGCAGATACTGACACCATTTTTTAACAGCGGTCGTAATCACAAATAGTTTGCGAACATACATAGAAGCACCAAGCAATTTAGAAGGGAATGATTTGCTGAAGTATGCAATAGGGTGACTATGTTAACATAGAACCGCACCCATGGCTATACCCGATGCGTCGGTCTCCTCCGTAAAGAGAAGTGTGAAATCAGGCAGGTGAATGATTGGAGCCGAAGTGAGAACCTCCTTGAGGTGAGTGAAGGCTGACTGAGCTTCCAAAGTCCATTCGAATGGTTCTATGGTCAGCAATTTATTCAGGGGTGCCACAATCATAGCGTACCTTCGAATGAATCTGTGATAAAAACCTGCTAGGCCCAAGAAGCTACTCAGGGCTCCCGCAAAATGAGGGTGAGGCCATTGTTGAATGTCTTGAACTTTGGTCAGCACTGGTTCGATCCCTCGCGATGAGACCACATGGCCTAGGATTTGACTTGGTTCTGGGCGAAGGTGCATTTTGAAAGCTTCAAGACAAATTGTTCCTCCAACAAAACTCGAAATTATTTCTCCAAGTGAAGTAAATGATCCTCCAATGTTGGACTTTATATGAGAATGTCGTCAAAGAAGATGATGATAAAATGACAGAGAAATGGTCAAAAAATGGTGTTCATCGTGGCCTGGAGTGAAGAAGGTGCGTTACACAGCCCAAATGGCATCACCCTAAACTCATAGTGGCCATGGTGTGTGCGAAAAGCAGTTTTGCAAACATCTTCTTCATGCATTAGAATCTGATGATAACCTTGCAACAAATCCAATTTAGGAAACCAACATAATTCTCCTAACTCATCCAAGAGTTCATCAATTGTGGGGATAGGAAAAATGATCCTTGATCGTGAATGCATTCAACGCCCTATAATCAATACAGAACCTCCATGTGTCATCATGTTTATGAAATAGAAGAACAGGGGAGGAAAAATGGCTCGTATTGGGTCAAATTTGGATTTCAAGGGCTACAACCTCTACAAGGAAGAAGAATAGAAAAGGTAAAATATTATATTCATGTCCTGCCTTATTACAATTGATGAGTATTTATAATGAAAATGCAATAACAGAATTTGGAATTCTATGGTGACAAGGTCCTAACGGAAAGGTGGGAATATTCCTAATGGCAGACAAGATCAAGGAAGCTGTCTCCCCATGCAGCCATCTCAGCAAAAACAGTTACAGAAAATCGTTGAGGTAAGCTGGGGTCCTACTCTTCCTTTGTGGCCTTGCTTTTGGTTTCATTGTATTGCTATCACAACCTCATTGACACACTAGCAATGGATTTTCAGCAAAAACATGCCATAGTTGATGATTTGGATCGGTTTTTGAGAAGAAAAAAGATGTATAAGAAAGATGGTAAGCCTTGGAAACGTGGCTACCTCTTGTATGGGCCTCAAGGGACAGGAAAATATAGCCTTGTTGTAGCTATGGCTAACTATTTGAAGTTTGATGTGTATGATTTGGAGCTAGGTTCTTTGTGTTCTAACTCAGACCTCATGTGTGCCTTGAGGGACATGTCTAACCATTCCATTGTTGTGATTGAAGACATAGATTGCTACAAAGAGGTAATAATCCAATCAATAGCAAACGATTCAGATTAAGAGTCAAACTATGAACACAAGCCTGCCAAGGTTTGTTTTTTCTTTAGTAAAACCTTCACCTCATTCACTTCATAGTTTTCCACTAAAACTATAAGCAACCTAAAATACTTAACCACTTTTTTCACTTTTTGACCCTCTTATTATCGGTAAAACACAATTTTAGTTCCTTATTATTTTTTTTTGAATTTGTTCTTTCTATTATATTTATTGTGTAATTTTTGTTTTTTTTTTTATTAATTTGCATCTAATATTTAACATAAGTCTTGACTTGACATTTTTTTTGCGTTATCACGTTAGTAATTCATCCTAATATGACACTCTTCTATATCATAACGTCAATATGTATGTTAAATATTAGACATTAAATTAATAGATGAAGAAAAAATAATTGGACAATTAAAATAAAAGAGGACTAGATTTGTGCAAAAAATAGGGATCAAAATTGAATTTTAACAATAATAAAGATATCAAAAGTATAATTAAGTTTAACATAAATTATATTTCTTAAATTTATGTTGAACTTCATTTAGTATTTTGTTTCCAGTATATAGAATTAGAGGTAGTACCAAGTAAGACTCAAAATTTAACAAATTTTAACAAGTTTGAGTCAATGAAAAACAAATGTGCTAGAAAAACAAATGTGCTAGAAAATATGTTGTTAGTTTTTCTCTTTTTTTGGCTTAAGTATAAAGATAAAATCTAATAGAGGTAAAATATGTGCTACTTTGCAATGGATCTTCATAAACACTCAAGTAATTACAATGCTTCCTCAAAATCATTGCATAGGTTAACACAAAGAGGTTTACTCTGTCGGGTCTACTTAACAACATGGATGACTTGTGGTCAAGTGGTGGATACAAGCAAATTATAATCTTCACTAGCAACCATAGAGAAAGAATTGACCCTGCATTGCTATGCCTTGGTCGTAAGGACATGCACATTCACTTGTCCTTCCTCAAAGGCAATGCATTTCGAATCCTTGCTTCCAATTATTTAGGAATTGAAGGACATCATCCACTTTTTGAACAAATCAAAGGGCTATTGGAGAAAGTAGAAGTCACACCTGCAGTAGTGGCAGAGCAACTAATGAGCAATGAAGATCCTGATGTTGCTTTGGAAGCACTTGTTAAATTTCTCAAAGAAATGGACAAGGAAAAAGCCTGCATTTAGATTTATGAATGAGAATGAAAATTCAGCATGCTTATATGTGGAGTTGTACAACTTCAATGCAAAATACAAATGAAATGCTCTTTGCTTTTGTAATGTATATATGGAATTGTGGTACAACTTCAATGCAAAAAGTTCAAAATTATACTATTATTGTTAGAAATGACCTACAATAAGAGTATATTTGGTTGAGTGAAAATAGATTGGAGGAGTAAGAATATGTTTGGTGTTTGTGTGTCTATCATACTCGTTCATCTTTTTGCCCATAATTTGTTTGTTAAAATCATAGACTTGTAGCAATCAAAGTGTTAAAACGTGTAGTGATGAGTGGTGAAAATATGTTGTCCCAATTTTGTTGAATAGTCACGATTTTTAGTCGTTAGTTTAAATACCTGCATTTAGTAAAAGTTAAAAACGACCAGAAAAGTGTTAACATCATTTGCAATTTAACAAAGATATGACATAAGGAAAAATTCATAAAACTTTTAAAAGTGAGGGGCAATTGTGTGTTCTCACAATTTATACAACTGTTACTGCAACTCCCCTAGTGCTGTGTGACTAGACGTGGTAAAATCATTACGCTATTCTATCGATCTAAATCTGTTCAGTAAAATATAAATTTTGAATTTTAGTTGAATGCAAACTATTATTATTTATTTTAGTTTGATTTGATTTTTTATGAAATGTAAAGTTAGATTTTAAGTTTTGAGTTTGATTGACTTAATTCAGACTTAGTCCGTATAAAAATGCAAAAAAACTTGAAAAGAAAGAAAATTGAGTTAATACTTTATTTTAAGATTTTTTTTTTGTCTAAACATAAAAAAATATTATAACACTCTCTTCCATTTTTTTAAAAAGATAATTGATTTCAAATTACCCTTTTTAAAAAATGAAAGATGTTGAATGGTTTTTTTTTTAAATGTCAAAAGAAAGGTCATTGATGCTTGGAGCACCCAACAACGTGGGTGAAAGAACTAAAATGTCCTTCACCCTTTCTTATAAAAGACCGTAGTGACTCGTCCGTATGAGTCACTATTCATTTTCGTCTCCCATTTCCTCTCCCGCGCCATTTCTTCCCCTTCATATATGCTTCTTCTTCCTCCTTTTCTCCGGTGCCTTTTCGTCTGTACGTGCTTCTTCTTCCTTTTATCCGGTGCCTTTTCTTCTTCCTCTTGTTTTGGTGGTGGTCCGTGGTTGCTGCTGGTGGGTTTTCTTTTTGTTACTGTTGGTGCCTTTTCGTCTTCTTGATCGTCTTTGAGGTTAGTGAATCCTTCTCCTTAACTATTGTGTATTGTATTATGTTTTCTCATGCCCCTTCTTCTTCGCACCTTTGTGCCTTTGTGGTTGTTGGTTCTCCCATGCCCCTGCTTCGGCGTTTTCTTTCTCCCCCGTTATGGTTTTTTTTTAAACCCATACGGATTTGCCAATTCGTACCCTTTAAAAAAAATTGGAAAGCGTTTATACGAAAATTTGATTTTGTTGAAATGTAAATTTTTTCTGTGATTTATTTGTTGTTTGTTATGGTTTAGTAATTTTTTTGAATTGTTAATTTATTATTTGCCTGTAGCATTTGTAGTAGTGAACATAGTTATTTAGCATTTGTAGTAGTGAACATAGTTATTTAATTTGAAATAGATAGGATGAAAATCCGCGTAGGTGGAAAATTTAGAAAAACTATATACAGTTGGTTAGTTAGTTCAAAATAATTTTAAAATATACGACAAAAAATGTGACAATGTTTTACTGATCCGTATGATATTTTTTTAAAAATTTTTTTAATTAGTGTTTTGACCATTTGTATGGTATTTTTTTAAAAATAGTGTTTTGGTCATATGGATCAGTAATCCGTATGATTTTTTTTAAAATAGTGTTTTGGTCGTACAGATTGACAATCCATATGAATCATACAGATCATTATGAACCAAACAGATCTGTATGGTATTTTTTTTAAAATAATGTTATGTTTATTAAAAAAAAATTGTAGTTATTCTTTTAATTTTTTTTGTGATTTTGTTAAAAAAAATTTAATGTATTTATCGTAAAGTTTTTTTGTAATTTTTTTAATTGAAAATAATATATTTCAAATATGTCAGAATGTCAGGCTCTGCTCCACCGCCATTACGGTTAAGCACCCTCAACGAGGAACTGAAAATGGTTCTTGTAACTCTGCCTACTAAGAATGTTTCCCTTTCATATTGGCGTTTATCATGACTGTTAATTGAATGTCAATTTTGTTATATCATACTTGAATGTTAATTATGTGAGAATTAACAAATGAAGAGCACAGACAATGCTGCGAAATGGCCAAGATCATGCTGAAGGTCGCGGTTCCACCAGATACTATTTTAAACACCGTTAACGCCAAGGACCAGGTCATCTTCATTTTGATTTAATTAACATATCATTATTCTGTTATTTTGTATAACTAACCAACCATATTTTGTTATATCAAATGTAGATTTACGGTAAAGTGAAATTAGTATGTCATTTGTTGTGAGGTGGAAAGACATACTTGACCGCTTATGACATTTCATTGACAAGGATGAAAATTTTCATACAGTTGTCTACAAACAAGATTTGGACAAATCAACCATTGTAACAGGGTGGACAGCACTAAGAAATTTTTATCACCTGACCGGAGATCATCAAGTGTTGTTAACTCATTATGGTAGGAATGTATTCTTTCTCACCATATTTAAGAGTAGTAGCCTACCAAAATCATTCTCAAGATGACACTCATTATACCATCAAGTGCCAAATTCTATCACTTTCAAGGTGTATCTCACTCCACACAAAGTTACCTGCAATAGCCTAGTAAGCAACTTTCCAATTTAGTTGTTAGTAATTCTTTATCTTTCAAGTTTTAAATTTCATAAATTGCTAACATAACATTATTCTTAATATCAGGACGTTCCAAGTACCATGTATTATTTTCTTAAAGATAAAGGCTGGACTCATTTGCATTTGGAGGATGTTGCAAAATGTCGGCTTATGTTCAATCACGGGAGAAAGACACTTAAAATTGGAGCTGGATGGAAATATTTTTGTGAAACCTTGTCCTTGAAAGCTGGCATGAAAATTGTCTTTGAATTCATTGATTCGACCGTTAACCATGTGTTATTTTGGCCATGTTTATGAACATTATTATGACTTGGAACATTGAACATTTTAATTATTATGACTTATGAACATTATCCATTTGTTAGTTATATAATTTTTGTTTTATCATGTCTAATATTATCCCTTTGTTAGTTACCCGTTAGCTACAAACAATGTCTTTTAGTAATTAATTTGGTCATGTTTTGAATTAAATTATTTTTAATTAATCACTATATATTATATTTTTTTTTAACAATCTAATTACTAAATACATTTGTTTATACCAATACAAAATAATATCACAAAATCAATATTTTTGTTTATACCACAATATCAAAAAATTAATATTTTTATCATTGCTAAAATTATTAAAATATTTACGAATTTTTGTTATTACAATTTTTTTTAAATATTCACAATTTTAAAAAAAAATTACGAACCTATGGATCAACAATCCGTATGGATCATACGGATTGCTGATCCGTATGTGCATACCATTTTTTTTGCTTACCTCTCCTTTTTTGACAATGAAAACTGACCAAAATTCATCATATACTCCTAAAAAATGCACGTACACTACCGGAGACCAAATACGCTTCCAAACCGTCCTTAACGGAAGCAACTTACGCTAAGTGACGAAAATTTTACAGAAAACACTAACGTTGCAGAAATGAAAAACTCAACCTGCAATTTATAACCAAAAATACCATAAGGGTATTTTCGGCATTTTGGAAAATTGCTAGGTGCCCCAGCAAAGATGCAGGGTGCCCCAAGCAATTCCCCAAAAGTAAAGGGTCTTTTAACTAGTTATAGGCCCCAAATTGAATCTTTATCTCTTTAATTGGCCCATTATAACTTGTAACTCGCATCGGATTGCCCCATTTTGCCACCTCTATCTGTCTGCAACCGGTGACGTTGTTAGAGAGAGAAAGAAAAAAAAATGGTGAAAGGAAGAAGCGAAATGGATGGCGTAGAAGTACCTGAAGCCATGATAGATACTCTCAACCGTACTTTGGAGAGCCTTCAACAACTCGAGACACAGTTACCCCAATTTCTCTCTCTCTCCGACCCTGATTTTCTCGCTGAATTACCACTCGTTGAACGCGCTCACTCACTCTTCTCCCTCGCCAAACTCACCTCTACCCTCTTCTCATGTCTGCACCTTTCTTCCCTCTAAACAATAATAATCACACCCTTTTTTTTAATACAATCTTTCCACTTCAATTCAGTGCTTTTATCTCTCTCTTTTTTGTGTTCAGTGAAGTTGAGGTGTAGAGGTGTTAACCCAAATGGCCACCCTGTCAAATCCGAGCTTGTAAGTGCTTAATGGGTCTTCTGGGTATTCTTTGAATTGTGTTGCATGGCGCTTTTCTTGTTCAAGTTTCGACCTTTGGTGATGTATTGATTGGTTGAAGTTGTTGCTTTTGTGTTCCACCAGGACAAGATAAACGTGTTGCAGAAGAAACTGGAACGGCTTCCGCGGTTCAGTGAAGGTACCTCACGTGGCTCTAGCCTTTTGTTGAGTTTTCTAGTTGAGAATGAGTGGTCCATGCTGCATTGTTTTGAGGACATGCCTTTCTTTTAGGTATTTTAAGATTTTGTTGGCATGGTTCTTTTCTCTATTCCACTTGTCTGATTTTAGAATTTGATTGGTAGGTTTGAGTCCCTCCTTGTTTCTCTGGGGTGAAGTAAATGAAAGTTTCCTATGAGTGCTCTTTGAATCCGGAGGAGGCTTTTTCTATCTTGGAGTGGCGGCACCATCCTCTCCTTAATTTTTTTTGAGGAATATTGGCAACACTTTCTTTGACACACTCTTTTTAATACTCCCTCAGTAATTGACTGAAATTTATTGGAAATCACCAAATCCCACATCTAAATCAAGAGAGAGAATCGTTAGATTGATAAGTAAGACCCTCTAAAATTGGTGTTTTTTAACAAATTTCAGCCAAACATAGAGAGAGTGTTGGAAAGAGAGCTCAGAGTGTGACTAGGATTTCTCAATTTTTTTTTTGTATTGATTGGATTGGATTGGATGATATGGATTTTGAAATAGTCTCTTTATTGAACACTCCTTATCTTGCCTTGTGTGTCTGCTTTTCATTTTGAATCTCGTGTGTTTGTGAAGAACTGGTTGTTTCTTGCAGCACAAGAGCAAGACACTAGGAACATAAGTGAAGAGGAGGAACCAGAGATGAACTATCAGGAACGGACTAGTCAAAAGAGGAAGTATCCATCGTCTGAAGAACAGTTTGTTCAAATTGATGCTGTGGGATCCCTGGTTAAAGTAAAGGAGGAACATGTTGGTGATAATAATGGAAATATTAAGGAAGCAATAGTGATTGACATTTCAGATGATGATGATTGATCATGATCATGATCATGAGCTACTTGCACCTTAGTTTTCCCAAGTTCTGGTAGAGTTTTCTGTAATTTCCTTGTTTACTTTATGAATTTGTTGTCTTCTAAATTATATCTTAGTGGAGTAACTGCCTTGTGGTTTATAATTCTGTCAGTAAAAAAACGAATTTCGAACCAACACATATGTCGGGATCTTTGCAAGTTCATAGATGCACCACTGTATTCATTATATTTGAACCAACAGCTAGCAACATTTATTTATTGGAGTGATCGTATGAAAACATTTTACTACTATTTAACAGTTGAAGTTGGAGATTTGTCTCACAGATGTGGAAATCATTCTAATGATAGACTCGGATTTAGTGTCAGTTATCATCAGCAAATATTTGGAAATAAAGAATTGGTAATATCAATTTTAAAATGTATCAGAGAAAGATAGGGAAGTTGTAATAAATGTAAATCTTGTTTGAATTTTTAGTAATGCCACAGATGCAACATGTGTCTATTTTAGCTTAAGTTGTACTGTATGTTTCAACTTTCAAACATCATTTGAAGTTTAATGCAGAATAGTACCAACCCAGCTAACATTGGGGTAAGGTTTCTTTTTCCTTTTCCTTCCTCAATAGCTCCAACATGACAATGCCGCAGGCAGGGGCAGGGGCAGGGTCAGAAATTTAATAAAAAAAATAAATTTTCACATGAATAAAATATACAAATAAAATTTAATATATTATTTGTCTAGTATTTTTATAAATAAAAAATATATAAATGGTTTTGAAGCAACTGTGTATGCTTGTTTCATTTAAGTATACTTAGTTTGTCTATGCTTCTGAAGAGAAGTAAAGCATGAATAGAATTAATTCATTTTTTTTAAAATTCTTAAGTAATGCAAGCCTTCATTTGATCTTGTATTTATCATTAAACTGCAATAAGCAAAATATGTGGATTTATTACTGAAGAAAGACAATTTTAGGAATTCATCCAAGCCTCTTTCATTGAGTAATTCACATGCTACATTCTCATATTTCTTTTAAGTGCACCTACAATGCATGGTTACTTAAATGGGCTGCTTGTCTTAAATTTGTGGGCCTTACAAAACCTCATAGATTTAAGAACTCTACACAAAAATTTACTCCAATGCTAAGGTTGTTAAAGTGAGTGTTAAACTTAATTTCCCTCATTTTTCTGCTAATTCTTGGCTTGGAAAGTACCATTTTTATTGATAAAAAATAATAAAGCAATGTTGTTTGTATAAGCAACAGTGCTTGTATAAGATATGCCATGTTTCAACAATTTTTGTTAAGCAAAACATTTTATTTGTAAGCAACTCACAGAAACCACAATTTTTGTTAATTTCCCTCATTAGGGGTTTCACTCCTGATGAAATGTAATGTGATGGTAAACTAATAAATGCATGGAACAAGTTGCTTGTCGGTTTAAGTGTTGTTACATGTGTATGGTTATTTTATTTGATGCTAGTATGTTTCCCTTGTGTTCATAATTCTACTCAAATGAAGAGTCCGAATCAAGACTTAAAGTGTATGATTATGGGATGTGAAATGATGATGTTTGTGGTTTTAGGTAATTAAGAAACAGTCTGGCACTATCACCATCACTGTGATTCTAATGAACTCAACTGAATGTGGTGGTAACACTAGGGCATGGTTCTAGTGGTTGGGGTGGGTACAGGTTTTGGGTAGAGGTTGTAGGTTCAAGTTGTACATTTGTCAAAACTCAATGCATTAAAAAAAGATGAAATAGAAGAATAAAAAAGTGTGGCACAAGAGAGTTAGCATTATGCATGCTACTGTAGTGTGAACATTGATTATGCTACAAGTGCAATTTCTGTTCATGCAACTATCACATATCTTGTTTATTTTCTATCTTCTACTTTTGTTTTATTATCATCCCTAATTATATTTAGTCATCACCAGATGGGATCAGCGATTTGCTGTAAGTTCTGCTACTTCAGTAGTATAGAATAACCATACTATAAATAGTTCCCAAGGATTTATAGTATTCGGCTATTTGTCATTATTCCGAATATGAGATTTTTTCAACTTACAATCTTTGAATTTCTCTGGTTTATTTATTTCGACTTGATTCTTATCATAATGTTGTTACTGGCCTCCTGCTTTTTTGTTTGAAAGCAACCATTAACACTAAACCTGACTGACCATAACTCATGACTAAACTACCCTCAATTTTATTTTCACAATGCATCCTCATATGATTGAAATTCATTATGGGAATCTGGTTGCTTATGATCACTCATGATTGTGTTGAGACTTAGATAAACTGCGCTATAGACAAACATGATTTACTTTTTAACAGTGTGTCTGGTTTAAAGGAGAGGAAAGAGGAAGAGAGGAATTTTAATGGAAAGGGGCAGTGGGAAGGGAAGGAGAGCCTTCCCCTTTCATCCAAATCCCCTCACTTTTGGTGGGGAGACAAAAATAAGGGAGAAGGCATATTGGCCTCCTTATTTCCCCTACTCTTTCCTTTTAATTTTTTGAACCACACGGAGTGATTAAAATGTCAACCATCCCCTTCTTTATTTTTTTAACCAAACAAGGCAACTAAGGGACTATTGATTCCTTTCTCAGTTTTTGGTTTTATAAACGGTTTTCTAAAACACTTCTACGTTACTCAGCAATCACTTTCTCATCCAAAATCTATTAAGTTGTGAAAATTATTTCCAAAACAAGTGTTTTTTCTTTCTTTTTTTTTTTTAAAAAAAAAAGGAAAAACAAACACCTAGAAGATGTTTCCTCATCTTCTTTTGTTTCCATCTTGTTCAGCCTCTCCCTCAATACTACACTCTGTTTTGTGCCTTGCACCTTCCTCCACCAGCTGTCTGAGCAACCTTGTTTACTTGTATTTTTTAAACCAAAAGCAGTTTTTGAAATGAGAAATCAAACATGCCACCCTAAAATTCCTCTTTCCCTTCATTACTTTTAAACCAAAGAGAAGTTCATTGAAATTCCTCTCCTTTCCTCCACATCCTTCCATTTCCCTCTTACAAAACATACAAGAGTTGTTCACTGGATGGACACAGGATCGGGCTAGATATTGAACTTGAAATAGAATGAAAGGCTGATTGATATGTGACTGAGTTCTCTGTCTTTGTCCGATCCTAATAGAATACTTAATCCTTGGTCTGGCATGAAGCCAACTCCAAAATGGCATGAAAGCTCAGCCTTGAAGGCTGTTTTAGATTTCAACAAGGGAAAAAAAAATGTCAATTTGTAATGAAGAGTACAAGCCAACCAGCACATAAATAAACTTCTTCCAATTTTATATTTAGACTTTGGGTTGAGAATCACACTTCAAAAGTATAGTTATCAAATACATATAGTATATTAATATTGGACCTTACTTGGCCAAGCCTGAAGATTCAAAGCTAGGGCCTGTGACTGATAAGTGTAGCCATTACTTATTTTATACCGTATATGAATGTTTGGTTTATCTGCAAAATTGCCTTACCAGAATGTGCTGAATTCTTGAAAATTTAGGTCATATTGTTTATCCTTTTATTATTCTGCTTGTGATGTTTGCAGTATATGTGAATAACATGGAGCTGTGTTCATGGGAGGTCATTGCATAGTACTTGCTGCTTTTGGAGAACTTATCAAATTTTGGTGACACATACTCCCTCCCAATTTCAAATGGCAAGTGGGTGGCACACTGATGTATTTTCAACTGTCAAGTATCCAAGGTGCACTGCATGCACGAGTGCAAGTATAGTATAGTTCCAATCTCTGTTGTAGTTCTCTTTTTGACTTATCATCCCATTTGTGCCATAGACAACTAGGCTTTCATACCAGTTTGTAATTTTTAAGTTGAATGCTGACATTAGTCTGGTGTTTAGGTTGGTCAAATACATAAATAAAGGCTTTCAAAACTATGATTTGGCTGGTTTATATATTATGTGCGTGTTTAGTAGTTTGCTATCTCACATTTTTTTCGTATGTTGTATGTCGGCATGTGTTGTGTTTTTTGTATGTCGGCATGCACACATTTCACCCATATAGAATGTATGTACGAGGGATAATTATCCTGATTTTTTTTTATTTTTTTACAAAAGTTACACTTAGCTCCCTGATTGTATTGTGTTCTTAGCATTATGTTCAATTAATACGTGTTTTTTTTATAAAAAAAATCCCAAAATTTCAATCATCATGCCACAAAAAAAAAATAAAGACTGATGAATAACCGAGTTTCTTTATGCCAAGTTCCAATGATGGACACAAGTCCTAAAAGTTATAACATGTTTCTTTCTGAACTTAACCATAAATTGTAAAATCAATACAAACCCTGGATTTCAATTCTCTGAGTCAGCGTAAATTGCCAAACAAAAAAAATACCTAAAAATCCCGAACCGTGACAAAAAAATTCCAGAAAGCGTAAATTTTTCCAATTTATTGGTGATTTTTTTTATCATATTATTGATAAAGTAGTAAGAAATCAACTTAACTTTACTTTACTAATGATTCTGCATTGAGAAATTTATTAATGATTATTCTCCATTAAGAAACATAACTGATCCGTACCGATCATTCACGTGTGCTTTTTTCTTTCCAATCAATTTTTTCTTCATTCCCGACTTGTTGATATTTATGTTTAGAATATACTAATGCTCTCAAGTTAATTTTTTTTTATTGGATATAGGCACTCTTTTCTTTTTACTATTTTTAATAGTGTTTCTATCTATGACCTGTCACGTTGCATCATTTCGAATGTGTAAAAATATTGTGCAACAATCGATAATTTTGTCCAAAAACGAATTTTGCGGAAACTCTATTCTGAGTTTTTTATTGTGCAACATTCCGTGAGTATAATTTTAGAAGCCACTGGAAATTGGAAAATAAGGCCAGCAAAACATATAATAATTATATTTTGAAAAAATGAATCATATCATATAATATTTCCTAAAAAAAGAAAAATAACACCACAGACAATCACCTCACTGTGACGGTCTAAGACACACTATATGCTAAACAACACTAACATATCATATAGAATTTAACCAATTCACATAGGAAACACCCACATAGCAGCAACCACTCCCATAGCCATCATAAAAATTCCCCCATTCAAAGCAGTGGCACTGCTAGTAGGAGCAACAGCAGGACCTTCAAACTCAGCAAAAGCAGAAGAAGGTGAAGGTGATGGTGAAGGTGCAATGCCAGTGAACCTTCCTCCCCTTGGAGTCAAAACCACCACAACAAGCTTCTGACCCTTCTCACAGTGACCCTTTGCACCACTGATGAAGTAGAATGGCCCCGGATGCTCAAGCTTTACCTTTGTGGTCCCATCATTGTACTCCTTTATGGGGTTTGAGATACTGCAATTGCCATAGTCCTCTCTGCTCACTTGCAATACTGAGTCTTTTCCACCATCATATTTCCAAACTGGAGACAAAAATCGATGGAAAGTGTCATTTGATTAGGATTTTTCCACATTACAAAACTTAGATGCAAATGCAATATTATCAATAGTGGTCTATTCAAAATCCACATGTCATTCCTATAATGAAATATTGAAAGGTAAAATTAATCTTATTCCTGCATTTCAAAAAGATTTTAGCTCTCAATTGGATAAAAAAAACTAGCATTTTCATAATACAAGACTTAGGCCAATTTTGTTAAAAACTACAGGACCCATTTGTCACAGCTTTTTTCATTAAAAAATAACTTTCTTAGAAGAAAAAAAAATCACTTGTTTAAGTTTCTCATGTGTTTATTTCCAATTTTCAGAGAGAGAAAAAAAAAGTTTAAAATTTGATTAAAATTAAAATTTATTTTGAATAACTTCCTTCTAAAATCAGTTCCTTTTGTTAAGGAAATGATTTTTATATAACTAGACATTAAATAGCTTTTAGTCTTTTTAAAATCTTTTAAAAATAATTACTGAATTATTCAACATCAAAAATCATTTTTTTAAAATCTGTAAAAATCATTATTTTTAAAATCTGTAACAAACAGTCTCTTAACACACATTTTAATTTTAATTGAGAATTTTGTGCTTAAACGTCAAAATAAAAAATTTCATCAAGATTTTAAAAAAGATTAAAGTTTGGGAAACAAAGTTGCCATACCAAGATAGTCACCAACTTGGAAACGAGACTTCTCTGCCCATTGGTTGAGTGAATCTGATTCAGAGGCTGGAACCCTCCATGCATCAGTTTTGCCTCCAACCAACATTTCCTTAGCCATAGAGAAACCAAAGAGAAGAAAAAGGATCAAAAGAGAAGCTGAGGTAGTAGTACTAGTTTTTGAATAACCAGCCATAATTTCTTATTACTATTTCTCCTTTGTATCTCAGAGTTAGAGAGAAAGAGAGGAAGAGAATAAGAAAAATGACACTGGAATGAGTGAGTGAATACTAATGTGGCGTTTGAGTGTTGTATTTATGGTGGTTGTGATGAGGAGAAACTAGCCGTTTAGTGCCATTGGGAATAGGAGTGTAGTGTGGTGGAACATGACGTGGGGACCACTAAGTTTTGTTGTTGCGTATTTGGCCGAATAGTAACGCTAAAAAAAAAAAACCGTGACTATGGTGATTAATGAAAATATTAATTAATTTGCAAATTTTGAAAATTTAATTGCAAGTTTTGTTTTGTCAGTGGCAAAATTTGTGGAAACGGATGCTCTCTGAGCTTGCATAAGAATTGGTTTTGTACGAATATACTGTCAACATCATTATAGAACAACACTCTGTGAAATTCGATTGAACTGAGAAAAATCAGAAAATGGAAAACGTTGCTTCTGTTTCAATGTTTCTCAAAACGTTTTGAATTTGCCCGGCCGAATCCTATGTTTGTTTGTGTTAAATATGATAAAAAAAAAGAGAAAAACAAACCTTTTTAGTTTATATATATATATATATATTTTTTTTTTTTTTCCTTAACTTTTAAAACATTTTTAATTTAGTTATGTTTTTTCTGGCTTATTCAAACTCGCCACAAGTCAAACTAGTTATGTTGGTAGAGTTAGATCGATTCACTTTTTTCTCAACCCAAAGTAAAACAATTTGGCTAAGTGTATGTTTGAATAAGTTTTCAATTTTATTGAAATTAACTCTAGAGTTAAGTTAAAGTTTTTTTTCAAAAGGAAAGTTGAATTAAAGTTAAAGTAGCAAATAGTAGTTATTTCAGTTTTTCAATTTTTATTATAATTTTAGAGGTTAAAATTGATTCTAAGATCCAAACAGTAACTCATCTCAAACCTTTACCTTCCTTGTCATGTCTATACATTTCTTCTACATCTTATACTAAACATTTTTTTTCAAATGCTTTGAAGAAGTATAGAAATAAAAATGACGTAAACCAAATATAACAATCTCCCTCTAGTCCATGTCAGCCAAAATATAACCTCCCAACAATTCACACCTAGCTGATTTAAAATTCAATTCAATATTAGCATGATGTGTATGAATAACAATAATTTCCCGATTGTAAAATAGTAGCAGTAGCATGATGTGTGCGACAACTAGCTTGAATATTTCAATTACCTGAACAACACCTGTTCAATTCAACGACACGTAGTCACCATGTGTCCTAAAGACATCAAAGTTGGTGTTTTACGTGGCTTAACAACATTTCATGGTTCATATGGCTCACAGTGGTAATTAAGAGGTAACAACAAAACTCTATCATAAGAACAATAATAATATTTTCACATAAATAAGGAGAGGGAAGGGTGAACGAAAAGAAGAGTAGAAGAAAATGGATCCACAAAAAGCGCAAGCAGAAGCCTCAAAGAGACCACCAGGTCATGGTGCTACTGAAGTGCTTCATCAGAAGAAATCACTTCCTTTCAGCTTCACCACAATGACTATAGCTGGTTTGCTTATTACAGCTGCTGTAGGATACAGTGTCTTGTATGTGAAGAAAAAGCCTGAAGCTAGTGCAAAGGATGTAACAAAGGTTTCTGTCGGAGTTGCAAAACCTGAAGAGACTCACCCTGAGAATTAGTTAATAGATTTATGATACATATATACCACTTGTCTCTCTCTTCTCTTCTTTTTTTTTTTTTTCATTTTCTATGTGTTTTCTTTGTGGTGTCTTTATTTATAAGAGGACACGTACAGGAAGGGCTAAAGGTTTGTGCCAGAACCATAGAACCACAATAATTTCTTGTTCTACTTCATACATCGTTAGTAAGAAGTTAATTTCTCACAATGGAAGAGAATAATTTATTATTTTGTTGTTTCCATCTTAAATTGTAACCACTTTTCTGTACCTTTTATCTATTTATATTTGAAAAATTATCAAATACTATAAAATAGAATTAGTGTTTTATTTTGTCCTAACACGGTTATTGATGCTATTAAAGAAGTCTTAACTTTACTCAGTTTCATTTTACTCCTGCCTTGCCATACCTATCAAATTCGATAAACAAGTGATCTGAATTTTAACTCGTTATAAAATAATAAAAATTTAATACAATTTTTAATGAATAATTTATAAGCAAGTAAAAAAAATTGTATAATATAGAATTTTAAAATGAAAAGTTATAGATGGGAAATTTCAATTTTGTTTCTTTTTCGAGAGTTGATCAGTAGAAGATTCAAAGATAGAGTTTATTACTTGCTTTGTACTTTATTCACTGCCTAAGCATTTATTATGCTACGTTAAGCAACATTTTGACACTCAAAAGGAGTTACTTAGAAATTGAAATTCCTTCTCCTCCTCATTTGATACTTAGTTCGCAACCTAAGCAACTCCTGTGACACTCTAGAAGAGTTTGCTAGAAAATTCATATTCTTTCCGTTTCCTCATACTTTTATTTAATATTGTTTCTTGTCAACACAAACATTGTGCTAAAAACTCAAAACATAAACATACAACTTAAGTGCTAAAAACTCAAAACATAAACATACAACTTAAGTAGCATTAGACAAATACTAAAAATATTTAGGGGTGTGTGTTCTCGGGTCATCCCCGAGACTCAAATTGATTCCCCGAGACTCAAATTAATTCGAACAGTTTAGATTCGATCATTTATATATTTGGGTTAAAATTGAATCGATCAAAATCATGTACAGATTAAGTTCCAATCAAAATCGATCAAATTTTTTAGAGTTATTTGGTTTGACTTTAGATATCATCAATATTGGGACTTCAAGTGTTAGAACTGCAAGTGTTGAAACTATGTGCTAAAAACTCAAAACATACAACTTAAGTAGCACCAGACAAATACTAAAAATATGATGGAAGCCCTTAGGGGGTGTATGCCGCGAATTTGAAGAGACTCCAATTGATTCGAATAATTTAGATTGGATGATTTATATATTTGGGTTAAAATTGAATCGATCAAAATCGTGTACATGTTAAGTTCCAATCAAAATCGATCAAACTTTTTAGAGTTGTTTGGTTTGACTTTAGATACCATCAATATTGAGACTCCAAGTATTAGAACTACAAGTGTTGGAACTATTAATGTTAAAATTTTTGATGTTATTACTTTTAGGCACATTGTTATTTATTTTACATTTTTATATTTATTTTTTTTATCATGTTTATAATATTAATGAATCATATTTTATTTATTTGTTTAAATAAATTTAATTGTAACAAATATGATTGTAGCAAATCTAGTTAAAACAAAGTTTATTGCAAGAAATTAATTTGTAAGAAATAATTGTGATTTAGATTATTATAATAAATCTCGTTAAATAATATTTTATTTTAATTTGTGTTAATTTATTTTAGAATATTATATAAATGGTATTAAATGTATCAATTTTACTATTTTCAACCATTTATTAATATTGTGTTAATTATATTAAATATTTGGATGAATCATTATATAAAATAATAATTTTAGAAAAAAAATCAAATTTAAATAAATAACTTATTAACCCGAACCCTATCAGATTATTCAGGAATGAATTAGATTGAATTGAATTTTAAAAAATTTATAAAAATTAAAATCAATCCAAACCGATCCATCAACACCCTAAAAGCCGTGACAACTGACCAATACATCTACTCTGGTTTGGAAATTTTCGATTAGAACAAACAATCTTAAAACAGGCAACACAATAAGGAATCCCTCATAAAATGTCGGCGTTCTAACAATTCCATTCTGTTAAAGAATTTTGGTTAACACCTTGAATTATTTATTTTAATGTGAAAAAGATTAATTCATACGGGACCGAATAATAACAAAAGAAAGGGGTTCTGCCTCAAAAAAAAAAAAAAAAAAAAAAAAAAAAGAAAGAAAGAGGTTCAACAGATGTTCATGACTGCGAACTACGTTGTTGAGATATCATTTTTTATTACACCGCTAATAATAAAAAATCATCTGACAAGGAGCCAACTTGTAATTCTCCGACAGTAGTAACACGGGAAACAACAACAGCCAAGTTAGACCGAAGGGTACACCTTAAAAACCTATACTTCGATAACTCAGGCAAGTAAAAAGATATTGAAACAAAAGAATAACAGTCGTCACAATTCAAAATTGTATACGAATAGGTTACATCTGATTCTGAACATGACAGTACCTGAACTTCAAAATCCTTACACAAACCGGTCCTTCGTCCTTCAAGAAGTGTAGTAGATTAATCCAAAACCACTGGTTGCTATAACTAATCAATCTTGACTGAGGAGTAGATGAGCCTAGTGAACCAAAAGCACGCGTAAAATCCAATGGTTCCGGTTACAACAAAGAAGGCGTAGGATGCTATAAGCATGTAACCAAAGTATAATAACCCAGATACCAATTTCGTGATTTCAAGCTTGGTGAAGAAGTAAAATGTTGCGTAAAGAAAGAGGTACAGAGCAGAAGAGCCAGATGTGAGGTATGATCGCCACCACCACAAGTAATCCTCACTGCACAACTGGAAGTAGCAAAGCACAATGGTGATTTCAGCACAAGTGACGATGAGGATGACGAAGACCAAGAAGAGGAAGCCGAAGATGTAGTAAAACTGATTCAACCAGATAGAAGTGAGGATAAAGAAAAGCTCGATGAAAACGGCTCCAAATGGAAGGATTCCTCCGATCAGAACTGAGAAGACCGGATTCATGTACCATGCCTGCTCAGGGATCTGCCTTGGGATTTTGTTTGTCTTCACAGGATTCTCAATTGCAGGCTTCTTAAATCCAACATAGGCACCAACGAAAACAAGCGGAACCGAGATCCCAAACCATAAAAAGATCAGGGCAAACATTGTTCCAAAAGGCACAGCTCCGGATGATTTTTGTCCCCATATGAGAGCATTCAATACAAAGAAAATGGCAGAAACGATTGCAGGGAACATGATTGCAGTTCTGAGGGCAATACTCTTCCACTCTGTTCCTTTGAACATTTTATATATGCGGGCAGAGGCATAACCAGCAAAAATTCCCATGAAAACAAAAAGTAAGAGCATGGCTGTCATTAGCCCGCCTCGGTTTGAAGGAGAAAGGAACCCCAGGACAGCAAACAACATTGTTACTAGAATCATCCCAAAAAACTGAACACCAGTTCCAACATAAACACACAGCAAATCTGAGTTGTTTGGTGGCCTAAAAACATCACCATGGACAAGCTTCCAACCAGTCTCTTCCTGTGCTTCTTCTTGGGTCTCTAACTCATTGTACTTTGAAATATCACGGTAAAGTGTACGCAGCATTATCATTGCTACCATGCCCGAAAGAAAGAGAACAATCATCAATGAGTTCACAATTGAGAACCAGTGAATTTGGTCATCACTCATCAGCAAATAGGCATCCCATCTTGAAGCCCACTTCACATTACTCTCCTGAATGTAGGCAAAGGTAAAGGCAGGTCAAAGAAGATGACAAAGATGAGAATAAGAGAAGGAAGAGGAGAATAGGATGAGGAAGGTGACTCCCCTTGGACGGAAGAAAAAATAAAGAAATTCAGTAATGAGAAGGCAAAATAAAAATAAAACTACATTAAACTAGACAAACTGCCCATTAACTTGAGGAATTTTATCTACTTGGTCATAATTCATAAATCAGACTCTACTCAAACCATATTTTCTAACTACTTGGCTTATGTCCACCAATAGCCATCCATGAGTACGAAAGAAAGTATACATGTACTATTTAATCAAGATAACCTCACCTGGAAATCAACATCATATGTGAAGATAATTTCTCTGTTCTCTTCTACCTCTTGAGGACTGTTAGAATTGACAACTGTGTGTTTAGCATGAGGATCACAGGTTGTCAAACGGGTGGTCTTTTCATCCCACTTCCCTTCAAATTCATGTTTAACACTGCACAGCAACATCCATATTTGGAAAATCACTATTGCATACAAACCACATCTGTTAAATAAAATAACTTAATAGAACAAAGCAAGCACAAAAATACTGACCTGAATGCCTTAACCTCAAAGCCCACAATTCTAGCAGATTCAGTTAGCGTATCTCTATGATACTTGACAGTAAAAGCCAAATGGTTGTGAATAAAATACTTCTCCTCCTTGCTCTGTGTATTTCAACAAAGTAAGCACAAGAAAACATGTGGCATTCACAACAATAAACATTGTCCTATAAAATAAAGAGCATACCCCACTATACTGCCCTTTGAGTCCAACATGGAAACCAAGTTGATAAACAGTAGAGTCTGCATCCATCCGTTTTATGGGAACAACCAGAGGAAGGTTATCAAGGATCCTGCAAGTAAAAGGTAGGTCCATTATAAGATATCAAGATTGCAGCAGAAAAGTGGCATGAAAATACATGACAATTACTGAATGCCATACATGTTCACTCGATACTCATCATCAATCTTCTCTTTGAACGCTTTTGCAGTTTTGGCATCAAGTTTAAGCTTACACACAATATTGCACATTTGTGGTTCACGCATTTTAAACTGCAAATATGTCACTGAGTAAATAAGTTGATAACCATAACATAATTAACAAGGCAAGAATTAAAATTTCATATAAAACATACCACATAACGAGAATTTTCAATGCGATCACCACGAAGCACTTCTCCAAGATTTTCAGCACTATCCACTATTTTATTTGGTGGACAATAAGGAAGAGAATAATATGTATAAGGAAGCTGGGTCTTTGTTGAAGTCAATTTGTTTACTTTTACTTGCAACGGATCTCCCTGCACCATATAAATAGAATAGTAAGTAAAGAAATAGTTCTATGCATGTATTCTGGATATTCATTATTATTAATTTAAAAGACAAGACTGGACATACAGGAACACAAGGGTCAAAAACAATACCAACACGATAAAATGAAGGACAAAAGCTTAATTACATACTAATTATGTGCACCCAATGCATCTGGTAGGTGGTTAACATGTTACAAGAAAAAATGGGGCATCAAAAAACATGCAAAGTAGCATTATTATCAAATGTGGATGACCAATTGTTCATAAAGAAACAAATAGAAAACAAATATAACAAGAAGCAACAAAATGGAAGAACAAAGTATATTCCTAGCATATGCACAACAGTAGGCAACAAGAGGTTGTAGAGTTTAGGCATAAGAAAATCTAAATATTCGTCTGCTAAGGAGCAAAGAGGTCACGTTACATTTCAGACTCAGATAAACTCGCTAAAAGTGGAATAATGCTTTGGGAATTTTTGAAACAATATTCAGAACAGACAAAATTTGATTCAATTCTCCTCATCATAACAACACAGAACAAGTACGACAAATAGTGTGTTTGTGTGTGTCAGGTGAGAGTGTGAGGAGTTAACTTGTTATTCTTACATGAATGGTCAAAATAAGTTTCAAGTAAACCAATCTTAACTTTAACCATCCATATATAATTGCACAGAAAATATAAGCTCTTCTCAAAGTCTCACTTGACGCCTAACCCCCAAATAGACGTATATTTTAAAGTTCTAATTACCTCTGCAATTGGAACAAAACAAAGTACACGTAAGTAGAGAAAGAAATACAATTCACCTCTGCGACAACATAACAAATAATAAACACTTCAAGTTCCCAATCCTATTATCCAAAATCTTCTAAGAATACATTTCCAAAACCTTCACTCACCCCACGCCTCCACAGCCTACTTCTAATTACAAGCTAGAAACCATGGATACAACATGGGACAGAAACAAAATTTTCCAAATTATGGAGATAAGACAAATTCTAAAACTCATTAGACAAGACACGGTCATAATACATTGTGTAAATTTAATCAAAATTAACATAAAACAAAAAATTTAAATCACAAGAAAGAGCTCATGTTTTAAAATTAAAAATGAGTAAAAGTCATCGTAGACATAGCAAATTGGTAAAACTTAACCTAATTATTGTGGAATTTCAATTAGTATTAGTATAAAACTTCAATAAACACAGTTAATATATATATATATATATATATATATATATATATATATATATATATATATATATATAACAATGCAAAAAAGAACATTTTTTTTAACGCAGCCAATAAGAGCATTTGAAGTATCCATTAGGTGTCTAACATCTATAAACATCCAAGTCAAATTAGCATATTCAAGGTTGAGCTTTTAAATTCAACCAACCGCCAACGTTAAACTATTCGATCAAGAAAGTTAAACATTATCACAATAACTAAAGCGGATCAAATCATCGAAATGCATCACAATCACATCACACGAAGTAACTAAACCTTTCCACCGACACCAGATCAGAGTCAAATTAACACAAAAACAATAACGACAACATTTCTACGCATAAAAGACACGGCAACAATAATCTCCAGAGACCAATACCGTAACCTTTGCTACATTATCACCTAAAATGCAAACAGTAACCGGAAATCACTACTTCCATAACGTAACAATTCAAAACAAATATAGTATCAGTCATATTCATCTCAGATCTTAGACTCGAACACACAGATCGAGCGATTACGGAGCAAATAAACGAGAAATTTCAAAGGAACGGAAAACCTAAGAAAACACATTCGCGTGAAATGGAAATGGAAATGGAAATGAAGATGGAGCGAACCTTCTGGAAGTCCTGTGGAGCGACGCCGGGGAGGTAGAAGCAGAGAGCGCCATGGACGAAGAGCGAGAGAAGGAGGGCAGAGAACGCGAGGGATCTCCAAAACGCCATGGCGTTTGAGATCAAAACGACAATGAACGAACGATGGACAGATAGATCTGTGTGTGAGTGTGAGGTCTTTTCGAATTTTTATGTTCGTTGAGACCGGAGAGTGATATAATATAATAAGGGGGGCTGAAGAACGAGGTGAAGCTTTCTCTCCGGTTACCTATGGGTACGGTTATTACTAAATTCTCCTCAGTGATTTTGCCACGTCACTGATTCCGCTTGAACCGAGGGTAGGATCGGGATTTTGTTGTTTTGTGAGATTGGTGATTGGAGGGGGGATTACTGAATTAGGAAGTAACTTGTCAATGGTTCTTCAAGTCAGATCTGCAGGAATGGTAAACACTAATTTTATGTTTCCTTTGTAGGAAATAAAATATAGAGAAAAAGATATAAATAATGATATATTTTTTCTTATTTGATTTTTTTTAATCATCTTATATTGAATGTGAATAAGTGTTTATCATTCTTCTTTCTATTTCAATCAGGTTTTTCCTATTTACAAAAGTAAATATTCAATATTCATTAGTCTTTAAATAATGATATATTTTTCTTATTACTATCATATTAGTGTGGAATGCTTTCTTTTTAATTAAGTTTTTTATTATAAGAGTATTACGCAATACAAAAATTTATTTTAAGGATTTAAGTTTAATTTTATTCGAACTAATGGCACATTGATATTTTTATCAAGAACTTGGTTGATCAACTTCAAATTTTTATTTTATTTTTTCTTTAATTCAAATTTCAAAAAAAAATTCTTGTTTTTTTTTATTCAACCAATTGGATTTTAAGAATATATTTGGTACTATAAAGGAAGAAAAATAAGAGAAAGGGAAAACGTTTTAAATTTTGAATTGAAGGAAAATGGAAAGATGAAATATTTTGATTTTTCTTTTGTACAACTCAAATTTTCTATTATTAAATAAAAAAATAAAGGAAATAGTTATCCATTTTTTATTTTTTCTTTTCTTTTCATCCAACTAAACATTACGTTATTAATACGTTGTTCTGAATTTGAATCCCATAAGCAAGTTATGAGATTGAATGCGGATGAAAAAAAATGTGAGTAAATTGCACTTCAATAACATGATAAAGAGAAAATAGCATTTTAGAAAAATAAAAAAGAATGCTTCTGAAGATGCATAGAAATAGAATACTTTATGCGTGAGATCTAGTCTCTTTTCAAACAAAACAAATGTTGAAGATAACCCTTTTATTAAAATACACCATGATGACCAGCCAAGTTTGGTAACGATTTTAATTTGTGTAGTTTTAATAAAACGATGAGATTATTAAAATCTTCAGTTAAAACCATGTCCTCGGCTCATGTTCATTCACTCCCTAAATAAAAATAAAACGTCATATAATTAATATACACTATACTTACTTATGGTGAGATTTTGAAATCTCTCAGGATGTTAGGTCAGATTGTCACGTCTTATGAAAACAAAGTTTCGTATGCAAAAAGAAGCAGAAACATTTTTTAAGTAACCTATTCCTGTTAAAGAAAACCATAAACATTTAAAGATTAATGCACGATAAGGAAAGAAGCATAACAAATTATTCCAAAATTAGAGATTCATGTGTATTAATGGCGTAGTTAAAGAAAACGACATTTTTCCTTGACCTTAAATTTTCATTTTTTGTGAAATATTTATAAACTTGAAAGAAAAAAAACAAATTGGTGTTTCGCATGTGCTGAAATTGTTGTCCAGCTAATAAAAAATGACCAAACTCGTCACCGCAAAAGAGTAAAGCATTTACCTTGCCACCGACAATGTTCCAGCTCTGTTGCAACTTGCTTGCTAACAACGTATTGTAACTAGTTGGATTGCACAGGATTTCAATATTTTTTATTTTATTTTATAATTTTTTAATAAACTAATGGAGAGACTTAAACTACTTTTTTAATTTCATTCACCATAAACTATAACATCAATAAGAATATATATATTTAATATTTTATTGTAATGTAAATTGTCTTTTATTTTATTTTTTTAAGTATTTTGTTTAGACACATTTGGAGTTTGGTTTAAAAGTCAAATGAAGCTAAAATAGTTTTCATGTATTGGTAAATATAGTACAATTGTTTTTTTTTACAATAATTCACATCAAATTAATCCTTGCCTTTTAAATTTTAAAGCAAATGGAATATTAGTATCCTACCACCTAAATTGATTAACTTAGTAGTTAGACACTTTATGTTTACACATTGTAGAAACAACTTATGTAGTAAGAAATTTTAAGTTCGATTGTGTATTGTTTAGAATTTATAAAATACATGGTCATGCAACATATACTTCGAGATACACGTCAACCCTCCATGTCAATCCTGACACACGAGCATGGACGTCCAGTTCTTGGAAATTGAACTCTCCAACCAACAGGTTATCTCTAACCTCTTATTATTTGAATATGTTGTCATCCCTTGATCGGTTGGCATGAATATAATTATCTACAAAATCACACATTATTTATAAGTAACAATTATATGCTAGCTTTTATCTCTAAGCTATGCATTATCTCTAACTGTATCTATAAGCTATTGGCTATTATCTACAAGTCGATAATTATCTGCAAAGGTTGTAACAACCCTTATAAACAAATACTCACAACTTCCACTCACTCCTATAAGTACCAGGTTCCCTTGTACTCCCTGGACATATCCAACACATATGCACACCTGCTTGCATACTCATTTATACATACGCTCTCTTATTCTCCTAACTCATATACTTACTTGAGCGTCAGAGCCATTTGCTTTGCAGGTCCCCCCCTCAGCCTCCTAACAAAGGTCACTCTCAAATCCACGTGTGAAGTCTAAGAGTCCACCTTTGCCACATCCACCCTAACGTGTGCCAACTTTGGATTTTGGTAAGTACATTTGGCGTCCACCGTGGGGCCGTGGTAAAACATACCTCGCAGTATCACGTTACCTCTTTCTCTCTCACCCATGGTTAGCACTTGGTCTAGCCTCAGACGCGAGACCCTTTTCGAAAGCTCCAATCCTCCACCAACAGCCATGACAAATACTAATACTCTCCAGCAACGCGAAAACCGCATTGTGGAGATGGAGCAACGCCATAAGGAGGAGATAAGAAAGTTAAAGGCTAACCACGATAAGTTGAAGGCTCGTTTCATACGCTCCCACAGCGACGAGCACTCTGCTCATACATTGCCTGATCGCACTCAAGGGGAATCACACACCCCACGCATAGTCAACAATCAAGATGATCCAAGTCTCTCCTACATCCACCGTCCTACAGGGTGGACTACTCATTGACACCCCTTCGTCGACCACATCATGGAAGCTAACATACCCTTAGGTTAGAAACCACTCAACCTGGAGCGATATGATGGGACCACCGGTTCAGATAAACATCCAGATGCTTTCCTGACCCAAGCAAACTTGTACACCAATGACAATGCAATCTTATGTCGTGTCTTCCCAATGTCCCTCAAAGGTCTGACATTGACTTTAGTATGGTGGACTTCCTCCAATGTCCATCAATAGCTTCGACACTCTTGTTGAGCGTTTTAGTGCATAATATGCAACCAACCAGTCACATCGTACGACATCTGCCACACTGACCAGTCTGCGATAAGCAAATGATGAATCTCTCCACAAATTCATGGATAGGTTTACACGCATTGTTGTTCAAATCCGAAATCTCAACCCAAAGGTAGCACTACATTCCATGCTCCTCGCTTTGAGGCTTGACAAATTTGTGGATAGTCTGTGCAAAATAAAACCCCTAGTAGAATGGACGAGTTGCATTAACAAGCCAAGGGCTACATCTAGATGGAAGAAATGTCCATATTCAGGAACAAATTTAGACAAGCCGAACAAAAGCTCGACAAGCGAGAACGAAGCACCAAGACTAACTCACACAAGTCGGACAAGAGGCACAAGTCGAACAAGCGCTAACCTCTCCCAAAAGGGCCCAAGTACGAGTGTTACTCGCCCCTAATGGTCAACCGCACTACAATCCTTGAGGAAGCTTTCAACTTGGAGCTATCCATAAGGCTACCTCTGACGAAACCTCCCAGGCAAGGGTTAGACACAACCAAATACTACAGATACCATCGCGATATCAGTTATAACATAGAAGACTGTTGGGCCCTGAAGGACAAAATAGAAGAACTTATACAGGCCGGATACCTAGCCTAGTTTATTAAAAGGTCAGACAACCACCTAGCAAGAGTGAGACCCAGAGGACACCAAAAGGAGCAACATAGGAATCACAACGCAGACAAAAGAATAGACAAAACAGAAAAATGAGGAAGACAGAGACACAATCAACAAAGACGCGATTAACAACCTCCACAAGAACATAAACCCGCGTAGCAAATAAGAGGGTTGATCAACACCATTGTGGGCAGATTCTTCTACAGAGGACAATCCAGCCAATCCTACAAGCGCCATCTCCACGTTGTATGAGACATCAACATTAACTATGTTGATACATCATCACCATGAAGTATCCCTCTTGTCTCTTTCACGGATAGAGACTTCAAGGGTATCAACCCCATCAATCAAGACGACCCCATGGTTGTCTCCATCATAATCGTCAACTTCATAGTGTCCAAGGTTCTCATCGACCAAGGCAGCTCCACTGATATTTTATACTGAAAGATATTCTAGAGACTTGAAGTTTCGCCTAACACCATCCAACCTCATGCCGGTCCACTCCTCAGCTTCGTAGGGGAGTGAGTAGAGACCAGAGGCTATGTCGACCATATGACTACCTTTGATAAAGGCTCGCTCTCCAGGAGCTTCACAATCAGGTATCTAATCGCCGATGCAAATACCTCTTACTTTGCTTTGATTCGCAAGAAGACGTTCAACGAGCTCGGAGCCATCGTCTCTATACCGCATCTGAAGATGAGGTTCCCCACCTTGACAGGAGAGATCATGACTGTCAAGACAGATCAAAAGCAAGCACGACTATGCTACATAGAAATCCTGAAGATGGCACCTCATCCTCCTACCAGGGAGTCTGCCAAACTTCACCCTACAGCGGATGCTACCACTCAGGTCATGAGCGTGGACGAAGGGTCTCTAGTCCGAGCCCTGATTGTCCATCAAGCAAGCCTAGACGACAAATTTGATGTAGATCCGTATGACGACACTTCTAACAGAGGCCCAAAGTCTATCGAAGAACTCGTCAAGCTACAGCTTGGACCCAAACTCGGGTAATATACGTAGCTAAATAGGGACCTCAATAGCCATGAGCACAAACGCATCGTTGATGTCCTACACAGGAATGTTGACCTATTCGCTTGGTAGCCATCTGACATGCCCAGGATCCACCCCAGCATTATCTGACACAAGCTCGCCATCTAACCCCAAGAAAAACCAATATCATAGAAGAAAAAGAAGATAGGAGAAGAATGATGCAAAGTTGTTAAAAAAGAAGTGCACAAACTCCTCAATGCCAACTTCATCAGAGAAGTCAGATATTCCATCTGGCTCGTCAATGTCGTCATGGCCAGAAAAGCAAAGGGCAAATGACGAATGTGCACCAACTATACTAATCTAAACAAGGTGGGCCCCAAAGATGCATACCCTCTGCCCAGCATTGATAGGCTAGTCGATGGAGCGTCCGAATTCCGGGTGCTAAGCTTCCTGGACACTTACTCCGGATACAACCAGATCAGGATGCACGCTCTAGACGAGGAGAAAATGACATTCATCATTGAAAATGCCAAATTTTGCTACAGGGTTATGCCCTTTGGCCTAAAAAATGCAAGCGCTACATACCAAAGATTGATGGACTGAATTTTCAAGCAGTAAATCGGATGAAACGTTGAGGTCTATGTCGATGACATGGTCGTAAAGTCTCAAAGCATAGCCCAACATGTGGCAGACCTGGAAGAAGTCTTTGGAGAGCTCTGCAAATACGACATAGCCTCAACCAAAACAATGTACTTTTGAGGTCAGGAGAGGCAAGTTTTTAAGCTTCATGATCATGCATCAGGGAATAGAAGCCAACCTCGAATGATGCACTACTATCTTGGAGATGTACAATCCTACTAACATCCAAGAAGTCCAAAAATTGAATGGAAGACTAGCTTCCCTATCCAGGTTTCTCCCCAAGCTTGCTGAAAAAATGAAGTTGTTCTACAAATTGCTCAAGAAAACTGAGTCATTCCTATGGCACAAGACCTGCAAACAAGCCTTCTTAGTCTTCAAGAAGACCATTAACACACCACCAATCCTGAGTCGACCTAGGCCAGGGGTACCCCTACTCCTTTATCTCTCACTAGCTAACGAAGCTGTTAACTCAGCCCTTGTACAAGAGGAAAGGAAGCACCAGCTCCCTATCTACTTCACTAGCCGCATACTTCATGACGCCAAGAAGCGCTACCAAATGATAGAAAAGGTGATGCTAGCACTCATTACCTCGGTTAAACGACTCAGACCCTACTTTCAGAGTCATCAAATGGTAGTCAAGACGAACTACCCCATTAGACAGGTTTTGCGAAAGCTTGAACTAGCGGGGAGGATGGTGGCCTAGTCCGTAGAAGTTTCAAAGTTTGATATCCAGTATGAACCCCGAGGCCCCCATAAAGACATAGTTTATGGCAGACTTCCTGGCAGAATTCGTCGAGAACGACCAAACCACCCCAGGCTAGTGTTGCCTCTACGTTGACGATGCGTCCAACATGAAGGGGAGTGGGGCAGGAATCATACTCGAAGGCCTTGACAATGTCACCCTAGAGCAAGACCTGAAGCTCAACTTCAAAGCCTCAAACAATTAGGTCTAAAACTAGCAAGAGAGGTCGGGCTAAAAAGCTACGATGCTACACAAACTCACAACTTGTCCAGGGTAGGTTGCCAACAGATACCAGACCAAGGAAACAGTGTTGCTCAAGTGCTACCACATTGCCAAAACTCTCATTGAAAATTTCAAATGCTTTGAAATGTACTATATACCCAAGGAAAGCAACACAAGAGCAGACCTGCTCTCCAAGCTGGTTAGCACAAAAAAGATCGGGCCCTTTAAGACTATCATCCAGGAGACACTCCAAACTCCCACCATAGACACTAAAGAAGTTATGGTTGGAGAAGAAGAGGAACCTGACTGGATGACCCCCTACAAGAATTTCCTAACTCAGGGGGTATTACCATCACACGAGAATGAAGTCCGATGCTTGAAATGGAAGGCCAACTACTACATCATCCTTGATGGCGAGCTATTGAAAAGAGGGTTGATAGCATCCTTGTTAAAGTGCTTGAACAACCAACAGACAGATTATGTCATGAGAGAACTCCAGGAAGGAATTTGTGCTCTCTATATAGGGGGACAATCCCTTGCAACAAAGGTGGTGCGTTTTGGCCACTAGTGACCAACACTCAAGGCAGACACTCTTGACTTTACAAAGAGATGTAGACGATGTCAGGAGTTTGTAGACATTCCGCGCACCCCTCCTGACAATCTCCATAGTTTGAGCTCCCTTTGATCCTTTGTCATATGGGGAATAGACATATTGGGACCACTGCCAAAGGCCCCAGGAGCAGTCAAATATTTACTAGTCACCATAAATTACTTCACCAAGTGGATAGAGGCAAGACCACTCCGGGAAATCAAGACCAACAAGGTGGGGAAGTTGACCTAGAAGCACCTCATATGCAGCTATGACCTCCCATACACTATTGTCACCGATAGCGGCACCCTATTCAAAGCTCAGACCTATGAAAACTTCTTGATGAGGCTAGGCGTCAAGCACCTTGTCACCTCTGTCGAACATCGTCAGACCAATGGCCAGGTAGATGCAGCCAACAAAGTCATCCTCTAGGCCCTACGCACTAGACTCGACAAGTCTAAGAGCCTATGGAAAGAGGAACTCCTCAGTATACTCTAGGCCTACCACTATTCACCCTAGAAAGCAACCAATGAAACTCTTTACTGACTCACATATGACACAGATGTCATGATTCTCGTTGAAGTTGGGGAACCGTCAACAAGGAGATTGTTGTTCTAGCAACAAAAAAGTGAAAAAAAAAAAACATGAGGGTAGAGCTCAAGACAACAGACGAAGTCCAAGAAATGACAAAAATCAAAGAAGAAGCTACCAAGCTCCAAGCAGTAAGGAGATACAACACAAAGGTTCAACCACGAGCCTTTCAACCCAACGATCTCATATGGCGAGTCCGAAGCGAAGCTAGAAAAGATCCCTGAGCGGGAAAGCTTAGTCTCAATTGGGAAGGCCCATTCATGGTCACAACAAGCCTAGACAACAGAGCGTACAAACTACATGAACTATTCCTCTTCATTTTCATAATTTTCTTGTGTCTTTAAGACAGGTACATCCATGGTTGTAGCTCCACAGGCTTGTCAAACCCAAGGTACGTCCTTGGTGAGTCTCGCCAAAACCCAAGACAAACAATTCCCTGGTCAATTCTCCTTACGCATCACATCTCTAGTACGTGCCACTCCACGAAGTAACATGTATGCAAGAGCAAGTCATATGCACTACACATACCAGGCTCGTCAAACCCAAGGTCCACCTTTGGTGAGTCTCTCCAAAACCCAGGACGGATAATTCCCTAGTCAATTCTCCAAACGCATTACGTCTCTATTATGTGTCACTCCATGAGTGGCACGTACGCAAAAGCACACCACCACGTCTCTAGTACATGTCACTCCACGAGTGACACGTATGAAAGAGTATGTCAGCATGCCTCCAATATGTGTCACTTCACGAGCAACATGTGTGTAAGAACACGTTAGCATATCTCCAGTACGTGTAATGCCACGAGTGACACGTATGCAAGAGCACAATACTACGACTTCAGTACATGCCATTCCACGAGCGACATGTATGCAAGAGCATGGCACATGCGCAACACACACCAGGCTTGTCAAACCCAAGGTCTTCCCTTGGTGAGTCTCGCCAAAATCCAAGACGAACGCGTCCCTGGTCGATTCTCCAAAGGCTCACCAAACCTAAGGTCCACCCTTGGTGAGTGTCAATAGTTCACCAAACCCAAGGCTCGTCCTTGGTAAGACTCAACGCAGTTTGATAACTGCTAATTATGAGTATATTTTAGGGTTAAATTATATAGAAATTTGTAATTTTTCTCTCATAATTCTTCCTTTTTGAGAAAGTAATTGTTAAATTAATATAATTTAAGTTTTTATGCAGAGAATATTAAAAGTGAGGAATTTATGATACTTAGTGAGTAAAATAAAGTCCAAAAAAACAAAATACTTTAGGAAAGTAGGGATAATTAAGGAAAATGGGCTAATTAAGGAAAGTAGGCTAATTCATAAGCTCGCTTAGCTAAGCTAATATGCACTTATAAAAAAAAATAAGAGAGAAGAAGGAAAAACCACACAGAAATTCCAAGAGAATACAATTCCTTATAGAAGGTAAAGGCTAGAAGAAGGAGAAGCAAACATTATGAGTCATTCCTTCCCTCCATTCCCTTTCTTATCTTTTCCCCATTTGCTAAACATTTCCCTCTTGCAATTATAAAGCCTCCATGACAATGAGAAACTAAACCCCCTTTGTTGGGAACTTGGCAGCCAACTACTCTTGATGTAATTTCTCATCCTATCTATTTATAAATATTACATTTGCATTATCTTTTTTTGTGTTTAATATTAGTGCTTGTGGTTTGGTCACCCATTTGCATGGTAAGTTTTAAGGGTAGCATTGGGAAACATTATTTTCTAATAGAATTGGAAGAGGGTATCTAAATAAAGTCATCACTAGGGATAGGTTAATATTTGTTTAGCCTGTTATACATCTATATTTTTAATGTAATTTACTATTTTAGCTATGCAAAGGGACTTGGGAGAGAAAATAGATAAATTAGACTCTTTCATGCGAGGGGCCAAAGTTAGAGTATACTAATAGGTGCTTGTGTAAATTGGAATAATTATAAATAGAGAAAAATCATCAACATTATATCAAAGAGTAGCTCTGGTAGGCTAAGTTTCGAACATTCTCTTATTCTGAATTTAACTTCTATAATAATTGGTTTTCTTCTTTTTTTGTCTTTAATTAATTAATTTAAATTCTTGTTTAATTTTTCCTTTTTATTTAATTTTCTACCAATTTAAATTACTGTTTTTCTCATAACTTTTTCAAATCAATTTTCTTTAACTTCTTTTACTAATCAAATATTCATCTACCTAAGTACAAACACAAAGTCCCTATGGATATGATACTTAGACTTCCATTTTAACTTTACTAGGAATTGGTGCACTTGTCAATCCATCAACATAGCTCTATAGGCTTGTAAAAACCCAGGGCAAACAGGTCCCCAATCTAAGGCTCGTTAAACCCAAGGTTCACCCTTGGTGAGCCCTACTTTTGCTAATTTTCATCTCCACAGGAACCCAAGGTACGCAAGGTCTACCCTTGACAATCTTTCCTATTCCTAACTCTTATCTGTGTAGGAGTACAAGAAATAAAAAATCCAAAGTCCACCCTTTGTATGCACTCCTGGGAAACCCAAGGTCCACCCTTGGTAAGCAGTCACTCAAAACCCAAGGCATCCCACTTGTTCCGCTCATTCCTCAAGAACCATGTTGACAACAACGAAAGGTCCAGGTTCCACAAGGCTAAGTAAACTACCACCAAACTTGTTGGCAAGACCTTCAATCAAGTGAAAATCACATTATCTCCTCACAACCATCAAAGAAGAAGCTCTGCAGGTCAAACTGACCTATCACCAGACTGGTCAACAAGACCTTCAACCAGGTACAAATCACACTAACTCCTCACAAAAATCAGAGGAGAAGCTCTACAAAGCGAAAAGGAAGCACCACCGCATGAGTGACAAGACCTTTAATCAGGTTGAAATCAGACCTGAGGTGATTTCATCTACCTCTTTACTTCATGCAAGACCACCAAGGCCTTCCTTCCTACATCACCAAGGCCTTGCCTCCACATCAACAAGGTCCTTCTTCCTACGCCGTCAAAGATTTCACACTCACGAATTATTCATACTACCACAAGTAACAGAGGATTGCATAGACAAAGGCAACTACATAACATACACGCAAGGCAAAATTCATCAACAAATAAAAGCAAAATCATTATCAAAAGAAGAAGAACAAATTATCATAATTACAAGGCCTATGTGACCAAAATCCAACAACGAAGAAAAGAAGAAAATAAACAAAGCCAACCTAAACAGTGGCATCACCGCCTTGCTCCTCAACACCCTGCTCCTCACCGGCCTCCTCCTTAGCAACAATATCTTCCTCGTCAAGTAGAACACCATCTTTAACGTCCTTGAAAGGGTAAAAAAAAAACACAAGTCAAAGTCCTTGGAGAAGAACACAACCTTCCTGACGACCTTTTAAAAGCCTTTTTCATGTTGTTCCATAGCCTCCTTCTTGTACATTATTAACTCCTCTTCAAGCTCCTTGTCGGTCTCCCTCTCCTTAGCTACCCGTAGCTCGGACTCCTCCAGCTTAGACTCCGACTCTTTCAGTTAGGCCTCTAAATCAACAACCACCTTGGTAAGCTCATCCCTCTCCACTGCAATGTCTTCCACCTTTCTAGCCAAGTTCTTTTTCTTTTCCATCAAGCCTTTGCAGCATGCGAACAGTTCATCACTGTCCAACCTTGTGTGCAGCAACTTGAACAAGACACTACCAACCTTGGAAGATAGTTGGCAGTTTGACCTGACAGTTTCAGCGAAGACAACAGTGGCATTGGCTACCTTGGGGAGCTCTTGTCTCCAAATCGTGTGAACAATAGCCCTTCACTTGGCGACCTCTGTTTCCAAGGATGCCACCTTGCATAGAGCCTCTTGGTGTTGTTGTTTGTTCTCCTTTAGAATCGCCAAACTTCTCTGGAGGAAGACCTTGGCATAATCAATAGCGTTCTGCACCCCAACTGACTGATTAAGGTTTTTACCAAAGGCTGACACAAAACCAGTCAAGGTTTTCTGCTCCGGCTTGTAATTTGCACCCCACAGTGAATCAACTTTGCTGGAAGTGATCCAAAAAGACATGGGGGCAAGAAGAGGAGGAAGGTGACATCGTCGCCAACACAACAGAGGGTGGAATCGGTGGAGTTGAAGAAGGAGGCGGCGACATCACAAGAGCACTAGTGGTCATCACACCAACACTTGGCATGGATGTGGCAACGGTGGATGAAGACACCACAATGGAACCAGCTGAAGTAGCCGATGCATTAACTCTAACAGCAGTAGTAACCTCCTGAACAAGTTCGACAAGAGGAGGTGGAGGAGTAGAAGTGACAAAAGCAACAACAGTGAAAGTAGGAGCCTCGACAGCCGCTGGTGTCGGAGGCACATCTTGCAAACTCGGAGGGTGACCTGAACCAAGCATCATCCCTAAAGCTTGCCTCAGGGCTCAAAGGCTCAAGGGGGCCCTCGACTTTTTATGGTTTGACGCCCTAACGCCTTTATCTCGCTTCCTCTTAGCCAAAACAGAGGAAGGGGCACTAGGGGCAACCTCATCAACACCAACAACAAGGTCAACCTCACTAGCAAGTTGACCCCTTCTCCAGTAGTAGGGGGGACAGTGGACGGTGGTGCAGTCTCACCAGCAGGTCCAGCCTGCTTCATAAGAGGCCTCCAAGCGAAATCACCCACAATTCCTGCAAAATAAGCAACAACAAGGCAACAAATGTCAATTCAAGTCACAATGCAGTTCAGACACAAAGAAGGAAGATAAGACAAGGTAAAACATTTACCATATAAGGAAGCAGGAGGATCATTCGTCAAAGGAAGAGACAGGATGGCCTGCATGTCCAACGAGGTCGGCAAGTATTCCAAAATAGCTTTATCGACCCTCTCCACAAGGGTCAACAGATACTCGTCAAATGACTTGAACTTGGTGAGGTCAGACTGCCAGTAGAACGGGAAGTGGGGCACCCCATCCCTGTTAAACATAAGAGGCAAACCATCACCCACGACATCAGTAGCCAGGACCTTGAAGAAACGGTCCTTGAAGGGGTGAAAGACGTTTGAGTCAAACTCAAACAACTTCTTGGACATGTTGTTCAAGGAGAACCAACCAATCTTGCCAGTTAGCTTCATCTAGAAGAAAAATAGGAAGACTGGCACACTAGGCCGGATGTCGAAGAAAGGGCACAAAATCTCAAAGACCCTCACCATGGCCCAACTGTTCGAGTGATGTTGGGAAGGAGCCACGTTCAAGTGCTCAAGAAGAGCACACTGAAAACCGATCAAGGGAAGAATGAGAGCCAAGACCTCAAACAGACATATGTACATAAAGAAGAAGGGCGAATTGTCCGACGCCATGAGGAGACACCCTAAGTCCCCATCACGGGCAGGAATTCAATTATCTACAAAGCCACACATTATCTGTAAGTAACAGTTATCTATTAGCTTTTATTTATAAGTTATACATTATCTCTAACTTTATTTATAAGTTATTGGCTATCATCTACAAGCCGATAATTATTTGCATGGGTTGTAACAACCCCTAGAAACAAGGACTCACAGCTCCCACTCACTTTTATAGGTACTAGATTCCCTCATACTCCCTGGACATATCCAACACACATGCACACCTGCTTGCATACTCGTTTATACATACTTTCTCTTATTCTCCTAACTCATATATATACTCACTTGAGTGTCGGATTCCTTTAATTTGTAAGTTCTCACTTTTATCCTCCTAACAAAGATCACTCTCAGACGTGTGAAGTCCAGGAGTCTACCTTAGTCACATCTATCCTAACGTCGTTCCAAATTTTGATAAGTATAGATTCTCATCGTGTGTGAAAATTTTTCGAGTCAATGGCTATCACAGTTTCACAAGTAAAATTTATCTTCGATTCAATCAATTTGAGAATATTCGTGAGCCATGACAAGACCAAAAAAGCTAGCATATTTGGACATTATAAAAAATTAAATTAAATCTCAAAGAGCTAGTATATTTTATATATATATATTAAAACACCTATTTGTACATAATATTTTTAAAACTTGAGCTCCACTGATTTTCTTCAACGTAAATAAAATTGTTTTAAGTCCAACTTACTGTTCAATTGTGAAACCGCAGCATATAATTAACAATAACTAATATTAATTTCAAAAGAACAACTATAATATAAATCAAAGTTTGTCCTTTTAACTTTTTTATAGCTATAGCAAAACATACAAAAAGAAGAAATTGTTGTCTTTAGAATTTTAATAGCTAGAGTCATATGATCAAATGATATGATACTAAATTCATTCTTGATAAGATGAGCAGTAGAGGTACAATTGAACTCATTACGGAACAACAAAATCTATGAGAGCACATGTAACCAAAATATAATCACAAAAGTAATTAAGAAACATTTAGAAAAACCAAAATGAAAGATTAAATATTTTAACAATTATTTTATATAGACTACCATAAATAGTAAAAGCACAAAAAAAGTTTGGACAAATAGACACGTATGGAGAAAAATAATAACCCAAAACTAACATACATTATCAGTGTCTAAATAAGAAATATTGTAACTATAAATCACATTTAATGTCTTACTATAAAAGGACTACATACATATAGACAAATATTGTGCAAAAAAATATATTAATAAACTAAAACTAAAATACACAATAATGTATAATCATAAGATATCGATCCACTGACACTTGATTGTTGCTATTTAATCAATAACCTTAAATTAGAATCCCGGTATATATTAAGAGGTTAGGTGATATATTCTCTTGGTGCCACACTCTTCAGGAAAGTAATCAAGTGACTGATGCTTTATCTCATTTTGCCAAGACTATTATCAAGGATATCGCATTTTTTATTTTGTGTCTTCTTTCATTTTGAATATCGTTTTGGCATATGGAAGTTTTACAGCGTTTTCTCGTGGTTTTTAATACTTCTTGGGGGCGGGTTTCTTCCCCTTGTTTCCAAAAAAAAAAAAATATAGATGAAAAGTTTTGCCAATAATCTTTTACCCATTTTGAACATGATTATCTCTGAGGATGATACTTATGGTCTACAAATATTAAATACGCACAGTTACATATTTATAATATCTTAAATTTAGCATTTTAATAATAAAAAAATGAAATCAAACAATGCAAACACGAATATCACTCAAAGAAAAAAGGCAAAACATGTCTTTCTACCCGTATGTATAAATATATTAAAAATATAATGTTACAAGTGTAAACATACATAATTATACTTTTTTTTCTGAATCAGCAAAAAAAAATATTGATGATGGTACAAGGAGTGCATAACCCATATGCAAATGAAGACCAAAGACAGCTAGTTTGACATGTTTAACTATACATAATTAAATTAAAAGTAAAATAAAATATACTGTTTATTCACAGTTCATATTTGTTTGCATTATTTTTTTTTAACTAGAGAGATTTAATTTTTTATTTATTTGATACTCAACTAATTCTCACCCACTTGACCTATTTTAAGATAAAGTGTCCGGTTGTAATTTTACATCCAAGTTAAAAATCAGATCCCATACATTAATTAAGAAACTCAAGTATCAAACCAATGGTGCCAATACTTTTGATTTTTTTTCATTATTTTGAGTAATAAGAATCAAGAACAATTTTACTCCCAAAATCATAAAAAGATATGCGCCTTTTCTATGCGGAAAATGAAAGAATCCTTGTACTCGCATGAACTTTAAACTTTGACGTGTAAATATATCCAACAAGGTTGATCATGAATGGATAGTCAGTAGTCAGTAATTAGTGCAAATACTACTATTATTCTTGCTGAATAATACATTATTGTTACAACAGTTACTGGCTATTGCAAACAAATTAAACAAAAATAAAATTAGGTTTTACATGCACAGTGGCAATTAATTCCAATTATTGTTTGATTAATTAATAAGTAGCCTACATGCACATATTTTGGTCGTATAGACAGAAATACATCACAGATTTTTTTTTCTTGTTATTTATTTTCCCTGTATGATTGTTGTTACTTGTGCTATGATTATTGCTGTATATGTATTTCGCAATATATGGTCAAATCTGCAAGTACTGCAACCAACCACTATTCCACAAAAAAAAATTATGAAATGTAGGCTTTTTTTTTATTTATTTATTAACTTCCATTTCAAATTGATCTTTGTAGAAAGTAAAAGAGAAGATGAAATGTGATCTCATGTCTTGTATTATAGCTGCTGAGTAAAACATATCCAAAACTGAAGTCAAAGGTGCCATGTTTGTTGAAAGAAAGAAACCCCTCCATACCCTTCTCTCTTATACATGCCTAACTCTTTTGCCTCGGATGCCCTTGCTCTCTGCCATGAACAGATCAAATAAATAAATATAAGCTACCATGAATTTGAGCAGCAAATGGCAATTAGTCATACCATTGTTGCTTTTTCTACTAACTAGATTATTTCATATTCACCACCTCTTGCATGACCTTATTCTTATCCATCACAATAGTTTACATATATGTGAATTGAGAGGTTTCCATGCTCATCAATTAATTACCACACACACCAGAATGAGCAACCATTCAAACCAGCATATAACTTTTTTTTCCCTTTAAATGAGACCATGAAAATTTTACAAGTAGATACCTGCATTGTTTCCAAAGCATCTATCTCGGAATTGAAGCCATAAAAGGTACTTGGTGCAGTAAGCTTCAAAGAAAGGAACTGCAACAAAAGCCAAACTTGAGATGGTATTAGTATTAAGGCCGTGTTAAAAGTACCTTTTCCTAACAAAAAATGAACTATATCAGTATATCTTCTTCTCTTCTTTTTGACTTTTGATCTCTTAATTACCTCTACTTGATGCTGCAAGGACTGCGCATAGTTTATGATTTCATCCAACATTACTGCCATACCCATTGTCTGTAACCATTAATGAAAATTAAAATATAAGAGTTTGGTTCATGTGGTTAGAATTAGACACAAATTGGAGCTTTTATAAAGGAAAAATGTCTTTACCTTGTAACACCCTGGAACAATATTCTGTAAGTACCTCAATTTCTCATTGATTTTCCCTCTTCTAACCTGAACAACAATAAACGATACATAAATTAAACATGTATTAGTCAACGTTCATCTCACAAATTCTCAATCAAAGAGACAAGAAAAATAGCTAAAGTGATTGAGTGTATTCATATTTGATTGTTTTATTTTTGCCTTGGCTCGAAGAAAATGGAGTTAGGAATTATGTATACACACCCTTTCTGCTAAATTGCGACTATCGGTAGCTTGACCACTTCTAGCCCTGACATTAACCACTTCCTTTGCCTTCTCCTCTTCTGTTACATTGTTTTTCACTCTCTTTCCTCTTCCAGAACTCTTCACATAAAATAACAAACCAAAGTCAGTCTTGCTCTTGCGTACAATTTATTTTTGTATCAACCACAAGTTTCCTCCACTAGAGGTAATCTTGTTCAACTGGTTAAATTAAAACAACTTCACATCAGTTAATCTAAGCGTTCGGTGCTCTCTTGCATACAATTTTAAACATAAATATCCAAAACAAAGCATGCTGCATGGAGAAGAAAAGTGAAAAATAGTAGAAGAAAATTTACATGTTTGAACTTGTTTCCACTCTCAGAAACTTTAGGAGTTGAGTTTACTGAACTGGTCTCAGGAAGATCCATTGATTTCCTCTTTTTACCTTCATGGATCTCATTTTCTGCTTGGAAAATGGGGAGGGAAATAGGAAGTGCATTATTGTGGTTGACATGATTGAAGAGAAAAGGAAAATCTTCTTCCAAGTTTCCTGGAAACTCAGGTTCTTGGGGGCCCAATAAGAAGGTGTCAAAGGAGAAATAAGGCATCAAGTTTGAGTTGTCTAGAACATATAATTGGTTCATCCCTATGAATTGGTTTAGGAGTTCCATGCTTGGATCAATGTCCAAGAATGGAAATGAGGAGGGTCCAATTCTTTGCAAATTTTCTGTGAATTCAGCCATATTTGTTTTTAAAATGACAGATATTGATCAAGAGTAGGGTTTATGAGGTGTTTTAACTGGTATGGTATTTGGATAATGTGGGTTACACTTGTTCTATTATTTATAATGTGAAATTGTAGCTACATTGGTGATAGGGGTCATTCTGAGGTGGCCACGTGGCACCTCAATGCTTCTGTGGTTGTTTGTTCCCCTGGTTGGCACCTTGCACAGGGAAAAATGTCCAATATCAATTACGGACCATCTTTTGTGAGAAAAGCACACCTAGTTTTGGAGCTTATAGACTTTTTAATTTGTGTTGTTGTATCATTCAATTTTTGGCTGTAGTGGGAATTGGAAAAGTGCACTTGTTTAGTGCGGAAACATGGCCTTGGTGCAGAATCTTCCAAAATATATATGGCCTTTCTCCTTCCTTATTGTATGTGAGCACCATAACTTGCATTCATTTTTTCCTGTTTATTATCTTTTAATATTCAGACTTTAGAACATTTAATCATTTCCTCCAGGACACAGAGCCAGAGTTCCATAAGAGGAAAGGGGGGCCAGGGGCCAATATAAAAAATTAAAGTCAATCCAGTAAATATGTCATCATATAAAAAAATCATAATTATATATTTTAAAACGTTAATTACATGACTAATCTATAAAAATATTTTTTGCGGGCCATCAAAATTTTCTATATCTACGCTAACCTTTTTAGCAGTTTTTTTTATCTTAAAATAAATATTTTTATTAACAAAAATCAGTGTAACAAGCATTATTTCGACATGATAAGATGATAAAAATTATTATCTATATTAAAATTTAAAAATATATATATACTATTAATTAATTATATTATAAAAATTTAGTAAATCTAAATGGATTAAGATATTCACCATGTTATCTTTTACTACAATAATAGTTAACAACCATTTAAGAAAAATTACTCTTAAATTGTTGAAAGGTATTATTCTTCTCATACCTTTCAACAATTTAGATATTATCTTTACAATGAAAATTATAAAAAGATACTAAATTATTTTGACAAAAATAATAAAGAAATAAATGATACAAAGATAATATTACCTACAAAATCATATCCAACCAAATACAAATAATTAGTTTGATATTTTATTATAAATCAAATTTTTTATTAATATATTATAATCAAATTAAACTTAATACAATGTATGAAAAATAAAAGACTAGTAAAAAGAAAATAACCCTTTTTCCCATATAATAATTAAAAATCATATTTCAAGGTCTAAGTGGTAAATCAATCTTCTAGACAATGTCTCCAGATCAAGTCTTGTGAATGAAAATAAATATAATTCTTTGGAGAGACTCAATCAAAGGTGACCAATTAGATTCTCCTAGGAATATTAATTATTATCAAGGTCATTAGAAACTTTGTACTAATAACATGATAATAAAAAAAATACTAATTAGACCTCAAAAAAACAAATTCACCTCAAAATGATCATTCTATCCGTTTAAAGTTAACACATCAATTTTTAATCGTCACAAATTATATTTTCTCATATTTTTGTCTTTCTTACTCTCTTCTTCTCCCTCCAACTGTTTTGGCCACCAAAGAAGGGTGAGGGGAATCTCCCAAACCCAAATCTACAAAATCCAACTTCAAATAAACTGTTTAATCGTGGCTTCCTCCAAGTTCGTGTTTTATCCAACCCAAACCATCCCATTATAACGCATGATCATAAGATAACTGACCAAAAATGTCATTTAATTTTTTTCCAAAATTACTTTTGTCATTAACACGCTTCTTTCTCTTCTACAAGAGATAAGAGTATTAATAGTTTCCTAGTGTAATTAGTTGGAGTTATTTTATTCTAAAAAATAATTAATACAATAGACATTATGGATAATCTTATAAAAAGAAACAAATGTCACTTTTAATTTAAGTCTTATAAATAAGAATAACATAAAAGTATTTGTTCGATTAATTCATGTAAAACCTATGCAAGTGTGAAATATATAAAAAAACAATTAAAATTAAAATAATTAATAATTAATTTTAAAATAATATATATTATTATTTAAAAAATATTATAAATTATTTAGCTAGACTGATTATAGAAATAATTCTATTCATTAAGAATACTTCTGCATCTTGTTACAAAATGTGGCAAAAAATCAGCAGATCTATTAGTTGATCTATGAGAAAAAAATAAAGAATCAGGAACAATGGTCCACAAGTCTTGAGCAGTCCTGAATGATACCATTCCAAGGTTTTTTTTATTCTCTCGTAAATGTATCTATTTCTCAATACAAAACCTGTTCCATTCTAAACATAGTGTACTAATCAAATTGATTGTTACCTACGTCACTAATCACTACGCGTCACTGTATTTGCAGGCATAAGAGAATTGCAGCCATAAAATCTATAGCATAACATCCAATGATTTCCGTCTGTGCCATTCACATGCGTTACTTCAATTTTTACGTCTTCCTTTCTTATAATTTTTAAATATTTTTGTTTATTTGGTGACTTAAATATGATTTGTTTTCTTGTGTTTTTTTAATTTTAATTCTTGTAAAATATTTTGTTAGTTTTTAGTCTCTATAAATTTGTTTTTTTCAATTTTTATCTTTGTAGTGTTTTGTAAATTTTATTTCTTTTAAGATTTTTTTTAGTTCATATAAATTTGTACTTAATAGAAATTGAAATTGAAAAAACAATACTTATAATGACTAAAAATTGAACAAAATAACTTATATGACCAAAATTAAAAGAGCGCGAACTTATAAAAAAAATTGTTTTTGCTTCATTCTTATCTTACTTTAGGAAATCTAGTTTATGATTCCAAATTAGACAATTTGGCTTGAGGAATGTCGTATTCGACTTTGTCATAGATTACATGATAAGTTGTCGTGCTATGGTTGGCTATTCTTCTTAGTGTACTGTCGGTAACATATTTACACAGGAAAAAATCCTACTGTTGAGTTTTATTCTGTTGTAGCCAAATGAGATCATTTGTTGCCATTAGTGCGGCCAATATTCATTACTTTGAAACTACAATATTAATATATTTTAACACTATTTTCAATAGATACATTTTTTATTGGTTTATATATATTTTTGGAATGGTTTACTAATGAAGAAAATTAATATATTTTTTTTGGAATTAGCTTTATATATATGGTTGTTACTAATATTTTTATTGGTTTATATATATTATTGTTACCAAAAAAATATGTCAATACATGTTCATTATTAACATTTTTGGAATTAGGTTTATATATATGGTTGTTACTAATTTAGGAATGAGGCGTGACTTGAGACTTATAAATTTCACCTTTGAGAATGTATAAAAAAAGAAGTGTATTGTTATAATTTTCTTCATTATTTTATTGAATTTAATAAATCATACGCTAGATTATTTTTTGGTTTTTATTATTTTCTTCAGAAAAATCAAAAGATATTTTTATAATTATTAGAAAAGGAAAAAAGTTATCCATTATAAGTATATAATAAATCAAAGCTTATTTATTTATTCTCGTGTAGCAGTCCAGAATTTTTCCTTTTCCTTCAACGAATTATCAAATTATATTTAATGGATGAGATTTAACCAACATTAAAAACAATAGAAAATGATAAGATCAATTATATCAATTAAATATTTATCTTGCAACAAAAAAAAATCTTTATGTTATTAAAAAAAGATTTTATCCACTTTTATATTTTAAATACTGGATACATACATATATATATATATATATATATATATATATATATATATATATATATATATATATATATATATCAAATTTTACATAATAGATAAGATTTTATCCTATATTGAAAAAAATATAAAATTTTGTCATTTTTCATACTTTAAATGTTGCATGAGGATAATGGACCTTTAGTGTGACTCTCTTTTTTCCTAAGTTAATTGTTTCAAAATATAGTTAATTTTCTTTCAATCAAAACCACCCATTCCACTCTTATTTTGTCATCATTCAGTGAGTTTTTGAATGAATATCTTAGTATACATTGAAAAGCAAATTGCTGAAAAGTTTAGTGTAAATTCAATTATAAACAATTTTCATCACATGCAAAAAACACATTTCATGTTTGATAAATGATTCATGTACTATAACGTTTTGAAACATCATATAATCAAAATTTTATATAAACGTTTATTTGTATATACTTTTTGGACGATTTTTTGTTTACATAGTCCCCCCCTTCCCTCCCGACGTTGAATGTTAGTTTCGTCCCTACTTGTATGTGTGTATATTTGTATGTTGTTGTTACAGCTTCATCATCGAATAAAATCTAATTCTATAAGTCATTATATGGTATCAGCTTAGCCGACCACTTGCCTCACAACACCTTTTGATCCAAAACCATGACCTCCTCTCAATCCCTTGTAGAACTCACAACTGCATTCACTCTTCCCATCAAGCTAAGCTCCAACAATCATCACACTTGGCACACTTAAATTACTCATCTCCTAAAAGCTCATGATCTTTATGGCTACGTCACAAGCACCACTGTTTGTCATTCTTCCACTATTGGAGAAGGAGATGTTGCGATTGTTAATCCAACCTACACCCATTGGAAATGACAAGATCATTATGCATTTGTGGCACTCCTTGGGTCCTATAATTCTGATGCCCAAATCGTTATGACTTATGCAAAATCTTCTACCATTGCATGGAATCGATTGAACAAGCAATATGTCAGCCCGCTCAGCGAGGACATTGTCTCTTCTCGTGCTCAGCGTGCCCACTCTCACTAAGCGAAAATTCACTAACTCTCGCTTAGCGAGATGCTCGCTAAGCGAGCCTTCAAAAGCTGAAAGGTCCAAGAGCCTTTAAAACACTGAGGTAGGCGGAAATGAAAAGGAGAAGCAGTAGAGAGATGAGTTTGGAGCAATAGAGGGAGCTTAGTTCAGGAAAATAGAGAGATTTAGGGCTTAGAGATTGGAGGAGATATCCTCCATCATCTTCTTCCAATTTCTTTCACCAAAAAAATAGTTTCTTTCTTAGTTTTGAAGCTTTGCTTGTAATGGAAGGCTAGACCTCTTTGTTGGGGAGTTCTACTAAACAATCTTGATGTAATATTCTCACTATCTATTTAATGTTATTTTTTTGTGTTCATTGTTTCTATCTATGCTTATTTTACATGCTTGTGGCTTGATCACTCATTTGTATGTGTAGTTAGGCTTTTTGGTATTGGGAAATGCTTTAAAACCTTAGAACTTGATAGAGCAAGCTAGAAATCTGTATGTCTAGGAATGGAGTGCAGTGATCTAGTCCATTTTATGCTGTAGGCTTCATACAACTCTTTTAGAACAAGTTTGTTGAAGGATCAAGGACAAAGTCTAAAGAGAGTTAGGCTCATTCATGTGAGAAATCATGGTTTAAGTAGTTTCTCGGCATAAGAACACTAGGATAACGTTAAATAGAGAAAAACACATTTTATACATCAAAAGAAATTCAATAGAACACTCCCCAAAGCTCTTAACTTGATAGTTTTCACTTTTATAGCTTTAGATATTTTGTTTATGTTCAAATAGATTTTCTAGTACAGAACTTAATATTTGCCTTATTTTAATCCGTATAAGTGTTTACATATTGAATGTACATAGTCTAGGTGAAAAAAATTTCCTGAGGATATGATACTCGGTCTTACCATTTTATACTACTTGTGCGAATCAGTACACTTGCCAACAATTACCAACAGCAGGATTCACAACCTCAAAGTCTGATACTTCCTTATTCATCTACAGTTGTGGTACTACTCTTGTTTACTTTCTTGTTTATGTTGATGAGTTTTCGCTCACAGACAATGACCCTAATTTCACCAAATCATTCAAAAACTCACTTGTTACCAAGTTCTCTCTCAAGGATCTCGATTCTCCTAGTCACTTCCTCAGCATTGAATTGGTACCAACAATAGACGATCTCTTTCTCAAAGAACTTAGCTGAATCTGGTGACACTCCTTCATGTGGCATATGTCTATCATCAACTTGTTGAATCTCTACAATATCTCTCATTAACTCGCCCAGATGTTTCCTTTTGTGTATCAAAGTTGCCTCAATACATGAAAGCCCCAATTACCATCCATATGCATGTTGCCAAACACACACTCTGTTATCTTAAAGGTACCTTACACTATGGCCTTCACTTGTGTCATTCCTCTGACCTCCAATTACGAGCCTTTTGTAACTCAGATTAAGGAGGAGATTCCTCTTACATGAAGTCTACAATTGTCTATATAATTCCATCTCTTGGTCCTGCAAGAAGCAGCAAAAAGTAGCAAAATCCTTTACGGAAGCAAAATATTGCAGGATTGCATCTGCCACGACTGAACTTCTTTGGCTACAGGAACTATTTAAAGAGCTTTGCCTTCCTCTTATTGGTAAACCTCTTATCTACCTATATAACATTGGAGCAACCTACTTATGTGCAAACCCTGCTTATCACTCTTGGATGAAGCACTTCTCCATCTACTACTACTTCGTGTCTGAACTGGTTTCTAAGAAAGAACTTGTTTCCCACATGCCATCCAACCATCATCTTGCAGACTTGCTCATAAAGTCTCTCAGCTTATCCAAACATCAATGGTTAATATCCAAGATTGGTGTTGCCTCCTCCATCACCATCTTGCGGAGGCGTGTTGATGTGATCAATTCAAATCCATAACAACAACATTACATCTCAATCTTACAACTGGCAGATCAATTCAAATTTACTAATCAATTTAAATTTGTTTTATGCTTAGATTGATCATTAGTTTAATATGTAATAGCAATTTAGATCTGATTCAAATCAGATTATATATTTCCTTTTATATCTCTGCACTTGTACATGTATATATGTATGTTGTTGTTACAACTTCATCATTGAATAAATTTTGATTCTACAAGTCATTATAATATATACACATAATTGTGGGAGATATAAGGTTGGCTTGGTGGTAAATGGTGAAGGGAGGAAGGGATAGATCGTGGTTTTGAATGCCTTTGCTAACAAAAACTAATAAATTAATAACTAACATTTGTCAATAAAATAAATAAATATTACACACACACACACACACATAGTTGTAGCCTTTCGAAGAATGGGCATGCTTAAATCATTTGCTTGTAACCATTGACAGCTTATGTACAAAGACAAAGAGTTACTTAACTTAATTTTAGTCAATGTTTCCATAGTAGTAACACTTTATTTCCATTTTGCAAACTACATACTTAGTTTGAAAATATCTTCTGTATTAGTGAACTAGCTCATGCATTTGTTTAAGGCTTAGTATGTATATGGATAAAAATGCATTAATTGTTTTGACTTTTTACCTTTGGGAAGGGCTAAAATGTACTCTCATGCATTTGTTTTCAAACATCAATTAATAAGCAAAACATCATTGACTTTTTACCTTCTAATTTATCTTTCCTTGAAGTTTTTAAGGTAACTTTTTTTACTGGAATAAGCTTATCTTATATCATTAATAAGCAAAACATCAATACTATAAGGAGAAACTTCAAAACTTTGTGGAGTAGCATAAAGCCTAGACGTCTGTGTAAGAGCATGAGCAACTTGGTTTGCTTGTCTATGAATAAAAATCACTCTCGGGTTGCTATAAGACTAAGACTAGGTTTACATACATTCAAGATGAAACCAAATTATGAATCCATTAAAAAGCATGACATAAGACTTACTTTCAATCAAATTCGAAAACAACATTGTTAAGGCCCAAGTTAACCGTCCACGACATAGCTTCCATAAAAGCATAAGCTCCAACTTCAACTTCAACAGGGGGATAATTCCATTCTTGAAAGATGTTCGTGCAGCAATGAAACTTCCAACTGAATCTCGGATAATAGCTCTCATACCATACTCAATTGTGTTCAAGAAGATAGAGGCATCGACATTACATTTCAGAGCACCTTCAATTGGTTTAGTCCATCGATCTCCACACCTCAGCATGCAAATTATGGTGGATGTTGTCGTGAGGCTTCCAGCTACACCATTGGTGCTATCTCCATTGCAAAATTGAGTTCATAGTTGCGTCTAGCAAAAGATCTAGGGGTTTTTCTTTTTCCTCCCAGACCTTCTCATTTCTTCTAGATCAAAAGGCACCAAGGGACTCTACAAATTGAAGCTGCTGGCTATCATCAAGATTATTCAGAGAGGTGAAAACACATTTGAAGATGTTTCTTGACTCATCTACGAAGCATTGGGCGTTGTTCCAACAACCTGAAATATTCCAAATACTTTGAGCTTTTGGGCAGCTAAAAAAAATATGCCAATCAGATTCTAAATTAGTGTCACACATGGGACACATATTGGAGCAAGGAACCCCTTATAGGTTAGGCGAGTTCTGGTTCGCAAGTAATTGCAAAGAATCCACCAAAGAAAAATCTTGATTTTATGGGGAATATGAAGTGACCAAATTCAATTCCACTCTCCATCACATCACATCTTAACTCAAAATTGTCAATTAGAGTTTTCATTGCTTGGTAATAGGCCAATTTCACCGAATATCTCACATTTCTAGAATAAGTCCAAATTAGTTTATCATCCCAGGCATCAAAATGCATAGGCATTGCACGAATAGCCTTAGCATCACTCTCGTTGAAATTTTGGTCAAGAATGTCATAACACCAAGTTTTTGTAACAGGCTCAATCAACTCATAAACTTTTATATCTTCTAAACCTTTCAAAGGCTGACTTTGAACATAAGGGCTATCATTGGACCGTAATGGGATCATGTGAAACATTTATCTTCTTTTCATCCCCCAAACACCATCTCATGCCTTGCTTAACCAACGCCTGTGAAGCATAGATATTACATCATGTATAGCTAGGATTAGCACCCAAACTATCTTGTAGGAAATCCCTTTTTGGATAGTATATAGCTTTGAAAACTTTAGAAACTATAACATCGTGGTCAGCGAGCAACTTTCAACCTTGCTTCCCTAGCGTGAATAAATTGAAGCCATAAAGATGACAAAATCCCAATCCTCCATTTTCCTTTTGCATTGACAAACGGTCCCAACTGAGCCAATTGATTCCTTTGCCAGAGTCATTATTAGATCCCCATAGCATCTTCTAGATTTCATCTCCAAGAGAGGATGGAAGTAAAAAAGTACTCATCGAATAAGAGGGTATTACTTGAGCTACATATTTAACAAGAACCTCCTTACCAGCTTTGGAGAGATCTAGATTCAAAAGAATAATGCATCGCTCAAAGCAAAGACAATATAACAAGATGACCTTGGAAACAAAAAATAATAATTTATTTGAGGGTGAAATAAGAGATATTTTGTTTCACCATAGAGAATTATTTTTTTTTTGTTTCAAAGAATTTGTGTGATACACCGCAGCAATCTAGTATTTAATAATTCCTAAAATAATGATTCTTAAGAGCGAATTCCTCTTCAGTCATTTTACTTTGTATAATAAAAGAAAGATAATAAAGAGAATAAGCATATTAAATATTAAATAGAAAAAATGGCCCTTTTACTTCACCATTTCCTCCAAACTTTGTCCCTCAGATAATTAAAAATTGTCTTTTTCTTTCTATCAATCATAGAGGGCATGACTAGCTATTTCCTAGTTTCTAGGCATTCAAAAACACCTAGGAGAGTTGAGATGTGATCATCAGCATTCTAGTAAGTATTCCTACTAAAACAGATTTCAGACTTTGAGAAATTCACGACTAGCCCAAAAGATTTCTCAAAAGAAGCCAAAATAGATTGTAAGGTCTCTACTTCACCATCAATAACCCTAAAAAAAAAAAAAGCAGTCATCAACAAATAACAAGTATGAGAGGTTGGGAGTTCCTCTACACACTTTAAAACCATGGATATCACCTTGCCCTTTTGCTCTTTTCAACCGTAAGGACAAGCCTTACATACAAATGATGAATAGATAAGGAAAAAAAAGGATCATCCAGTCTAAGTCCCTTCCTAGGTGTTATAGGATTAACTACATCTCCATTTATCATAACATTGTATTACATGGTTTCAACACACAACTTCATCCAATCAACCTACTTTATATCATACCCCAGTTTAAGTATTAGAGCAAACAAGAAATCTCACTCAACTTTGTCAAAAGCTTTACTTATATCAATCTTTAGAGCTAACTCGCCCAAAATTTCCTTTCCTCTTACATTTAATGTGATACACAATCTCAATAGCAACAAGAATATATTGTCAAGGATGGAACGATCTTCTACATAGGCAAACATCTCAGATGAGATGCATTTGTAAAGTGTGGGCTTCAGTCTCTTGGCAAGGACTTTCGAAACAATTTTATAGAGAACATTACACAAGGAAATAGGCATCAAGTAAGGCATGGAAAAAGGATTGTCTTTCTTCGGGATCAAAACAATATCAATGTTATTTAGATTATGGGAAAACACAGCTTGATTGAGCCAAGAGGTTGCTGCCAAAAAAATATCATCTCGAAGTAAACCCCCAAAAGTTTTGTAGCAAGCAGGATTTAATCCATCAGGACTTGAGGATTTGTCATTGTGCATATGGAAGATGTCCCTTCTAAACTCCTCCATGGTAAAAGGCTCTAGCAAAGAGAGGTTGTCCTCTTCATTCAACTTCCTTGCTACGTGATGGACTGTGAAAGAGATATCGTTTTCTCAACTGGAATAAAGCCTTTGTAAATAGGGTTTGGCCACTTCGCACATAGCATCATGGTCACGAGTGGGATACCCGTAACATCATCAACTAACTGGGAAAGATTATTAATTTTCCTTCTAGCATTTGCAGCATTATGGAAGAAACGAGAATTAGAGTCGTCCCCCTCTCTAAGCCAAAATATTTTTTACCTTTGTTTCCAATATTTTTCTTCATGCTCCAGTAAATCATTTAAATGTTTCTCAAGCTGCAAATAACGAGAAACTGAATCAGGATCAAGAGCATTCCTACAGAAATTCATCTCCCTCCTACACTCATTAATCTCGACCATAAATCGAGAGTGAATGTTACGCCCCCAATGTTGGAGTTCCTCGGCACAATAGGACAGCTTTGAAATAATATCATCACATGGGGAATTGTTTAAAGCTTGATGGACAATTTGAGGCAACATTTCTAATAACCACTAATATTATTTTTATGAGTGAGGAGAGTTAAATACTGAGAAATGTGAGAGAAAGAGAGAGGGTGCATATCTGTCACTTGAGAAGTTAATTTCATGAAAAAAATTACTTGGACTTAATTGATTATAGCTATAGTTTTCAGCAAGTTCTACAATTCCATCCGTGCTTTTCAAAAACACTAATTAACTAGCTTTTTTTATTTTTTTGACAAGAACTAATTATATAACTAGCTAGTAACTTCCCTTTTATATCATCCTTAACATGTTAAAAACTACAAGTAGTAATTTTGCGTGTATTTCGGCTGGGAAATCGATCAAAAGCTATCAATACACTAATACCAAAAAAAAAAAACTATCCATATAAAATTTATGATAAACTTAAGAATAAACGTGAATTTGATCATTCTATACGAATACAAAGTTAAAATGAAAGTTATATTTTCTTTGCTGCCTGTAATATAAGCATCTTTCCCTCTGGACATCAGCAGCACCGGGTCCAGCTGTGGCTACAGTTGTGGCATCCTCTATTCTCTCTTCGGTTTCTTCATCGTCTTGGAGAAAACGAGAGAGGTTTATTATTATTAGTAGTAGTAGGTTCTAAAATAAGAATCAAACTTAGGTCCTAAAAAATTTATAATAACTGAAAAAAATCCTTGATAGATATTTGCCTTCGAGTCAAACAATATTTGTGAACTTTTATTTTGTGAAAATCTTACTTGGACTTAATTGATTACACTTTTCAACAAGTTCTACAATTCTATCTGTGCTTTTCAAAATCACCCATTTAATACCTTTTTATTTCACCGCTTAACATGCAAGTTAAAAATGAAACAAGAAAAAAAATATAAGATAAAATATGTTTGGCGTATGTAAAATTTAAAAAATATTAATGTCGGCTTCATAAAATATTTTATATTAATTTGATTTATGTAAAAATAAAATATATTTTTATTGATTTTAAGTGATAAGTTCGTTAGATCATTCTTGTAAAAAAATTGTATTAATTTGATCCATGTAAAAATATAATATTAGATAGTAATTTGTATGAAAAAAAAAAATTAAAGACATGTGTATTTGACGTGAAAACTAAATTAATAAATAAAGTAAGAATTTTGTTTTTGGAGGAATAAAGTTAGAAAAGTTAAACTTGAGAATAAGATGAATTTGGTTATAATTAAATTGACACAAAATTAAACATGCTAAGTTTGTTTTGAGTACCTAATAATATATTTAGTGTTTGTTTAATGAATTGCTTGTTTCAATATATACTTAGTTTTTTTTTCATTGAAAGAGATCTAATGATATGCAATGTGATTGAAAAGGTAGAGAGAAATATACAAGAAAAAAAGAGAGGATGAAAATGACTTGTAAGACAATGAAATATATATTTATCATTGCTCTAAACTTAATTACCTTCTTGCAAAGTTTGGCACCATAATTAGAGAAAAATAGATAATAAGTATATATTCGGGCATATATCAAGCTTCAAATTGCTAAATATCTTTTTTTATCACCAATACGATTCCAGATCTATATATAATTAGGTTTCATTACCGGTTTACATGACAAACAGATCGAGGATTGAGGAGGAATGTTAATTTGAATCCTAAAATAGTACTGTAGCAACGTGTCTTCTTCCATTCCATACAATGTGGAAGTGGACTGTTTTCTTTTAAAAGAAAAAAACAAACTACAGTTTTTAAATTTGTAACCCCACAGCTGACACCATATGAAGACAAAGTAAATATCACCGTATATTACTACATATAAGATATGATATGTTACGTGGCTCAAGTCTAACACCATATGAAGCCATAAAACCTAGGGATCTTCACGGTATATATTTTAGTTTGATTTATAAAAAATCATTTGAATTAATGAAACATAAAATAAAGATTTGATTCGATTTGATTCAATTTAAATATAATATCAAATTCAAATAAAATAATTATTTACAATTTGATTTGATTTAATTTTATGATTTTTTTTAATCTATTATCATAATTTAAATCTATCAACTAAATTTACATAATTATTATATATGCTATATAATTTTAAAATTAAATTTTATTTTTATTAAATTTTATTTAACATATTTTAATTAAAATTTGTTATCTTCACTTCTATTTGGCATTAATATAAAATAATATTATCAACTCTTTTTAAAACTTAATAATAATTTATACATTACTTAATATTTAACATTATTTTTTATAATGTTAGTACATCTTTTTTTAATATATGAAAATAAAATATACATCTTGATTATAAAGCAAATAAAAATTAATAAATTATTTAATATTTATTATTAATTATCACAATAAAAATCAATATAATTATAATATGTAATTTGTTTGATTTGATTCATTTTTTATAATAAGATCTAAAAATCAAATCAAACTAAAAAAATATGCAAGTTTTTAGATTTTTTATTTTTACAGTTTTTTTATTTTTTTTTAATCAATTTGATGATTTATAAATGATTTAGTTTAGTTTTAAACGCTCCGAATAAAACCTAACCATTGGCCGCAGGATTCAACATTAATTTCATATTGTTAAATTTTTCTTAAAATATTTATCTAAAAAAACTATTATGCAATCATAACTTGAACAATTTCGGAAAGATGACAATTAAATTAAGTGACAAATATCGGTTAACATTTTCTTACCCAAAAGATGATTTGATGATTGATATGATGTCCACTTATAAATGCATCCTTCACGTCCTGTGGCTGTGGAGGGAACATCATATTTTCAAGGAGAAATTTGTAAGTGGGTACCAAAGAAATCAATTATAAAGGGAAAAGAAAGAAAACTCAATCTCTCAACAGTTCAATACTATATTGACTTGGATAATTACCGTGACAGCACAGGAGTTAAGTTTATATTTTATAATTTTTTATATTATTATAAGTATAGATATACATTGACATAATCAAAAAAATTCTTATGAGAATCCACTTTTATTTTATTTTATATATTTTAATAGGTGAGTTATGTAGATATAGCAAAATAATATCAACATGCAAATGTTAAATGTCAAATATTAAAAAAATTAATAATTATTCCAGAAAAAAAAATGAAGAAAAAGGTAAAAACTTACCTTAAGGGGTGGGAGCACTATATTTATGAGAGCGAACTTGAGTCAAGTATAAAGCGTTTGGATACAAGTTATGTGTTGAAATGAAAGAGAATTCTAAATCAATTTTAAAGATCACACTCTATTTTATTATCAACTACAAAGTTATTGATGAAAGTTTTATAATTAAGTATTTGTAACATTTCACAATCAATATATAAAAAGACAAGAAATAATGTAATATATGTTTAAAACAGTTGAGAGAGAAAGTTATTGGAAAAAAGTATATTTTTAGCTCCTTATACATTTATATTAATAAATTTACTATCTAAATTTTACAAAATATACGGACTTAGTCTCTATTAACTTCAAAACAACATGATGAACTCTTAAAGAAGAGAGATTAAATTCAAATCTATTGATATAAAAGTATAAAGATGCTAACCACGTTTACCGAAAATATAAGAATTAAAAATACATTTTCCCAAAATTTTATTAATGGCAAGTGAAATTCACTTCTAATTGATAGAAGGAAAAAAATAGTGAGAATGTCCAATTAAGAGATAAAAAAAAAAAGTGAGAGCCTTACTGTCCATGAACTAGTGATACTATTTCAAATGTGTTTTCTACTATTATAAGAAATTTATTGAAAATCATTTTTTTTTTATGAGAGTCTCACACTCTCACCTTTTATTATAGTTTTTAATAAATTTTAATCAATAATAAAAAATATATTACCAAATATGTTACTACTCCTTATTATAAATTAGAATAAATAATTTCAAGAGACACTCTTCTCACAATATATAAATTAGACTTACTCAACATTTTCTCTCTTTTTAGAAATGTATTTCACACACTATCAATCAATGCTACTAGCCAAAAGTTTTTCTCTTAACCATCTCACAGTTAATATTTTTCTTTCATCTTTACATGTATACTTGATCTTCTTAATCACATATTCCTTTTAATTTAAATTATTTTATTTGTATCTTTAAATTAATTTAATAGTTTTTTAATTATCAATTAAAATAATCTTATATCACAATTAAAGTTATTATTTTAAATTCAAAATATAGTATATATATTAAGATATATATATATATATATATATATATATATATATATATATATATTCATTTATTATTATTTATAATTGTAATATAATTCATATAATAAAAATGTTTATTTGTTAAAATATTTAACTGTATAAAAAAAAACATTTATCGTGTGCAATATACATGTTGAAATAATAATAATTATAAAAGTTAATAATTTTTAATTATATAGGAATTCATGATTGAATAATAACATTAAAAACTTTTATATTATAAGTGTATTTCAATTAAATTCTCTTTAACCCCAGGAAAAATCAAATTCTCTTCTAAAACTGAAAAAAAATGATTTTTGAAACATCATGTTATTGGTGTTAAGTGCCCATAAATTTATTCAAAAATTTATTTTCGTCAAATAAGCTAATTGGTGACTTTTAGTGTAATCTTTTTTTTTAATTACGTTTTTTTTATTTATAATACTTGAATCTAAAATTTTACTTTAGGTCCAATTGATCAATTCTACTTGGATCAAACAACATGTTGGTGAAAAAAAATAATTTAACCGAATAAACTAAATAATACATGCACTAATAATATAAATTTAAATTGTCATCTAAATTATCAAGGGTCAAATTATTTTATTTTCTCCCATACTTTTTTTTATAGATAAACAATTATTTTTTTCCATACATTATGAAGTGTAACTCTTACAAGTATTTACACAACTTTGTCACTCACTAAGGCCGTCTATTATTTCTTTTTTTATCTATAAAAATTAAATTTATATATTAAGAAATTTATAGCAACTCACTTACATTACTTAATTAATGAGTTAAATCCCGTTAATTCAACCTGTCTAATTTGATGTCACCTTTTCAACATCCATGGGTTATCTATCTAATTGAAACTTAAACATCCTAGAGATTTATTTTTGTTATAAGCAAAATCCAAGTTTATTAATTAGAAACCAAAACTAATCACAAATATAGTAAAGTTTGGTTAGAGGGGGCATCATTACAAATGTGGCAAATTCAGCATCACCCAACAAAATTCACCCCAAACACCTACTAATTACAAAATCCACTGCACTGCTACATACACCGCTGCGGCAAATTTACGGAGGAGGGTTGGTTTTAGAAACTATTTACTTAATAGGGTCTCATTTATAAGAAATTACGGGGGGGGGGGGGTTTGTTTTCTACGTGGGTGCCGCCATTGACACTGACGGGAAGCTTGAACCGCCAGTGGCAATGGCGGGATAGGGGCTGACTAGGAGAGAGGGGGAGGGGTGCCGCCAGCAGCAATGGCGGGATGGGAGAGAGAGAGGTGTCCCGCCCTTGGAGATGGCGGGATAGGAGAGAGGGGGTGGTCCCGCCCTTGGAGCTGGCGGGACAGGTGAGAGAAGGGTGTTGCAGGCGGTACCGCCACTGGCGGTTGCGGGACAGGGGGAGAGAGGATCCCGCCTTTCGAGCTGGCGGGATAGGCTAGCTTTGTTTCTGAAAAAAACCTGCACCTTGTTCACGTGAATGAAGGCTTTCATGGCAGCATACGTATACACAAACACGTAAGAGGTAGTGTTTTTTAACTAATGTAAAGTTTTATTACTCTCTGACTTTGATAATCATGTATTAAAAATTGAAGTTTTAATATTAAGCATCAACTTTTTATAATTATAATGTAATGATTAAAATTAATTTTTCTCATTTTTCATTTAATACATCTTCATCATATTATTATATACAGCATGCATATAGACACACTTATAAAGAGAAATAGAGAGATAATAATGTTTGTTTTTCCAAAATGTCCAAGTAGTAGGAAAAGCCAAATCATGAAAAAGGTGAGGGTATCTTTTTCATCGTTTACCTTTTTATTTATTTAGAAGACTGAAAACATTTTTGTGGGAATAAACTAAAAAATTATTCTGTTCAAAGAAGATGGAAAACAGAAAAAATATACTCTTTCATGCACAAATTAAACAATTTTTTTCTCATTTTGATTTATCTTTTTAGTTTTAATTTTTTTTATAATTTTGAACACATTTTTTATTCTTGTTTCTATACAACTAAACAAGAAGAGAACAATACTAATTTTCTTATCTTTTATTTCTTTCTTATCATACAATTTGAAAAAAAAAAAGATTTATATATTTTGTATTCCTTTTCCTTCCTTATTTTTCTCTTCTTATACTTTTTTCCCATAAATCAAACATACAGTTCTCTATATAATAATAATAATTTTAAACCACTCCACTTGCATAGATTTGATGGGACTGAAGCTTGGAGAGTGATGCTAAATGATGAGACTCAAGCCTGATGCAGTTACGGTTCACATGCATTGAATTTTTTTTTATGCAGACTAGGGAGGAGAATAGGGCACTGTATTGGATAGAGAAATCATAAATGACATGCATGCATGACAGCTTAATCAGCTACGCATGTAGGAGGTGACTTCCATACAGAGTTACTTTAATAATGGTGTACGTTGCTTTTTGCTAAAAAAATTCTTTAAATAGAGCAAACTAGAATCACACTCTGCACTTGCATAGATTTAAGACCGAAGAGAGTATTGTGAAAGAGGAAGACGCAGTTTTGAAGTTTGATTCTATAGTAAGTAAGGATGTTTTATATTTATTTAATTAAAGTTTTCTTTCATTTTGTTTATTTATGATGTACAAATTATTTATTTTGAAGTAACAAATATTATGGTTAGAATGAAATTTGAAGCTCAAATTTAAGTGTATTAATTTTGTAAATTACATTTTAAATTTAAAAAATATTAGTAGTAATTATTTGTAAGCCTTTTTGTTAATGGTTTTTGCGTCTGAATTATTATTTGACATATAATTTAATTTAAGACAAAAAATAATTACATGCTATTTCTTAAGTATTTTGTTGTTTGGTCTGAGTACGAAGTATTATTTTACTTGTAATAAAATTTAGTATAAGTTAACAAAAAGAAATTTTAATTTTAATTATAAAAACAATAAGAAAAATATTACCAATTTTAAAAGTCCCGTCATTTAAATTTACTAACATGGGAATAACAATTTTTCGTTACTATATTTATTAGTAATTTATTGATTTTTAATAATCATAAAAGAAGTTTACTTGGATTTTTAGATTATTTTATACTAGATCAGGTCTAATACTTGTCCAGTTTTCGAAAAATAGTAGGTGAATATTTTTTCTCTCCAAGCAATCACTAGTGCAGAAAATTAAAAAATATAGTTGAATTAATTCTTTAACACTCACTAATTTTGTATCTCTTTGTTTTTATCACATATATCATATTAGTTATTATACTTGAATTGTATATATTTCTTTTATCTCCTTGTCTCACTGAGTTTCAAATTAGTTGTTCACCGAGTATTTTTTGCCTTACATATACACGCATGTAATTTAATTAATTAACCATTGAGACTATTAAGTAGAGATGGAGGAAAAATTACGCCTTATTTATCTGTGTCCTCCATTCCTATATATAGATAGTATACTTTCCTACTAATTTTGTCATATGTATATATATATGATATATCCTTCATTACCGAATATATGTCATTTGAGTTAAGTAAGTTGTTCTCGTTAATTAGTACTGAAAAACGACTTCGAAGATACAAATATGGGGGCGCCTAGGCGTGTTGGCCATGTTTCGTCTGAAATTTTTTTAAGTGTAATCCTTTCATTTATAACCCTTCCATTTTGTGTTTGTCTGGAATTTTTTTGAAGTTGAGGAATTTTCCATAAATTATTTAATTAGAGTACTTTTTTTTAGAATAAAGTATGAATGTGAAGTTTAAGTTTAATAGAGGAAGCAAATAAATATTTGATATTTAATTGAAGTAATGATTTTATTTGTTAGACTAATATTTGAAGGCAAAGTTTAAGTGAATTAATTTTTTTAATTAGAATTTTTATTATAAAATTAGTATGAGTAATTATTTATTTTAAAACTCCTATTGTTATGATTAATTATTATTAATTTTGATGATGTAGGTATATCATGAATTCAATTATTACAGTGTTGTATTTCAATGGAAGAGTATATGAAGACAGTGATGGTGTAATATTTGAAGGCAGTAAAAAGGTCATTCAGATTAAACGCGGAATTAGTTTCAATGCTTTGAAAAAAAAATTGGAGATAAGGTAAAGTTAGAAAATAATGAAATTATTTCTACTATAAGTTGTAGATTTTTAGTTTCAGGAAAATATGTTGCATTGCAAATTTGTGATGACGAAGATGTTGAAACTATGATCGAAAGTTTTCAACAACAACAACAAATGTCAGTTTTAGAATTGTACGTAGAAAAGGATGTTGCTGGTGGTTCGATGTTTCATGCTGCAAATTCTGTTACGTCATGTGGACGTAATGTATCTCATCATGAATCGGAACTGCCAAGAAATATAAGTAATTTACATGATGATGAAGATGATGATGATGACGATTACCTTGCATCTAACTCATACGTTGAAGAGTCGTTCAATGAAGATGATAGTGATGATGGAATATCTGATACAGACGATGAAGTCACTGACATCGTTGAACCAGTTTCAATTGTTCACCCAACCGAAGGTAAATGTTTGTGCAATACAAAATTAGTTGAATACATCTATCTTTTTATGAGAATTGTATTTAATGGTAACTAAATAGGAGTAGTTTCTTTACATGATTTTTTTAAAAAATTATTAGGTGTACCACAAATTCAAAATCCATTTTGGAATGATGCTATGCATTATAATAATATCAATTGGAGTCATCCGGACGAGGAGGACATTTGTGGTCTGGACATGCCAACGACTTTTAATGTTGGACAAGAATTATATGTTGGCATGGATTTTGACAGTAAAGATGCGGTAAAAAATGCACTGAAACAATATGTGATGAAGGTGCATCAAACTTTTAAGGTTGTTGAAACGAAATCACACAAATATATCGTTTGTTGCCCCAACAACACCGAAGAGTCTCCTTGCCCTTTTTATATGAGGGCAATTTTATCCAAAAAAACTGATGCATGGAAAGTGACACAATGGGGTGGACCGCACACATGTCTAAATATGACTATGACACAAGACCATGAGAAGCTTGATTCAAATTTAATTGCGACTTGCGTAGTAGTTACGTTTTTTATGTTCATATTATCCTACTTTTGTGTTATTTGTTATTTTAATTTGTAATTTTATTTTAGTATTTGAATTACAGGCATGATCAGAGAAGATCCATCAATAAAAATTTCTTTGATTCAAGAAAGGATAAATAGTGAATTTTCCTATAAGGTTTCATACAGAAAAGCATGGATGGCCAAACAAAAGGCGATTGCAATTGAATATGGCGATTGGGAAGAGTCGTATGCGAAACTCTCGTCATGGCTAACACACATGCAAAATCATTCTCCTGGCTCATACTTTCAAATACTACATGACGATTTTATTGTTGGTAATAGGGTAAGTCGCGAACATCGTCAGTTTCATCGAGTATTTTGGACATTTGGTCAATGCAAAGAGGCTTTTAAGTACTGTAAGCCAATCATACAAGTTGACGGCACACATTTATACGGCAAATACCGTGGGACCCTGTTAATGGCCACATCGCAAGATGGAAATGGTGGTGTTCTTCCTTTAGCATTCACGGTGGTCGAAGGCGAGACGCTAACAGCATGGTCATGGTTTTTGGCCCACTTGCGTGAACACGTCACAGATAAGAATGGAATTTGTCTAATATCTGATCGTCACGCGAGTATAAAGTCTGTTGTCGCTAACGAACATCTTGGTTGGCAACCTCCCCACGGTTATCATGTGTACTGCGTCCGACACATAGCCAGCAATTTCAATCGCAAATTCAACAACGCGAAACAAAAAGAGATGTTCAAGAAATTGGGTAAGGTTGATTTTATACATTAATTTAATTTGAGTTTGATGTCTACGTACAACTTTTGATGATAACAAATTTGATGCAGCGTACACTCCTTGCAAGCATGTGTTTGATCAAAACTTAGAAAAATTTCGTCAACTGAGTCCAGCCATAGCAAGATGGATTGATCGCATTTCAAAGGAAAAATGGAGCATGGCTTACGATACATCTGGACGACGATATGGTCACATGACAACCAACCTATCAGGATGTGTGAATAAGGTGTTGAAAGATTGTCGCAGCATTCCAATAACAGCGTTGGTCAAGTCAACATATAGTAGGTGCCGAAAGTACTTTGTTGATCGTGGTCGCCAAGCCCAAAGACAATTAAGAGAAGGCCAAGTTTATTGTTCTAAGCTTGTTACAGAACTTAGGAAAAATCAAGAACAAGCTTGTTCGCACATCGTTCGCGTGTATGATATCCACTCGACAAGGTTTGAAGTTGAGGAGACCTTCAATCCTATAACGCAACGTGGCGGACAAAAATGGGCAGTTAACTTGAATGGCCATTATTGTCAATGCGGAAGGTATTCTGCGCTTCACTATCCATGTTCACACATTATTGCAGCTTGTGGTTACGTGAGCATGAACTACTACCAATATATAGATGTTGTTTACACCAATGAACACATCTTAAAAGCATACTCCGCACAGTGGTGACCTCTTGGGAATGAAGCGGCAATTCCTCCTTCTGATGAGGCATGGACACTAATCCCTGACCCAACTACAATTCGTGCGAAAGGTCAGCCAAAATCAACAAGGATAAGGAATGAGATGGATTGGGTCGAACCATCTGACCACCGACAAAAATGTAGTAGATGTGGAGCTGAAGGGCACAATAGGCGCCGATGTCCAATGCAATCTGACCGTGGGAGTAATTCATTTAATTAATTTATGTATGTTACATGACTGACTTGTATTGCTTTAGGTTTTGTTCAATGTATTTACTTGTTGGTCTTTAATGAAATCGTCAGTTACTTTTTGTTGAATGTGTGCTTCTAATGAAATAAAATTACATTTATAAGTTACTTTAGTTTTTTTAACTATCTACAATGACAAAGTATGGACTTAGTCATTATGGTTTAGTGTCTAAGTATTTTGGTTTAGTGTTTAGGGTCTAAGCCTTAGGGTTTAGTGTTTACAACTATGGGATTAGGGCTAATTTTTTTTATTTGAAGGGTTAGGGTTAGTTCTTATATTTTTAGGGGTTAGGGGTTACTTCTTATATGTTATGGGTTAGGGTTAGTTCTTATTTTTTTAGGGGTTATGGGTTACTTCTTATATGTTATGGGTTAGGGCTAAGTTTTTTATTTTAGGTCTAGGGTTAGGGTTACTTCTTAATTTTTTAGGGGTTACTTCTTATTTGTTAGGGGTTAGGGTTTAGTTCTAATATTTTAGGGATAGGGTTAGTTTTTTGGTTTAAGCGTTAGGGTGTAGTTCTGATATTTTAGGGGTTAGGGTTTAGTTCTTATTTGTTATTTTAGGGTGTAGTGCTTATTTTTTAGGGGTTCGTGTTAAGTTCTTTTTATGTTAGGTTTTAGGGTTACTTTTTTTTATTTTAGTGGTTAGGGCTAACTCATGTATAACGGTTAGGGTGTAGTTTTTTATTTTAGGGTTAGGTTTTAGTTATGAAAATCTTAGAGTTAGGACTAATTTTTACGGGTTAGGGTTATGTTTTTTTGTTTTTATGGTTAGGGCTTAGTTGTGAAAATCTCAGAGTTAGGACTAATTTTTTTAGGGGTTAGGGTTAGGTTTTTTATTTTATGGTTAGGGTTTACTTTTGAACATTTTTAGGGTTAGGGCAAAGTTGTTTATTTGAAGGGTTAGGGTTTAGTTCTTGTTTTTTAGGGAAATACAATTACATTTAGAAGTTCAAATAAAATAACTTTTTTTTAAGGGTAAGGGTTTAATTCTTATTTTTTAGGGAAATACAATTACATTTAGAAGTTGAAATAAAATAACTTTTTTTTGAATGTGTACTTCTAATGAAATAAAATTACATTTAGAAGTTGAAATAAAATTACTTTGTTTTAAGGGTAAGGGTTTAGTTCTTATTTTATAGGGTTAGGCTTAGTTTTTTTTTATTTTAGGGTTAGGGTTTAGTTATGAAAATTTTAGAGCTAGGACTAATTTTTAGGGGTTTGGGTTAGGTTTTTTATTTTAGGGTTAGGGTTTAGTTATGAAAATCTTAGAGCTAGGACTAATTTTTACGGGTTAGGGTTATGTTTTTTTGTTTTTAGGGTTAGGGTTTAGTTGTCAAAATCTCAGAGTTAGAGAGTTAGGACTAATTTTTTAGGGGTTAGGGTTAGGTTTTTTATTTTATGGTTAGGGTTTACTTTTGAACATTTTTAGGGTTAGGGCAAAGTTATTTATTTGAAGGGTTAGGGTTTAGTTCTTATTTTTTAGGGAAATACAATTACATTTAGAAGTTGAAATAAAATAACTTTTTTTAAGGGTAAGTGTTTAATTCTTATTTTATAGGGTTAGGCTTAGTTTTTTTTTATTTTAGGGTTAGGGTTTAGTTATGAAAATTTTAGAGCTAGGACTAATTTTTAGGGGTTTGGGTTAGGTTTTTTATTTTAGGGTTAGGGTTTAGTTCTGAACATTTTAGAGTTATGACTAATGTTTATGGGGTTAGGGTTAGGTTTTTTATTTTAGTGTTAGGGTTTAGTTTTTATTTTATAGGGTTAGGCTTAGTTATTTTATTTTAGGGTTAGGGTTTAGTTATGAAAATTGCAGGGTTTTGGACTAATTTTTATGGGTGAGGTTTATGTTATTTTTATTTTTTGGTTAGGGTTTAGTGCTGAACATTTTTGACTTAGGGCTAATTTTTAGGGGTTAGGGTTAGGTTTTTATTTTAGGATTAGGGTTTAGTTCGGAACAATTGAGGGCTAAGTGCTTATATTTTATAGGTTAGGGTTAGTGTTTCATATTTAAGGGTTATGGGATACTTTTTATGTTTTATGGGTTAGGGTTTAGTTCACATTGAAATTCATCGTTACTTAGAAACATTAGTTTTTTCCCTTTGGCTACCTTTGTTATTTGGTTTAGGGTTCATTGATTATTATAGTTTGATACGCGACATAAATTCTATCCATAAGTAAGCCTTAATAAACTGAATATCATACATTACGCCATGAATGTCAAATTACAAATATACAACAAAGCCTTAATCAACAGAGACATGCAAATCATTCATTTTGGTGTCCGTGATGCCGTGAGGATGTGCCACATGGTCGATCCCATCTTCGTGCTTGGCGATCAGGATTTCTTCTGCCCCGATGCCTCCCCGCTTCTTCTTCGTCAGCCTCCGCAGAAAATGCGTTACGCAAATCAACACCGAATAAGTCACCCGTATTAGGTATTTGTCCCGGTACATTCCATTGTGTTCCTAACGGGGCATTAGGTGTTGGAATTGGCCCATGATATTGCTGTGAAGGGGTCATTGTGGGCCATGAAAATTGAGCTTGTGTTTCCGCAAAACCACCGAACGATTGCTGGGTTGCAGAAGTATCAGTGTCATGACCCTGAAAAGGATACTGATACATCTGTGTCGGATACTCAGCAAATGTTTGTGGCGTGTAATACATTCCATGGCCACGCTCCGCCATTTGTTGGGAATATTCTTCCGCTTCAACAGTGTCCCTTCTTCTGTCTATCCCCTGAGTTTCAATACTTGACTGAAGCATGTGAAACTGTTGTGCGGGAAATTGACGCTCTGATGCGGGACCATGTGACACTGGCTCAGTGACTCTCTCTTGCTCTTTGGATAAAATTGTAATTTTTTACACATAAGGCACGAGATCATCAAATGTGCATGTTTTCCTCCCTTGAGGAGACACCATGTATTGTAATGCCTCCGCAACTTCACCCTGCATTTGTAACGGTAAGAAAATTAATGGTCATCATTAAATAAAAGTTCAACTTAAAATTTGAAAAAAATGTAAAAAATACCAATGTAGCCGTCTTTGCATTTTCTAGGTCAACAAACATCTTTGTCTTTCGCCTATACCAGACCATGTAGTCCGAGTTAAAACTCAATAGGCCTTCTTGTCGGGGATAAGCGTCGACCCTAAATGCATGGCGATTATTCCACTGCTGAATCATTGGGGCGAACAATTGCCCCCAATTTTCGTCATGTTTCCCCTTTAATGTTATGCCATGAATGTTTAGGGGTTGTGAAGGAGACTCTGGAACTGGTTGTTGCATCCCAAATTGTCTCAAGACTCTGTCCGGTTGGTGCCACTCAATAACTTGGAAACAAATTAGTGGCACCACCGCGTACCACGCGAGACTTCCGACTAAACAAACGGGAGGCAAGAATGACATAACGGTTGATGGGTAAGGCTCCCACACAAACTGCATATAACAACATAGTTGTGAACATTGTAGTAAAATAAGACATATAATTTTTTATTTTACAAATACAATAGCATGGTTCTTACCTCATGACGTTTCATAATATCGAACTTGCGACGAAAAACTTTCACATCATCATTGCCGATATGTTGGTTTCCACGTCGCAGCCACCTACAAAGAATAAAATTTAATATACCCTAAAACCATTTATTCTATTAAAATGAAAGACGCTGTTAAAAATGACTGACCTGTGCCCTAGTGGTGTATTTTCTATGTGGGAAGGAGTCCTCTTTGGAGCCAAGGTGGGACATCGTTCCCATGCCCTCAATTGTAGTAAGATGCACATACCTCCGATTGATTTAGTTTTATAATCGGTGGCACTGCACATCTCTCTGTATAGAAAACTAAGTACGGCAGCTCCCCATGCATATCTGCCACATTCTTCAAAGTCACGTAAAAATTGAAGGTACCTTACCGAAACTCTGTTACTGGTTTTGTCAACGAACAAGACACCTCCAATAAATCTCAGTATCCATGCACGGGCAAACCTTCGTACTTGTTCTTCGTCGTCGTCATTATTAATTTGATCAAAATGGTGAGCCAGCCAACTTAATTTAACTACACTACCTTTAATTTCACCTTCTTGTGGTCTGACTCCCAATAATTCCTCACATAAATCAGCCCAATCAAGATTTGTTGGACCGATTAATGGTAAACCATCCACACTTATACCTAACAACACAGAGACGTCTTGTAGAGTGATAGTACACTCTCCGCATCTCATGTGAAACGTATGTGTTTCCGGCCTCCATCTTTCTATCAGAGCACTAATTAGTGAGGCATTTATTTTTAAGAAACCCATCTTGATAATCCACCCGAAACCAGATTGTTGAAGAAAAGGAAAAATTTGTTCTTCCCCTTGATACGTGGGGACAGCTCGTCTGATATGCAATTTCCTTTCTTCTTCCCCATTCCAAACATGTTCTAAAACATGCTTAGGTTGCATCCATAATACATCAGTATCGATGGGGCCAGATTTAATGTTAATGTGTGATGAAGATGATGATGAAGATGCCATTGCTGCTGCAAAATAAAATATAATACATGTGAAGAAAACTTTAATTTATTAGTAAACTTTAAATATATAACAATAAATTTGTAAAAAATCAAACTCGGCAATTTTTAATATATTCTATACATAAATTAAAATATATGTGAAGAAAACTTTAATTTATTAGTAATTTTTTTTCTACAATTAACAAATAAATAATTGAATAAAATATGGACTAACAAATTATTTATAATACAAACAAATATTGAAATGCAAAAAATCATTTCAATAATATATATACAAAAATAATAATAATAATGTACAATGTATCATATATTTAATCACTTAAATTTTCTAAAACAAATAATAATAACGTACAAATTAAAACTAACAAATAATATATATATCATTCTAACTAAACAATAATTAACTTAAATAATATTAAATTATGATCTCATTTATTTAAAATACAAAATTATAATACTAAAAAGATAGATTTACGTGTGTCAAGTGTCTAATATTACAATTATTTATTTAAGTGTCAAATATTTAATATTACAAAAACTAAAAATTTAGGTGTGTCTAAAATTTATAAATATATACCTAAAGATAATATTAACTTGTGCCTAATACTAAAAAATCTAATATTACTTATTTGATCCTAAAGTATCATCCATGTATATATATTTATTAGACTAAACTATCATCCGTCTAAATATATACCTAATACTACAAAGCTAATATCACATGTATAAAATTTAAGAGTATACACAACAACTAAATATATATACACGTAATATTTTTATACTAACTAAACAAATATATAATATTATTTTCAATTATACTTACTCATACAATTTTTTTTACTAGAGATTAAGTTATAAAATAATTTCTTATTTAAAACTCATAAGAATAATTAGTTTGTCAACCCCTGCATCATATATTTTAATTCTACGAATAATTAAGAATACAATTAATTATATATGTAGTACACAAATAAAATAAATTTACAAAAATAATTGAAACAAGTTGATAAGAAAAAATAATTATTTTAGAAAATTTTATATTTCTTGAGTTAGAATATATTTTATTTTACAGATATTTCTAGAATTCATAATAAAATTCTCATTCTTTGATAAAAAAAATTAATAATAATATTTTATGCTATGATGTAATTACTACTAATAATACTAAAATATTATATACAATAATCAAATAACATCTAACAATATATACAATAACAATAACTAAATAAAATTTTAATTCTAACTAACCAAATAACAATTACTACTAATACTAAAATATTATACACAATAACCAAATAACATCTAACAATATATACAATAAGAATAACTAAATAAAATTTTAATTCTAACTAACCAAATAATATTTTCATACTAACTAACCTAATATTGGAATATTTATTAATAAGTAAAAAATAATAACACAATAGCTACTCATACAAACTAATTTAAACTTAGAACTTTTGTTAATAATAACTAACCTACTATTTACATACTAACTAACTTATAATACTAACTAACTTAAACTTATAATATATATTAGCATATTTACTTTGAAAATACATACCAGGAATTTAAGGGCACTTGAAGCACACAAGATGAATGCACAGAAGAACACAAACACAATAATCTCTCAAACTCCAGAAGAAGAAAGAAAGAGAAAGCAAACTAAGGAAGCTGTGTAAACGTAAAGAATGACTTCAACATTTTTTTTATAGCCCAAAACTTAAACCCCACCCCCAACGTTCAAATTTTTTTAACGTTAAGATGCTATATATGCTAGCCTTTTCAGAACCTGAAAGCTATTGCTTGCAAGGTGCAGACCAAGCCTTCATTCACGTGAACATAGGTGCAGGCTTTTCAGAAAAAGGTGCAGACCAAGCCTTCATTCATTCACGTAACCCACACAAGCCTATCCCGCCAGCTCGAAAGGCGGGATCCTCTCTCCCCCTGTCCCGCAACCGCCAGTGGCGGTACCGCCTGCAACACCCTTCTCTCACCTGTCCCGCCAGCTCCAAGGGCGGGACCACCCCCTCTCTCCTATCCCGCCATCTCCAAGGGCGGGACACCTCTCTCTCTCCCATCCCGCCATTGCTGCTGGCGGCACCCCTCCCCCTCTCTCCTAGTCAGCCCCTATCCCGCCATTGCCACTGGCGGTTCAAGCTTCCCGCCAGTGTCAATGGCGGCACCCACGTAGAAAACAACCCCCCCCCCCGTAATTTCTTATAAATGAGACCCTATTGAGTAAATAGTTTCTAAAACCAACCCTCCTCCGTAAATTTGCCCACCGCTGCACCCCCAAAAGATGAAAATAACTCTGATTAAACGCAACATAACAATCCGAACAAATTTACTGTTGTCCAAAAACATCTGGAATATGTTTACATGGAGAAATTTAATAGGGTAATTCAATTTTTTAAAGGATTTTAATTACTTTTCAATTAAATAAGATGTTTGGATAAAAATTTGAAAAGAAATTGAAATTTGAGTATTTTGATCAGGGATTTTAGTTAACTTAAATATTAGCATTTCAGGTTCTTTTGTGCTGTAAGATACCACACTTTCTCTGACTCCTTCATTTTCTCACTATTCTCTCTCTTGCAACAGCTTCTCCCGAAAACCTCTGCACTTGTTCAGTTGCCGGCGGTGGTTTCTGGTGACTACATCGGAAAGGAAGAAGAAAACGAAACTGATGGTGGCACTGTCGATGTCGCAGGCCAAGGTTGTTAAGCGAAGAGAGCTTCTCAGGGCGGTCACAATGGCCAAGGCTGTTGCCTCCGATCAGCAGAGCGACGGCATTGGTATTTTGATACGCTTGTTGTGCTCCGATTTGCCGTCCTCGACGCCGCCAAACGTTGGAGATGCCGCCGTTGCCGGTTCCGGCCACCACTAGACTAGTCTTCTGCGCTCAGCCTCTGCGGCTGTGGCTTGTCGGTGAGTGTTGCTTACTCTTTGATGGAACTATCACTCTTGTGGTACCTTTGCTATTTGCGTTTCATGGTATATAGTTATAACTGCTGTCAAGTGAGTTTTGTAAATCTACTGCCAAGTAGTTTCCGAAATTGAAGGAGGGAGTTAGTGATTTTGTTTGTTCTCTGCTATATTCTACATTAACATATGAAAGATTTTGGATAAAAGTTGGAAATTTCCTTTTGAAAATATCAATGCATATTCCTAAATTTCAAGGGACCAAACACAAAATTTTAGAAGTGAAGAAATTTAAATTGAAGCATTTGAAATTCTCACCTCATCCAAACACACTCCTATGAAAATCTAACAAAATTAGATATTACCAAAGTCTTGTAACTGTTATGGGAAATACGTCTGCTCTAAATCTTAAGTCAGTATTGCTTGTACCTAATCCATACTGACTTGAGGACAACTATTATGAACATTACGCGACCACTCGGAAAAATGGATTCCAACTGATTTTCCTGTTAAGGATGTCTATATGTAGAGATCTTCTCTCACAAGTAAGCATTCACTCATTTTTTTACATACATTCATCTCAAACTATTTTTGGATTAGGCATTGGAATCCTTGCTCGTGGAAACTCTATCTTCATCCACTGTAGTTCCGCTATTCTCCATCCCCTCGAACTCGTATCACAACACTACCTTTTAAACCTTGAGTCCAAAAACACATAACAGTAATCGATGACAAAGCCCAACCAACAACGAATTAAAAGATTAAATTGCTGCATTTGTTTTCAGCTGAATCTCCCATTATTGCAATCCGAAAATAAGCACCATTTCATGAGCATATATAAATGCGCACATACACCACACTAATATCTAATCTACTAAAAAAAATCTATAGACTATAATCAAACCTGAGTCTACACATGTTTTGCTTTGAATAACGCCACCAAAGATCACCTCTTCATCCTCATATCCACTTACTGTTTGACACAACTCCAGAACTGCAACAATTAGTGTAAATTTACATAGTCTTGTGAATAAATAATACTGGCACTAACAATGTAAATTTATATGCTAAACTCGTTTTTTTTTCTTATAATAATCGAATATAGGTATCCGAGAATTTATAACAATAATTTAGACACATTATTCCATAAATTTCTTAGTAAACTCAAACTTTATTAGCGTGAGATATTAGCACCCACCATAAATTTAGACTTCTATTTTCTTTTCTAAATATTAGTTTGTTGCTTTCACCCGACACTGCCCCCTACAAACAGTGCCCACAAGGACACAAAAGTTTAAAATCTTGAGCAAATCTTTAGAAAAATAAAAGCTCAATATTCTCTCGAACAATTTTTCATCAACTATCACAGGTGATCAATTTTCCCGCATATGCATTTTGCTGGTCATCGATGACTTCACGTCAGTTTTTCTAATTATCATCACTCATGATAAAATGATCACGATTTAATCATATCATCATAATCATAATTATCTTTTTTGTTATTATCTTTGTGACCACAATGAAATTATCCTAGTTCTCAATCTGAATCACTCTCATGTATTATATGGCCTGTGCTTCTTGATCTGTCTGACTTTTGCCAACAAACTTCTTACAATATAATGGATCATGCCCACGGACGGATCCAAGGGGACAAACAGTGGCATTGCTTCTTTTTTTTTTTTTTTTCTTCTTCAGGATTTTTTTATGTATATATAAAAATTCAAATAAAAAAATGTATTAAAAAATAAGTTTTCGAATTGATATTTGGGTAATCATATCTCTAGTTTTACACATAAAATTAATAATAAATATTTTTGATAAATTTATTATTTATTAAATAATTATTTATTAGAAGTTAAATATTAAAAAAATTGTTCTCCCCTTGACGTTCTCCTGGACATGCTGCTGACTTCCCAACTAGATTCTAAACTCATGCATCTCATTTAAATTATACGTTTTTTTATATTTGTATTTAGTATTATTTTTAAATACATAAAGAAAAATGTTATTTTTTAAAATATATATACATTTAATAGCATATTAAATATTATTACATTAAAATTGTGAAACATCATTAAATATATTTTTTAAGAGAATTAAATACATTTTTTTATAACTAGAATGTGTTTGAGAATTCTTATTTGGCACCTAATTAGTCTCCCGCTCCCATTGGATTGGCCAATTTTAAGATAAAATGTACATCCACAGTTGTGACTCTATGTCCATGCTGAAGATCAAAAATTAGATCTTAATTAAGGGATCCAACTATGGAATCACTTATGTCAATAACTTTTTATCATTAAATATATTTTTGTTATTACTAATATTGTGTTTACATGTACTATATTTATAATTAATAGTTTTTAAGTGTATTTATTGTGAAAATTAAAATTTATTTTAAAATGATATTTTTAAATTTATTAACCTATAATTTCTCAAAAAATTATTTATCTATAAAGATTATTATATATTTTAAAAAATATCTTATAATTTAACTATCATGAGTATTATTGTATTTAGATTTAATTACACATTTTATTATTCAACTATTATTATTTTACAAATTTTATTACCTAAGTTTGTTTGTTTTTTTACGAATTGTATCACTTAAGTTTTCATTTTTTTTAATTATAATAAAAGAGATTTGATATTAATCTTAAAAGTTTTATTTTCTTTTTAATTTTATATGCTTGATTCATGTCACAATCACCAAAATTACAATTGAAAAGAAAAGAAAATCAGTAAGATTAATTACTTAGGAAATTAACTTGAGCCTAAAGAAGAATGGGCTGGGCTTTCTGTTCTTAATAGGAAATGTGGACAAACTAGTCATTACCGAGGCAAAATAGCTACCTACCTACCTACAACCATAGCTACTTCTCAAGGGTCAAATTAAGTTATTTTCTGCCATACTTTATGGAGTGCAGTTCTTATAAGTACTCGTACAACTTTGTCCCTTAACATGTATAATCTTTAACTTTTCTATTCGTATGAATCAAAATTAAACAACAAGAGATTTATGATAACTTTATAATAGCTCGGTTGCACTGATTAACTAATTAAACTAGATCTTCATTCAACCTATCTAATATATGTGTCACTTTTTCAACATCCATATATCTATTGAGTTATCTTGGCAACTTAGGGCATATTACATATGTCACAAAATTCAGAATCAACCAAAAAGTACACCCCAAAACACCCGCCAATTACAAAATCCATTACTACATTGTCTCACCCAAAAGATGAAAATAACTATGTGACAAAAGCCTAACTTTGTGTTAGAAAGGAGAATTGGGAAGAAGAGATCATCAATTCGAATCTCTCATTAATAAAAACTAACAAATTAATAATTAATATTTATCGATAAGAAAAATAATGTGACCAAAGACGACATAACAATCCATATAAATTTGTCATTGTCTAAAAACATCTATGAAAATCTAAATTGAAAAAGGATAAATAATTATTTTAATCCTGAATGTATAAATCAATAACAATTTCGTCATTAAAAGAATGAATATTTTAAGTTAACCTCTCAATGTGTAAGCAGTGCAATAATTATGTTTTATATATAATTTAATGATAAATTGATCTTCAACTTTACAACTTAATGTCAAATTGGTGTTCAAAAATACAACTTAATGTCAAATTGATTATTAAACATTACAGTTCATTAATAAAATAGTTTCACAAATTTAACAGACGAAATTATCACGTTTTACACGTTCACAAACTAAATTAGAAGTTTTATTATTTCAATGACTAAATTGTCATCAATTTATACATTTAGAGACTAAAATAATCATTTATCTAAAATCAGAAATCACCAAAGTCTTCCACCTTTTAAACCTTGAGTCCAAAAACACATAAGGCAATCGATGACAAAGTTCAAAGGCCAAACAACACTATGTACTCAGTGATTTAAAAGATTAATTAAGTTGTTGCATTTGTTTTCAGCTGAATCTCCCATAATTGCAATCCGAAAACAATCACCATTTCATGAGCACATACTAATTGCAATCCGAAAACAATCACCATTTCATGAGCACATACACCACTCCAACCTAAAAGAATCTTTAGAGACTATATAATCAAACCAGTTTGAGCGTCGGCAAATGTTTTTTCTTTGAATAACGCCACCAACGACCTCTTCATCCTCATGTCCACTTACTGTTTGACACGACTCCTACAGCATCGTATCCAAGACTCACTTGAGTTAATCCTAAAACTATAGCACTCATGTGTCAATCCATTCACCCACTGAAAATCCACACTACAATGCTTCCCGTTCATAACCACTTACGCATCAAAGCATATATTTTTAGCACAGCACTTCTTTAAAATATGTCCTAGTTCTAATACAACATCTCTTTTTCACTTAATTCCCAAACATTTTTTAGATTCAAAGTCCAACATGATCAAAGGATAATCTAACCCGCACCAATGTTTTCTTTTTTTGTGTGTGTGGGGGTCTATCCCGAACCAAGATTCATCTCAATCACATATTCGGAAGAACAATTGAGTATTAAGAGTTTTAGCTTAAATTTTGATCACAATGGAATCAAGTTACTATAGAAAGGCTTAGTGCATGTTTGTTTTTCCGGTGAACTTATGTCAGCACAAAGCCCAAGACCACTTCATCGTAAAAGTTATAGGTGTCGTTATTTGTTCAATTTTTGTTTCAGATTGTTCCACTAGTAATCCAAATACATGCTTGATGCTTAATTAGAGAAGACTTAACAATTATTTATAGAGAAGATTTATTTTTTCCCCAAACATACATAAGAAATTTTCATTTTTGACAAAGATATAGGGTAAATGTGTAACAAAGTTTTTCTTTCATGCATTTTATAATCATGTTTTTTAATGCTCACACATTTTACCAATTCTTTAAATGTGTAACAAAGTATTAAATGTGTGAAAAGTGTCCCTTAAAATGATGTTATTTTGTTGCCAATTTTTTTTTCAAAACAACATCGTTCTGTTAGTAATATTATGGTAAAATGTATGAAAATTAAAAAATATAAAAGTAAAATACACAAAAAAAACTTAGACAATCAAATATGTAAAAATTGAAAAACGTGATAGTAAAATATTTTAAAAAAAACTTTAAATGATAAAATTCATGAAATGATGATAATTGTGTGGTAAAATATGCAATTATGACTAAAATATACCTAACACGTTGAACTCCAGAACAAAATCCAATTTAATATTAAATTATTTTATATTTTTTTCTATTGATTCTTCAAGTTCTATATCATTTCTATATCATCCCTAGATGTGGAAGAAAGTTAAACATGTGTATTAGAATTTAGAAGTCAAGTCAAATATAGTAGTAGTAAAATATTTATAGCTCACTATTCCTAGTGTTTATTCTTCTTACTGAGTTTTCATCCAGAATCCGATGGACAATTTTAATTTGGACAAAGAAGAACCACAGTGAATCTACTCTCTTTTTTATTATAGACAGTGAATCTACTCTTATGCCAAAGCATTCATCATGGGATAATTGACAACCAAGAAAAAAAATAGGGTTGAGTTGTAAGATTCCTGGGAGTGTTTCAATGCTGGCCCACATTACAGCAACAACAATAACAGCACGTTTTGGGAGTACTTATGATATGTTCTGTTTCTATCAAAGCACGGAGGTAACCATGGAAAAAATATGGCATAAATCCATTGATTTAATGCATTGTTGATAAATTAGTAAAATACTGAAATATATATTTTAAATAATACTATTCTCAAAGATAGATTTTGAGGACCGGGCCGGTCTAGCGGTGAAGAGTAGGAATAGTATACATGAAATTATTAGCTATTGTAAAAAAATTGAGGATTCAAATTGGATTCAACTTTTCAAAAATTGAAGCTATGTTATTGTAATGACAGGAAAAATCATACTCATCGTTTTTAATTGACTGATAATACAAAAAAATTGTATATAATCATTCAATCATAACTCATTATAATTTATATAAATTTATTAATTTTTAAAATAATTATAATTAAACTTTTTAAAAAGACTTTTATATATATATATATATATATATATATATATATATATATATATATATATATATATATATATATATATATATATATATATTGGAAAGAAGGTTGTGGCAGAGAGGCTAAAGGCAGCCCCCTCTAACCACCAAAGTAGAATTAAAAAATAGGTTCAATACAAAAAGGACTTGGGGGGACCAGACCTGACCCAAGAGCCAAGACATGGATACATTGTAACACATCCCTTAACGGAACATGTAAAACGGGACACTTGATCTATTTCTACCTAGATCATCAAAAACAAAGGATGGAGGAAAATCCCACCAACAGAAGTTAGAAGAATTAACACTAAAGGCAGCTAATCTATCTGCACAGCTATTGCCTTCTCTATAAATGTGAGAGATGCGAAAGTGCATCCAAGAAGCTATAGACATGCAACTTTTCCATCTATTACTAAGTTGCCAAGGAACTATGCTAGGGGAATTGTAAGCAAATATCACAAACAAAGAATCTATTTATAACCAGAGAACCACCCCTTTCTATGAGCAATTTCAATAGCCTTTATAGCTGTCAATAACTTAGCATGAATGGAAGTGGACAACCCCTATGGTTCAGCAAAGGCATTCACAAAAAGACCCACCAAGTTCCTGAAGATTCCCCCTCCAGCTGCTCTTTCAGGATTGCCAAGAGAAGCCCCATCAGTGTTAAATTTTTTAGCCAGCCTGTCAATGGAGGCTGCCAAGTAAGCCCTTTGCCATAAAAGGTTTGTGAGGATGAGTATTGGTGCGGATTTGACTTCTCTGCTGTCCCTTTTTAAGTTGTTCTTATACTGTCCATTTAAAACGACGTCGTATAATAATTGTGTTAATATTTAATTGTGATTCAATTTTAAAAATCATGAAAACAGTATTATTTTTTAAGGGACAGCACATGAACAACTTGAAAAGAGACAAGAGAAAAGTCAAGTTGATATTGGTGTCAAGTGACTTAAGGATGCCCTTGAAGATGTTGCCAGAGAGGAATATACCTACAGACACCAAATTTCTGACAGACTGAAAGGGAAGTAATTTGTTTTTGAATCTGGCAAAATTCCTTGTATGCCAAATGCCCCATATGACATGAGAGAAGGCAAAAAGAAGGACATCTTGGGCACTCCAATGCATGTTAACAATGTGGAGGATAGCACGAGAATCACTACACACAAAATTGAATCAATGCAGAGGATATACCTGCAGAAAGAAAGATTTATACAAATTGTTGGGTTTAGTAGTGATTTTAAACCAATATTAAAATCGAATCAAGGCACTTATTTAAAATTGTATATCTAATGAGATAAGTTTTAAAGTCTTGAATAAGTAGGAAAAAAAATTAAAATTGTGTCAGAATTAAAAACAATCATCATTGGGAAGGGCAGCAATTACCCCAATTTAAGAAATAAAAGATCAAAATGAATTTAGGACCTTTAAAAGGATATTTTAGCCTTTTTTTTTTCTTTTTTAAATAATTGTGTCTGTTTTTTTTGTACGGTAAATAATTGGGTGTCTAGAAGTAGAAACTTAAAAGCCGTGTATTTGAGTCCTTGTACATAATCTTAAAATCACACTAAATTTAAGTAGACTTGGACTGAGAATGCATAAAAAAAAGAAGAAAAAAAACACAAGTTTTACACACCACATAAAACTCAAAATACACAAAAGCAAACATGAGTGAAGTTGAATGCAAAATAGAGATCAAAAGAGTCAAGCCCAAACTGTGATTCTTGATCACCCCCCAACAACAAAAAAATACAAATTAGAAGTTGAATCCAATGTCCCAATAGAAACCAAACAATGACCAGAAGCTAACATTAACATACTAAAACAGATATCAGTTGTGTGTGTCCAACTAGTGACGGATTTAGAGGGGACAGCCTCCCGTGGTACTTTATATTAAGTTGATAAGAATAAAATTGTATAAAATTAATTTTATATGGTATAAAATAATGATGATTAAGGTTAGATAGTATCAAATTGTGAAAAATTAATTATCTTTCTTATTATTATGACAATGATTAAAGTGATAATTAGTGCAAAATTATTTGTTTGTTGTATTATTATGATAACAATTAAAATTATTATCATTTAAAATAAAAATTATTATTTATTAAACATTAGACATTTAAAAGATTATAAAGAAAGGAAAAAAATATAAACCCTCCTTCAATAGATTTTTGGATCCGTCTGTGGCCAACCCAATTTTACACACTACATATAAAAGCAACTAGCATTGCTGCCTACAATTATCTTACTTCATTATTAATTTCATAATTTGTTATATTAACTACTCTCAAATTAACACATGAATTGGAGTTTATTGCAATCAATTCAAACCAAACTCTAATGCAAAACCAAAAATATGATTTGAGAATTATAGTTGATGTATTTTCTCAAAAATTTGATCAGATTGATTGTTTATCTCCTTTCTGATTCAACTTTATTTTTATTTCAAACAAATTACACTAATAATTCCTCCTTTTAACACTTATTACATAAATATTTTACTTAAAATTATATTTCTTTTTATCTCCCCTAAACTATCAGGGTTTCTAACAGTATTAAGTTCTAAGCAACATGTCCAGAATATCCTTGTCTCTCAAGCCCAATTATAGAAACCTTTGTGTTTGTTTGCTCTGTCAAACCCATAAGCCTATACTCGGCGCCTCCAAAACTTTGTCTCCTCCGTGCAAGAGGCTCAGATCTGCAACTTGCCACACCAAACGGCACTTCTTCTCCGTCACACTGTTCCCACCACCGCTTCGTTGCTCCTTCACCTTCTCCATCCGCACAACCCAAACCTCCCCCGTACATCAAGCTTCACAACCGCAAAACCTCCATTTGAATTTTTTTGTTGCTGAAATTCTTTTTAATTTTCTGGGAGCACAGATCTGATGGCATATGAGAGGTTTCTGAGTTATAGCATAACGATGATGTTGGTGGCTGTTTAGAAATGCATAGGGGTGTAAAAGCAAAAATGTTATTTTTTGTTTTACCATAGACCCCACTATAGTTCTCTTTGGTACAGATTTATGGGTAAATATCTTGAATTTGTAATTCATTAATAAATTTGTCCATAAACAATTAAAATATAAAATTTAGTTCTCAAAAGTGTAAAAAATATCACAAATATATTCAGCTGTTAACCTTCGTTTGTCACTGTTAATAAAATAGTTTATGCGATACAAAGAGATGAATTTGTCACTAAAATGATGATGGTCAACCTGGTCATCTCTAATTATCAACATAGAGGCATATTTGTCATATAATATTTTTTTGACTTTTTATCTTCTTACTCTATTAACAGATGTGTCCCTAAAAGATGAAAATATAAAATTTAGTTCCGGAAAATATAAAAAGTGCAACAAATATATTTGGACGTTAATAGTAGATCATGACTTATAATTTGAAAAAATTTATAATAATTACGACAATTTTTTTTAACAAACTCGTAAATTAAATTGAGTCTAAAAGGAAAAAGAATACTCGTTTTATAAAGTCATAAATAATTTTTTTATTCTCTCATGCTTGATGAAATGTTCAAGTAAAAAGAATGTTTATTGTAAAACATCATAGTTAAATTAGATTCATGAATAATTTTTAGAGAAAATTACAATTGCAATGACACTTTTAATTTGTAAAAAACACTCACCTTCTTTGGAATGATTTTTTAAGGTTATGATTTTTTAAATGATTAGTTAATAAAAAATAATTGTGTATGATTTAACAAAATTAATTTAAAAATCAATAAACTTTTATTGTAATTTGTAATTTGATGTGGTTGCATATACTAATAAATATTCATATTTTCTTATGAATAATTTATATAAAAAAATAATTAAATAAATAGTGCTTGATTAAACAAAAATAATGATTTTCTTATCATTTTATAGTAAAATTTCTTTTTCTTTTTTTTTCTGTGTTGATAGCATTTATTCAAGAGTTAACAACCAAATGATTGATTTTTTTTGTAGTTGAAGAAAAGTAAGAAGAATTCGCCAAAGCAATAAAAATCCACTTCCATTGATAATATTTTATGCATATCTAAACCGTTGATGAAGTTTAAAAATTATATAATGGAAACAGACGTTTACCGGTGTGATATAACTCTCCAAAATTTTGTTACAATCATCATAAATTTTTCAAAATTATAATAATTAGTCACAATCTACTTTTAACGTCTAGACATATTTATCGCACTTTTTATACTTTTGGGGAGTAAATTTTGTATTTTCATCTTTTAGGGACGCATTTGTTAGCGGGATGGGAAGAAAAAAAGTCAAAAAAATATTATATGACAAATATGCTGACAATTAGAGATGGTCACGTTGACAATCATTTCAATGATAAATTCGTCCCTCTGTGCCACGTAGGCTATTTTATTAACGGTGATAGACGAAAGTTAACGGCTAGATATATTTGTCACACTTTTTACACTTTTGGGGACTAAATTTTGTATTTTCATCTTTCAAGAACGCATTTGTCAACGAATTACACATTCAATGACATTAGTAACTATTTACCCTAGATTTTTCCTTTGGTGGTTTGGGTATTAGGTGGTTTTGTAGTTTTAGATTTTGACGTTGAACAATAAAGTTTTTTTTAGATTCATGTTTTGTTCGGGTTGGGAACTAAAGGAAGGAGATGGGGTAATTTTGGAAGGAAAAAATATAACTCTATCACATGTCAATCATGTGCCAGATTCAGTTAACGGGCCAAACATTGTTAAGAGGAACGGGGACAGTGTATGAAAATTAAACAATTAGGGAAGGTTTGTGTAGGATCAAAATAAAGAAAGGGGTCGAGTGTAATAAGTACTAAATTTAGGGGAAGAGAGTGTAAATTAGTTCTTTTATTTTTCTTGTTACCTTTTGAATTCTATGATAACCATGGATTTATTTCTTTTGGTGGTGATGTGCCTAATAGACCGGTTAAAGATCCTCCATTTACTATGGTATACTTTATTCCTTCGAGGTGAAACTTTTCAAAATTACTATGGAAAAATCTTACATATTGTTTAGGTTATTCAAGATAGGAAACTAGTTGAGGCCACAACCTTACATGTGAATATGATTAACAAATATGAATGGTAGATGACCCAATATGAGAATTAGAGGGAATGATAAATTTTTAACACTTCCCAAAGTTAATTTAAGAGGTTATTTTTTGGGGGAAAAAATAAAAAAAAAAGTGTGTTAATAATAATAAAAAAGGATAGGGTTAACTGCAATTGTCAAAGAAATGCCCTATGAGAATTATTGGACTGACCCAATATGGGAACAAGAAAGTGATTTTTTTTACGTTAACAAGAAGAGTTATTTTATCAGAAATTTAATAGAATAAGTTTAAATGCAAGTTAATATTTATATGCTAAGGTGATCTTTCTTATTTTATTTTATCTAACAATTATTCTTAAATTTTGTCTATGGCTGAATCGCGATTCCATTGCAGAAGAAATCACGATTCTATTGAAGATAAAACCACAGACAAAATTACCAAAGGGCTGAGGACAAAGTTATCAAACTCGAGAGTTTACGTAGACTCATGAAAGTTCGATAGACTTAACTCGTGGACTCAACTTGTAAACTCGTAAGAGTCCACTTCATATAAAAATAATAACAAAATATTTATAAATAACATACCAATTAAACATTTCAACAATATAATAAAATAAAATAGTAAATCATAAATTTCACAATACTTATATAATCAAGTCTAGAAATGCATTACGACTAGATAATAACTTGCAGATGTTACAGTAGTGATAGAGTATTCCCATCGAGGGTTTAATGTTATTAAAGGTGAGAATTTTTCAATTTAGAAACAACGCACTAAATGGAGATATGTTGAACACTAAACAGACACAAAATAATCCAAAATGACTTACGTTTTGGTCTAATTTTTTTTAACTTACTGACTCGTTGACTCGGTGGTAAACTCGAGAGTCTACCGAGTTTAGTTAGAGTTTATCAAGTCTACCCAGAATCTACTAAAAAGAGAGTTTACATACGATTCAACTCACAGAGCGTAAGTGAATTCGTAAACTCGTAAGAGTTAACAAATTAATTCAATAATTTGATAACCATGGCTGAGAGGGCATCTAGAAGGGGAGAAAGGAATGGTTGGAGAGGAGAAATAAAGGGTTCGTTTAGGAGGGGTTGGGAAAGGAAGGGAAGGGAAGGATTAGGTTGGGAAGAAGGAAGAAAGAAAGAGAAGGGGAAGCAGCGTAGGTTAGAGGGTGCCAAGGAAGGGGAAGGAGAAAGGTTAGAGCATCTCCAACCATGGTTTCTTATATGTGTTTCTTAATCATTTTTTGGTGGTTTCCACAACATTTGTTGTGATCCCCAGATTGTCATGTCACTCATAAGAAACTCATACAAAATTTTACTCCAATGTAAGAAACTTCAAAAAACCCACATTTATATTTTTTTTTATTATAACTTTAACATTTCATATCCTTCCTAATTTTTTACCTTGTTCTCTTTTCTCAATTTTTTTCCAGAAACATATTCCCCACCAGCCCTTCTCTCTTTTCTCAATTTTTCTTTGGAACCTTCTCTCTTCTTCAACGTCCAAACCTTTCTCTCTCTCCAAAACGTTTTCTCTCTTTATGCTTTTACACTTCCCCTTCTCTCTTTTATCTCTTTTCTCAATTTCTCTAGAACCTTCTCTCTTCTTCAATGTCCAAATCAATCTCCACTAGCCTTTCTCTCTTTTCTCAATCACGCCTCACACCACACCAGCACCGTTTGAAAAAATAATAAATTATTTGGAGAAACGGTTTCTTATATTAGAAACCCGAACTTACGATGAAGCAACTCGCATGTCACGTAGATACTCTCCAATGTGGAGTTTCTTTTAAGAAATGGTTTCTTACACTTACAAACCCACAAAACACCTTCAGTTGGAGATGCTCTTAGGGGTTCAGGAAGGAAAAAGGAGAAGGAGAAGGGGCGCAAGTTAGGGAATTCCAAGAAGGGAAAGAGGAAAGAAGGATGGGTGAAAAATTTTGAACTTGGGGATAAAAGAATAATTTCAAGGGAGAATAAGAACCAATAGAAATGTGTGCAAGAGATAATGATATTCCTCTACATATAAGACAAAAACAAAAGTAAACCAAAACTATGTCATGGGCATACGTGGGTTTCCTCTTTCTTTATTGGGCTTTTGGTCAGCAGCTTATTAAAAAAGAAAGTATTTCAAGGCATACATATTTTCAACCTAAAACTAAAAGAAATGCATACATTATACATAGTGGGTGAATGCAAGTAGAGGAAAGAAAAAAAAATATTGGGTGATTACATTGCATACATCATGAATTTGAATGGATACATACCGGATGATTTGATACATCTTAAATCTTTATATTGTACACGAAAAGGGTAGATTCCAAGTTTAATAACATTAAAAAAAGAGTCAAAGTATTACTAATTATTTTTTTACTCATATATAATAAAAAAAGATATTTTTTTTATTTTAAACTTAAACATAAGTAAATCTAACTAATTTCACTCATATTTAATGATGTCATTTCAAAAATACCCTTAATTTAATTGCAACTCTAATTTGAACTTTAATGATGTCATTTCAAAAACACCTTTCTATTTTATTCATAATATCAAAAAATTCTAATGAAGGACATTTTAAGAATAATCTTATATTTTACATGAAATTAATAAAATTAAATGATTTCAACTAATTTTTTTAAAGAATATGAAAGTAATTATTCTTGTTTATATATGAGTCCAAAGGAAGTATTAGTTTGGTCTCAAATATAAAAAAAAACAAATTATGCTGACTAAGAAAGTTAGTTAATCACATTTAATTACAATAATCTTAATTAAAAATTAATTTTTTTCCAACTTATCCTTCGTTATAACTTGGTATTAGAAATAAAAAAAAAGAATTATTAAAACTAATACCTCAATTAAATGGGGAGTATTTTGAAGATAATAACATTAAATGAAATAAAATTAATTAAAATTTTCTTATATTTGAAAAAACAAGTATGATCGGAGAGCGAGTATTATTTATCAACAATTAAGTTACAAATATTACAACTGATTGTGTTATTTCTGTTGTTGCTGATCGGTATACACACACAATTGATTATGGTGAATTTAGCCATATAATATCATTATTGGAAAAAGTATTGAGTACACAATTTTAAGAGAACTAAATTTTGTGTCAGAATAAATAAGCTAAGGTGAACATTTCAGATTCTACACTCAACTTCAACTCGATCCAAGTTTGAAGTTGACCAATTTTTTTTAATAAACTAAATAGATATTAATAGTTTTTTATCCGAGGGAAAAAGTTAGCTTGAAATTTTAATATTACAAAAGTTTTTTTTTATTAGTCTAATGGCCTATCCTTTCTTAACTTAATTTTAGTAAAAATGTCCTGATTTTAACTGATTGATGAAACATCGTGCAAAATAAGGGCTTACTTTGTTAAATTCATTTTTACCCCCTAACACACGTATAATGTAAAAAAAATAAAAATAAAAATCACAGAAATAGCATCAACAGAACTTAAAAAAAAACATATTCTTGTGCCATTTAATGATTACTCTATTAACGAAAAATATCAAATCAGTAATTAAGTAATGATGATATTTTTCTATTTACAAAATGCAATGATGCTCTTTTTTATACCTTTACATCATGATATATAGGACTTGCCATGATCATCACGGGTTGTCGTCCTCTCCAATAGAGAAAAAAAAAACATTATTATTATTATGCCCTAAATATATTATGAGAAGCATTTTATCATGGGCAGCATGTGTTAGAAAATATGCCATTTGTGTAACACTATTAGTTGAAGTGATACCACAAGAAGTATGAGTGGGGGGAAAGGGTTGTTAGTAGTACAAGTGTACAACTACAACTCTACTATATAATGTTAGGGTTTTGAAGAGCGTAAAACGAGGAGAGAATCTACAAAATTGTGCAGCCAAACAGCACCTTGACCCAAAACGTGGAACTTATTCTAAAATCTGAAGGCATAGGTGGAGCAAGAGCCAGAGGGTCGGGCATAAAGGGAGCCACGTGGTCCCCTAAAATGGTCAATTTGCCAACGAAAAGCCCCTCCACATTCCAACCATTATCAAAAAATTGGGACCCTCTCCATCAATGTCACCATTATTTTTTTGTGATAGGCTTTTGCCCACGCCTAATCTCACCCCCTGATTTCTCCTTACCCACACATGCGCAGATGATTAGACAAAAGGTGGTTACATCTATATAATAATATTATATCATACAATTCATAGATAATTATGTAGTTAAAAGTTCGGTTATCATATTCATATTATGGAATAACATTTGTTAAAAGTAATTAATCTTTAATTGACAGTATTGTGTTTGGTTGTCTGAAAATAAATATTGCACGTCAGATTGAAGCAAATAGAATTAGTTTTTGCATCCTTTTACAAATTTGACACGAAAATCCTCTTATAAGTGCATCTTAGATAGGTATTTAGACATGCATTGAATCTTAGTACTTTGAGAAACTAGAATTAATTTTTGCATTTTTTTACAAATTTCACGCAAAAATTCTCTTCTACGTATGTCTTGAATGGTATCCAAACATGCATTGAATTTCAGCATTTTGAAAGGTTAGTCTCTGATTCTTGACCGGAGAAAACCCTACTGCCAAGGAAAAAATTAAAGACAAAAGTGGTTCTAACAGCTTTTATGCATGTTTTTAACTGAGCTTTCGACATAATTAACCACTACTTGTCCCGTAATTATGCTACCTATTAACGACACTTTAAGACTTCTTGCTCTAAATTATGGTTGAAGAAAGAGAAAAGATAATGTCTGCTTTTGCCCTCGGGGAACTTTATAGATCAATACATAATATGGCATTGGACTTTCGGGAATGCTATAGTATCATTTACCAAACTTATGATTAGAGGATTTTGTGGACCCATGTGGAAGCCACTCGCCATCACACATGCTACCACACCAAGGGGACGTAGTAGCTTCACATTGTGGATACATATGTCATCTCATATTTAAATGGTTGAAGGGAATATAAAATAATAGGAGATGGTGGGTGCAATTAAAAGGGGGTGAGAGCGTAGGAATTAGCAAGGGAATATAGATTTATGAACTTTAATTTTTACTTCAAATATTTGTTTAATTGTGCAAAAATTAGAGCTTGATAATAGGCTGAAGCCTTGGAAGACAGCAACAATTTTGGGAGGCCAGTTTACCTAGATTGAATGCCTCTATCGGCTATCATGTTGACAGATAAATTTATGTTTTTTCAATAACTTGTTACTAGTAATAGTTTTTGGAATTTATTTGACACATAGTCAAAGTACAAATGATTTTTATGTCAGATAATCATAAATTTATACCATTAAAAATTGTTAACTTTTAGGATATTAGTATGCTTGGTAAAAAAAAAAAAAAATTGGTATCTTTGTCTTTATATGAGTCCATTATAATTAATTAATTTAAGAAATTAAAAAAAATTGATTAATTTAGTTAGCAATATTAATTTTTTAACTAATATTAAATCATTAATAATATATATTTTTAAAAATTACACTTAAGATTATTAAGATTCTTCATCTCACTTTTTGCACTTAATTAATTAAGAATAAATGCATTGGCAATCACTATTAGAGAAAAGTGTTTTTATGACGTTGATTTAACGTCGATTGACAAAAAATCGTCTTAGAAAGAAATATAATGACATTTTTGTAAATAAACACAATCATTCTATGACGATTTTGAGAAACTGTCTTAGAAGACTATTTGATGTAAATAAATGTTTTTTGATTTTTTTTAATATTTGATGTTTCTTCCTTTAATTTACTCTCTCGCACTCTCTATATTTTGACTCCCCGACTCCCCTCTAGGGTTCCAAAAAGGTCTTGCACTTTGTCTTCGTTGTCGAAGGTTGGTGGCAGTGGTGAAGATCCAAAGGGAAGGCCTCGTGGAAAGATCCAGAAGGTCGTATCATCAAGAGCACAACCAGAGAAAATGTAGTTTCTTAGCTCAAGGCCTTCCACGACGGCATCATTTCGGGCTAGGCCACTTTTGAGGACATCGTCTCTCACTTCTCCGATTGTAGCTCTCTCTCTCTCTCTCTCTCTCTCTCTCACTGATTGTGCCTCCTTCTGACTCCTTCGCGGTGAACAACAACAACAACAACGAAGATGACAAACTGGAAATGGTTTGTCTGGTGTGCTACGAATTCCACGTGGCGATGCTCACAACAATGAACGCACGACGAATTCCTCACACAAATGATGAGAGAGGATCAAAGATTTTTAGAAGACACATTTAACGTTGCGAGGAAAAAATAGAAGAGAAAAAGTCATAAAAAGCATAAGAATCTGTAACAAATAGTCATGGTTGCACTTGGGGACCAACCAGATTGAAAAACAAGCCATGGTTGCCCAACATATCTCAACTCACTGAGGACCCTTACTCTTCATCTGTCTGTTTGTCTCTCTATCTGTTTTTGTTTTATTAGGTTTTAAGATCACTTACTCTAATTAGTTCATGACATTCATACCCTTTTTTTTACTAACCTCCCTGGAAATGAAATATTGTATGCATAATGGTATAGGTTTAAGTTAAAGTTTTTAGTTTTAGTCTTGTACAGAATCTTAGAATTTTTTTGGAGGGGGGTTTAAGTTAAAGTTAAAGTTAAATTGGACCTTTACTTTTCACGTATTTACTTTGATTAAGGTGTCTATGCACAATGGTACAGGTTTCCACAAGGGGTTCCTTGGGTTCGTTACCAGGGGACATACAAAAGATCTTAATATAAGCTTGATTTGGCCTGGAAAAGATCCAACTTTGCGTAAGCATGTTTGTCCTTTCAATTTGGTTCTTATATTTCACTTCTTAATTAGGTTTTTGATGTATTGATTGTTTGGAAAAGATGAGAATAATGAATGTTGTCGTGATGCTATCACAATCCAAACATTTAGGAACAAGCATAAAAACAGGATTTTTGTCAAACCTGGACTTTGTTTCCTGATTGGGTTATATGGGCAGTAGTTCGAATGCCTGCTACCATAACTATAATAGGATGCTCCCACTACACATCTTCAAGGGATTGATAGTGTAGGCATAATATCATTTGCTCTTGTAACATATGTTGCTCTTCAAGCATTACAACCAAACTTGATCATCAATGCAGGCATTGTTGGTGGCTTTAAGGTAGGCATTGTCTTGCCCCAAACATGGGCAGTAGTCCTCCTTCCTGTGATAATAAGTTATCCTATTCCTTTTGCAATAATTGAATTGTAATGATCTGATACAATGTTTCCCTTTTTTATCATTGGTGTTGGAGTTGATATTAATATATTGATGTGCTTCTATTTTTTATAAGTTATCCTATGATAATAAGTTATCCTATTAATATATTTTTCTATAAAATAAATATTCATAATATATATTGATGTGTTTCTATTTTTGCATTTCTCTAAATCTGAATAAATACAAACTATCCATAAATATCCTTATTATACTTATATAATCATTAATTAAAAAAAGTGTATGCTTAATTGTTGGTGGTGCATCTTTTTTCTTTTTCATTTTATTAACAAAATATTATTTTTGTCTAGCCACATAAATTCCATTATGGAGCCTGTCATCCTTGTCTGCTACCTTGTGCCAAAGAGTACCAATGTGGTCATACATGCAAATTAAGGTTTGATAAATTTTTCTCTTTATGTGCAATAAAATTAATGCTTGCACATTAGGACTTAAGAATTTTTGAGACTGTCAGTTCATGTGGTGGGCCATGTCACGGGTAACTTAGAAAGTGACAAAATTAACTTTAAAAAATCCAGTTTAGCATTTTGAAACTACTTGTAAGTTAAAAATCTCTATTAGGCTTTTGTTCCTCCTTTTTATTTAGAATTTCATATCCTTCATATAAAATAAATCACAACATTTAATTAAATGCTTTTCTGAAAAGTTTTTGTGTTTTAAAGAACCTCCTTTTACTATAGGTGTTCAATAAATATTAAGTGTTAACCAAGAATGTTACTATGTCAGTACTTATGTTCAACGTTATTCATCATATGTGCAATATAACTAGTCCTAGGAATTGTAAAATACTTATAAACAATTTATTTTCAGTTTTTTAAGTATTTTTGTATTATTTTAAAATGAAAATTAAAGTTTTATCCTAATAATCAAGATTAGTCTTTAATATTGTGTGGGTTAGGATGCTTATTTGCCTCTCTCTATATATATAGTCTTAAAAAAAATCTTCATTTTTGCTTTTGGGGATGAGAATGCGATTAGTTTAGATGAAAGTTAATACTTAATACTAATATAGATTAAATTAAAGTTTTAGCATGCTTCATCTGCCATTGCAAGACAGTTGGAGCAAAGAGTTAAAATCTTTGAAAGAATGAACGTCACAAGGAGGGGTTACGTGGCATGTACTGTGGGCTCGTGCCGGTTGTGCTAGCTTTGCTTCCATTTATACTCCCTTTTATAGCATTCTTCTTACCTAATGATATAGTTCCCTTGTTTAAATTAAATACATTAAATCTTATTATTTTCTTGACATTTTTTATTAAGCTCCCAAATTTCTTTTATTCCCACACTTCTATGGCACTGTTATGATTGAAGTTCGGCAGAATTTTCATAGCTAGAAATTATTTCTTGCCTAAGAAATAATTTCAATTGCTTTTCATATAATTTGTTGTTCATTTTTAATGACTTATTACTCTCTCACCCATTCTTGATCAAATCAGTCTTTCAATTAGACAATATAAAGAAAGAGGAATGGCTTGAATCATTTACTCCGTAGTTGAAATCATTTCTATTTTCCAAACAAAACTTATTGTTGTTTTTATTGGCTTAATAAAGGAATTGTCATATTGAAAAGGTGTAGTGTGTACTCTTTCTTTTTGTTGGATAAGCCATAAGTGTGTGTTTTAAAAGATATCAATATGTCTCTTAAAAAAAAGCTTTCAATACATAGTAGTGCTTTTCTCGTTTCCATGTGTTGTAAAGCCCACACAATTTGATCTTATAAAGCTGACATTGCATATATGACATTACTTGGGGGATGGTTAGGTTGTGAACCATTTTAAGCATTTCTTTGCCATTCAGGGATTGGAAATTTGTGATGTTTTGAGTCTTCATACCAACATCTGTAGGGAGTCACAATCAATGCAAATGCTTGGGCTAATGTCGAACATGTTGTGAATCATGTTTATGACATATTTTACATGATGGGCAGAGATGACATAGTAGCTAGAATGGGAAGTGAGGGTGGAATACTCCCAAATGGTTCTTTTAATCCTGAAGTTTGATTATAAATCTTGTGGATTATTTTAATTATTTTTTAAAATAAGACATTTTAATACGGTTTTTTTAAAATTGTCTTAAAAAGTGTATATTCTAAGATGGTTCTTAATTAAAAATCATCTTAGAAAGGTACCCTTCTAAGATAGTATTTATCTAAGAATCGTCTTAAAATGGTATTCTTCTAAGACGGTTCTCAGAAAGATATCCTTCTAAGACGATTTTTATTTAAAAATCGTCTTAGAATGACACTTTTTTTTAAAACAGTTATTTTTGGAACCATCGTCGAAAATTAAGACTTTCAACAATGTTAGCTACAAAGACGGTTCAATTTCAAGTAGTGATGTATGATAAATCAAAACCTTCTTTGTATCTCGTTTACAATCGTCGTTGTTTAGCCTTTTTAGAGTAGTGAATATAATTTAAGTCATCATACACTTATTCAATTTCAAATAGTGATGTATAATAGATTTATTAACTTTTATAATAATTATTTTAAAAGTCATAGTATGATTTATCATTGGTTGACAATATTTTTTTGGATGAAATATGTTTTTCTCCTTTAAAATATTTCAAATTGTTAGATTTTATTTCCAATAAAAATTCAATATGTTTTTATTCTTTATATTTATTCAAAAACACATGTTTCTAGTATGTGGTAAAAGACTAAAATTGTGTCCCTTTTGGTAGACTAAAAGCATATTACATTTTATAAAAATTAAAACCAATATTTAAAAATATTTTGAGACAAAAAATATATTTTATCCATTTTTTTTATATAGACCATAAGTATTTTTTATTGGAAAAAAATCATGTCCGAGTCAAGTAAAAATACTATGAGCAACAAAATTCTTCCTTCAACTATTCTACCCAATTCTTTTACACCAACATTACACAGGTATTAAACTTATTTATTAATGTGTAGAGTTAAAAATAGTGGTTATACGGTTTATTTTATTAATTTGTGACTAGTCATATTTCTCCTCATGCTAACATATTTATCAAAAGATACCTATATACAGTGATATAATTAGGTGCGATAAAAAATGTATTAGTAGCATTTTTTTTATCATGAAATACAAAATCCAATGCTTTTTTCCATTCTATCATCTAGTACTTCTTTTGTAACCAAGGAATCTAGTACTTCTTTTGAAGCGATTTGTGGTAGCAATGTGGCTTAGAAAACCATACATGGCAAAATGACATAAACGGGTCATTTTTACAAACTATTTACGAAAGGGGGTCTGTTTTGAAACAATTTCTCGAGGGGGTCCGTTTTGTTAGGGTTCCGACATTCCTGCTGGCAGAACACATATTCCGCCAGTAGCACTAGCGAATTACATAAAGGATTGCGCCACTCACACTAGCGAATTACATGTGGGTTACGTACCCGTTTATGCATCATTCTCACCCATGCCACACATCCAGCACATGCCATGCACAATCACTTCACTCCAGCACATGTCATGCACAGTCACTTCACTCCATCACATGCACACATGCACATGTCACTTCACTCCAGCACATGCACATGAACACATGGCCACAACATGGGTTACGCCAATACCATTGGCGGAATACCCATGCATCTGGTTATCCATGTGATCCCGCCCGTCCCTCTAGCGAAATATCCCTTATATATATGAGATGAAAGTCAGAGAGGAAAGCGCAATACAACAGGTTAGTTATTTTGTGTGTGTTTGTGTATCATGAGTTGGGTAAAATTTATCCGAGAGATTGATGTATGTTCAACTCTTGTTATTTTAAGGTATATTTTGTCATTTTAATATACATGTTATCTTTATTTTTAAATTTCTCACATCATTTATAATTAGTTTTAAAATTAAGATTTAATATTAAGTATTTTTGAGATTTAGATTATTTAATTTTTAAGGGATTAAAATTGATACCAGTTAATGTTTTGTTAATTTTAGTATGTCTCACATTTTAATATTGGTTGTATATGTTACTTTTAAATCCTCATATGATTTACAATTAATTTTTTAGAATTAAGTTTTGTATTGTAGTATTTTATGGATTTAGAATATTTAATTTTTAAGTTATGAAAATTGCTCCCAGATGAAGTTTTATCATTTTTTGATATGTCTCTCATTTTAATATTGGTGGTATCTTTCATTTTAAAATAATGACATCATTTATAATTTTTTTTAGAATGAACTTTTAATCTGTAGTATTTATTAGATTTAGATTGATTAATTGAAGATTTGTTATTTTTTTGTATGTGTCTCGTTTAATATAGGTGGTAATTTTTTTTAAAATCCTCACATCAGTTATATATATATATTTTTAGAATTAACTTAAATCTGTAGTGTATTATTTTTTAGATTTAGAGTATTTAATTTTGAAGTTATTAAAATTGCTCCGAAGTTGAATTTTTGTTAGTATGATTAATTATTTATAATTTTTTTGTAGGTATATTTTGGTATAAGATGAATTCTGCTATAGCAGTCTTATGTTTCAATGGAAGGGTATATCAAGAGAATGACGATATAATATTTGAAGACAGTAAAAAAGTAATTCAAATTAATCATGGAATGAGTTATAATGCTTTGAAAAAAATAGAAGAAAATGTAAGGTTAGAAAATAATGAAATTATTTCTTGTATAAGTTGCAGATTGTTAGTTTCAAGAAAATATATTGCGTTACAAATTTGTGATGACGAAGATGTTGAAACTATGATCGAAAGTTTTCGGCAACAAGAACAAATGTCAGTTTTAGAATTATACATAGAAAAGGATGTTGCTGCTGGTTCTGCATTTCATTCTGCAAATTCTGTTAGATCATGTGAAAATAATTTTGCAAAAACTACAAACATCACGCTATCCTCACGGGCGGAATCAATGACAAGCATCCCGCTATCCTCATTGGCGGAACCAGTGGCCCGCAACCCAGCGCAAGGATCTCGCCAGTCAAACTGGCGGAACCAACCATGGATGGTGCATGAATGGATGGGCTGGATGGCATGGGTATCTCGCTAGTCCAAGTGGCGGAAACCATGCATGCATGTTCCGCCAGTCCAAGTGACAGAACCCTAACAAAAACAAACCCCCTACGGAATTTGTTCGGAAATAGACCTTTTGCAGGAAATAGTTTCTAAAAGGACCCCACTTACATCATTTTGCCACCATACACAAAAAGCACGCCCAGGTCCTTTATCATGCAGGTGTTCCGTAAACAATTTGCAGCTTTACACAAATTAATAAATTTACTTTTTGCTAAATTAAAGTTAAAGATGACAAAATAAATAAGGTCTAAGTGGATTGACTCACTAGTCCGTTATTAATTTGGTGGGACGATGATTTTGGTCCACCAGTCCATCATGATCCGTCACGTCTAACTCGTCAACCTATCACGTCAAAGATGAGGCAGAATAGATTAATTTGTCAGCATGTAATATTAATTAATTTTATAAATAATAATTATATTAATATATTATACTACTAAAAAAAGGTAGGAAAGATCTTTTAATTTGATTTATGTTTAATTACTTTGTATTGTTTAAGATTTTAAGATTAATTTTAGAGTTTATCACTTTGTGTTGTGATTTAGCTACTTGATAAATTTATTATTATTAATTATTATTGAAGATATTAATATTTTGTGTGATTTAAGATTTTAAGGTTAGTTTATTATTTTAAATACTTTGTATTTTTAATTATTTTTTAAGAGTTTTTTTAAAGGACAGGTCAACCCGTTATTCCATCTTCAGGCGAGATGGACCAGCATGTTCAACCTATTAAGTTTAAATGGGCAACCAACCCACCCCATTTTTGATGGACTGACGAGACGAGCCAAGACAAATCTATTTTATCATCCCTAATTAAAGTAGCTATAAAGAAAAGGAGAATTTAAGAAAATAGAAACATAAATTTCCTTTTTGCTTGGAATATAATATTAAGAACTATACCGTCCAAAAACAAATAATAGTATCAACTACTTCCATCGTTCTCTTTTATAAATAAATTTTGATTACTTTTACTTAATTTAATGAGATCATGTTTAAAACACCATTCATTAAATAGGTGAATTATGTTTAATATTAAATTTCAATAAAAAAAATAGTTTAAAAATATATTTTTAATAATATTTCTATCATATGCAACTTTACAAGTTAAGGGTCATTAAATATCTATTTTCAATCAACTACTTCCTCTCCTCTGTCCCTAATTATAAAGTTCTTTTAAAAAATTTATTTATTTCTTTTTATAAAATTATTTTCTAATTTTTAGATATATTAATTTTTTTTCTACATATACTTAATTATTTTTTCTTTAAATATTAATAAAAAATAATTAAGTGAATGCACAAATAAGAAAAGAGTAATTATAAAACAATAATATAATTAATTAACAGATTTAATATAATTAAGTAAATTAATTTTTTAATAAGAAACATAAATTAATTAAAAATATCTTATAATTAAGTACGAGAGTAATTAATTCTGATTCATTGAGAAAAGCAATTTTCTCATTATTATTTATTTCATGATATCAGTTTAATGTATTCTCTCATCCCACCAAAATAATAATAGTTTTTTATTACTTTAGAGAATAAATTCATAAAATACATACATAAGAAAATTATTTTTTTATTAAAACAAGTAGGATTAATATTCCTTAAAAAAATGAGTACTACGTCTTTTTTTAGCATGATTTTAGGAAAGGAAATTTCCTAAAACTCAGACTAATGAGTACTACGTAGCTAGCTTTAATTACACTTACACATGTTAAAGTAAAATAAATCTACGATGAGGTGACTTATGTATCTGTCTGTGTCTGTGTCGTTTTATCAAAGCTTACACGATTACTGAGAACACAATAAAAGCATAGGACACTGTTTTCTTTCTGCACCAGTAAGTTTGCTGGGGATTTTTTTTTATTTATATACAAAAATATATTAATAATTTTATTAATTTTTTACATTATTAAAAAAATTTAAAATCAATTCAAATGTTCATAATATATAATTTATTTATTAATAAGAAATAATAGAAGATAATCGAACTTGATTAGTTTTCAATAAAGCTGTAAAACTAATTAATTTTGATAATATTGCTCACATAAACTAAAAAAAACTGTATAAACAAATAAAACTACCTAACAAAACCTAAATAAAAATGTTAATGAAATTATTTTTCTAAAAATAACTCAAATTATTTTATTGTAATCAATTTTATGGAGATCCTTAATTTAACATCCTATAAAAAAACATTGAAAAAAACAAATGAACTAATTGGAAAATAAATTAAAATTATTTAAATGATTAAAAGTCAGGATAATATTATATTCAACTTAATTTATTAGATATAATAAATATATAAAAATTATATAAGAAAATATTTAAACATATAATACTAAGAGTTTAAGTCTTAGTATAAAGTTTTTCTTATCAACCAATTATAAACTATGATATGATATGGGTGATGACTTTTAAGTTGGTTAAAACATAATTCAAATATTATTAATGATCTGTGAATTTGTGATTGATCGGTAATGAAAAAAGTTACACCAAAATACATATCAATTAAATAATAATAATAATAATAATAATAATAATAATAATAATAATAATAATATTTTCTAAAGCGAGGACATGTTATGATACCTTAGCAAAAAAACCACTATTACCAAAATTAACTTCACCAACAATAATTGTTATACTTTAAATTTGAAATTCTATAAAAAGAAATTTTTTCAAGAAATAATTACTTAATTAATTGTTAAGTAGTTGTTAAATGGTAGTAAAATGAAACTCATTATCATGCAATAATTAATTTCATGAATAAATTTGCATTTAATTAGCTAATAAATTATTGCGTGTCATTGTCTATAATTGAGTTCATCGATATTTGTAAGTAAAATATTTCCATAAAAAATTTCATATTAAATTATTACAATAAATAATTTTCAATTTTATATTAATCATTCATTTAAAATTTAATATTATTCTTCTCTTGAAATTATTATTTTTATATATTTTCTTGTGTTTCTTTGTTTTTATTTTTAAATTTTAAGTGTAAGTTACTAATATTTTATAATTTCTACTATATTGGGGTATCTATTAGTTACTATATATATATATATATAATTTTTTTAACTATAATAAATTTATATAATGTGAGTATTTACGTAAAACTTGTTCCATCTATTTGGAATACGTAGGGTGAAGCAAATTTAGCCCCGCAATGAAACTTTTTCTATTTTTCTTTTCCCCTTCTATCTCCCATGTATGACTTACTATGAAGTTTTAACATATGATCTACAACTGTAAAAAAAAAAAAAATGATCCACAAAATTAAACCCATGCTGAATCTCCATCATTATTCTTTTATATAATTACACGTTGACCATCAATTATAAACACCCCTCTAATTCTCCATTCATATCAATCCCCGTCTAACTTAGAATTAAATTGTAAAATCTTCTATAATGGTTTTTGCTAACCTCTAAATTATCAATTAAAAACGGAAATTCAGCAGAGATACCCAATTCCTTCTTTTACTTCATTGATGAATGCTTTAAGGACACTAATCAGTGGCGGAGCCAGAAAAATTATAAAGTCTGGACAAAAATTTAAAGATAGCAAATTCACATTGTATATAATATGTAAATAGTAATCAATCAAAATAAAAGAGACTCGTCATTTTGTCAACAAAAATATAGTTTAAAATAAAAGAGATAAACATAATCTTACAATAGCGGGTTAAATAAAATTACGTGGCAAGTGTCCTTTTCGAGACTTCTTTGCGGTAAATGTTCGAATAATATCAATATCATCAAGCGACTTGAATATCTCCCGCTCGGTGTAACATACCATCAAGTCATTGAACTTATTGCGCAATTTAGACTTGATAATCTTCATTGCTGAAAAAGCTCTTTCAACGGATGCTGTCGACACCGGCAATATCAAAGCTAGCTCAATAAGTTTATAAACCAATGGAAATACCAAATGTTTCTCAGTTTGAACCATCTTCATAGCCAAACTTTGAACATCTTCACAAGTGGAAAAAGAAGCATTTCTTCTCACTTGAAGCACATAAGTTTCAAGTTAATCCCTAATTGTTCCTCCGTCATCATCAGAAAAGTCTGCATGATAAATATCAGCAAGACAAGCAAGCTTATCAACATCAAACTTGGAGAAAGAGTTCTTGGGGTCAAGACATGAGAAGCAATCAAGTATAATGTTACTTCCTTCACTAAAGCGGTGATCCATCTCCACACATATTTTATCAATAGCAACATAAAAAATCTTTGCACGGTAATGATGAAGATTAGTGATAGTCCTCCCTTCTGCTCTTGAACGACCCTGAACCGGTATTTCGTCATCCATATTTGGTACCGGAATACTTTTAGCTACACAAAATCCTTGGACATCGGCAAAAAAATTATTCCAGCCACTCTCTCTCATTGTGCCCAACCGAGCTTTGACAACATCAACTAATTCCATGGCATTCACAATATTAAGATCTTTTCTTTGCAATACATTTGAAAGCTCGTTTGTGATACCAAACAACTTTAACATTAACCTCAAAATAAAAGCAAATTTAAAGCTCTCCATTTTTTCTATCAAACCTGCTGCTTGAGATGGTCCACGTCCATCTTCATCAACCATACTAAGCACCTTTAACACGGAGGACCACATTTGATCCAAACGAAGCAATGTAGTATGATGTGAACCCCATCTAGTATCCCCGGGTCTAGTGAGACTAGATGATTGGTGTAAGCCCCTTCCTCTAGATATCTCACCACTCTCAAGTTTATTTAAAATATCTTTGTGTTGTGCCTCTGTCAAAGCATCCCTCCTCTTACAAGATGCACTTGTTGTATTCACAATCAAGGTGATGTACTCAAAGAAATCATGAATAGATGAGCAACTACTAGTAACAGACACAACAACCAATTGCAAACGGTGAGCATAACAATGGACATAGAAAGCATAAGGATTTTCATCTAGAATTTTTCTTTGCAAACCATTAAATTCACCTCTCATATTTGAAGCTCCATCATATCCTTGCCCTCGTATCCTTGAAATAGATAATGTGTACTTATTAAGAATACCATAAAGAGCATCCTTTAATGACTTAGATGAAGTATCTGTGACATGATGTAGAGCAATAAATCGTTCCACAACATTCCCTTTGTCATTCAAAAACCTAAAACAAATTCAACCAGTTTACTTGGCGGCATAGAGAGTAATAGGTAATGAAAATTGGAAATTGGAAAATACAACTACTAACCTCAACATCACCGCCATTTGCTCTTTGACGGATATATCACGTGACTCGTCAATAAGCACGGAGAATTGTCTATCACCAAGCTCTTCCATAATCACCTTGGTAACTTCATGTGCACAACACGTTGCAAGCTCCTTTTGAATGTCACCGCAAGTCATTTTGCAATTTTTTCCACCACGGTCAAAAGCATCCCTCACTTGTTCATTCTGAGATTTTACCCAATCTACCATCTCTCTAAAATTGCCCTTATTTAGCGAAGTAGAGGATTCATCATGGCCACGGAAAGCCATGCCTTGTGCTATGAGATATCTTGAACAATCTAAAGAACAAGTCAAACAAATCTTATACAATTCTTCTGATTCCTTGGTTGCTTTAGCAAACTTACTTGTCACACTTTGTCTTTGATTATTATAATCATTGTAGTGCTTGACACATGAGTTGTGCAAACTATTATGACTACCAACATGACCTTTCAAGCCTTGAGATGCATGCTTCCAATCTCTATATCCGCTTTTAGTGAAGACTTCAAAACCAAAGTGCTCGGCCCTCCCGGGTTGCTTAAATAGAAAACAATAAAAACAATAAGTTGCATCCTTTATCTCACTGTATTCTAACCATGTATAATTCTTATACCATGATTTACTAAATGCTCTTTTAACACTTCCAAATTGAGTACGAGGAAAGTTTGACAAATCTGGTTGCATTGGACCCTTCAATATATATGCCCTCCTCACTTGGTCTTGAATATCCGGAGCATACTCATTAATTTGTTTCCTACGACCTGGATCACGCACAATCTCATTTGGATTAAACTCATTAACCACATTATTAAGTGGTGGTTCTAATTCAGCTTCCGGTTGCACAACATTCACATTCTCAATATTTTCTCTATCAACCAAAAATCTCCTCATATCTGAAATAAAGATAAAATAGTTACAAAATTGTAGCAAAGAAAATTTTAGTGTTTGCAATTGATATATTAGAAAACTCTTTTGCAACCATGTATGTAGTGCAACACAAAAGACCAAAAAGAAATTATTAACTTAAGCAATCAAAAGTCTTTTCCTCTAAGCTTTTTTCCATATTAGAAAAGCAAAAAAAAAAGGGAATAAAATATGACTTTTTCTTCTTCAATAAACGTGCTCTTAGTGGGGAAGAAAAAGAAAAAGTGTCCACTATGACTCTATGAGTTCACTGTTCACACTTGAAAAATGGAAGAAAAATTAAAGAACACGGAAGTATCACAACAAACAAAAACACTTTCCATCTTAATCACTTTTATTTTTCCTAACTTACCTTACCTGCGGCTGCTATGGGATTATGGAAGAGAAGACGGCGACGACGGCGCGGAGAGGAGGAAATAGAAGGAGTCGGCGAAGGAGGGAAGAGAAGACACAGAGGAGAGGAGGAGGGAGGCGGCGGCGACGGAGGGAGTTGGAGGAACTGCCCACTGTTGGATTCGGAGAGACGGAAACTTTCCGTTTCCTTTTTCCTCTTTCTTTTTTTTTAAATTTTATTTGTTTTTTAAGACTAATAAAAAAATATTGGGCTTGTAACCAAAAAAAATGCCTAGCTGAGCCCGGGCATATGCCCCTGCTGGCCGCATGGTAGAACCGCCACTGACACTAATTAACATTCATATATTAATTATTGACATTTTTTTAAGTGAGTATAACTTAATTATATTAAATTATTTTAATTTCATCTTATCTTTTCTTTTCTTCCTCGGCAATGGAATTTCATTTTGTATGTATTATACATCTTTCACAAATATACAATTTCATTCCTTTCCTCCTTTCTGATTTTGTTATTAATCATAATTTGTTTCTTTTTCTTCATATTTTTTTTTTATTAAATTAACTTTATTTCTTCCTTTAGGTTTTGATTTATGTTTCTTCAATCCATTTTTTTGTTGATAGGTAAGAGAAGTTCATATATCACAACTAAAACTATTATTGTGTCTAAAATATCTTCTTTTTTTTGGGGGGGGGGGGGGTGGAACTTGTCAAGTGAAAACAAAAAAAGTTAGTTGATTTTTTAATAAATTTTATTTTGTTTTAATATTTAACCAAATCAATAGATCACTTGTAAACAAATTGATTATTAATTAGTTCTGTACAACGACAATTTGATGAAAAAAAATCTCGTAAATTTAAACTGATGATTTTATAATTTTTTTCTTCTATTAACAAAATTTAATTTTGACTTCTCTATAGTTGAACATTGAGTCCCAAAGCCATCATGACCATAATTGATTTTTGAATCAGTTGATAACTATTAAAATTTCATGTTTGTTGAAACTATTAGAATCACACATGTACAAATACACTTTTTGTTATTAAATTCAATTCCAATTTATGTTATTAACAACCTTTCGTCAATATATTTATATGAATTTTCATGCTTATAAAAACATGTAAATTGGATTCACAATTTGACACGACAAACTTGCCATCAAAATTAAAAATAATTATGGAGAAAGAAATTTATTATTGTTGAATTCGTCTGTCAATATTACAACTGTATAAATGAATATAATGCACAGAAATACATATAAAACACAATTTATATATATCTTTAATATATAAAATCAATAAATACAATGACTTCAAATTTATTCAAATTGTGATAGACAATCAATAAAGTCGATCAAAAAGACAATAATTTATCAAATTTTTACAACTTCAAAACTAATTCCACTCCTCCCCAATATAACGATTATTCCACGGTTTACTTATTTTCCCATCAACTTCTATGCCATATTTGTCTGTCACCATACATTAATGAAGAAATGCAGATTAATATTTAAGAAAAAATGAAGAAGAAGAATTAAGAAAAAACATAAGTATACATGTTTTTTGTTACAAAGTCATGATCTTCGTTTATTGAAAAGCAATGCCACACAGTAAAAAATAGTTTTTTTAAAAAAGAGAATGCTAAAAGTGTATTTTTTACATCAGTAATAAAAACCCTCTCACCATGTGCATAAATGATATAAGAAGAATAAGTTATAAAGAATCAAAACAATTTATTTTCAGCAAATATGATACTTTAAGAGCAAAAAAAATCTTTGAATTTTATCCTCGAATGAGTAAAAATTAAACACTTGAGACTTTTTAGACTTAAAACATAAAATCGCAAAAAAGACATTTAAAAGCAAAACATAATACAATATCATTTTGTTTTTCAAGAAAGGACTATACCAACCATGTGCGCGGAAGCTATGAAAAATGAAAACAATTCTCTACAAGGAAATCAAACGCATAAGAGAGAAAATAATAACTTCAAATTTTAGCAGTAAATCCATGAAAATTAGTCATCTGGGACTTTCAGCTTTATACATAAAATCATAATGGAAACAATTTAACAGCAAACGTATTTTTCAAAGAAGCAGATATATTTTGAATAAAACTCAAAACCAAAAGAAAAACATAATAATTTTTTTTTGAAGCACGAATAGAACAATAACTTGAATAGAACCCTGACAAATTTATATAATTAACATTATAAAATAAATTATCCATGATAATATTGATTTCGTAGAATGAGTTTAACCTTTTCTTATTGATATACCTATAGGTCGAATTGGTCGAGTGACTAACAAAGGATTTTCCAGCCCTATTCGTAAAATAACCCACAAATGAAAATTATAAGAAAATATTTTTTTTTCAAAAAGAGGAAATAACAATCATGGGCATAGTTGGTATTCAAAAATAAAATAAAAAACAATGAAAACAATATTGTATGAACAAATGAGAGTTCTTTAACAGAAGGTTTACTAGATAAATAATTTTAGCAAAGATGGGGAAAAAATAGAGGAGAAGAAGAAGAACGTACCTGAATTCTGAAAGTGGTCGAGGTGTGAATCGTATATATAGTTAATAATAAATTATTTGAAATTTGAATTTAATTAAATAATTATTGCTTGTAAGAGAGAGAAACAAAATATAAATTATAGTAATATAATATAATCAATATTAATATATGCCTATTAATAAATAAAATTACTCCCTTGTATGTATTTCTTATTCTTAAATTATTCTTTTAATATATATAACTGTTTTTATTTTGTTGGAAAACTTTTAAAATTTACTTGCTGTCATTTTTTCGTAAAGAAACAGTTACCACTAGTTTTTTTAACTACTTTTCATTTTCTTTTTTTTCTGTTTATTTTTAAAAAATAAAGATAGAGACACAAAGTATCTCTCTCAACTAGTTGTATTTTAAATGATAAAACTAATATAAATTTTGTGCAAAATCAACGTATTAAATTAAGTTAGATATATTTTAATAGTGCTTGACACGTGTGTGACAGGCACAGTCAACAGTGTGTTTATATAATTATTGATTGATAATACAATTTAATAAAGTTAATTAATTCTTTAATAAATATGAAACCAGTTTTTTTTCTTACAAAAAAAAAAGAATGTTAGTAACTAGTTCTTCACCAAAAAAAAAAATGTTAGTAATTAATTAGTTGAGTCGTCTTTGATTTTATTGAGGTGTGCAAAATGTAAATGCTTGCATTGAATTCAATTAAATTCATAGTCCCCAAAGTGTGACATTACCCACATAATGACACAAATGTAACTTTGGGACCATTCATGCCATAGTGGTTGAGAAAAGTGTCACCACCTAAGGGATCATGACTCGCATGCTTCATGGTACGTTGGAAATGGTCGTGTCAGCCATCTAGAACCCATTTGGACTCTAACGAACGACTGAACCCTTTTTTTTAGGGTCAATTCTCTATCAAGCAATTGTCCAAATGGTTACGTGACAAATTAATGTGGTGCTCCAGAGAAGGAACATGCACAAAAATTTGAATCATTACGTATCTGGACGAAACAGGGTCACAGGTTCGGCATGGCGCCATAAAAAGGACAATTTTCTAAGTGTGCAACTGTGCATATACATTGCCTTTGCCTGTCACTCATGGTCATATGATTTTTTTTTTATTAACGTGACATATCTTTTCATTAGATAATCTTGTTTCAGTTAAATAAAATTATAAAAGAAAAATTAATATTTAACTCAACAACTGTAATCCAAAATTTGGAATCAAGTGATTAAGTAAAAAAAAATTATATTAATTAATTTACCTTGATGATATAATTAAAGATTAATTTTAGTGTGTATCCCAATTATGTTCAAGGATTTAAAATTAATTTTACTCCATTATTATTTTAAAATAGATGAACACTCAATTTTACTAAAAGAAAAGGTATTATACTTTTTTAACCACCTTATTTATGATCTTTAGTTTTTCGGTGGAATTTCAAGTATATCTACAAAATTCAATCTTTTGAGTCGATTATGAAAAACTTAATAATACTTAAAATTTATCATCACCTCCCTAAGATAATATTATGTGGAGATCAAATACAAGTTTTCTCCCGCACAAAGAATAAAAAATAAGCGTGTGTTTTTAATTGAATTACAGAAATTGAATTGTATTGATATTATTTTAAAACAATAAAAATAAGCTTACAAATATAAAAATAAGCATGTGTTTTCAATTGCATTACACAAATTGAATTGTATTATATTATTTTAAAACAATAAAAATAAGCTTACAAATATAAATTGTAAATATACTAAATTTTATATTAAATACTCATTATATAATCATATTTACCTTATTTTGTTCTTTAGTCCTTTGTTACACATCGTGATCTTTTGTTAAAATGATCGTCTATTTAGTTAGTCTTGATCAAATGCATGTGCTGTGGAGGACCATTTTGCTTTGATTGTGGTCCTTATAACCTCATCTTATCTTATTAAATGTTATTTATTTGCTATGGCTGCTTTATAGGTCAAGTATTCATAAGCTAAAAAGTAGATGATAAATTTAATATTTTTTTGTTAGACAAAGACATGATAAAGAATTTTTTTTATTCATTGTAGGTTTTTTAGGCAAGTTTAGGATGTTTCTGTAGTTTTTTCTACTATTCGCACATTTTTTTTCTCTAAAATTTGTGATTTATATTTATATAAAATAATATATTTAAAATTTTATAACAGATTAATTCACTAGAATGGCATATCATGTAGAGAATTTTTTAAGAAAATAAAACAATTTTTTACCAAAATATCCACCATAATTAATTTAAAAATTTAAATCATATAAAAATATATATCAAAATTTAAAAATGTAATTGCTTGTAAAGGTGAATTTTCCAGGAATTATTTTTTTTCAATGGAAAGGTTGATTAGTCACCAAGGTGTCAATCAATTCATGGCAATGCATGTTTCTACAGAAACCTGGAATAAACTTTGCAGGAGAACCTTTTCAACAGAAATATTCTGAAAAATTGCAATGATGATCACTAAAATAAACTATTTAAAGAAATTCGGGCAAGAATGTGTCATAACTTTAGGAAAAAAAAATAACTCACTCAAATTTGTAAATATCAATGCCTTGCTTTCTTATTTCTCCATACTGTCCTTTGATTGGTCTCTTGGTATTTTTTTTTGTTTCAATAAATATCTTCGTCTCTTACTTGCAACCCTTGTCTTTTCCTCTCTATCATCTATTAACATTTGTTTATTGTCCTTTTCCTTCGTCTTCAATTTCTTTCAATGACTTTTTGATGGTCATTCGTCCTCATTTCAATAACTAATTCTTTTGATCATCGATAGCGGCATCTTCTAATTCAAAACCACTATAAATCAAAGATGTATATAGGATTTTTTTTGCCTTGCATATATATGTGGGGGTGGGGGGGGGGGGGGGGGGGGGGGGGGGGGTGACTTAATTTATTATTGAATTGTTCCTTAAGTAACCAATCAACCGCACGACTTGTGCGTGATTGGTATCCTTATTTACTCAATAATAATATATTTATGTTTGTCTTTCAAAAAAATTATTATTATTGAATGTAACGATTTTAATCATTTAATTCGGCACAAAATTATACATTAGCAGTATCTTTTTTAGTCAATTTAGTTTAACACAAGTGATTAAAAATTTAAGACGAACTCTCACCTTGTTTGTAAATTGTAGGTGTAGGTTTGAATCTCCCTTATACTAGTTTTTTTGTTTGATGGACAATCCTTTTTAGGAAGATCCCTTGACATTTGCATCTTTTCTTATAGTATTAGAGGTGTTTCCTTGTTATACCACTTTTCCATAAATAAAAAATTAAAACAAGTATCTTTTTGGATGGGCATGACTATAATTGCATTTTGGGGGTTTTTTCTTAAATATATTTTTTCTCTCCTGTTTCTTTTCAATCTACACTACTTTTTAATCTAATTCTCAATATACATTACTTGAGACTTTCTCTCTCCTTTTTATTTTTTTATTTTAAAATATTATAAAATATAAATATTATATTATATAATTTTTTAATTGATTTTAAAATTACTTATTTACTAAACTAAAATTTATAATTTTTTTAAAGAAAATGATATTATTAAATATAATTATTTTTGTTTTATTATTTAATTTACTTAACATATTTTTTAGGTGAATATTTTTATTTAAAATCTGAATTTTCTAATATAATTATTTTTAATATAATTATATTATTAAATATAATTAGTTTGTTTATGTCATTTAGATTTAATTAAAATGAGAAAACTTTTTGTTTAACAACTTATTTATAGAACAACATTATATTGCATTATCAATAGAATATTTAAACCATTACACTTGATTAAGAAAAAACTTATGAGGGAGATATATTAGGATCCCATTGATCTCGTTCATATTCTTGTCACATTCATTCGGATGGCAGTAAAAAATAATTACTAATTAAGTATCTTTAAAAATATTTTCAATATATTTTTATTATAAAAAATTACTCATATTTAACCGTTATCAGTATTTTTTTGAATATTTTAATCTTTTCTTTTCATATCTGCAAGTCATAAATAATAAAAATATTAATTCTTATCACTTAAGCAAAAAATAATTGTTAAATAAATATTTTTAAAGATATTTTTAATATATTTTTATTTAAAGATATTTTTAATATGACAACTACTACTCTTTGAAATTTTATATTTATTGTATAAGATAGATGTATCAATTATTTTATTACTGTATTTTTTAGTTTATTTTAATATTACTAACTAATTTTCTTATTTTTTTTTATTAACGAATATAACAAAAAAATATCAACAGCACATAAATATAACTAGTACATACAAAGTAATTAAAAAATTGTACTCTAATTTTATCCAATTTTTTATTTTTCTTTATCTGTATATTTTTTCTTTAAAAAAATAAAAAACAAAATTATAAAATTTAATTTAATAAATAAATAATTTTAAAACCAATTAAAAAAATTATATAATATAATATTTATATTTTATAATATTTTAAATTAAAAAAAGGGAGAAATCTCAAGTAGTGTATATTGAAAATTAAATTGTAAAATAGTATAGATTAATAAAAAATAGGAGAAAAAAGGTGTATTAAAAAAAAAAAAACCCATTTTGGGTCACTTTCTTTTACTTGTTTCCTTCTTGTTTGGATATAGGGGTAGTTAGTTTACACATATTTGGACAAGGTAAAGAGCATTAACATTTTGTTGGAACTGGAAATAGCGATGCACTTGGTCCTAGCATCCCCATCCTTCTGTCCTTGGAATACAACTTGTTATGAACCTTCCCACGATGTGCATCAATCTTAGCTTGGTGATTGAGATATGACGTTTCAGGATTGTGACCATGACAAGGGAAGGAATGTGCCGATCGAAACCTCAATGCAAGGTCCTTGCTGTGTGAAATTTAAAGAAAAGAGCACTTGCTAGCTTCAGATTCACACGAAAATATTCACGTTGATTCCATCCAACTACCCAAAAGCCAAAAGGGTTATTGGGAAAATAACAAAACTATACTATAATTTGGAAGGATGAAAAAGTGGAAGAACTATACAGGGTTACATTAATTTAGGGGCAACTATACTGATATATTGTTTTCATGAGGGTTTAAACTTTAAAGTTACCAAGCACGTTTGTTTCTGGTGAGTGGTAACGGTTATAAACACAGGGTTATTAGTTATTGGTACAATCAACATCAACATGTCAAAACTATACGGATAAAATTTAATCAGGTTCAATTTCAACCAGTCGATCGGCATATAGTGGTAGGATACGTTCGGGTCCTATACGAACTCCTAGTGTAAAATTTTAATTTGAATTGAAAAATAATGTGGAAATACTAAATTAAGAAAATGTATTTATGTTTTGTTCATTATTTAATAAATCATTCAAAACATCTAGTAGAATACAATTAAAAGAGTTTGTTGCATTTTAGTTTCTTTTCAAACATTCCAACAAGCTTCTTCATCAATATGATTAAGGTATTTTTTTCCGGTGTTGTTTAGGTTTTTAGGGTTTTGATGTGCTTTGTATACTCCTTTTTTTTTTTAAATACATCACTTATAAAGCGAATTGTTTTGAGGTATTATTATGTACCAAAAAATTGAGAACACATGTGTAATTAATGTGACAGATGGCGGTTGGTGTCAGTGGTCATCGTGTGGACCATTGTCAGTTTGAACACATAAACTATAGTTTTTGGCCAAACAGGTGCGATGAATTTATAGATTTTGAACGTTACTCTAGCTAGTTATTTTATATTATTTAGAGATCTATCTATGCAAAGTTTGCTCTTCATAGAAAGTTCTTTGATGTCTCTCTGCCATTGCATGTGTTTGGAGAAAATCTAACCATACATCACTTTTCTAGAGGAAAATACATCCATATGTGTGAATTAAATATGAACATGATGCAATTAAGTTCGTTCTGGACGCTAGAATTTTTTATTTGCTTTCCTTTTTTTTTTTTAATCATATGTATCTTTCACTTAATAATTTTGTTTGAGTGGAATATGATTATTATTGATGACAAAGTACTCCCTTTAAGCATTTAATATAGTCACATGTTTAAAATTTGAATTCAAAATCTTTTGTTAAATTGAAATAATTTCACATTAATTGATTTATTGTGTGTTTTTTTGTTTTCTTCTTTGATTGTGAGCAATGGTTTTTCTAATTAGTTGGATGAATATGATGGAATTAATAGAGGCATTGCTTTCGTATGTTAATTTATGTTCATACGCAATTACAACATTTAATTGCCAAATGCCTTTGGATAAATATCGTGCATCACTTCCTCCTTCCCTTTCAAGTTTCAATATACAAGTTGTAAAGACGGCGATGAGATGAATAGTACGAATAAATTAAATAAAAATAAGACAGTGAGATTTTGATATATACCTATGCCTTCAGTAAATAAGCACATCAGAAGCATAAGCTTATCCCATATACAACATTGCCATTTTTGTTAATTACCTTATTTTTCCCTCTCTCTCTCTCTCTCGGTCTCTCACACACACGTTGACAACATTGTAGAAGATTTTTATATTGTAATCGAATTATAAATTATGATATATAGTAAATAGATAAAATTTTGTAATAAATTATTTTAAAATTATATTAATATTAGTTTTTAATCAATTAAAAGGGTAAAAACTTTTACACTAACAATTATATTTATTAAACTCAAACAAATATTTTTAAGCTGAAAAATAGATAACTATTACATTCATTTAAGTTTTACAAAATTTTAAAAAATGAAAATACTATTTTCTTGTAAAGCGGTTAAAAAAGTCAATTTCACTTTTCCTTATCAATGAGTCTCAATCAAACATACCACATACATAAATTTAATATCATATTTCAACTAAAAACCTTAACTGTAAGTTTATTTCACACTTCTACTCTAATAACAAGACATGACTCTAAAAGAAAAAAAAAACTCCGTAGTTATTTATGTCAGTTAAATATTATTTCTACAATTCAACCCTAAAAAGCTGGCTAAACTTTTGTATTTTGCATGCTTCGAAATTTCTGTTTGAAAACCAGGAGGATCAGGGCAAGCAGCATGCGAACCAATCCATAACAACAACAACAACAATACACTGTTTTTAGTTCTCCATCAATTCTCGCATCTTAATCACGAAAAGGAAAGTACGTAAGTTCTCCATGCCAAAAGCTAGCGCCACACTTTTCTCATTGGTAGTAGAGCAGAATAATAATAATAATAGAAGAGATAAAACCAAATCCCATTAGGGTTCGTTTGGTAGAAAAGATAAAAATAATATAAAAAAGAAAAAAAATGAATTAAAATAAAATACAAAAAATATAAGTCCCATATAATTTTTTCTCTAATATATTTTTTCTTCATCCAGTTGAGACATAACATGGTGCATGGTATACCAGTGTTACATAACCTGCTTTTCGTAATCAACACAAAAACGAAGACGTACTTTCCCTGGTTAAAATTAAAGTTAAATTAAGAAAAAACTGACAAGGGAAATAAATGAATATTTCGACATGAGTAAATAGTGCGCAGTGTAATGTGTTTTTCAAATTATTATTCTAATAGTGATTCTTACAGTAAATGATTGACAACGTAAAGTGTGTAGAGACTACTCTTTTAATGTAATGTTGGTATTTTTAAAGTTTAATTTTGACATACTGTCTAGACATGATTTTGAAAATGGATAAATAAGTAAAAAAAAAAATTCTCATCAAACTATTACAAACCACACGTTTGTAAATTTTTATAATAATTATCTTAAAAAAATAATTAATTAATTTTTAAAAATCTCAATATTGATAGTGTATGCTTATCAAACTAATTTAAAAATAATTATCAGCAAATAATACATGTATTGAATTGCATTATAGTAAATTTCACGACCTTTATAAAATTTATCTTAAAAGTCATATTTACTATAATATCTAATTAATTAGTAATATAACTTATTATATTAACAATGGATAAATATTAAAATTAATCATTATTATAATAATTTTACTAGAACAAATCATCCTAAATGTTTTAAAAGATAGCATACCTTTTTTACACTATTATTCAATAAAATATTGTCATATAGTCCATGCTATAGTAAGTTTGTTTGCTTTTTTTTTTTTTAAAGAAGTAAATTTGTTTGCTTCTAAAAATTATAATAACCGTAAAAATTACAATTGAGATTATTTTTCATTAATTGAAAATATGAAAATATCTTTACAACGATCATATATGAAATTCAATCTGGTATTATGAATTTTAAAAAATATTTCCACTATTAATATATTTGAATAAAAAAATAATTTTATTGCAGTTTAGTTAACTATTATTTTTTTTGACAGCAACCATTTTTATTTTTTTAAAAAAAAGAATAAGAGAATAATAAAAACAAAGGAAAACAATAAAGATCAAAGTTACGTGCTAAGTGCTAACTATATGTTGAGTGAGTTTATTTTAATTTTAAAATAAACATTTTATTAAGAAACAAATAAATTTTATTTATTATAATAAACAGAAAATTAATTCAAAAAACAATTTAAATAAATACATTAAAAAACAAAAAAATGTTTATTTTCTAAAAAATGATCACCTATTTAAACAAATAAAATTAAACAAACTCGTCCATTAAAAAATGTGAGAAAGTGAACCGAAGAATTGCACGGAGGAGTATAAGAACGTGTTGAAGAGAGAAATGGAGACGCCACGTGTGAGGAGGGAAAGAAGATAAAGCGGAAAGGAGACGCTGGAGAATAGAATGAAAGGTAAAGGAGAAAAGCGTAAAATAAGAAAAAGATGGCGTGCTTTCTGGGCATAAACATAAACTCATAAAGTACCCTCTCTCTGAGCCACCCTGTCAACATAGTCCCCTACTCCCTACACAAACCCACTGCTTGTTATAACAACAACAACAATAGTACTATTTTTTCTTATAAGATTTTTTTTAATAAAATATTTATCTTATTTTATAAGATGTTTTTATAATTTTAGATCCATTAATTTTTTATTTAATTATATTCTCCAAACATAGTAATTAAGTAAACAAAAAGATAAAAAAATATAATTATAAAATGATAATATTAAATAATTAATAAATTCAATATAATTAACTAAATGAATTATTTTTTAAAATTATAAATTAATTAGACTCAAATAAAAATGTGTAACCAAGATAATCCTTAAAAAAATAAAAATTAACTTGATTTTTTCATCACTTAATGTTGTCATAATAATAGAAATAGGATAAATTATGTTTATTTTCTTATTTTTTTTAAAAATATTTATTACAATATTATGTTTTCAACGGTTAAAAAAATATAAATTAAATTATATTTTTAGTAAATAATATTTTCATCTCGAGATGTGAGTGCAGATGAATGTACACATAGCCTCTTTTTAAGGGATGAATAAAATTTTGGCATTTTTTCACTCTTGAGACTAAAATTTAAGTGTTCATGGTTGGAGATATGGTTATTTATCTAATTAATTAAAATGATCTTAAAGAGGCATATGCATAAACAACGTTAGAATTACATTATATTACCCCAAACAAACACAACCCTTCTCTCTCTGCCTTTCCCTCTCTCTTTCTTTATCCAGCAACAACAAGGCTCGTTCCAGACAAGCGCGTCAGGCCCTCCAAAACGCTCATCATCATCATCATTCGTTTCACAATCAGCAGCGAGAAGAACCAAACCAAACAAACAAGAAAGAAACCCAACCCCTTCTCGTGATTCGCGTCCTTCCAACCAATATCTTCACCGAATCGCCTTCATTTATACCAAAGGCGGCGACCATTTATTTCCCACTCTCACTCTGACGCCAATTTTCTCTGTGCACTGCATTCACCCAATTTTTATTTTTAAACATAAATAAATAAAAATAAATACTCCTTCTTTTTCACCGCTTTCAATTCATTCCATTTCGTTACACGCTTCCTCTCTCTCCTTTTCACTTTCACCCCCTTCTCTTCTTCTACAACCTTCCTTCCTTCGTAAATGCTTTTCAGAACAAGTTCAGCTTTCTCAAAGAGCTTCGTGAAGGTTCATACATAGTTGCTTTGTTTGTTTAGTAGTACTGCTCTATATTCACACGCACGCGTGCTTTGTTGGGTGAGGTTGTTTTTGTTTTTGTTTACATGGGAGGAAACGAACCAAACGGTGGTCTGCCTTGTCGTTTTCTCTGAAACTCAAGAACCTTTTTCTTTTATGAATAAAATATAGTTATTTTTTTTGTGTGTGTGGTGGTTTTTTGGTTTGGTTTGAAGGAGAGAGAAATAAAAATGAAGTTTATGAAGTTGGGTTCGAAGCCTGATGCTCTTCAAAGTGATGAAAAATCTATCAGGTACCGTGCTCTTCTTCTTTTCCTCCTTTTTTTGTTGTGTTTTTAAGGTTTTTATGTTGTGTGCTTTCTGTGTTCTTGGGGTGTTTTTTTTTTTTTGTGGAGTTTTTTGGTGTCAGGAATGAAGTTAATGTGTGTTCCTGTTATCTGGCACGGAATATGAACTGAGATGTTGTTGTTGTTGTTGGTCATTGATGCCATTTGAGGCACTTCTTAGAGTTTCATCGCTGAATGCCTTCAGAAGAAATCCATTATTATTTTTTGTCTGCATAAGCATAACCCCTGAAGTAATGTTAATATTCTATATTGCTGCTAACTGTAAAAGAAGAGAGAGAGAGTGAGAGTGGGAATGAATCAGAGGTGGTCCTGTTTTGGAATTGTGAAATTATTCTATTTTATTAGTTTGTGGTCCAAATATTTGTATAGTGTATGGAGTTCCCAGCATGGTAAATCATGACAAAATGCATAGCCTATTTAAAACGATATTAATTGCTATATATTATGTATATTATGCATGTGACTTCAGTGTGTGTTCTTAGATTATGGTTACCACCTTGTGTGTGTGGAGATAAGGTTTGAGAATTTTCACTTGTGGATGGATTTTTCAGCCTGTTATGAAACCGTATGCGACAACGAAGTGTCATCTGTCATGCATGTGGTGTATGTATGTATTTAACTGAAAAGTGAGAAGCACGTTTGGACAGTGATATTAATTTGGATGTGTCTCCTCTCTAGTTTGTTATTTTGCTGGGGGATTTTTAATGAGTTGAAATTTCTGCTCTGTAAAATTGAAATTTCTTTGTACTTGAGATAAATAAAATTGAATGATTTCTCAACCCCTCAAGAGCATAGATTTCAGATATTAAAACTTCTGGCAAACAACGTGTTAAGTTTTTTTTTTTTTTTTTGGGGGGGGGGGGTGGGGAGTGTGGCAAGCCTTTTTGGATTTTGGAGCTATTTGATTGCTTTCAAGATGTAAAATATAACTAATTCTTTGTCACATTGTGCTGAACAGCATGCATCTTTGTATAATACTTCTTGCTGTTAGTTTTTGACTTCCTAGATTAATTTTCTTCTGTCATGACTTTGTGATGATGTGACATGATCTTGCATGCATACATTGGATGTGTGGCTTCATTGTATATTGGGGGTGAGGGTTCAGTGATTCCCTCCTTGTCATGTTTTTTTTGTCACTTGAATAATTTGTCCTTTAGAAGCTAACAAACTCGTTTCCTATTTATGCAGGTATATATCATCTGAATTGGTTACAGATATTATCATAACTGTTGGTGAAGTTAAGTTTCACCTGCACAAGGTATGTACTTTGTCAGCATATTTGTTTTATTGCCCTCTTAAATAATAATAAAATATTTTAATTATAATAAGGGATATTTACTATGGCAACCCCTGATATTAGCGATAATAACTGACATCTTGTTTTGTTTGGAAAATTACACTTACCTCCCTTGTCTTGTTATTTTTAAGGGGACTTTGTGTATGGTCCCTACATAGGTGTAATTCTTTAAACAAAAAGGGTGTCAAAATGAGAGAACTGTACATAAAGTAATGAGGCAAGTTTAATTTTTCAAAAAATAAGGAAGGGTTCAAGTGTAGCTAGTCGTCTAACCTTAGGGGGGGAGGTAAGTATAATTATCACTTTAATTTAATTAATCAGCTAGTGGTACTACAGTAATGGTAGCTAATATTTTTAGGTGTCCATTGTAACACTAGCAAGTGATAGTTATTTTGGAAATATTTTGTTATTTCAACATCATCTCGTACAATTTAGTGACTAGTGTTTTACTGTTTTCTATTGGACTGAATTGAAAGATTAGTGAAAGTCTGAATTTGACTATAAGACCACTCCAGTGTATTTTACTTTGTGCATTGAGTTTGCATTTACTTTTATAATTTGCGGTTTTTATGGAGACACGACTAGCTTTTTGCTTCTTTCTTTTGTTGTTTATTGATGATTGATGATGACTTTTCTTGAATTGTAGTTCCCTCTACTGTCCAAGAGTAATCGTTTACAAAAGTTGCTGTCAAAGGCTAATGAAGAGAATGCTGATGAAATTCAATTGGATGATTTTCCTGGTGGTCCCAAGGCTTTTGAAATATGTGCAAAGTTCTGCTATGGAATGACTGTTACTCTTAATGCTTACAATGTTGTGGCTGCTCGTTGTGCCGCTGAGTACCTTGAGATGACTGAGGATATTGATAGAGGGAACTTAATTTTCAAAATTGAGGTGTTTCTTACCTCAAGTATCTTTCGCAGCTGGAAGGATTCTATAATTGTTCTCCAAACTACTAAATCTCTTTTGCCATGGTCTGAGGACTTAAAGATTGTTGGGAGATGTATCGATTCCATAGCTTCTAAAACTTCTGTGGATCCAGCAAACATCACTTGGTCTTACACTTATAACCGTAAGTTATCAGAGCTTGATAAAATTGTTGAGGACAAGATAACACCACAAGAGAAAATTGAGCCTGTTCCTAAGGAATGGTGGGTTGAAGATATATGTGAACTGGACATTGATCTTTATAAACGGGTAATGATTACTGTCAAGTCAAAGGGAAGAATGGACGGAGTTGTGATCGGCGAGGCACTAAAAATCTATGCTGTAAGATGGTTGCCTGATTCTGTTGATGCATTGGTTTCGGATGCCCATGCCTGGAGGAACAAATCTCTGGTAGAAACAATTGTCTGTTTATTGCCGTGCGATAATGGCGTGGGTTGTTCATGTAGTTTCTTGCTGAAGCTATTGAAAGTGGCCATATTGGTTGAAGCTGATGAGTCTTCAAGGGGACAATTGATGAAGAGCATTGGCCTAAAATTTCATGAAGCTTCTGTCAAAGATTTACTAATTCCAGCAAGGTTTCCCCAGAATACCAAATATGATGTTGATTTGGTGCAAGATCTTTTGAATATATACAAGACTAACATAAAGGGAAGCTGTGATGTGGAGGTTGAGGAGAAGAAAGATAAAGCAAATGATGAGTCTATTTTAGGACAGATGTCTTTATTGAATGTTGGCAAGTTGGTAGATGGGTATCTTGGAGAAATTGCGCATGATCCAAATCTCAGCCTCTCTAGTTTTGTTGATCTGTCACAGTCAATTCCAGAGTTTGCTAGACCAAATCATGATGGCCTGTACAGAGCTATAGACATCTACTTGAAGGTAAGATTTTGTAAACATGAAGCATAAAATCATCCTATGATAAAAAATTAGCATGACTTGACTGACAGTCTGTTTTTTGCAATGCTTCTATCCTTGTTACCTTGGAGAAAATTATTTGATTGATTCCCCTGATGACATATCCCATATATTGATTAACATGATTCTGTCATTATTTTATTGTGTTTATTATTAATTATTAATAAAATAATTAATAATAAACAAACATTTAAAATCTAGTATATTGTTATGCTGGAGCATTGCTTAGCAAGTTACATATTTAAACTCTAGCAGTTTTCTACTGTTACTTTAGACCAATTGGTGCTGCTTAATAATGTGTATATTTTTTAATGACGAGTAAGGACAATTCTGTAATGGGTAAAGCCTTAACTAATTAATGGCATTTTTAGTATTCACTCTTAAGATTTTCATCTTCAGGAGCACCCAAGTTTGACAAAAGCTGAAAGGAAAAAGATATGTGGACTAATGGATGTCAAGAAATTGACAGTGGAAGCATCAATGCATGCTGCACAGAACGAACGCCTTCCTCTTCGAGTTGTGGTCCAGGTTCTCTATTTTGAGCAGGTCAGAGCTGCTTCCAATGCTCGCACACTTGGTAACAGTCCACGCAATTCTACAAACACTCATGTCAACGGAGACAAAGAGTGTGAGAAATCGAGGGGAGAAAGCTGCCAATCCCTCAACAACCAAATGTGTCACATGAAGGTTAGAGACAAAGAGTTCCACAAGAATGGAAAATTGAACAAGAGTAGCAAGAACAGCAGAAGTGGCATGCAGTTGTTGCCATCTGGGTCAAGGAGAATTTTTGACAAGTTATGGATTGTGGGGAAAGGACAAGGAGAAAATAGGAGCTCAGAGACTTCAGGGAGTTCCAATAGCCCTACTTCTGTAGTCCCTGGAGATACCAAATCATCTGGTTCATCATTGCGACACAGGAGGCTTTCCATCTCTTAGGGAATTTTCGTAATTTAAACAGGCGAAGGAGAGTTAAATTGCTGTGAAGTGTAAAAAGTGTTAGGATGTTAAATCTTTTGTGTTATTAATGCATGCACAGAATCAGGAAAAAGGTCTCACTATTAGAATTGCAAACAAAATGTAATGACATTATATTGTGTCTTAATCCGTGTATCATTTGGCCAGTGTATTATTGTCTTCAATCCTTAGAAGTCTTTCATTGGGGTTAGGGATCTTTAGGTTTTATTCAGTACTACCCTTTTGTATAGAATCACCATCCTTAATTACAGGTGCTGATTTGTGGATTTCCGTTTTTGTTGTGTTATTGTTTGATTCTCTTTATATAACACTTGTGCTATGATTGGTAAAACTAGCCTAAGCTAACTGGAAATTTATAAGCTAGCTGAAAGTCTATGGTTATGTTTGGTAAAAGTTTTTAAAAAGTTAGTTGGTAGTTGAAAGTTAAAAAAATAATTAATCAAATTATTAGTATTTAGTGAAATTAAATGTTGAAAAGTGTAAATGATAAAAAATTAATAAAATTATAATTTATTTAAAAAGAGTAATTAGAAAATTGAATAAATATATTAAGTATAAACATAAAAAAATATAAAAAATTAGAAATTAATATTTTAAAAATATTACTTTAAGTAGTGTTTTAAAAAATATTAAAAATTATAAAAAAATTAGTTTACTAAATAATCAAATAAGATTTTTAATTGGTAAAAAAAAAAAAAATTATCGAATGTCTAGTGAAACATAACCTTAATTGAAAGTGTTTGATAATATTAATTAATAAATGTCAAATGATGTATAAGAACATGTTTAATATTGTTTACATTTAAATTTATTATTTAAATTTATTTCTAATAACTTATATTTTTAAAAAGTAGGATACTAATTTTTAAATTTTGAATTATAAGATGTTAAAGATTTGATAATTTTACTTATTATTTATCTCAATTTTTTTGCCAAAAAATAAAATTAAATGAATTAAACTTCATTAGAATTATATTATTTAGAATTATTTTTTTGAGATTAAAATACTTTATTAATAATATTATTTTAAAACAAAAAATGTGTCTTATGTAATTTTTTAAATATTTATTTTTCTATTTATACAAAAATAATTTGAATGCAATCTCTTATTGGCATAACTATGAAATATGATACAAATTAAATTTTTTATTTAAAAATAATCATATATATTTGAGGTTCTGTTTAAATTTGGTCATGTATTTTAAAAAATAAAAATAATTCAATAAATAATTTATAAAATTAATACGATTTAGATAATTTGTAATATTAAAGAATGATGTGACAATGATAATCGACAAATTGACTGTCGTGTAATATAAGACTAGTAAATTAGATAAAAGAAATTTTCCAAACAATAAAAAAATATAAGAAGATTTTTAAATTGAATAAAAGAGTAAAACATAATTTCAAATAAAATAGTAAGGATAAAATTGATAACAATAAAAAGTAGTATAAGCTATTTCAAGTAGCTTATCAAATGGTTTACATGTAATCATGAGAAATGTGCCAATCAATTTTAACCAAATCAATTTGTAGTGGAAGGGGGTGCAAAAAAAAAAAGAAACAACAAAATGATTCCATTGTTTATTTATCTTTTTGACCAAAACATGGAACTACACGTTCGTTGCTCATTTCCCTCTTCTTCTTCCTCTATGAGAACATATTTGATTATGGTGGGGACACGTGAACCAAGGCAAGGAGTTGTGACAACATGGTGGTGTTTGGATATGGTGGTGAGAATGCATGATGTTGGCTAGGTCGATAAGGGGTTGTGTGCTTGCAGATCTAAAGTTGGGAACGACGCTCAACATTGGTGGTGGTGCTGTGTTCAAATCTGACCTATGATGGGATCACACAGTGATGTGATGACGTGATGATGAGGTCTATTTGAGGAGGTGGTGACATTGTGAAGGAGGCTAATGTTGTGCAATGAGGTGGTGGTGCGCGACCTTGGTGCAGTGGTAATGTTGGGTGGGGTGAAAAGAAGGTGCGAAGGGAGAGAGAAAGGGATAAGAAAGTCTTTTCCCATGTTTGTAGGGACCAATAACCCATGAGGTTGGAGTCAATAACAACTCCCTTTTAATTTTTACAAATAAAAATTCAGAGTGACTATTTATTTTTGGGCCAAATAAACAAAGCCTTGCTGACCCAACAAACCCTAACAATGAATTCGGGTCGTATTTGTGGGCCTTTAAAAACCGCTGGGACCCAAGTTGGTTACCGAGGGAAAGCGTTCTTCAATTTCAGAGTTCGGGCTTCATTTCAGACTCAGAGTAACACTACAGTACAGAGTACAAACATCAAACACCTTCTCTGCACGCAAAAACCAGAATCGAAGATGCAGAGATTTAAAGCTCTGCTACCTCAACAAACTAGGTCCTCACTTCGCACTTTCTGTTCTCACCGTCGAGCTTTCTCCGCTCAACCAAATTACTCAGAGCACCACGACGACGATTCTCAGGAACAGGTCACATTTCTCGCATGCGCTTTTTTTATTTTTTATTTTGCGAATTTAGTTTTCAATTTACGACGTCGTTGTTTGATTCCAGATTTTGGTCGAAGGAAGAGCGAAATCGCGAGCAGCCATTCTCAACAGGCCGTCTTCGCTGAACTCGCTCAATGCTTCAATGGTACGGTGTCGTTCCCCTCCTTTTTTTTCCATTTTGCGTTTTGAGTTCGTTCGCTCCTCTGAGGTGAAGTAAACGCCAAGTCGTTTTCATTTCGCAGGTTGCTCGGTTGAAGAGGCTGTATGATTCCTGGGAAGAGAACTCTGATATTGGCTTTGTTCTGATGAAGGTATCACTATCACTGTCGTTTTCACGCCAATAAGTTGCTACTGAACTAAACGACATTGTGAATATTGTTTTTCATACTTTGTTTCTTTTCGATATCTATGATTATTAACGACATTGTGAATATTGTTTTTCATACTTTGTTTCTTTTTGATATCTATGATTATTATGTTTATGGATATTGGTCTTTGTATTGAGTATAAGTTGCAATCTTGAATGTTTTGAAGGGTAGTGGCAGAGCTTTCTGTTCTGGTGCAGATGTTGTTAGGTTGTATCAATCACTCAATGAAGGTGAGTTGTATTTTAATATTTCATATTTTATTAATTAATTATTAATTAATAATTGTATTTTCATTTTAGTTTCAATCCTTCAAGTGGTTACATAAACTTTGTGCAAATAAGTTTTGAGTGATTTATCCAATTATTGTTTGTAACTTCTCTTATCTTTTACAGACCATAATTTTACTGACATGCGTGTTCCGTTTTTAAGTTGTATGTGTCATCTTCTAAGTTCTATCAAAAAAGCAGTTGATTTATGTCCTATTTGGATAAACTTCTCCATAATCACTTGTAGGAGGAGAAAATAAGAAGGAAAAAATGAGTTAAACTTCTCCCATAAGCTAAAATCAGCTTTTGTACAAGTTAAAATCAACCTATGTTTGGTTTAAAGTTACAAAAGCACTTTAGTGAATTCCAATACAAAATTGTGCATTCCAATGCATGAATTGGGAAGGAAAGATTTGTCGCTTCCAAGAGTAAAAATACTTTTGAGCTCTCCCAACTTGTTTTAGAAGAAGCTAGAATGAGAGAGTTTCTACAAATTAACTTATAAAAACTTCGTACCCCATTGCCCGGAGGCTCTTCGCTATGCGAAGGTATGGGGGAGGGATGTTGTACGCAGCCTTACCCTTGCATATGCAAAGAGGCTGTTTCCGGATTCGAACCCATGACCAACAAGTCACCAAGGCACAACTTTACCGCTGCACCAGGGCTCGCCCTCTTCTACAAATTAACTTATGCATAAGATAAATAGATAATTTGAGCTTATAGGAGAAGCTTAATTTATTTTTCTTTCTTATTTTCTTCTCCTATAAGTGCTTATTAAGAAGTTTATCCAAACATGAATTTAATGACTTTCTAAACTATGCTTTGTATACAGGGTTAGTGTGTGCTTCTTGTTCGGGATAATAATTTATAACTTACTAAATTGAGTTTGGTTATTTTTTGGGAGTGGAGGTGTAATATCTGTGTTTATATTTATCTCTCAACCTTGTGGGAAATAATACTAAGGATTGTTTGTTACTTCACATCTTCATCTAAGTCACGATGTTATTTTGCTTTAATATCAACACCTACTACCTCTGTGTGTGTGTTTTGTTAGATGATGCAGGGATATCACTCTTCTATGCTAATGCCCTCCGTATCTTGAGTCTTTTCATTTAGACTTTTACAGTTTTACTGCTTGGAGTGTTTCTCATCCTCCTTTTTGTTTCCATAAGCACACTGTTTATTGAAAAACAAAAGTATAAGGTCAACATAAAATCAACTGCTAGGTGGTGATTAGAGAGGTTATTGTTCTTTTATTGACTGGACCCTAATTTGGATAAAAAAATATTACCATAGGATATTCTTATGCAGTTATAGTAATGAATTATGATCAGATGGGTAGCAGGTTATGACAGTCATTGTAGGATCATGATCTGTAATTAGTTTTGTTCACTTTTATTTTTTAGTTGCTTCTTCATCGGAGGCCATTATACATCTTGAATGATGACATTTTTATGTTTATAATGAGCAGGAAATACTGACGAAGCTGAACAGTTTTTTAAAACATTATATTCATTTGTATATCTTCAAGGGACATATCTTAAACCCCATGTAAGTATTGAATCATTGCTAAGTGTTTTATCTGAGATACCGAGTACGGTGAAATATATGAATTGATATGTTTTAATTATGGCAGTTTAGTATTTGATTATTTCCCTTATTACTCATTATATAGTTTCCTTATTTTGTAAACCTCCTTCATTATAAATAAGAGTATTCTGTGTGGTCTAATAAGACAACACAACATTACAGTAAAACACTGTTACATGATATTAGAGCTAGGTTGAGGGAATAAGGAAAAACCGTCCGTTACTGAGGACCCATTGTCCTAGGTGAGCCCTTTTGCCTGCTGCCTTTCTTCTATCATTCTTTCTTCTACCAATGACCTCCACGCCGGACATCGCTCCAGCAGCAGCTACTGTACATGCCTCCATGCACATCTCTTTTCTTTCTTGGGTGAACAGTACCCACAACACTTGCGTCTGCCGTTTGGCCACTGCCGCCCATTCCTTTTGTCAACGACCTTTGAACCAGAGTCACGACCTGCAACTCCTCTGCATGTGCTCACACGCGCCTCCTCTCTCCAGTGCGGGTAACTCATGTGCTCTTCACACATCGGTGTGTGGCGTCGTTTCCGGTGAGACCATCCTCGGGCAACCCCTCTGCTACCATTTCCTACTTCTGGTGGACCTGTCCAGCCTTTGTTCAGACCTGTTTGGCTAAGTTTGAAACCAAACACCCCTCTCAACACCCTCGTTTGGCTGGTTGTTTGGCCTTGTTTTGTTGTGTTTCATAGCCTCTACCAATCCTCCTTCAGAATCCACTTCCACAACGACGTTCACCAACGTTCCTCGCACAAACACATCTGTGTGCAACTTTCTTTGTGGGTGAACAGTACCCGCGCTCACTATTGGGCCTGTTTGGCAGCCAGTGTGCTGCTCGGTCTGCATTAGTGACCTTTCAAGAATGCCACGCTGACCATGTGTGCAGCCAACTCAATACACCGCCGCAGTGACCCCACACATGGCCCTTTTCTGGCAAGGGAAGTTCATGCACACCACACGACACATCTCTGGCGAGCGTTACACTGCAACCACCTCCTTTTGCCTTAGGGCGTGCCTTATTCACGGGTGAACAATGCCCGTCGCAACTAAGGGCCTTCGTTGGCTGCCACTGAGCTTTTTGGCGCAACCACACGACTCGAACCGTCTTTATTTTCATTTCTGCTGGGTTTACAACATTTGTAACAAGCTTGGTTCATATGACATATATGCTCAAGCTTGAGGGAGAGTGTGAATATATGATTTGATATGTTTTAATTATAGCAGTTTAGTATGGGATTATTTCCCTTATTACTCATTATTTAGTTTCCTTATGTTGTAAACCTCCTTCATTATAAATAAGAGTATTCCGTGTGGTCTAATAAGACAACACAACACTAACACTGTTATAAGTACTTTAGGTTTGAGAATTGATATATACCTAATATAATTAATTTTGCTTATGTTCTTCTAGTAGAACAATATTGGTCCTGCTAAGTATGGCTGTTAAACTCTAGTGTTAACTTGTAAATTCATCCAAGTTATGAGTTGACACCTACAAATCGAGCTGAATCAGTTGTGGAATTGTTTATTGGTGAATTCAGATAAACTCGGGTGCGATCATTCAAACTCACTCAAAACCAAGTTGGCTTCACCTCCATACCCATTTTAGAGCAAAATGACATTGATCTGTGCTGGTCTCTTGCATGATTGGGGTTCACTTTTAGAGCTCAGCACTCACGTACCTTCTTGCATGTTTCCTGCCACTTGAAATAGCGAAACAAGGGTCTAATGCTTTCTGTTCTCAGAATCTCAGCTCTTTCACATCTCACAATCAACAACTTTCCTCCTGGACGTTTCTCGCCGTTCCTCTCTGGCTCTCCCTCAGTTCCTTGATTCATTTGTGAAGCTTACGGAATCAGCTTTACTTCACCCAATTACAAACTTTTAGTGTAGAGACCTATTGAAAATTTCCAAATATTGTAGATGTAGAGACTAACCAATTAATTTAACCTATATCCAGGAAGGAAATAGAACGATGTAAAGAGATCTGTCTCCACATACCTGCATAGGCAAGAGTGAACTTGTATAGCAATGGCACAAATGAAATCTTCTATTTTTGAAAATAAGAGGGTATGAAAAAGAAAAGATATAATAAGAGTCAGAGTTGAAAATTTCTTGAAAATTGAAACAAATCTTTTTGCGGTGAAACTGTAAATACTTAAACTCATTTGTGTAGTATTTAAAGTTACTAGCAAGATGATTAGGTTAGTAAGTTTTCTTGTGCGTGCATTGTTTATTTGCATAATTGTAACTTATGAATATTATCACAGCATAATGAGTTACAATAGGTCTCTTCTATTTTTTATGACTTTTTTGGTGTTTTTCTTAACTTTGAAAGCTTCTTCATTCAGAACCTGTATGAAGATTTTATGGGCATTTATGCAGGTTGCCATTTTGGATGGCATAACAATGGGATGTGGATCTGGAATTTCTCTGCCAGGGATGTTTCGTGTGGTAACTGATAAAACTGTATGTGATTTCTTCATAAGCTCATTGAATTTATGCTCACTCAATAAATTGTTTTCTATGTCAAATAAATGCAGGCTGCTAAACCTTTTTCTGCTTAAACTTTGCAGATTTTTTCTCACCCAGAAACTCAAATAGGTTTCCACCCAGATGCAGGAGCTTCTTATATTTTGTCTCGTCTACCTGGCTACTTAGGTAATATACATTTTGCATGCTATTTGAGAGTTGGACTCGTCCTGCATAACACTTTTGATACTCTTTTTACTGAAAGATCTAATTATTTTAAAATGTATTAAAAATGTGTCATTTTTCAAAAAACTTGGAACAGAAATCACGAACTCTCAATAAGATAACTACACAAAGTTGAAGAGAAATATTTGTAGAAAATATTTTCTAAAGATAATTTTAGTTTTTGTCTAAAAGAGCCCAATTTGTTTCTTGAAAATAGTTGCTAAACTTTTAATTCCTAGAAAGGCCAGAAATTGGGTTATTGGATTAAGTGATAGATTTCATTGCTGCCCTGATTAGTATCCATGGGATATGGAATCAATGCCCTAAATTGATTCCTTTTGTTTTGAATTTTTATAATATTACTAATACAAATATATTTTAAGAAAGAGTTCAAGTTTCACAATAAAATACGTTTTTCTTATATTAAATGACTATATACACTCCTATTATTTTTCATAAGGAAGAGTGTTTGATATGGCACATGTAGCTATCTATGTGCAAGTCTCCTACAGATTTTTTTAAACTGCTGTTATTGTCCTCATGGACAAAATATTATTGTTTTCATATTCTTTATTACTGTTATTGTTTTTAATGTTATAGACTATTGATCACACTATTTTTCTTCTCAAAGCTAAATGAATTTTTTGTTGCAAATATTTTATATATGAAAATCAAATCTTCTCTAGAGTGCATGGAGTTGAGATTCTATTATCCTCAGCAACCCAACCCGCTGCATAGCTCTGTATTGATCTTTAGTCCTTTACAAAAAACATTTTCTAACCATTTACTTCTAAGTGCAGTTTTAACTGTTGTTTTAAACTTGTTCTAACAGCTAATAGTCTTCATAGTAAAGCCAAAAATGATTCCCAGAAATTTATTTATTTTATATTATGCTATACAGGGGAATACTTGGCCCTCACAGGAGATAAGCTTAATGGTGTTGAAATGATTGCCTGCCGCCTTGCTACTCATTATTCACTAAATGCAGTATGTTTCTCTCTTTGTTTTTGTGCCTCTTTGTTCTGTCATTGTGGCCTACTTTTCCTTTACTTACATTATTTGGCTTCTCCGGACAGAGGCTTGCTTTGCTTGAAGAACGTCTTGGTAAACTAATCACAGATGAACCTTCTGTTGTGGAGGCATCCCTTGCACAGTATGGTGATCTTGTTTATCCAGATAGGAGCAGTGTCCTTCACAGGTAATTTTTTGGGGAGAAGGAGGGGGTCATGGTTTGACTATAGCTCAGTTTTGGCCCTATGTGTCCTGAAATTATTTTCAAATAGCTCAAATCTACTATCTTAAATTTTGGACAAATGCTAACCAATGCCCTTGAAGAAGTAAATGTAGAATTTTTTTATTGAAAAACTTAAATAAAAATATTTATTATATCAGAAACTTAAAAATATTTAAAGCTAGTTTTTTAAGTAACAGGGTCTATTTAATGTTCCTTAGTCTTTATTCTTTGGGCGTTCATTACCGGGATCTCTGGATTGTATTACTAATTTGATTGATACTGTGATGGAACTGAAACAATTAATATTCTGAAAAAAATCGCAATAGGGTGAATAAACCCTGTATAGTGGTTATATTCCTTCTCAACATATGTATAATGAAATCCTCTCGGATTTTTCTTTTTTTGGTTATTTTGATTATTCAGCTGGTGACATGAGGTTATGTTCTATTGAAGAGACTAGAGGTTGTGAAATGCTTGAGTGCTTAACCCACTCAACTGATCTATATTTATATAGACTTAGGAAGTAAATCCAATGTGAAATTTACAAGAATATTAATAAAGTTATAGTACCTATGTACATGCATGTGAATTCTTAGATACATGAATATGTGACTAACTAGGTACATTAATAACTATTCTTTATTGGAACAAGTACCCATTCAATGTATGGAACAAGTACCCATACAATGTGTGTAATTCTTCAAAGTTTTCAATAGTGAAAAATACATCAGCAGAGCATAAGGCAGCGGCTCGATAAGATCCCATACTGAGAGCTAACATCATATTACCCAATTGAGACATTGTGGAATAGGCCAATTTTTTCTTAATATCTCGTTGAATGTTTGAATTGATCCTTTAGTTCATGCTAGTCTTTATTTTATTTTCCCTTTCATTGGTGAATGTTTGAATTAATCGTGTCATGGAAGTCTTGAAGAGTAGAAAAAAAGGGGAGAGAATAATCTGAAATTTGTTCCTCTTATTCAAAATACATAAAAACTTACAAATATAAGTAGGTTCTAGGGATTTAGGAAGAGATAAGGAAACAAGGAAACCAAATGTTACGAAGAGGTATAGAACCAATGTGTACAAGGAGAGTAACACCAATACCCTTTTTAACATGAGAGTAGCCCAAGACAAATTACTAATGAACCTAGAATTCTAACATATTGTAGTATGAACCAATTTCTACACACTTGTTAGCCAGCCAGTCTGATTGCCCTAATTTTCTATTTGAGTTTTTTATTTTTGTTTTTGTTTTTTCCTTCCCCTGATGCAGGATTGATACAATTGATAGATGTTTCAGTCAAGAAACTGTGGAGGAAATTATTGAAGCTTTGGTGAGCATTGTATTAAATATGTTCATGATCATTGATAAGTCTGGACTCCGGAAGGAGCTGAATTATTAAAAAAAAAAAACCATTTTGATCCAGAATGTACTACAATTACTAGATTTTGTGAAATTCATTGAATAGCTACTGCCTACCAGTCATTGAAATTATTGGTAAATTATCAAATAATAAAGCTTGTATCATCTATAGAAGTTGTGATTTCTTTTCTTCTTACTCAGTGTCATAACTTGTCTGTAGCCAAGTCATTGACCACCTGAAATCACCATAATATCATCCAAAATAGAAGAATTAGGTTCTTTACTATGTTCCAGTCTCCAGTTGAGGGAGGTACTGAGAACACCAAGCCAAGTGCTAATCATTTTGGGTTTTGTTAGAAAAAGGAATTTCAATATGGATGATAACTTGATCCACAATCCAGTACAATTAGGAGATTATTATGTGGTGAAAAGCTCCAGGGTATATCTGTTTTCGTCTTCTTCCCCCTCTCTGCCACCAAAAAACTTGAAAATAGGCATTTTGGTACAAAGAACACCCTTGAAACTTCTTTAGAAAGTAATGGCTTAATGGGACCTCCTTATCCAAACAACAAAATAATATAGGACCTGATTGGGTAAGCTTCTCTAGAAGTTTAGAAGAAAATAAGAAGAAAAAAATGAAATGAGCTTTCTACGTAAGTTAAAATTAGCTCTTCATTAGTTAACCATTAACTAATTTATAGATGTCTTCTCATCTTTTAAAGAAGTTATATGAGAGCCTTTTACAAATTAGCTAATGGACAGCTAACTCATTTTAGCTTATGGAGAAACTCATGTAATTTTTTTCTTCGTATTTTTTTCTCTTAGAAGTACTTTTAAAGAAGCTTACCCAAACAGGCTCAGGCAGAGAAGTAGGCAGTGAACTGAACATTTCAGATTTTGTTAGATGAGACAGGTGATGAGTATTGTTAATGTTTTCTATCATCTGGTGCTTAATAACACTGCATTTTGATTGTTTTCCTTTTCTTTTAAAAAAATAAAATGTTATTCTGTCAGGGGAAAGAAGCTACTGAATCTTGTGACGAATGGTGTTTGAATACTCTAAGGAGAATAAGAGAAGCCTCCCCTTTGAGTTTGAAAGTTACTTTACAATCTGTGAGTTTACATTTCCCTTGCATGTTTATTTATTTTCCTTTCGAGGTGACTTCTGCATTAACCTCCTCTACTTAATCTAGATACGTGAAGGTAGATTTGAAACTCTCGATAAATGTCTTATACGTGAGTACCGCATGTCCCTACGTGGAATTTCTAAGCTTGTCTCCTCTGATTTCTTCGAGGTAATGATTTTTCTGGATGCTTTCAGTAAAACAACTTTATTTTTTTTCTTATTATTGTACTTGACTGATTCTTTATGCAGGGTGTTCGAGCACGAATGGTTGATAAAGATTTTGCACCAAAGGTATGTCTATTTTGTTCCATGAATCTGTAATCCAGTTAACACCATTTTTTTGTTAGGAGTTACCTGAAGCATTTTATTTCCAAAATTGCAGTGGGACCCACCTAGTTTAAAAGATATATCAGAGGACATGATTGAATACTATTTCTCTCCTTTAAGTGAAGTTCAATCTGAACTAGTGCTGCCAACGGCTTTGCGAGAACCTTACATGTGAAACTAGCATACCTCTAAGCAATGCTCTTAGCAAGGGTAAGACAAATAAGTTCTAATTTTGTTCTCAAACTTCATTAGAAGTTTTTAAAATATGTTTGTTGTATTGGCATAAAAATGTAGAAGTCACACTTGTATTTTTGGTGGGGAGAGGTGGTTGAATTATTCGCAGTCTTTCATGAAAATGTAGATCATCTAATTTTCTCACTCATCACAATGTCAATTCGTTGGCCATCCCTAGAGTCACCAAGAGGAAGAATTATTAAATACTAGTAGGTGGTGTGTAAACTTGTCTATAAAATTAAGTGCATGTTTGGAAATCAAGTCGAAAAGTACTTTTGAGACATAAGTATTTTTGCAAAAGATTAGAACCTTTGCTTTTGATTTTATTTTATTTTATTTTTATCCATTGGAGTGCATTGGAATGCGTGTCACTACAACTACAATTTCAACTAGAAACCAAACATGCACTAAATACATTTAATTCTTTTACATCTTTTCGCAAGTCAAATAACAATTTATTTATCTACTGTAGATTTCGATTAAAAAATAATTCCATGTAAAGAGGCGTTGATGCAGTTGGAAGATGCACCATGAGCTATCGCATTCACCTGCCTTTGACAAAACTTCCACTACCAACGGTTCCTGTCTGACTGTCTGTCGGATTATCGAATGAGCTTTCCAATATTCGGAATTATCATTGTTCTTGAATGTGTGTAGTCTAATCTTGGCACCATAAATATAAGTGAACGAACCATATCTGCTTTCATTCTTTACTCTCATTTCAGTTATCATGAAAACCAAGTTCAGCCGTTTACTGAAAACATGAATCAGGGGCTCGGTCCTACAATGATACATATCATGGCAAAAAGTCAAACTGTAAGAATATTTCCTTGTAAGTATAAAGTGAGCCGTGAGCAATGGCAAGGAAAGACCATGTCTACTGTTTGGAATGCGATTGAATAAACATCTTAAGCACTTATTTAAAGAGTATAGTTTGGAAGAATTTTTATGAAGTTTATTTGGTCTATAAAAATGACTTATTATAAGCTCTTTTTAATTTATTTTAATGAGCAATTTTTTAATTTACTTCAAAGTTTTACAGTCAAATTTGACTTAAATTTTCTGTATTAAGTTTATTGAATAAAATGTTTGATTTAACTGATTATTCACATAGGCATGAGATGCTTTTTTTCTAATAGACGGGCTGCAGTGGTGCCTATTTTTATATCTTATTTGTCATGCTTTAATTTTGCTGTCCGATTATTCTACTTGTAGAATACAACACATGCTGAGTTCTAGTCCTGAATATTATGCCCCCTAAGAAAAGGCATCATAGATTTCTTAAAATCATTGTTTCCCTCAACTAAATTTGTTTTTGGGGTACTATTTCAAACCGATCTCCATTACATTAAATTATTGCAATCAAGATTCATTATTCAAAGGCGTTGGAGCGAGGCAGAAGATATGCTTAGTGCCTCTTAGGACTATAGTAAATAGGAGTGGGTAAGCGGGTCAGCCTGTCCCATGTAAAGTCCGTCCGCATAAACATGCATTGGTAGCGGACCCGTCCAATCTGTCCCGCTTCTTACACGGGTCAAATAAATTGGTCCGCCCCCGCCCCGCGGACCCCGCGGGTCAAACGGGCCGGTCCGCGGGCCTAATTTTAAAAGAATTTTAATTTTAATAAAAATATAATACAATCAAATTAAGTTCAATACAAATGTAAATAAAATCTCAATAATTAGTCAATTATATCAATAAAATAAATAATGTATTAACAAAAGAAAACCCAAACAATAAATCTAAAATATGAAATTTAAACATCTCCAACAACAAATGATTTCATATTTAAAGTAGCTTGAGTCTTCTCCATCTCCATATCTTCATCTTCTTTTCCTAAAACTCAAAATAATAATAAATATTAGAATAAAATCAAGTTAAGTGATTAAAAGATAATAATTATTACATATTATTTACCCTGCATATCAAATACTAGTAACCAATTTTTAGTATATATTGTCAACAAGAAGCCTAGTTCGATATTTGTTAAGCACACGTGAGGAGAAAAAATGTTCTTAGCCTGCTACAACTACTAAATATGATATGAACTATTTTTTATAATAAAAATATATTGAAATATCTTTAAAAATATTTATTTAATAATTATTTTTGGCTTAAATGATAAGAATTGATATTTTTATTATTTATGAATTTCAGATATGAAAATGATAGATTAAAAGAGAAAAAGATCGAGAAAATATCAAAAAAGAAGATTTTTAGCAGGTTATCACTTATCTTTTTTATCTTAATCTTTTATTTTTGTTATCTTATCCTTTTTTATCTTTATCATCTTTTAATTTAAATTTTTTATTTTTATTTTTATATCTTTATCTTATCTAATATATTTATTTATCTGTTATTTAAAAAAAAGTTTAAAGTGAAAAAGAGAAAATCAAACCTAATATAATTGGATTAGGATCACACAAATTAAATCTAATGCGGGCTGCGGGCAGCCCGCGGACCCCGTGGGCCAAACCCGCATAGTCCGCGGGTTAAGCGGGGCTGGCCAAAAAATATGACATCACCATGGAACATTTAAAAAAATTGGTCCGCAACCCTCACGGACCACAGGCCCCGCAGGTCAGTCCATGGATCTGAACCCGTTTACCCACCCCTAGTAGTAGAGCTTTTATAGACAACAATACTAAAAAATTCGTTTAAGACTATACATCTAACATGTTTATTGTGATGCTAAAAGGGGTAAAATTATGGACAAGACGTCTTTGGTTCTCATTACATTGATGCTCATCTCACATTATTAGAGAGGAAAGAGCATTAATGATAGATAAGAGGAAAAACATCATGGACGACATTATTGCAAAAATTATGTTTGTCAAAATTCATTAGCGACTAATAGTGTTTGATGTATTTATTTATTGTTCAAGAGAGATGTAAGAGCATCAAATGAATGTGAGAAAAAGGCAGTGCATTAGAGTTAGGATGCGATTCAATAATAGCCAAAAGTTAAAGAGTGGGCAGTCCAATTATGCAAAATCATTTGCGCCAAAATTGAAGGAAAAAGATGTTTGGTTTATTGCACAAACGTATGTGAATGTGGATATACAACTGTACTGAAGTTGTTAGCAAAAAATAATATAAAAAATACTGTACTGAAGTTATAACCATTTTAAAAGATGACACAGGCTTTTGAAAAAGTCACAATGAAGTTCTAATATTAATGTTTTTTTTTAATTCTTATATATTTTATATTATTTTTTGATAATGATGGTGATGATTAATCAATAGTTAGAGATAAAACAAATATATTAAAATAACACCAAGTGAAACCACCATCAAAGGCTTAGATTTAAATGGCTTCTCTAAAAAAATGAATTTTTAAAGAGCCCAACTACACTGTTTGATAATTCATGAATCCAATACCTAATAAAAAAAAGGATTTCATTTTATTACAGAGAGAGATGATGTATTTGGATAAATAGTTTAAATAGTTTTAAATAAAAACTGATCGTATTAATAGAACTTGTGCCATAAAGTTAATTTATTTTGATAAATTTTACCATCAAGAACTCATAGGAAAGTTATAAACTAATCTTATGAGCTTAATCAAACTTTTATTTGTAACTTAAGTGTTTATTTTCTCTGGTCTCTTTTATAAGCAATAAAAATTACTTGTTTTTTCCCCTTCAAATATAAATAAAAATGAACTAATTTTATCTTATTTAACAAAAATATCTTCAAAATGTCTTTCATTTAATAAAGTCAAAGACTTTCTTATACTTGATATCAAGTTTCAATCAATGAATGATATTTTAAGAAAAAAAAGAAACTTTTTTTTTGTTTTAGAATTAACACAATTTAATAAAATTAATTAACTGCTTAATAAGTATTAAATCAATTTTTTTCTTATAAAAGAGACTGAAGAGAGTATATAACAAGATTAAGCCAAATTTTCCTAAAGAAAATAATTTCAAACACTCCCAATTGATTAGGGTTTGTTTGTGTGCACATATTACTTTTAAATCCTTCCTTTGATTTGTTATTATCGATCTTTTACTACCTTTTACTTTGTATAAAAACTTATTTCTCCAAGTATCTATCTACCTGGGTAATAACACATTGTAAGTATGTCATATTTATGGCATGTCTAGAAGGAGAGAAGGAAGAGCGAAGAAGTGAGGGAATGATGGGAAATGTGCCTCATTTGATTATGTAGAAATGAATGAGCAAAGAATAGACGAAAGAAGACGCTATTGACAAGACATAATTGATTATGTTACCTTATTAGAACATTCATGTGTTTGGTTCTGCATCATAATCATATAATTGATTACCTTTTCTCCCGTAACCAATGCCCCCCCACCCCACACCACCAACCCAAATCGGTTATTCCCCTCCCCATTAAATTGATTATGTATTAACTTAATATGTTATTTATTTCTAGAGATGGACTGCAAATGTTTTATAGAATGATCTATTTCTCTTCTTTTCTTTATTTATTAAATTCATTCTATTTTTCTTCAACTAAGTAATCTATTTCTCTTCTTTTTCTTTCTTTTCTAATTTTCTTTTTCTACCTCTATTTCCTTCTTAGCTACCAAAAATACCCTTAAGGACGTGCCTTTGATCCATGGGAATGTCTTTATGACAAGGTCATACTAATACCCTTGATAAACTAGGCCAGGAAAAGGGCTGAGATTCTAGTTCGAAAATGTTTTTTTCTCACGACACAGATTGAAGATCATGATATAATAATGCCTTTTCCTAATAAAGCCGATGAAAATAAAGGTAACAATCTATAGCTACAAATAATATTTCTGAATCAACAGCTACATGAAGTTGGCAATAAAGGATCACTTAAGAGCTTAATCATTTGAACAACAACATCATATTCATCTTCCATTCTTCTAAATTCTAACTGCATTGTAATGCCTTCAGTCTAGACGGCGCAAGAGGTACTCAACCTGAACCTCCTTGGTGAGAGGTATCACCCAATTTTTGTACAAGCTAGAAGCCACTGATGGATCAAATTTACGGTTTTCATTGTCATTGTCATCACTGTTAAGATTCACTTCCTGCCCAAACACCACAGCCTTCTTTTCAACTCTCTTCCTCACCGTCTCTTCAACGCTTGTAAATGTCAACAATTTCATCAATCCTTCTTTATCCTGCAAAAACAAAGGGTGTACATTTTAAATAAAAACCAAAGCAGCATGAAAAACAGGAAGATATATGTAATATAACACTTATAAAGTGACCATAGGATAGATATGTGAATGATGAAAGTCATGGAACTAAATAAGCCTTGCCAACACTTAGCAACTACTCCAATATATATACCTTAGCTCGAATTAAAGGCTCGTAGTCTTGAGGAGCATCCCTGAATTTCACCTCAGCTACAAACTTTCCATAGTGAATCCTTCTAGAGATGGACTGCAAATGTTTTATAGAATGATCAGTCAGGATCAATACTAGTTTAGGAGACTAGCAAAATCTTGAGTTGGTCCTGTTTGGATAAACTTGTCAACTTGTGTACAATAACTATTATAGAAGCTCTTTCATCTAACTTCTCCAAAAACTGATCTGTGTATTATTGCAAGATTGTATCTGCATTTCTAAAGCACATATCTTACTGTTTTCACGTCCAAGGCAGCAATAGAGGCAGAAGCTACTCTTTGTAGCTTCTGACCACCAATAACAAATGTGTTATCAAACGTATGGTAAGTTGATTTTAACTTATGAAAACAGTTTGATTCATTTTATTTCTTCTCTTATAAATACTTATTGAGAAGTTTATCCAAGCACAGCCTAAAATACGTGCACAAAATTATAGTTGAGTTGAGATTGCTTTTGGCAAAAGTTAAACTGTATAGATTTCTCTGCATAAATTCATTCATGAGCATACTGCTAAAAGAACATCCAGAGATTATCTTACCTGCAATAATGAAAGGTCATTAGCTGCAGTTTGCGCATAGTTGCCATCATCACCCGAAGTAGCAAGCAATGGAAGTAACTCTTTGAAATACATTTTCCAGATGGACTTGTTTATGTTAATTGAAGCAGCACCAGGATGCAAAAACTAAAGATGGAATTAAGTTAATAGAGAAATCCTTTTATCTTCTAAGTTTCATGAACTGTGGAAATTGGAAAATGGTATCACATTAGTGAATTACCTGTTTGAAGGAGTAAGATGGCACAATTGATGGTGGTAAATTTTCTGGGAAGAAGGCGTTTTCTTCAGGGTTTTTGTATCTTCCAGCCTGTAATTTACCGTATTATTTTAGGCCTAACTTTCTTTCAAATGCAAACAACAGAATACACAGTAAATAAGAATCACTCATGGTAACTATCAGAGAGATTCAGTACACTTATGATGGTAATAACAGAAGCAAAAAATTATGAACTAGATCTTGAAAAAAATTCTAGAAAGGTTCTATTTTGTTAAAAGAGCAGTACAAGTGCATCACGTCATCAAAGATGCCCCTCATTTTCAGCACCTAAGAAAGAGTCAGAACTGATTGTGGATTTTGCATTGACAATTTGACATAGAAATCCTCCTCTTTCTTTCAAGGAAGGGAAAAAATAGCAAATTAAAATTAGGATCCCAAAAGTGATAAACAAATTATTAATCCTTAGGAATCGAAGGCAGATACCAAGGGATTTACAGCACCTAATGCACCCTTAACCAACTGAACTAGACCCCCTTGATCCCTAAAGTGATAATCTAATTAACTGCTGGAGCTAGCATGTTAATGCTTTGTTGGAGAAAGTTGGTGTTCTAACGAGTACTCAACATGAGTGTTTAACTCTCCACTCTATGATGCATAGTCGTTGGTTCCTATAGAAATTATCACCAAGCATATTTAATGACATCCTTTTAACATCCATTTGCACACCTACAATCTTAAGAAATAAGAATTAGCCAAATTCATTGGAAGCAAAGCACATGCCATCCATTCAGATGCACATTCACTGTCACAACACCATTATAGTGACATAATCTGACATCCCAACACACAACAAGACAAGAAAACAAACAAGCAAAGAATAGGGTATATTAATAACAAATAGTACCTTAGCTTGAATGGCCTCTGTATTCTTAACAACAAATTCCACCAATGAGCCACAAAAACCCTGGATTTGAGCATACTTTTCATCATAGGTGTGAGAATTGCTAGGGAACTTGGCTCTCTCAATGAGACCATAAATGATGGTATCCTCTTGCCTAACCAAATCCTCTCTCACAGAAGCTAGCGTGTACACATTCCCAGAATCAGGACTTTGTTCTGCTGCTTTGGCCATTCTGCATCTCATGGCACAAATCATCAACACAAGAACCACCAATGGAAATCGAATCATCATCATGTTATCAGTATCAACCCAAGGGGTTGAAATTGAAACACCCAAAAGATCACACTGGGATTCTGATTCTGATTATGATATAAATGATGATGGTGCTGACATTATTATATAGCACAAGGAGATATCAATATAAGTAATAATAAATTGTTAAGTCAAATTCAGCGCCACCCATTTAATCATATGATTCAAAATTTCATATGATATAGTAGTAATATGAAATAGATAATGTCTATGTGCATGTTTGACATCCCAAACTGAAAAGAGATTGTGCATTACAGACCAAGTCAAATGAAGGAAAAGGGAACCGTACCTTGAAATTAAGCTGCACGCAATTTTAAGCCTTGAAATGAAATGCGGTTTGTGGGGGGTTGGGATGGCTTTTGAATAGAGACTATTTTGTGGTTTATAAAGAAGGGACTATATAAATTTATTACATAAATGAAATGAAAGAAGAGAAGGGGTTAATAAATTGGGACACAAAACTTAGTGGGGGAAAAATGGAAAGTGCTATTGCATTGCGTGGATTGGTGCAGACTTATTGAGTAGGTTGTTGCCATCTTTCTTCCAAGTTGGAACTTGTCATTGCCTAAGACAAACGTGTGGGTCCCACACTCATGTTCCCTTCTTAACTCTTAAGAAATTCCTACATTTATCGGGGACACACTGACCCTGCCATTTTGTTTTTTTATTGGCTTCATGAAAAAGGGTATTTCTGGAACTCTGAAAATTGGTCTGGTAGTTAAAATTGAATGGTTTTTAAAGTGTTGGATAGTTAAAATTTAATGGATTTTAAAATGTTGACTTTATTTGTAAGTGTTAAAAACTTTTAAAAATGGTTTGTATTTGATATATTTTAAGGCAAAAAGTGTTTCGAGAACTAATGAGAATCAGTTGCAGCAAAAGAGATAGTTTCTTGTAACGTGATTAGCCGGTGCTTAAATTTTATTGAGTTTTATATTCATATTTGATTGCTGATTATGTTTTGAATAAGATTATCTACAAAAGATACTTATTAAAACAAAAAATTATTTCAAGAAAAATTCATATAAAGTTGGTTTGTTATAGAGTTTAATTTGTACATATTATACTTATACAGTAATGGTAAATTATTGATTTTTCTACTAATTATTTTAAAAGTTAAATTAAAGATGTTTTTTTAAGTTAAATTGTAACTTTAATTTTCTTATAATTTTAAATTCATAATTTTGGTATCGTTATTTCTAAATCGAAACATTTAGTCTCTGTTATAAGTTAAATAAAGTAAAAAAAAAAAGTGTCTTGATAAAAATTGAATCTATAACCTTTTAAATGCAAAAAATCACAATGTGTTGACTTTATTTGATTAATTTTAAAAGTAATATTTTATATGTATCATTACGTCAAGCATTATCATTATTTTTGGAATGTTAGAGAAATCTTTTTATGTAAATTAATCTTCTACGTTGTCGTATAAAATTTGTGGTTGAGATAAATTTGAGAATATATCTTAATTTAAAATTCATTATTTTCACCAAAACTTTAAAACAAATAAACATTAGGTCTGATTCTCCATTAATTGCTGGGATACCTTCTCCATATTCCTACTCGAATCAATGATATTTAAAACATTATTTAATAAAAAATAAGAATATATAGATGTACCTAAGTAAATAAAAAAGAAAAGAAACCAATTTAGAAAAAGGTTAAGATGATATAAAATTTCAAAAAGTATTTAAATAATAGCGGTTTAACATTAAATTTTCTATCTTAAAGTATCTCAAAATGAAAATACTTATATGAGTTATTTAACTTTACACAACATTGCTTAACCTTTTTTCCAAGCATATGACACCATGTTGCTTAGATAAACATCGTTGTTTAATAAATTTATACCATAAATAGAATATTTTTCAATAATTTGTAGGATCTGTAAAATTAAGTTAAACATTTACTTCAATAACCTTAGCATTGGAATAAATTTTCATAGAGTGTTTAAATTTATGTGAAATTATAAGATTAAAAAAATTATAAAAGCAATTCATCTAAACAACTATGCATTGTAGATACTCTTAAGCAACAAACACTACTAAAAAAAGGGGTTTCTACGACGGTTGAAAACAACATACCAAGATGATTTTCGTCTTTGAAGCTAATGTTGTTGAAAGTTAACACTTTCGACGACAGTTCTAGGAACACCATCTTAGAAAAACACTACTTTCTAAGACGGTGCTTAAGAAAGCTAGCTTTTAAAGACGGTGGTGATGAGAGCACCGTCTTAGAAAGCTATCTTTCTAAGACGGTGCTAACGTAGCTTTCTAAGATAGTGCTGATGTAAGTATCGTCTTCGAAAGCTAGCTTTTTAAGACGGTGCTTATGTCAGTACCGTCTTAAAATATAATTTAATTTTACCTGCATCATTGTGTTCTCCATCTCTCATCATTGATTCTATGCTTGCCTGGTAAGATTTAACACTTGAGCATTAGTATATATTTAAATTAACTAACTATTAATCTAACACTAATGCAAGAAAATAATGAAGGACTAACAATTAAAGTAGGTAGATGACTATATACAATAGCCAAATATATTTGTTGCTAAGCAATTAAATTTTGACAAAGATCACATACAAACTAACACAAACCGCAAATCAATTACAATCTTTAATTAAAGAAAAAACAGGCAGCAAGAAAAACATATATACAGTAGTTGTATATTTGTTGGTGATAATGGCAAAAATTGTTGGTAGAACAATAAAAGTATACAAATTACAATGCATTCAAATGGACATTGACAACTGACAAGTATAGAAATATAAGTCCAACATCAACAACTGTTTGAAGCTTTATTCAGTAGATAATTATTAAATAATACACATGTTGAACACATTCATTACCTTTGAATTTTTTTTCATATTTTTTTTCTTCAGAAAACATAAAGCATGATGTCACGGTTACTCTGAATAATCTCCTCCAAATGTGACGAATCAAGGTATTATTTTACTCAAGGAATATGAAGAATGAAGGACATAGAGTTACTACAATTGCCCTTGGAAAGGCATAGGCTTTCCTTTTATGTATATAGAGTCAGCACATTCAATCTGTTGTACTCAAGAAAGATAGCAAAAAATATAGGCATTTTCTTTCTTTCTTTGTCTTCTCCTTGACTCTGTAGTAAAATAAATGTGGGGTGTGTTCCCAAGTTGGGTAAGTTCCTCTCTATCATGGTTCCTTTTCAATTGTAATTTTTATCTGCTGCTACCTCCAAAATATGATGTAATTTTCTTTCCACTCCCCACTCCATTTTGTGGGGTTGACAGAGAGAGTGAGGGGAATATCAATTATCTTCAAGTGACTCAATCTGAGTCACACAACATCTAATTTGAATGTGATCTAAAACTATAAAATAGATTCTCTATTATCACGATGTGATTTGTAGATGGTAGTAGAAAATAATTGGCTAAACTGCACATTTGATCTCCCTATTTTAGTAAAACTGTGATTTTGGTTTCCTTGGTTTCTAATTCAGACATTTGGTGCCTCTTGTTTGAAAAATTCAGAATTTTGGTGATGTCGTTAAATCCTAACGATGATAGTTAGGAGTAATGTCTTGACTCACTAATTGTTGATGTGGCACGTGTAATATGTACTAGGTAACAAATAATCTTCATTAGTTGCTCTTTTATATTAATTGAAAAATAATTAAATTAAATTTGCCTAAAGCATTCTTCTCCTAAATGTGTCAACCCCAACTTATTTCCCTTTTCTGGCTTTCTCTTAACTTGTCGTCTCCAATCACTGCATCCCATTCAAAGCAAATCACCCTCAATTGATCCACAACAAAGAAAAATGAACGAAGGAAAAAAAAAAGCATTGCAGCTCTACGTGACGGGCTTGGCGGTGACGTTGATGAGGGTGGTATAAGTCCATAGACAAAACTTGAAATTACCAACTGCGTCAAAAATCCCTAAAATATGTTTGTCTATTCATTATTTGAGAAGATTCAATTATTCTACAGTTTCATGTTCATACGAAATTGGCCACAAATGCACAAGCAATTAAAATGCTAAGAATAAAAGTCCTAGCCCTTAGGATTTTAACTTATTTTTCTTGAAATCCTTTTGGCATACATTGAAACATGACTTTGTGAGGGCCATTCAAGAATTCCACAAAAAATTATAAGATTCCAAGGGGAGTTAACTCTTCTTTTATTGCTCTCATCCTGAAGTTAAGTCAAGCCTTAAGCAACTAACTTCCTCAAGACCAAATAAGCAAAGAAAAAGAGAAGCTTACCTTCATGAACACTTGTAGGTCGCGACAACTAAAGGGCACGAGGCCGAGGTCACGGTGGTGCGAGAGTCAGGCCAACACGCGACACGGAGGTCAGGGTGGTGCGACAAGCTAGGGTTCCTTGCGGAGGTCACGGTGGTGCGAGAGTCAAGCCAACACGCGACGCTAGCTGAATGAAGAATTTTGAGAGATAGAGGGATTTCGAGGTGCAAGCTGCAGTAGAAGCGCACAGAAGGTGAATCAGCTTTGCAAGTATTATATTATGTAACGTTAACGACGGTGTATATGTAAACCCGTCTTTGTATCTCACGATTTCTACGACGGCGTTTATAGATACACTGTCTTAAATAAGTTACACTTAATTGCAAAAATGCCCCTGCCTAGCCTACTAAGATAGTGTTAATCATAAACGTCATTCCAGACATCATTTAAATACGATTCTTAAAGATCGTCTTCGTTGGAGAACTAGCATATTTACATATATGCCACCGCACAGCCTATTACGATGATTTTGTTGCGACCACGTCCAAAGTGCGTCGTAAAAAAGACTTTTTTTTGCCGTGAAAGTTAAGAGAACAAAAATAAAGAGTTGAAAAAAGAGTATTTATTTTATACAAAATACAAATGTTACTTAATATTTATTTTTAAGTAATAAAAATATTTAATACTATATATTTAAGGTTGTTATTCATTTGATGTATATAAATATTTATAATATTCATTCTAGAGACTCGTTGACATTGATGAAACCATATTTAACTACTAATTTATTAAATACTATATGAATTCCCTTAACCAAGAGAAGTTTGGCTTTTACTACTTTCTACTATTAGAAAGTCAATGTCGACAGAGAAAGGAGGCCAATATCCCGTTCCCACCTTAGCCTTTTTAATTTGTATTGTCACAGTTTGCATCATCTTCGTCTCAGTTTACAATTCATAGAGACGTTGACATTAAAAAGTTGACAAAAATGTCATTACCATAGAAATCTCTTCAAGTTGAAGGAAACGTGTGAATTCCTATTGATAATTTTATGGTTTGCTTAACTTGTGGCGCGGGAATTGAATCACGTAGTGAGATCAAATATGTAGCGGATAGATTAAGGTGCATAATTTATCAATTTCCGTGTTGTCTTTTGCTAGTTATCAATACATCATCATGTTGTTTGTGCACTCAACGGAAATTATTTCTGCATTATTTGTCTATTCTTTTGTTGATTATTGTTCTTCTTGTTAGTGACTTCATGGTATCAAAAGAGAATAAAAAGATTTCTTGTTGATTGATTTGGTTTGCCTTTTCTCAGACGTTGTTCTCTTTTCTTTCTTATTTTTTTAAATATATTTTTATTAGAATTTAATTTAAATGTACTAATAATATATGCTTTTATATTATGATCAAATTACATATGATTGTGTATAATAAGTTTATTAACTTTTATAATTATAATTATTTAAAATTTATTTTAATAATTTCTGATTAATTAATTGTATACTCTAGAGTGAATGCTAACTCTGACTTTTTTTATTTATTAAAAAAGACATCATAATTAATCTTTTCCCATTTTATTTTCCCCTACTTCTCGTAATTAAACTTTATTTTAGTTAATCAGACATTGGTCAATATTCTCGTAATATTATTAACTACTTGTAAAATAAATTTAACTACCATTAAATAATATTTTAATAACTTCAGGACTCTTCTAGCCATATATCAATAACAATATATAATCAAGTTTTTTTTTTTTTTTTTACTTTTAATTACTTGTATGTAAAATAAAATTATATATATATTCATTTCTTTTTTATTGTGTTTTTTCTTTTAATATAAATCACACATATCCTGTATATGAATTTGTTTATGTGAAACAAACATTTATAATAATTACCAAAAAAGAATGGTGGGCTCGATCGTACGTGGTGTGTATAATCTTATTAATATGATTAAGGCTTGTATTATATTATAAAGCCGGATGGCAAAATTGTGTTGGAAAAGAGGCATTTTGGATATCAATATTCAAAAGCAAATATGGTAGAAATGAAATGACAAGCTCAATCGTTAAGTTTTGTAATTCAGATTTTTATTTGAAAAGCATTGTAAAAGTTTGGCCTGTTTTAATGATTTTGAATATTGGGTTATTGTTGGAAGTATCAAATATTAATGTTTTGAATCATATAGTAGCTCCCTAAGGTGTAATTAACGTGGCCTAATAATGCTTAAGGAATATATTACTATAGTTCATCATTAGCGTTTAGAAGTTGTTGAATGCATGGCTTCCATGTTTTGAGTGTTGATGTCACATTGAATGTAAGAAATTTTGTTCTATGGAGAAGGATCAGACTTCAGAGCGTGTTAGGATTTTTGCATGGCGACTTATCAGTGTTAGGAGATTACTCACGTACTAACAATAGGAATCATAAGTGGGGAACGGGAGATCCCTACTATCATCATTATATATAGGGATGTCGAAGAAATTGCATGCTTGACATCTTGTAGTTTCTATTGTGTGGATTAGTCATCTTGTTATTTTCAATTGGAGAGCTACGTTCTTTTCTAATGATTTGGAGCTAGGTCTAGTTTTTTTTATACGCGAGCTAGGTCTAGTTACTTGACAGCTAATATAGGTCCTTAGTCGAAGCATAAAATTGTGGAACTACTAATTAGGGGGCATTGGCACAATAATCATATACATGACGAGAACAAGTTTGTTCAACCTTAGCACCTTGATTCTTGTGCTTCCTCGTTGCACTGTGTTAATTAATATAGCCAAGATCAATGTGGATATAGGGAGACATGTGAATTGTACTATGCATAAGATGTTTTTTTTTTTTAAGACAAACTTAACTCATATCATTAATAATAAACTGCAAAATACAGGTAGGCATAGGATTAAACAAAGTGGGAATAGCATAGTCAATGGATGATTCCCTTGCTAACATGAGTCACCATATTTGCTTGTCGCCTAACAAACTTAACCTTAAAGTTGCAATGGGAGAGAAACAAAGTCTTGCACTCTATCAGGATAGAACCCACCTTCGATACATCAACTACTTCATTGTGCTAGCGGTCTACTACAAAAGGGAGGCCCGAATCTACTACCCACGATAAAGCATGGAAAAGGGCCAAAGCTTCCCCCTGCATAACATCAAAACCAATAGTAAAAAAAATAGTCTTAGTTGCCACAAACTTGCCTCTATGGTCTATATATAGTTGTCACTACTCTAGCAAGTTTCCAATTCTTAAAGCATGTGCACAACTCTCTCAACTACTTGATCAACATTAAAGTTTGAGTTCGACCAGTATTTTTTATTTCTGCCAAACCAAGTACTCCACATGAGCATAACAGCTATGGCGCAATCCTCATCATTAAGATTCTGCAGAACTGAAAAGCATAGTTGTTGAAACCTGCCACATCTATCCAAAGCAAAATTAATATGGTGTCACACTTGGACTTTCCTCCAACACTATTGAGTCTTAACTACAATGACAACCAACTAGCACATGAAAACAACTCTCAAGGCCTTTGTTATGAACTGAAATAATAATCCTTAGTTTGTAGGACTAAGGGCCTCCAGAATAAAAGGGAGAAGGAACAAAAAAGTTGATAATTCTTTTTCATATCCTCACAAACTGCAATTACATACCTATATATAGTATTCCTAGGTCCTAAAGATAAGAATCAAGCAATAACAATTAACGAATCTATGAGATTACATACAATAGTTATAACAGAATTGCTAATTTGTTGACAGCAACACTACTATTGTTGTAACAGAATTGCTATAACAAACTATTCCATATCCAATTGTAATTCCTTTAATACCCTTACAGTAACTAATTTACTTAGGCTAGGTTCCTAACAATTCCACCCCTCTTGGCAAACACCTTGTCCTCAAGGTGTAGTTACGGTCAATCTGCCAAAGGAGCACCAAGAAGAGTTAAGTCCTTCTCAATATTTTGTATTATCCCCTCAACAATCTGCTCCTGGTCTTCACTTACTAAGTTCTTGGCCTCTGTAAACTCTTTATTAAATTTATCGTACTCTTCATCATTAAGTTCACGATATGCAAGTATTAAGGCCCTCAAACCAAAATCAGCATATTCACTAATGTGCTACTTTGTCTTCTCTTCAAAATCCCTTCCATTCTTTGCAATTTGTTCAAACATTACACTGTCAGCCCCTTTGCTAAGTAGTAATAGTTTCCCCTCCACATCTTTCACAATTACAGACATCTGCTTTCTTGCACTAGTAAAATCTAATATATTCAAAAGTTTGTAAGACTTGTTGATTTTCTGGTCTGATATGGTGTCTAATTCACGTAGTGAAATAGTTGTATGTGTCCTTTCATAAAATTCAAATCCAAACTCCTTGGCTACAATCACAAAAGCTGCCTCATCTGGTGATTCAGTTTCATATGAAACCTTACTAGTTTCTTCATCAACTTTAGGCATTGCAGTATGGCATACAACCAGCAATGGTAGGAAGTTCTGGATTACATTGACATTGGGTTCTTTGATCCAATTTCCATTCACTACCCTTTCTTCCATAAAGTTAAAACCTTTAATGGATGACTTTAATTCACTAATCTTTTTCAACTCTTGGCCTGGATGTGATTCATGTTTCCTAGATAGAGCTCTCTTAACTTCAGTAACTCCTCGTCCATAAGCAACCCCAGCATTTGGGTCTTCACATTTGATGACAGCCCTGAAATTTTGAAAGTTCGAGTCTTGCAATTTTGAAGTTGCTTCGAGTGCTTGTTTCTGCTTCAGATTTGTCTCTCCATCAAGATTCATGGTCTCAACATAGAAAATTGCATCATTATAGTTTGATGCAAGTAGGATGATGTCAAAATAAGCAAGACTAGTAGACATACCTGGAGTGCTAATACCAAAATTGATAGCAAGGCAAACAACTCTCTTTCAGGAAGATTGCTGATCAATTATTTCCTTTGCAAACTTTGAATCCACAAGAAGGTTTTCCAAATTAGGATTTTCTTCATATGCCTGCTTGATTCTGTCTAAGAATATTGCTCTAATAACACAACCCCTTTTCCAAATCTAGGCTAGTTCACCCAACTTCAAATCCCAACCCTTTTCAATACTCTTTGCACGGATCAAATTCATTCCATGTGCATAACTGCAGATTTTGGTTGCATGAAGAACCTTCCTAACATCATCAATCAACTTCTGCTTGTCTATAGGTTAATCAGTCACAATAACACCAATGCCACCTGATTTAAAGACCTTTGCAACTTCAACTCTTTCCTCCTTCAACCCACTTAGGAACCTTCCATCCAATGATACTTCAATAGTGGGAGCAACAATTGATAATTCAGCAGCTTGCTGAACAGTCCACTTACCAGCGTCCCTTAAGTAGCCTCCAGGGTAAAATGTGTCAATACCAAGGAAATGCCTCAGACCTTGTGGCATAAAAACAACACCCAAGTGTGCGGCCATCAGGATATCAACATTACCGAATAAAATGTGTCCGAGTTGCTAGCGACCTTTGTTGAACTTGTTGAAGAGCCGAAGTGCTTCTCTGTTGTGCACCCAAAAGGGGTTCTTCCTTATGACTTTGAATGAAACAACATTAGCATCCTTTGAGTCTGAATGGTCGAGTTCGAAGGACATGTGGTGATGAGACACTATGCGGTCGTGGATGCCGAATCCGTAGCCTTATCCAAACACTGGTTTCTCATCGCTTCCCAGTGTGAATTTTGAACAATCTTCACTATGAACTTCCGCCTCCATGGTTTGATTTTCCGTAACCCTCCCTTGACTATATACCGAGTTTAGCGACTCTTCCATGAAGCTTTGCACCTTTTTGTCTAAGCAAACAGAGCTCGATTTGAACTCTGCATCTCCGTCTTTGGTGTTCGATTGAGGAGCCTCGCTGATGGTGGGTTTCTCGAATCAGGAGGTCGAAGAAGTCTTGAGCACCTTTGAAAACTGACAGCGATTTTTGAGAAGGGCCAACTTTTGAACAATTCCGTCTAGTTTGATGATTGTGGCGTCTTGGGCAACGATGTGTTCTGCGATGGCTGCTTCAATGCGGCCCATAGTGGATGTGGAACAAGAGAAGTCAGCCATTGCCTCTCAAAGAGAGCATCAAATGTTATGAACTGAAATAATGATCCTTACTTTCTAGGACTAAGGGCCTCCAGAATAAAAGGGAGAAGGAACAAAAAAACTGATAATTCTTTTCATATCCTCACAAATTGCAATTACATACCTATATAGTATTCATAGGTCCTAAAGATAAGAATTAAGCAGCATCAATTAATGAACCTATGACACTACAAACAACAATAGTTATAACAGAATTGCTAATTTGTTGACAGACAACACTACTATTGTTATAACAGAATTGCTATAACAAACTATTCCATATCTAATTGTAATTCCTTTAATACCCTTATAGTAATTAATTTACTTAGGCTAGGTTCCTAACAACCTCCCTCGCAGAGAACACCCAAGGAGGGGCAATCTTTAGCTTACAGTAACTATAAGTTTGAATAACGTCACAAAACTTAATTTATATAGGTTTATTACAATAAATACAAATGATTTTAGAAAGATTTTTTTTTTTGTGAAATCACTATTCAGTAAACAGAGAATATTTGAATAAGATTTTTAACACTCCCTATCTTGTTGGAGCATATAAATCATATGTACCAAACTTGTTACACATATATCTAATTCTAGGATCTCTTAGGGATTTGGTGAAGACATTTGTCAATTGGTTACTAAAGTTGACAGAGTTATTAGTGATTTTTCTTATTCGATCGTTCCTTGATGAAATGACAATCTACCTCAATGTGCTTGATCTTTTCATGGAAAATCAAGTTACAAGCAATAGGAAAAGCTACTTAATTATCATAGATTAACGTTATTTGCATAGTCTCTTTAAATTGAAACTCCTTGAGAAGTTGCTTCAACCAAATGAGTTCATAGGTTACTAATGTCATGGCTCTATGTTTAGGTTCACCACTAGATCTTGCCACAACTTTATGTATCTTACTCTTCTAAGATATCATCTTTTCTCTTACAAGTACGCAATACCTAAAAGTAGGTTGCCTATCACTGGGTGAACTAGCCTAATCAACATACAAGAAACCAATTATTTGAGAATGTCTTTTGTCTTCATAATGAGTCTTTTTTCTTGAGTGTTTTTAATGTATTTCAAAATCTCAACGGTTCTAAGATGGAGAATTTAAGAAATGGATATCCATACTAATTGCAAAGCACCTTAAAGTAAATGTTTGGTCGGGTGACTTTGAGGTAGTTTAGTTTTTCAACCAATCTCTTATATCTCCTTGGACTAGACAGTGGTTCCCCTTGACTCAATAGAAGTTCCACGTTTGGATCCATAAGAGTGTCAAAAGATTTGGCATTCAACAAGCCAATCTCTTCAAGAATATTAAGAGCACATTACCTTTGTGAGATCACTAGACCGTCCTTGGATTAGGTTACCTCAATACCTAAGAAATGTTAGAGGTTACCAAGTACTTCCTTAATATAAAACTTATGTGAGAAATGTTTCAAGTGAAGTATGTCAACTTGATCCCTGATAGTTATAACAATATCATCCACATACATAATCAAATAAATTTATCCTTAGGTAGAATAACAATAAAATACAAAGTGGTCAATTTCACTACGTACTAATCATACCAAATTGTTGTACTATAGTACGAAATTTGACAAGCAAAGCTTGGGGAGACTTGTGAACTCGACAAACCATAGTAGATAACTCCCTTTGAGAAATGAACCCAAGTGGTTGCTTTGTGTATAATTTCTCCTCAAGATCACCACGCATGAAAGCATTTATAAGAGTTTGCTATCTTTTTTAGTCCCTAAACATTTTTGGTTGAGAAATGCTAGGAATATACTTTCTAACACACTCTCTTGATTACACTCCCTTATATTAGTTAAAATTATTGGAAATCACAAATTTTATGGGTCCCATATCCTATTTAATGACTCTCTCTTTCCTGATTTTGTAGTTTTTAATAAATTTTAACTAATAAGTGAGAATGTGTTTGAAATAGTGTGTTGGAGAATGTGTTCCTAACACTCCTCTTTTTGGTTTTCTACTTTTAGGCTTTAATCTAAGTTTTGACCAATCAAAGCCCTTGAATTTTTTTGTTACCACTTTTAGTCCTTATTGTCAAGACAACGTTAACTGATGATGTAACAACAATGTTGCCAAACTAGTGACTTGCCACATTATCAAGGAATTTGATAGGGATAACTACATGTAATTTTTTATGTACTATTTTTTTAATCACTCATTAACTTGATCATTTAGTACAATAGAGGGCAAATGATTGATGAGATAACAAGTTCTTAAGACAACATCACCCTAAAAGGAAGGTGGAACATAGTTGTGGAAGAGAAGGGTTCAAGTAGTGTCAATGGGATGCCAATTTTTTCATTCGATGACCTTATTTTGTTGAAAGGTATAGGCACATGATGTTTGGTAAGGAATGCCTCTAGACATGCATAAACTGTTGAAACTAAATTGATCTACATACTTGGTGCTCTCTTTATTGATAAGGAGATTTTTGATGACTACTAGAAACATCAAGATGAGTGTGCAAATCTGATTATGGAAGGTGTCTCAGCTGATTTGGAAACAAAACTTAACCCCAAAGTTTCTATGTCCATTGAAACTACTTTCGGACAAGCTACTGAGATGGTAACCATCAATGTAATGCTTGATGATCTTATTGCTCAAGATACTTTGGACGCTGCAAAGGAAAGCTCACAACCTGTGTCCAATGTTGATCTTACTATTGATAAGCCTATGGTGAGACCTAATACATAATTAGTGGTTTCATTTACTCAAACCAATTTTGTGGACACTAAGGTCGATGACCCATCTATCCAACTACAACCTATTATTGTTGTTGCTCTTGTTATTGCCCCTGCACTCACTTCCACGCAAGTGCAAACAATGATTAGCTCTTCCATCCAGACTCATCCTCAACAACAAAGCTTTGAGATTACATAACAAGTGTCCACTCAATTTTAAACCCTTAAGTCAGCCTTCACTCATCAACTGAATGTGTCCAATATGTACTCAATTATGCAACCACTAAAATATTTCTAATGCCAAAAGGGGGAGAATTTTGGGACATTGTAAAAGTTAGGGTGAGTAGGAATTTTTTGTGTTTTGTTCAAATCTTTGGTCGTTATTATGTGTTTCATATACATTTTATATAAAGTGGTTGGCATCATATTATGTTTTTCTCCTTATACTCTGATACCTTGTGTTTTTACAATTCTTTTATGCTCTGATATCCAATGTGTTAATATATTACTCTAATACATATGTTCTGATAAAGTGTTGAACTCAAGAGTCTATATGCTCTACTCAGTTTTATTGATTTGATAAACACTCATATATTCATTTTCTAATTCATAACATATCATGTCTCATCTCTCTAATATCTTCACACGACCATGTTATGGCTTTGGTCAAAATTTTAATATGGTTTGTCATCATAAAAAAAGGTTGTTAGAACAAAACACATAGAAAATATCCAAGTGCTCAGCATCTCATAAGTTTTGATGATAACAAAGATATTAAAATTTGTTAGACCAATAAGTTTTATTAAATATTACAGGACAATATGCATCCAATATGTACAAGAGTATTGCATCTTTTACCTTACATGTAATATTCTACTCTTATTTAGTATGTGTCTAATGTGTAATACTGGACTCTTCTGCATGTTTTCCAAAAGATAAATCTAATGTCCAATACACTATTATGAAACATGCATTCAAAACATTTATGCTATACCTTTTATTATCCAATTGGATATAAGAAACTTAAACTTTGTTTTATACTTATTACAAGTTTTCTTTTTGTTCAAACATAATGGATACAATACGAACATAATGAAAAAATTGAGGTATAACCATTAAACTAAAATTATAAAGAGAAAATGGATAGAATAAAATAGAACAAGATATATTTTTTCATCTTCATAAATATGAAAATATTCGCAATTCATCTCTTGCAAAAATTTTAGTACATTTTTTGCCTTCACAAAAATAAAATGTGTTATTTTTTTTTGTTACTTAGAATAAGGTTTGGACATCCAAACATACATGTATTGCTTTTTTACATCGATTATATGTACAACTGATATAAAAAAAGTCACATTTTACATTGGTTATATACATAACCAATACAAAAAATCATCATTTTAGGTTCAAAGTTACCTAAACCTATATCGGAAAAAAACAACACATTTTTAACTTATGAGAAAAAAAAATATACTAGCTAATGAAATAAGTTAATAAACCATCATCCCCGATCTGTTTGATTTGATAGTAATTGTTAACAACAACAATAAACATGGTTGGTTGTCTTGTGTAATATTTTATATTTGAAGTGGGAAAAGCCCAAATGACTCCAAACCTAGTACGGATCTTATCCTGTGTGTTTTTTGAGTGTTGATAAGTCAACCCAACAATTTTTTAAATGGCAAAAATGCCCCTGGCTTCTTTCTTCTTTATTAACGTTTATTTTTTCCCGAAAATGAATTGTACGCCATTTTTGTTGGATGTGTTTCTCTCATTTTTTTGTTTTTCGTGCGGCATTGTCTCCGGTTCGTTGTGAACGGTTAAGTTCGGTGAAAGTAAAGGTACCGGTGTTGAGCGTTGCGGTGGTCATCAATGGCATACGAGGTACTCAGAAGGTGGTGCCTCTGTCGGGGATTTACGAATCACTTACAGATCAAGTTGATCCGTAAGTCATTTATGTATCAACTTGATCTGTAAGTTGTTATGGGAAACGTACGGATCAAGTTGATCTGTAAGTAACTTACGGATCAAAGAGTAAATTTTTTTAATATTTTATGTTTTTTTAATTAAATGTCCCTTTTTTTTAAATTATTAATTTTTTTGTATGGTCATTTTTTATTTGAGTTGGTTAGATGGACGAAGATGAGTGGATGTATGAAAGTATAATGTCTGAAGAAGCGGATATGGATTATCAAAATGAAGAAGCATGTGATGCGAATGAACCATATGTTGATTGTTCTAATGCGTTCAATACTTCTCAGGTTATAATGTTCATGTTTGTGATAGATTTAATAAAATGAATACTGGTAGAAAACTTAAATTATGTGGATTGCTTTGTAGGTGTTTGACAACTGAGAGGATGTTTTACGGTGGGCTTGATTCGTTGCTCATAAAAATGGATTTGTGTCGGTGATTATAAGGTCGGACATAAACACAGGTAGTAGAGGAAGGACTTCGTTTGTGTTAATTAGCTGTGAAAGGAGTGACGAGTATAGGTGTAGGAAAAAATAATTTATCAGAAGAGGCACTGGGACTAGGAAATGTGGGTGTCCCTTCAAGCTTCGTTGCAAGCCAGTGGTTGGAGGAAAAGGCTGGATAGTGAAGTTGATTTGTGGAGTGCATAATCATGAATTAGTCAAGTCATTAGATGAACATCCATATGCGGGGCGATTGACTAAAGTTGAGAAAACACTTATTGTTGATATGACGAAGTCCATGGTGAAGCCAAGAAACATTCTGCTAACTCTGAAGGAACACAATGCATATAGTTGTACGACCATTAAACATATATACAATGCAAGAAGTGCATTTTGTTCTTCCATAAGAGGAAACGATCTTGAAATGCAACATCTGATGAAGCTTCTTGAACGTGATTAGTATATTCATCGGGGCACAGAATAAAGGATGAAGATGTGGTTCGTGATATCTTTTGGTGTCAGCCTGATGCGGTGAAGTTAGTCAACACATGTAATTTGGTGTTTTTGATAGACAACACCTATAAAACAAACCGGTACAGACTCTCACTGCTCGATTTTGTTGGGGTGACACCGACTAGGATGACATTCTTTGCCGGTTTTGCATATGTGGAGTGTGAACGCGTTAATAATTTGGTCTGGGCTTTACAACGCTTCCGAGGCCTTTTTTTAAAGTGTGACGCCCTCCCTGGAGTTATTGTCACTAATAGAGACCAAGCATTGAAGGTTGTATTCCCTGATTGTACAAATTTGTTGTGCAGCTTTCACATAAATAAGAATCTGAAGGCCAAATGTAAATCACTAATTGGGCAAAAAAATGCTTGGGATTATGTCATGGAGTGTTGGGGATGTCTGACTGATTGTCCTTCAAAACAACAATTTGATGAATGCCTGAAGAAGTTTGAAATAGCTTGTGCACCTTGGCTAATGTTTGTTGACTATGTCAAGGAAACATGGATAATACCACACAAGGAAAAATTTATTTTCGCCTGGACTAATAAGGTGATGCACTTAGGAAACACAACAACAAACAAGTATGAAATTGTTCAAGTATTTCTATTAACGTTGATGAATTGATGGAATTGTATTATTGTATATGTTTATTTTTATTTGTGTATTTGAAATGTAGGGTTGAATTTGCTCACTCGTCTTTAAAAAGATTGTTACAAAATAGCCTTGGAGATTTATGCAGTGTGTAGGATGCCATGAACAACATGATTACGTTGCAGCACACGAAGATTAAAGGATCATTTGAAACAAGTACACATGTCGTTGGACATGTGTTCAAAAAAACCTTATACAAGAGGCTTCTTGGAATGGTTTCAAGGTATGCTTTAAATCAGATTGTTGTTGAAATAGAGCGTGTTGACTATGCTAGCAAGAATCCCTCAAGTTGTGGTTGTGTGGTGAGAACCACGCTTTGTCTTCCTTGTGCTTGTGAGGTATCCAAATATATTGGTGGTTGCATTCCACTGGATTCATTCCATATGTTTTGGAGGAGACTATGTTTTTTAGACCAAGGATTATTTGAGCCCGAAGTGAGCATCAAGGCAGAAATAGAAACAATATCCAAAAGATTCGAAGAACTTGATGTTTGTGGCAAGTTTACTCTGAAGACTAAACTTTGGGAAATTGCATACCCTGATCATAATTCGATGTGTCCTCCTCCAGTTAAGGATAACACAAAGGGGGCACCGAAGAAACCTATGAGCAAGAATCCAAGGTCAACAAAGTGTGATCCATCTTACTGGGAGTATGTAGATGCCTTTGAATCTATGCAAAATAGCAATTTGTCAGTGAGGCAATCTGCATCATCCTCTGAGCAACCGAATCGAAGAAGAATGATGTCCATGTTGGATCAATTTTAGCCATTTATGCATGATTTCATTGATAAGATTGTTGATGTCAAAGCTGATGGTAACTGTGGATATCGGTCGGTTGCCGGTTTATTAGGTATGGGTGAAGACTTTTGGTCGGTGGTTCGCTACCATCTTCTTAAAGAACTTGGGAATTTCTCAGAAGACTATACCCGACTCTTTGGTGGCACGAAGAGATTTGAGGAATTAAGAATGTCACTACATGTTGATGGGTTAACCAAGGTATGTAAGTTATGTTTTTGCTTTTTAATACTTAGCTTTACAATTAAGTTTGACGTGTATATTTGTTTCATTTTGGTGACTACGGATAAGTGGATGGATATAACGGACATGAGACATGTCATTGCATCAAGATATAATGTAATCGTTGTATCCTTGTCGAAACAACAAAGCATGACATTTTTTCCTCTTACAAGTCAACCGCTGGCAAATTCTTCATTGTATCGTATAATTTGTATCGGTCATGTGTATGACAATCATTTTGTTGAAGTACATTGTAGATATGAAGTGTTTTTTTTATATTTATGCAATGAGTTTTGTAGGATTGAGTTAACACTTTTTTCGCATGTACAACAGGTTTACTTAAAAGAACGTTGTCCTTTACTTCCTGTAGCATTGTTGTGATCTAGCAATTATCATCCTCAGGCGAAGCCGTGACCAACTCCATATATTAGCAGAATGCAGCATTACAAGAGCTTCGTGATGCTCAACAGAGACTATGTTAACATAAATGATGATTGAATATGTAATTTATAATGACTGATCGTTTTGAATTGAATTTTCACATTACATTTATGTGTCTTTGTATATTTTTTACGTCCACAAAAAAATTATTACTTAATTCTAAAAAAACATGTATGATATATCGTTGTCTGAGTTGACAACACATTGTGAAAAAGCATGTATGATAAATTGTTGTCTACATTAACATAAAGCGCGTGATAGGACCTTGCACAACATGACTACACATGCAGATCTGATGCAAGGTAAAGCGTGTCACGTCATTGGTGTAGTTGGCAACACATACAGAAAGCATGTGCACACGTATTTTTAATTTTTAAAAAATGAAGCATTGATATTAAAACTCATCTATATATATGACACAACCTAACACTGTAAAAAACCACAAGTTTCAGTCGTAACCCAACTCTTACAAAAAACTATGACATTTTTGGGAGAGACAAGCAGTCAGACAGTTGTGAACTCCACATTAGGCTTTATTTTTCCAAATAGATCCATTGTTCACAATGACAGTGGTGTTTGTTTTCATGCTTCCACTTCAGTTCCTATTCGAGTACCTAACGGTTGTGATTTTCAAGCGTTAAAAACCAGAATACACAATACGCTTAAGCTAACCGACAAGCAATTTTTGGATGAAATTTACTACCGATAGCCTTTCACATATGCAGGTAATCAATTTCGGTTTCAATGTATGCAACTGAAAGATGATGTTGATGTTAACACAATGTTAAGTGTAATCATCAATTTTCGTTTGTTGGTCTGATTGAGTTATTATGTACCATTGCTAGAACACCAGATGGTATTTTAAACTTACTTCAAGGCACTATGACCCCTACTCATGATGCCCTGCTATATTACAATGGGAGGTGGAACATGTCATGCCAAAATGAGTTTATTGGTTACTCGTCCACAGGAAAAAATCCCAAAAAGTTTGACATTCCTTCTGGATGTACCATGAATGAACTGGAGGATTTGATCAAGCAAGTTGCGCCTCATGGGATTCCCCCTTATAGTATTCACAAAACACAAAGAGTAAGGCGATTGTTTTTTTGACAACCAAGCCACCATGAGTATTCAGAAAAAGTTATCAAATTTGAAATAATTGAACTCAAAACCAACGATGACGTGATGAAGGTGTTAATTGAGTCTAACTACTGGAAAAAGATTGGGCCAATAGAAATTTTAGCTGTTTTCAGTAAACCTGTAATGGAAATGGAAGACGAGTTGTCCTTGTCGCAAAATTAGCATGAGTTAGTCCTAGTATTTGATGCAAATTTAATTTCGTTCGACTATGTCGAAGTTAATGTACTGTTTGAATTAATGTATCGCATAATCGTTCTTTTTTTGTTTTTCTGGTAATAGAAGACAACTTGTCGTTCTCTGTTAAATTTTATTTCTACTACTTTTTTTTTGTCGGTGTTGCAAATTTATTTTAAATATAAAAAAAACAACTATAAAAAATGAAAAATAACAATTAATTGTAAAGAAGTGTTTGTATTTTACCCTCTCTAGTTTATAATTCAAAGAGAGTTGGATAATAGAAGGCGATCAAGGAAACAAAAAATGACAAAAGAATGTATCTTCGAAGATAATTTAATTTGGGGTATCTATATATATATATATATATATATATATATATATATATATCAATAATTAAATAAGTTGATATGTAAATTGAGTAAAAAAAAGTTGAATCGTTTGCGCGAGGGTGGAAACAAGAGCTTCGCGCGTCGTGACCGTCTGCGCGAGATCGAATCGAATGTCCAGTAATGGTGGGAAGAGAAAAATGTCTTCAGAGCCGAACCGGGTGGGAAGTATGGGGCTTTTGAAATTAATGACAGCGAGGTATTTGTTCTTGCTCACCGAGCTACGCTTAATCTTGCCTACCTGAACCGATGGCGGGTTCCGGAGAAACCATCTTGCTTGCTTGAGCTCACTGGCCATGACTTGATTGGACTTCCATTGAAGTCTCCACTTTCCTTCAATAAGGTCATTTATGCGCTTCCCATGTTGTCTATTTTGATGGATAAGGGTACTAGGGTTGTCACCAGTGTGCCCAGTGATTGGTTGAGACTATATTTTGGGAAAGAAGTGTTTGTATTTTACCATCTCTAGTTTATTACATTTACATCCACCACTCCTCAATATCTTTTTTTTTTCAAGTATTTGATTTAAAAGTAAATTTTTATGGTTTTTTAAATAATAATAGCTACTAACTACTTTTGTTGCTCCCAATGAGTTAAGATCTTTAATTATTACTAATTATGTTTGATTTCCTTAAGCAAAATCTTGGATCTAAATATTTTGAATGAACAAATATGATTGAATGAAGAGATCCTACTTAAGATGATTAGTAAAGCTCTCCAGTAAAGATTAATCTTTAATGAACAAATTCACACAAATATTAATTAAGATGAAATAAACTAATTATAAACATGAAAATTATTACTGCTAGTTGAGCTTAATTTTGACTGTTTCAGTTGATGAGCCTATCATTAGTTTGATTTGTTATTAATTTATTTTGTCAAGCCGTTCGATTCAGTTTATGATTCATGATTGGATCGATCATCTAGATGACATCAATCAAGTGCTTATAATTATACCTAGTATAATGATAATTAAATTTTAAAACATATTTAAAAAAACACTTTTCAAAAAATTATTTAATAGGCAGCGAGTTGATCACAATCCTAATATCATCCATTAAGCTAGATTAGGCAATCCTAACATATACATCGAATTTCAATATAAAATGTGTAAATAAACTATGACTGATCCGTGCGTCGCCTGCGTCGAGACCTAACATATACTAGCTGGTCTTCTGTGACACTCCTGGCAATCCTGAGGCATTCTTCGATTAGCTTATGTGTTGTTGTGCCTGGCGTGACCACCCCTAGGTTGAGATGGCTCTCCAACCCCTCCGCAATCGCATGGCAAGCTTCCTATTAAATACAAAACAAACAAATTAGACAAATTATTATGAAAAAATTGACCTAAATGACGTAAATTATTAATAACACTTACCACTACATGTCTCGGCTCGGCCACATCGGACCTTGCAGATGTTGACGATGCTACTAGCTCTGTGACCGGACATATATCTGTGTCTGGATCCTGAGTGGCAACTCTGGGCTACGTAGCATGATCATCTGCCTGAGGATCTGATGGCTGGCCCGATGTCATGAATGGATGCGAAATGCGGAAGAACCAGTCCATGTAGTCGCTGGCACACTGCCCTGGCATTACGCAACTATCATCTGCTGCAACCATATGGTCCGAATAGTCCATCCACCTGTCGTGTATATCATCAAACGACACCTATGAATCGGCAGACGGAGCAGGAATGGTCTGGGTGTATCCAAACTGCCGCATGACCCTCTCTGGTTGGTAATACACAGCAACTAGCCCTCAGTGCAGCAGACCGGAATAACATGAAATCATATGGAAGTCTCGGACCGGTCGGTGCTCCCCATATGAGATCCAACAGACATCCAGAATCCGAAGTCGGTCTAGGCACTCCCTGTATGTCGGTGTACATATGCTCTTCACGGTTTTCTTCGTAGCAATCCACCTACAAGCACGCGATGAATCCTCGTCGTAGTCCGTATCAGTAGTGGGCTCCATGACTGTGGGAAAGTGCTCGTATATCCAACACTACAGAGGGATCGAGGCCGTACCCATATCAAATAAACATTAAAAATGCAGTATCTAGGAAGTGATCCTAGGTCATCTCCCAACAAGCAATAGTCATCCAATAGATAGTGATGAAACAATAACGAATTGGGGGGGTGGTTGTTTGTTTTTGTAATTTAAACAGCAAGCAAATTTTAATTAGAAAATAACAAAATTAAAACATGTTGTTTCCCCTTGATTCACAAGCAAGTCTCTTATCCTAGGTTACGAGGATTTATCCCTCACCAGTTCAACCACTTAATCCAACCCTAAATTAAATTACTAAGCGAAAATTAACATAAGACTGTCATTATGTGATTAAGCAACACATACACCTATTAATCATGAATGAAATTGATCATTAAGCATGAACGTAAATTAAGCGCAAATACAATTAATCAAGCACTAAGCATGCATGGATTAATATCAACAAATACAGAGTAATTGGTAAAGAGGAAGAACTGATCAAAATTCAATAGTAATAACAAAACCTCAAAGAGAGTTGTGCTTGATCCTCAAGAGAAAACAACACTGGAGACTTAGCCTTCCATTAATCAGCAGAAAACGAAATTGTAGATTGAAGAAGAAATGAAATTGCAGAAAACGAATTTTATTCTAAGTGAACAGTGTGCATGAAAAGTAAAAACTAGAATTCTAAAACCCCTAGAATTATTCTCCTCTCCAAAAAACTCTATAAACTAAAACTTTGGTGTTGTTATATAGGTCCTCAGCCCCAAAGCTTACAAATCTATTTTAAGTCCAAGCCCATAAACAAAATAAAATAAAATATGGACAAGATAAGATTAGATGAAATAAAATCTAGGTAAAATAAAATCTAGATGAAATAAAATCTGGATAAGATAAGATTTGATCAAATAAAATTGTCTACTCGCTTCAAGTTCAAGCCCAATTCTGAATTCAAGCCCAATTGCTTATAATTCTCCTGAAATTAAATTATAAACACAAAATTAGTCAAGTAGGCCCAAATGATAAAATTGCATAATTAATTTGACAATTAAGGCTAATCAGTAACTAAAATGGTGACAAAAAGGATTAAGAAATAGGAGAAAATAATGACACATCACAGAGGTAACACGAAAATCATAAATATTAATAATGAAAGTCTAAAAAAATTTTAAGTTAAACATTGTTGAACCTCAACGAATCAAAAACGTGTTTGTTACCTACAACAACGTGATGTAACCACCAAGCTGTCGGCTCGAGCTGATAGAAGCATCATTCAGGTGGTCATACATATGCACCAGCGCAGCTACTCCTTATGTGTACCTCTCAGTCTGACTGAGGTCATGAAGGGCCTTCTAAAACACAACATGAACATTGGTTGTACTCTTGTTAGCGAAAAGAGTGCAACCCAGAAGATGAAGAAGAAACGTGCGAGTCGCAACTGTCTAATGTCCTGCCTAGCATCACCGCTCATAGATATCACGTACCCACTATAGGCGTACATACGGTCCACGACATTGCGCTGTCTCAGCCCTGGAAGCCTCTGTAGGGACCATCAATAACTCCACCAGCATCTGTACAACATCATCCACGTGCACGGGCTGAAAGGCATGCAAGTCGCCAACCACGGGCAGATGCAGAAGAGACTCTACGTAGTCCAGCATGATTGTCACCTCTCCCACAGGGAGATGGAAACTAGAAGTCTCTCGGTGCCACCGCTCGACAAACGACGACAAAAGTCCCTTATCACCAGTGTTTATCGAACATGCGATCAAAGGACTTAGTCCTATCCCAGTAACTAGCCCCTCAATGGTAGGGACAGGCCTGCCTAAACTATGCACCTTCCTCCCGTGAGAGGATAACTTCAACTCAGGACGCTCCTGAATTGAAGTATAAAGGAACACACAATTCGTTAACATCATCTTTTAAAGGAAAACAAATTTCAATGATAAAGTATAATTAACAACTAACTAAAATTCAATATTATAAATACCTCTCCCGTCCATACGCTGCCTGCAACGTAATCCGCATACTCGGTTAACACGGATGAGTCCCTCAGACCACCTAGAAATCCCTCAGGCTCATCCTTAGCAGCCTGTGCGCCTATGTCTGCAGTAGTGTATGCTATAGTGTCTTGTACATCACCTCCTGCCATCAGCTCATCCGTATATACGTCAGCCTCAATTGAAGCTCTGTCAGCCTCTGTCGCAGGGACCACTGGCTCATCGTTCACAACAGTGACATGTACTCGTTGCCTGCGTGCAGATGCCGTAGGCTGTCGATGCTGCGGAGCATCATTGGAATCATCACGATCTCCTTTGCCCACACCTCTGCCAGTATCGTGCCCTAAGGCACGAGCTAATCCTCGGGTCCTAACAATGATCTGCAAATTTCTACCGCAAATTCCATCACTGATTTCATTCACTCAAATTTCATTGGTCTAACGCAAATTTCATTGACTCAAAGTCATGCAAGTTGTCAGGATTTCATTGACTGTAGGGTTGTCATTCAGTCAATTATTTATTTGAAAGGTTGTCAGGATTTCATTTATGTATTTGAAAAGTTTAGTTTAAATGTGTATTTTTTAGAACGAAAAGCTACTTATGTTGATAGTACGTAATATATATGTTTCAAGTGAAAGCTCCTAAAATGGTAATTTACAATGGAAATTATTTAAAATTTGTTTTGTAACGGTGATAGAAGTAGGCTTCCAGCATAGCAGCGTAGGCCTATTTCGGTCGCATTTGATGGAGAGGGCAAAAGAGGAAGATAAAGACTAGATCTTATGATTTCTCTTGAACTAGACCTTGTGTATATCTGGCATTAGTTGAAGTTAGCTCAAGCCTTCGAGTATCATGATACATCTTCGGATCTGAAGGTGGTTGGAAACAAATTGAAGGATATATTAGAGGTATGCAAGCTTTTCTGACCATATTGAATAAAAATTGAAGGTGCATTTATAATATTGGATGTATTAGAGGTATGCACCATATTCACCAAGCAGGCTATATGCCATTCCTCCTAGAATTGCTAGTGCCTCAGTTCCTGGAGTTTCCTCTAAGACATACTAGGATGATAACAAAAAGTGGAAAAAACACGTAAATATTGGATTGGGTATCACAACATTATGGATATGAATGCTGGATTGGGTAGTTTTGCTGCAGCTATTCATTCTTCAAACCAGAGATAATATTACTCTTCAACACCACAACACAATCTAACAACTCTAATTAATTAAACCAGAGATAGTGAACAGTTACTATTGCTTAGTAGACGAGTATTTAGGGTAATTTCAAAATGGGGTGATTGTTATTTAGAGTTGAGATCTGTTTTGTCAAATTTGTCAGAGTAACCAGTTGTTGTCTTATGCCTCTCACTAAGTGGTTATTCTGTTTCAAAATATGATTATCATCTTTGCAATTGGAATTATCTATTTCGCCTTCAAATTATCTCTACAGTTGGAACTTATAACACTGTCACGGACAAGTGTGATGTGTATAACTTTTGGGTTGTGCTTATTGAGCTGATATCATCGATGCCAGCAGTTTTAGCAGCCAGGGAAAGAGATGAAGTTAACTTGGCAAATATTGCGATGAAAAAGATTCATGAAGGAAAGCTTAGTGAGCTTGTAGACCCATCCTTTGGGTTTGAGTCAGACCAACCAGCAGAACTTTGTACAAAGTCATGTGTAGCTAAGCTATATGTACCAGATTTTTCTTCTAGAAAATATGAGAAATAGTAAATTGCATGTTATTAATTACTAATCAAAGCAAAATTGTTGTTCCACCTGCTTTTAAGTTCCCAATAGACAATAGGGGGAGATTTGAAGGCTGAAACAAAAGTTTGAGAGTCAACAAGGTTTGTGTGAGTTGTAATCCTGCTTCGGTTTCCTTAGTTTGTGAGGACTTTGTCCTAATTCTTTGACTCTGGTGACACTCCTTAGTTCCTGAAGTGACATTGGATGTATAGGTTAAAATTGTAGTGTGCATTGTGGTTATGGGAATGTTGCCACATTTTTGCATTAGATTTATAGGTTATGTCACGTTTTGTTGTCATTCATGATCATCAATGATTCACAGTTGATACTTTAGAGCATGCTTTGATGAAGGGAATAGTTAGGAAAGGGAACAAAATGGAACACATATGCAACCATTAACTCCACTTATAAGGTGGTTTTTCAACCATTAACCCTCAAAATTGAATGATAACAATTAAAACAGAAACAAATAAAATCTAGTATGCATAGTAAACTTTAATTCAAACCAAGAAAGCTTCCAACATTATAATATACAACATCATAGTTACCAATGCTCTTGCTAAATTGACAAAGCAAATTGTGACAGCAATCTAATAAAAATTATCCAAATTAGAGGTATTATTTAATCTTCTACCAAAGTAATACTCAATGTTGGAAAAAGAAAGTCTATAATATATAAAGTACTTACAATTCAAAGTTCAAACAAACACCTTAGCTCCTTCATTTAATATTCAACATTGATAGCGTAGAAGTGCAAAGAAAGGGAAGATATCATGAAACAAAGAAAACAGACTTACCTAAGAATTCGTGTAACTAACACCTCGTGAGAAAGAAAGAATCTTGATGAGTAAGCTGCAAATTTCGGAACAAAAAGACTCCAAATTCAAATGTTATTGTATTCTACACATAATCCCCCAAATTTCAAACTATTATAAACTTAATCAACTAACCCTAAATCCTAATTTCAAAAAAAGTCACTATTTATCAAATATTTGTCAATTTTAAAAATTCTTGCATGTGAGCAAACTTTAATCTTTGGATAAAAAACAATTTTCCTAACTTGCTACTCAATTAGGTTGCTTCACTACTTACTCTAAATGACAGCAACAACTACAAAAGACATTGGTAATAATAGAAGATATAAGACTAATCTTGAACCTTCAGCTTAACTTTTAAGTGTAGGTCTTAGACATAATATTAAAACATCTACATCACTAAGCAGTCAAGACTCAAGAGCTTTATTGTTGTCAACTACATTCTACTAATTAAATTTGAATTTTAAAATGAGGCACAATAAGCCTGTGAATTGTCCTCATTTAAATTTTGATATGCACTCCAATGATGGCTTTCAGGAGACTTGATCCTTGACAGGCAATATATTCAACTGGGAAAGCAAATCAAATTATAAAAATATATGTATTTTTCAACAATATATTGAATACTACGGATCAAGTTGATTCGTAAGGCGTTGAATAAACTTACAGATCAACTTGATCCGTAAGCTTCTTATGGATCAACTTAATCCATAAGAAGCTATGGATCAACTTGATCTGTAAGGTGCTGAAGAAACTTACGGATCAACTTAATCCGTAAGCATCTTCCGCATCACCTTAATCCGTAAGGAGCTTACGGATCAACTTGATCCGTAAGTTTCTTCAACATCTTACGGATCAAGTTGGTCCATAACTTCTTACGGATTGAGTTGATCCGTAAGAAGCTTAAGGATCAAGTTGATCCATACACACACTCGTCCCTACTTATGGATCAACATACTACCCTATCGGATCAACCTAACTCCGGCAACAATGAACTAAACGACATGGTTACGACGCTTACCTCGATGGTGGACGGTGACGAAGCTCCCTCGACGGTGGACAATGGCGTTGCTCTTCACTGAAACCTCCTCAATGCACCTCACGACAAGCTTTTCACAGCAAGCTCCTCTTCACGACAACAACAGTGGATGAAGAAGAAGAAGAACCTTCCCGACAACCTCCTCTTAATGGCAACAATGGTGACAAATGGAAACGCTGGTGAGGTGAGCATGAAGAAGACGAAAACGGCTGAGGTGAGAATGAAGAAGAACAAAACAGGCTAAGGAAGAAGAAGCCGAAACGCGGGCAGGAGAGAGGGAGAGTCTCGCATTTTTTTTATAAAAAAAAATAAGCCAGGGGTATTACGGGCTTTTCACTTCAAGTGATGGGTGCACCAACAAAAATGCTGGGTGCACCTAGCAACACTCGTGTTTTTTCTTGTCCTTAACCATAAAAGGGAATAAGTAAGAAAAAATGAAAAAAATAAAAACATATAGGGGCACATCATCATCATCACAATTGACAAACGAATGTTGCTAGGTGTACCCAGTATTTTTGTTGGTGCACCTAGCACTTGAGGTGAAAAGCCCGTAATACCCTTGACTTAATTTTTTTTAAAAACACGAGACTCTCTCTCTCCCGCTACTTTGTCTCTCTTGCTGCGTTTCAGTTTCTTCTTCCTCATAGTGTTTTCCTCTCTTCTTCCTCAGACCGTTTCCTTCTTCTTTTTCCTCACCTTAGCCATTTTTGTATTGTTCTTGCTTACCTCACCGGCGTCTCTATTTGTCACCATTGTCGGGAAAGGTTCTTCTTCTTCTTCAGCCACCAACCATTGTTGTCGTGAAGAGGAGCTTGCCGTGAAGAGGTTGTGAGGTGCAGTGAGGAGGTTTCCGTGAAGAGCAACGCCACCGTCCACCGTCGAGGGAGCGTCGTCACCGTCAACCGTGGAGGTAAGCGCCGTAACCATGTTTCCGCCATTGTTGTCGGAGTAGGGATGTTTTGAAGTTTACGGATCAAGTTGATCCATAAGCACTATTCAGATAATGTATTTTATAAATACTCATAGAAGAAAATAGGAATGTAAAATGAAATGAATTTGTTTCTTGAATCCAGAATGGATTTATGTATCAGCTATTGGAAAAGCTACGAGAGTGTCTATAGAAGTTAAAGTACATACTGATAAAAGAAATTTAATGTGTTCTATTTTTTAAAACCAAAAGATATAGCTCAATTATACAAACTTGAATAGATCGAGGTGGAAAGGATCAATCATATGGCATAACAAGTATGAAAAAGTAGAACAAGGGTAGCTAATAAACCTGTACTGGCATTGATGCAAATAGAGCGCCAACCAGCCTTGAATTGACATCGCCATGGTAAAAAAAAGAAAGATTAATTTTGTTAGATTAATTAAGATGTCTAAAAGCATAAGCACATTAACATAACCCATAATTATGGTGTAAGCATCATGTGGAAAATATATTAAAAATTACAGTTGAGAGTATGTTAATAACATTTTTTTAATAAGAATCTAGGATATTGATTAACAGTTGCCTGAAAGAAATTATGATCGTTACTTGATGAAGGTGAAATACAACATCAAGTTTAAGAATAAATGAAAAAGAAAACAATTGTAGGATGAATTGGGAGAGTAACTAGTCGGTGGCATTGGCTAGTGGTAGGGAAGAACAATCCAGCTCCAACCCCAAAAAAAGTTCTTCTATTGCCGAATGTCATTTTGCAGTTCAGTTGCAAAGACATCTCCATGTTCGCTACTGCTATTGTAGTTGCTTCCCAATAATAATAATTCTTCTACGCTATGTATGACCAAATGTTCATTCTAGCAATCATTCTCACAAGATTTGTGCAACAAAAAATATATATTTTAAAATGATATATATCAACATTGATTCTCTAATAATGGAAATGGTATGGCAGAGAAGGGTTTAAGATATGGAAAATCAATCTACGCACCAAGATAATCGTTGGTTTCCACATGACTAGAGATTTGTGAGCAGTGGATAATGACTCGATCAAAATTTTAACCACATATTATAGGTATAAGTTTAAGCTAATTATTGATGAAAAAGAGTAAAAATACTAGTCGCTTAATTCTTTAAAACAATCATAATCCAATAGAAACACGTTTGTTCAATACAATGATACATGGCATGATGGTTTTTTGTTTTGGGCAATATTGACAACCGTAGGCTGAAAGTTAAGATTGGGTTGGACTAATCAATTTTGCTAGGTATTTAGGTTAACTAAGAATGGCCTAGGTAGAAATGTCTTCACTCCTCCCATGTCAAGGGTTGTTGCTTCTTGCACTTCCCAATTGTTTTCTGTAATCTTTCTAGAATTGTTTTGACCTTTCAAATTAATAATTCTGAAAGCCAAAAAGAAAATACATTCCAGAGTGTCTATGGAAGTTACGAGAGTGTCTATGGAAGTTTTGACCTTGTCCCAAGCATCTTTGCATACAAATTCCTCAGTTGCTCTACTATAAAACCCTCCATTTATAGCTGATGATCCTCCAAGAACTCTTCCTCTCAAAAGAAACCCTAGGAACTGAGCCACTAGGAATTGTACAAGGAATGGCATATAGTTTGCTTGGTGAATATGGTGCATACCTCTAATATTAACTTCAACTAATATTAACATTGGGTTTGATAGATTTTTAATTGTCTAAAATTTCTAAAAAAAATACACATTTAAACTGAACTTTTCAAATACATTAATGTAATCCTGACAACTTTGCAAATAAATAATAGACTGAATGACATCCCTATAGTCAATGAAATCTTGACAACTTACGTGACTTTGAGTCGATGAAATTTGCGTTAGAACAATGAAATTTGAGTGAATGAAATCAGTGATGGAATTTGCGGTACTGATTTGCAGATCATGGTTAGGACCAGAGGATTAGGTCGTGCCTTAGGTCACGTTATTGGCAGAGGAGATCGTGATGATTCCGATGATGCTCCGCAGCATCGATGGCCTACCGCATCCGCACGGAGGCAGCGAGTACCTGTGACTGCGGCACACGATGAGCCAGTGCTCCCTGCGCCAGATGTAGAGGTTGACGTATTTCCGGATGACCCGATGGCACCAGCTGATGTAGAGGACAGTAGGGCAGACATTCTTGCAGACAGAGGCACCCAGGCTGTTGAGGATGAGCATGAGGGATTTCTCGGGGGTCCGAGCGACCCATCCGTGCTGACCCAATATGCGGATCACGTTGCTTGTAGCGTATGGACGGGAGAAGTATTTATAATATTTATTTTTAGTTACTTTTTAGTTATACTTTATGATTGAAATTAGTTTTCCTTTAAATTATGATTTTAACGAATTTTGTGTTCCTTTATACTTCAATTCAGGAGCGTCCTGAGTTGAAGTTATCCTCTCACGGGAGGAAGGTCCATAGTTTAGGTAGGCCTGTCCTTGCCATTGAGGGACTAGTTGCTGGGACAGGACTAAGTCCTCTGATCGCGTGTTTGGTAGACATTGGCGATCGAGGAGTTTTGTCCTCATTTGTCGAGCGGTGGCACCAGGAGACGTCTAGTTTCTATCTCCTTGTGGGAGAGGTGACGATCACGTTGGACGATGTCTCGTCGCTTCTCCATCTGCCCGTGGTTGGTGACTTGCACGCCTTTCAGCCCTTGCACGTGGATGATGCGGTTTAGATGTTGGTGGACATATTGATGGTCTCTACAGCGGCTGCCAGGGCTGAGATAGGGCAGTGTCGTGGACTGCATGTACGCCTGCAATGGGTACATGATATTTACGAGCGCCGATGCCAGGTAGGTCATTGGACAGCTACAGCTCGTGCGTATCTTCTTCATCTTCTGGGTTGCACTCTGTTTGCTAACAAGAGTGCAACCAATGTTCATGTTGTGTATTTGGAGGCCTTTCGTGACCTCAGTTAGACCGGGAGGTACGCCTGGGGAGTAGCTGCGCTGGTGCATATGTACGACCAGCTGAACGATGCCTCTATCAGCAGCAGCCGACAGCTTGGCGATTACATCACACTGCTGCAGGTAAGAAACATGTTTTTCATTCGTTGAGGTTCATCAATGTTTAACTTTAAATTTTGTTAGACTTTCATTATTAATATTTATCATTTTGATGTTACCTTTGTAGTGCTAGATATATGAGCACTTTCCCTCAGTCACGGAGTCCACTGTTGATCAGGACTATGACGAGGATTCACCGCGTGCCTGTAGGTGGATTGCTACGAGGAAGACCATGAAGAGCATACATACACTGGCGTATAGGGAGCGCCTGGACCGACTCCGGATTTTGGATGTCTGTTGGATCCTATATGGGGAGCACCGACCGGTCCGGGACTTCTATATGATTTCATGCTATTCCGGTCTCTTGCGCTGGGGGCCCATTGTTTTGTATTACCGACCAGAGAGGGTCATGTGGCAGTTTGGATACACCCATACCATTTATGCTCTGCCTGTCGATTCATGGATGTCGTATGATAAGGTGGATGCACTATTCCTTATAGGTGGATGCACTATTCGGATCATATGGTTCCAGGAGGTGAGGTGTGCGCTGTGCCAGGTCAGTGTGCCAGCGACTACATGGACTGATTCTTCCGCATTTCGCATCCTTTCATGACACCAGGCCAGGCATCAGATCCTCTGCCAGATGGTCATGCTCCGTAGCCCCGAGTCGTCCCTCAGGCCCCAGAGACAGATATCCCTCATGTGCCGGAGCCAGGAGCATCGTCAACATCTATGAGGAGCCTAGACATGCAGTGGTAAGTAATACTAATAATTTACGTCAATATTTTCATAGTAATTTGTGTAATTTGTTTGTTTTGTATTTAACAGGAAGTTTGCCATGGGATTGCTGAGAGGTTGGAGCGCCATCTGAGCCTAGGGTTGGTCACGCCTGGCTCATCGACACATAAGGTGATCGAAGAATGCCACAGGATGGCCAGGAGTGTCACACAAGACCAGCTAGTATATGTTAGGTCTCGACGTAGGCAGCACACGGATCAGGCGTAGTTTATTTACATATTTTATATTGATATTCGATGTATATACATATATTGTACTTAAACACATTTCATTAGTAATGTTGATTTTATTTATTTCCATTAATAATGTTAGTTTTATTTATTTACATTGATTGTGTATTCCCTTTGCCTAATCTAGCTTATAAAATTTTATAATTTTATTCTATCAAATTAAGAAAATGTTTATTTTTAATTTCTCTCCTCAGATAAAAATCCATATTTATATTTTATAATTTTATAATTAGGCGTAACATTTATATTTTATTTTAAGAGACTAAAAAATAAAACCTTCTAATTTGAGAGACTAAAAAATAAAACTTTCTCATTTGAAGCATTATACATCAAATCACAACAAGTCTACATCTTATTCATACTCTTCATTCAAAATTACACAATTGTTTTGTTATTTTATTCACTACTTTGTCGAGACTCAAATAAGTCAATGGATTCTCTCCACATAAATTGAAATTGCATAATATAATAGTCTTGAGCCCCCATGTCCCTGTACGTACTTAAAGAAAATTGATGGGGAAAAAACTTTTAAATTAAAATTTAGAAATTACTTTTGCTCATAATTTGTCTTTAGTTGTAGTGTACGGAATCTTATAGACATATATAATACAAAAAACTACTAACTTTTATAGGTAATAATATATATATTTTCAACAAAAAAATTAAAGGTAATAATATATAATTAAGTCATACACTAGTAAGTCTTTTACAAGAAGAAAAAATGTATTTTACTAGTTGTACTTGTTTTAACCCGTGTCAAAAAAGAACATTGGATTCAATCCTTGATTCTGTGGGCAAAGTCAAAAAATAAAATTTAATCGAATCAGTAGGCACCTTCTACCAAATCCGTTTTAAAGTTTGTCATAAATCTTGTTAATTTGTTAGATAAAATAGAGAGAGAAAAACAAAAATGATTTTAACGAATTGCCTCCTTTTCTCTTTTTTTCTTATTGGGTGTCAAATATATTTATGATTTACACAAATTACGTTTGTATGGTAAAAATTAGTGATCACAAATACCGAATCGATGAATCTTATATTTTGTCGAAAAAAAAACAAATACCGAATCAAATGTGTAGATTAATTAGTGGAAACTGTAAAATTGCTTTAGTTAAATTAATAGTTTTGAGTTTAAATTACATTAACTTCAACATAGTCGAACAAAATTTAATTTGCATCAAATACTACAACTAACTCATGCTAATTTTGCGACAAGGACAACTCGTCTTCCATTTCAGGTACAGGTTTACTGAAAATAGCTAAAATTTCTATTGGCCTAATCTTTTTCCAGTAGTTAAATACAATCAACACCTTCATCACGTCATCGTTGGTTTTGAGTTCAATTATTTCGAATTTTATAACTTTTTCTGAATACTCATGGTGACTTTGTTTCCGAAAAAACAATCGCCTTACCATTTGTGTTTCATCATTACCATAAGGGGGAATCCCAGTAGGTGCAACTTGCTTGATCAAATCATTCAGTTCATCCATGGTACATCCGGTGGGAATGTCAAACTTTTTGGGATTTTTTCCTGTGAACGAGTAACCAGCAAACTCATTTTGGCGTGACATGTTCCACCTCCCATTTTAATATAGCAGGGCATCATGAGTAGGGGTCATAGTAGCTTGAAGTAAGTTTAAAATACCATCTGGGGTTCTAGCAATGCTACATAATAACTCAATCGGACCAACAAACGAAAATTCATGATTACACATTAACATTGTGTTAACATCAACATCATCTTTCAGTTGCATACATTGAAACCGAAATTGATTACCTGCATATGTGAAAGGTTTCCGGTAGTAAATTTCATCCAAAAATTGCTTGTTGGTTAGCTTAAGGGTATTGTGCATTCTGGTTTTTAACATTTGAACATCACACTCGATGGGTACTCGAATGGGGACTGGAGTGGAAGCTTGAAAGGAAACACCACTGTCGTTGTGAACAATGGATCCATTTGGAAAAATAACATCTAATGTGGAGTTCACAACTGTCTGACTGCTTGTCTCTCCCAAGAATGCCATAGTTTTTTTTTTGTAAGAGTTGGGTTACGACTGAAACTTGTGGTTTTTTACAGTGTTAGGCTGTGTCATATATATAGATGAGTTTTAATATCAGTGTTATATTTTTTAAAGATTAAAAGTACGCATGCACATGCTTTTTGTATGTGTTGTCAACTACACCAATGACGTGACATGCTTTAGCTTGCATCCGATCTGCATGTGTAGTCATGTTGTGCAAGGTCCTTTCACGTGCTTTATGTTAATGCAGACAACAATTTATCATACACGTTTTTTCACAATGTGTGTCAACTCAGACAATGATATACCATACATGCTTTTTTAGAATTAAGTAATAATTTTGTTGAGGACGTAACAAATAAATGTGAATATCCAATTCAAAATGATCAGTCATTATAAATTACATGTTCAATCATCATTTATGTCAACATAGTCTCTCTTGAACATCACGAAGCTCTTGTAATGCTGCATTCTACTAATATATGAATTTGGCCACGGCTTCGCCTGAGGATGACAATTGCTAGACCATAACAATGCTACAGGCGGTAAGAGACAACGTTCTTTTAAATAAACCTGTTGTACATACGAAAAAAGTGTTAACTCAATCCTACAAAACTCATTGCATAAATATAAAAAAAAACACTTCATATCTACAATGTACCTCAACAAAATGATTGCCATACACATGACCGATACAAATTATACGATGCAATGAAGAATTTGCCCGCGGTTGACTTCTAAGAGGAAAGAATGTCGTGCTTTGTTGTTTAGACAATGATACAACGATTACGTTATACCTTGAAGCAATGACATGTCCCATGTCTGTTATATCCATCCACTTATCCATAGTCACCTGAATGAAACAAATATACACGTCAAACTTAATTTCAAAGTTAAGTCTTAAAAAGCAAAAACATAACTTACATACCTTGGTTAACCCATCAACATGTAGTGACATTCTTAATTCCTCAAATCTCTCCATGCCACCAAAGAGTCGGGTATAGTCTTCTGAGAAATTCCCAAGTTCTTTAAGAAGATGGTAACGAACCACCGACCAAAAGTCTTCACCCATACCTAATAAACCGGCAACCGACCGATATCCACAGTTACCATAAGCTTTGACATCAACAATCTTATCAATGAAATCGTGCATAAATGGCTAAAATTGATCCAACATGGGCATCGTCGTTCTTCGATTCGGTTGCTCAGAGGATGATGCAGATTGCCTCACTGACAAATTGCTATTTTGCATAGATTCAAAGGCATCTACATACTCCCAGTAAGATGGATCACACTTTGTTGACCTTGGATTCTTGCTCATAGGTTTCTTCGGTGCCCCCTTTGTGTTAACCTTTACTGGAGGAGGACACATCGAATTCTGATCAGGGTATGCAATTTCCCAAAGTTTAGTTTTCAGAGTAAACTTGCCACAAACATCAAGTTCTTTGAATCTTTTGGATATTGTTTCTATTTCTGCCTTGATGCTCACTTCGGGCTCAAATAATCCTTGGTCTAAAAAACATAGTCTCCTCCAAAACATATGGAATGAATCCAGTGGGATGCAACCACCAACATATTTGGATACCTCACAAGCACAAGGAAGATCAAGCGTGGTTCTCACCATGCAACCACAACTTGATGGATTCTTGCCAGCATAGTCAGCACGCTCTAATTCAGCAGCAATATGATTTAAAGCATACCTTGAAACCATTCCAAGAAGCCTTCTGTATAAGGTTTTTTTGAACACATGTCCAACGACATGTGTACTTGTTTCAAATGATGCTTTAATATCCGTGTGCTACAATGTAATCATGTTGTTCATGGCATCCCACACACTGCATAAGTCTCTAAGACTGTTTTGTTACAATCTTTTTAAAGACGAGTGAGCAGATTCAACCCTACATTTCAAATACACAAATAAAAATAAACATATACAATAATACAATTCCATCAATTCATCAACGTTAATAGAAATAGTTGAACAGTTTTATACCTGTTTGTTGTTGTGTTTCCTAAGTGCATCACCTTATTAGTCTAGGCGGAAACAAATGTTTCCTTGTGTGGTATTATCCATGTTTCCTTGACATAGTCAACAAACATTGGCCAAGGTGCGCAAGCCATTTCGAACTTTTTCAGGCATTCATCAAACTGCTGTTCTGAAGGACTATCAGTCAGACATCCCCAACAATCCATGACATAATCCCAAGCATTTTTTTGCGCAATTAGTGATTTACATTTGGCCTTCACATTCTTGTTTATGTGAAATCTACACAACAAATTTGTACATTCAGGGAATACATCCTTCACTGCATTCATCAATGCTTGGTCTCTGTCAATGACAATAACTCCAGGAAGGGCATCACACTTTAAAAAAAGGCCTCAGAAGTGTTGTAAAGCCCAGACCAAATTATTAACGTGTTCACCCTCCACATATGCAAAACCGGCAGAGAATGTCATCCCAGTCGGTGTCACCCCAACAAAATCGAGCAGTGGGAGTCTGCACCAGTTTGTTTTGTAGGTCCTGTTTATCAAAAACACCAAATGACATGCATGGACTAACTTTACTGCATCATGGTGACACCAAAAGATATCACGAACCACGTCTTCATCCTTTATTCCGTGCCAATGAATATACTGATCACGTTCAAGAAGCTTCATCAGATGTTGCATTTCAAGATCGCTTCCTCTTATGGAAGAACGGAAATCACTTCTTGCATTGTATATCTATTTAATGGTCATACAACTATTGACATTGTGTTCCTTCAGAGTTAGCAGAATGTTTCTTGGCTTCACCATGGACTTCGTCATATCAACAATAAGTGTTTTTTCAGCTTTAGTCAATCGCCCCACACATGGATGTCCAACTAATGACTTGGCCAATTCATGATTATGCACTCCCCAAATCAACTTCACCATCCAACCTTCTCCTTCAACCACTGGCTTGCAACGAAGCTTGAAGGGACACCTACATTTCCTAGTCCTAGTGTCTCTTCTGATATATTCTTTTTTCCCACACCTATACTTGTCACTCCTTTCACAGCCAATCAACACAAACGTAGTCCTTCCTCTACTACCTGGGTTTGTATCCGACCTTAAAATCACCGCCACAAATCCGTTTTCATGAGCAACGGATCGAGCCCACCGCAAAACATCATCTCGGCACTCAAACACCTACAAAACAATCCACATAATTTAAGTTTTCTACCAGTATTCATTTTATTAAATCTGTGACAAACATTAACATTATAACCTGAGAAGTATTGAACGCATCGGAACAATCAACATGTGGTTCATTCGCACCACATGCTTCTTCATTTTCATAATTCATATCCGCTTGTTCAGACATTATTTCATACATCCACTCATCTTCGTACATCTAACCAACTCAAACAAAAAATGACCATACAAACAAATTAATAATTTTAAAAAAATGGAAACTAAATTCAGAAAACATCACATTTTAAAAATAGTTACTCTTCTTACGAATCAACTTGATCCGTAAGTTGGTGTGTCACTGTTACGGATCAAGTTGATCCGTAAGTAATCTGTACGTTCGCGACACAGTCACCACTTTTTGCGTATCTCGTTTGCCGCCACCGACTACCGCAACGCACCTTCACTTTCACCGCACCTAACCGTTCACAACGAACCAACGAACCCGAGACAATGTCGCACATAAACCACAAAAACAACAAACAAAAATGGCAACTATGTGAAGCACAAGAAAAAAAAAAAAAAGCTAAAGACATTTTTGCCATTTATAAATTTTGTTAGGTGCACCTAACAGCACTCTTCACCAACATACCCATGTGTTCATTCTCACAAAACAAAATGTTTAAGATACGGACACAGGGACACAGATTGCGTTAGAGAGAGAAACCTCGGATCCAAATTGTTCTTCTAAAGTTCTTATTCTAACAACAACTAACCGTATCTATTGTCGAACTCTTTCTTCCCTTTGAATATGATATATATAATATGCAACTTTGAATTGTGAGGTTAGATTCTTACCACCCACTTTCTATTCCCCTCCCATGATTACTTTGTCTTTTTTGATTGAAAGCTAAGTTTCCCTTTTTTCTTTCTTTCTCTTTCCATTTGATAGATATAGTGTGCATGTGAAGACAATGACATTTCCCAGAAAAAAGTGTTTCTTAAAGACCCAGCAAAAATTCATGCCTTTGATTCCTGAATACACACACTCCCTTCAATGCCAACACCAATACCATCTTCATGATTACGATTGCAATTTGTTTCTGTTTGGTGGGGGGATCTTAAAAATTTGAGCTTGGATGCAATGTGGGTTGAATTAGGGCAGTTATAGGAGTCCTACATGTCAGAGTGATCCTCTTGGATCTTCTACACAATGGCATTGTTCCGCAAGTTCTTCTATAAGAAGCCCCCAGATGGGCTTCTTGAAATCACTGAAAGGGTTTATGGTACGCTTTCTGCTGGCTCATTTTCTGTAAACACATTGGTTCTGGTGGAACTGAAGAGTGTTGGCTTTCTTCTCAGTGCAAATATTTCATCATCCTTATGCATATTGTCTTGGTGGGGGGTTGTGGTATGTAAGGCTTGCTTTGCAGATTCAAAGTGTGAACAATGTTGGCTTCTGTTGAATGCAAATATTTCATATTTATGCATTTTTGTGTTAGCGGGGGGTTGTGCTGTAAGGCTTGCTTTGAATATTTAAAGTTAACAATGGGAATAGTATAATGTGAAAACATTGGCTTCTGTTGAGTGCAAATATTTCATTTTTATGCATTTTGTGTTAGTGGGTTGTGGTATGTATGGGGCTTATATTGCAGATTTAGAGTGAACAATAACTATTCTACAATTTCATTTCGCAGTATGCTCAATAGGCTGTTGACATCTTGTTTGTGACTTGGCTGAATTGATGTTTTATCGCCTAGGCATACATATTATTTGTGGGAGGAATGGGGGTAATGGTAAGAACCTGGATAGAGTTGACATGAAATACTCTGCTATTTTTGTTTTCTTTGTGCAGTCAGTATTTATAAATGGTGACATATTGTCCATTGATGATTGTTGGGGACTGGTGACTGAAAGCTTGCACTATACTTGCTTGATGATTTTATAATCTCTCAGAATTTTGGCCTTTTGATTTTAGATACTTGCTACTATGCTTATATGTATTGGCATGTCATATTACTTGGTATTTGGTACATTTCTTCACCATAAAGAATTTTTATGTCCTACATATGTCTGATTGTGATTATTTTGTTGTTTCATGTTTAGTCTTTGATTACTGCTTTACCACGGATGTTATGGAAGAAGATGAATATAGAGTGTATATAGGAGGAATAATTGGGCAACTTCGTGGTCACTTCCCCGATGCTTCATTTATGGTGTTCAACATGCGGGAGGGAGATAGCCAAAGCCAGATTTCAAACATTTTGTGTGACTATGATATGACTGTGATAGACTATCCTCAACAGTATGAAGGTTGCCCATTACTTACCATGGAGATGATCCACCATTTCTTGAGATCAGGTGAAAACTGGCTTCAACTTGGCAACAAAATGTTGTCTTGATGCACTGTGAACGAGGTGGTTGGCCATTATTAGCATTTATGCTGGCTGCGCTCTTGATTTATAGAAAGTTGTTTACAGGGGAGCAGAAAACACTAGACATGATATACAAGCAAGCTCCTTGGGAACTTTTGCAGTTGATGTCACCGTTGAATCCTTTACCTTCACAATTGAGGTATCTTCAGTACATATCAAGAAGAAATGTTGGTTCAGAATGGCCTCCTCTTGATAGGGCACTTACTTTGGACTGTGTAATTATAAGACTCATTCCTAATATGGGTGGAGAGGGTGGCTGCCGTCCTATATTTAGGATGTATGGACAGGACCCTTTTATTCCTGCAGATCGAACTCCCAAAGTTCTCTTTTCAACTCCAAAAAGGAGCAAACTTGTCCGCTATTACAAGCAGGTGGTACCTAAGTCCTTTTACTTCAATATGCTTTTTTACAATTCAAGCTAGGCCATGATTCAAGATAATGAACCTACTGTTCTTTGTTTTGTTCTTACTATTTATGTTGACACGTTCCTTCCATTATATGATTATGTTAAATTATATCATTTTCAATCATAAGCAATGCTGTGGAATTCCTTTATTGAATTACTGTATACATACAGACAGGAAGACAACATATATAAAGACAATGGTAATCCAACTGAACATCACTTCTTTTCTTTTTCTTCTTAAAATATGGCAATTTTTATTCAAAGTTACCATGCTAGATGAAGTCAGTGATTACCAAAATTATTTAAATAAAATTGGAACTATGTTAATTCATTTTAAGCAGGATCTTTCTAAATGTTTTATGTCTATGCAAATTGGGGAGGGGTTTGTGTTGCAAAATGGTGGTGGGGCTGGTGGCTTTGATGCGATCTGAGAAGGGATGGTTTGAGCAGGAAATGGACCATCTTTGCTCATGAACAGAATGGAAGAAAACCTGTAGAGCTTTAAAGGAGAATACCTGTATGGAGATATTATTGTCCATGGGTTGCCAATCTAAACTAGAACTGAGAGTATGCCAATTATTTTGCAATGATGATTTATCATATCATTTCATTGTATGGGTTAAAATAAATTTTGCTCTCAAAGTAAGCAAAATTTGCATTAATTGATCTAGGGGTGTTATGATTTGTATAAATACAGTTTGTAAAACTCAACATAAATTTATGTTAAATGTAATTACAATTTGGATATTTTGTTTTAACTTTATACTACAAAGGATTTGATCAGTTGACACTGATGAACTGAGTTAAAATCAAAATGAAGTATCATTATTTCTTCATTTACCTCTATTTAAATTCTACTTACACAGGGTTCTTAAATAAGGATTTATTGTTTTCCCCATGTCCCTTTATTTATTTTGGTTACAGGCTGATTGTGAACTAGTTAAGATTGACATCCATTGTCATGTTCAAGGTGATGTCGTTTTTGAGTGTATTCATCTGAACAGTGATTTAGAGCATGAAGAAATGATGTTTCGGGTGATGTTTAATACAGCATTCATAAGATCAAATATTTTGATGCTTAACCGTGATGAGCTTGACATATTATGGAATGCTAAAGACTACTTTCCTAAAAACTTTAGAGTGGAGGTACTAATCTCTCTTTTTCTCTCCTGTTTTTAATAAATGATTAGCTATAAAACCAACTTGATGTTTATCAGGTATATATTGTATTTCTGGTTGAAGGTTCTTTTCTCAGATATGGAAGCTTCGTCTTCTGTTATTTCAATTGATCTGCCTCATGTTGAGGAAAAAGAAGGCCTACCTGTTGAAGCATTTGCTAAGGTCAAGGAAATTTTCAGCAATGTGGACTGGCTAGATTCAAAGGCAGAGGTAGCAAGTGTGCTCCAACAGATCACAGCATCAAATATCCTTCTTGAAAGATTGGACAGTGGGGTTTCTGCTTCAACAAGTGGCTTGCGAAAGGAGTCATCTGGAAAATTTAAACTTGATTCGGAGAAACACAGTGATTCAAAGAATCTGACTTCAACAGTTCAGGAGAAACTTTCTATGTCCTCCATGGGATCATCAGTGGATGTTCCTATGGATAATAAGACAGAACCATTACAATCAAAGGCATTGCCAGGAAATAACATTGAGAGTCTTGAATGTTTAGGTCAGGGGAACCAACCTATTGCCTCATTTGGGCTCTCAACAGATTCAGATTCTACCGAAAAGGCACACAATGATTCAAAGAATCTGACTTCAACAGTTCAGGAGAAAGTTTCCACCTCCCCCTTGGGATCATCAGTGGATGTTCCTACGGAAAATAAGACAGAACCATTACAATCAAAGGCATTGTCAGGAAATAACTTTGAGAGTTTTGAGTGTTTGGGTCAGGGGAACCAACCTATTCCCTCATTTGGGCCCTCAACAGATTCAGATTCTTTTAAAAAGGAGGTTGAATCATTAGAAACAAAACAATCATTGGAAAATGATACCAAGTTTACTGCATGTATGGCTCACGAGAATCAATCTATCCCCTTAATTGAGACATCAATGGATGCAAATTTAATAAAAAAGGAGAGTGGATCATTAGAATCCAAGGAGAAGGATATTGAGTCATTAGCATCAAAGAATCTTTTGGAAAATGACACCATGTGTCCTACATCTGTAGCCCAGGGGAAACAATCTGTTCCCTTAATTGAACCATCCACTGATTCAGATTCATTGGAAAAGAAGACTGGTTTGTTAGGGTCAAAGGAGAAAGCAATTGAATCACTAAACTCAGAGGCATTGTTGGAAAATGGTAGCAGATTAAAATTTGAGCCAAAGCCACTTCCAGAAATTGATACAAGAAGTCCTACTTCTGAAGTTGAAGGGAAACGTTCTATGTCCTCATCTGAATCTTCTAGTAATGCTCCTATGGAAAAGTACAAAGATCCTCTAGAATTAAAGGCATCGCCAGAAGATAACATCAAGACTCTTGCATCCATGAGTCAGGGGAAACAACTTATTCCCTCATTTGGACTCTCAACAGATTGTAGTTTTACTGAAATACCAATTGTATCATTAGAATCAAAGGCATTGGTGGAAAACAATGCCAAGGTTCCTACATCTATGGCTCATGGGGAGCAGTCTATGCCCTTAATTGAACCATCAAAAGATGAAAATTCAATGAAACAGAAGATGGGATCATTAGAGTCAAAGGAAAAGGATACTGAATCATTAGAATCAAAGTCATTGTTGGAAGATGATACCAACTGTCCTCCATCTATTGCTCAGGGTAAGCAATCTTTTCCCTTAATTCAACCATCGACTGATGAAAATTCAACGAAAAAGATGGGACAATTAGAACAAATGGTATTGCCTGAAAATGATGTCAAGAGTGTCAAATCCACAGTTCAGAGGAAACAATATGATCCCTTACTTGAGCCGCCCATTGATGCAAACCTAATTAGAAAAAAGATTGAACCTCAAGAATTGCAGGTTGCACTTCAGCTTCCCACTCAATCTAAAATAATTTCACCATGGGTGCGTCCAGCTGTTCGATCTGCTTCAGCTTCTTATTTTAACTCCTTGCAAGGTTCACCTGTAGCTATCTCAAGGTATCATAGTGCACCATCAGCTCTTGGAATAACATCTGTGTTGCAGGATCATGCACCAATGGATATCAAAGAAGTCACTCATGCAGTGACAGTATCTCCTCTGCCTTCTACTTTGCCTCCTTCTGACTCCAAGGTGCAAAATTCTTTAGAGCCTAGTTCTACCATTGTTCCTCCAACATCATCACCACCATTGCTTCCATCTTTACCATTAAAAACTTCAGTTGATGCTCTTACTGCCATGGAAAAGACTTTTGGATCCTTTGCTCCTGCAGCTGTCACTGCTCTTCCACCACCACCACCACCACCTCCTCCTCCTCAGAGCGAGCATACTTCAAAATTGATGCAATCTAATGTTACACAGTACCCTGAAAATACAATGCTAGATGAAGGTAAGAAATCATTGGTTAGTCCTCCTCCATCCCTTTCAATGCCTGCTCCTCCAACCACATCTCTTTCTTCTCCATCATCTGCCACAAAGAGCTCATCCTTATCTCATCCTCCACCCCCTTCCCTTCCTGGAACATCACTTTCCACTGCCAAAGATGCATTTAAAGGTCCTCCTCCACCACCGCCTCCACCTACCCCTCCACCTTCAACCAATCAGGCTTCGTCATCCTTGATACCTCCTCCTCCTCCTCCACTGCCTGGGTTTCCTTATTCAGCCTCTCACCCTCTTTCTTCTTCATCGAGTATGAGCAAGTCTGTTGCTACACCTGGCCCTCCTCCCCCACCTCCACCTCCTAGTCATTCTGGTTCTACTCCATCACCATTAGCACCACCCCCCCCCCCTCCTCCAGCTTCCGCATCCCAAAATTCTTTGTCTAAGAACTCTGCAAATGTTCCACCTCCCCCACCTCCCCTTTCTGCCAATGGGTTGTCAAAATCTGCAGTTCCTGGACCACCTTCTGCTCCGTTTAGTGCAAAGGGACGTGGCAGCCTGTTGCGAGCTAATCCAAAAGGTCAATCTCAGACTAAAAGGAGCAATCTGAAACCTTACCATTGGTTAAAATTAACGAGGGCCATGCAAGGAAGCTTATGGGCTGAGACACAGAAACTAGATGAATTTTGTAGGTATGTATTAAGTCTTTCTAACTTTAGTTATAAAAATCTGAACTTATATGAATTGTGTTTACTGTTTTTTCTTATTTTAAAACCTTTTTGGTCTTAGGGCTCCAGAGTTTGACATGTCAGAACTTGAGAGTTTGTTCTCTGCAGCTGCACCAAATTCTAATGATGGAAAAGGAGGAAAATTGAATCGCCGCTCCTCGCAAAAAGTTGACAAAGTTCAATTGGTATGCCTTTTCATTAATAGTTAATACCTGTCCAGCCTAATTAGGTCAGATATTAACTAGTGTCCGCTGTTAGTAAAGACAACAGAGAAGTAGCTTTTCATCTTCATTTATCATCCCGAAAGGTCCCAAAAAAGCCCTTTATCTATTCTCATACTTTTGAAATCATTAAATTATTAGGTCTAAAATTTAAAAACAAAATTATTAGAAATTGAAATTTTTATATAAGTGCTTCAATTCCACCATTTTCTCTTGACCGTGCACATGTATGTGTAATGTTTTTCATTATAGGAACATTTATCTGTGTGAATTGGTTGTGATCTATCTGTGTAGGTTTTGTTTAGTCTCCTGGCTGTGTCTTATGCCATTCATGAAGGCTTAAGTTCTTCATATAATTCTTGTCAAGACTCAAGAGTCAAGACTTTTTATAGAATTTGAGTTCTTGAGAAAAGATTCGTGTTACATTGCAGATTGAGCTCAGGCGGGCGTATAACTGTGAGATCATGCTCACAAAAGTCAAAATCCCTTTGCCTGATCTGATGGTGAGATACTATTCATTATGATATTTATTAACACAATTGCTATGAACTTTTGATTTGAATTTATGTCCAAGAGAACATTCATTCTCAATCATTATTTTAAACCTTTGTAAATCATAACTGCTTAAGGAATAAGTGATCTGGAAGAATTTATTGTTTCAAATGGGTACTTTTTGACTTATCATGTGAGTGTATACTCTAAGTTAATTCTACTAGTTACAGCTTTTCATAGTCAACCTTCTCACTTGGCTAATGCCGCACAAATTGCACCGCCTCCTTTTTCTCTAGCCTTTTCTAATCACATTGCACATGCCATGATCCTCCGCAACCACCACCAGCCATTTTCACTGACTTCCTTAGGTGGTATGAGGAATGTTAGGCCTTTGGTTCCACTGTAAAATAGTATATTATGACACTCTAAAATGTTTTGTTCTTTCTTCCTCCAAATCTTCATAGGCAATTTAAACAAACCTGATTTATTCAATTTAGTGTTGTAGAACCTTCTAAACCAAACTCAATTTACACTTTCAGTTCACCTAATTGAGAAAACAAAATGTATTTCTAAAGTATTCTGGCCATTAGGTATTCGATATTGTTCGCCTGAGCAGATATCACGTGGTTGGGTTATACCTGAATAGCTGGTGATTATATTAACAACCAATAATGAATTTATGACATTTTGAAGGTAGCGTAAGCTATATAATCTAGCTTTAATTAAGAACTTGCTTATATTGTTATTATTTTATTATTATATTCAACTTTGAATTCAATAATTGGTCATATTTTAACACTTTAAACCTGCAAAAGGTTTAAGATGTGTCATTTCTTCCTTGAAAAAAATACCTATCATGGTCATCTTACACTCCCTTTGCCTTAAAAAAGTTAATTTAGTAGTTGTCATTTAATCCTCCTTGTAATGTTATTTGTCACATAATTTTTTTCTTGACTACTGAATGCCCTTATTTTGTTTGAAGTTTTAATTGAAAATCCCAAATTTTAAACCATTCAATTAGTCGGATAGGAATGCCTCCAATCACAGAGAAACATGCCAATTTATACATGTATTCTCTCGTGCCAATCGTTGTCTTTCAGTGTGCTGTGCTTGCATTGGATGATTCAGTATTGGATGTTGATCAAGTTGAGAACCTCATAAAATTCTCTCCAACCAAAGAAGAGATGGAAACGCTGAAGGTATCATGCCCTTTTCTTGTTTCTTTTACCAGAACTTTATGTCATAAGGGGAACATCAGCAACTTTGCTACAATCTATGTTTATTTAAGCTACAGCCGTACTTTGTGTGCAGAACTATAATGGGGATAAGGACAACTTGGGAAAGTGTGAACAGGTAAGTGGAGTTTTACCATTTGTTGCTTTTAACTCATTTTTCCCACTTAAGCAACTTGTGTTAGGATGACTTGTCTAGCATTAATGGAACAATAAAAGTTTAATCAGTAGTGAACAATATAACTAGACCCACCAATCTCTCTCTCTTTTTTGTATTTTATTTTATTTTTTATGTAAACCTGTGCATACATTTATGACCAGTGTTAATTTTGCAAATAGAGATATCATTTAAGGTCAAGCTCAAAAATGTCATGATGAGAGAGAAAGGTAGAGAGAGAAACAGAGGGTGGGTGAGTGAGTGAAACAGAGAGTGGGTGAGAGAGAGGTTCCAGCTCGGCTACGCCAGAAACGGGTACTGCCATCACGATGCTGATACAGTGGTGGCACAAAGAGAGGCAGGGAGGAGTAGAAACTAGAGGAACGCCTCAGATGTTTGTTCGTTCTACTTCACATGTTTCTCGAAAGACATGAAGGAAAAGGACTTATGGATTGGGTTCAAGAAGTGGGGCGATGTTAGGGAGGTGTTCATTGCAAACAACAAGAACAAAAATGTAGGAGATACGGTGTTGTTCGTTTCAAAGGGTTGATGACGTCAAAAAACTAGAGAGACAACTGGATTCTTTGATCATCGGAGGACTGAAACTACATGCGAATCTCCCGAAACATGTAAGGGAGTGGAAGTCGACAGAGTATACCAACAACGATCATCAGCACAGGAAGGGACTACTCAAGGAGAACCTAGCTAACTGAGTCAACGACAAGGGCAGGGAAGGGAAAGAACTAATGGCACTGTATGGTGGACATCAGGAACAACACCACCAACAATAGACTGCCCCTAGCTCATACGCTAAAATTGTAGCAACAGACAACAATACTACGACCAAGAGGTGGATACCGACACATGCGCAGATGCTGAGAACGATCTCCCACTCGTTAGTCCAGGTAGCGATACCCATGGAGCAGAGGACATGGTTCAGCACTGCCTGGGTAGGTACCGAGGAATCTGGCAGCATTCGATAGGCTAGAAGACGAAATTATGTGGGATGGAGATGAAGATATCAAGCCAAGGTACCTTGGCGGTGACATGGTGTTACTTAGGGGCCTCACTGATACGAGAGCAGAAGAAATGTATAAAGAAGAGGCTGAAAATGGGTTGTCAATGTTCCATTCGCTGGAGAAATGGAACCCAAACTTGAAACCTGGCTTCAGGCTTGTTTGGGTTCTTTGTTGGGGAATCCCATTACATGCATTGGATGTGGAAAGCATCAAGAAGATTGCGATAGGGGTGGGGGAAGTGGTAGACATTGATGACGATGCTGAAGACATGCAATGCTTGGACAGAGCACGAGTGCTCGTCAAAACACCATGGCAACCCATAATCAACCACACTGTAACAACGACTATTAATGGGTGTGATTATGTGATCAACATAGTAGAGGAGACGTTCTACTTCCCGTGTAGGTGTAAAAACTGTGGGGGGAGTATGTTCGGGTCTTTAGAAGAAATCTTTTCCGACGAAAGCAAACTAGGGTTGGCTCTATCGTCGAAGATGGCGTCGTCCGACGGTGAAGTTCTAGCGATAGCTAGCCTACAGGTCAAAACTGGAGTTGAGCAAAATAGGAGCGTTGGGGATCACAATTATCCACTGGTCACTGTGTCATGCCAGTACTCCTGGGTATAACCAGGACTTACTGACACATGGACCTAATCATAGTAGGCTCTGTAACACAAGCCCTGAACAAGGGGAAGCTAATGGAACTAAGTTTGACGGAAGATAGAGTGCTCACCAGGCGCGGTAGGAAGAAGCTATGGTTGACAAGAACAAAGAAGGTAACGGTCAGAAATTGCTGTTATGGGAGGATCAACAAAACAAAAGCTATGCCTTGTCACCACTAAAATTAGCTTCCAGTCCTAAAGCATGTGAACTGTTAAAGGAAGCTTCTAATGATTGGGACATGGCAAAAAGCATGGGAGTAAAATACAGCAACCAGGAAAACAAAATGATAATCAAATTGGTCAGTATGGAAGAAAGAGATAAGGGAGAGGCTCAGAAGCTGGGAAATAGTGAAGGTGATTGATGAAGATCATGTCATACAATATAAGGGGGCTGGGGAGGGGGTTAAAGTGGGCCTCAATCAGGAAATTGGTCAAAAGAGAGTGTGTAGAGATGCTTTGCTTACAAGAGACTAAAAAAGATGTGATGGACAAGGCTCTATGCCAAGCTTTGTGGGGTGATTCTGATGTTAAATGGGAACTACAGCCGGAATGCAATGGTGCTGGAGGTATTCTGTGCATGTGGAGTGAGCAAATATTCAAACTAGAGAAGAAGATTATTGGCTGTGGCTTCATTTACTTGGAAGGAATATGGGTTGCTGAAGGTGCCAAAGTGACGATAGTGAATATATACTCACCATGTGACCTAGCTTTAAAGAGAAGCCTATGGGAACAAATTAGACAGATTAGGAATGCAAACTTGGGAGGTCTATGGTGTGTGGTAGGAGATTTTAATACTAGTAGACGACCATCAGAAAGACTAGGTGTATGTCAGAGGGTACAGGATGAGAAAACTATGAAGGAGTTCAATGAATGGATTGCAGATTTGGAGGTTGAGGATGTGCCTTGTGTGGGGCGAAAATTCACCTGGTATAGACCAAATGGGACAACCAAAAGCAGATTGGACAAATTTCTTGTATCTGTAGAATGGACTGTCAAATGGCAAGGTAGTACTCAGTTTATCCTGGATCGTAATTTCTCAGACCACTGCCCAATTCTGTTGACATCCACAAGAAATAAAAACAAGAAAGCTTTGGCAGGAGGAACTGTGGGTAGCAGCACACTCAAATGAATTCATTTTGAGGCAAAAGGCAAGGACTAGATGGATTAAGAAAGGGGATTGTAACTCTAGGTTCTGACACTTGATTGTAAATTGTTAGCAAAGATTCAATATGATTAGAGGAGTGTTTGTTGATGGATGCTGGACTGAAGAGCCTTACAGGGTTAAAGAGGAAATTAGACAGTTTTAGAGGAGATTTGAGGAGCCTGAGAAGGAAAACCTATACTAGATGGGGTCAGGTTTCGATCCATTGGTCAGCATCAAAAAGCTCTCCTAGTGGCTCGGTTTGAAGAGGAAGAAGTGAGAGCTGCTGTGTGGGAATATGGCAGTGCAAAGTGTCTTGGGCTAGATGGACTCAATTTCAAGTTTATCAAGGAATTCCGGGATGTCATCAAACCAGATTTGCTCTGTTTTCTTGATGAATTCTATGTCAATGGCATCTTTCTGAAAGGGAGCAATGCATCATTCATGGCTTTGATCCCTAAGGTCCCTGACCCCCAGAATCTCAATGAATATAGACCTATTTCATTAATAGGCTGTATGTATAAAATTGTGGCTAAGTTATTATCTGGCAGGTTGAAGAAGGTGCGACTAGCTATTATAGATGAACACCAAATCGCTTTCATAGAGAGTAGACATTTGCTACACAGCATGGTAATTGCAAATAAAGTGGTTGAAGAAGAAAAAAGATGCAACACAACCTGCCTTGTGTTCAAAGTTAACTATGAAAAGGCATATGATTTAGTATCTTGGGATTTTTTGCTATATCTGATGAGGGGGATGGGTTTCTGCAATAAATGGATATCATGGGTTGATGGTTGCCTGAAATCAGCTTTCATTTCCATACTGGTTAATGGGAGTCCATTAGCAGAGTTCATCCCTCAAAGAGGACTTAGACAAGGGGATCCACTAGCCCCATTCCTATTCAACATTGTAGCAAAGGGCCTAACTGGCCTGATGAGAGAAGCGCAAGAGAAAAACCTGTTTGAGGGATTTAAAGTAGGCACAAACAACGTAGACATCAGTACACTACAATATGCAGATGATACGGTGTTCTTTGGGTCAACATCGATGGCAAATGTCAGAGCAATCAAGGTGATGCTAAGGAGTTTTGAGTTGGTCTTGGGGCTAAAGATAAATTTTGATAAAAGCAGTTTTGGGGCGATCGGGATGTCTGAGCAAGGGATGCATAGTGCTTCCACTTATTTAAATTGCCCTTTTCCTATTTGGGTATCCCCATTAGGGCAAATCCAAGGTGTAGTGAGTTATGGGAACCTATAGTCAGGAAGTGTGAGAGAAAGCTGACAAAATGGAAATAGAAATATCTTTCTTTTGGGGGAAGGGTGACTTTGATGAAGTTAGTCCTGAACTCGATACCTATTTATTTCTTTTCTTTTTTTAGGGCCCGAAGAAGGTGGTGAATAGGTTGGCAAGGCTGCTGTGGTGGTTATTATTATTTTTTTTTTTTGGGGGGGGGGGGGGGGAGGGGGGGACAATCGGATTAGAAAAAGATTGCATAGATGAATTGGAGAATAGTTTGCTCACCAAAGGAGAAAGAGGGCTTGGGTGTAAGGGATTTGGTGAAATTTAACTATGCTCTACTTAGCAAATGGCCTTGGAATTTGTTTCACCAACATGGAGAGTTGTGGGCACAAGTGCTGGAGTCAAAATATGGTAGATGGAAGAACTTGGATAGAACAAGAAGGACTAACAGAGAATCCCTTTGGTGGCAGGACCTTAGCTTCATCTGCTATTCGACAGAGGAAGGAAGCTGGTTCAAGAGTGGGTGCAAATGGAATGTTGGGTGTGGATGAATGGTACTTTTCTGGGAGGATGGGTGGAAGGTTGATGGGGTACCGCTGATGGTGAAATACCCAAGATTATATCACATTTCTCAACAGCAACAAAAATACATTCAGCAGATAGGGGCAATATCAGATGCAGGGTAAGAGTGGTGTCTTTAGTGGAGGAGGTTGCTGATGGAAGGCGAAATAGACCTGCTGCAAAATTTATGGAGGATATAGAGGGTCTAGTACCATAAGTGCAGCAACGGGACACATGGAGATGGGAGGGAGAGACAAGCGGAAGATATACAGTGCGGAATGCATATAGGTTGTTTGATAGGGGGTCGCCTAATGAGAATCAGGATGGAGTGTTTAATATAATATGGAAGCTTAAAATCCCTAGTAAGGCCTCAATCTTTGCTTGGAGATTAATCTGAGACAGACTACCAACAAAGTGCTATCTGAGAAGGAGAAATATCGAAATCTACGACGTCAGCTGCCCTTTTTGCAGGAATCATGGCAAGGATGCATCTCACCTATTTTTTAACTATGACAATATTCTTCCATTATGGTGGGAATCCATGTCCTGGTTAAACAGTGTGGGTGTATTCCCAGACACTTTGAGGGCCCATACACTCTGAGGGCCCATTTCCTCCAACACTCATACTGTAATTTGGAGGACATTAAGATACAGCGCTGGCAGACTTGGTGGATATCCTTGACATGGTGTATTTGGCACCATAGAAACAGAGTCATTTTCTCAAATGACAGCTTTAATGCCTACAAATTGATGGAGGATGCTTTTTTCCTCTGCTGGACATGGCTTAAGAATTTGGAAAAAGGATTTCATACTCCATTCCACTTCTGGTCCAGCAATATTAGGGAAGGGTTCTGTGTTTAGGGGGGGATTAGCATATAGCTTTCTGGTGTTGGGGTGCCTAACCTGCCATCAGACCTATGGTTACCTAATTCTTCATGTATTACTAGTATTAGGTCACCATAGCTCTGCAGAGTATGGTGCTAGGTTGTATATATAACAGTACCACCTGTACTGATCTTCATATTATATACAATTCTACTATAACTTTACTGATAAAAAAAATAAAATTTAAGGTCAATCTCTCTAATATATCTAACTCGCTATATATAGTTTTCGCAATGCAAATCATCTTCAAGATTGCTTTTATTTATTTTATTTTTTTTACATTTCATTCTTATTTGCTTTTGCATTTTGTGATAGTTCTTCTTAGAATTAATGAAAGTGCCAAGAGTGGAAAACAAGCTAAGAGTTTTTGCTTTCAAGATGCAATTCTTATCCCAGGTCAGAAGACGAAGACAACCACACAATGTTTTTAGTTATTAAATAATTCAGTTTTTCCTGCCATTAAAATTTTAGCTGTTCTGATGCACCTTGCCATGTAATAATATTCAAGTAGGTTTCAGAGCTTAAAAGGGACTTGAATATTGTAAATAATGCATCTGAACAGGTAAGCCATGCATTTCTTTTTTTTTCTTTTTTTTTTTCTTTTGAATACTCTATTTCCTTAGTCACTGTCATTTTCCTTCAGCTTCCATAGTTATGTGTATCAGATAAGGAATTCAGTCAAATTGAAAAGAATCATGCAGACCATTCTTTCTCTGGGTAATGCTTTGAACCATGGAACTGCAAGAGGTGAGTTAAAGCTTTAGTATTCACCATTTCACCATCACAAATCATATTTGTGGAAAAATAATGTAGAAAATTTTATAATCAAGCTTGGACTTTTCAGATACTCTTAAGGGCTTGTTTGAGTAAGCTTATTCAAGAGCACTTCTAAGTTCTAAGAGAAGAAAATAAGAAGAAAAAATGGAATGAGTATTTCCATAAGCTAAAATTAGCTTATGCATAAGTTACAAATAATCTTTTAAAGAAGCTAAGTTGGCTTGGTGGTAAAAGGAGAAGGGAGGGAGGTAGGGAAAGGTCGTGGGTTCGATTCCCCCCGCTAACAAAAAACTAACAATTAATAACTAACATTTGCCGATAAAAAAAATAAAAATGAGAGAGCTTCTACTAGTTTTAGCTTATGCATATGCTTGTTTTAGCTTATGCATATGCTTGTTTTAGCTTATGCATATGCTAATTTTAGCTTATGGAGAAATTCATTTCATTTTCTTCTTCTAGAAGTGCTTCTGGATAAGCTTATTCCAACAGACCCTAAGTCATATAATTTATGTGCAGTTGTGCATTCTATAGTTTATGTGTAACATTTATTCTTGGTCTTCATAAATTAAATTTTATTGGAAATAGCACCACTGTAGTCTTGATTGCTTTATTGTTAATTTATATGATTTTTGTAGGTTCAGCTGTTGGGTTTCGATTGGATAGTCTCCTTAAACTCACTGATACACGAGCCAAAAATAACAAGATGACTCTTATGCATTATCTTTGTAAGGTAAATCACCTGGTGTCCTTAAATTTCAATATTAATTGTTTCTGTACAGGGTGTTTAGTTCCTCCTTTGTGTACAAATTGTAAGTAAAATGATACTGTTTTATGAAAACATCTTCATTTCTTAGTATATATTGATGCAATGAAATGCAGCATGTAATAAGGTTGAGAGAGTAATTTATAGTTTACTCTAAGACTTCCTTGGCATATTGTTTGTCTGTTTATATGTGCTATATTTTGACAAACAAATATATTGAATTTGTCTGTTTTCTGCTGATTAAATTTTTAAGTGATGGAAGGTATTGAAGAGACTAGAGGTTGTGAAATGCTTGAGTGCTTAACCCACTCAGCTGATCTATATTTATATAGACTTAGGGAGTAAATACAATGTGAAATTTACAAGAATATTAATGAAGTTCTAGTACCTATGTACATGCATATGAATTCCTAGATACATGAATATGTGACTAACTAGGTACATTAGTAACTATTATTTATCGGAACAAGTACCCATGCAATGTGTGGAACAAGTAACCATACAATGTGTGTAATTCCAACACTCCCCCTCAAGCTGGAGCATATTTTTTTTTTTTGGTCTGCAAAGATAAATATATATATATTGAATAAAAAGTACCAGAGGTACTATTACAAAATTAAAGTCCATATAATTGGTTCCTGAAAGCAGACAACACAGTCTGATAAGGAACCAAAATATGGAGGGAATACATATAAATTAAAACCAAGAGTATTTCTTGGTCCCCTTAGAGATTTTGTAAAGATGTCTGCTAGTTGATCATTAGAACTAACGAATTCAGTAATAACTTCCTTAGAAAGGACTTTCTCCTGGACAAAATGACAATCAATCTCAAGATGTTTAGTTCTCTCATGGAATACTGGATTAGAAGCTATATGTAGGGCTGCCTGATTATCACAACATAGCTTCATTTGTTGAGTATTTCCAAACTTCAATTCTTGAACAAGTTGTTTAATCCAAATGAGCTCACAAGTGGCTACAGCCATAGCTCTATATTCAGCCTCTGCACTAGACCTTGCAACAGCATTTTGCATCTTACTCTTCCATGAGACAAGATTTCCTCCAATAGACACACAATATCCTGAAGTGGAATGCCTATCAATGGGTGATCCTGCCCAATCTGCATCGCAAAATCCAACTATTTGAGTGCTTCCTTTGTCTTCATAGAGTAGTCCTTGTCCTGGGGTCCTTTTAATGTATCTCAAAATTCGAATTACTGCATCCCAATGATCATTATGAGGAGACTGCATGAATTGACTCACCACTCCAACGGCAAAGGAAATATCTGGCCTTGTAATAGTGAGGTAGATAAGCTTCCCAACCAATCTCCGATATCTTTTAGGATCAGAATAAGGCTCCCCCTGATTGGGTAGCAATTTTTGATTTGGATTCATGGGACTTCAATTGGTCTACAATCTGACATACCAGTTTCTTTAAGTATGTCTAACACATACTTCCTTTGTGAGATAATTTTTTTTTTGCTCAGCAAAAATAGGATATTATTAAAATAGAATAGTACCAGAGGTACTAGAAAGATACATGTTAAAGTAAGTGAATAGCTGATTCTTGTGTATTCACAGAACCAAGCTATTGGAGTTGCAGCTGTTACATGATTACAAAAACTCCTATCCCCACCTAAGTAGTGAATGCTTCCTTTAGGTTAGAGGACCATTGGTTGAAGTGTGTACCAAAATCCTTCTCCATGGATTTGACCCACGTCCAGAGTAAGAGAACCACATCATCCAGCAGTTTACTACCATTAAACGTGTGGTTTTGGAACACTATTTTGTTTCCATGGTTCCTTTGTGAGATGATAATTCCATCTTTTAACTGAGCAACTTCAATTCCAAGAAAATATTTAAGTTTTCCCAAATCCTTAGTCTGAAAATGACTAAATAAATGTTCCTTCAGTTGAGAAATTTTTTCTTGGTCATTTCCTGTGATGACTATATCATCTACATAGACCACCAAGTAAACACATCTACATAGACCACCAAGTAAACACATCTGCTTCATTTCGTGGGGATTGTTTGAGTCCATGAAGAGACCTTCGAAGTTTGCAAACCAAGCTAGACTCCCCTTGAGCAACAAATCCCGGTAGTTGCTCCATATAAATCTCCTCTTCTAATTCTCCTTGTAGGAATGCATTTTTAATATCCAACTGATACAATGGCCAATGACGGATGACAGCTATGGCAAGAAAGAGCCGAACAGAAGTAATTTTAGCCATAGGGGAGAAAGTATCTCCATAATCTAGGCCATAAATCTGGGTATAACCTTTGGCTACCAATCGAGCTTTGAGGCGATCAATCTGTCCATTGGTCCTAACTTTTATAGCATATACCCACTGACAACCAACAGGTTTCTTGCCTGGGGGAAGAGGAACCAGCTCCCAAGTACCATTATGCTCCAAAGCCTGCATTTCGTCAATCATGGCTTATCACCATCCCGGATGATCAAGTGCTTCACAAAGATTTTTAGGAAGAGAAATAGAAGATAAAGAGGAAACAAAAGAATGGTACGAAGAAGAAAGACGATGATAACTTAAGAAGTTATAAATAGGATAAAGATTACGTGTAGACCGAGTACCTTTCGTAAGAGCAATGGATAAGTCAAGATTCTCTTCGGATAGACTTAGGGAGTAAATACAATGTGAAATTTACAAGAATATTAATTAAGTTCTAGTACCTATGTACATGCATGTGAATTCCTAGATACATGAATATGTGACTAACTAGGTACATTAATAACTATTCTTTATCGGAACAAGTACCCATGCAATGTGTGGAACAAGTAACCATAGGGACCATATGTCACCTTCCCTTTGGTCCTTGAAAATACGAATGAGAAAATAGGGCTGTAGATGTTAGCAAGTTGGCAATCAATATAAATATAAGATCTTCCTCATGACATAAAAGTTAACTGTCTTAAAATTACTATAAACTTGAGGGAGCATAATACATTTCCAGCAGAGCTTATAAGAAGGAAGTCCCAAGAAGCATGAAAGAAAGGCATGATTTGTATATATGGAATAATTGAGGGTCTGTAGCCAGTATATTTAGGTAGTGAACTGATGTTTCTTATTGGCTAAATGTCACTTTTGGTCCATTATGTTTTAGTGTTTTTTCACTTTGGTACATTAAGTTTTATAAAGTTTCATTTTGATACTTTATGTTTTCAAAAGTTCTACTTTGGTATATTAAGTTTTAAAAGTTTTATTCTTTTATGTTTTCGGAAGTTTCATTTTGATAATTTCTTTTGTTTTTCATTAAAAACGTTAGTGCTCAGTCAATGCTTTAAATTTTGAAATAATTAATTATTTTAGACGCCACTATTTTAAATTAATTATTTTATATATATTTAGTGCTCTGTCGAAATTTAAAACATTGACGGAATACTAATGTTTTTAACCTAAAAAGAAAGAAATGATCAAAATGAATATTTCAAAAACATAAACGATCAAAATGAAACTTTTAAAACTTAATATACTAAAATGAAACTTTCGAAAACATAAAGGATCAAAATAAAACTTTTAAAACTTAATGTACAAAAATGAAAAACACTAAACATAATGAACCAAAAGTGACATTTAGCCTTTCTTATTAAAATTGAGAACTAAATGGACATAATTGAACCTCAAATGCTAACTCAAGGGGAAGGATTCCCTAAGTCATTACTAGGATTACTTTGGCCTTATATAAAATACAGCCAATGTGGGATCTTAACGTCACCTTCATGCCCCAAACTAGACATTGGAATGTGAAGTTTGCAAGAATGAACATCTATAGGTGGTCCAAGGACTAGAGTAACAGACCATACCTAACTAGTTCGAGGTAAGAGGACTGTGCAATTCACCATAAGGAATACTTTGGTGGTATACCCAACCAAAAGGGATCTTAACAATTCCCGAATTGCAATAACCTAATGTGATTTATATATGCCTTGAGCTTTTCTCTTCAAAGAAGAAATATAAGTTGACTCAGATTATAACAGGATCAAGAGTATTCAAGGATGGATGAAAACAAATAGAAAGAAAACAATACAATACACCGGAAAGTCCTGATTCATATTGAGAAAGATATCATTTCCTTCTCCAATATTGAAATATCCATCCCTCTCGGCTTGTTGAGAAGTATTTATGTTTCTTCCTTTGGGAATTTGACTCAGTGGTTTGAGATAGTGAGAGAAATAGATGGCTTACTTTCTCTATATAAAGATTGACTTACTACTAAGTACTAACTATTGTTACAAACTAACAATTAACATTTGCCGATAAAGAAAAAACAAAAACTATTGTTTTCCATCAAGGATTTTATACATTGGGAAAAAATATGGAAAAGGACTAAAATTTGCATTGTTGGAAGCCTTCCCTCGTGGTGCTTGACTGTTGTAATGATGCTCTATTTGGGCCATTTTGAAGACAGGTATCTACATGTGAAATTGTTAAGTAAATATTTTCAAGAGAAACTATGAAGCTAGTGTACTAGAATCTTTTTTCCTCTACTCTTTTCAGTAAAGAAGAAATAGAAACATGAAGTTAAGGAGACAGAAAAAATAGGTTCACTCTACAAATATATTGTAACATTGTAACATAATTGCAATGCATATTGACAGTTAGAATATTTCATCTTTTAGGATATCTTAGATTCTCTCTTAGGGTCAGTTTTCCTATTTCCTCATTACCTCTTGGAAATGATCACCATATTTCCTTATTTTGTCATGATTTTCTTAGAGATTCAACTGCAAATGTATGTTCTTATACAGAGTACAGAATTTCCTGCATTGTGCTTATTGGTTATTACACCATAAGTCTGCCAGAGAATTGTCCAGCTGTGTTGTTGAATGTATATTTTTGGCTTTGCACTGTCCTGTGAAATAAGCCAGATAGTAATTGTTTTGATGATTGTTGAGTTGTAGGTGCTTGCCGAAAAGCTTCCAGAACTTCTAGATTTCCACAAAGACCTAGGGAGCTTGGAGGCTGCAACCAAGGTTTTTTCTTTTTTATTCTACTGTTATATCAGCCTCAGGTGATTTCAGTTCTTTCTGTTTGAATTTTGGTGTAAGCTGAGTTATAAGCTTGATTTCATACAGATACAATTAAAATATTTGGCAGAGGAAATGCAAGCTGTTAGTAAAGGACTGGAGAAAGTAGTTCAGGAATTGACTGCATCAAAGAATGATGGACCTGTGTCGGAGAACTTCTGCCAGGTATGATATATAGCAGGCCAATGCTTCCATCAGAATAAACTGATTATGAATTCTAATGAATTTGGATCAATATACATTTTAGAAGCTTGGCCTAGGTTATGCATGCTACAAACATCGATGTAAATCATGGCATTCTGAATACTAACATGCTGTAAGCCTAGGGTGCATCTGAATGCACCTCCTTTCCTTAATGAGAATATGACAATAAATATATTTAAATTTATGTTGGCCTTAATATTATGACAACAGAACTCCATAGCTACAATTGCAACAGATTAATGCAAATCTGGGTCAGTTATGCAGCATCATACATAGGATGAAGTGATTAACGGTGATGTGAAGTATCTCAGGCACGTAGACATAGTTACCGTTCTGTTAGGGTTATGTGCAATTCATCTGATTTATAGATTTTTCCATACAATTTTAACAGTGATCAAATGTTTAGCATTACCTTAAATGATTTTTTTTGTTCCCCACTTGGTACCGTTCAGATTCTGATGGAATTTCTTTCTTATGCTGAGGCTGAAGTGAGGTCTTTGGCTCAACTTTATGCCAATGTGGTATGGATTTTAATTCTTTCCTTTTGATGATAGCTTTTTGCTTAAACGATGAATTGCAGATACAAGGGATGTATCTGATATTCTGAATTTGGATGTACCAGGGTAGAAATGCAGATGCATTGGCTTTGTACTTTGGCGAAGATCCAGCACGTGTCCCATTTGAACAAGGTACCTAGCTATTTTTAATTAGTCTACATTATCATTTTCCCATGTTCTCTTTCAAGAACTATATGTTTAAGAATTGGTTGTGGATCTCAATGGACATCATTGTGATTGTTATATTTATGGACTCCCTTTATGTTGTGTTTAGGTGTAAAGAGGAGTAAGGGAAGAACAAAAGGAAAAAAAATGCAAACACTATATTTGATTTCTATTTTGAACAACTGTTTATAGTTTTCTCAAAAAACAAAGAAAACAGACACTCACAGTTTATAGTTTTCTCAAAAAACAGAGAAAACAGACACTCATGGTTTATAGTTTTCTCAAAAAACAAAGAAAACAGACACTCACACCAAGTTCGTGCCTCATCACATGCAGAATGTCTCCAGATGACCCATACCATTGAGATAGGACCATAAAAAAAAGAGGATGAGAAAACATCTCAGTTGTTTGTGTTTTAGGTTTTAAAGTACTTTTCTTGAAAACAATTTTCACTTAATATTGATTTTGGATGAGAAATTGATAGCTGAGTATCATGAATTATTTCAGATAACAATTTTTAAAACCAAAAGTGAGTAAAGGATTTACAGAAACTGTGTTTGATCCACACACTGCTGATTTATTTATAATCATATTAATGCTACAATCAAGGATACATAATGCACAGGATCCCTAAATATTATCTTTACAGGTTTCCTTATTTACATAAGATATGATTAGATATTTAAGACTCCCCCTCAAGCTGGAGCATATATGTCATATGAACCAAGCTTGATAAATATATGATCAACACGAGTTCCCTTGAGTTGAGAGATTTAGTGAATAGATCTGCCAGTTGGTCATTGGAGCTCTGATACCATAAAGGATTTACAGAAACTATGTGTTTGATCCACACACTTCTGATTTATTTATAATCATAATGATGCTACAATCAAGGATACAATAATGTGCTGGATCCCTAAATATTAGCTATACAGGTTTCCTTATTTACATAAGATATGATTAGATATTTAACAGTGAGAAGGAAATCAAACAGGCCTTTAATCTTATTCTCAAAATCTTAGTTGTGTTTAAATCATAATACTGCAGTACTAGATCCCCATATCCCAAAATAACCACTGATGAATCAAAATGGAATTCTTTCTTTAGGAGAAACACTCAAGTGAAAAGCTTTCCTAAGATTTCCAGAAGCTATTTCTGTCAATACAGAAATATTTGAAACAATTTGATTATGATAAAAAGAAAATCATTGTTTCACCTTAAACTCCATAGTGACATTTTTGGGGATTTGATTCTTTTCTTTTCTCTAATTGTATCTACTCTCCTCAACTTTGTGAGAATGTTCATAAAAGCGCTTGAAGAAAATTGCAAGCAGATTGAATTAGAAAAAAAGAAAGCAGATAAGGAAGCAGAAAGTGAGAAGTTGAAGCTAGCTGCTGCTAAAAAGGAGTCTGAACAGATGATAAGGACCACCATAAAGAGTGGGAATATTAAATGATAAGATCTTTTAAGACCTCAAAACAAGTGTTGTTCCACAGTGATAAAGTTGCCATCTGGTTGGATTAAGAGAACCCTTTGCACAAGTGCAAAGTAATCTTGTTCCTGACTGCATTGGCATCGATGATGGCCCAATAACTGAAGTTCTCTAATGCAAGAAATTTGATGGTCATGGCATATGGCCGAGGATTATATTCATGTTAAGTAGTAATCCTTCTCAAAGCTCGTTTTATGTTGAGATCTATACAAGACATAGTCACGAGTTTTTAATTAACCTTCATTTCATTGTCAATTGGTTCCATGTCCAGCGGAAAAGCAGTTTTTTATGGTGTTCACTTCAGTAAGAAGTGAACTCTTTCAGTGTACAAAGTATTCGATTTAGTTTTTCTCTGCCAGTCCAAAATTGTGCACTAATGTTAGCAGTGTAAATGTTGATCCAGTGGTATATCCCCCACACTCATAAGATAGAGTAGTTTTTAAGTTTTACTTTAACTTAAGAGTTCTTAGAGGCACCTATACTGAGATTTTTCATTTTAGGCCATTATGCTCTACATGCACTGATAAAGGCAAATGATTTGTAAATATTGAACTATTGGTTAGAATCCATGTTATTCATTTTACTGAGTCATCCTTTATTTTAAGGTGCATCTAATCCCACCACCCCCTCGGTCAAATAGCCCTTGGAAGAATACTTATGGTACGTTCGGATAGAAGAAAAGAAAATATGAATAATGATGTATGTTTTTTTGGTATGGTTAGAGAGAAAGTGGAAAAGAAAAAGAAATGTTTACTTCTAGGAACAAATTTAATTTTATCCTTTTCACTTTTCTTTCAATTCAAATTTCAAAAGTTTACTCTCTCCTACTTTCTTTCCACCATATATATCAAGCAGACCATTGAGGTTAATGAGTAATGACTAATTACGCCTATCTCGTTTGAGCTATATTATTTTATCTTATAAAATGATCAAATGAAATTAAAGGTAAGGATACTAAGAAAAATTTGAAAACTTACACTTATATTCCAATCTCACATTACGTATGGAAAATTAAGAGGCTGTTTAATTTGGGAAAACACTTTTTGTTTTCATTTTTCTATTTGGTTTTAAAAAATTGTGTAAGAAATAGTGAAAATAGAAAATGAAAACAGAACAATAAAGATGTTTTTACTATCTAGTTCCTATACAATCTCTTTGGAAAACAGAAAATAAAGTAAAAACAAAGTACTACTTCTGTAATTAAATTGGAAACAGAAAATAAAGTAAAAACAAACTAATATTTTTGTAATTAAAGTGGAAACAGAAAATGAAAACAACTAAATGTTTCTTAACCGTGCTTTCCTCACTTTTTTAGTGCTATAGGCCTACAATTCACTGAACTAAAACTCATCTTTACACTTGCATTATTGCTTTTGGGGAAAAAATGATTGATTTCACTCTTCAGGAAGATCCAAATTAAGGTTTATATCTTGTTGCTTTTGCTGGCCAGTGATGGTGCGGACAACTGCTTCAGCTAATGACATGGAGAAGTCAGGATTTTTTATTAGAGAACTTACATATTCTTCAATTCTGATGTTGCTACCACCATTATTATTATTCTGTTGCATGGCATCTTCACAATGTCTCCTATGATCTGTTTGAGACCACCCTGAAAGAGCCAAGCCAATGTTCATGGGTTCTTTGTCATTTAATATGCTTGTCATCAGAGGTAAGTTATTAACCACTGGTGATGAGCCTTTAGATGTGGATGAAGATGACTCATGAATGGCCGCATGGTTGTGCTCTCCATCATAAGTTGCAACAACGATTGACTTATCATGTAAGCATCTTTGCACCTGAAATGATTAAGGCAAGACACAAAAAGAACAAATAAAAAAAATTAACCATATGATAAGGCAAAACAATGATAAGATTTCTTGAAGTCATATATGCACATGAAATATAATATAATTAGTTAACCACCATGAAGAAATGAAATGGATTTTACGCCCAACTAAACTAATTAATTACAACACTTACGCTATTCATTGACCGATTCTTTTTTTCCCTAATTGAGTAACCGTATGTCAATCTTTGCTGACTAGGAACTATGTTTAACAAACATCAAATGACCCAATTAATATTCTAAATGTCCAAGTTGTACATACAAGTGTGGTTAACTTGTGCCTCCATTAACCCATTAGCAATCCTAGCTAGTGAAGGGGTTTGAGTATTCTGCACAAGGTGCTCAAACTTCATTGCAGCTATTGTATATATACACAAAAAACCGATGCCTTAAGCAAGTCATTGGTTCGAGTAACATTGACTTCTGTTCACTTAAGTAAAATATCGAGTTAAAATCTTGTGAATAAAAAAAATATGGTTAAAGATTATCAGTCAGATTCTTCAACAAAAATTAATCATCTATTAAATTACATATCTATTGCTTAACGGAAAACATACTAAATGAATTTAGGATATGTTTATACCATATACCTTCTTTTTGACTGGGCACATGGGAGCCATGGAGCACCTGAAATAAGCTCTTGGTGAAGCATTGTCTTTGGTAACCTTCTGCCCATACTTCCTCCACTGATAGCCATCTTTTACTATCTACATTCCCAAAGGAAAAATTGTATAAACATATAGAAACTTCATGATAAAATTTGAACATTAATTAAAGTCATTTCATTGATATACAACTAAATTAGGGCATCACATACCAAACTATCATCCTTGGGGTGTGTTCTGACAAAGATTTGTAATGGCTTTTTTGCTGTGGGAAGCTCTAGTCTCGGTCTCTTGTTTGTATCAAACATAGGTGGTACTGTTACTGACCCTATTTGATTTGAACTCATGCCCTTGTGTTGTGCCTTGTTTATCTCTTGAAGATGGATCTCAAGCTTTGTGCACTTGCTGTTTAGAACTTCAAGCATCAGTCTTAGAGTGTTGTTCTCCTCTCTCACTCGTTGTAACTCAGCTTTAAGAGTTTCCACCTAATCATCAAATCAAGAGTGTTGTAAGCTTTAAGGATTTGCTACATATGCTTTCATCCTTAGGTAAAAATGTTCACAAGAGGAGGTTCATGTTCATTATATGTTTCTGAAAGGAAAGGTTAAGGGCACCAAAAAATTCCTTCCATGTGCAAAATTTCATTTGGGTCAGAGACAGGCATAGGCCGCAAATGAAATTACTCTCTGTTCAGTAAATTGAAAAGCATTCGTAATTTTTTATTCAAGACAAAAAAAAAAAAGCAACTAGAAGAACTAAAAATAATACAAAAAAGTGAAGAAAAAAAATCTAATATAATGTTTGTGTGTCCACTTCTTTCTTCTTTGCTGAGAATACAACACACATGTTTAAGATTTTTTTTTTATTGGTAAGAATTAAAAATAAGTATAAAAAATTTATAACAACTCATGTATTCTGTTCAACTAATTGATTTAGATCCCTTGATACACAAGTTTGTGATATAAAAAACATGAGTTAGAAGCAAAGAAAAAGGAGGAACTAATTAACCAGATTAATTAGTTTACCTTTTCATCCATTATGATTGCCGTGTTGAAGAGTTGAACGACCATCAATCACAACTGAGAATTTATCTTACTGCAAAATTGAAAGGTGATGATATGCAAACAATAACAAGTAAATTAGAATAGAATATTGAAGAGGGGTAGTTGAGAAGAATGGTGGGTTAAATGAAAGAAAATCTATTCATTTATATGGGCTATTAGTCTTTGGTCCCTTACTTTCTTTAATAATTCCTATATATGAAAAGAAAGGTAGCCAAAGATAAGTTCTGAGTCTTAGTTCTGAGTAAATTGTTCAATTCAACCCCATGTGTTAGAAAAAAATCTAGTGATGGAATATATAATAACACAAGAATAATTGCTTTGAACAATTTCACGTTGCGCCATATTTTCTTGTTTCTATAACGTAATGTAGTGTGATGTCATGCACCATGACATAAGCATAACCCTTTCCGTTATGAAAGAAAGTTCCGTTTCCCTAATTTCATCATGTCTCCAACGTGTTTCTAGGTACAAAGATAAGTCCAACAACTCTTTGATTATTAGGTATATTTCATAGCGCGATTCAGTACACACTATACACGCAAATATGTATGAATAACAACAATTTACCTTGTTTTATTCAATTATTTCATGACAATGCAAATTTCATAATTTTGCGACAATTTAATAAACATTAATATGTAAAGGTATAAAAATAGTATCTAGATTCCAGTATGTACGTGGCATGGTCTATGAATTTGACGACTCAAGACTAGTGACATAGTCATTATATAGAATTGGCTTAGAATGTGAACAAAATTAATCCAAAAGCAACCACTACTGAATATGAACATGACGTACGCGCGCACATTTCCCCTCAAAAGCATGATACCCTTTCTATGAACTTTTTCTTTTTTATAGTTTTTTATGTCAAGAAGATAGATCCTGATAAAAAATGTCTTGAAGATAGATAGACAACTCAGCAAAGAATAAATGATTGCATATATGGTTTGTTGCGCAACATAATTTAATAATTTATTGAAGAACCAGGGTCTTCATGGGTAGCAAGTCTATCCATGATTACTCGTCACAATTATATTAGATTGATTTTGTTAAGCGGGTAGATTAAATTTAATTCAATTTAATTAAAATTCGATCATAAATATTGGATAATAAGTTCTATTTTTTCAACCTAGCCTAATTTATTTAGTCGATAACCTGCGTTGACTTTCTTGTTATAAAGATCTTATGTTTAAACTTTTTAAAAAATCTTTCTAATTAAAAAGATCAGACTTGACTTTTAAAAAAAGCTTATTTAACTTGAGAGATTAACCTATTTATATAATAAATATATAATATATTATATATTTATATTTATATAAATATTATATATATATATATATATATATATATAAAAAGAGTTTATTATTTAGTTTCGTTTGTCTAGTTAGAACCTATTGGTTTGTTTATAGGCTCTTATATAGAATAAGTCACATAAACATGCTTTTAAATAAAGTCAGGTTAAGACTTAAAAAAGACTTATAATAAATAAATAGGTCAGATTCAAGCTTAATAATTATGATCTACGTCAGGTTTAGGTCTAGACTTTTGACTTGATCTGTTTTTATCCCTACTCATATTATATAATTAAATTTTTTATCATATATAAATTAATAATTAAATGCAAAACACATTAATTTTTAGCTCACAGAGTTTATTAAATTAAATCACCCATATTTTCTCTTTTTTAAATTATTTTTATCTCTATCTTGATTTTATTTATATTTACTCATGCTAATACAATACTTTATTTCTATCTAAAATAAAAATAGCATATTAACATTGAAATCGTTAATTTTATTAGTTAAATATTATCACAATTAGTCTCTTTTGAGTGTATTAATCATTACATACTTACAGAGCTCTAGACAAAAATAAATTATTGTTCTAAAAAATTCATTTTTTACAAAATAAAAATTATTTTTTAAATATTTAGAATTGATTAACCCAACTTGTTCATAATCGGGTTGGTTTATAAAAATAAACACATAAACTTAACCCAACATGCAAATTTTTTATCAAATTAGATAATAAATTTAGTCAAACTCAACTCAAATCGATCCGTAAACTATTTCCATTCATCAAAGTTTAAACTAAATCCCTTTCTAATGTAAAACCCCTTCCTATGGGAGGGTATTTTTTTTCTTCTTCTATTCCTCCATTTTTGTTATTTGTTTTACTTCAATTTTATTATATGTTTAAATGGATGGGGTTAAAGAGTTGAATTATATACAATTAATTATTTTCTTAATTAATAAATTATATATCTAATATATATTACTTTTATTATTTAGCGTGGCGCACAAATTACTATTAAAGCAAAAATTCCATTTCTTTTTATATCTGAAATTGGTATTTACAACCAAAACCATGAGACTAATCTCTCTCAAAAATAAAATACTAATTAAAAGATTCCTCTATTTACATGTGTCACTCTATTCAATAACTAAAAATTGAATCTCTATGGTATTTTTAAATGATCCAAATTACTACAACTTGTGTCACATCATAATGGTTATTCTTGATTGGTGCTGGACTGCAAAAATTCTGTTTATTTTTCATTATCTAGAAGAGTTTACACTTTGATATTGCTATATGCGCAGTAATAATAATATCCATATAGATGAGAACTTCCGAGTCCCCACTACTATAGTGGGGCTCAATATTTCCATGGCGGCGCATAAGAGTAAGGAAAAAGTCTTTTGTTTACACTGAAAATTTCATTAGTTTGGAATTTGAAAGCCATTTTTTCAAGCGAACGGAGGCGTCGGGCTATAAACGATAAAACGTAATTACACTAAAGTGGAATACAATCAATGCACGTATCTCATCTTGACTTCAACCTTGTTATCATCACCACCATCCACTGTATTTATAATTGAACAGGACTTATTTAAAATTTAGAAAATAAGATGAGAATAACTTGATTCTTTGTTTCATTGTCAACCAAGAATGAATTTATTGGACATATATAATATAATGTCACTTTATATTATTTTATCCGTTCAACCAAGAATGAATTTATTGGACATATATAATATAATGTCACTTTATATTATTTTATCCGTTCCATTATAATTATTGTATAAGAAAAAAATATTTTAAATTAATTGTTATTTTAATTTTTTTAATGTAACATTAATTAGTTTTTTTTCCTTATATTTCTTATATTATTAATGATAATATCTCTTATATTATTAATATAGATAATAAAATCAATAATTAACTAGTAATAACATAAAATTAATTTTATAAAAATATTATTCTATTTCATCTACTTATTATTAGTGTCAAAATTATTACGAGATAATAATTGTATAGTTTATAAGATTTCACACATTCAAAATTCTACACTGTTTGTATACTCACACGATATAATTTTTCATGGATATATAATATTACAATGTGAGCACAAACTTAATTTTGACTCTTCTAAGTACACACCCGGCCCCTGACCCTAAACTCAAGATCAATCTTGAAGTTCATGATGTGAATTTTGTGACTAATTTATTGATCTCAATTAGAATACGTACGCCATCATCTGGCGTGAATGTGAGTCACTCTAAACATCATTGTTCATTTTCTTATGGGTTACGTGAAAATATGATTTTAATGTGGAAAATATGATTATACTTGACTTTTTCTTATATAAATTATTGAATAACATAATCCCCATTATAATTTAGAAATCTTTTAAATTTATCAACGAACGCAAAAATCATTTGATGTGAAATTTTTTTAAGTTAACGAAGTGATTTCAAATTTGAGTCTTAGATAATTATATATTTACATTAAATATATATATATAAAAAAACTTTATTACCCATAATAATTTTAAAGAGAATGATGGCTTCTACGGTGAAAAAGTTGTCAAATGGTCTATAAGGGAGTTTAAAAATGTAAAATAATTTGGTATTGCAAGTTAAAATACTTCTAACCGTTTATTTATATTTTAAATGTAAAAAAAAAATGATTACTTTGACCCCTCTTTGCAAAAAAGTAAATGACAATTATGTCCCGCTTTAAAAAAATGTTATCTTATTATCCATATTATTATAAAAACTGGTTAACTTCGTCAACAATGTTCCCACAATTTATTTTTATTTTTACTTCCTTTCTGTTTTTTTTTTTCCTGAAAAATTCTTCTATTCTTTAACACCTTTACTATTTTTTTGGTAAAATATATATGGAGTCTCTGTAAAATTTAAAAGGTATTAATTTGTTTCTCATAATTTTTTTATTAATTTGGTCCCTATAAACATAAAACATATTTTTTTTATGATCCTCAGTAGTAATTTCATCAAACTTTTAATTTGATTTGATTAACAAACTTACATATGTAATAAATGAATTAAAAAATTTGTGATGGTTAAAATTTTCAAATGAATTAAACAATTTTTTGCAGCTGAAAACTTAAAAAATTAATATTGTAATTTTCCCTCACTTCTTGAATGATTTTTTTGCACCTTCTGATGCAATTAGGAGGGAATATATATAAAGCAAGATGTGTTTTGGTGTGTTCTAAGTGTTGTGCAAAAGATAAAAAAAGAAAATAATTAAGTCTATGTAAGGAAACTGTCTAATGAAGTTATCATTGAAGACCATAAAAAAATAAGTTTTATTTTGATAGGACCATATTAATATGAAAATTTTTATGAGAACCAAATTAATTAATTTTTTCAAATTTTACCGGACCCAAGTATATTTTACCTTTTTTGTCCTACTTCTGTACTTTTTTTTTAGTTTTTTCTTTCTTTTATTATTTTAAAGTTTTTTTTTTCTTTTTTATGTTTCTTCTGTTTTTTTTTTGTATTTACATTTCATCTTATGATAATAAATAATATAAAAAATAATTATAAATTTAACATCAATATTCATTTCTATGTAATGAGGGCGAGCCCTGGTGCAATGGTAAAGTTGTGCCTTGGTGACTTGTTGGTCATGGGTTCGAATCCGGAAACAGCCTCTTTGCATATGCAAGGGTAAGGCTGCATACAGAAAGAATTCATTTTTATGTAATAATTATATTGATTTTTATTTCCAAAATTATATTTATAAATGATTTATTAAATACATTTTATTATTCATAAAAAAATTATATGCAATAGTTTTTATTATATGTTATTTTAAAATTTTTTTTATACCAATAAATGTATTCTTTCTTATACAACCAAAAGTATTACACGACTTTTGCAGAAAAGATTCCTCCCATTTTATTTGCTGGACAGCATTATATAATTTTGCAGAATATATATATATATATATATATATATATATATATATATATATATATATATATCACGTGTAATAATATATTTGTAATTTATTATATTTTTATAATATTATGTTATCCATTATAATAATATATTTTTAGTCTCTATACTTAAAAATTGATCATTTTAAACTCATTTTAAAAAAGTATGTTGATGTAGTCCCCTCCTATGATACAAATGGTTGATTTTAGGGATTAAAATCACATGATTTTTAAAGTTTAGGAACTAAATATACTTGTTTATCTAAACCAAACTTTACTAAAAGTATAGATACTACATCGATGGATTACAGGGACTAAAACCAAATTTTAAAGAAAGTAAAAAATCATATTTTACCCAAAAAATAAATTATAAATAAGCAACACAACTTACATTACATTACAAAATAGGAAATTGTTTTCTGCATCTCCCATTGGCTTCCTACAGGTCTTTTCGGAATCGGAATGTAATTTTATATTATGAAAAGATCTTTCTAAAAATGTAATTTATCGAAAAGATCTCTCCAGAATATAAAATAACATATTTCAAAAGAGACCTTTTAGGAATGTAATTTTTTTTACACTTTGAATTAGATGTTCTAGAAGTTTAAAATAATAATAATAATAATAAAATTAAAAATTCATATGTAAATCATGTCATGTATTGATATGAAATTCATTTATTGTTAGTGATTGTTTTAACCAATATTTTAATTATATTTCTCATTAGTAATAATTTTAATATTTTATAAAAAAAATTTAAAATCTATAAATGAATTGTATTTTGAACTTTAGTGTGTGTGTGTATATATATATATATATATATATATATATTAGAGAACTTACTAATTATTAAATTATTCAAAATATTGCTTATAAATAATAATGTTATAAATTTAATAATTTTTTTAGAATATAGCTGTAAAAGTAAAATAATTGAGTAAGAGGTGAAGAAATAAATTTGGAGGTGCAATTAGCAATTGGCTATAAAATATATGCATCGCAGTTTTATGGTCAATAACAACTTTTGCATTTTTGAAAATAAAACTTCAACTTTTAAGTACAAGTTCAAGATCATTGTGGTAAATTACAACTTTCAATTCAATCTATAAATTATGTTTAAAAACACATCTTCAACCGTCCAAATTATTTATCATATATCCAATGACTATTAAACATCAAAATCACACTTAAACCACTTGTTACAAAGTTTAAAACAACATTACTTACTGGATTTTCCATAGGTCAATCATGGGAATTGTTTTGTGCACTCAACAATTTTTTTTTTAAATTCTGCAACTACCCTGGTAACTAATTGGTAAGTGCACCAATTCGTTCAAGTAGTACTTTAAAACGGTAAGACCGAGTATCCTTTCCATAGGGATTTTGTTTGTACTCAACTAGTGCATATTCAATTTGTGTGCAATTAATGAATGAATTGGGAAAATGCTAAGTAAATCATTTTGGTTGTAAATTAAATGATGGTGCAATTCTAGACTGGAACTGAGTAAAGGGAACAAACACTGAGCTTGATGATGAAAAGCGAATGCAGGATTTTATTATGTCGGGGGCTCCCTACCGAAACCTCTCTTGATGTAATTAGGGTAATTTTTCTCTATTTCATACTATTCTAATTATCACCTACATTTGTGAAATTACTCTAATTGTGATTCCTCACACGAGAGAGCCTAATTCTCCTAGTTTCTTTCTTAATCCCTCAAGAACTCAACTAAGCGAACTGCATGACTAATAAAGATGTACACCTTGGCTAAACTACTTCACACTATCCCTAGCAATGAAGCATTTTAGATGATCTTCCTAGTTCTAAGGATTAACCACATTTCCCAATGCTTAAACCTTAACATAACATATAAATGGATGATCAAACCAAGTACATCTATACATGGAAATCAACACAGGAAGAACAATGAAACTAGTAGTAATATTATATAGATAGTAAGAGTTTTTACATCAAGAGAGTTTGGTGGGAAGATCCCCAACAGTGGATTGTTTAGCCCTTCATAGTCATGAAGGGCTCAAATATACAAAAGGGTGTAAAAGGTGAAAGGATAGGGAATGAAGGTGAAGTGGCGAAAAAGAATAAGCTCTTAATGATTGTCTTTTTCCTCCAGCTCAAGCTTTAGGGCTTCTTCTTATCTCTGCACTAACAACCTTCTCTTCCCCCCTTTTTTTCTTGCTTAAAAGCTTTTTGAGTTTGAAATCACGCGACTGCACACTGAGCGCGTAAATGTGCTTAGCGTGAGTAAGCGAACCATGCGCGCTAAGCTCCATTTTGCTTGACTGCAGGTTCTCTAAGCTGCTTCTTCGCGCTGAGTGGCCATTTTCCTGCTAAGCGACACAACTCGCTAAGCGAGCATGACGCGCTGAGCACAAACCATTAGGCTTCAACTTCTCTCTCTATCCCTTGCCTGTATATCTGCAAAATAAAATCATCAAAACAGTATGAATTAGCAATTTAAGGCACCTACTACATAAAAACTTGGAGGTGTACATCTTTATTAGTCATGCAATAAAAATGGGAAGATGTTGCTAATTCTTATATGTTTTAATTACATAATCTACTTATGCACATCAGTTATCAAACTTCCCCAAATTTAAAGCTTTACTTATCCTCAAGCAAAAAGAAGCTAACTATGCTTAGTTAGGTTAATGACCTGTTTAGTAAGTATCAACCAAAGTAATTGAGATAATTTCACATCTATCAATCAATATCTCCCCCAAATTTGAATTTTGTCACATTTCAAGATAAAAGCATGTGCAATTGAGCCAAAGAGATGAAATCAGTTTGCTAGCATGACAAGCATCAAGGAAGATTGCCTACGCTTCTTTCCTCACAAGCCAGTGTTTCTCTTAAGCAAACAAGTGTTTTAGGCAAGTGTCAATTCATCTAAACAACTAATAATCAATTCCTAATTTTGCACTCCATCTCATTCCATGCAATCATATATACACAATGTGGATCCTAAGGGCTTTATTAAGCTTGTAACGTGGTCGGTCTAGGAGAGACTTCATGGTTTTTCGCAGATGCAAAGCTTAGGTTTTAGGAAAGCATTCTTGTATTCCCTATTTTCCTGCCATCATGATTTCCTTACTACGTCCCTCTTTTCTTTGATTACCCTATTAACATCACACAATATTCTATTGGACACAATTGCTTCAGGTTTCTATTTCTCATTCAGTGGTTTTTTTTTTTACAATGACAATGGCATTGTGCCACTTGTTGCACTTTACCTTAACTGTGTGATGTTGTTACAATCCCTGTACATAAATAGTTACAAGCACTCCCCCAAATTTGAACCAACTATCTCTTCTAGCACAATGCTCTCCTACAACCTAAGACAAGGTGTGCCAGACAATCATTTCATTCAGTTAGGGTTCAGAAATAAATTCAGTTATGTTAGGCTCAAAGAGATGCAAGGGGTTCATTCATTTGCTGATATAGGGAGGATATTTGGCTTAGTAGCTAAAAAGGAAAAAAAATCACAACATGGCCTTGATCATTTCCACATCATGCATCTATTCAGCATTAAGAGATTTATGCGAAATCAATAATTTAGAGTTAGTCGTTCTCTCATAGTTAAGGTTCACACAACTCACTGGTTTACAAGCAATTAGTCTACCACTCCCTAATTTCTAGTCATGCAAGCTAATCGTTTCACTCACGCGCAACATTTTCACACTCTATCAATCAAAATAATGCACACTCACTTGAAGTAAAAAAATTTCTGAAAAATAGATATCACAGTGCAGTTCACCCATATCATGCAATTGATTCAAACCATATGCCTTAGAAAAAGAATTCCATGAATCTGTTAGATCAAAATATATATCATGCATCACTGCTATCAAAATTATAAAACTAACAAAGTTCTGCACCATAAATTACTGCAAAACCATAATGAAATAAAATTTTTGTAATGCAAAAGAAATAAATGAAGTCTAGGTCCCGTCACTCAATCATGGGTGGGCCATGGGTCCCAAGCTCCCTGTGCTAAAGTGATATTAGTTACATAATCCGCATCCATCTCAGTATCAGCGACACCTGCATCAATATCATCTGCTGGGTCCTGAGCCATGTCAGCACTTATATCAGCTGGGCCCTAAGCCTCAAGAGCCTTACCCCCCCCCCCCCCAAACAATGGAAGGCTGGACTCCGGGCCAAGTTACCTGCTCCATGAATTTTGGCAGGGAAATGAATGGCTACTGCTGAGAGAGATGGTGCATGTTCTAGATTGTGAGGCAGAGACCATGATGAATACTCTACAACATGGGCACGAGCTGGTTTAAGGAAGTGGAAGAGTTGGAAGATGCCAATGATCTGGGAAGGGGAGGAGCAACTGGGGTGCCTCTGTTGGAGCCCTGGCCCTGGCCTTGCGGGACCCCGGAAAGGTGATAGAGGGATCATCGGGGTTCCAACAATTCTTGCGGATGTAGGCCATATTAATGGTCGGGCTGAGGGACTCGAAGGTGAGAGACCTGCGAGCCTCACACAGAGTTCTGATTAGAGCCGAAAAGCCCAACTTGGAGGAGTTGGATTGGGCTATCTGAGAGATCTGAGAAGATATCATGGCACCGACATCCATGTTCATCTTCATGACAAGTCTATAAACCAACTGAGCTCTGTTCACGTTAAGGTCGGAGGTGTGAGAGGTGGGGGCAAGGTTGGAGTAAGATAGGACACTCCAAGTCTGAGCTAAGGTAGTCAGGTCCTTCCTCAGCAGCTTCCATGGGGCTCCCTCAACATTCAACATAAATCCTTGCCTTGGAATGCATAACTTGGCTGCTATGGCTTGGTGATCGGGGTAGGTGTGGCAATAATGAGAGTACTCCGGATAGCGCTCCCCTACCTCCAGAATCACTAGGGTCTCCAAGAAGTTGTTCAGGGTAGTGGCATCAAATTTGATCAGCTTCCCCCTCAATTTGCATTTCTTGGGAGAGCGATCCTTAGGGTCATAAAGGTTGGAGTAGAACTCCTTGACCAAAGCCATATCTATGCGGTTCTCCATCTGGCGGGTGAGGTTTCGGTGCCATTGTCGATGCTCCAGCTCGTGGAGGAACTCATCATAGTGGGAGTATGCTAACTCGACGTGCCTCTCAAGTAGGATGTTCCGGAGATGAATGTTGGTTTGGTACCGGTCCTATGCCTCCTCCGACATAAACCGGGAAGAGTCATAGGACTCTTGAGGGCGAGAGGAGGAAGCACGCTTCTTCTTCGATGCCATTTGCAACACACACACAAGAAAACAAAACCAAGATAATATCATTAGAACATGAAAAAGATCAGAGAAAGATGCAACTAACAAGAAGAAAGCGCTAAGCTGTGATGGCCGCACTTAGCGCCTGTGCAAAAAATTGGATGAGTGCGCTAAGCCACAAGGGTCGCGCTTAGCGCCAAACACTGAAAGTTTGGGGGCGCTAAGCCTAATTTAAGACAAAGGGGTTTTTGGGCTGAGTGATCACGGTGCGCTAAGCCCAAGTAGGAACATAGAAGAAATTGGGCTTAGTGCTGAGGGCGCGCTAAGCCTTGGAGCAACCAGAGAGAGATTTGGGCTTAGCGCAAAAGAGCGCTAAGCCTGGGAGTGAAAGGGAATCTGGATGAGCGCGTGAGATGCGCTAAGCCTGACACAGCCGGTAGAAACGAACACAAAGAGGCTTAGCATGAAAGGTGCACTAAGCCTATGTATTGAAGCTAAAAAGCCTTGATGGCTTAGCGCCACTCGTTCGCTAAGCCAAAGTTGAGGACATGAAAAGGCTTCGGAGCTCAGCATGACCAGGCGCGCTAAGCTCCATCCCAGAACACCTAGATTCTGGAAATATGAACACATAAAAGAACTCGCTAAGTGCATAAGTTAGGCTTAGCGAGTTCATCCAAAAACCCAAAAAAATATGAAGAAAATTCATGAACTCGCTAAGCGCATGGGTCAAGCTTAGCGAGTTCATCCAAAACCCAAAAAATATGAAGAAAGGTATGAACTCGCTAAGCGCACCAGTCAGGCTTATCGAGTTCATCAAAAACTAGAAAAGAAAATCCATGTGAGGCTCAAAATGCACCAACTGACTGAGCCATAGAGATAAGCTTGGCGGTTGCACAAAAGCCAGAGCCTAAGATGAATTAGCCTAGAAACAACAAAAAGACTAAATGCACTGTGGGACCCTAGAGAATCAAAACCTAAGGAGAAAATAAAAATAAAATAAAGAAATGATGCTTACAATGATGCTTTCAGTCACAAAATGCACAAAGGTTGGGAAAGGAAAGAGAAGATGCACGAAGGAAATAGCTGTGGGAGAGAGAGAAAAGGAAGGCAAGGAGAATGAGTGAGGAAAAAAATGAAGTGGGAGGAATAAGGGAGGTTTTTGGGCAGTTTGTGAAACTGCCTGCAGTTATGGATTGCACGCTTAGCGAGGTCATGTGCTTAATGCGCAGTCTGACATCAGTGATGACATTAAAGGGTCGCTTAGTGAAGGCATCTCGCTTAGCGACCTGAGGACGAAGTCCTTTGGTTTCCACCCCCACTGATTTATTGTAATTAAATATATTTTTTATCGCGCTTAGCGCGATGTTTTCATTAAGCCTAATTTGTGAAACACCCAACCCCAAAGGGTTTTAGGCTCAGCAAGTTCTGCAGTTGGGATTGGTCTGTAACTTTCGCTTAGCAAGCACCAACCCGCTTAGGGACCCTAATCAACGCGCTTAGCCAATACAGTTGTGCTTAGCGAATTGAATGATAGAAGATGTAGGGACATGGTGTGGCTCAACGCCCATTCTTGCACTTAGCGACCGTGCTTTGCGCGCTTAGCGTGTGGGTGTCACTAAGCCTAATTAACAATTGATTTCTTCCAGAGATGTTTTTTGGTTTAGCGAAGGTGTTGCGCTAAGCCCAATTAGAATGAATTTCTACACAGAGGAGTTTCTAGGCTTAGCGCGAATGTTGCGCTTAGTGAGTGGGATCCATGCTTAGGTCTGAGTTTGGCGCTAAGCCTAAAATGGAATATGGTCAGCCAGATGGGTTTTGGACTTAGCATCATAGGATGCGCTTAGCGGCTGAGAGGGGGCACTTAGCGAGACTAGTCTCGCTTAGTGCCACTCTAGATCAAAATAGAGGTGCTTAACACGAAGATGTGCACTTAGCGTGACATGACCAAAACATGGCTACAATCAAAATTCAGCGGTCATCATACAGCCAATTCCAGGGCTCTCTGGGTACCATAAGCCAACACTAGCCCTGACATTCAAACATTAATTGGTATATTTCGCAAATGTCAACTATTATTCTACCTAAAATTGATCTTCTCTACTCTAAGGGCTACTACATTCTTACACCACACTACCTAAAAGGAATAAAACTAACAAAAATAGAGAATGAGAAAAAGGTTTAGCTGGGTTGGCTCCCAATAAGCGCTTCTTTAACGTCACTAGCCTGACGTAGGACACCCATTAAGGGTCTTGCAGATTGAGAATGGTGGTTAATCTCTCGATATTGCCACCATGGTACAGCTTCAACCTCTGGCCATTCACCACCCAGCTTCTCTCCGTATCATTTTAAGAAGAATCCATCAATTCCACAGCTCCATAAGGCTTTACCTCTTTGATAGTGAAGAGGCTGGACCATTTGAACTTGAGTTTTCCCGGAAACAGGTTAAGTTTGGAATTGAAGAGCAGAACTTGCTATCCTGGTTGAAAACTCTTCTTCAACAATTTCTTGTCATGGTAGGCCTTCATCTTCTGTTTATACAACTTGGAAGACTCATAGGCATTAAGCCTCATCTCTTCCAGCTCTAGGAGCTGTAGTTTCCAATTCTCACCAGATAGAACTTCATCAAAATTCAGGAATCTCAGTGCCCAGTAGGGCTTGTGCTCCATCTCTACTGGCAAATGACAAGCCTTCCCATAGACCATCTGGAAAAGAGACAATCCTATGGGAGTCTTGAAAGCGGTCCGGAAGGCCCACAAGGAATTATCTAGTTTGGCAGCCCAGTCCTTCCTTGAGGATGCCACGGTCTTTTCTAAAATCTTCTTTAATTCCCTGTTGGATACTTTATCCTGACCATTGGTTTGGGGATAATAAGGTGAAGCTACCTTGTGAGTGACATTATAATGCCCCAATACCTTTTGCAATTGGGCATTGTAGAAGTGGGAACCTTCGTCACTTATGAAGACTCGTGGAACCCCAAACTGGGAAAATATATTCTTTTTCAAAAACTTGATGACCGTCTTGGCATCATTCTTTGGAGTAGCTACAACCTCTACCCATTTAAAGGCATAGTCCATAACACTAGTATATATTCATTTCCATAGGATGATGGAAGGGGACCGACGAAGTCAATTCCCCAACAGTAAAAAACTTCCACTTCGATAATATTCTGAAGGGGCATCTCATTTCTCCGGGATATACCTCCAATCCGCTGACATTGGTCACAGTGCAACACATGATCATGCACATCTTAAACAATTGAGGGCCAAAAGAAACCGGATTATAGGACCTTTGCAGCTGTCTTATCCCCACTGTAATGACCTCTGTAAGGAGAATTATGGCAGTGCCACAATATACTTCTAGCCTCTTCCCTGGTCACACACCTCCTCAACAGGTTGTCTGCTCCAATCTTAAACAAATGAGGATTATCCCAAAGTGTGCATCATGAAGGAATTTTTTTTCTCTGCTGCCAATTCAAATCCTTAGGGATGATTCCTACAGCCTTGTAATTAGCAAAATCTTTAAACCATGGTCTCTCATTCACAACTGGTAATGACTCATCAGGGAATTCATCACGGATTTCTAGCTCTTCGCGAGTCACTTTTTCATTAATCAACCTTGATAAGTGATCAGCCACCAAATTCTCTGACCCTTTCTTATCTTTAATCACAAGGTTGAACTCTTGTAGCAGGAGGATCCATCTAATGAGCCTTGGTTTGGAGTCTGCCTTTATGAGAAGGTATTTTATGGCTGCATGACCAATGAATACAACCACTCGAGATCCCACCAAATAGGATCTGAATTTTTCCTGTGCATACATGATAGCAAACAGTTATTTCTCTGTGATAGCATAATTCAGTTGCGCACCATTTAGGACTTTACTTGCATAATATATGGAGTGAAATAATTTCTCTTTTCGTTGCCCCAAAATAGCACCAATTGTGTAATCACTTGCGTCGCACATTAGATCAAATTCTTTGCTTCAATCAGGAGTTGTAATCACCAGAGCTTACACCAATTTGTCCTTTAAAGTTTGAAATGCTACCAAACACTTTTCATCGAATTTGAACAAAACATCCTTATTGAGTAAATTAGTCAATGGTTTTGCAATCTTGGAGAAGTCCTTAATGAAACGCCTGTAGAACCTGGTGTCTCCAAGGAAACTCCTGATGCTTTTTACATTGACTGGTGGGGGCAGCTTTTCAATGACTTCAATTTCGGCTTTGTCCACTTCAATGCCTCTAACATAAATCTTATGTCCCAACACAATTCCCTCATGGACCATGAAATGACATTTCTCCCAATTCAGAACTAAATTTGTCTCCTCACAGCATTGCAACACCAGCTACAAATTGTTCAGACAACAATCGAAAGATAGACCAAACACTGAAAAATCATCCATGAACACTTTGATGCATTTCTCCACCATAGTCATCCCACCTTTCTTGGGACTACCTACACTGGGCTAACCCAGGCACTGTCTGAGATAGAATAGATAAAGTTTGCCTCTAAAAGTTTAAGGACTTCTTTGCGCACGTCTTCTTTCATTGAAGGATTAAGCCTTCTTTGTGGTTGTCTCATTGTCTTATAATCAGCTTCCATCATAATTTTATGCATGCAATACGAAGGGCTAATTCCCTTGAGGTCTGTGATATGCCATCCAATGGTTTCCTTGTGCTTCTTGAGAACTTTGACTAGCCTGAACTCTTCATCAGAGGACAAGTCATTACTAATCACCACTGTCTTTGCTTTATTCTCTTCCAAGAACACATATTTCAAGTGGGTTGGCAGGATCTTCAAGTCCACTTTGAGTTTCTCTGTTGTGGGGTCCTTCTTTAGCTCTTTAAAGGCATATTCCCCCGAAGGAATTACCTTCAGTCTATCTAAGTCCTCCAAGCAAGCTCTAAGATATTTCTCCTCCTCCTTTGTCATACAATCAATAGCATTTATTAATGCCCTTTCTAATGGAGAGTGGAAAGTCAGACTTTGCACAACTATATTGGCCTCTTGCTCAACTGTCTCCACTTTGAAGCAAGCCTTGTTGTTACTGGGATGCTTAATTGCTTTGAATAGGTTGAAGGTCACCTTTTGATCATCCACATTTATTTCTAGATTACCATTGCCCATGTCAACTACACACTTAGCTGTCAGCATAAATGGGCGGCCTAGAATCAGCGGAATATCAAAATCCTCCTTAATATCCATAATGACAAAATCCACTGGGAATGTGAATTGATGGACTTTGACTATAACATGTTCAACTACACCATATAGCCTCGTGATAGAGCGGTCTGCGAGTTAAAGTGTCATCCTTGTGGGAGCAATCCTTAAGTTTCATATTCGCCTGCACATCGAGAGTGGCATCAGATTGATGCTCGCTCCCAAGTCAATAAGAGCCTTTCCCACTGATACCGCCCCTATGGAACAGGGAATGGTCACACTTCCGAGATCCTTGAATTTTTGGGGCTAAATTCTTTGAATAACCGCACTACAATTTCCTTCCATTACTATGCGCTCATTATTGATGTATTTCCCTTTTTTGGTGAGGAGGTCCTTCAGGAATTTGGTGTACAAAGACATCTGTTGCAGGGCCTCCCCAAAAGGAATTGTGATTTCTAATTTCTTGAAAATATCAAGAAATCGAGCAAAGTATCGCTCCTTTTCTTTCCTTGAAGGCACAAGAGGATATGGGGCTTCCTTCACCGGAATGATGGATGGTTCTCTTCTACTCTCCCTTGCCAATTGGCTTTTGGTCTTCGACTCACAGACCACTTCCTCGCTCTCTTGCCTCTAATTTATTTTCTATTTCTCTCTTTTTATTTTTCTCTTCACTCATCATATTTTTCTATTTATTCATTTTTTTCTCACTCTGCTCATTTTCTTCTTCCCTTTCTTCTTTGTTTCCTACCTCTCCCTCAGTATACTCTTCCCTTTTCTCCACTCTCTCTCTACCCTGACTCCTAGTGACTACTACTTTACACTCCTCTTTTAGGTTTTTCTCAATATTTGCCACAAAATTTCTAGTGGATTTTTCAGCTAGTTGCTTGGCCAATTGCCCCACTTGAATCTCTAGATTTTAAATTGCTGACTCTATGCTTTTATGGTTAGACATGGATACCTGTAAATTGATTCAATGTGTCCTCCAGCTTGGTGGTCCTCTCATACAAGTTAGGCCCTTGATTAGGGGGCCAATTAGATGGACCCCCTTGATCCTTGTTGATCTGATTCCTAGGGTGGGACCTTCCAGCCTTGGCTCTGATTATGGGAGAAGTTGCCCCCTTGCTGGTATCCTGAATAGCCACCTAGATGGAAACCTTTCTTGTTAGGGTTAGCCATATAATTAACTTCCTTGGAGGTGTCATCATGAGTCATGCAAGCACCCAACTCATGAGTTCCTCCACATATACTACACCCGTGACTTGCATGACTGTCGAAGGAGAAGGTTGGACTGCATGCAATTGTTGCAGAAGTTTATTCAAGGTTTCTATGAGGGTCTATATTTGCTTGGCCAATAACTTATTCTGCGCCAACAAGGCATCTTGTGATGTAAGCTCCAAGAGACTCCTCTTTGCAAGTGTGTGGGCTCTATCGCGAAGTATGGCATGATCACTAGCTGCCATATTTTCAATTAGTTCCATGGCCTTAGCAGGGGTCTTCAATTTAATTTTTCCCCCAACTAAAGCATCAAGCAACTGCTTAGAGTGGGGGTCCAAACCATCAATGAAAATGTTGAGCTGAATGGGCTCACTAAACCCATGAGTGGGAGTCTTTCGGAATAGCTCGCCAAAGCGATCCAAGGCTTCATTCAGAGATTCATTAGGGAACTGGTGAAATGAGGAAACCTTTATCTTCCCTTCAATTGTCTTTGACTCCGGGAAATATTTATTTACAAAATTTTCAACTACCTCTTCCCAAGTCCTCAAACTATTCCCTTTGAATGAATGTAACCATCTCTTAGCTTCATTGACTAGCGAGAAAGAGAATAGGTTAAGTCTTATGGCATCTTCTGGGACCCCCACTATCTTCACCGTATTACATATTTCAATATAAGTGGCTAGATGAGCATAGGGGTCTTCATTTGGCAAACCATGGAAGAGGTTGCCTTGGATGAGCTGAATCAGAGAGTTTGGATATGAAATATTGGCCGCTTGAACATCTAGCCGAGCAATACTGGTGAAGAACTGAGGTGTGGAGGAGCTGGAATAGTCCTCAAGGGTCACCCCTAGTGGTTTGTCTTCTGACATGGTAGTTTCCTCAAAGGTAGACAACACTAGCTCCTCTAAGTTGGTTGCGAATGAAGAAGATGATTCTGAGGATAGAATCCTTCTGTCACCTTGGTCAACTGACCCTTCTTGTAGCTCTCTTCTTCTTCTAGCTGAGTTGTTTCTTCTATAGGTTCCTTCAATCTCCAAATTCAGTGGACCTAAGTCTTCCTTTGGAGTTTTACCTCGCATACAAGAAGCAAGCTACTACAGAGTAGTTAACCAGGATAAAGTATTAAATTTAGAAGGAGAAATGTGTATATACAAAAAGAAAAATGAATGAATAAAGAATAATTGCTTCCAAACTGAAATATGCGCAACTAAGTACAAAAAAAACAAAATCCCCAGCAACGGTGCCAAAAACTTGTTAACTAATTGGAAAGTGCACCAATTCATCCAAGTAGTACTTTAAAAAGGTAAGATCAAGTATCATTTCCACAGGGATTTTGTTTGTACTCAACTAGTGTATATTAATTTGTGTGAAATTAATGAATGAATTGGGAAAATGCTAAGTAAATCATTTTGGTTGTAAATTAAACAATGGTGCAATTCTAGACTGGAACTGAGTAAAGGGAACAAACACTGAGCTTGATGACGAAAAGCGAATGTTGGATTTTATTATGTCAGGGGCTTCCTACCGAAACCTCTCTTGATGTAATTAGGGTAATTTTTTTTCTATTTCATACTATTCTAATTATCACCTACATATGTGAAATTACTCTAATCGTGATTCCTCACACGAAAGATCCTAATTCTCCTAGTTTATTTCTTAATCCCTCAAGAACTCAACTAAGCGAACTACATGACTAATAAAGATGTACACCTCGACTAAACTACTTCACACTATCCCTAGCAATGACGCATGTTAGATGCTCTTCCTAGTTCTAAGGATTAACCACATTCCCCAATGCTTAAACCCTGACATAAAATATAAATGGATGATCAAACCAAGTACATCTATACATGGAAATCAACACAGGAAGAACAATGAAACTAGTAGTAATATTATATAGATAGTAAGAGTTTTTACATCAAGAGAGTTTGGTGGGAAGCTCCCCAACAGTGGATTGTTTAGCCCTCCATAGTCATGAAGGGATCAAATATACAAAAGGGTGTAAAAGGTGAAAGGATAGGGAATGAAGGTGAAGTGGGGAAAAAGAGTGGGCTCCCAATGATTGTCTTCTTCCTCCAGCTCAAGCTTTAGGGCTTCTTCTTATCTTTGCACCAACAACCTTCTCTTCCCCCCTTTTCTGCTTAAAACCTTCTTGAGTTTGAAATCCCGTGACTATGCGCTGAGCGAGTAAACATGCTTAGCGCAAGTAAGTGGATGGGCGCTTAGCGAACCATGCGAGCTAAGCGCCCTTTTGCCTAACTGCAGGTTCTCTAAGCTGCTTCTTCGTGCTGAGCGGCCATTTTCCCGCTATGCGACACAACTCACTAAGTGAGCTTGATGTGCTGAGTGTGAACCATTAGGCTTCAACTCCTCTCTCTATCCCTTGCCTGTATATTTGCAAAATAAAATCATTAAAACAGTATGAATTAGCAGTTTAAGGCACCTACTGCATAAAAACTCAAAGGACGCCCAAATTCTAATGATTCACACAAAAGGAAGCAATAAAAATGGGAAGATATTGCTAATTCTTATATGTTTTAATTACATAATCTACTTATGCACATCAGTTATCATACCCCCTGCTTACTTCTTCCTTTTCATTCTTCACGCACCATTCATCTTGTTCTTTGCTTTCATTCCTTTGAGAGGAACTCGTTCATTCTTGTGTCATTCTTTGGTCGACGCGCATTAATTACAATGGTTCATTGAGAAGTGGTGGTTATGGTTGGTGTGGCTTTTAACGGCGGAGGTACGTTTAATTTTTTTGGCAACTTCGATCTAGTTTTATATGGATTTGCAATCTGTATAAAACATACGGATTAACAATCCATAATCCGTATATAACTTATGGATTGACAATCCGTATGTTTCTTACAAACTGTCAATCTGTGAGAACATTTTTTTAAAATTTGTTTTATTGTTTTTTTAAATATAATTAGTTTTATTATTTATAATATTTTAAATACGTATAGTTTCATAATTTATAACTTTTAGTTTTTATAGTTTGAAAGTAGTATTTATTTTTAAATAATTTACAGTTATATTTTATTTTAGTCATTTTATTTTAAAAGTGATTTTTTAGTCTTTATAAATTTATGAACTACAATTAACAACAAAAATATTGGCAAGTAATTCGTAAGTAATTTATTGTAACATAATTTGTAATAAAAAAAAGAGTTAATATTTGTAACTAACGTGTAGATAATTATTTATGTATATATTTTTTTGTTACAAGGACTAAAAGGTTACTCCCTAAAAGAGTTGATATTTTTTTGGTAGCCCGTACCAGATGAGTATTTAAAGTTTTATAATTTTTGTGTAAATATTATTAAGTTAATTACTTAATGGAAGTAAAAAAAATAATAAAATTGTGTCATATATTATTTTTTGCAAATCTAAATTTTAATATATATGCTTATCAATTTTAATGTATGATATTATTAAATGCAATAAAATAATTAAAAAATTATGTGATAGTATATGTATGGTGTTGTTAGGGGTCATATGTTTGTCATTGGATTTTTTAAAATGTTTTGTTAAGATGAACGAAAATCAATGGAAGTATGACAACATAATGTTTGAAGAAGTTAATATGAATGAAGAAAATGAAGAGAAATCTGGTGTGAATGAAGAAAATGGAGAGGAACCAAGTGTGTTTCAACATATTGATTGTTCTGATGCCTTCAATACTTATCAGGTATTAATATGATTGTTTTTTTAAAGTAAATGAATGTCCTTTGACATGTATTATTCCTTTTGTAGGTGTTTGCTACCCATGATGATGTTTGCATTGGGCTCGCTTTGTTGTGTATGATATTGGTTTTGTGACAGTGATTATGAGGTTAGACATAAATACTGGAATTAGAGGTAGGACCTCATTTGTTTTAATTGGTTGTGAAAGGAGTGGAAAATATAGGGCTAGGAAGAAAGATTTAGTACAAATAGTTACTGGCAGTAGAAAATGTGGGTGTCCCTTTAAGCTGCAAGCAAAACCAGTGGTGGGAGGTGAAGGATGAATGGCGAAGTTAATATGTGAGAGTCATAATCATGCATTGGCCAAGTCATTAGTTGGACATCCATATGTTGGTCGATTGACTAAGGATGAAAGATCATTATTGGTGATATGACAAAGTCAATGGTCAAACCAAGAAATCTTCTCCTAACATTGAAAGAGCACAATGCCAACAATTATACAACAATGAAGCAAGTATACAATGTAAGATATGCATATTGTTCTTCCATAAAGGCAGTAATACTAAAATGTAACAGCTAATGAAGCTTCTTGAACAAGATCAGTATATTTATTGACATAGATTGAAGGATGAATATGTTGTACGTGATATATTTTGGAGTCATCCTGATGCAGTAAAATTATTTAATGCTTGTAATTTGGTATTTCTCATAGATATTACCTACAAAACAAACAGGTATAAATTGTCGTTACTTGACATTGTTGGCGTGACACCAACAAGGATGACATTTTCAATTGCTTTTTCCTATTTGGAGGAAGAACGTTAAAACAATGTTGTTTGGGCTCTAGAACGGTTTCGAGGTATTTTTCTGAGACGTGATGCATTCCATGGAGTCATTGTTATCGAACAAGATTTAGCATTGATGAATGCAGTAAAAATTGTTTTCCCCGAGTTTACCAATTTGTTGTGTCGGTTTCGCATTAATAAGAATGTGAAGGCAAAATGTAAAACCCTTGTTGGTAAAAAAAAATGCATGGGATTATGTCATGGAAGCCTAGGGAGTCTGGTGGATTGTCCTTCTGGGCAATAGTTCGATGACTGTCTTATGAAGTTTGAAATTGCTTGCTCACCATGGCCAATGTTTGTTAACTATGTTAAGCAAACATGGTTGATTCCCTATAAAGAAAATTGTAAATATATTTTGGTGTTAAGGTTTAGGGTCTAATGGATAAAAATAATTATTTTTGTTTACTTGTTTGTGTATTTCAAATGCAGGGTTGAGTGTGTTCATTGGGTATTAAAGAGACTACTACAGAATAGCCTTGGAGACCTATGTAGTGTTTGGGAAGCCATGAACAACCTAATCATGTTGCAACAGACTGAAATTAAAACATCTTTTGAGACAAGTACAAATGTGGTTGGACATGTTTTTAAAGTTACCTTATACAAGAAATTACTTGTGTAGAAGCATATGTTGTATGAAGCTTTTGATGATCCCAAAAAATGAAAGCTATTTAAGATTGATCAAAGTCAAGATCAAGAATTCAAGAGAAACGATTAACAATTAGTCCATTGTATGTTAAAAGAATTCCTTAAAAGAGACAACAAAGGTTTGGCCTTAGGTTAATTCTTCAAAACATCTTACAAAAGTTTTTAAGTAAAACTCTGTTTTTGAAAATATGTTTTTCTCTCTGGTAATCGATTACAACAGTTGTGTAATCGATTACCAGTCACGAAATTTTGAAATTCAAAATCTGAAGAGTCATAACTCCTTAAAATTAACTGTGTAATCGATTACCGCATATCTGTAATCGATTACTAGTGAGGAATTTTGAAAATAACTCTAAAAAGTCACAACTATTCACAAGTTTTTTAAAGGTCACAAGAGGCCTATAAATATGTGACTTGAGTTCAAAATTCTTTAGAGTTTTTCAGAACTATAATTGTCTTATCCTCTCAAAAGAAAGCCTTGGCCAAACACTTGCAAAATTAATAAGGATTCTTATAAGATCTTCATCTTGGAACATTCTTCTCTATAAGAGAGAAATCTTCTTCTTACTTCAAAGCAAACAATTGTTATTCAAGAGACAGTGGGTCTCTTGATTTGTAAGGATTTTTGGACACAAGGGAAGGGTATCCCTGTGTGGTTCAGAAATTGTAAAAGGAATTTACACGTTAGAAAAATCTCAAGTGGGTTACTTGAGGATTGGACGTAGGCACAGGGCATGGCCGAACCAGTATAAAAATTGAGTTTGCATTTCTCTCTTCCCTAAACTTCTTCAATTTATTGCATTTTATTTTTACTTTTCTTATTTTTAAGGAAGTATCAATTGAATTATTCTTTACTTCATTCATATTAAGTCTGCATATTCTATTTCAAGAGGGAATTAAAAATTTGATTAAGGGAAATTTTTTAAACTTAATTCACCCCCCCCCCCCCCTCTTAAGTTATTGAGGCCACTTGTTTAACAAGTGGTATCAGAGCTTAATTCTTGTACAAGGTTTAGAAACTTCAAGAATATGGTCTCATCAAACCTTTTATTTCTCGAAGGGAGCTCTATAAATATGCCTCTTATTTTCAATGGTGTGGGTTATCATTATTGGAAAACCCGCATGCAAATTTTCATAGAGGCTATAGATTTAAATATTTGGGAAGCCATAGAAATTGGACCTTACATCCCTACTATGGTAGCAGGAAGTACAACCATAGAAAAACCTAAGGAACAATGGGATAAGGAGGAAAAGAAATTAGTACAATATAATTTAAAAGCCTAAAATATAATTACATATGCATTAGGAATGGATGAATACTTTAGGGTGTCAAATTGCAAAAGTGCAAAAGATATGTGGGATACCTGATAAGGCAGGATTAGGATATAAATTTGATAAACAACAAAAATTTTATAAAAATTTCTTTGCATCCACCCAAAAGAATAGTTCTTCTTTCTTAACTTGTTTTGACTTTGGAAAGAAAGGACATGGTAAATCTCATGCTATTTAAGAAAAATAGTAATAATATTAAAATGATATGGATCCTAAAAGGATCTTTTATTAAAACTAACACAAGTAATGTTTACATGATAAATTTAGATCAAACATCAAATCATGATCAATGTTATCTTAGTAAAGATAAAGATCCTTGGTTATAGCATAGAAGAATTGCACATATAAACATGGAACATTTGAATAAACTAATTTCTAAAGATTTAGTTATTGGTTTACCAAAACTTAAATTTGAAAAAGATAGATTGTGTGATGCCTGTCAAAAGGGAAAACAAGTAAGGGTTTCTTTCAAATCAAAGAATATTGTGTCAACAACTCAACCCTTACAACTTTTGCATACGGATCTTTTTGGTCCCTCTAGAACTATGGGTTTTGGAGGAAACTATTATGCTCTTGTTATTGTTGATGATTACTCTAGATTTACATGGACATTATTTCTCACTCATAAAAGACATGTTTTTCATGCTTTCAAGAAACTTGCTAAAATTATTCAAAATAAGAAAAATCTGAAAAATTGCATCTATTAGGAGTGATCATAGAGGAGAATTTGAAAAACAAAGATTTTGAATCATTTTGTGATGAACATGGCATTGAACATAATTTTTCTGCACCTAGAACCCCTCAACAAAATGGAGTTGTTGAGAGGAAAAATAGATCTTTAGAAGAAATAGCCAAAACTTTGCTTAGTGATACATTTCTTCCAAAATATTTCTGGGCTGAAGCTGTAAATACTGCATATTACATCATGAATAGAGCTTTAATTAGACCAATCTTGAAGAAAACTCCATATGAATTATATAACAAAAGAAAACCAAACACTTCACATCTTCATGTATTTGGATGTAAATGTTTTGTGCTAAACAACGACAAAGATAACTTAGGTAAGTTTGATGTAAAATTTGATGAAGGTATATTCCTTGGGTATTCATTACACAGTAAAGCATTTAGAATTTATAACAAAAGAACTATGATTATTGAAGAATCCATCCATGTTTCTTTTGATGAAACTAATACAATTTTGCCAAGAAAGGATATACTAGATGATATTTCAGAATCTTTAGAAGAAATGCATATTCATGGTGAAGATCACAAAGGCAAAGGAGAGGGAAATGATGAAGATTTTCACATTGATGAAACAAAAACAAGTGTTGATCTTCCAAGAGAGTGGAGAACTTCTAGATACCATCCTCTTGACAACATTATCAGTGATATATCTAAAGGGGTAACAACTAGACACTCTCTCAAAGATATTTGCAATAATATTGCTTTTTTTTTCCTTTGATTGAACCTAAAAATTTGAAAGAAACCATAATTGATGAACATTGAATCGTAGCTATGCAAGAAGAGTTGAATCAATTTGAAAGAAATAAAGTTTGGGAATTAGTTGAGAAGCCTGATAATCACCCAGTTATAGGGATAAAAGGGGTATTTAGAAAAAAAATTAGATGAAAATGGGATAATCATTAGAAATAAGGCTAGGTTAGTAGCCAAAGGGTATAATCAGGAAGAATGAATAGATTATGAGGAAACATATGCTCTAGTTGTCAGATTAGAAGCCAATAGAATGTTATTAGCCTTTGCATCCATAATGGATCTTAGACTTTACCAAATGGATGTGAAGAGTGCCTTTTTGAATGGCTTTATCCAAGAGGAAGTATATGTAGATCAACCCCCTGGTTTTGAAAACTCAGAAAAGCCTAATCATGTTTTAAAACTGAAAAAGGCTTTATATGGCTTAAAACAAGCCCCTAGGGCTTGGTATGAACGTCTGAGTAAATTCCTTTTAGAAAAGGATTTTTCAAGAGGTAAACTTGATACTACTATTTTTATTAAAAGAAAGTTAAATGATATACTTTTAGTACAAATCTATGTTGATAATATTATTTTTGGATCCACTAATGATTCTCTCTGCAAAGAATTCTCTCAAGATATGCAAAGTGAATTTGAAATGTCAATGATGGGTGAGTTGAATTTCTTTCTTGGGCTGCAAATCAAGCAAACCAAGAATGGAATATTTATCAATCAATCAAAGTATTGCAAAGACTTGATTCACAGATTTGGGATGGAAAATGCTAAACATATGGCTACACCAATGAGTACTGCTTGCTACTTGGATAAGGATGAAACCGGTCAGTCAATAGACATTAAGAAATGTTGAGGTATGATCGGATTTCTTCTTTATTTATCTGCTAGCAGACCTGATAGAATGTTTAGTATTTGTATGTGTGCTAGATTTCAAGCAAATCCCAAAGAATCACATCTTAGTGCAGTTAAAAGAATTAAGAGATATCTATTAGGCACTATTAATATAGGATTATGTATCCTAAAAATTCCACTTACAATCTAATAGGATACTTTAATTTTGATTTTGCCAGTTCCAAAACTGATAGAAAGAGCACTAGTGGAACATGTCATTTTATTGGATCTGCTCTAGTTTCATGGTATAGTAAGAAACAAAATAATGTTGCTTTATCCTTTGCTGAGGTAGAACACATTTCTGCTGGCAGTTGTTGTGCACAGATACTTTGGATGAAACAACAAATTTCTGATTATGGAATAATACTTGATCATATTCTCATTAGATATGATAACACGAGTGCTATAAACCTATCTAAAAATCCTGTTCAGCACTCAAGAACCAAGCATATTGAGATTAGACATCATTTCTTGAGAGATCATGTTTAAAAAGGGGATTATGTCTTAGAATTCGTTGATACAAAGAATCAGTTAGCTGATATCTTTACAAAACCTCTCCCCAAAGAAACCTTCTTTGCTATTAGAAGAGAATTAAGACTTTTAGATATCAATGACTTGGATAAATAGTTAATTTGATTGATTATTATTTTCTATCCTTATGATTGTTAATTTGTTTATTGTTCTTGATAATTAAGATTGCGCTTGATGATTATTGTTTATTATTGATTGTGATTGTCTTTGATTTTCTTTGTTTGTGTTTTGATAGTCATAATATTTGTTGATTAATGATTGTCGTTGATTGTCTTTGTTTGTGTTTTGATGATTTTTTTTGTACTTTGATTGTGCTTGATGAATGTAGTTAAGAAGTTTATGATGCTTATTTTCAATGTCTATTTTTGGATCTTTGATTGTTGTTGATAATAGTTACAATGAGTGTGTTTTAGGAGTAAACAATAGTTAGTTTTAATAGAAAAAGCTATGTTTTAGGGTCTGGTAATCGATTACCACTCCCTGTAATCGATTACCATAGAACAGTAGGTTGTAATCAATTACAAGAGGCTATAATCGATTACAGATCATCCCTGCCTATAAAAAGCTGCACTTTCGTAGAACCCCCACTCTCCTCTTCTCCTTGTCGGCACCCAACCTCCTTTAAATTTCAAATCCTCATAACTTTCTCGTTTCTTAGCCAAATTACTTCAAACAAAGCCCAAAATTCTTCTTTTCCATTCTCTACAAAGCCCACCAATCAGAATTAGCTGAAACACGCTCCAATGGCAGAATCGTCAAAGAAACGCAAGGGATCCTCCTCTACCACCACCGCTGCAGGCCACCGCCACCACGAACCATCCGGTGACCCACCAGCACCAATTCCTCCTTCTCTTTCATCTCCCAAGTGATCCACCTTGTTATCTTCCGATAACCAATGCCAGAGGTATTATTCATAATTCTACAATCGCGTCATTCTTAACCCTAATTACTTAGATATTGAATTCTTTGATGATCAAACATTTGATTGCTACCAAGTGTTTCAAAATTTTGAACTGGTTGACTTTATCTCTCTGCAATTACCTTATTTTCCTGAATTAGTTAGGGCCTTTTTATAATAATTTGAAAATTCAGGATGGAGTCCTTTATTTTGAGGTGCATAAAGTTCCTATTATTGTTGATCAATCCTTATTTTATTCATTAACTAAGCAGCCCAGTCAAGGTGTTCCTTTTAAGGGCACTCTTGTTGATGACTGGAAACATGATTATTCAAGTCATGATGCTCGAAAAATGATCTGCAATGACCATGATGACATGACTGGCAGATTGCTTGCTGGGTCATTTACTTTTGAGTGTCGCATCATGCATCATGTTCTTTGTCGCATTTTGCTTCCCAGGTCCACTAATCTTGCCCAGGCCTCCGAGGAGGATTTAATCTTGTTGTGGGCTCTTCAAACTGGTCGTCAAATTGACTGGGCCCATCTTGTTCGGTACTGAATGCATAAGGCATTACGGGCCAATGCACCTCTTCCATATCCCCATCTTGTTACCTTATTTCTCCAGCATTTCAATGTCCCCTTAGATGATGAGCCTTTTGTCAAAGTTAAACGTTCTTTTGCTATTGGTGTTAGTGTTGTTACATCTTTTGGTTATCAGAAAGATATGGATGGTCAGTGGGTGTTCAAGCAAGACTTGCCACCTCCCGATGAGCGTACACCGTCTCCACCACCGCAACGGGATAACTCTTCTTCTCTCTTAACTGAAGTCCTCACTGAGCTCTGCGATCTTAGAGCTTTTTTCGGAGAACACTTTGATGCGATGGATTCCCATATCACACGTCTTGAAGACGATATGAGTTTTATCTGGCGTTGCTTCGATCCACCTGCAGATTCTTAGTTGTTTTTCATGTTCTATGTCGTTCATTTTCTGAACATTTTTACTATTTAGCCTTGTATTTTGGCTTTAGATACTTGGTACTTTGGTTAACTTTTGGATATTTCTGCTTTTGATTGCTTTTTCCTTGAATATTTAGTTTATGATTTGTTTTTTTTTTTTTGGATATTTAGCCTTTGATTGGCTTTTGCTTTGGTTTGGATATTTATAATTTGCTTGACTTATGATGTGGTTGATTAAGTTTGTGGATGAGTTAAGCTACTTGCTCTGGATATTTTTTGGATTTGTTCTTTTCTCTAGTCGTTTTTGGCTTTTTGATGTTGCCAAAGGGGGAGAGAAACTAAGGGTAGATATTATCTAAAAACTAGGCCATAAATTCCAATTTTAAGGGGGAGTAAGGACAAGTGCACACATTACAAATTGTATATCGTTTATCTTGTTTTCAGATTCTTGTCATCATCAAAAAGGGGCAAATTGTAGAAGCATGTGTTGTATGAAGCTTTTGATGTTGCCAAAAAGATGAAAGCTATTCAAGATTGATCAAAGTCAAGATCAAGAATTCAAGAGAAACAGTTAAAAACTAGTCCATTGTATGTTAAAAGAATTCCTTAAAAGAGATAGCAAAGGTTTGGCCTTAGGTTAATTCTTCAAAACATCTTACAAAAGTTTTTAAGTAAAACTCTGTTTTTTAAAATATGTTTTTCTCTCTGGTAATCGATTACAAAAATTGTGTAATCAATTACCACTCATGAAAATTTGAAATTCAAAATCTAAAGAGTCATTACTCCTCAAAATTAATTGTGTAATCGATTACTAGTGAGAAAATTTTGAAAATAACTCTAAAAAGTCACAACTGTTCACAAGTTTTTTAAAGGTCACAAAATGCCTATAAATATGTGACTTGAGTTTGAAATTCTTTAGAGTTTTTCAGAACTATAATTGTCCTATCCTCTCAAAAGAAAGCTTGGCCAAACACTTGCAAAATCAATAAGGATTCTTATAAGATCTTCATCTTGTAACATTCTTCTCTATAAGAGAGAAATCTTCTTCTTACTTCAAAGCAAACAACTGTTATTCAAGAGACAATGGGTCTCTTGATTTGTAAGGATCTCTGAACACAAGGGAAGAGTATCCCTGAGAGGTTCAGAAATTGTAAAACAAATTTACACGTTAGTGGAAATCTCAAGTGGGTTACTTGAGGACTGGACGTAGGCACAGGACGTGGTCAAACCAGTATAAAAACTGAGTTTGCATTTCTCGCTTCCCTAAACTTCTTTAATTTATTGCATTTTATTTTTACTTTTCTTATTTTAAAGAAGTATCAATTCAATTGCTCTTTATTTCATTCATATTAAGTCTGCATATTCTATTTCGATAGGGAATTAAAAATTTGATTAAGGGAAATTTTTTAAACTTAATTCACCCCCCTCTTAAATTATTGAGGCCATTTGTTTAACAACTTGGCATGGTATCAAGGTATGCTTTAAACCAGATTGTTGCTGAGTTTGAGCGTGTACATTATGCTGGCAAAAATAGTTCTCATTGTGGATGTATAATGAGAACTACTCGCGATCTTTCATGTGCATGTGAGCTAGCTAGATATGTTGTTGGTACCATACCACTTGACACAATCCATATGTTTTGACAAAGGCTAAATTTTATAGACCAAGGTTTATCTGAGCCCAAAGTCAGCATAACCAAAGAGATGGAAACCATATCCAAGCAGTTTTAAGAGCTTGATGTATATGGCAAAGTTACTCTAAAGAGTAATCTATGAGAAATTGCTTACCCTCATGTAAATTATATGTGTGCTCCTCCAAAAAAAGGTGAAAACAAAAGGTGCTCTGATCGAGGCTGTACCCGAATCAAATAAACATTAAAAATCCAATATCTAGGAAGTGATCCTAGGTCGTCTCCCAATGAGCAATGGTCAACCAAACATTCATAACAGATAGTAATAAAACAGTAACGAATTGCGGGGGTTGTTTGTTTTTATAATTTAAACAGCGAGCAAATTTTAATTAGAAAATAACAGAATTAAAACGTGTTGTTTCCCCTTGATTCACAAGCAAGTCTCTTATCCTAGGTTACGAGAATTTATCCTTTATCAATTCAACCACTTAATCCAACCCTAAATTAAATTACTAAGCGAAATTTAGCATAAGGCTGTCATTATGTGATTAAGCAACACATACACCAATTAATCATGAACGAAACTGATCATTAACCATGAACGTAAATTAAGCGCAGAGACAATTAATCAAGCACTAAGCATGCATGGATTAATAGCAACAAATACAGAGTAATTGGTGAAGAGGAAAAACTGATCAGAATTCAATAGTAATAATAAAACCTCAAAGAGAGTTATGCTTGATCCTCAAGAGAAAACAACACTGGAGACTTAGCCTTCCATTAATCAGTAGAAAACGAAATTGCAGATTGAATCAGAAGACAAATTTTATTGCTACGTGAATAGTACGCATGAACAGTAAAAACTAGAATTGCAAAACCTAAAATTATTCTCCTCTCCAAAACGGAAAAAAAAACTCAAACTAAAACTTTGGTGCTGTTATATAGGTTCTCATCCCCAAAGCTTACAAATCAGTTTTAAGTCTAAGCCCATAAATAAAATAAAATCTGGACAAGATAAGATAAGATTTGATAAAATAAAATCTAGATGAAATAAAATCTAGATAAGATAAGATAAGATTGGATGAAATAATATCTAGAAGAGATAAAATCTAGATAAGATAAGATTTGATAAAATAAATTTTTCTGCTCTCTTCAAGTCCAAGCCCAATTCTGGATTCAAGCCCAATTGCTTATAATTCTCCTGAAATTAAATTAAAAACACAAAATTAGTCCAGTAGGCCCAAATGATAAAACTGTATAATTAATTTGACAATTAAGGCTAATCAGTAATTAAAATGGTGACAAAAAGGGTTAAGAAATAGGAGAAAATAATGACACCTCATGCTCAAAAGAAATCGATGATCAAACATCAAAGATCAACAAAGCGTGATCCATCTTACTGAAGTATGTGGATGCATTACATTTTGTGCAAAATAGAAGTTTTTCAGTCAAACGGGTTGCATCATCATCTGAACAACCAAAACCAAGAAGGAACATGCCCATGTTGGATCAATTTCGTCCATGCATTCATGATTTCATTGAAAACATTGTTGATATCAAACCTGATGGTAATTGTGAATATCGTGCAATTGCTACCTTGTTAGGTATGGGTGAAGATTCATGATCTTTGGTTCGTAACCATTTGCTTAAGGAACTTGCAAAATGGTCTAATGAATATATTAACCTGCTTGGTGGCATAGACAGATTTAAGGAGTTAAAGCGGTTGCTACTTGTTAATGTATTATCCATGGCATATAAGTCTTTTGTGACATTTTGATGGATTAATTTTTCTTTAAATAAATCTAATTAAAATTGTTTTGTGCAGCTTACCATGGATAAGTGGATGAATATAACCAACATGGGTTATGTGATTGCATCAAGGTATAATGGCATCCTTGTTTCTCTTTCTCTCCAACAAAGCATGATGTTTTTTCTCTTAGAAGTCAAACACCATAAGATTGTTCTGTACATCACGTTATATGTATCGGTCATGTGTATGACAATCATTTTGTTTAGGTAAAATCATCATTATCATCATGTTTGTGTAATTTTTGTAATAAAATATGTTGTGATCATTTGAATGTGTATGTGCCTATGTAACAAGTATTTCTTAGAGACGGTTGTCCCTTACCACCAGCAGCTTTGTTATGGTTTACACATTGTCATAATCAAGCAAAGCAGTGGCCTACACCTTATATTAGTAGAATGCAACAATATACTAATTTGACGAGGTTGACAACAAACTTTGTTGATTTAGGAGAAGATTGAACATTTAGCTATTGTTAAGGCAGTGTTTGTAACTTACATAGTTGTGAAATAATTATGGGGTTGTCATGTAATGTGATAATTAATGTCTATTTCAATGGGCATTCATATAATTATTTCTTTTATGTATTCATCAACTGTGCAAATATTCAGATTAGAAAAAGGCAAAACATAAAAAGGTTTCTGGTTTACGGGGATTAGAGTTAACGAGGTTTAGGGTTTACTTATTATAGGGTTTATGTCTTAAGGCTTACTGCTTAGGATTTATTTATTGTTTGCTAGTTAAGAGGTAGTTGTTAGGGTTTAAGCCGTAGATAATTGAGGGTTTAGGGTTTATGGATGGTGGTCTAGGTCTTAGGGTTTAGTTAGTTTACTGAATAAGGTTTACAATGTAGTCTTTATTTTTTTAGGGTTTAGGGTTTATTGATTTAGGGCAGATGAATTAATTAATTTGGTTTAGGGTTTAACATGTTCTAGTTAGGTCAATAAATTAATATTCACGTACTACATAAATGCAAATTAAACCGCTTGTCATAACATACTTGTTTATCAAATAATAACAAATATTAGACATTGTTCAGTCATATTGCATACATAATTCCTATACAACTTAATCAATCCTGAGTATGTCGCCTTCGTCTCAACCGAACATAAACATTTGTTGCCTAGTGACACCCCTAGCGATTCTCAGGCACTCCTCAGTCAGAGTGTATGCTTCAGTTCCTGCAGTAACCATCCTCATGTTGATCAAGTATTCCAACCTTTCTGCTATTCATTGGTAAGCTTCCTACGACATTGACAACAAGGTAAAAAGTAATTATTGAATGCATGACACAAAATGATTAACAGTGAATTCAAATTTTATTATACCACTGCATGTCGAGGCATGTCTACATCATCAGGTGCAGGTGCAGGTGCAGGTGATTTTGGCATAGCTGTTGCATCGAAGAGCTGTTGAGGAGGATCTAGTACAATAAATGTCTCATCATGCACCACAGGTGGATGTCTAGAAGGATCCCCAGGTTGTGTCGGACTCATGAAGGGGTGAGATATCATGTAAAACCACTTTATGTAGTCTGCTGCACACTGTCCAGGAGCAACACAAATCTGACTCACCGGTGCAAGGTATTCAGAAATGTGAATCCATCTATTGTCAATCTCCTCTATAGATGAAGATGGAGCAATAGGGGTGTGGAGGAATGGTCTGCACATAACCAAACGTCGCACTACCCTCTTTGGTCGGTGTATCACAATAGATGAACACCATCTGATTTGTCCGAAAAAAAAGGAGATGAGCTCAAATTCTCTTAATGAACGGTGGTCACCATAAGGAATCCAGCAGACAGCATCAGACGTCAATCTATCAAACCGCTTATGATACATTGACACCAGTAATGCCTTCCCAGACTTCCATTGACAAGCACGTGGTTTCCTCTCAAGATAATTCTCTCCAGCAACACATGAAGCAATAGTAGGGAAATACTCGTAGATCCAACACTACACATATTTAAAAAACAAAAAAAATTATAATCAATAGAAAATATAAACTATAAAACTAATAATTGAAGTTAAACGAAATTAGAAATACCTATAACATGTGATATATCCTGCATGTTGCCTGGCGGTTCTCTTTGATGCATCATTCAAATTGTCATACATATGGACCAATGCAGTCACTCCCCATGAATAGCTTCCAGATTGGATGAGGTCATGAAATGCGTCCAAGAATACCACATGCACGTGTGTGGCACTCTTGTTAGCAAATAGTGTGCAACCTACTATATGCAATAGATATGCTTGAGCTGTTACAGTCCACTATCCTGCATCACATTTGCTATGATAAATGTCCCGCAGCCAGGCTAGCCGAACGTATGCCTCTCTTGTTTGCAATGTCTCATCTTTTGCTTCTTCTGTACTCACTTCAAGCAACTCAACTAGCAGCTCCATAACTTGGTCTACATCATGAACATCAAAGTTATGGAAGACACCTATAATGGGTAGATGTAGCAATGATGCCACATCATTGAGGGTGATAGTGATCTCTCTTACCGAAAGATGGAAACTACTAGTTTCCTTGTGTCACCTCTCCACAAAAACAGATATAAATCCCCTGTCATCAGTGTCCAAGGAACATGCGATCAGAGGACTTAGTCCTGTGGTAGCCACTATGCCTTCAACCTATGGTATAGGCCTTTCAAATTTTTGTACCTTCCTCCCATGAGAGGACAACTTCAACTTAGGACATTCCTGAAAAAAATAAAATTAATTACTTGAGGTTAAATGAAAAATAGTTATTCAAATATTATATAATTCAAGTAATAAGTACCTCTCCTACCCAAACTGTGGCTACCACATGATAAACATAATCTATCAAAACTGATAAATTTGGGGCCCGCCTGGAAAACCCTAGGCATCAGCATGTACATCATCAGTAGGGGCTCCTGAGACTGCTCATGAACTTCGTCAGCAGGATGATCCACATGCTCAACATTATCAGCAACAGCTGCAACTGCCTGTTGTCTACGTGCATATGCTATCGACCTTCGATACTGATGGGCTTCATCTGCATCACCATTAACATGTGTCCCTAACGCTCTTCCTATAACTCTTCTTAAAGCCCGATGCAATCCTCTGGTTCTAATCATAATCTGCAAATTTAAATAGTACTAACAATTAATGTAATCGTTCAAATAATATTTGAGTTTCATAAACGAAATAACAAATTAACTAATAAATAAATTTGATTTAAAATATTTAATAAATTACTATTTAATAATTCACAAATAAATATTTTATTATTTTTAATTTTTTTTAATACTTTTATATATTCATACATCAATATAGAAATTCTTTTTTAAAATTAATAGACTTCACATCACTAATTCTAGTAAACTAAAATATATTTTTTTATTTCTAATAAATGACTATTTCATTTTTTTACAAATTAGTATTTCAATACTTTTAAATATTTATAAACAAATGAAGAAATTTCAATTTTATACTTCCAAACACTATTTATATAAATATTTAATACTATTAGTGTAATAATATTTATACGACTATATCAATAAAAAAATTGTCATATACAATATTAGATTTTCTTGTTTAACTAAATTGTACAATATATACTTATAAAAATTGAATTTTTTTATATTCAACAAGTTTATAAAAAAAAAATTTAAATATCAAATATAATTAAATTACTTATATTTTAAAAATAAATAAATAACAATACTATTTATACATTTATTTTTAAATAAAAAAATCATAAATTATTTATTTATTGAATAAATTATTTATTAAAAACCAACTTAAAAAATATAATTAATTAAATAAATACACATTAAAAATATAAAATAATATTTATTTATAAAATAATAAAATAACAAAAACATTAATTTATTTTTAAATAATAAATTTATTGAATTATTATTTACTTAATTAATAAATTTAAAAAATATTTATACAGATCTCAACCTGTATAATGTATGCTAATTGACAATCTGTATAATCCTTATGGATTGAAAATTCATATAGATTATACGGATTCTCAAATCCATTAAATGGCTACGAAATCGCATTTGCATCAAACAAACCAAAATACAGTAAGACTCACAATGATAGTGACGACGACAATAATGACGGGGAGTGACGGTAACGAACAATCAGAGATACCAATTGCAGGGTATTGATGGCAGGAGAAGAAAAAGCAAAGACAAAGAAGAAGGAGCACACCGTAGTGTGGTAGGGTGAGGGAGAGGAGAGAGAGCACTTTTAAATTTTTAAGTGAAGGATAATTCCATGTCTTCACTTAAATTGCTAGGTTCACAAACAATTCTATTGGGTACACGAAGTAAACCATTCATTTTGTTTTTGGTGAAGACGTCCATCACCATTTTAATCTATCCTTTTTTATCTTTATTTCTAAATTTGATTTTAATATTTTTTTTAAGAATTTTTTTTTCAATTGTTGAAAGTAACTTTATAACACAGTTTAAATTGTTTTATATAATGAAAATATAATTTATATATTTAAAAATATTTATTTATAATAAATTTCAATCATGATAAAATTCATAGTTGTGCTTATGCCACGGTTGCCAAAAATGTTGAGCCACATTTATTTCGATTCCAAATCACGTTGATATATCATGGAGTATCGTACGGAACTTTTCAGAAAGGAAAAAGAATCACAAAGGTTTTTCTTTCTTTTTCTTTTTTTCCTTTTTTGACACAGATTGCTCAAAAATTAAAAAAAGCAGAATCCGGGGTTAGAAAATTCTCATCCATTACTTTTCGTAGGTTTAGAAATTCTAACCACTCTTTTATGTCTACGTAACATCATTTATCTTAAATTTTCTTTCGGTAAAAGATGGCCATGATGCTATGGGTTTATGATTCATGATTTCCTGTATGTTTGTAAGTTGGGGTGAGAATAGATCAAGTCGGTTCACAAGGATCTACGATTTGATCTACATAAAGTCTGGCCTAAACTGATCTATTTAATTAAAAGATTAGGCTCAGGTTTTTTTAAAAGTCTATTAAATTAAATAAACTAGGCTTAGACTTATTAAAAAGTCTTATAAACCTGATAGGCCGACTTATATACATGTATATATATTTATATTATTTTTTTGGTATCAATATATACTTATATTATTTTTTGGGTATAATTATTTTTTTTTAAACTATCAGACTTTGATTACTAACTTCTATTCCTATAATCAAGTAAGACTTTAATTATAATTTAGGTGTGAGTCATGTGCCCCTTTATATTCCTTATTATTTTTATTGGTTTTTTTATTCCTATCCAAGTTTCCTTTTCCTTTAACTATTACGTTCCTACTCCAGAGCAAAGGAATATTAAAGATTTAATATGAAGACTTTTAAAATAGCTATCAGGTCAGGCTAAACTTTTAAAAAGGTCAAGCCGAACCAAAATAAAAGCATTTGAAAGGTTATAGGCCAGACTCAGGCTTCAAAATTCATCGTAGGCTAGACTCAGGCCTTTCAAAGTCTGGCCTGACCTATTCTCACCCCTATTTGTAAGACCAGTGCTATTTAGCAGTGGAAATCAAACGCACGAAACACACAAATGTAAAAGTGGAAAGATATTTAAAAAATATAAAATGCATTTTGACTAAATATACATTGCGAATTAGACATAAATGTAAAAGATTTTTTTTTTACCAAGTGCGTGAATAAATCATGTATTGTTCTAAATTATCAAATTCAATCTATATCAATAAGAAATTGCATTCAATAAGTAGGGCAAGTTTGAATAAGAGTATGTTTGAATAAACTTTTTTAAAAAAATTATATGAGAGAATTTTTACAAATTAACTAATGCATAAATTAATTTTAACTTATAATTTTTTTTTATTTCTTATTCTAGAAGCACTTCTAAATAAACTTAACCAAACAAATCCTATATAAGAAAGGATAAAAAAATATGAAATAAAGCTTTATTTTCCCTTTAAATCCACTTATGAAGTAGATTTATTATAACCCCAAACTTAATCTCTCTTTTCTTGTCCTAAAGCAAACAAATCAAAATCAATCTATCCATCTAATCATATTACAAACAAATGTTCATACAAGGGTGTGAATATTTAACTAAGATGCACACATATTTTCTCAATTTTCACTTTTCACTTACCTGTGAATGCTAATTGACTTTGACACAAACACCAAACACAACACAAACACAAATATCAAAAACAACTAATGTCCAAAATACAGGACATCACAACACGTCTTATATATATAAATTGAGAATTAATATTTACAAAATTCAAATTGTTGTTCACAGTTTTCATATAATATTGAATTAATGACCCTCACAAATAAAATACTAAGAGGGGTCATTTCACGATGCAATCTTTACAAAAATAAAAAAACAATTCCCTACATAGCATGAATCATATCTCTTAAAAGTTAAAATAACTAATTAACTTTTTTATTTCTTTTTATGATAAGAGTACCTAAGAAGTGCTTAACCAAGAGTAAGTGTCAGTTCACTCTCTTGACTCATGCTCAAGCCGTGTTAAAGAGGTGCCTAAGCTAAAAAAAAATTATTTAATTACAATATGGTTAAGAGGTGTCTGACACGTGCCAGATGCATGTCCAACAAGTATTATGTTCGAAAAGTATTTGACATGCCGTTCTACAAAGGTGTAAATTCTCCCTAATCGCTTACTAATATCTATTTGCCTTTTAATAATTGGATCAAACAAGAATGAGCAAAGATTAAAACATTTTTGAAGCTCACCAAGCATTCTTAAAATTTATCCATGTAACTCTAGTAATGCAACCGAGACCTTCATTTGGGAAGGGATGAACTACGTACACTTCCAACATTCATCGGATTAGTGTTTCACTCACTCTGAAGTGCTTTGACTATCTTTTCTCTCAAATACCACTCACTTCGAACAACACTGCCATAGGCTTGACTATATTCTCAATCTTCATTCACGCCCATACCTCACATATCATGATGGCTTTCCGTATGGTTGTAATGGGATCAAGGCAATGGGTAGGCAAGGTTGATAGTGAATGGAACTAAAGAGATGAAGAAAACAAAGGTGAATGAGTTTAAGAAGTAAGCTCCAGGGTTTTTTTTTTTTTTTTTACCTTTTCTTTTTTCCAGCTTATATCTATGTTCTCTTTTTCTTTACTTTTGGTTTTTTCCCTCTAAAATATCAATTTTGGTCCACTATAGTTTAGTTTTTTTTATTTTAATCCATTAAGTTTTAAAATTTTCATTTTAATCTTGTATATTTTCAAAATTTTCATTTTGATACATTAAATTTTAAAAGTTTCTTTTTGATTTTTTTTTTGGGTTAAAAACTTTAGTGTTGTGTCAATGTTTTAAATTTGGATGTAACACTAAACAAGTAAACTAATTAATTTAAAACAGTAACAGCTAAAATAAGTAATTTTAAATTTACTATTTTTTTTTAATAACTCAATGTAAATGGCATCTAGAATATAAAAAACCATTAAGGATGCTTTTTTTTAGGTTGATAAAAAAGACGAATCAGTTACAAAGCCAAGATCTTTTAAGATTTAATCACTATATAGTCCTTATAGTTACAAAAACTTTACCTTTTAATCTCTATCCCTGAAAACATCTCATTTTAGTCCTACACCGTTTTTAATCATTTTTTCCCCTACATATATCATTTTTAATCTTTGTAGTTCCTGCAACGAGGACCAAAAGGGAATATAAAATAGTATGTCTATAGATTAAATGAGATGTTTTTAAGACTAAAAGGTAAAAAAAATAAAAATTGCAACTAGAGGACCAAATGAGAGATTAAGCCATCTTTTAAACTGTGTCCTTAAGTACATAGTGTTCTTTATCATCAACAAAAGCCACATTCACCACTTTTTTAACTGTATTTTGTGTGATGTCATGTGAAGGGGGGATTTAGGGTCATGCTATTTGTTCTACCTCAAATCTGACCTCATCTAAGGGGTTACCAAGTAGAATGGTTTAACAGACTGGCACCACACTTAATCAACATCCACTGCATAATGTATAATCAAGCAGTTTATGTTTACCTTGGGTAACAACAAGATCCCCATTCCACCATTCTCTCATCTATGCAAAACACAAGCAAACAACCTCTCATTTACCGAGTGCTGCCAGCAGAGGAAAACAAACCTTGTACTGTTCTGCAATAACTAATTTCTGGGTGAAGCCCCCACCAAAATTGGTCAATATATTTTTGAAAGTGGAAAAGCATCATGAACATGACATGGCAACAATAGCCAAACAAAGTAATGGTTCCAATTCCGCAAGAAAAAAAACTCAAATGGTTGATTCCATAGCTCAAAAAATGTCCAAATGATGTCAAATTTAGAGATTTATTACATCATAAGCATCAGATCAAACAAAACTGGAATTCAACCAGGACAATTTTTTGTCATAAGCTTCTATAAGCTTTTCACAACTAAAATCCTGATTAACAGAGGCGCAGATGAGCAGACACAAAAACCAAATAGAAAACATTGAAGTATAAAAACTGATGTGTGATAAATAATGACAAAACCATGGACCACAACTTATGATCACATCAAACAGCAAACTAGTGCCTTTGGTGCTGTAACTAATTATTCGGAGGAGTATATGAAGCAATTATAACCAAATGAACATCTACAGCAAGTACATTGGGAGAAGGAAGATATACACATTTAGATATTTCAACTTGTACAGATTAGGAAGATCATTGAAATATCCATAGCTCTTCAGTGAAGAATATTTACAAAACATGGCAAAATCTGTCACTTTGTGTAGTACAACAACAATGCCTTATCCCACTAGATGAGGTCGGCTACATGGATCACACGACACCATTCGGCACGGTTAAAATTGTGTAGTATTAAATATAAAAACTACTACCTTTCAGTGGGTTAATTGGCAAACAATTGTTTTATCATGCATTGTTTCTACTTTCTTCCAACATAAGATCCCAATTTAGACAAATCAGGAACCCAGAATGACAACTCAGATGATCCTGTAGCAAACATAAGACTTCCAGGAGCCCACTTTATTACAGGAGGTCCAGTATCAGAAGTTGCACTCCTCCAACTTGCAACCTAGACAAGACAAAACGAAAACATTGAATGGTAAGTACTATAGTCATTTACAGGTTATTAAAAGTTGCTATAACAACAGATAATGAGTGTTTTCTTCTGCTTAATTTTATGCCAAGTCTAGTTTCAGTCAACTATTCTCAGGGTAGGGCATTCTTGAATGTTTCAGTGAAAAATAAAAAGGGAAAATATGCTTGTAAAGTTGAAAGCATACCATCATGACTGGAGAATGACTATATTAACATTTATTAAATAACAAATCCAAACAAATATATATAAAGAAAATAGTTATGAAATGAAGAAAAGAAGATATAGCTTATTATACTTCTTTGCCACTTCGAACACTCCATGCATAGATGCTGCCATCCCCAGAACCTGTCAAAGAATCCAAATGTAAAACTAAAGTTTAGCATTACAAAACAGCACAGGCAGTAAGCAGCAACCAACAGGGTCACATATATAAATGAGAGGATTGAAAATACAAGACAAAGCAAAACAATTGCATGATGTATGCATTTTTAAAAATAATCATATTCATTAAAGCTTTCTTCCAAAACACAATTTCAGGCAAGAAATAGCAGGGTAATAAAAGTTCAATGTGCCAAAAGTAATATGTGCAAACAATGAGTTTACCAAATGAATAATGATCAGGAACTTTTTGGGTGATCTGAAAATGCTTACCAGATATTACAAACATTCCCTCAGGGCTAAAAGAAGCTTCTAATGTGGAGTTGCATGAGATAGGTGTGACAATATATGTGGATAACTATGTAAAAATAATAAGAACAATCACACACAAAGACTTTCAAAGCACATATAAATCAAGTGAAAGAACCAAGTAAAAGTGGACTGGGTTAACTACGGAAGATACTAACAAGTGTGCCACGAAATGAGTCAAGCACATGAATATGCCCATCTGCTGTTGTTAAAAGCATGAGTCTCCCATCATTACTAAATTTCACAACATTTGCATCAGAAATATCTCCCCCAACAGAAAATATCTCAAAGGGACCCTGTAGCGAGTGAGTTTTACCATATTAGATTATAAGTGTACGTCACAATTAATAGACAACAAAAGCCAAGTTTTATGCATATTCTCATGTTAAATTTGCAAACCTTTTCATACTTGCGAGCATCAAACATTCTTATGTATCCTCCAAAGGCAATTGCAAAGACAAGCCCTTGATCATCATATGATATAGCAGGCCTTCCTTGTACATGTAAAAGTCCCTATTTATTTTTAAAGTAAGAAGCCCCTAAAAAATTCATATGATGTATAACAAACAAAAGGATATTGAATAAACAAGTAATTGCTTGCACATGCTACCTGGCACTTCTCAGCCCTTTGATCCCACAGTAAAACAGTTCGATCTAGAGATCCAGATATAAAGCAGTCTTTCCGAGAGCACAAACTTAGAGACACAACCCTGGGAAAATGAGAAAAAAATGATTTTTTTAATAATAAAAAAATGGAATGAACAAGTACTGTATTATATAATTATGAGATTTAAATGTATACATTACATAATGCCAAATACCAAACCTGTCATGGTGACCTTTGAAATATCTCAAATATTTGTTATCATGCAACGATAGAAGCCGCAAAGATTCTGGATTGATTGGAAATTTTTATAATGAATATACAAAAATTTACTAACTACACAAAGATTATTGAAGATGAAATAAATAATAAACTTACCATCCCAACCATTTTTTGAAGAGTAAATGACAGTTGTAGGATGAGATGTGAAGCAAACCAGGTCAACTCCATACTTCTTGCTATTAATTGTCTTCAAACATCTGGTGAGAACTAAGAAGTCTCAAAATTTCATCTTGATGCATACATGTAGATCAGTTAAAAAACAAAAGAATGGCAAGAAATTTTATAGAATCTAATAACATGACAAATAATATAAAAAAAAATCTTGATTGTGCTTTATTTCCACAATCCATGTAATGTAACTATTTAGCTCCAAATGTTTCGTAGTTAATAAACCCAATCTGTTACCAGAATTTGCCACATCAAATCAAATCATGATACAATCTTTTAAATCATACTAGAGGCATCAACTGTTTTGCTGAAATGAAAGAAGAGGGGCAAAAAAGCAGAATCACAATGCAACAATTTCAACAAATTTGAGGATAAAAAAGATTGTTTTCAACTATTCATTCAATTGTCTATATAATTGAAGCAATAAATAAAACGGGGGCTTACGTTCCACTGGTAACATCATACAGACGAATGGATTCATCATCACTAGCAGTTACTAGATAATTGGATGCCCTGTGAAAATCCAACGAACTTATTCTACCATTCTGAAAAAAAGAATATGCACATAAAAATTAAAGAAAAAGAAAAATAAACGCAATGAAAAAGCAATTTCTGGTCGCTGAATCCTCAAACATTAGAAACACTGCCCTTGTGTAAAAAAGAACAGAAAATGCAATGGCGGAAATGCTCACTCACATAGTCTTTGAAGGACATTCCCACTTCCATACTCTGAAGAATTTCTTCACAGAGTTCCAGAGACACCTTCTCTTCTCTCTCCACTTGTGTCCCTACAAACACTCAAAATGTAAGAAAACCAAGGGAAAAAGCAAATAGAACAGAGCAAAAATGTAACATCTAAAATCGATGACAATTTTGAAATACCTCCCATTTTTTAGCTATACTTCGCCGCCTTAGGTATCTGAAAAGTTGAGGAAGATTAAGTGGAATAAGATTGCAACTATGCCCGATCGAAAATTGAAAGAGACCTTAGTCCAACTCCTACACTGTGTTTTGGATGTTGTATGAAACGGAATTAGAAGAAAAGAAAATAATTAAAATAATGCCAAAGAAATTAATTTTAAATTGTTTTTTACTGTTTTCCAATTCAAAACACAATGCCGAAGAAATCTAAACAAGTAATTACAAAGATACATGTTCCGTACAGTCTCTATTGATCCTGAGAATTTCTACTCGCTTCTCCAGGAAAGTCCCAAAGAGCTTGTGAATAAAAAGCCCATTTCAAGCAAAGACTTCTCACAAAAAAAATAGCGGACTACACCTTCAGTCAACACAACAGATTGAAACCAATTAAAATTAACCTAAAACTGGGAAAAGTCTTGAACAATCTTAAAAGCGCACCAATACATAAATAGAAAACAAACATTCCTGAGTCTGAGATCGTCTAGATCAAATTATTATCAATAGAAACAAATTAATTTTATCTACGGAAAACGTCAGAAATTTCTATTTCTCATAAAAATGGAATCGATTAAGAGATTTCGTTCTTACCAATCACGAAATCAAAATCGAGAAATTTTAGATGAATGGAAAGAGAGAGAGAGAGAGAGAGAGACTACGAGAAACTTCGAGCTGGTCGAGGAGGAGATGCGAAAGAAGATGTGGGCGGCGCAGGTGGTGTTCGGAATTATGAGGGAGCGGTTTGAGACGACGGTGACGGTGTGAGAAGAGGGAATCAAATGAAGAAGGGTGTTGCTAGGTACACCCATCATTATTACTGGTGCACCCAGCACTTAACGTGAAAAGACAAAAATACTCTTGCATATTTTTAAAAATGTTTTTATCCACCCAGTTCATTCAGGTTGATCCGCATATGCAATGAGTTGATCTCCAGTTGATATAGATGATCCGCAAACTTCTTACGGATCAACTTGATCCGCAAGTGACTTACAAATCAACTTGATCCGTAAAAAGTTTGCAGATCAACTTGATCTGTAAGAAGCTTGCAGATCAAGTTAATCCGCGAGTTGATTTTTAAGACTTATGGATCAAGTTGATCCGTAAGTCTTTTATGTATCAAGTTGATCCGCGAGTTGATTTTTAAGACTTACAAATCAAGTTGATCTGTAAGTCTTTTACGGATCAAGTTGATCCGCGAGTTGATTTTCAAGACATACAGATCAAGTTGATTCGTAAGTCTTTTACGGATCAAATTAATCCGCGAGTTGATTTTTAAGACTTACGGATCAAGTTGATCCATAAGTCTTTCACGGATCAAGTTGATCCGTAAGTCTTTTACGGATCAACAATTGGCAGTACAAAAATTATAAGCTTCAAACGGTTGCAACTTTTGATAAAAATGTCCGTTTGAGACCCATAATATGTTAAAATGCTCAAAATTGAAGGAGGAATCCCCCGGTAAATTTCCAAAGGGGATTTGGTCAACTCATTTTTCCAAAAAATGCATCTAAGTAGCTGAAAAATAGGATTTAAGATTAAAAAAAAATAGGATTTGGTCAACTTGATCTGTAAGCTTCTTACATATCAACTTGATCCACAAGTTGATTTTTAAGACTTACAGATCAGGTTGATCCGTAAAATACTTACGGATCAACTTGATTCGTAAGTCCTAAAAATCAACTTGCGAATCAACTTGATCCGTAAAGGGATAAAGAAGGCAGGAGTAATTTGGTCATTTTTAAAGAATGCTGGGTGCACCTAGCAACACTCAATGAAGAAAGAGACGGGTTGTGGGGGACTCAAATGAAATAATAGAAAATTTAAGCAAGGACTTAACTTCAAAAACGTACAACTAGGTACACACATAGCCTCATTAACTGAGGTGTCTTTAATCTATTCGTCTAGTCGGAAAGTTTTTTTCTTTTATTTGAAAATGTTAGTTAGTATTTTGTTATTAGATTTTGTAAGTGGAAGAATTTAAACCTTTGGCCTCTTTTTTTTTTTCTCTTTATTACCAAGCCAATTAAATGAAAGTACCAAAATGCGACGATTCTCGAGGGTCCATCTTAAAATAAACACTTAACCAAATTACATATTCAATTTGACATACAAATACCCAAGCATATGATTTATGTTTGTTTGGGTAATAATAATGAGATTCATCAATATCATGCAAGTATAGTTAGGATTTTCAGAAAAAGATGTTATTTGTTTGGTGATAAATAAAAACGATATTAAAAGATTTGAGTGACCGAAACTGAAACAATTACTTTCAAAGTAATAGGAAAAAAAAAAACAACAACTTGTATTGATGTAACCTTTCATAGTTTGTTCTTCTTATGATGTATAAAGAATGCATTTTTAGTTCTTTTCAAGTACTTGAGGATTTTTTTTCTGGCAATCCAATTACTTTCTTTGGGATTTGACTAACATATGCTCAACATGTTTAAAGCGTACAAAACATTAAATTGAGTACATAATATAAAATATGTGATATATCCATTCCAATTGTTGAAGTATACAAAATTCTATTCATGCAGTCCTATGCCGAAGGATATTGGGCCTTGGACAAGCTTACACCATGTTCCCTAAACACATTCTTTATTGGGTTCTTGCATATGAACCATTTTTCAATATTTTGTTTACATACCTATACTTCAAATCAGGTTAAGAAGTTTCTTTGATTTATCTTTATATATCTTGATTCACTATACATGGGAAGTCTCACCTAAATCCTTTATGGAGAAACAATTCTCAAGCCAAGTTTTAACAAAATGTAAGGCAAGAATGTCATTTCCAATAAATAGTATGTCTTCTCCATACAACATTAAGACGAGAATACTCCCACCAACCTTCTTATAGACATAATGATCATCCTCATTGTTGATGCATATGATACAACATTCTTTAGTTACATCATCAAAACAAAAATCCAACTTTTGTTAAATTTCTTTTAACCATATGCATAAATTTGTTTGAAGTTTTGTATTTTATCAAACTATTAAATTGACCAAAAATGAATATTAGGTAATAATATGAAAACAACCTATATTATAGATATGAAAAACTTAATTAAGTTAAATTAAAATAGAAGTGTTTTGTTTAAGAAAAATAAAAAATAATTAAAATTATAAGATAATTGACAGATAATAATTAAAAATAGATTATGGTTTTTAACATAATTACTATTCATTTTCATGTACTTTAGAGTAGAAATAAAAAGGTATGAGATTCAAACTTTTTATTTCTTTCCCCTTTTATTTTCACCATACCAAACATTCTTTATTTCTCATTTTCTCTCTATTTCATTTTGTTTCTTTCTTTTCATTCTATTTAAATGCTACCAAACAAAAGATAAATACTATTCCTTCTTAAATCAAAACTAGTGCATATTTTTCATACAAAAAAATAGATTAAGCTCAAATAAAAATTATTTCCACTTTATTGGATGACGATGGTATTCTAAAATGAGAAATGCTAGTGACATTCTTTTTTTAACATTTTGTCTATGACTAACTCAAATTTTTTGGACATCACCAATTTTGGTGGGTTCCACTTCTAAATAAGGAGAGATAATCATTAAATGAGAAGTGAACTCACAAAATTGGTATTTTTTAAATAAATTTCATGTAATCATAAAGAGTGTTAAAAAGAGAATATCAAAAAGAGTGTTGTTAGCATTCTAACAAAAACTAACAACTAACATTGACTGATAAAAAAAAATATTGATAGCATTCATCTTCTAAAATTGAAAAGAGAATGTTTATCTATAAAAAAAATGTATTTAACATTTTATATAATATTATTTTTTATATTTCTCTACTACATCAATAATTGTATCTCACACCCTCTTTTCTCTTTATCTCTTTCTTTGTTGTATAATTTTTTCCGTTCCAATATGTACCTACACAGTGGTAAACATGTAACTTTCCTTATTCCTTATGTCTTCTTGAAGTGCTCTTTCCTTCACAATATAGTACTCGACAGTTTGGAGGCACTACTAAAAAAATAACTTTTTACGACACCTATTCTACGACGGTGGCATTTTTGTAATTATAGTAATAAAAATTGCATTTTATGACGCACATTTTAAGACGGTTATTGAAAATCGCCTTAGAATGTTATATGTAATAAACTTTATGACGGGTTTTAGTAAAAAATCGTCGTAATTCAGAAAGAAAAAAAAAAAAAGCAAAAGCGCGCAGCAGCTAGCAACAACCGTACTCCCACCTTCCCACATTCAAGCCCTAGCCTCTTCCTTGTTCTTTCAATTGAACCCTAGCCTCTTCTTTGTTCATCCATTGAACCCTATCCACTTTGACATTCAAGCACGTACCCGCTCTTCCTTGTTCTTCCATTCAATTCGACGAGGTGGACGACTCGACAGTCCTTCCCAGCTCAAAGTTCCTTTGAATCAAGGAGTGGCAGTTCGTGAAGAGCAGGGCTTTCTCCACGGTCCTTAATGGCTAGACATAGTACATAAGCGCACACTTTCCTTGTTTGGTGTTCACTCCCAGTAGGGTTGCTTTGCCTTGCCTCGCTAAAGCTATTGCTTTGCTTTGCAACTCACAAAATGCCACCCTTTTCTCTTTCTCGTGACCCTATCTAATATCTATCATTTAATTTCATTTCATTCTCTTCCTATCGAATCTCTCTGCAACACTCACATCACAGTAGCAATGGGCGCTTCTTTGCCCCCCAAGAAGGCCAACCTCTTCAAGCTTATTGTCGTAAGCTTTGATTCACTTTCTATTTTCCACCATTTCTCTTTGCTTTTTATGCTTGTTTATCATAACTCCACGCAACTTTAATCACTACTGTGTGTCTGTCATGCCAACGCGATTGCTTCCCCATCTTAAAACCCTAGATTCTCTTCTCACACTATCTTCACTCACTGAGAATCTCAATCAAGGATAGTTAGGGATCTTCAGTTCAGTTTTATTCTTCTAAACTTCTAATTTGTGATGTCTTTGGGGAATTCTTCAGGGAAATTAGTAATTGAGAATTCGGCTTAAGCTTGGGCAAGGAAATAAAGGGTTCCTTGATTATTTTATGCTAATTTCCTTTTAGGTTTCTAATACTGACATTAATACATTTTTTTTCACTTCATTCTGAATATTGTAGACTATTGTTATTACTGCTTGATTGTTGTTTCTATAAGTTTACTTGTTTGGCTTTTGGATAGAATCCTTGAGATAATGGTTTCCGAATGCTGATTTTGACTTTCAGATTGTACGAAGGACCATTGAACCAATGTTGCTGCTTCAAAAGGAATCTTCCAATGTGTTGTGTTTTGGTTATGATCCGGTGACAAATTTCTTCCTTTCTTGTTTAGTGTTGTACAATTTTGTTGGTTATCTATGTCATTTTTACTCTCCAGCATTATTCTTTTTTGTTGTTTTTGTTGTTGCTTTTCCATTATTAGGGTATTCTTAATGTTGGATTAGATGTTTCAAGGAGTTACAATGAAATAGAGTTCATTAGGTACTACATAAAATAATTTTCTATGTTAATTAAGTGTTGTTGATCCTGAAATCTTCAACTATGGTGATGTGTCATTATTTTCTCCTATTTCTTAATCCTTTTTGTCACCATTTTAATTACTGATTAGCCTTAATTGTCAAATTAATTATGTAGTTTTATCAATTAGGCCTACTTGACTAATTTTGTGTTTTTAATTTAATTTCAGGAGAATTATAAGCAATTGGGCTTGAATCCGGAATTGGGCTTGGACTTGAAGAGAGCAGACAATTTTATTTTATCAAATCTTATCTTATCCAGATTTTATTTCATCCAATCTTATCTTATCTTGTCCAGACTTTATTTTATTTCGTTTATGGGCTTGGACTTAAAATAGATTTGTAAGCTTCGGGGCTGAGGACCTATATAACAGCACCAAAGTTTTAGTTTAGGGAGTTTTTCAGAGAGAGGAGAATAATTCTAGGATTTTAGAATTCCAGTTTTTCCTGTTCATGTGCACTATTTATGTAGAATAAAATTTGTTTTCTGCAATTTCGTTTTTGCTTCAATCTACAATTTCGTTTCTACTGATTAATGGAAGGCTAAGTCTCCAACGTTGTTTTCTCTTGAGGATCAAGCACAACTCTCTTTGATTATTACTATTAAATTCTGATCAGTTTTTCCTCTTCACCAATTACTCTGTATTTGTTGCTATTAATCCATGCATGCTTAGTGCTTGATTAATTGTCTCTGCGCTTAATTTATGTTCATGCTTAATGATCAGTTTCGTTCATGATTAATTGGTGTATGTGTTGCTTAATCACATAAAGACAGCCTTATGTTAATTTTCACTTAGTAATTTAATTTAGGGTTGGATTAAGTGGTTGAACTGATTAAGGATAAATTTTCCTAACCTAGGATAAGAGACTTGCTTGTGAATCAAGGGGAAACAACATGTTTTAATTATGTTATTTTCTAATTCAAATTTGTTTGCTGTTTAATTTACAAAAACAAACAACCCCCCCCCCCCAATTCGTTACTGTTTTATTACTATCTGTTAGGAACGTTGGGTTGACCATTGCTCGTTGGGAGACGATCTAGGATCACTTCCTAGATACTGCATTTTTAATGTTTATTTGATTCAGGTACGACCTTGATCAAATTTGGCGCCATTGTCGGGGAGCAATGGGCCAAAGGTTCATAATAGTGTTTAGTTGTTTGTTTTGTGTAGCGTTCTGTTTTGCATTTTGGTCGCGTCCCCTGTTTAGCGACTATTCTTAGCGACTGATTTAGCTGGTGTTTTGTTGTGAACAGTGATTAGCGACTGATTTTGCAATTTAATTAGCGATTTTTGTTTTGATAGTTAGAGTTGTTATTTTTGGCTGATTTTTTGTGTGGTAGTTTCTTTTGATCCATATTTTGTGTGAAAAATACCAGGAGCACTTGGTGTGGTTGAATTTGAGAGAGACAAAAATTTTGGGAACTTGTTTTTAGCAAAACTTAAAACGGCCATAACTTTTGCTCTGGGTATCAGAATGACTATTATTATATATGCATTTGGGGTAGAAAAAATTTCTCATGCCGTGGCAACTGACCTGTGGTCTATTGCCATGCGGTCCATTGCCGTTTTAAACTTGAAAAATCAGCCGTTTACTAAGTTTTTTATTTTATTTTTTTAGTATTATTGTCTTATTTTTCTAAACTTTGCTTAAGTAGTTTTTATAGTTAGACTTGAATTTTTGTATGAAATTTTTTGTGCTATCTTTTCATGATTTTAGGGTTTCACTCACAAAATTTTAGCTCATTTGGATATCGTTTGAATATAGCTGTAGTTTTACCCCCTTGTTAGGTGCTTGTTAAGAGATACATGATTTGCTGCATATAGTGCATGACTAGGGGCAATCCAGGTGATTTACAACCATTTGATCCTAAAATAGATAAAACTTTTCATAAATTAGTTAGGCATAGTGTGCATCCTGGTTATTCTGTGCATTTTGAGCATTATGAGTATTCTGTTGCTGGTGATTCTGAATATTCTGATTTTGAGCATTCGACTACTAATTTTCATACTGAGAACATGGCTCAACCCCCACCTCATGAGAGGACTCTTAGGGAGATGGCTGCACTTGATTTCACTTATGAAAGCTTGTGCCTTCAATATCCTGATGAGGGTGTTCCATATGTTCTTAAGACTGGACTAATACATTTGCTGCCCAAGTTTCATGGTCTTGCAGGTGAAGATCCTCATAAGCATCTTAAGGAGTTTCATATTGTTTGTTCCACCATGAAGCCCCCTGATGTCCAGGAAGATCATATCTTTCTAAAGGCTTTTCCTCATTCTCTGGAGGGAGTGGCAAAAGATTGGTTGTATTACCTTGCTCCCATATCCATCTTCAGCTGGGATGACCTTAAGAGGGTGTTCTTGGAGAAATTCTTCCCTGCATCTAGGACCACTGCCATCAAAAAAGACATTTCAGGCATCAGGCAACTTAGTGGAGAGAGTTTGTAGGAGTACTGGGAAAGATTTAAGAAATTGTGTGCAAGCTGTCCTCACCACCAAATTTCTGAGCAACTTCTTCTTCAATATTTTTATGAGGGACTTAGAAACATGGAGAGGAGTATGATTGATGCTGCCAGTGGTGGAGCCCTTGGTGATATGACTCCTGCTGAAGCTAGGAATTTGATTGAGAAGATGGCTTCCAACTCCCAACAATTCAGTGCAAGAAATGATGTTATTGTCCTTAGAGGAGTCCATGAGGTGGCCACAAATTCATCTTCATCTGCTTAAAATAAAAAGCTTGAGGGAAAACTTGATGCCTTGGTCAACCTAGTAACTCAGCTTGCCATGAATCAGAAATTTGCATCTGTTGCAAGAGTCTGTGGTTTATGTTATTCTACAAATCACCATACAGATCTTTGTCCTTCTTTGCAGCAATCTGGAGTCAATGAGCAACTTGAAGCTTATGTTGCAAACATTTATAATAGACATCCTCAGCAGCAAAACCAACAACAACATAATAATTATGACCTTCCAAGCAACAGATACAATCCAGGTTGGATAAATCATCCAAATCTGAGATGGGCAAGTCCTCCACAACAACAATAGCCTGTCCCTCCTTTCCAGAATATTGCTGGTCCAAGCAAACCATATGTTCCTCCTCCAATGCAGCAACAGCAGCAACAATCACAACAAAGACAACAAGCAACTGAGGCTCCTCCTCAACCTTCCTTAGAAGATTTAGTGAGGCAAATGACCATCTAGAATATGCAATTTCAGCAAGAAACAAGAGCCTCCATTCAGAGTCTGACAAATTAGATGGGGCAGATGGCTACTCAGTTGAACCTAGCTCAGTCCCAAAATTCTGAAAAATTGTCTTCATGGACTGTGCAGAATCCGAAAAATGTGAGTGCCATCACCTTGAGGTCTGACAACCAAATTCAAGTGCCTCCAACAGTAGCAGCACCTGCACCTGAACCTGTCAAGCTTCATTCTACACCTGAAAAAGAGGATGAGATAGTTGCACAAAAGAGAAAGTTTCCTAACAAAAAATTTCATGCAGGTGAGCCTTTTTCTAGTAATTCTGACTTACCGCAACCGCCTAGCCCTCTTCCATTCCCACCTAGAGCAATTCCAAACAAAAAAATGGAAGAAGCAGAAAAGGAGATCTTGGAGACCTTCAAGAAAGTAGAGGTGAACATACCTCTGCTAGATGTCATCAAGCAGATTCCAAGATATGCCAAGTTTCTAAAGGAGCTGTGCACCAACAAAAGGAAGCTTAAAGGCAATGAAAGGATTAGCATGGGCATAAATGTGTCAGCATTGATAGGTAAATATGTTCCTTACATTCCTGAGAAATGTAAGGACCCAGGTACTTTTTGTATACCTTGCATTATTGTGAACAGTAAATTTGAGAATGCCATGCTAGATCTAGGAGCATCAGTTAGTGTCATGCCTCTGTCCATGAAATTTGGTGATATTGTTGTTCATTTTAACATTCTTGATGCCATGAAACATCCATCTGAGGATCATTCTGTTTTTCGTGCTGAGATACTTGATCAGATTGTTGATGATTATATGTTTGATTTTGATTCTCTTCATGGTAGGAAACATCCATTTTTATATGATTTGCATACTTGTTATTCCTCATGCAATGAATCTGAATCTGAGTTTGAATTTGATCTTGTATCTGATTTTTATGCTGATAGTAAATTTGAGTCTGGTTCTGATTTTCTGGGTGTTGTACCTCTTGATGTTGATTTTTTATAGTCAGAATGTATTAACCATGTTGCAGGAAGTACATATACTTTTGACTTGCTTTATGAGTTACAGGCTGAGGAACATTCTTCTTCTCCTACCCTGGTTCCTCCCACTGTTCAGCCACCACCCACACCAAAGTTGAAGCCCTTACCAGCAAACCTCAAGTATGCTTACTTGGAGGACAAGGAAAAATCTTCAGTGATCATCTCTGCCTTTCTTGCTGCTGAGCAAGAGAAGAAGTTGTTGCTAGTGCTCAAGAAGCACAAGAAGGCCATTGGATTGACTTTAGCAGACATTCCTATAGAAGCAAAGCTTCATGGTGAATCAAGAATGATTCAAAGATGTTTTCATGATAACAATGATGATAACAAAAAATGATGACAAAGGTGATGACAAAAAGCTCAAAGGTCAATCAAAGAATGAGTTCAAAATGTTCAAGATGGAATCAAGAAAAATTCAAGACTCAAGAGGAAAAGTTGAAGAACACTTCAAGATTCAAGAGGAAAGTTGAATTCAAGAATCAAGATTCAAGGATCAAGCTTCAAGAATCAAGATCAAGATTCAAGATTCAAGAATCAAGAGAAGACTTAATCAAAATAAGTATGAAAAGGATTTTTCAAAAATTGAGTAGCACATGGATTTTTCTCAAAACATGTTTACCAAAGAGTTTTTACTCTCTGGTAATCGATTACCAGATTATTGTAATCGATTACCAGTAGCAAAATGGATTTGAAAAAGTTTTCAAACTGAATTTACAACGTTCCAATTAATTTCCAAAAGCTGTAATCGATTACAATGTTTTGGTAATCGATTGCCTTTGAACGTTGAAATTCAAATTCAAATGTGAAGAGTCACATCCTTTCACATAAAAGCCTTATGTAATCGATTACACTGATTTGGTAATCGATTACCAGTGATTGTTTCTGAATAAATAAAAAGATGTAACTCTTCAAAAGGTTTTTGACTTTTTCAAATTGGTTTTAGGTTTTTCTAAAAGTTATAACTCTTCTAAATGGTCCTCTTGGCTAGACATGAAGAGTCTATAAAAGCAAGGCTTTGATTTGCTTTTCAATACACTTATTCAATCAATCTTTTACAAGCCCTGAATCTCTTTGAACTTCTTCTTTTTCTTTGTACCAAAAGCTTTATGAATTTTTTTGGTTTTCCAAACCTTGAAAACTTGTGCTATTCATCTTTTCATTCCCTTCTCCCTTTGCCAAAAAGAATTCGCCAAGGACTAACCGCCTGAATTCTTTTTGTGTCTCTCTTCTCCCTTTTCCAAAAGAACAAAGGACTAACCACCTGAATTCTTTTGTGTCTCCCTTCTCCCTTGTCAAAGAATTCAAAATGACACAGTATGAGAATTCTTTTGATTCTTTCCATTCCCTAATACAAAAGTGTTCAAATGACTAACCGCCTGAGAATTCTTTTGTATCCCCATTCACAAAGTATCAAAGGTTTAACAGCCTGAGATCTTTGTCTTAACACATTGGAGGGTACATCCTTTGTGGTACAAGTAGAGGGTACATCTACTTGGGTTTGACTGAGAACAAGAGAGGGTACATCTCTTGTGGATTAGTTCTAGTGGAGGGTACATCCACTAGGGTTTCAAAGAGAACAAGGGAGGGTACATTCCTTGTGGATCTTTTCTTGTAAAAGGATTTTTACAAGGTTGAAAGAAATCTCAAGGACCGCAGGTCGCTTGGGGACTAGATGTAGGCACGGGTTGTTGCCGAACCAGTATAAAAACTCTTGTGTGTTTGTTTCCTTCTTCCCTACTCTTTTACTTTCCGTTGTGCATTTAATTTCCGCTTTTACTTTCTGTTAAGTTTCTCTTCTACTCCTCATTCTCTTAACAATTTAGTAAAAGCCTTAGAAGAGTAATTTTTTAATTAGTAAAGGTTTAGGAATAATTAATTCAACCCCCCCTTCTTAATTATTCTGAGGCCACTCGATCCAACAATTCCTAGTATTAGCCCATCTACTTGCATGCATAGGATACTTTTAGAGGATGGAGCTAAGCCAGTGAGGCAGCCACAGTGGCGACTCAACCTCATCATTCTGGATGTGATGAAAAAGGAGGTCACCAAGCTCTTACAAGCTGGAATCATCTACCCCATTTCTGACAGCCAGTGGGTGAGTCCATTCCAAGTGTTTCCTAAGAAGACATGCCTCACAGTGATTAAGAATGAAAGGGATGAGCTTATCCCCACAAGAGTGCAGAACAGCTGGCGAGTCTGCATTGATTATAGGAGGTTGAACCAGGTAACCAGAAAAGATAATTTTCCCCTGCCATTCATTGATCAAATGCTTGAGCGCTTGGCAGGTAAGTCTCATTACTATTTTCTTGATGGTTTTTCTGGTTATTTATAAATTCATATTGCTCCTGAGGATCAAGAAAAGACCACATTTACCTCTCCTTTTGGCACTTTTGCCTATAGGAGGATGCCTTTTGGCCTATGCAACGCCCCTGACACCTTCCAACGGTGTATGCTTAGCATTTTCAGTGACTTTTTAGAGAGTTGCATAGAGGTGTTTATGGATGATTTTACTATTTATGGATCCTCTTTTGATACATGTTTAGATATTTTGTATAGAGTTCTTAGTAGAAGCATTGAAACTAACCTTGTGCTGAATTTTGGAAAATGTCACTTCATGCTAGAACAAGGTATAGTTAAAGGGCATATCATTTCCAGTAGGGACATAGAGGTAGACCTTACAAAAATAGATGTTATTTCACAATTTCCTTACCCCTCTTTCGTGCGAGAGGTTCATTCTTTTCTTGGTCATGCAGGGTTTTATGGGCGCTTTATCAAGGATTTTAGCAAAGTAGCCCTTCCACTATCCAATCTACTGCAAAAGGAGGTGGAGTTTGATTTTGATGACCGATGCAAAGAGGCTTTTGATTGCCTCAAGCGTGCGGTGACTACCACCCCTATCATTCAGGCACCTGATTAGACAGCCCCATTTGAGCTAATGTGCGATGCATCCAATTACGCATTGGGGGTTGTCCTTGCTGAAAAGATTGATAAGCTACCTCAGGTGATCTACTACGCTTCCAGAACTTTGGATGCTGCTCAAGCAAATTACATTACCCCAGAGAAGGAGCTATTAGCGATAGTTTTTGCTATTGAGAAATTTTGTTCATATTTACTTGGTACCCGTGTTATTGTTTATACTGACCATGGAGCTCTGAAGTACCTGTTGAAAAAGGCTGAATCAAAGCCTAGATTGATCAGGTGGATGCTTTGGCTCCAAGAGTTTGATTTGGAGATCCGTGATCGGAGTGGTGCACAGAACCTCGTGGCTGACCATCTGAGTAGGATTGAGCGTGTGTCTGAGGACTCACCCATTCGGGATGATTTTCCAGATGACCATTTGTACATTCTGTATAGTATTTCTGATTCCTTCCCCACTCCCTGGTTTGCTAATATTGTGAATTATTTGGTTACTTCTGTTTTTCCTCCCTTAGCATCTAAAGCTCAAAATGATAAAATTAAGAGCGATGCTAAGCATTATATTTGGGATGACCCCTATTTGTGGAAGTTGTGCAGTGACCAGGTTATTAGGAGATGCATTCCAGACCATGAGATTGACTCAGTCTTGGAATTCTGTCATTCTTCCGCACTAGGTGGCCATCTTAGCATATAGAGGACAGCTCGTAAGGTGCTTGACTGCGGATTCTATTGGCCCACCATCTTCAAGGATGCGTGGAGAATCTGTAGCACTTGTGAGCCTTGTTAGAGAGTAGGCGGCTCACTTTCATGGAGACAGCAAATGCCTCAACAACCCATGTTATTTTGTGAGGTGTTTGATGTCTGGGGTATAGATTTTATAGGGTCTTTCCCTGTCTCTTTTGGTTTTGTTTATATTCTCCTTGTTGTTGACTATGTTTCAAAATGGGTGGAAACCAAACCCACCAGAACTAACGATGCTAAGGTTGTTGTGGATTTTGTTAGATCTAATCTGTTTTGCAGGTTTGGAGTCCCTAGAGCCATCGTTAGTGATCAAGACACCCATTTTTGTAACAGATCCATGTATGCCTTACGCAAAAAGTATGGGGTCGTGCACAGAATTTCCACACTTTACCACCCCCAAACTAATGGGCAGGCTGAGATTTCAAACAGGGAGATAAAAAGGATCTTAGAGAAGATTGTGTAGCTGAACAGAAAGGATTGGAGCACCAGGCTGGATGATGCTCTTTGGGCGCATAGGACTGCCTACAAAGCATCCATAGGAATGTCTCCTTATTGGGTTGTCTTTGGCAAGGCATGCCATCTTCCTGTAGAGATAGAGCACAAAGCCTACTGGGCTGTAAAGACCTGCAACTTCTCTATTGATCAGGCTGGAGAGGAAAGAAAGTTGCAACTAAGTGAGCTAGATGAGATCTGTTTAGAAGCCTATGAGAATTCCAAATTCTACAAGGAGAAGACCAAGAAGTTCCATGACAGCTTGATAGCTAAGAAGGACTTCGTGGTTGGACAGAAAATTTTATTGTATAACTCTAGGCTCAGACTCATGAGTGGTAAGTTGAGGTCAAAATGGATTGGTCCTTTTGTGGTGGCTAATGTTTTTCCTTATGGTACAGTTGAGATCAAAAGTGAATCCACAGATAAGAGCTTCAAGGTCAATGGACACTGGCTGAAACCATTCCTCACAAATCCCTCCTTAGTGGATGCAGTGGTGGAGGAGACCTCCTTACTTCACCCTACTTCTCTTCCGCCATGACTTAGGGAGTTTTTTTTTCTGTCTCCTTCTTTACTTTTATTGCACTTGTCCAATTTTATTGATTGTTTTGATTGATCTTGATCTTGTGATTGTGCTACATTGAGGACAATGTGTTGTTTAAGTGTGGGGGGGGGGGGAGATTGTTCTTTAATTTTGTTGATTTTGTTGGGTATTCTAGATTAATTTTGTTGGGTTTTCTAGTTTAATTTTTTTAGGTTTTCTAGGTTAATTTTGTTATTTTGGTTTTATGTTTTATGTACAACATTGCATGTTTCTCTTTGAATTATAGGTTATGTACATGTAATGGGTAATTGTTTTTGAAATAGGAGTTTCCTGGCATTTTGTGAATTGAAATCCTTGTTTTTCTCTGCATGTCAAGTTAGTTTTGAAAGTTTGAATTGGAAGTGATAGATTTATCCTTGGTGAGAATTTGAGCCATCATCATCTATTTTATTCGGTGTGTTTTGCCCCATTGATTGCTTGCACAATAGCCTTGGCTTGACTCTTGTTGATACTTCTTGCTTCACATGCATGTTGGGAGATGATTTAGGCATTTTGTTCTTATAAGCCTCTAGCCAAATGAGCCTACCTTGAATTAATTCCTTTGATAGCCCCTTTGAGCATATGTCCCCCTTTCTTTGTTTTGAAGCTCATTACAAGCCTTAAGTGAAAAGCCATGATCTCACCCTACCCTTAAGTAATTTTGGAGCTTTGGAATTGTTTTGGGAATAAGTGTGGGGGGAGGGGGTATGTTTCATTGGATGATATGTTTTTGTTAGCCATGCTTGATGATGTATTCTAGCCATGCTTGATGTATATACATATATTGCCTAATTGTTGCTTTATTTTCAAATGCTTTCAAATGCTACTGTTCACGTTCAAAAAAAAAATGAAGTTGAATAAATGAGGTCTTGGTTTGAAGACCTGGATTGGTTTGAGGACTTAGTTGATTTTGTTTTGGGTTACTTTTTATGCTTAATTTTTAATTTTGGTTTTGGGGTTTACTACTTTTACTTAGTTTCCACTTATTCCCCATTGCTCCTATATTCCTTTGGGTTTTAGCTACTTATCCCATACTTTCCTCTACCTTGTCCTTGGCCTCATTACAACCTTAAAAGACCTTTTGATCCTCATGTGCATGTGTTTGGTGAGTTTAGTTGTCGATTTTAGAGTTTTGCCAAGTCTATGTGGTGTTTGTTTTTCATGGGTGCTCTGAGAGTAAACAGTAGCCTAGACACTTGAGAGATAGAGTGCATATCTTATGAGGCTTTATCACTTTTCATTCTTGAGCTGATTGACTATCTTGCCATGTTTGAGATGCTTGGATGATTTTCATGACTGTCTTGATTCTTTAACTCTCTACATGTTGGATGTTGCCCATTCCTTTCATTCCTTGAGATTCATTAAGAAATATGTAATTATTTTTCTGTTTGTTTGTTTCTCTTTAATGTCTCTAGATTTGTTCCTTGCTTTGCTTTTTGATTTTGCCCAGGAGTGCAAAAGGCTAAGTGTGGGGGGATTTGATGTGTCATTATTTTCTCCTATTTCTTAACCCTTTTTGTCACCATTTTAATTACTGATTAGCCTTAATTGTCAAATTAATTATGCAGTTTTATCAATTGGGCCTACTTGACTAATTGTGTTTTTAATTTAATTTCAGGAGAATTATAAGCAATTGGGCTTGAATCAGGAATTGGGCTTGGACTTGAAGAAATCAGACAATTTTATTTTATCAAATCTTATCTTATCCAGATCTTATTTCATCTAGATTTTATTTCGTACAGATTTTATTTCATCCAATCTTATCTTATCTTGTCCAGATTTTATTTTATTTCATTTATGGGCTTGGACTTAAAATAGATTTGTAAGCTTTGGAGCTGAGGACCTATATAACAACACCAGGGTTTTAGTTTAGGGAGTTTTTCGGAGAGAGGAGAATAATTCTAGGATTTTAGAATTCCAGTTTTTACTATTCATGTTCACTGTTTACGTAGAATAAAATTTGTTTTCTGCAATTTCGTTTTTGCTTCAATCTACAATTTCGTTTCTACTGATTAATGGAAGGCTAAGTCTCTAGCGTTGTTTTCTCTTGAGGATCAAGCACAGCTCTCTTTGAATATTACTATTGAATTCTGATCAGTTTTTCCTCTTCACCAACTACTCTGTATTTGTTGCTATTAATCCATGCATGCTTAGTGCTTGATTAATTGTCTCTACGCTTAATTTACGTTCATGCTTAATGATCAGTTTCGTTCATGATTAATTGGTGTATGTGTTGCTTAATCACATAATGACAGCCTTATGTTAATTTTCGCTTAGTAATTTAATTTAGGGTTGGATTAAGTGGTTGAACTGATTAAGGATAAATTCTCCTAACCTAGGATAAGAGACTTTCTTGTGAATCAAGGGGAAACAACATGTTTTAATTCTGTTATTTTCTAATTCAAATTTGCTTGCTGTTTAATTTACAAAAACAAACAACCCCCCCCCCCAATTCGTTACTGTTTTATTACTATCTATTATGAACGTTTGGTTGACCATTGCTCGTTGGGAGACGACCTAGGATCACTTCCTAGATACTACATTTTTAATGTTTATTTGATTCGGGTACGGCCTCGATCATATGGTTATGTACTGTGATTTGGGCGGCTTTTGTGCTATTGCATGCCTCAAGACTGCATAGTTCTGGATGGTGTTAGCACATTTCTCTTATCTGATTTTAGTTAATTGTTGAGTGTTGACATAATATAAACTGGAAAATGGAGGATTCATTGTGATCCAAGTAAGAAATAATGTTAGGGTTATAATTGTTGTGAAGACTAATATGATTTATTTCTTCCTTTATTTTTAGAGAGTGGTTACTGGTTAGGTAGGCATCTAGTGTGTATATATGTATGAGTGTATATGTATAATTATTTTGTCCATATTCAAGGTAAATGTTCAAGCCCTATTGTGGAGCTTTTATCCTGTGCATCTTGGTGTCTTCTGTTAAGCAGGGTATGTGATGACATCAAGATTTTTAGGATGATATTTATTTAGATGAAGCTAGTTTTTAATTTCTATTCTTTTCTTATTAAACGTAGGTAAACACTTTCATCCATGCAGGTTGGAGACTATTTTATGTTTGACTCTATTCTTTTTGTTTGACTCTATTTTAGTTCATCATGTTAGGACAAACAAACTCTTTACATAAAATATATAATTTCAAAAAAGGTAGGAATTTATTTTTTTTCTCATAAGGAAGGAAGTGGACCCCTTTAATTATTCTATTTAGATTTTCTAATCAAGAGGTGCAAAAGCAAAATAGTTTTTTTTTTAATTCCGAAAGCAATATCATTATTTGAAAGGCTTTATCTTATTTAAGCAGAAAATTTTAAAACCACGGTAGTTAAAAGAAACAAAAAAAAAGTGTTAAACATTGTCATTTGATTCTATTAGGATACATATAGTTAGTGTCTAAATGAGACTAAATGACAGTGTTAAACACTGTCATTTTACCTAAGCATCAGTTATTCTATGAGGCATAATAGGACTGGAAAATGGCTTATTTGTGCACCGGTTATTTTATTCACATAACCTAAGCAGCAACAGGAGTAAATGATAATACTCATTATTAATTCTCAGGTTGACCTCTGGGTGGTATTCATGGTACTTTGAAGCTTCTATCAATTAGATAAGATAAGACCCTTAGTAGGGTTGGTGTAACTGAAATGTGTAATGGCTTTTTGTGATGCTCTTTAATAATTTATATGCTAATGATAGCAGGTATCCACTATGGCTTTATAAATTAATTGGATTTTTTTGTCACTTTTATAGTTTGATATATGGTCAAATTACATTTGTTGAAAACAATTCTCTTTGCTGTCAATTCTACTGTTGAATGTTCAAGAATATGAAATCTTAATATGGTTTGACTGCTATTATTATTTTTCCCTGTGATGTTTCTTTGCACTAAATGTTATTGCCCAGATCTCATTGTTAGAGGAATGCGGGTTTCTTGAGAGAGCTCTGGAGGAGTTGCACAAAAAAGAATCTAAAATTGTAAGTATGTTTTAGTTTTATTAACCTAGGGAATTTGATAAATGTAACTAATACATGATATATAACTTGATTCCGAATATGCCTTCCTAGGTTGATAAACTTGTATACAAAGAACAAGAGGTTTCACTTTTAGTAAAGCTTGGTCACCTAGAAGGCGAAGCTTTGTACCAGGCATTACGTTCCATGAATCCTGATAATTATAGGTGATCTCTGTTGCCACTTATATTTTAGGTTTAAGTATCTCGATTGCTTAGTCCTTTTCAGGTGTTTTTTTTTCTTTGATGTTGTTATTGTTTTTTTTTTTTTGCACCTTTCTTGGTTCTCAATAAAATTGTTCTATTCATAAAAGTTCCATTTTAATTATTCATTGTGTTTCAAGATGATATATATTTTTGTTTATCTTGTCATAACCTTTTATATTTATTGTTTTTTGTTCATATCTGTTGTGAATACTTCATTTAAAAATTATATTTCTTCTCTTACTATAGTAAGTTATTTGGATGCCAATTTGTCTTTTGGGTTATAAAAGTTAATGGTATATTTTCATAAAAAAAAATTACGGGATAGTTTTTGTTGATGTTTAAAAAATCGAACCTATCATTAAACCTGTGAAGGTACGGTGCAAAGTTAGATTAGGATAAGAAGTGCATGTCTTGTCCTAATTTTTAGAGAAATTGTTATATTTTTTTTATTAGCCACCAGTGTAAATGGACGAGGGGATGATTTTGGTTCAGGTGTAGAATTGCTTTATTTTATTTTTTAAATTTGGCTCTATTTGGTTTGATACGGTTTCTACACTGTATTTTTGTGTATATGATATTAGCTTATTTTGTCTACTGTACTTGTAGAAACTGAATTTAAGTTCATGATTCGTGTTACATTTCAGATATTATGAAGGTCTCCAAAAGTGTGTTGGATTATATTTAGAAGATGGTCAGTACTCTCCTGATCAAATAGATCGGTTAAGTTCATTGTACAAAACACTTGTACAACAATATAAGTGGTCTTCTGCTCTTAAGGTAATGCTATGTATTGTTATTTTTTTGGTAGTTATTTATAACTGTTATTTAATATCTTGCCTTCATGTATCACAATTATCATCTAACTAATATTTTTGGTATGTTATCTATGTAAAGATAATATATATCTGTGTCTTTGTATCACTTGTGAGTTGTGACTTTTTCAGTACCTTCTTTCTCTGGTAATGGGTTTTTCCATTTCAATATTGCTTTGTTGCTATCCATTTTATTAGGAGGCAGGAATTTCATTGTTTATTGCTTTATAATAAATATTGAGAAAACTTGGATTGAATATCTATCAGCATAATAAGTGTGACCAGTGTTTAATGTTTTCTCACTTCTATTAGCATAATATTGAGAAAACTGGTGTTGTTTCTAGGGAGTTCCATCTCTGTTCTCTGATCTATCATCTTTGTACAATCATACTGGGAAGGTCAGTTTTGCCAGATATATTTCTATTATTGAGAGTATGAGATTTCTTATGATCAATTTTTTTTGTCATTATTGTATATTATGAATTTATGATGCTGGACATTATTGATTGTGTGGGTTTTTATTGTTTCTTTTTCTTAAACTTGTCTAGACAGACATTTTGGAACAACTTCTTCTTGAGTTAGAGCGTTCAATTAGGATGTCTGACCAACATCCTAGAAGGTAAATTATTTGTTACTTCATTCATGCTTTACGACATTTTTAATAACCGTCTTAGAAAGTCATGTCTGATAACACTTTTTAAGATAATTATTTCTTAATAACCGTCTTAAAAATATTATACTTTCCACGACGGTTATTATAAGAACCGTCATAAAAAAAAGTTCCATTTTTAACATCATTAGTTACAATGACGGCTGACAACCGTTTTTAAAAACCCTTTTTTAGTAGTGAGGGTGGGGTACCTGCAAAAGGCATTTCAACGCTCAAGTAAGATCTCGATCGAGAGCAATAAATGGGGGCATTAAATGAGAATCCACAATAACCTTACCTCAATATTGATATAGTTATTTATACATATCGTCGTGGGTCTTGGACCTATGGGCCCTTTCTCATAATTACCTTTTTAGGTAATGCTTCTCTAATTATTATTAGGGAGTTAAATTTTCCTTTACTGATTGTTATTAGGATAAATTAGATAGTTTTACCTTTAGATAAGCATTCAATGCCTAGGTAAGGGTATTCGACTTGGCCGAGTACTCGAATATTGCTATGAAAGTTGCTTTTACATAATAGTATTGAAAGTATTCAATATTCGGCATTGTCAAATACTCAAGTATTGATTCATAGATGTTTAAGGGAATCTTATGTAATCAAAGTGTAGAGAGTGCTCAGGTATTCGGCACATGCCGAATACTTGAACAACAATTCAAAGGAATGAATGAAACTTGTGCGACTTGGGATAAGGAGTTCCCAGGTATTTGGTTTGTCCAAATACCTGATTTGGGGAAGTACTCAGGTATTCAACATGTCCAAATAACTGGGTATTGCCATGGACTAATATCCATCCTCGGACAACGGGACAATAATAGTGCTTGGGTATTTGGCCTGGCTGAATACCTAGGCACTAGTATGAATAGAAATCTACCTTTGGAGGTTCAATGCAAATGCCATTTTAGTGACCCTTAGTTGTTCAATGCAATCTATTTCAGATCCCTACATAAATGATTGACGTAACTATGTCTTTCCAATTCCCAATTTCGAGCAAGTTCCTTAACAAAGTTCTTATCATGATACCAAGCAATTACTCCCAAAAGCATAGTAACAACACTAATAACAATAAGTATTGCTTGCTCTTTTTCTTCTTCCTCCTCCTTTTCATCTCTTATACGTTTTCTTGAAGCAATTGAAGCCATTACACTTTTAACTACTAAGTTTTGTATGAGGGAAAGAGAAAAAGAAAAGGAGAATATGAAGTCATATTTTCTTAAAGAAAAAGAAGATTTCAACATCAGATAAAGATACAACACACGTGAATGAACAATCAACAAACTCATCAATCAAAAAGTTAAAGTTAAGTGGGAGAAAGTTGGTTGTGATGCTGAACTCAACAAACTCTAGTGGATGATGTCTCCTCTCACCTCTTCTGTTTTATCTTCCGCTGCAACTCCATGGCTGAAAATCACCATTGAAGAACCTTAGTGAAGTTCAAAGATTCAGCCTCCATAGAAGCTTCTCAAGCAAGCTTCCATCAAGGTGAAGGTTTTCTTGCAGATGTATCTACTTTCTTAAATTTGTAGAACTAGTGTCATTCCATTTAATTGTCTTAGCTTACCGTTAGCTGGAACAAATATAAGGTAGATATGTACATGTAGAAACAAGTCATCATAAATCATTTAAGAAAAGGTTAGCAGCTTGGAAAGGTAAATAAGTGTGTATATAATTAAACTATGTTAATTATCTATAAGAATAAGAAGAAATTCGAGCAAGTAGCAGTAAAAAACATAGGCATGGAAATATAAAAGGACTGTAAATATATTACAAGTGTCTAAATCATGTACTAAACTACCCAAAGTTTGGAGTGCAATGAAATTGTTTAGTCTTCTATGAACAAAGTCAAACTTGCAAATAAATAGTCTAGAAAAGAGAAAAATTATGGTAACATCCAGAAAGAAGCCTGAATGAGTTCCTACACTTCACTCCCCTAAACTATTATGCTTGGTTTTTTGCTTGCTTAGTCACACTTTTAATTTCTCTTCTTATGGTTTGACAAAATATGCAATGATCAAATATTGCATATAATGTTGTATATAATGTTGTAGCGGAACAAATACTGCATATAATGTTGCAAGCTTCCATCAAGTTACAGAAACGTGTATCAAATATTGCATAATGTTGTAAATGGGTTGTGCAGACCCATCAATGATCAATCTGCCCCAGTTTACATAACCATTGGAGATGGAGGAAATTTAGAAGGACTAGCTATTGCGTACGTATATTAGCTTGCCATAAACTTATCTATATAACTTCAAAATAAAAACACCCTTGAACAACACAAGCTCAACCAAGTATAGCAAAATTAAGCATCCAAGTTCCAAGATATGATATAAAATTAAATAAAATTTTAAGTGTACATTATTGTCATAAAACAAGCAACAATTATACATTGCAAAATCATTGTACTAGATAAAACTATGAAATTAAAGACACGAAAAAAGAAAAGCACAAGACAGTGAGACAAGACAATGTAAGTTATCACAGGGTCAATGCCTCTTGGCATTCAATGTAATTCTCCATTTCTATCCCCATGTTTGCAACACAATAATTACTTCAAAAATGCATAAATGAGGATTCATCTATAAGACAATGAGTAATACCATGAAATTTAAAAAATTACCAATAAATTAATTCTCTACACCTGTTCCAGCAGAACACGAACCAGAATAACTTGAAGTTGCACAATTAATTAAGAAAAACAAGTGAGGGATATAATCCGCGATAACCTATGAGTGAGGAAAAGGAGAAAAAGAACCAAAGAAAGAGAAAGGAACATCAAGAATTAAACCTAAATCAAAACCTAGGAAGAACCCTAATCAAACCTTAAGAAAAAGAAATGAACGAGAGAGAAAGAGAGTTCGAGTGAGAGAGACAAACAAGAGAGCAAGCGAATGAGAGCGATGCATCAACTAGAGCGAGCGAACGAGAACAAATGAGTGTGGCAAGAGCGAGAACAAACAAGCACGGAAAAAGCGAGGAACGAACGAGAGCGACGAGAGTGTCGAGAATGAATGAGAGCATCCAAGAAAGAAAGAGGTCACTTGCATTCAAGTGACAAATAATTTGACAATTCTTTATTTTTGGATGGAATTCATAATTCCAAGTTTTCAGTTTATTAAAATTTCCTTTCTAAAATTTTCATCATTACTTAAAATTCCCAATCCAAACACAAGAAGAAGGATGTTTTTCTTTTCATGTTGATAAAAAATACAAATTCAATTACTAAGCCAAGATCTTTTAAGATTTAGTTACTTATATTGTCCTTATAGTTACAAAAGCTTTACATTTTAATCTCTACCCTTGAAAACATTTCATTTTAGTCCTACACATCATTTTTAGTCCCTACATATATTATTTTTAATCTTTTTAGGTCCTACAATGAGGACCAAAAGGGAATAAAGAATAATGTGTATGGATTAAAATGAGATGTTCTTAAGTAAAGACTAAAAGGTAAAAATTTTGTAACTATAGAACCAAATGAGTGATTAAGCCATTTTTTAAACTGTGTCCTTAAGTACATAATGTTCTTCATCATCAACAAAAGCCTCATTCTCCACTTTTTCAACTATATTTTGCGTGTTGTCATTTGAAGGGGATTTAGGGTTATGTCATTTGTTTTGCCTCAAATTTGACTTCATCTAAGGGGTTACCAAGTAGAAAAGTTTAATAGATTGGCACCACAATTAATCAACATCCAGTGTATAATGTATAATCAAGCAAATTATATTTTCCTTAGGTAACAAGAGAAAAGAAGATCCTCATTCCACCATTCTTTCATCTATGCAAAACACAAACAAACAACCCTTCATTTACTGAGTGTTGCAAGCAAGGGAAAGCAAACCTTGTACTGTTCTACAATGACTAATTTCTGGGTAAAGCCCCCACCAAAATTGGTCAAAATATTTTTGCAAGTGGAAAAGCATCATGAACATGACATGGCAACTATAGCCAAACAAAGTAATGGTTCCAATTCCACAAGGAAAAAACTCAAATGGTTGATTCCATAGCTAAAAAATATGACCAAACGATGTCAAATTTAGAGATTTATTATATCATAAGCATCAAATCAGACAAAATTGGAATTCAACCAAGATTATTTTTTGTCATAAGCTTCTATAAGTTTTTCATAAGATTAAAAGGAGTGAATGAAACTTATGCGACTTAGGATATGGAGTTCTCGGGTATCCGATTTGTCTGAATACTTGATTTGGGGAAGTACTTAGGTATTCAACCTGTTCAAATACCTAGCTATAGTCATGAAAAAATATCCAACCTTGGACGACAGAGCAACAATAATGCTTAAGTATTTGGCCTGGCCGAATACATGGGCACTAGTAAGAACAGAAATCTACCTTTGGAGGGCAAGGTAACAATAGTACTCGGGTATTTGACATGTTCGAATACCTGAGTACCTTTGGAGGGTATGCTTTAGTGTCCTAAAGGTTTTACCAAGGATATTTTCGGGTATTCGGCCTCGTTGGATACCCATATGGTATACAATATAAATTTCTAAATTTAACATATTGTTCTCAAACTAAAGGCATGATTAATAAAAAACATAAGTTTAATTACACTTTTTTTCCACCATGATATTAGTGTGGAATATCCATCATCTTTGTTGGTGACTAATCTTCATTGAAAACCTAACTACCTTTAGTGGAGTCTTTCCTCTCAAACACATTTTTTTTTATCCACAAGGTTTAAACCTAATACCTTGGTTAAGGGGACCGAACCTAGTTTCACTCTAACTAATGACATGTTGATAGTTTAATTACACTTTTATCCACAAGGTCCTCCATCTACGGCCTTGACAAAGAAGATATGAAATCTAGTATGTCTGGAGTGAGAGTGTGGAGAGGATGATGAAGGCTTTTGGGGAGGAAGACATGGGAACTCAGGCGGGGCAGATCCGGTGATGGAGGAAACATTAGAAGTAATTTCAAATAAGTTGAGTAAAGTACACGATATATGGGCAGAGATAGGAAGTACGGATGTTGAGAAGGGTGAAAAAGTAGTCATCAAAATGGAAAATATTGAGAAAGATGTTCAAAAAGGCCGAAAGCAGATTGAAAAGGAAGAAGAAAGCAGGGAAGAGGTGTAGGGCATGAGGATATCAAGGAACAAAAATGGTGCGTGGACGACAAAGGGGGAGAAGACAAATCTTGATAAGGAAGGAAATTGAGGTGTTAGGAGAAAGCAAATAGAAGAGGAAAAGATAGGCACAAGAAAGAAAGATAAAGATATGACGACAAAGGAGAATGTTAGAGTAGGGATGGTTTATTTGGTTGAAAAGGAGGGAACACAGTATAAAAGTAATAGGAAAGAAAGTGGGCCAACAAAAAAAGAGGAGGTTTCGATTAGGCCCAATAAAATACAAAGGTAGCAAAAGGAAGGGGTGTGTGGTCTCAATACAGTAGAAGGGCTCAATATTGAAATGCAAGAAATGGAATTCAAAAAAGAAAAAGAAAAACATGTGTAGAGGCCAGAAAAGCAGAAATGGGTCAAAACAACCCAAAACCAAAATATCACTACTAGAAGATAAACAAAGGAGGTGCAAAGGAGAAGGACCAAAATCAGGGGCAACAAACTAAATAAGGAGTTATGATGAGCTACAAAGATGAAGGGGGAAATCAAACAGGATCTTTAAATAAAGGAGCAACACATATGGAGAATATTAAGGGAAAGCCATGCAGAGGGGAACCAAGTGAAACTAAAAAGTCAACTAGTCAGGTCAACAAAAAAGGATTAAACAAAACAGAGCACATGGATTAAGAAACATAGAGGAATCTAAAGTTACTATTGATTCATCTAGCAATAACATGAATTGTCAGAAGATTAGGTAGCGCAAGAATGAAAAAGCAGCAGCAAGCAAACTATGGAAATTAGGGACTCAAATGGGGCTTAGCAATGGATGCGAGAAGGAAGTAATTGAGAAGAAAATGGAGGAGAAGGAGAAAAAGGACAAGAAGAGTAGGTATAGTAGGGAGGAAAATAGGGGTTTGAAGAAGGTTGATTAATGAAAGTGTTGAGCTTCAATTCAATATAAGAGGTTTAGGGGTAGAAATAAAAAAGAAGGAATTAAAAAAGATTATTGCGGAAGAAGGGATAGACATGGTCTACATGCAAAAAACTAAAATGGAAAGTGTCTGATAAGCTTTTGTTTGTCTTTGTGGGGAACAAATGAATCAATATGGCTGGAGTATGTTGCCATAAATTCATCAGGAAGAGTGTTGTGCATGTGGAAGAAAGAATGTTTTGAGGTAGTTGAATCCTTTATTGGCCAGGGATATGTGGGGCTTAAGGGGGCGTGGAAAGAAAGTCAAACACCTTGTCTTATGTTTAACAATTATGCTCCTTGTGCATTGGCTGAAAAAATAAGTTTTTGGAGCGAGATGCTACAGTTAAAAAATTAGATTGGGGAAGGAGTTTGATGTTTGTGGGGGATTTTAATATGGTAAGAAAAGTGGAAGAAAGAAGATGAGCATCAAATAAAGAGATGGGAGAAGTGGAAATAAATGAATTCAACTTTTTTATTCAAGAAATGAAAATTGAAGATATTCCAATGGTGGGAAGAAGATTCACATGGTACAAATCTAATAGTCATTGTAAGAGTAGGTTGGATAGATGTTTAGTATCCAAAAGTTGGTTGGAGGCTTGGTCGGGTAGCACATCGTTTGTTCTAAAAGAAACATATTGGATCATTGCCCGATTGTCTTGAAGAGTGAGATTATGGATTGGGGACCTAAACCCTTTAGGGTACTCAATTGTTAGATTAATAAAGGAAGTCTGAAACCTTTGGTGGAAGAGCCCTGGAGGAATGCACAAGTTAGAAGGAGGGCAACTTGTATGTTAAAGGAGAAGTTAAAGATTTTAAAGGGAAATTTGAAGTGTTGGAACCAAAGTTGCTTTGGAATCTCAAGGAGAAAATAAAAGATGTAGTGGCAAAGATCAATGAGGTAGATATTCAAGATAAGGAAGGAAATGCGAGTGATGAAAGATTGATAGGAAGGAAGGAGTTGATTAGTGAATTTTGGAAGGTGGCAACAAATTATGAATCCTTGATGCAACAAAAGGCTAGGAGTAAATGGTTAAAAGATGGAAATGGCAATCCAAAATTTTTCCACGCCATGGTTAATAGGAGAAGAAGAAAAAACATGTTAAGGGGATTATTGGTGGATGGTAGGTGGGAAAATAATCCATGGTTAAACAAGAAGTGAAAGAGTTTTTCCAAAAAAGATTAGTAGAAGGGGAGCAATCTAGGCTAACTCTTGAAGGGGTCCATTTTAGCACCAGGAGAGAAAGACAATACTATGCTTATAGCACCTTTTTAAGTTCAAGAAATCAAGCAAGTGGTGTGGGATTGTGAAGGGGAAAAATGCATGGGACCGGATTGATACAACTTTACTTTTATTAAAAAAAATTGGTATGTGGTTCATGAAGATTTTAGAAGGATGTTGCAAGAATTTCATTTGAATGGAGTGTTTCTTAGAGGGGGGAAATGCATCGTTTATATCTCTCATTCCAAAGAGAGACAATCCTTAAGAATTGGGAGATTATAGACCAATATCGCTTGTAGGTTGTATGTACAAGGTGGTGGAAAAGGTGTTATCAAAAAGATTTAAAAGGGTGTTGGGAAAAATTATCGATGAGAGGCAAAGTGCATTTGTAGGGGGGAGATTCTTACTTGATGGAGTCATGGTGGCAAATGAAGTAATGGATGAGGTGAAGAAGGACAAGAAGCAACAATGTCTTATTTTTAAAGTAGATTTTGAGAAGGCATACGACTCGATGAGATGGAAATTCCTCTACTATATGTTGAGTAAATTGGGTTTTTGTGACTTGTGGATAAAATGGATAAAAGGATGTTTAGAGTCAGCCTCGTTATCAGTCCTTGTGATTGGAAGCCCATCGGAAAAAATTGTTAAGCAAAAGGGATTGCACCAAGGAGATTCGCTGGCACCTTTTTTATACCTTTGTGTGGCAAAAGGTTTGACAGGGTTGACGAGGGAAGCGATATCCAAAGATTTGTTCCAAGGAATCAAGGTTGGCAAAAAGCAAGCAAATGTAAATTTACTTCAATTTGAGGATGATACTTTATTCTTTCCCAAACCTTGTCTAGAAAATGTCTTGACTTTAAAAAGTAAGCTTAGATGTTTTGAACTTGTATGTGGGTTAAGGATTAACTTTTTCAAAAGCAAGTTGGCTGGAGTGGGAGAGAGTGTGGAGACTATTGAGACATATGCATCCCTCTTAAATTGCAATGTGATGTCTATACTGCCTTTGTGTATTTGGGAATCTCAATTGGAGCTAACCCATCCAAACCTTCTACTTGGGAACCAATTATACAAAAATTGACAAAAAATCTTAATGAGGGGAAGCATAAACATTTGTCTTTTGAAAGGAGGATTGTTTTAATTAATTCCGTTCTTTTGGCTTTACCACTTTTCTTTGTTTCCTTTTTTAAAATGACCTTGTCGGTGATTAAGAGTGTAGTGAAGATTCAAAGAGAGTTCTTATGGTGGAGGAATGGGGATAGAGGGAAAATTGCATGGGTAGGGTGAGAAAGGGTATGTTCACCAAAGGAGGAAGGAGGGTTGAGAATTAAAAATATTCAACATTTTAACGAGGCATTGTTGGCCAAGTGGAAATGGAGATTATTTTCAAATGAAGAGTCATTAGGGGGAAAGGTGATTGTGTTCAAATATGGGGAAAGTTTTAAGGGAGGAAGAGAAGAAATCAATAAGGTAGGATCAAGATGGTGGAGGGATATAGAAAAAGTGTGGTAAGTGGGATCAAGGGGGTGGTTTGAGCGAAATATTGGGTGGAGAATAGGAAATGGTCACAAGTGGATCTGTGGCACCAAAATCTTGTGGGAAATGAGTCCTTTGCTTCTAAATATCCAAGAATATTCACGGTCTCAGAACAGAAAATTTGTAATAGGAGACATGGGGTATTGGTCTCAAGGGTCATGGACTTGGAACTTCAAGTGGCGAAGACAATGGTTGGAATGGGAGAAACCATAAGTGACTAGCTTTATGTACGATGTTAGTTTACTGCAGATGCATCAAGCCGAGAATGATGCATGGATTTGGAAATCTGACAGCTCTGGAATTTTCTCTGTTCGAAATGCTTATGCGGTTCTGGCTCATCAGAATTTTGATGCAGAGGAGGGAAATTTTTTCAAGTACATCTGGAAAGTTTCAGTGCCATCCAATGTAACTGCTTTTGTATGGAAATTGTCACTGGACAGGGTGCAGACAAGGGTTAATCTGAAAAGAGGAATGTGGCATTAACAAATGATAATGCTTTATGTGTGTTCTGTGAGCAGGAAGAAGAATCATTACAACACTTGCTTTATAATTGCAATATCTCAATAGCAGTTTGGAGTAAGTGCTATCAATGGGTGGGAGTCCAAATGGCTTATCATGAAGATCCTCAAAAAAATTTCATGCAACACTTTCTACAAGGTGAGAATGACAAACTAAACTTGTGCAGGAAAGTGTCTTGGTTTGCAACAGTGTGGAGTATTTGGCTACTCAGAAATGCAATTATTTTTAACAATGAATCTGTAGATGTGGAGAAAATTTCTGAGATGGTCAAGTTAAGATCCTGAAGGTGGCTATCAACAAAGGTGAAAAGCTTCTCGTCATCATGGCTTGGGTGGATGCATAATCCAATTATGTGCTTGCAGGGAAATATATTGTGAAGGGATATCGAGGGGAGGAGGTGGTGCAAATAGCCAAAGTCATGCTATGACTCTTAAGGAAAATGGATTTCGATGGTGGCATGCACGGAATTTTGATAACGGCAAAGAACCGGGATGTGCTGGAATTCTCTTTTCATTGTTTGCTTTTTCGTTGGGATGATATTAACTTTGTATTTTTACTATTGGTTGGTTACTGGATGGACTTACGTACGCTTGGTTATAGCTTATTTTTTCCTTTCTTTTGGGATAAAATAGGAGATAACCAATTGGTCCTCTTACTGTATTTCTGCCTTGGTACTTCTGGTACCGATATATAAATATATAATTCAGTTGATTAGAAAAGATATATAAATAAGCGGTATAAATCTTTATATTTATTTTTTATTTTTACGAATAAAAAAAAACTGTGTTGATTGTTTTAGTTTCAAAATTCACTGGCTCACGTTTAGTCCTCAATTTCTCAATTGTTCAAATTAAATCTCGTATCCCAAAATTTAATAATTAACATAAATATAACAGAGTGTGATATCATTAATTTATATAGATTCACAAAGGAAAAATATATTAGATATTTAAAATAAAATAGAAAGGAAAAAAAACTTTTTTTACATTTTATATATTTTGTTTTTATCTTTATTTAAATATTTTACACATATTTATAAATGCAAGCAAGCACCCTTATACTAGTTTGGTCTAGTCATTTCCGTCTTGTACTATTTCATAAAAGGAAATATAATTTTTCTTTTTCACTTTAATTTTCTATATACATTCCAACTATTTGTCTCTTCGGCCCCTCTAAAAGAAGCAAGCAAACTAATACAATCCCTGTTCGGTGCAGCGAGTATATACGTGATTGAACTTATTTTAAGAAAATAATCTCTTTTTATAATCTTTCTGGTAATTAAAAAAAAGGAGAGATTATTTTTTAAAATTGATAACATGTTCCTAATAATGTTTGTGTTTAATTCACCATTGGGCCTCTAGAATTTTTCCTGAAATGGCAGTGGCAAGTGCTGTTGTGAAATTGGTATCCCTTGTCAAAGAAGTAGCCATTTGTTGAACCAAAAATTGCTGGATAGATGACTTTTGGGCACTTTCAAGTTCAACCAAACCTGACTTGACCAAATCAAACGTTACGGTGGGGCAAGCAGCACTTCGAATTGTGGGTGTAGGTGAGGAAACAGGACTTGACCCTTTTGGAGGGGCTTCTCTTTGGTTTGAGACAAGTGATATTTCAGCTCTTTGATGACCATGGTTATGCTCTCCTTCATACGTTGTAACAAGTATTGTAGGGTCCTCTAAACTCCTTTGCACCTAAAAATGATCATTTGGTAATGAGATGCATTAGAAAATTTTTAAAAGATGAACTTGTTTTGGGAAGATTGAATTCAAATGGGCGCCAATTAATTAAAATCCTCCATAAAATAAGCTTTAGTTTCTTCATTTTTTTAATCAAAATTATCGTGTTTTGTTTCGAACTCGAAAACAATTTTATTTGAAATACAATCAAAATCAAATTATTTTTAAAGTATAGAAATCAAAATCAACTTTAATCGAAAAGTGGAATGAAAAACATATTTTATCTCTGTAATCTTTATTGATGGTGCTAAATCAAATTATGAAAATTTACCTTCTTTTTCACGGGGCAACTTGGGGCAGAGGAGCACCTGAAGTAAGCCCTAGGAGAAGGGTTATCCCTAGTGACCTTCTGACCATATTTCCTCCATTGATATCCGTCCATCACATACTTTAATTATACCAAAAAAAAAAACAAATTCAGGATTCCCAGTTAGTACTTGGAGTTAATTAAGCTTCCCAATATAGACACAACTATAATAGAAGTTACTAGGAAACAACAACATATTTTAGGAACTTACTAAGCTATTATTTGATGCTTCAGTCTTGACAAGAACTTTGGAAACCTTAGGGGAGGAGTTGAAGTCCTTGTACTTTCTGAATGAATCCTCGGTGATGGAGCTGCATTCAGCATTATTAACACCAATAAATTTGTTGGTACACCATTGATCACTCTCGGCTTTTCTCTTGCGTGATTCAATTGGGTCTAATTGCTCAAAATTCGTGTTGATCAATTGGCTCAGTTGCTTTTGCAGAGCCTTGTAGTTCTCACACAAGTGGGTCAACATCCCGGTCAACCTCTTGTTCTCACAACTTAGACGACGCAACTCTTCCACCAAAACTCCATCCTGGCCACGAAATTTCCGGTGTTAGAAAGAAATAGAATTTTTTGTTTTTTTATCCGTAAAAATAAAAAATATATTTATATATAAATATTAGAAAGTAGGCAATAACTCATACACCCACTTAATCAACTAACTGAAGTAGATAGAAATAAAAGACTATATATTGTACATTATATATGTTATTTATGTGTGTATTATATACGAACCATGTGCATAGAAGAAGGATCAACGTTAAGATTGAGTGAAGTATCCACGTATTCCATATTTGAAGATTCTTGTAAGAGAAAATGAAATGTTTTTGGGGGCTGAAGTGGGGGATGAGATATATAATAGTGAGGGGAGGGAAGGGAGACTGAAAAATTTTGGTGAGGGAAGGAAGGTTGCAGGAAATGAGTGAAAAAGCAACCTTCTCAACCCACGTCATCTTGTTATCGTCATTGGTTGTGTGTATCCAGACTTTAATGCTTTTGAGGCATACATGCGTGTTGGAAATAAACAAATCTTTTAGTTTGTTTATTTATTATTATTATTAATAAACTTCTTTTTTTTTTAATCACTCCGTAATTAGGATTCAAATCCAACCTCTGATTAAACTCAAACAATCACACTTGATTTGCGTGCTTAGTGATTTTATTAACAATCTTTTGGTTATTATATTGATAAACCCGACTAACAAGTGTTACCAGAAAATATTGATACCCGAACTTCTATTACATTTCTTTAAATGCTTTTTACATCTGTTTCTACTTAAATTTTAATAAGATATATTTAATGATTTTATATTATATATTTACGAGTACACATTATTAATAAAACAATTTCATAAGCTGAACTGTGTATATTTTTATGAAAAAATTACATCAAGCTATTCATAAATTAATTAACTCATTGTGACATTTTAAAAATAATGTGGAAAATCATGGCATTGATGTTTGCTCTTCCAGGAGTGCCTGAACAATAATTTCACTTCACCAAGTGGTCCAGTTTATCTTGATAAACATAGTTGACGTTGAAGTTGGACATATTTTTCTCAGTAATAAATTAAAATAGTACTATCTCATTGACTTTGTGACATTAAGCATTCCATTCTTCATTGACAAGAGACAGAAAGAGTCTTTCTAAAATATTGAGTAAGGTGTTCCTTTTCTGTATTTTTTATTTTTTTAGCAAATATATTACATTGTCATGTTTGGATTTATAACCTTTTTTAATAACTTTACCTTTTTTTTATAATCTGTGATATCTCTCCGTTATCCTTTTTTTTTTCCTACCACTTTTATATCTATCTTCTTTTTTCATTCCTCCTTTAAAAGTTAAAAACTCACGGACAAAAGTTATATAATTTCTATTAAAAATTACGATAAGTGCATCATATTTCCACGCTTGAACACAAAATTAAAACAACAAAAAAAATTTCTTTTTTCTGATTTTATAATATATATGTTACGTGTATATAGAAAAAGATTAAAAAATAAAATAAAAAAACTATATACAATATTACAAGTTAATTTTTAAATGTTATATCTTTGTGTATCTGATGATATTGTTTATTATAATTTGATGAGAAAACAAGCGTTTTTCTTCTTAGTTTATTGAGCTTTTAATATGCTATGTATTCGGAAGCTAAGGGTGTGTTTGGTTTGCATTTTCATTTTCTGTTTTCATTTCCTGTTTTCATTTTCGGAAAACTGTTTTCATTTTCAAAAGATTAGAATTTTGAAAATATGTTTGGTTTGACTTCTTGTTTTCTGTTTTCTTGAAATAAAAATACTGAAAATTTATGATATATTGACTTCTTGTCTTTTTGTATTTTTAGATTTGCTTAAAATCGCTACCGCAATTTCATTTTACCCGAAATGAGATTTCTGTTCTCAACTGAAAATACTGAAAACGAGAATTTATTGTTTTCATTTTCTGGTTGTTTCTTGTTTTCATTTTCACTAAAAATGTTTTCAGAAATCCAACCAAACACATTTTCATCACCGTTTTCTGTTTTCAGTGAAAATGTGTTTGGTTAGATTTCTGAAAACATTTTTAGTGAAAATGAAAACAGGAAACAACCAGAAAATGAAAACAATAAATTCTCGTTTTCAGTATTTTCAGTTGAGAACATAAATCTCATTTCGGGTAAAATGAAATTGCGGTAGCAATGAATGTAATTTTAAGCAAATCTAAAAATACAAAAAGACAAGAAGTCAATATATCATACATTTTCAGTATTTTTATTTCATGAAAACAGAAAACAAGAAGTCAAACCAAACATATTTTCAGAATTCTAATCTTTTGAAAATGAAAACAGTTTTCCGAAAATGAAAACAGGAAATGAAAACAGAAAATGAAAATGCAAACCAAACACACCCTAATTTATTTATCTAGGTTTTATTTTTGTGTATTTAATTTGTTTGGTTCTAATTTTCGTCACAAACCTTATTTAATTAATTACTCATTTGGTTTTGTACAAATTTTACTTTTTAGTCATTATAGTTAAAATCATCTCTTTTAATCTTTATACATGTTATGTTTAATCCATTTTAGTCCCTATGAATTTAAATGATAAGGATTAAAAAAGATTAAAGATAATATATAGAAAGACTAAAAGAGATTAAAAATAATATATATATATATATATATATATATATATATATATATATATATATAAGGATTAAAAGAGATTAAAATGGTATGTGTATAAACTAAAATGAATGATTTTTAACTATAAAAGGTTAAGTTTGTGCAACTATCAGGATTAAATAATTAATTAAACTTATTATATATTATTATATAAAATATGATTAATAGTGGCATTTCAGTTTTCAAGATAAATATTACGTTTTTGAATATATGAAAAAATTGTGTGTTGATTGAACAAATTTTATGTATTTAATGTTTTTTATTTAAGTTATTACTACCTATTTTTTTGCCGAGTATTATTACCTTATTATATTGTGGTTGTTTAAATCTTTTGATGTTTTCGTTGTTGTAATATTATTATTTACGTTTAAATTTGAAATTTGGTTTGTAGAATTTTAAAATATGTGTCAAGTCCTTAGTTAATATATAATTATATGTAAAGGGAATAGGTTGTTTTTGTATACATATTTTTATGCTAATTTTATTCTTATAATTACATATACTAAGTTATTGTTTTATTCTTATAACTACCTTCAAAAACTACCCACTAACTTCTATTATATTTATTTTTGTTTTAAAAAAAAAATGAAAACAAGCCGTTAGGCGGAGTGACTGTTTTATCTTAGTATAATATAATGAATTTAAGAATATAATTATTTAAGTACCTTTCAAATTTTAATTTATACTATCTTTATGTATATAATTGAGCAAATCAATCTCTAACATTATTTCATGCAACACGTGTGTGCTTTTTTAGAGAATGCAACACGTGTTTTTTAAGTTAGGTGTTATATTCCTTAAAAAAAAGTTAGGTGTTATATAAAATAAATGATATTTTTTAGTGAATCTCATGTCATATAATTGTCTGCATTCAGTTTTCAAATTTTTGAGGAGTGGCCAAAAACAGGTGGTTGAGATTGTGGTGGGAATGCTCAATGGTTTGAACTAAGTTGTGAATTCATTATATTTAACTAAATTAATTAAGTACAATTTGTTCTAAAAAAGTAAGTACAATTTGATTTATTTGTATGGGGTAAATTGGACCAGATCAATGAACTTTGATCATCTTTAATTCGAATATTAATTTCATAATTAACTTGCACACATGCTGTCAAAAAAAAAAAAAAACTTGCATACCTTTTCCTTCCGTTTTTTTTTTGTTCTTTTAGCTTTAAATTATACATAAATATTTTGGCTAAAAGAAATGGTTATCCAACCAAGTACCTGTCCCTCTCATCCCTTCTCTCCCTCTCTCTTTATGTGTATATGGTTTTTTTTTTTTTTTTGATAAATTTAGGATATCATCGATCAAGAACTAAAGATCAATTCTTCAAGATATTAAGATTTATTTAAAGAATTAATCTCTTCTAACATTTCATACGTATGATTTGAAATTTGAAACTTTGATCATATGATTAAAAAATAAGATTATCTACTAATGATGACATATATGACATTATTTTGTCTAAAGAAAAGACATTGATGTTTAATCAACCAACCAATCTAAATCTCATTTCCAAATTTTTAAAAAAATATATATAAGTATTAAACTTGGTGAATCATATCAAATTAAATATTTTTATTATTTATATGTCACATTAAAATAATACTTGAATCTACTAAAGTAAATCTAATAATGAGGGATTTAGATAAAAATGCATGAAAACTTAGGTTCAATATAGGATTTATATGAAAACTTGGATTAACAACTAACCCTTTTTTGGGGAAAGTGGGAAGGGAGGTCAAAATTGTGTGGGAATAGAATCTTAATGGAGAAAGAAGTTTTTGAATGGGAGAATCCTTTGGTTGAAGAACTCTTGCAAGTCATAAATTTTATACCGCATGAAATTGAGGTATGCTTCTCTCATCAAATGTGTTCAAATTTTCAAGATATTTGATAAGATACAAACTAAGGCCAACTTGAGAAGGAGAAATATAATCATAGAAAACCAATATTTCTCTTGCCCATTTTGCATGTTGTAGGAATAAACAATTACTCATATAGTCATATTGAGTTTTCTTGTGGGTTTTCTTTCCTAGTTTGGAAACACTTCTATAAATTGGTTGGAATTCAAGTAATGCTACCTATCAAATGTCATTTTCTACAACACACTTATGGGTTCCATAAAAGAAGGTTAAAATATATTTTTCATCCCTGTAAATATATCAAAGTTCATTTTTCATCCCTGTAAATTTTTTCATCCCTATAAAATTATAATGTTATTTTTTGACATAGAGTTAGATTTTGACGTGTTTAAACCTACGTATCTAATGACTGTTCACGTAAGTTGACTCATTAGATAATTAGACGTCGACACGTGTTAAAACACTATCTCTCTCTCTCTCTCTCTCTCTCTTTAATTCATGACTCTTTGTTCTTCCTTTCAAAGAATCGCACCTAACACCCTTCCCCTAAACCACCACGCTCTTGTCATCAACCACCCCATCGTGACAGAGCACAGCTGCTAGAGAGACAACATTGTTTCTACCGCAAGCAATGCCATCAATGAAGGGGTTAGGGTTAAAAATACAGGAAGGAACCTCCATGGTTGAGGTCGGGAGCGTCGTGCTCCATGGTTGAGGTTGGGGATGACGACGTGCACCAAGACTTGAAGCCAATGTGATGGATTATAGGATGGGAGGAGGGCATGATTGGGTAGGGGAGGAGGTCAGGAACAACAATGCTCACCGGCTAAAGCTGACATCGAATTTGGTTGTTTCAACACTAAATATGGTTTTTCTAACACTGAATCTACCATAAGTAGTTAGGGAATTTTGGATTTGGGTTTGTTGTGGATTTCTTGATGTGTGTTGATTTTTTTCCCTTGATCTAGGATTGGATTGAGTGTTGTCGGTTGCTGTGTGATTTGATGATGGTGGTGGTGAGTTTGTCGTGCAATGGTGTTTAGGGAAGAGAAGGTGGTGCATGGATAGTGGTTTGTATTTATTTATTTTTTACAATTTCTAATAATTTCTAGTCACTACAATTTTTTTTTAAAAAAATTAAATTAAAAAGAATGTCCCATATTGGATCAGACATATCCAAACCTAACTCCAAGCAAAAAAAAAAAAAAACATTATAATTTTATTGGGACGAAAACGAACTTTGATATTTTTACAGGGACAAAAAACATATTTTAGTCTAAAAAAAGTTGAGAGGGCATGGTCAGCTATTTGGTTCGTTGTTGTATGGACTATATATATTTTTTATGCTATATGGATGCATAGAAAAAGTATTATTTTTTGATAAAAAATGAAAAAGAAAAAGTATTATTTTGGATAAGAACCCTAACTTTAAAAAGTTAAGCAAATATGATTGCTTCAAGATAAATTCAAGATCAAGCAAACAAAGATCAAGAGAAAGACAAGGCTTAGTTTAAGTGTTAAAAGAATCTCACATTGGTTGATAAGTTTTGGCCTCATCAATTGCTTTTCAAATGTTTTTATCAGTTCAAAAATAAATATTTTTGTACTGGTAATCGATTACCAGAGACAGATTGCAAATAGACTTTTCAAAAAGGATTTTGAATTTGAATTTTAAATTCTTGTAATCGATTACCAACTGTTTATAATTGATGGCCAATAACGAATCTTCAAAAAATAACTTTGAAAAGTCATGACCCTTAAAAAACATAACTGTGTAATCGATTACCAAGATGCTGAATCAATTACCAGTGAGAGAATTTTGAAAAATATTTTGAAAAGGCACATATCTTTAAAATGGTTTTTGAATAGTCATCAAGGGCTTATAAATATGTGTCTGTTCTTCGAAAATATTCAGAGTTTTTCAATCAGAACATTAAGTGACAAATTCTCTCAAAACAAACAATTGGTCAAACACTTGCAAATCAATTGAGAATTTTACTAAGATTTTCAACTTTTATTATCATCTCTAAAATAGAGAAATCCTCCTGTCCAATTCTGTAAACTTTGTTGTGATCAAAAGACTGTTCGTTTCTTGACTTGTGAAAATCTTGAGCACAAGGGAGAGGGATCCCAATGTGTGTTCAGAAGTTGTAAAGTGTTTACAAAGTTAGTGAAAAATCTCAATTGGGTTGCTTGAGACTGGACGTAAGCACGGGGAGTGGCCGAACCAAGATGAAACAAGTTTGCATTTCTCTCTTCCCTTATCTTGGTTATTTTATTGCACATATTTTTATCTTGCATACTTAAAGAACATTGTTGAAATAATTTGAATCTTCATCTTCAATATTTTGAACCTATCATTTTAAAAAGGGAATTAGAACTTGTTGATTGAATTTTTTAAAAAATTTAATTCACTCTTCTCTTAAGTTATTGAGATCACTTGTTCAATAGTAATAGCTAATAATATGTTTTATTCTAAAATTATTGATTATGTGTTACTTTAGTGGACATAAATATGAGCATATTATTATTACCAAAATAGAGTATGAGCATATTAAGGGGTTTAATTTCATGTGTTTTATACCACCGATGGACCCAATTAAATTAAATAACAAATAACTCAATCCAAACTATTATGATGCGCCTGTTATGCCTTAAAAAAATTGCGTGTTTTACCTGTACCACTCATAGGTATCCACTCAAATATTTTTCCTTATAGATGCTAACTGCTAAGAGGTCTTTGGGGATGGACAAAAAAATCCATAAGGTGAAATTTGAACTTATGAATTCTTGAGCCTGATGCCCGAGTAGGCAACAATATGAAATTATTAAGCATGCTAGTTCAATTTTTTCATTTCTCATTATATATATATATATATATATATATATATATATATAGAGAGAGAGAGAGAGAGAGAGAGAGAGAGAGAGAGAGAGAGAGAGAGAGAGAGAGAGAGAGAGAGAATCTTTATTTGGTGCGTAAAAAAAAAGAATCTTAGTTTGGTATGGAATTTTAATTTGATAAGTTAGGTTCACACGTTATCAGAATAATAATAAATTTAACGGAACTAATTTTAGGGCGCCAATTATTAAGCATGCTAATTCAATTTTGTCATTTCTCTAAAAAAAAAAGAATCTTAGTTTGGTTAGACCCGTGCGTGGCAACAATATGAAATTATTAAGCATGCTAATTCAAGTTTGTCATTTCTCTAGTTATATAAGAACTAATTTTTTATATATGCAAGAATCTTAGTTTGTTAGATATAAATAACGGAATTTTAATTTGATAGATTGGGTTCACACGTTGTCAAAATAACATTAGTGCATGAGTCAGCTTAATCGTGGGGTTGAAATAATATACAAGAAATTATAAGTTGGAATTTACTAGAATTAGCTTGGTTAGACCCTTAGAATTATTAAAACAAATCAAAATTAATAAAAAGAACATTATTAAATTAGCAGATTAATGTTTTTTTTTTATAGTATTTGAGATTCTATTTTATGTAATTATTTTATATAACCGTTGAGTATGTAAAATAACATGCACAAATTTAGTTTAACCGACGGTCTCAAATCTAAATACTACGTATCACATATACAACAATGTTATATATTTTAAGAAAATAAATTGTTGTATATGGTAGTTTTAAATAGATTTTTTTTCATAAAAAAATAACAATAAAATTCAACTTAAATAGATAAACACGCTATGCTTAAAAATCATCAGTATACAATCTGATCTATTTTAATTTTTAAAATGAAAGTTATTACTTAAGATAAATATATTATTGAACTATAATGTTTGAATACAAGAGAGAAAAGATTGTAAATTTGATTTTTTTAATAAAAATTAATATTCTAACAAAATAATATTTTAAAAAAATATGATTTTGGATCCATATATAATCGAAAGTAATATATATATATATATATATATATATATATGTGTGTGTGTGTGTGTATATGTCGCCATTGATACCTCATTCCTTCATTTAACTCCACACGTCACCTATGGTACGTCACGTTATTCAATTTCTTCGTTTTTTCCTCAGGATTCAATTTCCCCAACTTTGAAAAGTTCGATTTTCTTTCTTTTTCTTTCCACAATATCTCTGTCGTTTTCCTATTTTCCCATCTGAAATTAAACTGCTCCATCTCTTTTTTATTCTAGACAAACAATTTTCTTCGACGTTTATTTCAATCCTCCCATATAATATAATGACGGGTCCAAATCAAAGAACAGTCTTGTGTGCATGAAATTCCATATCGTTGGTGAAAATTGAAGTGGGGTGCACTTGCTTTCAGTCAACAACTTTTTTGTTAATTAAACTTTCCCAACTCTTCACTTATTAACTGTAAGTTGCTCACGTTCCTACCAACACACTTAGGTGTTGGAAAAATGGTTACGAATGAATATATGTTATTTTAGGTTTAATGGGACATTTTATCTATTATTTTTCATAATTATTTTATTTTATTATATTAAGTTTTATAAATTTCATTTTAATTTTTCATGTTTTCAAAATATATTATTTTGGTCCATTTCACAATTTTATGTTAGAAACATTAATGTTCTTATCACTTTTAAATTTTAAAATGATTTAATGTTACTTTTGATTTATTGTGTTTCACAATATTGTTTCGCTTTAGTACATTATGTTTTAAAAGTTTGGTTCTTTATATTTTTAAAATGTATCATTTTGGTCTCTTTTTTTTTTTGAATTTATCCACGGTAGTTCCCACTAGTGTTTTAAATTTTAAAATAATTAAGTGAACATAGTGGTTATTAAAACCGCCACTATCTTTTTTATTTAAAAAATTAAAAATCACTAAGTAAATGAAAAAAAGATGGATCTGAAACCATTAACGACAACAACCTTCACTCTCTTATTATTATTATTATTATTATTATTCAAGTTAATAATTTAATAACAATAATAATTTCATTCATCAATTATTCTCAATCATCATGGGTAAGGACCCTTTCTCTTTCTGTCGCTCTGTCTCTCGCCATTGACCCAAAAAGACCATTGCCCCGCCCCCTTTGTCGTCTCTAGTGCAACCTCCCTATGCAGGCAGAATTGTCACCTCACGTAACGACGACAATTGTCTCATTGCCACCATCGATAACAGTGCATCAACAAAGGTGAAGAAGAAGATGTCGAATACTTGACAAATGTAACCATGCACGACAATGACGGTCTTACTCGTAGATCTCACAAAGAGTCACAATGTGACTTCTTCATCCAGATCTAGGTTAATTAGCAAGTTAAAATCATGTTTTTGTCTTTCGTCGAAGACAACTTTTGCTTTGATCTCCCGTGCTTTTGTTTCAATAGCATATATATATGAAAGGGTTTGATTTTCCAGTAATGAATATATGAATTTTCGTTGATTTTAGTGAGATTATGCGTTGACGCCGTTCGATAAGTGTGGTGCTACATTTTTTACCTTCTCAAACCTGGAAGAGGTGAGAGAAGATAATAATTTTTTTAGTTGTTTATTTTTTAAAAATAAAATAAATATAGTGTAAGTCTTTAGTCACCACTATGTAAAGTTAATTATTTTAATAGGCTTAATGTCATTTTTGGTTTATTATATTCTATAGTTATTTTGCTTTAATACATTAAGTTTAAAATTTTTTATTCTGGTCCTTTATATTTTTTAAATGTATCATTTTGATTATTTATCAAATTTTAAAATTTACTAAAACACTAATGTTTCTTATGGAAAATTGAAAAAAAAAACAAAAAGAGTACATTTTAAAAACAGAGAAAAATATAATAAAATTTTTAAAAATTAATATATCAAAATGAAATAACTGCAAAATATAATGAAATTAACAAAGTAACATTAAGCCTTTATTTTATCTGAATTTTTTATGATGTAACTTTTTAAAATTTGAATTCGACATGATTAAGATGTGGCAATATGTAAGACTGAGTTATTGATATAATATATTAATTTTAACTTTTGTTAGTCAAATAAAAAAAAACTAAAGAAATATAAATTATAATTAGGTTTATTTACCATTGAATTTTCATAATTTTGTAAATTTTATCACTTCAAGTTTCAATTTTGCAATTTTTACCATCATATTATTCAAATTTCTCAAAATTTACCACTCCTTTTAAGGATTTTTCCCCATCTTCATCTTTCATTAAGGCTTGTCTTCTTTCTTATCAAATTTTACTTTCTTCTTCATTTTTATCTTGCAATTAGTGGAGTTATTTCCCCTTTGTTGTGAAGCATCATGTTCTTCTCATTATTGTTATTGTTCGTAGTACCTGTCAAAGGCACCTGGTTTTAAATCCAAAATTGTTTTCCTCATAGAACTTGTTAAAAAATGTTCTTACATATTTTTAATTACAAAGTATCGTTGTTTCAATAAAATTTTATAGATTCTAACATAATTTTTCAGAAATTATAACATCAAACATGAACAAAAGATAAGGCAATGGGTAATTTTCATATAGCTGGGGCAACAAAAAATTGTAATTATTATCTAAAAAGTATAAAATTGACTCAACATTTCTACCAAATAAATGATTTTGTAACCATTTCATGATTTAGCACTTAATTACCTTCAATTTTGGATGAAAACTTAATGAAGTGGTAAAGTTTGAGAAAATTGAATAATACCATTGGTAAAATTCACAAAATTAAAACTTTGCTAATAAAATTGGTAAAATTATAAAGTTAGCTCGTAAAATGTACAACTAAGTCTTATAATTATGATAATTTTATCATATATATTTATACGATATCATGATATAATATTATTTATTAAATCATTTTTTATTATTAATAAATAAATATTTAAATAAATACTTTATGAACGAAATATAAATATCATACCAAGTTGTGGCTATTTAAAATATAATTAATATTCATCATAAAAATATATTGGATTTAATTTTTTAAAACATCAAAATTAATGACACAGAACAAGTTATGAAGATTCTTATGATACTCTCATGGGCCATGCATGAATTTAAGATTATGTTTGATAAAGTTAACTGAGGTGAAAGCTTATAATTAAGTTATTTAATTGAAAATATTTGATAAGACTAATTAGTAAATGTCAAATGACTTATAATGATATGTTTAATATATTTTACATTTAAATTTATTTCAAATAACTTATATTCTTAAAAAGTAAGATGATAATTTTTAAATTTTGTATACATCTATCACTTTTATGACTACAAAATAAAATTTTAAAAATATAAAAATAATTCAGCAAATAATTGTAAAGTTGATATTCATATAATTTCTAACTTTAAGAAATGATGTAGATGACAATTGATGAAATGACTATTGTATGGGTATAAGAATGGTAAATTAGATAAGAGGAGTTTTTCAAATAGTAAAAAAAGAAGAGAGCTTTTAAATTAAATAAAAGGATAAAACATAATTTTAAATAAAATAATAAGTATAAAATTGAGAAAAAAAAACTAATAACTTTTTAACTAGCTTATTTTCCATAAACTACTTCAAGTAGCTTATCAAAATAAGCTACAGGTTAAGAGGGGAGATTCCACTAAAAATGATTAGTCAGGTTTTTTGATAGAGATTAGTTATCAATAAAACTGGTAAATACTCTGCAACAATGTCATGGTGACAAATTATTTTTTACTAGAGGTAACTTATGGAAATTAAGTTGCTAAAATAAGCTCATATATCAAACAAGTTTATTTTAATAAAAATAACTTATAAGTTAGTTAAAGAAACTTAGGTCATCTACTGGCAGATGCTTGGTGCGTTTCTTAAGATAAGAAATGGTTCCTAATTTTCTTTTGCCATTGGAGCAAGTCTAGTTGGTATTATGAATTTCTTAAATGTTGACCCGAGTATGGTATATAAGCAATTAATTTCCAAAGTTTCTTAAGAATAAAAAAAAATGCAAGCCCAAATTCTAAGAGAAAAGAGAAAAATATAATTAAATGAAAATAAAAAAATATAAAAACATAAATTATTTTATACTTTTTATCATTAAAACAAAATTATATATGAATATCTTAAATGTGATGTAACATTGTGAGGATCACCTAAATTAATTTATGCTCTAAGATATACAAAGTGAATATTTTAAGTTTTTGTCACTGACGAAATTCGTATAAACTTCTCAAAAATTTTACCAAACATAACCAATGAAAGTTCTTTTACCTAATGATGGATGGAAGTTACTAATATTTAATTCTTCTCATGTAATATACGTTTATATGAAATTTTTTATTTTAAAATATATATTTATACACACGAAAATTAAAAATACAAATATAAATAATTATATGCATATAGTATGCAATATCAATATTTGTTATTTAAATAATAAAAATTAGGAAAATGCGTGGAAGACCATAAATTGTTAACACAGAGATCAATCAAAATAACCTGGCCATGAAAAGAAATTTTTAAATCAAGGCAAGTCAAGTCAAGGCAACTATAGTTCTCATTTTTCTTACATATTTGTGGGGTACAAATATGTGGTCATCCTGCTGACATGTTCAGATGACGGTTCAGGGCTGTACGTTTTTTTTTTCCTTTTAATAACATTATGATTTTATATAAGTAAATATTATGACATTAAAATTTGATAGAATAAATATTTTAATTTAAATAGAATAATACTATAAATTTACACAAAACTATAGTTTATAAAATTTATTTCAATATTATAATTTTATAATAAATATTTATTTTAATATTCATAATATTAAAATAAATTAAATAAATTGATAATTTTATATATTATAATCTAAGTTTAAATCCTATATTTATAGACTACCCAGTGCATAGATAATTTGTCATGAGATTATTTCAACTAAACTAAAGATTTCAAGAGTTTTAGATATACAATCAAATTAGATATTCAGAGAAAGAATTTTGTCGCTTATAATAATATTATCCAACTAAATTGTCTCAAATTTTTCACCCCAATAATACAAAAAATTTAAAATTTATCCAAATAATACAACCCAAAAATTTATATAAATAATACAAATCACTATTTAAGATCAAACCAATTTCTCCCCTTCATTTTTTTTTTTTGCTTTTAACGCCGAGAAATCAGTTTCTAAGGAATCGATTTCATGTGTTATTTTCTTTTTCGAAATGATTTTACTACATTGGTTCCCCAGCTGATGTCATAAGACTTTTTTGAAATACATTTCAAAATGTTTTTTTGTTTCTTTATTATTTATTTGAGTTTTTTTTGTTTTTTTAAAATTGTTTTCTATTTTGTTTGTTACGGTTTTTTTTTAAAATAAGTGTTTTTTGTTTTAATTTTTTAGTTCACTAATTTATATATATTAAATTATAAAAAATATAATTTATCTAAACTTATGTAAAAACTTGAATATAAAATACATCTTTAAATTGATTAATAGACTAAATTAAACTTTTAAATAGATTAAATCAAGGCTAAAAATAAAATCTATAATCAATAATAGATCAAACTCAATCCTTACTTATTAACATATTTTTTACATGTTTCTTTTCTTATCATATCAAAACTTATATTTTTTTATAATTATTTTTTTCTTTCTCCCTAGATGTCTAATAATAACCTTTTGAATGTTCATTAAATATTTTTTTCCTATCAAATGATATCACTTTTCATATTTATACATATCAAATATTTTGAATTATTGAGAAGAGACTAACATTGAATAAAATTTTAAAAGTCACTTTTTAAATTAGAAAAATATTTAAGTTAATGGTAAAATATATTTTATTTTATTTTCAAATTTTAATTTAATAAAAAAATTAGCTTATTAAAAATAAGTTGAAAAAATATAAATGATAATAAAAAGAAAATGTAGCAAATAAGTAAAAGAAGATTAAAAATATAACAAGTTGAATTTAACTAAAATATTTAAATTTGAATTAAGCAACAAAATTTTAAAAATACAAAGAATATGACATACATTCAACGTTGTTGACTTGAACCTACACGATGGGGGTAATTTTTCTTTGAATGACCTGAGATGTAACACATGAAATATCTGTTTAATTGACTCGATTCTCAAATATCCATTCCAGTGTGAATATGAGAGGAGACAAGACGACCCTTAGTACTTCTTTTCTTGTCTAGGTTGAGATAGATCATTGGCTCGTGACATGATGGTCAATAGGTTTCGTTGTGCAATTCTCCAAACAATCCTCTGGATATGTTGGAGACACTTTCCAATGTATACAGAGATGTATGCAATTTATGTACTCATGATGAGCATGCTTACAAGCAACAACGAATGAGAATAAGGTATGTGCAATTTCTAGAATTTGTCACAGTCACACCACATTTTGTAACCCCTGAAATTTCGCTAACTGTAAATTGATGTTTAAATGTATTTCTCGTGTTATTTGATTATGTGATTGACTTGGATGAGTTGAGGTATTGTGTGAATTAGCCATGTGTGATTTGCTTGATGTGGATGTTGAGTTATGTGGAGTTTTATTGACTTAAGTCAAAATTATGAGATTTCAAGTTTTACCTAAACCTATTATAGTAAAACAGTGATCCTGAATTCGTTAAACATTGGATCGCCCTCACATTTGGACTATAGGTTCATAACCAACATCTTCACATTTTGACATCTCACTTTCTCTCTCTCAAAACATGATTTTCCCGAATACGTTTTTCAGCATGAAAACACACGATTTTCATGCCACCTTTCTTAAAACTCCACTAAACCACCCTAGAAACTCCTCCTCCACCACCCATGACCACCAGTGGCTAGCATGAGTCGCTGTTACTTGTCGCTAAACCACCATACAGTGAGGAACACTTTAATCGGAGTGGAATCCTCAACATCCACCTCAAGGATTTGGTGGAGAACAAGCTCTCAATCCTTTCTTTCATAGTTTCTCTGAAGTAATCTTGACTTCTATGTCTTTCTCCTAGTTAGTTTGAACTTCTCTTAGTGTCTCTTGTGTTTTGGGTATCGTAATAGGATTTTTTACACTTTCTTTGAAAAATCCTTGAAAATGAGACGTTGTAAAAGTTATCTTTTAATAAAATTGATGTTGTTTTCGTGACCTTTGTTGAACCCCGATCACATTGGCGTGATTGGAATTTCAAAATGACGTCTTCTTGTAGTAGAACCCGAAACACCCCTTAGCCCATTTTGTTTTGACAGGGTTAATTGACCCCCGAATGTTATTCTTAACCTTATTTTTGAAATCTATACTAAATTTCCTTCGATTTGGTATATAGAACCTTGCATTTGGATTGACGAACGTGAACGAGAGAGGTCTCTACGCGACATAGAGAGGAGCTGACAAAGAGCTCACGATAGGTGAGGGGAGTTTATTATAATTTTATGGCTTTGATACCATAATTGGGGTCAGGGAACCCAATTATGGGAATGTATGTCTGTCCCTATGTATGCTGGTTTTCAAGAAAAACAATGTTTTCGACTAATGGGATGCAATACGTCTGTTATTGATAAATGACATTATTATTTTTATTAGACTTGTGTTGTCTGAAGACCTGGGGAGTGCGAATCTCAGGCATGAACTATATATGTATGTATGTGCGGAATATGATTTACTGATGATATTGTTATTGATGATATTAATTGATATGAGATGATGTTGATGTTTATGATAATGTTGATGGAGAATGATGTTATTGAAGATGATATTGATAATAATTGATGCAAGACGATGTTGGTGTTTATGATAATATCGATATGAGATGATGTTTTTATTGATGATTATGTTGATATGAGATGTTATTGTTGTTGTTGATGATGTCATCGAGATGAGATGATGTTGATGTTGAGAATGACATTGAGATGAAATGATGTTGATGCTGAGAATGACATTGAAATAAGATGATGTTGATGTTGATAATGCCATTGTGATGATGTATGTTGTGTATGTACATGGGGGTGCAGTTACCATGATCGATATCCCTGGTGGGAGAAATAGAGTGGTTAAAGAGTTTTAAGCATCTTTGGAGGGGGATAACTTAGAATCTTTAATTATCCACAGTCAGTGCATTGATGGTGCCCATGTTTCATACTTCATATTGCATGGAAATAGTATAAACTTTGTCAGTAAGTACTTGTAGTTTCTCATGAGGGGGAATACTTGTACTTGGAGGCATGTCACTCGGTTTGAAACTCTCTTGAGACTCAGGTTGATGACCATGGGGGGGGGGGGAGTTGCCTGTGCACAACAGGGTGACCTTGACACTTGCTGCCTAGTTTTCCTAAGTGAGAGTGTCGCATGGACACGCTTAGGTTATTTCCTGATGAATGTTACCACATTGCATTTGAGAGTTGAGGTTAGGTGCATGCATCATACTGAGCAGTGATTGATTAGAATTGTGGAAGGCTGATGACTATGTGTTGAGTGTATGTTGGACTAATGGATGTTTGCGTATGATTATGGTATTTGTTAATGTTTTCTTACTAATCATGATCATTTGATTTTTGTGTTGATTTCTTTTATAATAAACCCACCTTTGCAATTTTTGTACTGTGTGGTTGGTACCTATGATGATCGCGAACCTTCGTTCATGGGAGCAGATTGACAACAATAGAGTATGTGAAGTGAGATTCTTTTGTGGAGCTGCTAAGCCGATGTGATGACGTTGGGATTATTTTGGGAGAGAGTTGTGTTTTGTTAATCAACTCCTCCATAGTTGGTTCTATAATTCTTTTCGAATTGAGGATGTAAATCACAGATTTAATTATATGTATGAACTAATTTACTTTTCGTTATATGAATGATGTGTACCAAGTTAATATATATATATATATATATATATATATATATATATATATATATATATATATATATATATATATATATTCATTTAAGTAATTGTGCGTTGTTTGGTGAATGTATATCACAAAAAATTTACGTGATTTAGGGTAGTGATATTGTAGCGACAAGGTGGGTTGTTACACCTTTCATCCAGCCTGATCGTGAAATCTCCAGCGGGTTGAACCTCTCTCAGGTTTATTGTCTCCTGGACCAAGAAATGTGTGTCGCGTCGGTTGAACTCAAGAGTAGTTTGAGTGTTTTCCTTTCTATGTGCGTCTTCGATGGTCTTGTTTAGTATTTTCATACAAACTTTGCCAGATGTAAGCATTGTTGCAGTTTTTCTCCTTCTTTCATTGAACAATGCATTACACCTTACATATGTTGATTTTACTAACGCACCTATTGGCAGATTTCTTGATTTCTTCAGTATCGAATTAATCAACTCAGCAAAATTAGTGGTCATGTGCCCCTATCGTTGGCCACCATTCCATGTGACAGTCCATTTTTCTCGCAGAATCTTGTTGAGCCAATTAATTGCTCAATCGACATATGTTTCCTCCCTTAAATTATTGTAGTAGTAATTGAATGTAGGCTTCGTCCTTGCATATGTTGAGTAGTTATAAACATACAATTTCAATATAGTGAATAATACAAAATGAAGTGATATTTTATATGAAGAGAAAAAAGTTTGGCACTCACCCATATTGATAATTAATTTTTTTATGGGATTATTCTTGTACCTCTTCATGTAATTTTATGCTATGTGTCGAATACAAAACACATGCATAGAATTATGTGTCGTCCATGCACTATCACGTCTTGAGTAGGCACTTTTGATTGACTTGTGCCTCTCTAAAATCAAACACACACCATGTTATGGGGTGACATGGCTTTTTAAATTTTGGGGGAAGAAAAGTCATGCTCCCGTTGATTCACTCTCAACAACAACAAAGGCTATTGGAAGGATTTTATTGTTGTCATCTTGTGCAATTGGCATAAGGAGGGTCCCCTTGTACTTATCGTACAACTGTGTTCTATTGACTTGAACTATGGGCTTACAATATTTAAACTCATTGATAATGGTTTGAAACTCCAAAAAAGATGATGGAACATGACAAAACCCTCTACTGCTTGACGTTCTTGTTATGGCATTGGCAGTGTTTCCTTCTCCATGACCATACTAGGAAGAAATTGCTGGATAGCTTGCAACAATCTCGGTAAATTGTTGTACGATCTTTCCCAGTTGTCGTAGATGTTTTCAATAGCCTTTTGCTTTGCGGTACGTGTTGGTGTATCGTTCAGTGCTTTTGATATGTGCTATCAAGGCTAGCACTAAAGTTGACGAATCATTTTCAATCAAGTTATGAATTCTTTTACTGATGAGTTATTTCCCACTGCTTACTTACAAGGATGTATGATGCCCTGCACCTCCAAGCACAACTATCGTCATCATAAATGACAATTAATTTTGTTGGGTTCGATAGTTATGCCTTATAGTTAGCTCTTTTGCTCACATGATACTGCTGTAAAGCATGTTGAACTTCTTGGTTTTTCAGGAAACACATCCCTTCAATGAGAGTCCCCACCAGATGTTGGACTTCTTTGCGATCCAAGTTATGGCCATATTCAGAATCTTGAAAATTGGATTCTTCAAAATTTTGCATGTGTGGTGGTATGTAGTATAGTGGTACAATGTGATTGGTGGAACAAGCTCGATTTCTTCCTCATCATCTTCCTCCTAGGGTTGATTGTGTTGATCTTCATCTTCGTCCTTACTAAAGGGACCGAGTTCTTCGTTAGGTAAGCCTGGCTCTATTGTAAACTCAAGCTTGTTTGGTCGGGTTGATGAGGAAGGCTTTATTGCAAGGGTACTCAAGTACGAGTAAGGTTGATCCTCAGTAGCATCAAATGTTTGAGTCAAAAAAATTGGTGGAAAATGGTGCAAAAAGAAGTTGGGTAAAAGAAGACGTGTTTGGTTTAACTATATTTTGTTCTGGCTGGGTTAAAGCAAAAGTGTCTTGCGTTGCATCAGATGTGTGTGAATAATGGGATTAAGGATAATATTGTGGTTGATGAGGTACTGGTTCGGGGTTCAGGGTTCAGGGTAGGAAATGTATTGCACTTGATGTTTGCATAAAATTCATAGCATTGAAGAATCTTAGTATGACCAATAAAAAAAATCATACCTTTCACGTCTCTGTTGTCAACAAGTTGGACTGCTACAAATTTCAGCATCCCGCGCCCTATTAATTGTGGGTATTGGAATGAAATATTGTATACTTGGTCCAATGGTTGAAGACGAAACCTTTCGTGGATTTTTCTTTTCAAGGTTTCAAGTGTGAGGCCTCGCTTTGTTTGAAAGAACAATGGGTGGGGCTTTGAAATGTATCCCCTTCATCTGTTTTGATTATTTGACCATCATAGTGCACTAACCATTTGACAGATAAGGAACACATGTTATGTAATAGACAAAGAATAGTGAAACAAATGTGACAAAGGATTTGTGTTTGCAAACTTAGAAGAAAGTAATAAAGGAAGGAAGTTTTCTATGGATGTGTTAAATGAAGGTGGATATGAGTTCTATATATAGGGGTTAGGGTTAAGGCATTACAACCAAAGGTTAGGGTTAGGGTTTCGAGCATTGGATTCCCTGACGTAAATAGATGAGGGTCTGAAGCATTGGATTTCCTGACATGAATAAATGAGGGTCTGAAATAAATTGGACTTGTGAGTGAGAGAGAAAAAAAAAGAAAACAAGTAACATTAGAGAAAAGAAGTTTTGTCTCCTCTTAAGTGTAGGGTTCGAGGTTAGAGTTAAGGGTTTACAACCTAAGTTTAGGGTTAGGGTTTTGAGCATTGGATTCCCTGACGTGAATAGATGTGAGTCTGAAGCATTGGATTCCCTGACATGAATAGATGAGGGTCTGAAGTATTGGATTCCCTAACATGAATAGATTGAACCTGTGAGTGAGAGTAAAAAAAAGAAAACAAGTAACAAGAAAAAATTACTAAGACTTGAAGATTTCAATCCATGATAGCAACTTTGGACACTTACTTTGTTATTTGTATAAGGTTTTTTGATTAAAATAATGTTTCATTCTCATAGTTTTCATGTTAGTAAAGACATAAGACAACTTTTAGGTATGGATTCGGCCCTAAAATGCATGAACGAAGTGGCCAAAAACAAGGAAAAGTTACTAAGACTTTAAGATTTCAATCCATGAGAGCAACTTTTGGCAATTAGATTGTTATTTGCATGAGGTGTTTTGGTTAAAGTAATGCTTCACTCTCATAGTTTTCATGTCAATAAAGTCATTAAAATAACTTTTGAGTCTCGATCCGGCCCTCAAATGCATTCAACAATTAGGCCAAAAAACAAGAAAAAATTAGTAACACTTTAATATTTGAGTCCATGATGGCAAGTTTGGGCACTTAGATTTTTATTTGTATCAACTATTTTTGTTAAAATAATGTTACATTCTCATAGTTTTCATGTCAATAAAGTCATTAAGACAACTTTTGGGTCTCGATTCAACCCTCAAATGCATTCAAGAATTAGGGCAAAAAGAAGAAAAAATTACTAACACTTGAACATTTCAATCAATACTTCAAACTTTTGGCATTAAAACACATGACAACAACTCAAAAACACAACAATGAAAAACACACATATGAGTCCTACAAATCATTAAATAATAACATAGAAATCAAATAAATTAGGAGTAGGAGGGTTCTTTAAAACTCGATTCAAGGTTTATTGCTTCATTGAGGTATTCATCCAAACCCTCCAAATTGAAAGAGATGGCAGGAATTGGTGGTGGATGTGCACATGTTTATGTGGGCTAGTCTGTGGTGGCAATATATACCTCCAGACATGTGAGCTTAGAGATGCCTGTGAACATGGAAAACATAGTCATTACATCCTCTTCATCGTGCAACATTCAACCAAGGGTTGAGCGCTAGCCGTCATATTCACTTGCAAATAGGTAAACAAAATATTTTCACTCAAACAAAGTCCATTTTTTTGTAATGTATTTGTCACTAACATACATTTCACTAGATGGAGGGGTAGAGGCCTATGATTTTCTAGAACCCCAAGTGGTGATGTCATAGGCTATAGGTCAATATTCGACAACATGCGTAACGAGAAGGTTGAATCCTTTGTTTATTTATTTATTCAAATGTTAATTTCATTGTTTTTAAAATTACTAACACAAATTAATTTTTCAGTTCCATTGGATACCTTACAGAGGATTTGAGTAATTTTTTTTCCAAAAAATGCATACAAGGATTCCAAAATATGGAGTGCTTATGTAACTTTAATCTGTTTTCCAGTGGTAGTATAGCATTAGACTGACGAGGTGATGCTCCAGACTTTGTCAAGACATACCAAATCTACCACATAATCTTGACAAAGTCCATCATACTGACATGAGAGGACATAGTGACACAAATTGGGCAGAGGAACATCAACGATGGATTAATTGGTACTAAGCAAATTCTAGAAAAGATTGAACATATGAGCCACTACATTAATTGGTACTAAGCAAATTCAAAAATTTTCCTAACACGGTTTGGAACTTATCCAAATGTTGCTGCCACATCTCATTTAGCTCCAGACATGGAAACTAAACAACTTCTTCCACAACAAAGTTCAACAGTGGTTTCCATCATGCATAATGAAGGACTAATTAGAAATACAACAAATATTCAATTTACGTCTCGAAGAACTCACATGACGCTTCTTCTTTAAATCCTGGATGGGTGATCACTTGTAGGGATGACATAATGTTAATCCATGTTCCACACGACCAAGGTAGAATAAAAAATAAGAAATGTATTTTTTTTTTTTTTTTTATATAATAGTTTCTCATTCGTTCATAAATTCACTCGACCACTTGTTAGTCTTGCTACATGACACATGTCTAGGGTGAAGTTGAAGCAGACACGATCAAGTAAAGTCGACTTCACAAGTGATTCAACATACCATATATATGGATGGGAATAAAAAAGGAGAGAAGGGTCTCACCCAAGTGGCTCTCGCAAGGTAACGACTTCAAACTCAAAAAAAGAATGTTCTTCTCCAAGGCACGAGTCAAAGAAAATGTTGTATTGTATGTATTGCAAGACCCGTCGATAAGCTAAGGCTATGACATGAAGGAAGGCTAGAAGAACTTTGACTGACTGCAATTCATTCCAAGCACATGTACAAGAATTGGGTTAACAAAAGGGGCTCAAACTACAAGGATTTGATACCTGGCTTCTCTTGGTATGATAAGTTGGTTGTTTCCTAAATTTTGGTTTCTTCATTGTTAGTTTCAGGAACAATGAAATGAACATAATACATTTTCTCTTAGTTTTTTTTGTTAATTCTGACACACGTTTATGGAGGAATGGTAGGTGAATCACCATACATAGATAAGTAGACGAAACTGGCTTCCCCTAATTGATAGATGTAATAGTTCCACGAATTAGTAACAGAAGAGAACACCCAACTAAACCTTAGTTTGCTACATCTTATATCCAAGTTCCGAATTCAGATCCACCAATCGAAAGAAGGCGGTAGACACAAAATGACTCAAAGAATTACATAGAAAAGAACCAGGCCACTGGAGTAGAAATTGGAAAGAAAATGGCATTGAGAAAAGATCCAAGAGGAAGTAGGTTTGCGGTGAGCCCCGCCTAGTGAAGACGACCAACGTATGGTAGTGCCAGTTCTTTGACATGCCCAGGTTATCCCTTATGACTAAGTGACGAAAGCTTGAACTCGAGTGAAATCTTGTCCGAGTTTAGAAAAAAGTGGAACGAGAAAACGTACTTTTTATTCCGGAACACTAGTTCCTTGGGCTTAGGGATCTAGTCCCAGTCCCACTTCAAGCATGTCCTCTTTGCTTTCTAGGAGATTGAGTTGGAGTTTCATTCGCCAGTTAGATTCCTTCTGAAAAGAAGGCAGTTGGAAAGCTCGGGATCTATACAGTTGAATAGATAGACACGAAAGCGACATGTTCAATCTTTCATTAAAAGGTCTTTGGATAGGGTAAGTTAGATCTTTTCATGCTTATGAGTAAGGGACGGTCTCTTTTACACTTGTGAATATGGTGAAGGTCCTAGGATACATCTTTTCTTTTCAACAAGCCTTGCAACCAGTCTTCTCTTTCATTCTGATGTAGCAGATAAACTTTAGAGTCTTGTGAACAAGGAAGCTGACAATATCAACTTCCTTACTTACGATATAATAAACTTATACACCATCTACAGGCTTTAAAGAAGAAGCACCTACCTATAGGAGGGGCTGGTTCACGGTAATGAATGGTGGTATTGGTCGGGGAAAGCACAACACTCGTTCCCACAGCTAAATAAGGAAGATGCACAGAAAGAGCTTCTATTGCTATTGAATCCCCTTCTAATATCAGTGCTACAGAACCAGTAGCAAGACGCAAGGTTTAGAATCCACTAAGGGAAGGGAAAGCTGACAAGGATGGGAATGAGGATGGCATAAAATCATCTATCATTTCCGCTTGAATAAGCCTTGCTATAGAATCAGATGTGAGGGAGGAAGCATCCAATTGAAATTCAAAGGCATATCCCTTTTATAAGGAACTTTTTGCCCCCAATCCCTTCACTATTTAGTAGATAGAGTCAGACTTTCTTCATAAGGAATCAGACTAAGAGGATTTCAATTCCATTTCCAGTGAGCAGATCCAATAAGACAGTAGACTTTCATGCTCTTTCTATTTATTTACAATAACTGAGAGTCACTCAATTGAGTAGGCACGTATAGGGCAATGCCTTCTACTTTTTTCGAAAATAGGAAAAGACCAGTCCTTCTACATCTCAAGGGCATGCCCTATAGACCTAGTCTATTGGCTATAGCTACAGCTATGACTGACCAATAAATTGAAATCTCTAACTAAAAAAAAAGTCCCAGGGCTTATTCCCTTTTCAAGGTCTTGTAGCTAGACTGATCCAGTCATCTATATCTCGTTTCGCCCCTTTGGCTCTCTTGCTTAGTATCCCAGTCCAAGATCTTATTGAAAGATAAAGCCACAACTTCTTCAAATTCAATAGCAAAGGATATTCACTCGGCTACTCCATCTTCTCTCTTTCACTCCTTCAAGGCCTCTTTCAAGCTAAGAAGACTCCTTTCAAGGTTATCCTTATTCTTATCTATAGATCGGTGTTGTTCACTTCTCTGTCAAAAGTGTGTATTCTTTTATTGTAGCTAATTACAAATCTCAATCAGTCTTGTTTGTACACCAATCCCAATGGCAAATTCAGCTCTTAAGCCTGGAACTTAATCAAAAAGAAATTCTCTTTTGACTCTCCCCGACCAATCTTTACATTAGTGGGCAGACACCGCCCCAATCCTAAAATAGGAATGAATCTTTCAATTGCAGTCAACCACAAGATAAAGAAAGCAATTGAAGCAAGCATTAGTAGTATCCCCCTTCCTTTGTTGTGGGTCCCCCTCCCTTAATTATTTATTTAGAATACCTCTTTGGCTATCAACTCTAAGAGTAAAGTGGTGGTAAGATATGGAGGTTTTTATCTAGAGCTTTGAACTGACTGACCTATGATCATTTTGGGGGATTTATATAAATAGTTGGTGCGCTTGTTTGCTTCCAATCCTGATGTGAAGTCCTTACTCGCAATCCTAGGTAAGGTGTGGGTTTAGTATTCCAAGTAAAGGTTACGAAGTAAATGGACTGATTTTGATGGACTGACTTTCTCGCCTTTTCTCAGTAACCTCTATCTCACTTATTGACCTATAATCTGAGGTTACACCAGTCAGCTTACTTAAACCTATAGTGGAAACACCTTATTCCACTACGTATTTGTCTGTCTGTTTAAAGTTAAAGAAAGAAATTGCTTAGATAAAAGAGTCAATCTTTCTTATTGTTTTTTCAAGTAGTTTGCTTGGATCGAATAAGCCACACCTAATAAAGCTTAGCCCTGTGTAGGCCGAAATGGTCTCGCGAAGCCGGTCACCATACGCCTATGATCCTATCTGACTATTAAGGACTTTGATCTTCTTTTGTTCAATTATGCGTGCTTTGCTTAACACATGCAATTCTTCTTTTTCCTTTAGCTGTTTCATTAAGGAGACTTGGAAACCATCGTTGACATTTAGGTGAGAATAGAGTGAGGGTGATAAGCTAAAGCCTATCATTCTATTATAAAAAAATTTTCATTAGCCGGTAAAAAGGATAGAGTAAAAAAGGGGAGAAACCTCTCAACCAGTGGGTTGGTGCCAGACACATCCATCTTATTTTCATATACATTCTCGTCTTACTTACCTTCTGCATTGGCTGATAAAGATTGTAATCCCGAATGAATGGAACTTTCGCCACTTTCCCAACCAGAATAGAATGCAGCTCGATCCGACTGAAAACCTTGAATATGATACTAATGCCTTTATTGGTTGGGCCTTTGCCTTTGATGCCTCACCACTTTCAGATTAAAGTGCTAGTTTTCTTAAAATGTCGATCCAGAAAGATAGAGCATCTTTCCCCCAACCCGGATAAGAGTAAGAAGTAAGGCCTGTGTCTATGTCTATCCATCTTATAATTTGAATCCAAGCTATACCTACAAGCCTATTTTTGTCTTGTTTAGTCGGTGAAAAAAGGACTTCCCCAAGGCGGATGCGATATCGGACCTTGTAAGCAAAGTCTTCGACCCTGGTTGTTCTTATCCGATAGGGCGGGCAACTCAAACTAGGGAAATGGCAGGCAACCACGAAGTTGAGGCATGGATTTATTCTTGCTTCGGGACCAGCTCCTTGAACCTAGCTTCGACATATAACTTTTCCAATTGCAAAAGGTAGTCGAGCCTAGCTTTTAATAGATCCCATTGCTTATCTTGTGCAATTTCGAATAAGATAGAGTTACAGGTTCCGAAGCCAGTCTATGCAGGAATCAGACAGGAAACAATCAAGAAGCTGCCTGTCAGGTAACAGATAGGATACTCTGCCAGGCCAGTCTTCTATTCCAATAGCTATTAGTAGACAGAATCCAGTCAAAGTAAGCTTGATTTTAGTATGAATCTTTCATATGTGAGTTAGTATTCCATACCCAATTCTCTCACATGATTGAGACTATCCTACTCCCCTTGGTCAACTATTTGAGTATAAAGAACCAAAACAAGAAATCAGGGTGGTGGGTTAGGATAGACTTTCTAGTTACCTTTTTGATCTAGCTTTGCTTGTTGAACTGTGCTACCAATTCTTGATCTAGGAATAACAGAAGAAAATTCAGGTTACTATCTCGCTTTGAGTGCTACCTAAGTAACTTTTAAGGTACTCAAAGAAGAGTGGAAAGATTCCTAGAAAGTAAACTCCCTCCGATTTCATATAGCAAGAAAGAAAGATGAATTCTATCTGACTATTGTCTCTTATTAAGCTATATAGGTTATGAAAAACCAGCGCCCAAAGGTGCTTAATTAAAGCCGGTCAACGTCTGGTGGAGTAGGAAGCTATAACTTACTGAAAAAGGCCTCATTTGCTCAGAAAATGGATAGTCTTCCTATCATAGTTGGACAGCTTATCAAAGGGTTTCTTCAAAGAATGCTTTCAAGCTAGGAATTTAAGCACAGATAGCTTTATTTGACAATTAGTCGGAAGTCGAGTATGCATATTTAACATAAACTAAGGTGCTGGGTAGATCGTAGATTGCCGGGTATGAATTAGATTCTAAGTCTGAGAATGCCCATGAAGAGGGTCTTATTACAGAATATGTTGTTTTGAAACTAGCCCTAGACAGATCATTGCTAAGAAGAGAGCAGAGAAAGCTTTTCTTGCTAATCAGGTGCTATCATTGTATTATAATGATTATCCCGTTTTCCTTTCTACTTGAAAGTTTTCTTTTCACCCTATTATAGCAGTTGATCTGCGACGCAAGCAAGTAAGCAACAATCTCACCCCTTAAGCTTACTCCTTATAGCAGTAGATGTGCGACACATGTCTTCATATATTAGATCAGAACTGACCTTCCTCTCAATCTGAATCGACTAGCTCGTGCTATTAATATATCATCACTCTCATGCATAGAATAGCTACGAGCTGTTGTAAACACTTTTGCGCACTGTATCACGAGCACACTATCGAGTCCTATGAGTACACTAAGGAGATAGGAACTATGAGTAGAAATCAGTAGTCACTCTTCAAGTTTTCTAAAGATATAGCATCTAAAAATAGAAAGAGAGAGATAATCAGTCTCTTAAGTGGATGAGAATCTTATGTCAAAAGGACGGGACTATACTAAAGTGAAGATAGGACTTCATTCAGTTTGCGGGACCATTCTATCGAACCTGTGGATTTCCAGGTCACCTCTAGTCTTAGGATGATCTCTTTTGATTCTTGATAGCTCTGCCATATTTTATGATCCAATTCCATACCGAGATGGATTCTCTTCTACCCGGGAATTCTAGTTTGGCATTAGGGTAGCCATCTATTTGAAGACTACTCTCTTTTAATATAGTCTATGATCGATCAAGCGAGACATGTCATGAGCTTGAATTTCGTCAAACCTTCCTTTACCTTCTTTCTTTTTTTTTTCTAAGAATTAGTATTCTTGCATAGAGAGAAGGTTAGCTAACTAGGCTCAGGTCAGTACTAGAGGACAAGCCGAGAAGAGAGAGAGTCTACAGGCAGACAGTGGGAGATATGATCCTCGTTCTCGAGAGGCAGATCCAAAGGCATTTGCTTACTTCGGTGTAGCATATATAGCGGCATACCCCTTTGACCTAGGTGGAAAAGAGATCCATTGAAACCCACCATAAGTATCTAGGGAGACAACTATGGATACAAATTTACCATAAGCAAAAGTGGCTACTGAGGCGAAGGCAAATATTCCATTCCAAAAAAAGAAATGGAAATTAAAAAAAAGGTCTGATCAAATATTTTGCTTTCTTGTTGTCTTGAATTGTTATAGAGCGGCTTTCTATTTATATAAGGTATAGTTGGTAGGATGAAGTGGGATGTGAAGCCTTAGTGGATATAACAAGTGTGCCAAGGATGCTGCTCGGGCGTAGTAGGTTTGGACGCCTAGCATGAAACAACCTTCTCTGGTAACGGCACTATACCTTAGTATAGTATCTCTCTAGCTTCCAGTCTATATAAAAAAAACGTAGTTAGTAGAGGTCAGTCTGTCTGGCATTCCCTCGCGTAAAGGGCGACTTTGGCATTGGCTCTCTCTCGTTAGGTAATTAACGAGGCGAAAACAACTCTCTCGGAAGTCAGTTTCCCCGCCATCTTAGTGGGACTAGTCTAATAAACTTTCACTTCAACTGCCTTACTCTAACAAGTAAGCAAGTCAACTACCAAGACTCATATTTTTTTTTTTGTTGTGGTAACGCCTTTCTAGAATTATGTTTAATGTCCCTTTCTTTATGATTATGACTTTCTCAATCAGTGCCTCCGGTTGGTAGCCGGGCTCCGAGACATTACTACCACGGCTATTATCGACCCGAGCCCAAAGAAGGAAAAGAACGAACTAAAGCGAGGAGTTCATTGGCCATACATAGTGAATGGGGATGGGGGTCAATCTCTTTCATGACCCAAGGCCCTAGTGTGTTACCTTGTTAGCATTTCTAGAACAAATTAAGTAGGGTTGGTTTTTCGATATGGAAACATAAAAGTTAGTTGGTTGTAGTTGAGATGGCTAACCACTATTTTAATCGTGAGAGATAAGTCATTCAGAACCTGCTGGCTACAATCTAGAACCGGTAGAAGTTCCCCACGCTGATCCCCTAACGTGAGGCACTTCGAAGTGCCAATCATTCTTGAGCAAGTTTGGTAATATTGTGAGAAGGGGAAAGGGGGGCTTTGCGCTCACTTTTTAGAAATTGAAGAAATTTATTCCAGTGTCACAAAGAACATTATGTCTCACGATCTAGAAATATCTGCGAAGATTTCTATTGAAACCCTTCGTGTATGGGTGGAGGATATAAAGGAGAACCTTAATCCCCTAAAATCCCTCATTAGGGAACACCTGTAAGATGAGTCTGCCGCTTAATTTCATAACAGAGCTGGGAATAACGGCTGGCATAGAAGTCTCTCGCACGCAAGGAGATGCATTTCTGGTACTAGACAAGCTCTATTGGAATAATCTCTTTCTTATTTTTTCCTTTTTACCCATGACGACTAGGAACGGGAAAATAAAAAATTTCACTTTGAATTTCGGACCTCAACATCCTACTGCTCATGGTGTTTCACGACCAGTATTCGAAATGAATGGAGAAGTTGTGGAACATGCAAAACCACATATTGGATCACTCTAGTGCAGCACAAAGCTGCTGACGTCGAGCCGGCTCCTATGCCGCTAGTTATGCCCTGCTTGGTCCTTCGGCATGGTGGAGGTCTCATAGCTCGTCATGAGCATCGAGCTAAGAGGTGGTTGAGCAACTTAAGCAAACCACCATACCTTACTACAACATAAGGATAGAAGGGAAAAGGTTATGAAGGTGGCCTCATTATCCACACCTCTAATAAGATGAATGGAGGACCGATCGACCTAGGTTTTTATGAGCGTTGGCGAGTCCTGGAGTGCCTGTCAAGGGTGCTAACGCATACCCCAGGGTGATCATCACCACTTGCACCTCACATCTCGACACAAAAAAATGTGTAACCTGCCTGTTGTCTCATTGAACTACATTTGTTCCTGTAATCCATAGCCTAACTGAATGCAATAGTGAGGGACAACCCACCCATACATAGCTAGCAGGGAGGATGGCACTACTGGCAAAGATCATTCGGCCAGTGTCGGGGGAGCACAACATCGGTAGGAAAGGGAGCCAGGATGGTGGAAGAGCCAGGGGGCCGGGTCATTTGACAGAATTGGAAGGCTTTTCCCCTATTAGAGAAGGCCCTCTGAAGTCAAGGGGAAGTGCATTAGTTCTTGGAAAAAGAGGGAGCAAGCCTATAAAAAAATGAATAAAAGTGAATTCAATGAATAGATAAAGTCAATGGTATGACAAACAGCACTGCCTACACACGAATTAGCTTTCGAGGTCGAGAAGTCTCAATTTCACTACAGGATTTGTGAATCAATTTTGGGCTAGGCCACCTCGAATGGCGTGAGCCGCATGCAGGGAGACCCACACGTACAGTTTTAGGGGGATCTAGTCAAAAGACTGGTCGATGCCCACCCAACTAGAGGGACTGAGGAATTAGTAGAGTGCAAAACTTATCTTCAAGCTTTACCTTATTTTGATCATTTAGAGGGTGATTGCGGAGTCACTGAATGAAGTCCTCCGTTTCTTTCGGAGGTGTTAACCTGTAGTGAGGCAAAGATGACTAAGTTACATATGGAATATGGCGATGACAACATCATGTCGTAGAAGGAGATAACAGGTGGAGCTAATGATCCACTAAGACTAACTTATCTACAACTTCATCCCCGAGCAGCTCAAATGGATGTGTGAATGCAAGATGCCAATGGAATGATAGGTCGGACAAAGGCTATGGCTGCTTCCTTCCCACCGCATCCTTCCTTGTGTGCCAGAGATATGAAGCGAGTGCACCATAAAAGAATGGGAACTGGGTCAATCTATTCTATGGCGAAGCATCCGAAGCATAAGTGCACACTCACACGACCTTTGCCGAGAGATAGAAGCATTATGTAGAATCGGTGAACTACACTTGCTTCTAGATAAATGTATGGAATAGAGGGCTCGTGGTACCTGCTACCTGCCCTTCCTCCTCTGCTTTGAGAATCGTGTGAACAGAGAGTGGGCAGAAGGGAATGAGGTCCTCATACAGAGTTGCACACTTACTTGAGCAGTGCGGAAGACTGGGGAATGGGTTAAGTAAACTCCCCTAGAGCCAAAAAAATAATACACGAAGCTTTACTTGGATAGGGCTTTGATTGCTATTTTTTTTCTTAGTGATTGGAAATTAGGGCGCCTGGGTATGTTACAAAAAGGGAAGGCAAAGGTAGTACTTTGAATAGTGAAACGAAGGGCTAAATAGTGCCAGTGATTCTCTGAGCCGGTTTGGATTTTCAATGCCTCGGGAAACTGGTTGAGATAGATTAGATGACAACACCTTTTTCCTCTCTTCCTTACCAGGAAGCCAATCTTAACTTATGGCCTTCACCTGCCGCCCGGCCCGGAAATAGAACCCAGCCCCCTTTTGATCCATTTATTTTTGCAAGTAGGGAGGGATCCAGAGCTAATCCTCCTGTATATTGCATAACCGAAAAAAGCTATAAGCAAAGTACCAAAGGCGTCCTCTGCCCGGTGACTAAGAAATTGGTTTGTGCTTTGAAGTGATGAGGTCGCAAAGAGGGAAGTAGGGCTCCTATTGAAAGGCTTCCCCCCCCCCCCTCAAAAGGCGACCATTTTTTAATACTAGTTGTTACGTTATGCTGCCATTTTTCCAATATCATTGAATAGCATGGCCTGTCTGGGGCTAAGGTAACTTAAGTGGGAGAGTCGTGTTATAAGTGACCTTATTGCACGGTTCAGAGAACACTTATGTATGTGATGCAAGTGAACATGTACGAAAAAGCTGTATCTAGGGTGAGTTCTTCGTTCCATCGTCAACCCTATCTATGTTTCTATGATGGCCCAAGAACATGCTCATTCTTCAGCCGTAGAGAGACTTTTGAATTGCGAGGTACCATTATGGGCTCAATATATACGAGTGTTATTCCGTGAAATAACTCGAATTTCAAATCATTTGCCTACTTTAACTACTCATGCTATGGATGTGGGAGCATCAACTCTGTCCCTATGGGCTTTTGAGGAGTGGGAGAAATTGTTGGAATTCTATGAAAGAGTCTCGGGAGCTAGGATGCATGCCAGTTTCATACGACCAGGTAGAGTGGCACAAGATCTGCCTCTTGGCTTATGTCAAGATATTGATTGCTTCACACACCAATTTGCGTCTTGTATCGACGAATTAGAAGAGGTGTCAACTGGCAACCGTATCTAGAAACAACGATTAGTGGATATTGGTACTATCACTGCACAACAAGCAAAGGATTGGGGATTCAGTGGTGTAATGTCAAGAGGTCGTGCGACATGAAGAAATTGATAGCAATATGGGGGGAGTTCCCATCTGGCAACAACGGTTCTACCTGACCCTACTTAAGCATGCATATTATGTCAGTGAAGACTTGGGGGACAATGTAAGTGAGCAAATGTGTGTAAGCCCAGTCAAACATGACTATTCTAGGCAGGGCGGGCCACCCACCTTTGAATGGTGTTGGTCCTACGGACCGTGAATGGATTTGCCTCTGGCCTTTGGGCATGTCGAAATCACATGACTTCATCAGGGTGGAGCATAGTCCGCCAAAATCGGCATAGCTTAGGTGCTATTGATAGAACATAGTAAGCCTATATTTCAGTTCTGTTACTCGACTAGAGGGCTTTCCCTCACATCCTACTCTTCATTATAGAAGGTTCTTTCTATCCAATATGGGGGAATCAACTTCATTCAATGCCAGCATCTCTCTCAACTAGAAGAAGATCTACTGCATTGCCAAGCTCCAACTCTGCTTTTAGCTTTAGTCGGTTGAGCGACTCTCCTCCTGGAGTTAGGAATCATCAAGAGATAAGAGAGACGTACTTAATAGCAAGGAAGTGGAATCAATCTCGTTTGCTATAGGATTCTTTCAATTTGGTAAACCCCTTTTTACTATAAAGTCAAATCTTAGTTTGAAACCCCGATACTTGCCACTTTAGCAGAGGCATCTTCCTGGCTTAGAAAAGATCCGCTAGAAATTCCCTTTGACTCCTAGTCAAGATTGTCTCTTTCTCCTATCCTAGTAGACTGGCGAGCATCTCTGAACCTTAAGAAGTGATTTTTAAAGAGGAGTACCGCTCAAGCTTCAATTCTGCTCATTTCCTTAGTTCTTCTTAGTAACTTTTAATGAATGGGGAGAGGAAGTAGGAAGACCTCCCTAGCCAACCTTACCTAAGGTCGAGCAGTTTGAAACTCTGATCCCTATCCTAAAGGTTAGTTTGAAACTCCCGGTCTAACAGCGTATTGTCCCATCTCCTAGCTCAAATTAAGAGCAATTTGGAATGAAACTTCCTACCTATTCCTATAGGTCGAGTGAGTTTTTGCTTCTCCGCTTTGAGTAGCCCTTTCTTACCATATATTGGATTCCCTTTCAAAAGATGTCGAGCCAAGATCAAGTGATTTTATTCCTCTAGTTAGGCATAGTCCGAATTCGCTCGTCAATGGTAGAAGTTGGTTTATCGGCTTAAGCCAGTCAATCTATCCAAAGAGCCTACCCTACGCCAAAAGAATCGATTATGCTCCAGGTGTGCTTTCCTCCTTTCCTTTCTTTTGCTTACCTGGGAATTCAAATAAGAATAGAAGGATGAGTTACTTGCATTATAGACTTTCTCAATTCGAGATGTTACCTTCAGACATGGAAATAGTTGAATATATAGTTTCTATGGGACTTTATATGACTCTAGCCGTCTACATTGCTTTTAGGGCTAGGCTCTGCTCCTTGCTCGAGCTACCGACTTTTATTTTTCATTCCTGTTGACTTATCCAAGTCCTTGAGAGCTTAGACGTCAGCGGGGAAGAACTCCGAAATCATTTCATCGATTCCTCCTCTCTTTCCCTCTTGGTTGATGGTTTCCAGTTGAAATTAATTGTTGGATAGCCCCTAGTTCAAGCTCTAAGTCAAGCATTCACACACCAAAGACCTCTTACCACGCTCCTAAGCCTAGGAAAGAAAAATCCCATTTGCCTAATACGTACTACTGTATTGCATATAATTTAGTAGCCCTTATTCCTCCACCAGCTTCTTCTTGGCATCAAGCTAGCCCTTATTCCTTGCATCAACAGGAAATCCCTCATAAAAAAAAGGCTACTGATAAGGCTGATTCAACAAGGGAAAAAAGGCATTCATTCAAACTGCTTCTATTCCTATGTTGACACCAAGAGAAAGAAGCAAGTCAAGCTGACTTCAAAGTTGTTTGGATTGAAAAGGTTTGGAGCAGGTCAAACAAGGAAGCGAAAACTTCTAAATCTACGCCATTGGGCGATCTCTCTTTTGGTCCGGTGGAAGTCAAAGTGGAAGTCGAGTCAACAAACGAACCCAGGAGCTAGATGCACTCCGAGTGGGGGAAGCTCAATTGAGAAGGAGAAGTCAGGGTCTTGTACTAGTAGCTTTATCCCGTAACCCCTAAGGAAAGCTCTTCAAGCCCTTGTTCCATTCCAGCGGATAGCACGCTAGATACTTCCTTTTCTATTGTCAGATATGGATTGTAAATAGCTATAAAATAACAAGCCATGAAGCCAATTGTCCTTCATTCTATTAGAGAGATGGAATATCTTGATTTCAAGGAAAGAAAAAGGACCATCCCAAACCTATCAGGAAAGGGGAAAGCAACAAGAATCTTTCTACCTTCACAGGTGAACCTGGAAATAATGATACTTGCATTTCCCTTCACTCATGCGAGCAATGGGGCGAAGAGTCACGAGCTCTTCATGCATAGAAGATAAAGATCTGGGTAAACCTCATCAACTTCATTCTTTGCCTGGGCGGTGCCATCATTTCTCCCCTACAATAAGGAAGGATTTCTTAAGAGGAATGATGAAAGAGGCTTGGTATTCAGTATCAAGAACTCACAAAGCCACTTTCGAAGGGAAAGTAAGGCCTTCTTTAGTTGTGTTAGCTTTATAAGCTTTTCTTCTATTGCATAAATGAAAGGTGTCTTTCCGCATATCAATTGACTAATTGGAATTTCTTTAGATGCTGGTGCGGACCAGTAGAGTAGTGCTTTTTTTCTTTAAGCCGGTAAGGTAATTCGCTGTCAAATCCATGTCGAAATGAATACGTAAAAGGAGAGACCATAGCTTACTCGAAAGGGAGTCCCACCTAACAATATGCTTCACTTCTAGTGGAAGGATCGCTAGTTCCTATCATCTGTCTTTTTGTATTAAATTAAAGACAAATAAGTTCTATTTCTATCGCTCGGGCACTCAGGTTAAGGTGAGTCTCTCCCTTTTTTACTGTCGGATTGTGAAAAACTACCACTTTCACCATTAAGACATGGACCAAATAGCATCCCCGGTTGATATTGGATATTGATAGGCTAACAAATTACATGCGGGTAGTAGTTTTAGATACTATTAAATAGTAATTTGCCTATATGCAAAGAATTAATGGTCAAGCAAGAAGCAACTTACCTTAGGGCAACTTGTCCTATTCCTTATACTCTTTATCTTTTCTCGAGACAATTGAAGTAATCATCTTCAATGAGATGGCCTAGTCCCTTTCAAACATACTATATTAATTCATATTTGTCAATCTCCAATAGTACTCAACAGTAGCTGACATTGATTCCTTTTAGTAGACGTAAGAAAGGCGAATCCCATGAGGTTGTTCGTGAGCAGAGAATTGCCGATAGGACCAATGTAGATGACTCGTTCATTCGAATAAGAATCATAGTAAACACCTTTATGGGGCATATTCTTTTGTGATTCTGGAAAGAGAGCTTTGGCTTTCTTCCCTCTTGAACAGAAAAGCAGACTCGAACTACTTGTCCTGCTAGATCGACTCGAGGACGATGAAACACTATGTAGAGAAGAAAGACTTGACGAGGTGCAATCCTTGTAACTAGGAAAGCCACAAATGGGGGAGGAGGATACGAAGATCACAAGAGTTTATTTCCCCAAGAGTCCGTAATCCCTCTGAGAAGCCCTGGGATGACACCCAGTAGTTATTGTCAAAGTCCATGTCTACAGGAAGTCAAATCTCGTGATCAAGCCTTTGAGTTATCTTGTTTTGGTTTTGGAAAGCAAGTCACAATCAGATCAGTTAAGATAGTTTTCAAGCCTTCTATTAGTTAAAGAGGTGACTAAGCAAGCCCTATTTCAGTCCTAAGGAAGTCATAAGTAAACTCTCTTGGCCAGTTAGTTGAAAAGCCAAGAGTGAAGCTGTCTAGTTCTTATCCTTGTTATTCCTATCATAATGCCTTAGCTTCCGCCTTCCCTTCTTAATCTCTTTCATTTCATGTCGATCCAACCGAGGCAAGGGAATAGGTGAATACAGTATATCCATACGAGAGACGTTTAATATCTTACTCGCGCTCGTACTCGAGGAGGTAATAGTTTCTCTAGGAGGGCTAAGGATAATTCCAAGGTAGGTAAAAAAAGAAATTAGGTAGATATCTTCCTTCCCTTATATCATTTTCTTTTATCTCTAGGCTGTAGCATTTGAAAGCCTTTTACATCAGTCCCATACTCTTTGACTATTAAGATGACTTCGCCCTTGGAGTTGTATTTTAAACAAACGAAAGCAGGTTCTTCACATCTTTTCTAGCTAGCAAGTGAAGTCAGTGAGCAAGCTTAGGAAAGTAGAGAACATGGAAAAGCATCCAACCAATCCAGTTTCACCAATCCTATTAGGCTATTTTGAAAAGCTAGCGAGCTTTAGGGCAAGGAAGTGAAATTGTTGATGCGGAGAATTCCCTCTTTCTCTTTAAAGGATCAAGAGTTTACCACGTACACAAAATTGAATGCTAGTTCGTACCCAAGGGATTAGATATTCCTAGATGGGCTTGTTCTTGAATGTGCAGGGATTAGGACTAAGAAGATTGCTGCCATTCCATTTAGGTAATGCAATTATGAATGCCCGATCAATAGCAATAGTCTTGTGGCACTTCTTAATGACTTTCCTGTTGAGCATGACTTTTGGAGGATTTGATATGGATGTCACTTGCCCTAGAATCATCAGTTTCCTAATCGAATATAATAGGACCGGTGCAGGCCAACTCAGAATAGAAAAAGCCCTTTCCTTTAGTAGGACGAGGTTTGCCTTTAGCCCTCTTGTTATTAGGAGTGGATTAGTAAGTGTCGATCCATTCTCTTGTTTCAGAAGCCGAGTAAAGGGCTCTTGCTAATACTATATCATATATTATTATTATGTGATGGTTACTTAAAAATATGAATATGAGAGTTTTATTAGGCCTACTATTTATTCTTTTTTGTGACAACGAGAGTGTTATCCAAATAACACACAATCATGTGTTTCATGAGGCAAACAAAGCATACCAAAATAGCCTTACTCACTTAGGGCACTTTGTTCGCCATCACTTTCTACAGGGTTCAATGCCATACATTTCCTCAAAGCTTTAGATCACGGATCTTCTTATGAAGTCCCAGACCACTATGCGATTCTGATACTTAGTATCCAAACTCCAGATGTTATCCCTTAAGGCATCTTGAGTTGTAGGGGGAGGGGGGGTGTTAAGCATATTGATTTGTTATATTCTGTATATAGTAAGTAGGTGTTATTGTATATATCACTTTCCTTTTATGGATGGAATCGAGAGGGAAGAAAGATTTTGGTTTCAGAGGCTTGATCAAGTTTGTTCATGGATCATCAACAAATCCATAAATGTTTCTTTATATTGTCACCACAGAAAAGGTTCAGGTAAGGAGAACTCTTATATTAGATTCTAAAGTTTTAGAGAGTTTTTTTTAAAACCCATCTCCACCTATTTGTGCCCTTCCTCCCAAAAGCATTTTGGCATCTGTTATTCCTAGTCTCACATGTGAAGCAAAGTAGGACAAAGGAGAAAGACATGGAATTGATAGGGAACCATAGCCAAGTGGCTAAGGAATGAGTATGCAAGACTTCTATTTGTCGGTTGGAATCTGATCGGTTCCTACAGCACCGTGCCATTCCACCTATCATTTTTTTACTTAGTGGATAAAAGGGGGTCGGAGCTTGCTCCTTTGTACTAGTGTAGTGGCTTAGTTGCCTTATTTTCCCATCCTTACCATATTCTTATTCCTTAGCACAAGCACTAAGTAAATCTACTACTTGTAGGTCGAGTTCAATTACATCAAACCTTATGTTACCTACTTTTACTCATATATTTATTTGGTGTGCCTTAATACAAGACAAGCACATGAAAGGATATTCAATCAAAATTGGGCTATCTCCCTATTCTCTCTCAATTGCCTATCCTTTATAGACGAGGGGTTCACGATTAGCAAGATCTGCTTTGATATAACTTCTCAAGGCTCTGTAGACTTAACTGTACTTTCTTCGGCTAGGAAGCCTTTGGTGTCCATGGATATGGATGTAATTTGACTGATTAAAGCGATTCAAAGCCTGAAAGATACGTTGTCCTAAGCCTTAAGTTAAGGGAAGGGACATTTCAATCAACCTATTAGTAAAATGTGAGAATGAACGGACAGGCCGATCGGATAAGATTTTTTTCCTTCACGGAGGGAGCTTACAGATGGGGCAAGCTCTTTATGACTTCTTTGACACAGATTGAAAGTCTAGTTTGATAGTCTTCGACAGATTTTTTTTAAGGTCTTCCCTACCCCCTATAAGGTAAGGCAAGTAAACTCGTCCTTGGGAAGTCTAACTTTGTCCTTCTCAGTCTCGTCCTTTATATAACTTCCTAACATTCTTTCGTTCATTATATAGGGATAATCGCCCTTATGAGGCACTTTAACTAGGTTCTTATTTCCACCCAAGGAAAGAAGAAGAACATGTTTAGGAGCAGCCCCTGAGTGAACAGCAAGCAAACTCTGCCCCTATCTGCCAACTATAGGTCACAAACTATAATACCAAGGAAAGCAACCTCTTATTAAACCGCTTTAATGTAATGTTTCCTTTTTGGATATCCAAGAGAAGATAAGGCTGGCTTGGGGCTAACCCTTCCTGACAAGGAATTTCATGATGGGCTGACCTTTTCCTAGCCTTTACCAAACGATTAGCGAAATGAAATTGAGGAATCAAGGACAATTTGATGGCTCTCTCCAATAGATCTCGATTTGCGTACGATGTTGTTTAAAGAGTTGACACCGCTTTGCACAAGAATCGATTCTTTGTATGGATGGATAGAAGGTCTCAGCTAGACCCGGTTCAATTCGATTTTTGTGAGAATACCAGGTTCAAGTTCAAGGGAAGAGAAAAGAAAGCGTAACTCTTTGTTATCCTCTTACTCTTTTAGCCTACCTTGTGGAGGTCTCTTGGGTGTCTACGGCAGATTCGATCAGTCTCGTGAAGAAGTCTTTTTCGATCTTCCACTAAGAAAGGTATCGTCACAACAACTAAATTTGCCCGGTAAACTAGTCGGGGCTCCCATGGTTTAGTAATAGGGAAGGGAGAATGTCTTTTAATCCGGGGGTTCATTTCATTCATTATGAACTAAAAATAGCAATTCAGTTTCAAATAGTTTGAGCTTGGAAGCAACCTACTATCTATCAATAGGCTAAAACAAACTATTATTGGTTGCTTTGCCTATCTATTCTATTATGGTCGGCTTGGAGACATAAGAGGAATATCGTCATTTCTATCTGGGTACAATCCTTCATTCATTCGTTGAACCTTGGGGATAACCATTAGCATTTAGGTCAATCACCACACCACCTCTATCATACGACATTACGTGACGTGAGAGTGCATGGTCAACACACACCTACCTAAAACCACTACAAAAAAAAAATGTTAAATAATGGAGGTTATTTTGCGGAGGTTTTAGAAACCTCCTTAATTTATTAAAAACTACAATTTTTTGTGCTTAATTTGCGGAGGTTTATAAGCTCTGCTAATTAAATTTTATTTTTCCACTCTTTTCTCTTTAAAATAAAATAAATCATGTTTTTTCCTGGCAAAAAAAAAATTCCCTCTCAAAAAAATCACAAAATCCCAATTTCCCTCTCCAACTCTACGACTTCCCTCTCTAAACCCCACACAGACTCTCCAACTACGGCTTCCCCTCCTAAAAACATGAAGAAACTCACGGCTTCCCTCTTCAACTATGGCTTCCCCTCCTAAAAAAGTCAAGAAACTCACGGCTTCCCTTCAATCTACGTGCTTCCCGTTGCTGCCACTCTCAATAGGTAACCTCTCCCTTTCTCTGCATCTACATTAAAAAAAAATCCCTAAGCCCTAAATCATATTGATGTTCATTAAAGATCCTTCTACAAAATTATGGTATATTTTGAATCTGATACCATCCATTAGATGTGTCTTGTTACCTTTATTTGGTGGCGTTAGGTCACTTATGAGAATACGAAACCTTTGTGAATAATTATGAGAATCTCTCTAGTTCTCGACATGACGAGACTTGGGAAGTTTGGCTATTCAACTCTTGTTTTCCTTGCAATTTGGAACCAATTTCCTAATGTCCATGACTATAATTAAATGGTCTCTGTTGTTTGTTTTATTAGGTGCATTTCTGGTATAAATTATGTGTTTATTTTTAAAATTTCTTTGGTGTATTGATCCTGGTTTCTATTGTTTGTTTTAATCAGACATGGAAAATGAGCAGTTAGTGCTTAAATAGGAGATTTTGTTAGTTCACAATGAATTGTTGTTAGTATAAAGCATAATTGATATATATATATATATATATATATATATATATATATATATATATATATAGAAAAAGGCATCACCATGGTCGATCCTCTCACTCTTTCGTGTAATCTGGATTCTCCTTCAAATTTACAAAACCTTCAAGAATTGGTGACAGGGGAAGGTATTTTGTGTAATCTGGATTCTCCTTCAAATTTACAAAACCTTCAAGAATTGGTGACAGGGGAAGGTATTTTTCCGTTGCCAGCTTTGCCTTGTCCCCAGCAGAGAGGAGAACAGGGGTGTAGTGGGTCTGAAAGCCCGTGATTGTTTTAGGATGACCTGCTTGTCCAACAACATTTACTGCTTGGCCAACACAAACACACAGTGATAGAGGCTTTATGTTCTCATCCACAATCCACAACATTCTTGGCTGCATTGCCAAAATGAGGAAGTAGAGAACATAGTGGTATTTTCCTAACATGATAGCTTTGATATCGAGGCATGCATGCAACATGGTAATCAGTCCAACAAGTGTTGTCGGTGATATATATATATATATATATATATATTTGAATGAGAACTTTTTTTATTTGAACAAGAACTTTGCCATTCCCGCCTACTCTTCAAAATCCACTAATTAATTGATTATTAATGGGATTTGCTGCATCTTCCTCTACGATTGATATGAAGTAGGTGTAGTTCTGAAGGGTACCCTCTTTCAAGCATTCAAGTTCACTTACCAATCATCATAGGCACCGTAAGCCTAGCCGGTCTTGTTTGCATATCAGCTCAAGCAGTTTCCGCTGCTGGGTGAATATATATAGCTATTGAATCTGCTCCTGTTATATCATCTATAGAAGCTGCTGGTATAGAATAAGCTTTTTTCGGGGTAAATGTCATAGAAGGAAGATGTTCTCTCTTTCTTGCTGTATATATATATATATATATATGCTACTACATCTTGGCATTTTTTTTAACCACTTAATAGCCAAAAAAGAAATTAATTTCCTTATTTTTTTTATAAATGCATTGAAACATGTCCTGAAAATGCATTGAAATTTGAAAATTAAGGTGAGTGTATTATTTTTTGATAAAAATAAATAAATCAGCTTTAATTTTTTTACATTTGTCTTAAATTTTTGTTTTTATATATAAACTTTTGGGACACAAGATAAAAATTCATAAAAGGTGTTATAAATGTATATTTATTGTAATTTTTAATGTATTTTTTAACTAATTTATTTACATCTTTGTTAGGAAGACCTATAGAATATGAATGCTATTGTAATTATTAGTCTTATTTGGATGATTCCTGTGGTGATGATAAGTTATGTCTTGCTCCATGCATGGAGATGATGGGGTGATAAAGGGATAGGGGACCACATCGTTGAATTATTAGGGAGAAGAGTGCATTTATGTGTACGTGAGAGAGACCACACCGTTGTATAGTGTTTTATTGAACTTCATTGATCTTAGTTCTACACATTGGAAGCCTACCATTGCTTGGAGCAACATGTAATGTACGTGATTTCCTTTCTTTCTCGTTTTCAGTGGATGAAAAAGGTTCCATTCTAAGTTTCTTTTTTAATACATTATTTTTGGGGTGCCGGTGCCTTTGGTCAACAACTAATTTATGAGCTCATCACACATGTGCACTAGAAATTTGAATTTGTTAGTCTTATTATTATTATTATTATAATATTATTATTATTTGGGGATGAATGAACATACACAATTATAATAATGGGTTCTGCACGTCTATCATTCTTGTCATTGACATTTACTTGAGTTTAAAGTATTGGTGATCCAAACATGCTAATATAAATTTGCATTATTTACTTGAGTACATGATTTTGGAGTTAAAACCGAAGTACTAATTTAGTTATGTATGCATGTAGATGCACTAGACACGAGAATATTTGCTCGAGATACTTTGTAGCATGTAGCTAGAGTATTTATGAGAGAGAGAGAGAGAGAGAGAGAGACCTGTGTGAGAGAGATAGGATGTTGTAGATTTGAGAGTGAGAGAGAAGCATGAAGACTTGTTTTTATGTATGGAAACTATAAAAACTGATTCTATCCTCACTCTGCCTCTTCCTCCTTTGTGGGTTTAGATATTTCAGGGGAAGTTACAGGCAGTTACTCACAGTGAATTATGAGTTTCTTTTTTCTTTTTTTTTTATTCTTTTCTTCTTCATTCCTTTCTTTCCCTTGCTTATTTATGATTAACATATATGATTTTCTTTTCTTTTAATTAACTTAGTGATTGAGAGAAAATAATGTCATCAAATGACTCCATCCATCTCGTACTTCCAATTTTACTTTTTAAAAAAAAAAAATTAATTATAGTATTGATATAAAGTATTACTGTGGCCAATATAATAACTAATTTTATTAGGACCTATAGTGTAAAGAATATAGATATACCATTTTCAAATAATTTGCTCCAACTTTAAATATTTTTTCTTTTTACAAATTATAAAAGTAACCCTATTTGAACTTGATAAGAACACAAAAGTTAGAAAAACTCATTTGGAACTTATAAGCATATACTTTTATTGCTTAATTGAATGCCAAGTAACTCCCATTGGAATTAGCAGTTATTTTGCACAAAAATTCAATAAATGTATTATATTATAAGTAAAATTATTATATTGAAAAATTTGTGTACAAGTGTATGCATACTTTTCTCATTACTAAGCTACAATCTGGTGGCTAGTACCTTACGAGATGATGTTGTTAGTTGAAAAAAAAATTAGTAAATGAAATTAACAAGACGAGTATTATGATTAACATAAGAGAGAGTTTTGGAATGAGAAATGAAAAAAAGAGTTATGTTTGCATGGTATTTTTTTTTTTTGCTTTTCTTTTTCTAATATTCCTGTTTCAACTCTCTTTTATTTAAACTGCAACAATTGGGATGTGACCTCCTTTGCTATTGATTCCATTTGGCATTGATGCAAGCAATTTCAGCTTGGATTTCTAGCACACTTGCTCCAAAAAATAAGTGGTTAATTTGCTTTTTCTTTTTGGCTATTAAGGTTAGATACATACATACATATATATATATATATATATATATATATATATATATATATATATATAATACTAACTTAATTTCCTTATTTTTTTTAAAGCTTGTAGCTAAAGTTCTTGAGAGGTGCTGAAATTGGTTAGGCAATAGCAAAAGACACATTCCCCTGCTTTCATTTACTAGAAGTTCAAAGGTACTTCATCTCTCTCTTATTTTCATTAAACATTGTAATCTTTATTTTTGTGTTTACAACGTACATTACATTTTCATGATAGTATTTTTATGTTACGACCTCTACTAGTTAGCTAACAAGTGTATGTAGACAAAGGATCAAGCTGAATGTTTTGATGATGCCAAAGGATCACATGCTTCTCAAAGCTTTATTCAAGACAAAGAAATTAAAGATATTCAAGATGGATGATCAAGAGAGTCTCTAGAGTCTTAGGAAGGGTATATTAAATAGGAAGGGAATTCCTAATTGAAGTAGCAAAAGGTTTGGCCAAGAAATTTAAGTTAAAAAGTCTTTTTCAAGAGATTTACTCTCTGGTAATTGATTACCAGAGGATGTAATCGATTACCAGTGGCCAAAAATGATTTACAACAGCTATTAAAATTTGAATTCAAAATTTGCACTGTGTAATCGATTACACATATATGGTAATCGATTACCAGCAGTTATTGAACGTTTTAATTCAAATTTTAAAGCTTGTAATCGATTACACACATACTGTAATCGATTACCAGAGGAGATTTTCAGAAAATATTCTCAACAGTCACATCTTTTCATTTGGTTCTTGAATGGCCATCAAAGGCCTATATATATGTGACTTGAGACACGAATTTGCTAAGAGTTTTCAGAACAAAAAGGTCTTATATTCTTAAAAAGCAAAATCGTTTTATCCTCTTACAAATTCCTTGGCCAAAACACTTGTGATTCAATAAGGAATTATTTGAGTGCTCAAATTGTTCAATCTATCTCTTTCAAGAGAGATTTCTTCTTCTCTTCTTCTTTATTCTGAAAAGGGATTAAGAGACCGAGGGTCTGTTGTTGTAAAGAAATCTGAACACAAAGGAAGGGTTGTCCTTGTGTGGTTCAGATCTTGTAATAGGCTTTTACAAGATAGTGGAACTCTCAAGCAGGTTGCTTGAGGACTGGACGTAGGCACAAGGGTGTGACTGAACCAGTATAAATCTGAGTTTGCAATCTCTCTTCCCTTAAACTCCTTTAATTTCTTATTATTTATTCTTTCTTTTCAGTAAGTTTATCTTGCATATTTTCTTAAGAGTTTACTGTTAAGGAATCTAGGGTTACGGGTTAAAATCAAAATAGAATTTTTTTAATTAGGAAAAGTTTGTGATATCTTAATTCAACCCCCCCCCCCTTCTTAAGATATCTGAGGCCACTTGTCCAACAAGTGGTATCAGAGCTTCATTCTTGTATAAAGTTTAGAAGCTTCAAGAATTATGGCCTCATCAAACTACTTGTTTCTCGAGGGAAATTCTATAAATAGACCTCCCATCTTTAATGGAGTGGGTTACCACTATTGGAAAACCCGCATGCAAATCTTTATAGAGGCAATAGATTTAAATATTTGGAAAGCCATAGAATAAGGACCTTATGTTCCCTCTATAGTGGTCGAAAGTGCAACAATAGAAAAACCTAGAGCAGATTGGACTGAGGAAGAAAGAAGATTAGTACAATATAATTTAAAGGCCAAAAATATTATTACATCTGCCCTAGGAATAGATGAATAATTTAGGGTTTCAAATTGTAAAAGTGCTAAGGATATGTCAAATACCCTACAAGTAACACATGAAGGCACAACAGATGTTAAAAGATCTAGGATAAACACATTAACTCGTGAATATGAACTGTTTAGGATGAATGTAAATGAAAGTATACAAGACATGCAAAAGAGGTTCACAAACATAGTTAATCATCTTGCATCTCTAGGAAAAACGTTTCCAAATGAAGATCTAGTAAATAAAGTTTTAAGATGTCTTAATAGAGAATGGAAACCAAAGGTAACATCCATCACAGAATCTCAAGATTTGTCTAGTATGTCTCTTGCTACGTTATTTGGAAAATTGCAGGAGCATGAAATGGAATTATTGAGATTAAATCAACATGAAGAAACTGATAAGAAGAAGAAGGGAATCGCTCTTAAAGCCTCATCTGCAATCCAAGAAGACAATGATAAAGAAGATTCAATTGACTTGAATAATGATGAAGATATTAGTCTTTTTGTAAAAAGGTTCAACAAGTTCCTAAGAGTCAGAGGAAATCAAAAGAGACCAAATTTTAAACCTAAAAGAAGGATAGAAGATTCATCCTCTACTCTAAAATGCTTTGAATGTAATCAACCTGTACATTTGAGAGTTGATTTCCCAATCTTCAAGAAAAGAATGGAGAAATCTGAAAAGAAAAATTTTAGTGAAAAGAAGATGAAGAAAGCCTACATCACGTGGGATGACAATGATATGGAATCATCTGAGGATTCAGAGAATGAAGAGATAAATCTATGTCTAATGGCAAAAAGTTATGAAAGCGATGAAGAGGTAACATCTTCAAATAACAACTTATCCATTTCTTTTGATGAATTACAAGATGCATTTGTTGATTTGCATAAAGAATCAATTAAACTTGCAAAGTCAGTTTCATCCTCTAAGAAAACAATTTCAAATTTGGAAAATGAAATTTCAAAATTAAATAAAGAATTAGATCATCTTAAAACTGAAGTTTCAAATTCCAAATCAAATGATAAAATTCATGTCTCTACTATTCTTGATGAAAAAGTTATATTTGATTCATGTAAATGTTGTAGCAAGTATGTAAAAGAAATTAAAGATTTAAAAAATTCACTTGCTAAATTTTCTATTGGCAAAAATAACTTGGATGTCATATTAGGAAATCAAAGATGTATTTTTTATAAAGCAGGACTTGGATACAAACCAGAAAAACAACAAAAATTTTACAAAAATTTCTTTTCTTCTTCACAAAAATATAATTCCCCTTTCATTACTTGTTTTTATTGTGGAAGAAAAGGGCATGGCACATCTACATGCTATTTTAGAAGGAATTGTAACAATATTAAAATGATTTGGGTCCCAAAAGGATCCGTTATTCATACTAACACTATAGGACCCAATAAAGTTTGGGTCTAAGTCACAACCTTGATTTTGTAGGAACCCTTGAGGAAAAAGTGGTACATAGATACCGGATGCTCAAAACATATGACGGGAGACGCATCAAAATTCACACATATCTCTCCCAAGAAAAGCGGACATGTAACTTATGGTGACAACAACAAAGGTAGAATTCTTGGAGTTGGAAAAATAGGTACAAATTCTTCAACCTCCATTGAAAATGTTCTACTTGTTGAAGGTCTTAAACATAGTCTGCTTAGTGTGAGTCAATTATGTGACAAAGGCTATCTGGTATCATTTGATTCTCAAAAGTGTGTCATTGAACATGAACATGATACAAATATAAAGCATATAGGTTTTAGAGTCAACAATGTTTACATGATAGACTTAAGTCAAAAACAAGATAATAATCAATGTTTTCTTAGTAAAGATGATGATCCATGGTTGTGGCATAAACGGATTGCACATATAAACATGGAACACTTAAATAGATTAATATCAAAAGGTTTAGTTGTTGGTTTGCCAAAACTAAGATTTGAAAAAGATAGGCTATGTGATGCATGTCAAAAGGGAAAACAAACTAGAGTTTCTTTCAAATCTAAAAACATTGTTTCATCTACGCAACCTTTACAATTACTACATATGGATTTGTTTGGTGCTTCCAGAATCATGAGTTTTGGAGGAAGTTACTATGCTCTTGTTATAGTTGATGATTATTCTAGATACACATGGACTCTTTTTATCACTCATAAGAATGATGCATTTCAAGCATTTAGAAAACTTGCAAAAATCATTCAAAATAAGAAAAATCTCAAGATTATATCTATTAGGAGTGATCATGGGGGTGAGTTTGAAAATAAAGAATTTGAATTATTTTGTGATAAGCATGGGATTGAGCATAACTTTTCTGCACCAAGAACCCCTCAACAAAATGGTGTTGTTGAAAGGAAAAATAGATCTTTGGAAGAGATTGCTAGAACTTTATTGAATGATACTCCTCTTCCAAAATTCTTTTGGGCTGAAGCCGTTAACACTGCATGCTACATTTTAAATAGGGCTTTATTAAGACCCATTTTAAAGAAAACTCCATATGAATTGTTCAATGGCAGAAAACCAAACATCTCACATCTTCATATCTTTGGTTGTAAATGTTTTGTATTGAATAATGGAAAAGATAACTTAGGAAAATTTGATGCTAAGTCAGACGAAGGTATTTTTCTTGGATATTCTCTGCATAGTAAAGCTTATAGAATATATAATAAAAGAACAATGACAATTGAAGAGTCTATACATGTTTCCTTTGATGAGTCTAATGTCATTCTTCCAAGGAAGGATTTTTTAGATGATATTTCAGATTCCTTAGAAGATACACATATTCATGGAAATGACTCTAAAGAAAAAGATGAAGGAAGCAATGAGGATTCTCAAGATAATGGAGTTAGAGAAAATAATGAACTTCCAAGAGAATGGAAAGCCTCAAGAGATCATCCCCTCGACAACATTATTGGTGATATCTCAAAAGGGGTAACAACTAGACATTCTCTTAAAGATTTTTGTAATAACATGGCTTTTGTGTCTATAATTGAACCTAAAAATTTAAATGAAGCCATAATAGATGATAATTGGATAATTGCTATGCAAGAAGAACTAAATCAGTTTGAAAGAAACAATGTGTGGAAACTAGTAGAAAAACCTGAAAATTATCCTGTCATAGGAACAAAATAGGTTTTTAGAAATAAATTAGATGAACATGGCATAATTATTATAAATAAGGCTAGGTTAGTAGCAAAAGGGTATAATCAAGAAGAGGGAATAGACTATGAAGAAACATATGCTCCAGTTGCAAGATTAGAAGCCATTAGAATGCTCTTAGCATATGCATCCATAATGGATTTTAAGCTCTATCAAATGGATGTTAAAAGTGCTTTTCTAAATGGCTTAATTCAAGAAGAAGTATATGTTGAACAACCCCCAGGTTTTGAAATCCTAGATAAACCAAATCATGTTTATAAATTACAAAAGGCTCTTTATGGTTTGAAACAAGCCCCTAGGGCGTGGTATGAACGTTTAAGTAATTTTCTCCTAGAAAAAGAATTTTCTAGAGGAAAAGTGGATACCACATTATTCATAAAGAGAAAGCATAATGATATTTTGTTGTTTCAAATATATGTTGATGATATAATTTTTGGATCCACTAATGATTCATTGTGCAAGGAGTTTTCCCTTGATATGCAAAGTGAATTTGAAATGTCAATGATGGGAGAACTAAATTACTTTCTGGGATTACAAATCAAGCAAACTCAAGGAGGTATATTCATCAACCAAGCCAAGTACTGCAAGGAATTGATCAAAAGATTTGGGATGGAAAGTGCAAAACACATGGCTACACCGATGAGCACTAGCTGCTACTTAGATAAAGATGAATCTGGTCAGTCTATAGACATGAAACAATATCGAGGTATGATCAAATCTCTTCTCTATTTATCTGCTAGTAGACCTGATATTATGTTTAGTGTATGCATGTGTGCTAGGTTTCAATCCAACCCCAAACAATCACATTTAAGTGCAGTAAAGAGAATCATGAGATATCTATTAGGTACAATCAATTTAGGATTATGGTATCCTAAGAACTCAACATGTAACTTAATAGGATATTTTGATTCTAACTTTGCTGGATCTAAAACTGATAAAAAAAGCACAAGTGGAACTTGTCAATTTATTGGATCTGCTCTTGTCTCATGGCATAGTAAGAAACAAAATAGTGTTGCTTTATTCACTGCTGAAGCGGAATATATCTCTGCCGGCAGTTGTTGTACACAAATTTTATGGATGAAGCAACAATTATCTGACTATGGTATCCTTCTTGATCGCATACCTATTAGGTGTGATAATACTAGTGCCATAAATCTATCCAAAAACCCTGTACGACATTCTAGAACGAAACATATAGAAATTAGGCACCATTTTCTAAAAGACCATGTCCTAAAGGGAGATTGTTTGCTAGAGTTTGTTGATACAAAGAATCAGCTTGTTGATATCTTTACAAAACCTCTCCCAAAGCATATATTCTTTTCAATAAGAAGAGAATTAGGCCTTTTAGACCTTAGTGATTTGGATAGGTAAAGTTTATGATTGATTGATTGTGTTTTGATTAAGTATGACGCTTGTTTCTGTTTAATTTATTTTACTTTTCTTGTTGGTATAATTAACTCTTAAGATAGTATAAGTTTTTAGACTTAGAAATAAGTTTTCTTTTGGGAAAAGGCTATTGTTTTGTTCTAGTAATCGATTACATGAATACTGTAATCGATTACACTAGAACAGTTGGCCTGTAATCGATTACAGTCTTCATGTAATCGATTACCAGTAGGTTGCCTCCACCTGTAATCGATTACCAGTACTTGTAATCGATTACAATGCGTCCTGGCCTATAAATACCACGTTTTTCAGAAACCCCTGCACAACCTCTTCCTCCTTGCGACGTCCCTCCATTCCCAAACCTTCAAACCTTCCTACCTTACTCATTTCTTCATCAAATCGACTCCCGTAACTTGCAATCTTCTTTTTTTTTTCATTTTTCGTTTGATTTCACCGATTTCAATCTGCAAAGAAACGTAAGGGTTCATCCACCTCCGCTTCAGCTTCAAGAGCTCATCGTTCCGGAGCCAACAGCGTATCCACAACACCAATTCCACCCTCCTTATCCTCTTCCACATTGTTTTCTTCCGAAGAACAGCAGATACGGTACTCAAACCTTTTCTCATCTCATTCCATTATCGACCCTAAGTTCATAGATATGGATTTCTTTTCTGCTAAAAGTTTTGATTGCATTCAAGCATTTCAGAACTTAGGTCTCATACCTTTCATGTCATTACAATTGCCTGTTTATTCCGAATTGGTTAAAGCTTTTTATTGTAACCTTGAAATTCAGGAAAGCACTTTGATTTCTGAGGTTTTTGGGATAAAAATGGTCATTGACCAATCCCTTTTCCATAACTTAACCCAATTGTCCAGTGACGGTGTACCATTTGAAGGTACACTGAATGACGATGGGAAATTTGATTTCTCTGCATATGATGCCCGCCAGTTGGTTTGCACCAACCATGCGGATATGACTGGACGCCTTCTTGCCGGTTCATTGGCTTTTGAAAGCCGCATCCTTCATTATCTCATTGTGCGTATTTTGCTTCCACGATCTTCCAACCTTGCCCAGGTTTCTGAGGAAGATCTTGTTATCATGTGGGCCTTTCATACCGGGCGTCAACTTGACTGGGCACACTTAGTCAAATATCGCATGCATAAGGCATTGCGATTAAATGCTCCATTGCCATATCCACACCTTGTCACTCTCTTTCTTCGCCATTTTCAAATTCCTCTTCATTCTGAACCTTATGTTCCAATCAAGAGATCCTTTTTAATTGGTGCTGCTGTGATTGCCTCCTTTGGTTACCGCAAAGAGCATGATGGCTCTTGGGTCAAAAAGGGTGCTCAACCCGCTGATGATGAAGGCAACCTACCAGTTGAAGATAATTCCTCTCTTCTTCGAAGGCTTTTGGACAAGTTCGATGGTCTTCAGACTTTTGTTGGTGACAAGTTTGATGCCATGGAATTGCAAGTCGACATGCGGTTCGATGCCATGGATTCAAGGATCACCAAGGTTGAAGAAGATGTCTCCTTCATCCGTACTTGCTTTGATCCACCACCACCGCCTCCATCATCATCTTAGCTTATTTTTTTATGATTAAGTATTATTAGTACTTTGTTTTATCGTCGTGTATTTGGCTTTTTGTTGCTCTAGTTATCGTAATCTTGCACTTCGATTATATTTCTTGACTTTGCTTTGGTTGGTTATGACAATGTATGGACTTATTTTGGTTTAATGTTTGGCTCTGTTTAGATATTGATTGTTTTGCTTAGTTCTTTTTTATGTTTCCAAAGGGGGAGAGAACTTGGGTTAGAAATCAATTAAAATCAATTATAAATCTATCATTAAAAATCAATCCTTAAAGTTAGGCATACATGCCAAAAGATAGGGGGAGTAAGGGTTGTGTGAACCTGCTATCATCTTGTATATAGCTTATCTTGATTTCAGGGATTGTCATCATCAAAAAGGGGGAGATTGTAGACAAAGGATCAAGCTGAATGTTTTGATGATGCCAAAGGATCACATGCTTCTCAAAGCTTTATTCAAGACAAAGAAATTAAAGATATTCAAGATGGATGATCAAGAGAGTCTCTAGAGTCTTAGGAAGGGTATATTAAATAGGAAGGGAATTCTTAATTGAAGTAGCAAAAGGTTTGGCCAAGAAATTTAAGTTAAAAAGTCTTTTTCAAGAGATTTACTCTCTGGTAATCAATTACCAGAGGATGTAATCGATTACCAGTGGCAAAAAATGATTTACAACAGCTATTAAAATTTGAATTCAAAATTTGCACTGTGTAATCGATTACACATATATGGTAATCGATTACCAGCAGTTATTGAACGTTTTAATTCAAATTTTAAAGCTTGTAATCGATTACACACATACTGTAATCGATTACCAGAGCAGATTTTCAGAAAATATTCTCAACAGTCACATCTTTTCATTTGGTTCTTGAATGGCCATCAAAGGCCTATATATATGTGACTTGAGACACAAATTTGCTAAGAGTTTTCAGAACAAAAAGGTCTTATATTCTTAAAAAGCAAAATCGTTTTATCCTCTTACAAATTCCTTGGCCAAAACACTTGTGATTCAATAAGGAATTATTTGAGTGCTCAAATTGTTCAATCTATCTCTTTCAAGAGAGATTTCTTCTTCTCTTCTTCTTTATTCTGAAAAGGGATTAAGAGACCGAGGGTCACTTGTTGTAAAGAAATCTGAACACAAAGGAAGGGTTGTCCTTGTGTGGTTCAGATCTTGTAATAGGCTTTTACAAGATAGTGGAACTCTCAAGCAGGTTGCTTGGGGACTGGACGTAGGCACAAGGGTGTGACCGAACCAGTATAAATCTGAGTTTGCAATCTCTCTTCCCTTAAACTCCTTTAATTGCTTATTATTTATTCTTTCTTTTCAGTAAGTTTATCTTGCATATTTTCTTAAGAGTTTACTGTTAAGGAATCTAGGGTTACGGGTTAAAATCAAAATAGAATTTTTTTAATTAGGAAAAGTTTGTGATATCTTAATTCAACCCTCCCCCCTTCTTAAGATATCTGAGGCCACTAGTCCAACAGTGTAATTTATTATAATTTTTTGTAATTCATTTTTGTTGTTGGTTCCATTGGTTTTTATTCTAAATACCTATTCTTATTTTATAACATATATGGTAGTAGTTGTAACATAAAAATTGGTATTGTATTGAATCTTAGGTTATGCTTTTCCCCCCACCAATTATTCTTTTTAGTTAGAATAATTATTATATTTTTTCTTCTTAATTTATATTATAATTTTGTGGGGGACTTACTTTTTTTTAATACAAATTATACTATGTTATATTATCATAGTGTGATAAATTATTTTAATAAAATTGTTTAGGTATCTTTTGTAATGGATAAGTCATGGATTTCGAAGGCCCGAAACTCAATTGATTACTCCATTGGTTTCAGTAAATTCTTAGATTTTGCTTTTAAGAATAGAGCTGTAGGAGAAACGATTCGGTGTCCATGTCCAAAATGTGGATTTATGAAATGGCAAACTAGAGACATAGTTGAAGATCACTTGCTATATAAACCATTTCCTCAAAACTATGTTATATGGGATCTTCATGGTGAAAAGCAAGCATTAGAATCTTCTCAAGTGGAAGATGCTTTCCAAGATAGTGGTGTTCAAACTCAAAACCCAATGGAAATGATGATCAATGATGCATTTGAACAATATAGGCAACATGACCCTAATGTAGGTGCATCACAACCATTAAATGAAGATGAAATAGTAAATGATTAACCAAGAGAAGATCATAATGGCTTTTATGAGCTTCTAAATGATGGGAGCCAAACATTGTATGAAGGAAGCAAGTACACAAAACTAGAATTTATAATCAAATTATATCATATAAAAGTTTTGTGTGGATTAAGCGATAAGGCAATGACCATGATATTGGATTTGTTAAGTGACGCATTTGAAAAAGCAAAGTTTCCTCCTTCTATTTATGAGGCAAAGAAAATTATTAACAAGCTTGGTCTTAATTATAAAAAGATAGATGCTTGTCCAAAACACTGCATGTTGTATTTGGGAGATGATGAAAAAAGTTTGGATGCTTGTAAGCATTGTGGTACATCTAGATGGAAACCCAACAAGAAGAAGAAAATAGCCGCAAAGGTTTTATGTTACTTTCCATTGAAACCATGATTGCAAAGATTGTTCACATGTCGTAAGGCTGCAAAAGATATGAGATGGCATGTTTTGGAAGACAATAAAGATGGGTTGTTAAGGCATCCAAGAGATGGAGAGGCATGGAAGAAATTTGATTTAATCCATCCTGAGTTTTCTTCAAATCCTCGAAATGTTCGCTTAGGCCTTGCTACTGATGGTTTTAATCCTGCTAGGACCTTGAGTTCTACCTATAGCATATGACTAGTTTTCTTAATTCCATACAATCTTCCACCTTGGATATGTATGAACCACACTTCCTTCATTCTATCAATGATCATTCCAGGCAAGCAATCTCCTGGAAATAACATAGATGTGTACCTAAAGCCCCTTGTAGAGGAGTTACGTGAGTTATGGAGTGGTGTGGACACCTATGACTCATCCTTAAATGAAAATTTTAGAATGTGAGCAACTCTTATGTGGACAATTAGTGACTTTCCTGGCTTAGGCATCTTATCTGGTTGGAACATACACACAGGATTGGCTTGCCCAACTTGCAATTTAGATGCGGAACCTTGTCGCCTTCGAAATTGTAACAAGTGGTGTTTTATGGGGCATCGTCGTTTTCTAAGTAGAAATTATAAATTTAGATTGAACCGTGTTCGCTTTGATGGAAGCATAGAAGAACGAAACCCACCATTAAAATTACCTAGATCTGACATTTTTCGACAAGTGGAACATATTAATACTACATTTGGAACTGGAGCTATTCAAAATGGAACAAGAAAAAGATCTAGACAAGAAGTCACACAGTGGAATAAAAGAAGCATATTCTTTGAACTTCCATATTGGGAGTCTAACTTGTTACGACATAATCTAGATTTTATGCATATTGAAAAAAATGTATGCGACAATGTCATGTATACATTGCTCCATGAGAAGGATAAATCAAAAGACAACCTTAATGCTCGAAAAGACTTAAAAGAAATGGGCTTAAGGCCTGATCTTTGGCCAGATGATAATGGAAAGTATCACCTTGCTTTATTTTCACTAACATGTGGTACCAAAAAGTTATTTTTGAAAATTTTGAAGACTATTACAGTACCAGATGGTTACTCAAGTAACATTTCCAGATGTATTGATGAGAAACTTAATAAAATATCTGGGTTAAAAAGTCATGATTGCCATATTATTATGGAACAATTGCTACCACTAGCAATTCGTAACTTGCTGCCAGACCATGTGACTTCTGTCTTAGTAGAGTTCTGTTCTTTTTTTAGAATACTTTGTGGTAAAACTTTAAATCTTCCAGAACTTCAGTTGCCCCAAGATCGCATTGTGGTTACACTATGCCACTTAGAAATGTTATTCCCTCCATCATTCTTCACAGTTATGGTTCATTTAACTGTTCATCTTATAGAGGAAGCAAAACTTGGAGGCCCAGTGCATTATCGATATATGTATCCAGTAGAGAGGTAAAGATTTAAATAATTTAAATTTATGTTATATTACAAATATCTTACTTGTACACTCTTTAATTGTTAGTTATTTCTATAGGGAATTAGGTCACTTAAAATCCTTTGTGAGAAACAAGGCACAACCTGAAGGATCCATAGCTGAGGGGTATTTAGATGAAGAGTCTCTTACCTTTTGTTCTCGGTACCTTGAAGATATCGAGACAAGGTTCAATAGATCTAAACATGTTTGTGATAACCCAATTGATAATGAGAATTTTTTTGTGTCCTCTATCTTCCCATAAATTGGAAAACCAGTAGGAACTTGTTCAATGTTCACTTTAACTCCAATGCAAAAATTGCAAGCTCATCGATATGTGCTCCTTAATTGCACTATAGTCACACCATTTGTGGAGTAAGTAAAGTGACATAAACTTTTATTGTTATACTACTTATAAATAATAATCATGTGTATTGATTATAATAATTAATTTATGTAGTGAATTTAGAGAATTCATAAAAAGGAGTTCAAGAGGAAGAAGACCTTCGTCTACAGAGATAGAGAAAAAAGTCAATAAAGAGTTTGTTGATTGGTTTAGAAAGTGGGTGAGTAGTCATTTAGTGGATAGGGATTTTTTTACCGTCTTTGTTTCAAACTCTAACTTCCAATTTTTTTAGATTATGAATCCAGATACAATGAATGAAATGTCTACTGATCTAAAGTTTTTAGCACGAAGACCCTTGGATAATGCAACAAGATTTACTGCATATAATATTAATGGGTTCAAATTTCGAACCTTGGCTCGAGAAGAAGGATTAAAAACACAAAACAGTGGTGTTTTCTTAACATCTAACACATCATGTGTTTCAAGTAGCGTTGATGGCAACTTAAGGCAAGCAGATTTACCTTATTATGGGAAGTTGGAAGATGTCATTGAGATTAACTACTATGGTCAATTCTCTGTTATTCTTTTTAAATGTAAATGGGCCGATACTACACGAGATAGAGGGTATAAAAAGGATTGTTGGAATTTTAATTGTGTTAACTTTGATAGATTGATTCATATTGGTGATCATGAAGAACATGAACCATACATTGAAGCATCTCAAGCACAAATGGTGTATTATGTAGATGATGTAGTCAATGAAGGATGGAGTGTTGTTGTACACATAAAGCCAAGAGATTTATATGACATGGGAGAAGAAGTAGAAGAAAATGCATATGAAAATGAGTCATACCAAGAGCAACAACTTGAACAATTTTCTAGGCTTGATAATCAATATGTACAATTGGCTACAAACCATCTAAATGATGATATAGTTGATTGAATTGTAACTCCTAAAATAGTAAGAAATTCACACTTGTCTAAATATGATATAGTTGATTGACTTATAAATAATGTTATTATTTCATTTATTAATTATTTTAATCTTGTTTTAATTTTGATAATATGTCATCTTAAATTTTATTATTCTTTATTTATTTTTCTCTTAATATTGTTGTCATGAATATGTAGTCATGCCAAAGGTGAAGCGTTTTAGAAATCCACAAAAATCAGCACCTCAACCACAATGTCATGGACCTCTAACACAAGCTCCAACACATTCTGTTCCAGCAATGAATCCTGAAATTTCTTCCCCACCAAGTGATTCCACACAAGCTCCTGAAGTCCCAACTGGTAATGTCCCTCTTTCTCATGTATCAACATCTGAAGTTCCACAAGAAGATGAAACAATTAGACGTCATGTTGGGCGTGAGTCTACACAATGTTGGACTGTTGAGGCAATAGGTATACAAGTATTGTATTTTATTTTTATTTTTGTAATTATCATCATATGAAGTATATTAGATTTTCTTATTGAGAAATTCTTTTATTGTTAAAGACTCTAAAGAAACGATCAAGAAGATTAAGGTGAAAGTTAGGGGAGTCAATAGCTTACCTAGGGAGTTACGCATCATTGTGAATTTTGATGACCAAGGCCAAGCAATTGGTGAAGCACAAACCTTGCTTACAGGATTTCTTGGAACACTAGCAACTGATTGCAAATTATTTCCTATGGATTATGATAGATGGTCTGGACCTTCAGGCGTACCTAAAGCTTATTTTGATGATTGCTTTGAAACAATTTTAAAGGTATGTCAATTAGTTATATATAACTTTTTATATCTACACCACTTAGAAACCCTATCTTTACTATTTTTCATATATATATATATATATATATATATATATATATATATATATATATTATTTTGCATATGATATTGATAAATTTGTCTTTTTTTTTAGCCTCGATTTTATTTTAAGATTAATGAAGCTGGTGCAAAACGGTATTGCAAATTGAGTATGGGAAGAAAATGGGCTGCAAATAGGCAAAGCTTATGGAATGAATTCAACGATCCAACCAAAACAAGAGATGAAATCATAAAAAATGTGCCGATAGGCATAGATAAAGATCAATGGGCTCGTTTTGTTCATTATCGTCATAAACCATCAACATTGGTACAATTAGATTGTTTTAATTATTGAATTGTTTTTATAGCTAATTATATGATTACTATTACAAGTTGTAAACTTGAAATTGTTTTGCATATAGGAACTTTGTAGGAGAAATAAAGAAATTTGAAGCAAGCAAGTTATTCCACACACTGGTGGATCCAAAGCTAATCCTAGAAGAAGAGATGAGTTAGTAATGACACTAAATGTTAACTTTTACTAATTAATGAAGTTCAATGTTTACTTACTCTTTATTTATCTTAGTTGTTAGAAACTGGGAAGCTACCAAGTCGTGGACAATTATATATTGAAACTCATAAAAGGAAAGATGGATCATTTGTAAATGAAGCAGCAAAGACTATAGCGGTATGTTTTTCTTTAGTAACATTGTTTTCAAGGATTCTGCTTAATCTTAAAACTTTTATATTTCATTTTATTACATGTTTGTAGGAACAAATTGAAGTAGGATTGACTCAAAGCATAGTTGATGAATCTGAAGTTTCTCTTCTTGATGTTGTTGGTAGAGTGTTAGGGTTAGAGCACTCTGGGAGAGTGCGATGCATGGGATTAGGAGTTGTTCCTTCTAATACATTCAGGAACACAAGACTTCGAGCTTCTAGTCTGAGCTCTTCTTCATCTGGTGTTGCCTTTCCATCTTCTAACCAATGGCAAGAGGAATACAACAATTTAGAATCAGCTTTTAAAGCCTACATGATAATGAAGGAATGAAGGATCCCTGAAGAATTAGCTAGTTATTTCACTCCTGATCAAACACATGTAAGTAATTAATATGCATACATCATTATGTATATGTGAGGTATCCTAAAACTTGTTAGTATAATACACAATGTACTCTTAAAACTATTTTACATATGTCTATAGTTTATTAATTTATTCACGCATATTAGTAAGGAAATATATTTTATAATTGGTACGTGTATTTATTAAGCTAATTAATTTACAGTTTCGTAGGTAGATTTTATAGTTAATCAACAATATTAAGGTATAATTTTATTCATTTTGTCTAGCTCTTAATACTCTTTATCTCAAGTTAGGTCTTTAAGTAAACATACATGACCAAGGTAATAACCATGCATAAGTTTAGAATATTAAAACAATTGTTTAGAATTGATTATTTTTATTGATGGTCATTATGATTTAGTATGTGTGATACACCCTTGTATATAGTATATGTGATCAAGTGTTTTTTCTTTTCTTATTTCAGCCAAATGATGTTTCAAGTGTTCCTAATACACCTTTGGATGCAAGAGGATCTTCTGGTGCAAGCAACCCTTAGTTTGCTTATAATGTATTTTGGATTTAAAGTTTAGTACAAGACTAATATTACTTTGTTATGGATTTTATGTCATACTTTGATTTACAATAGAAATTTGAATTATAAATCTTTGAACTACATGTTATTATTTTGGTTATTGAAATATAATTTCTACGTCTTCATTATGAGTTTTCTTATTACATTTTTTTATCGATATCATAAGAAAATGAAAAATTGTAATACATGTAGATTATGAAACTAAAATGAGTATACAAAATCATTATATACAAGAAAATAAGGAGAATTAGAAAATCAATTGTAAAACATCTATTGTTAGCATGATTTAAAAAAAAAAAACCTCCATAGTATAGTTTTAAAACCTTTTTTAATAAACCTCCGCATTTAGCATAGGTTTAAAACCTCCTACAAAAAACCTCCATATTTAGTGTAGGTATAAAAACCTCTTCCAATAAACCTCCATAGTTAGCGTAGGTTTAAAACCTCCTTTAAAAAACCTCCACAGTTAGCGTATGTCGCAACCTACTCTTTTACGGGCGAGCGAGGCGAGGCTCACGGGTGCGTCTTCCATGAGAGGAAAATGCGTGGAGTCGTCACCAATGTTTATTTGTGGAAAATGTCGAAAAAACCGAAGGAAACCTGTCATGAAGAATATTCCAGATTCGGGAGTTATATTTAAGTTTGAGGAAGGTATTAGCACCTCTCACGTTTGTCCCAAAGGACAACAACCTTAGATTAGAATTGTGTGAAATTATGTATCTAAACTTTTATTTCTTTTTATTTTGAGGTCGACAAAAGCGGGGCTCTTGCTCCTACGTACCCTCCATCGAAGAGGAAATCAGACCTACGTAGTTCTTTCTAAAGGGCGAATCAAGCGATTCTTCTTACTTGGAAGGTGGTCCTTTTAAGGCGTTGGACCTTAAAATGATCCATTTTTACTTGGTGAGAAAAAACTGAGGTATCAAACCTTAAAATCCTTTTTAGAGATTTTTTGCGGATGAGCTTGACTTTGCGAGTTGATTTTAGCCTTAGTTTCACTTTAGTTATTAGTCAATTCAATTAAGAAAGAGAAATCCCAAAGAGAAACGTCCGATTGATTTTTTTTTGGTTTATTTTACTAAAAGATATTTTGGATTATTATATTATTATTTTACCTCTTTTTAGTTTCCAACGTGGTTACGGCATGACCGAAAAGTTGGATTTCTTTTTAACAGAAATTAACGGATATTACAAATCAAATGATCGGTGGAAATTTACTTTATTTTTTGATTAGACGAGAAAATGACTTAAGTAAATGACTAAAGTACGTCAAAAGGGGGTACGGAAAGTAAATGAAACGAAAATAAAAGTACACGAAACAAATAGGGACCACTAAGGGTACATAGAATGAATTGAAAAGTTCGATTTCGGGAATTTACCGGTTGAAGACCGAAGAACGACGAAGAACGATTGAAAATCTTCGCGAAATCACCCACGGAAACATTACGGAAGCGCCTCGGCTTGGATTTTCTTCATGGAAACAATTTTTCTCACTAATTTTAAGTGATTCCGAAATACCAAGAGGACTGAACCCCTTTCTCCTTCACTTCTCCCCCTATTTATAGGAAAATAGGGGAGGAGCTTGCCACCCAACTCGCCCAGGCGAGCCAGGTTGCTTCCTCGAGAAGCAACCGCCTTCTGGAGGAACATCCTGGAAGGCCCAAGTGGGCCTGGTTTCTATTTGCACCCCCTTTTTACTAAATGCACCCCCTTGCTTTTTTTGGTGATTCTTTTTCCCTAACGTTACGAAACTTTACGAATCTCGTAACGATACTTGTTTTCTTTCCGTAAGGTTACGGAGCCTTACAGGTCACGTAATTACTGCTTTTTTGACTTTCGGAATGTTGCGGAACCTCACGGATTGTGTAAAAATGCTTCCTTTTGATTTTCGGCATGTTACGGAATCTCCGGGATTGTGTAACAATGCTTCCTTTTGATCTCCGGCATGTCACGAAACTTCACGTTAACAAAGGGTGCCAAGTACCTCGAAGTGGTCAAACAAAGGTTGCATGCCATCGAACAATAGTCCCCGAACGAAATTGGGGTATGACGGTTGCCCCTCTTTACTTACCTTTTTATCAGAGATAAGAGGAAAGCAAAGATAAAACACTGATTTCGTCCGTCTTTGCCCTGTCCGTGATTAGTCTATGACGACTCCTGTCTCTCCTTCTTCCTTCTCTGCACAACACAAAACAAACACAAACAAAAAGCACCAATAACATAATATACACGTATACACATGTTTGGCCAAGGAACCGATCAGAAAAATAACAAAAAACATATTTTCCAGTCACCGTAGGCTCCATGCTTGATAACGGAGGACGCATGAACAGCGCTAGGCAATCAATTCATGGGGCTCCGAATAGGATGGTGGAGGATACACAAACAGTGCTAGGCAATCAATTCGTGGGGCTCCGAACTTGATGGTGGAGGACGTACGAACAGCGCTAGGCAATCAATTCGTGGGGTTCCGGACTCGATGGTGGAGGACGCACGAACAGCGCTAGGCAATCAATTTGGGAGACTACGGACTCGATGGTGGAGGATACATGAATGAAAATCAATTCATGGGGCTCCGGATAAGATTCGTTGGTGGAGGACGCACGAACAGCGCTAGGCAATCAACTCGTGGGGCTCCGGACTCGATGGTGGAGGATGCATGAATGACAATAAATTCATGGGGCTCCGGACTTGATGGTGGAGGATGCATGAATGACAATCAATTCATGGGGCTCCGGATAAGATTCATTGGTGGAGGATGCACGAACAGCGCTAGGCAATCAATTCATGGGGCTCCAGACTCGATGGTGGAGGATGCATGAATGACAATCAATTCATGGGGCTCTGGACTTGATGGTGGAGGATGCATGAATGACAATCAATTCTTGGGGCTCCGGATAAGATTCATTGGTGGAGGATGCACGAACAGCGCTAGGCAATCAATTCGTGGGGCTCCGGACTCGATGGTGTAGGATGCATGAATGACAATCAATTCATGGGGCTCCGGATAAGATTTGTTGGCAGGACTGAATGGTCCACCGAGTTCTTTCACCTAAAAGGCGAACATGCTTTAGCAAGGAAAAATAAATCATTCACTAGAGCACCATATTTTAGAGAAACAATATACCCATGCCAAAAGTAATTTTCCTTGTAACCGAAAATGAAGGGCAGGATGTCAACATTTAGCTTTTAAATGAACATTCAGGGGAAGCGTCGGGTCAAACTGAAACTGGGAATAAAATCACTCATAGTGTATAAAAACTCACACAGGTAAGTGTTTTACCCTAATCCCAAACCATAGCTGCACCATGACTTTATTTTGCACATGATTTCCTATCGAACCAAAAGATCACATGCACGATCACGGATCAATAGGATTTTCTCGAGGATAGTGTTTTTTGGAGAGGAAGCTGGGTGTTTCGATCTTTTCCTCTTTCTTTATGTGGAGTGGGACATCGCCAGTCGGGAGCGAGCTTGAATGGCAATCCCAAAGGAAGAACTACTTCAAAAATGGGTTTTCCTTTGCCGGCAGTCATTTACCCTGCCGAAAATTTATCTGGTCAGAAGATCTTCTGTTCTCTTTCCTGGTTTCCTGTATTGATCAGGAATTATTTTGTTTTTCCTTCAATCTTTTTTCTTGTTACTTTCTTCCGATCTTCGATCAGGAATCCTTCTTTTCCTTTTCTTTTCTTTCTCTTCATTTTTTCTTTTCCGATCTTTGATTGGGAATTCGGGTTTTAGCATTCGTTATTCGCTCTCCCTTGAGGAGATTCTATTGACCTTTTCTTCGGGGGAAAGGATGAGGATTCTTTTCATGGGTCAAGGTTCAAAGTAGCTTAAGGTTGTGTCTCAACATGGTCTTTTCATCGTGCGAGCCCGATTTTGATATCTGGGGCAAAACAAATTCGTGTGTCAAGGTGTCGGTCTCGGGTTGAATTTCCATATTATTTCCATGAGGCACGCGTAACAATGATGATTTGGGAACAACGTGCAAAATTAGTCATGGCTACAGCTAGGCGGGTACTCAAGCATCCAGTTTATGGCATTGTGATACTAAGGCTTGGGATTTACACAAGTAGACCCAATATTTCCAAGTTATGTTCTCTCATCGGTTCAACGAATCCATCCATTCTCATCTTGGTTATTCTGGAAAATAAACTCTTAGCGCCAGTCTCTTGTTTCCAAAAGATATGTTTGCTCTTTACGAATGATTTATGCTTCCTATGACCATAACATGCCGACCTTCGAGGTCTTTCTTTCTTTTTCTTTTTGTTTCATTTTTTATGTTTGCAAAAACTATACATCCATCGCCATCTATGAGAAAAGCTTTTCTTTGTACACCTACATTCCTATACACGACAAACTTTTCTGTATACACACGCATTAACAACTCTTTCTCTTTATATCAACACGGTCTATATAAAAACTCTATTCCTGTTCAAAGATTTCTTTTCGTTTTTCAAAATACATTTGTGGTTTATACAAAAATTTCTCATTACTCACACACAAAAATTTCTTTTCACACATTATTTACACACACAAAATCTTTCCATACACTTTTCACATATAAAAAACTCTTTTCTTTTCTTTATATATAGACACGACATTTGTTCACAACGCCTCTTTCTTTTTCAATTCTTGGTGTTATCATGATTTTTGTTCGTTTTATTTTTAGGACAACGTTCCTAAAGGAAAACTCTACAAGGTTCCAGAATTTCAACAAACATTATCGACAATAACGAAGTAAGCACTAATGCAATAGTCCAAACAAAATGTATGCACAAAACAAAAGACAATTGAAAAAACAAAACAAACGTTAGTCCCTCAAGTTATAAAAATAAACTAATATGTAACAGATAAAGGATGAAACATAAAAGAGAATATGAATCTGGGGATCCCCTAGTCATGTAGCTCCACTCCCTACCAAGAAACCGAGTAAATCTGTCATCTCCTCATCCATGCGGGCCTCCTCTGCATCGCCGGGAGCCTCTGCGGGCGCCTCCCCTACCTGGGCCTCAGGCCAATCTCCGGGCCATGCAACCTCAGCCCTGAACTGATCTGGAGTAGGGCATGCAAAAGAAGCGAAACCCTGGCTCTGCTGACTGAGGCTGAGCTGGTAGAGACACTCATGTATCTGCACCTGCCCCCTGTGGTTGGCCGCCTGCTGGCGAACCAAGTGCTGTAAATACCGCTTCGTGTCAAATGACCCCGCTGGGTCAGCCTGATGAGGTGGTGGCGGCGCGTCTGCGACCAATGGTGCATCACCTTGCGCCTGTCTAGGCGTGCAATACTTCTCAATGAAGGCCCGGGTGATCGGCGGTCGAATCACCTTACTAGGTGTGACGGGAACCCCGAATGACTGGCAGAGACCCGTGATCAATGCTGGAAACCCCAGGGCCCTGTTAGACTTATCTGGGTCTAGAGGGTGCCTGGTAGGTGGCATACCTGCAAATAAATAAATGGCGTCAGTGATCAACTGAGCCACATGGACGCTCATCCGTGTCAGGATGGCATACACCAGCTGACACTTCGGCAGAGGGAGGTCGGAGTTATGATCGCTGGGCAGGATGTTGCTGAGCAGCAACATCATCCACATCTGGGTCAAGGTGGTCATGCTGGTGCGCATGATCCGCACCCGCCTCCCGGCAGCGGTCCGGGCAAAATCCTGACCCGGTATGCATAACAGCTAGGCAATGGCCTCCTCGTCAAATCCATCGGCCCGGTTTCTTCTCTGACTAAACTCGCACTCTTGGCCCTCCTCTAACACTAACGGGTCACCCAGGAACTGGCTGAGGGCGTCTGCATCAAAAGGAATCCACTGGCCCCTTACCCATGACCGCATGTCCCGCACGCCCTCCTCCGTAGGCCAAGCATTACCGTAAAACTCTAGGACTATATCTGGGTCAAACTTAGCCATGGGAGTGACCAGTGACGTCCAACGTCGGCGAGCTATCTCTTCTTGAAATTCTGTGTACTCATCGTCCCTGAGCTGGACGCGTCTCTCTCGGTGGAACGACCATCCTTTGATGGCCTCGAAACACTATTGGTGCTCAGTGCTCCTGAAACGATGGCTGTCAAACTCGGGAGCAGCACTGGTCCCTTCAGCCGCGGCGTCCCTCCTAGATCTCTTTGCGGAAAGCTTTCTCGGAGCCATTTCCTGCGAGGACAAACATTTGGAAAGTTAGTTTACAAGAAATATATCAATCATTACAAACAAGAGCCAAACAACACTTCATATGGCGCGAGTGTCAACATGCACCTTATAAAATAATCATATTGGGGTCGTGCTATTTTATGACACATATGCATTTACACACATAAAAATTTGGTGAAAGGCACTTTATGACACACATCCATGTACATATTTTTTGACAAACCTTTTCATGCTACATCCTATATATATACACCATTTTTTTGGAAGGCTTCTTTTGCTACCTACTCACAAATACACATATTTTGAAAAACACTTTTACGCTACCCGTCCAAACACTTTGTAAGGCACTTCATGCTATATATATTCATATTTTGCAAGGCATTTTATTCAACATTTTGCAAGGCATTTTATGCTACATATTTACATACATACATATTATCGAAGGGTTTTTTCATGCTATCTAAGCGCAAGGCATTCCTCATGAGGCAACAAGCTTTGAATTCTAGTAAAAAAAACTCCTCAAACATGTTCTAATACTCCTGCATCTTTTATATTCAAAACCGGAAACTTAGATTCCTAGGCCTAAGTCATCCTTTTGGCACTTTAGTCTAGCTTCTACAAACTACCCACACACTTACAATGTGCACAATTTGTTTCGCAAGCTAAGTTCCACAAAATCATGCGCAAATGCCATTGAGGCATTTCACCGAACACTTGGTGGGCGCATGTTTAAACATGAAAATCAAAGGCATGGGGGCAATGTGGCATGCCCCATTACCTCAGACTGCACCCTAGGCCTAAGGCCATCCCCTACAACCCCTCAATTCAACAAAAACAAGCAATAATTCAAGGATAAATCCCTCACGTTTTAAGAAAACACATGCAACTTAGAGCACCAAAATATATCAATGGAAAGCCAAAGAGCCCAAGAATGAGGTACTTACTTGTTGGAGATGAATAATAGAGCAAAATGGAATCAAAAACGCGAAAAATGGTGACCTAGGGGCTGCAAAATTGTTGATTCCCGTAGCTTTCTTTTTGAATGAGGGGGGGGAAGAGTTTTTGGTGCAGAAACCTTCCCCCTTCCCCCTTTTTAACCCATTTCGTGCAGGGGTTGCTCGCCCAGGCGAGCTAACCTGCATTTTTTTTGGGAGGGAATAAGTAAGACTTCTAAGGGTCAGCGTTCGCTTACTCGAAACCCCTCCGGGTAGATTAGGCATCTAATACTTACCTTATAGACAAAACAGAAATAATTACTGGAGATTTTAAAGGATACTAGGCTGCTTTGCATTGGCGCTTTCCATTTGTCCCGAGCTAGGCAAAGGATGACGACCTATTGGTCGTGACCCTAGCCTCTCCTTGCGTCCATCCCTAAGTACCTGAAAGTAGGAAACAACAATGCATGGCAAATCGTGACCGCGTCATCGTCTTACCTTGATTGGTTTCTGCCTTTAACCTTGTCTCGACCTCTGACTGTTGCCTAAGACGATTCTGCCCCTGTTATCACAAAATATGCATGCGTATGCGTATGCATGAATGTTTTCAAATGCAATAATCTTCTTAGTGAAAGCTGGTTAGGTTCAATTTTAATTAAGCGTTTGGGGCACCCCATGAACTGAGCGAAAGGGCTCAGGTTATCACAAACTGCACATGGTTTAAAACCAAAGTGAGGACTGAAGCCTCAGACCCATGTTCTCTTCTTTTAAAGAATTGTGACAAGACAATTACAGCGGACAGGAATCCTTGGAGGAAACCAAGAAGAACACACAAACACAAAAAATAAAAAGAACATGCAGCGGTTTCCTCAATTGCCCCAGATTTCAAGCGTAATATCGCTTAACGACATCAGAGTTCACGAGCGAGGGTAGCTCCTCGCCATCCATGTTGGTGAGCACCAAAGCCCCCCCAGAAAAAGCTCTTTTCACAACAAAAGGTCCTTCGTAATTCGGGGCCCACTTCCCTCGATTATCTTTAACAGCGTGGGATATCTTTTTCAGGACAAGGTCCCCCTGATTGAACTTGTGCGGGCGTACCTTCTTGTCGAACGCGTTCTTTATCCTTTGTTGATATAGGCGCCCATGGCTCATGGTCATCAAACGCTTACCTTCAATAAGGTTGAGTTGGTCGTAGCGTGTTTGAGCCCACTCTGATTCTTCTAGGACCGATTCCACTAGTATTTTCTGGGAAGGGACCTCTACCTCAAATGGGAGTACCGCTTCCATCCCATAAACCAAGGAATACGGCGTTGCCCCAGTAGAAGTTCGTACCGAGGTTCGATATCCATGCAGGGCAAAAGGCAACATCTCATGCCAATATTTGTATGACACTGTCATCTTCTGAATAATCTTCTTAATATTTTTATTTGCAGCCTCCACAGCCCCATTCATCTTCGGCCGATAGGGGGTGGAGTTATGATGCTGGATCTTGAAATCCCCGCACATTTCCTGCATCATTTTGTTATTCATATTGGTGTCATTTTCAGTAATGATCTTCCTAGGGAGTCCGTATCGACAAATCAGTTCCTTCTTTATGAATCTGACCACCACACTTCTCGTGACATTGGTATAAGAAGTTGTTTCGACCTATTTGGTGAAATAATCTATCGCCACGAGAATGAAGCGATGACCATTCGAAGTTTTGGGTTCGATGGCCCCAATGACATCTATCCCCCACATGGAAAAAGGCCAAGGGGCGGACATGACATTCAGAGGATGTGGCGGAACATTGACATTGTCCGCATAGCCAATCTCCTTAACGTTCTTTTGTCATTGTCGGAAATCCCTGGTGGATATTCTTTGTTCTCGACATACTGTTTGATGTCGAAATACCACGATTTCCCATCTCGCTCTTCCTCTATCGCACAACAATGTGCCGGCTTGCCCCGAGATCTGAATTCAATGTACGGCAGATCCCCATGTAGGGCAAGTTGAAACATAGATGCCATGGTGCCAATGCATCGGCCATTTGGTTCTCTTCCCGAGGTATGTGGTGGAAAGAAATGTCGTCAAAGAATTCGGCTAACTTCAAGATATAAGTTTGATAGAGTATCAACTTTTGATCCCTAGTTTCCCATTCTCCTCTCAACTGGCGTATTACCAAAGCCGAGTCTCCATACACTTTGAGTAGCTTTACGTCAAAATCAATGGCCGCTTGAATCCCAAGGGCGCACGCTTCATATTCAGCCATATTGTTGGTACAATCAAAACCTAGCCTGGCCGTGAAAGGAATACATTGATCATCTGGGGATACAAGGACTGCCCCTACTCCATGGCCCAAAGCATTAGATGCCCCATCGAAACAAACAATCCATTTGTCTATATCCTCGTGCGTCCGCTTCTCCTCGAAGAGGGCCAAGATGTCTTCATCCGAGAACTCAGGGTGCATCGGCCGATAATCTTGGAGGGGTTGTTGGGCCAAATAATCCGCCAAGGCGCTTCCCTTTATCGCCTTTTGGGTGACGTACACAATATCGAATTCAGATAGTAGTACCTGCCACCTAACGATTCGTCCCGTGAGGGCCGGCTTCTCAAAGATGTATTTCACGGGATCCATTTTGGAAATAAGCCACGTGGTATGACTGAGCATGTACTGCCTAAGATGATGTGACGCCCATACCAAGGCGCAGCACGTCCTTTCCAACATTGAGTAATTCATCTCACAGGCGGTAAACTTCTTGCTTAAATAGTAAATTGCTTGTTCCTTTTTCCCAGAGTCATCGTGCTGACCCAACACGCACCTCATAGACTCGTCTAACATAGTCATGTACAGGAAAAGAGGTCTTCCTGTTACAGGTGGCATGAGCATCGGGGGATTCGCAAGGCTCTGTTTGATTTTTTCGAAGGCCTTTTGGCAGTCGATGTTCCACAGGACCACCTCGTTTTTACGCAATAGTTTGAAGATGGGCCGCATTAGAGAGACAAGGTAGCAACGGAATCGTTTCCACAGAGGCACAACTCACCACCTCGAAGGATTGGAAAATTGTTTCCAATGATTCCTCCGCTGCTTCTACATATGGCGCGGAGGAGGGGCAGCTGACCAACATATTTTCTTCGCCTGACACTATCACCAAGAGTCCACCAACCGCGAATTTCAATTTCTGGTGAAGCGTCGAAGGGACCACTCCTAGCGCGTGAATCCAGGGTCTCCCCAAAAGGTAGCTGTAGGCGAGATTTATGTCCATCACTTGAAAAACCACATTGCAAGTGTGGGGGCCTATCTGAATGGTGATGTCGATTTCCCCCATCACCTCCCGCCGACTGCCGTCAAAGGCTCGTACTACCATCGAACTTGGTTTTAGATGTGACGCATTAAAAGGAAGCTTCTCCAAGGTAGTCTTTGGCATCACATTTAAACTTGAACCATTGTCGATTAGCACCTTAGCGACGACATGGTCCATGCATCTGACAGACACATGTAGAGCCTTGTTGTGCCCTCTCCCCTCAACGAGAATCTCTTCTTCCGCTTACGCGATATAGTTATTGGTAGTTATATGATTAATAATGCCTTCAAAACCCTCGACTGAGATGTCGTGTCCTACGTGGGCTTTGTTGAGGACCTTTACCGATAGTGCACGATGAGGCTCGGAGTTTATGAGCAGTTCGAGCAAAGAGATCCTTGCCGAAGTTTTATTCAGTTGCTCAAATACTTTAAATTCACTTTGTTGGATGAGACGAAGGAACTCATGAGCCTCTTCCAAGGTCACCGCCTTTCCTTGAAGACCTTCTTTCTTTTCAGCTCCTTTTACCACCGGGGGATCCACTTCTTTTAAGGGGGTGGCCGCGTCTACGGGCTCTTGGATCATGGGTGCTTTCCCCTTGGAGGGCAATTCCGCCGAGTGAGGGGGAGCGAACACCCGGCCACTACGGGTTTCGCCACTAAGGTCGGTAATGTTGGTCACCTTGGCTGACAAGGAGTCAACCTCAATTGCAGCCATTTCTCCAAAAGCGGGAGGGGTATACTTCCATGGAACGGCCTTATTGCTTTGATAGGAAAACGGCGTTGGCTTGGGCACTGTCAGGGGGTACTTGGACCTGGAGCCGGTCACATTCCTAGTGAAACATATTACTAGGGCTTTGGGGGTTGGGGGGACCTTCCTTTCTACCGACTGCATGCAAATCTGCGGTTCTTCCTTATCTCCCTCGGACACTTCGAGCTGCCCCTAGTCCATGAGTCGTTGAAGTAACTCTTCCACCGCGGGGCAGGTTTCCATGTCGCGTGATTCCCTGAGATGAAATAGGCATTCGTCACTTTCGCCTCCGCCACGAGAGACCATGCATGCTGCTTGCAGCGACTGGTAGATGAATCGTCTAGACGTAGCCACATCTTCTAATCTCTTTGACCCTGACAGCCTATCCTTTTCGATGGCGTTTACGCTAGCTCCTCCATGACTGGCTAGTGGATTGGTTTTAACGTTGGGGCCCTCTTCTTGAAATGATAGCCAGCCGACATTTATTAGGTGTTGCACCTTATACTTGAATGGCAGGAAAGAGTCAATGTTGTGTCCGGGGGCTCCACTATGGTATACGCATGTGGCATTTGAGTTGTACCACTTGGGGTATGGTGGCTCGAAGACCTTCCCGGGTATGGCCACCACCAAATGATTTTCCAATAATGAGGGCCACAACTCGGAATACGCCATGGGAACAGGAGAGAACTTGTCTCTCGGGGGGCGTCGTGCATTGTTATAGCTCGCGCCAGGAGTTGTATTATTGGCTGGCCGGGGAATGGCTGGAGCTGTGTGTTGGGCAGGCATTTTTTCTATTGCGGGAGGCCCTTCCACTTGAGTTGGGAGGGAACTTCTGGCTCGGATCGAAAAGTTCGGGTGGTTGTGTTGGTATGAGTTTTGGGCATTTTGGGGCGTTTTCATCCATGTTGGGGCGGTGGTGACTGCGTGGGTATCTCCTTCCTTTTTCTGTGTGCCCACCACTAAGGCTTTTCTATTGTTGTTGGGGGCAACGTTGGAGGCATATTCAAACTTGTCTTTCCTTAGTCCAGACTCGATTCTTTCTCCGACGAAGACAAGGTCTGCAAAGTTAGCCGGAATATATCCTATCAGCTTCTCGTAGTAGAACATAGGCAACATATCTACCATAATCGTGATCATTTCCCTCTCAGTCATAGGTGGGACGACTTGGGCTGCTAGGTCACTCCACCTTTGAGCATATTCTTTAATGGACTCATGTTCCCGTTTGGTCATGCTCTGAAGTTGGTTCCGATCAGGAGTCATATCCGTGTTGTATTGGTACTGCCTAATGAAGGCAGCTGCCAAGTCTTTCCATGACCAGATCTGAGAAGCTTCCAGATTGGTGTACCACGCCACTGCTGCTCTGGCTAAGCTGTCTTGAAAAAAGTGCATTAACAGCTTTTTGTCCGTAAAATATGCCCCCATCCTTCGGCAATACATCCGAGGGTGACTTTTTGGACACGTCGTCCTTTTGTATTTATCAAAATCCGGTACTTTAAACTTGGGAGGAATGATGATGTCAGGTACCAGACACAGATCCGCTAAATCCAAGAACGGATAGTTGTCGAGGCCTTCCATCGCTCTCAGCCTCTCTTCAAGTAGATCAATCTTTCCCTTGTCTTTTGCAATGGGAACGAGTTCTTTAACGGGTGCGGATGGAGACGGGACGTGGCGGACTATGTTTGGTTGGGGCAACTCATGGGGGGCCGATTCCTTGAGGGGAAGTAGAGGGCCTAAATGGGCATCTCCTTCATCATCTTCCTGCAGAGGATAGTCGGCATGCGGAGGGAGCTGCCCCTCGAAGGTAGGGGCTTGGCTCAAATCGTCTGGAGCGGTACGGGGAGTGAAGTCTGGAGGCAAACCATAAGGGTAGGCTTGAGGACTATACCTCTGATTGAAACCCGTCGCGTTTCTGTCTCGGCCCAAGTTTATTGCGGGTTGTAGCACCGGTTCCGCTTCCCTAGCTGTATTGGAAGCGGCCGTCGTAGCATTATCTTCTATAGTTTTTTGAATCTTTAGCATGGCCTCCGTGCTAGAAGCCATCTGATCTTTTAAGGCCGATAGGTCGGCCTTCATCTGTTCTTGCATTCCCTCTTCATTATCCATCTTACTTCTGGATCAGGTGTTATAGGGGTGCCTTTGCGCTTTTTTAGTTATGGTGAGTTCCCTAAAGAAACAAACAGTGGTGAGCATGCCACCAAAACATGAATATGCTAATGAATGATCAGAGCACTTGGATCCACCTCAAGGCCTTTTTAGACAACGTGATGAGTTTCAGAACTTCTCTTTTTATAAAAAGGAACAAAAGCTTTTATCTAGCCAAGATCATACAAAAGTGTTACAACAGAACCTAACGGTTTCTAATTATATGGGCCATTAAATCTATCATGTGTTGACAGTAATTAATTAGCCCGTGAATTTCCTCTGGGGATGAACACACTTCAGCGATGGCCTTTGTTTTGGCTAGTAGTTGCGGGAGGCCTTGACTTCCATTTAAGGTCAAGGCGAACCTATCCATCCACATGGTCGCTTCTTGATGCAATGCATCAATCACCCTCCCTCTTGCTTCCTTCTCGGCGTACGCTTGTGTGAAGTTCTCTACTAGTTTTTGTTCATGGGTCAAAGACTGGTTTAACTCTTCTTTGTACTACCCTATTATAGCTAGCATGCTTTGCTCCGTGGCTTCTAAGTGTTGGGCCAAACACCTCTTGGATCTTGAGCAAGCAGCTAATTCCTCCTTTAAGACCATGCCATGCACTTGTGACTGGTCTCTTTCCTCTCTCTGGAGTTTGAGTTCATTGTTGCTGCCCCACAATGCTCCTCGGAATTTATCTCGGCCATGCTCTTCCTTGCGAGCCCTCTTGGTTTCTTGTTCGAGGGCTCTTGCGGTAGCCGCATTTTCCTCTCATAACTCGGCACACTCTTTCCGGATGTCTGTAGCGGCTAACTTGAATTTTTCTTTGGCGAGTCTTGCCTTTCCTAGCTCTGTTTTTAGAGCTTGGACTTCTTCATCCTCTTCCGGAGCTTCGAAGTTCTCCTCGTTGATAATTTTCAACTTGGAGAGCCAATCTAATCCTCGTGTATGAACTCTTAGCCATTCATGATACCCACCGATGACGCCATTACGGATGCCTTTAAGTTCTTTATCTTTCCTTAACGGGCTTTCCCACGCCTTGCGGACCCTTTGTACAATCTTGAAACTTTGCGCGCCGAAATCTCTCACAAGGAAAGGCGAGAGGCTCTCTTCTGTCGGTGCTCCCCTCATAGGGTACCCTAACTGTCTTATAGAAAGTGCGGGATTGTAGTTAATACAACCCCTCGTCCTTGTTTGGGTAGCCCCCACATGAGAAGAGAACTCCCTCCTTTCCTTCCTTCCATCGAGGAAACCAGTTGATTGTTCTGCCCCCTATCCCAGCCAAGTATTGGTCCCAATCTACTCTTCTATTTTCGACGCACGAGCGATAACTTTGGAGCAGACACGGGTGCCTTATATCTTGTTGGAATAGGTGCGAAACCAACCACACACAAAGAGCGGGTAAGCAGCAGACAATCCGTGCGCTGTTCTTCTCGCACCTTCGGTCAAATGTATCAAATAAGTCCGCCAAGATAGCTACCACCGGGCTCTCCTTGCTATGGTGATATGCAAGGAAAGCATCAATCGCGGCTAGGTCCACTAAACCGTCCACGTTTGGAAAGAGGACAACCCCAACAATTAGCAAAGCTAGTATATCCGCAAACGGGACCCACTCCTCTTGATTCTCCATATCCTTTGCCTTGCCTTCCAAGTATTTCCGCGGTAGGCCCACTACGTCGTTTCGAGTTTGCTTCATACGATCCAACTCTCTTGCCGAATCTCCAACCACAGCTGCAATCTTGCTCAAGGAGGGAAGAAACCCATAGAAAAGATACGGCTTTCTTCCCCCAAGAGGGCATCCTAGAATCTCCTCAAATTCTTCAACAGTCGGTACTATTTGGAAGTCCCCAAACGTGAAGCATCTCAATGGCTGGTCATAGTATTGGGTGAGGGATACAATGGCTTCCGTAAATACCTCCGCTGTGGTCAAATCTAAAATCTTTCCGTACCCTTTGCAGAAGGCTTGCCTTTGGAGGGGTCCTATCAACCGTCCCAACTCCTTAAGGCTGGTGACATCTAGGCCCTTAATCTTGACTTGATAGAATCTTTTTTCGATTTGATTTGTCCCCATCATTTACCTAAAAAGGGGTGAATCAAGGCTCCGATATGAATGATGCAATGCGCAAGCATGAAATGAAAAGAAAAACAAGTGGTAATTTACATATACGAGACCGAAAAAGATCCATCTTTTTAATACTACGCTCTAGGCATTGCGACGCCCCAACGTATGCATTAAAAAGTGACGCATTACTCTAAAGAGACCAGATATCACTAGCTATACAGCAAAACTATAATTTATGTGCTATTCGCAAAAGAATGCATGAGAACAAATGGCACAGAGCGTGCTTGCTCCATGCTTCTATTTGGGGACCTATAGGATAATATCTAGGGGTCTCTAATAACTACTCCCAACGATCCATATCTCACATGGCTGTTTTCTAGAGGTATCATCACTCAAGATAATAATATTGCGGCGGCATGGAATACCAGCGACAACACATTATAAAGAGAGAAAGCTCTAGACGAGGTTTCACTATTATCAAGCAAGTCAGAGACCTAGCATGATCATAGATTCACCTCCACTCCTTAGATTTCCATAGACCCGGGTATAGGGCCACTTTTTTACTCAAACCCGTGGGTGCTTAGAATGCAGTGTAAAAATGTGGAAAAGACAGCATTTATTATATTTACACAGTTCAAAAAAAATGCACACACAAAGTTTCACAATTCCACACTTTCCTAAAATAGGCCTAACTCACAAAAACAATCCTCAGTGGAGTCGCCAACTGTCTCAACCTACCCTTTTACGGGCGAGCGAGGCGAGGCTCACGGGTGCGTCTTCCATGAGAGGAAAATGCACGGAGTCGCCACCAACGTTTATTTGTGGAAAACGTCGGAAAAATCAAAGGAAACCGGTCATGAAGAATATTCCAGATTCGGGAGTTATATTTACGTTTGAGGAAGGTATTAGCACCTCTCACGTTTGTCCCAAAGGACAACAGCCTTAGATTAGAATTGTGTGAAATTATGTATCTAAATTTTTATTTCTTTTTATTTTGAGGTCAACAAAAGCGGGGCTCTTGCTCCTACGTACCCTCCATCGAAGAGGAAATCAGACCTACGTAGTTCTTTCTAAAAGGCGAATCAAGCGATTCTTCTTACTTGGAAGGTGGTCCTTTTAAGGCGTTGGACCTTAAAATGATCCATTTTTACTTGGTGAGAAAAAACTGAGGTATCGACCCTTAAAATCCTTTTTAGTGATTTTTTGCGGACGAGCTTGACTTTGCGAGTTGATTTTAGCCTTAGTTTCACTTTAGTTATTAGTCAATTCAATTAAGAAAGAGAAACGTCCGATTGATTTTTTTTTGTTTATTTTACTAAAAGATATTTTTGATTATTATATTATTATTTTACCTCTTTTTAGTTTCCAACGTGGTTACGGCATGATCGAACGGTCGGATTTCTTTTTAACAGAAATTAACGGATATTACAAATCAAATGATCGGTGGAAATTTACTTTATTTTTTTATTAGGCGAGAAAATGACTTAAGTAAATGACTGAAGCACGTCAAAAGGGGGTACGGAAAGTAAATGAAACGAAAATAAAAGTACATGAAACAAATAGGAACCACTAAGGGTACATAGAATGAATTGAAAAGTTTGATTTCGGGAATTTACCAGTTGAAGACCGAAGAACGACGAAGAACGAACGACAAACGATGAAGAACGGTTGAAAATCTTCGCGAAATCACCCACGGAAATGTTACGGAAGCGCCTCGGCTTGGATTTTCTTCACGGAAACACTTTTTCTCACTAATTTTAAGTGATCCCGAAATACCAAGAGGGTTGAACCCCTTTCTCCTTCACTCCTCCCCCTATTTATAGGAAAATAGGGGAGGAGCTTGCCACCCAGCTCGCCCAGGCGAGCCAGGTTGCTTCCTCCAGAAGCAACCGCCTTCTGGAGGAACATCCTGGAAGGCCCAAGTGGGCCTGGTTGCTATTTGCACCCCCCTTTTTTTACTAAATACACCCCCTTGCTTTTTTTTATGATTCTTTTTCCGTAACGTTATGAAACTTTACGAATTTCGTAACGATACTTGTTTTCTTTCCGTAAGGTTACAGAGCCTTACGGGTCACGTAATTACTCCTTTTTTGACTTTCGTAATGTTGCGGAACCTCACGGATTGCGTAAAAATGCTTCCTTTTGATTTCCGGCATGTTAAGAAATCTCATGAATTGTGTAACAATGCTTCCTTTTGATCTTTGGCATGTCACGGAACTTCGCATTTTGTGCAACAAAGGGTGCCAAGTACCTCGAAGTGGTCAAACAAATGTTGCATGCCATCAAGCAATGGTCCCCAAACGAAATTAGGGTATGACAGCGTAGGTTCAAAACCTCTACAAAAAAACGTTTGCAAAATATTCTCGATACCAGAGGTTTTTGAAAACCGCCGCTAATTGCTTGTGGCGAATATAACTGCGGAGGTTTTTGAAAACCTCCGTAATTTATTTTGCGGAGGGTAAAAACCTGCACTAAATGAAAAAATAACCTCCATTATTTAACAGATTTGTTGTAGTGAACGCCTACATTCCGCTTGCAGCCAATACAAGCACAACCTAACTTGCACGAGATTCAACAATCGAAACTACGGTAGTCCCTAGGAGAGGACATCCTCAAAAAAGAAAGAGTTAGCAGTACTGAACAAGCGAGTTATCGATCGGGGGTAAGAAAAGGACTACCTTTAAAAAGAAAAAAAGTGAAAAAAATAATAAGTTATTCTATCAATAATTCAATTAAAGATCGAGTCAAGGGAGAATGTTGCTTTAAAAAGAAACTAATAAAGAGAAAATGAATTCCATGAATTAGGAGACCTAATCGAATCCCCAAATCCATCTCTCATTAGCGAAAGCTACCAACCTAGTTTTGCTGAAGCTCTACCAATATAGCATGATGCTCTTTTTTAGTGTCTTTAAATTCGCTAAACACTTCCAATACCTCACCACACCGATTTCACAGCTCGACTTTCTTTCTTCGCAGCTTTCAAGCCTTATCTTTCTTGTCTTGCTTGCTCTTCTTTTTTTAAAAGAAATTACTTGAGCGGCTTTAAAAGAAAATCTTACCTTTAGCATAGCAATAGTGAAAAAAATTAACTTATTATACTTCCAGAAAATTAACTCTATCATCATTAATGTATAGGCCCAAAAAATCTTACCTTTAAAAGAATAACTTATCGATATTCAATTAAAGAAAAAAAAAGTGAAAAAATAATAAGTTATTCTATCGAGGATCAATTGTTGTACCTCATATATTATACTTCTTTCATCTTATTATAATTGTTGTTCTAAGTTATTCTATATAAACTAAGAAAAATTAATAAATGAATAAAAAATAATAACAATTTTACAAAATTAACCCTATTATCATTAATTCATTTTTAGTTTTTATTACCTATGACATTAATATTATTATAAGGAATATAAATAAAAAAAATTAATATTAAAAATTAAAATAATTATTTTAAAATAATTTTTACTTCTACGATGATTATTACGCGACAAAAAAGTAATACTAATCCATAGAATTTAAACAATGATTTTTTAAGAGTTGAACAATAATTAACACACTGTATATATCTCCACAACTTCAATTGATGGATAGAAAAATTAATCTTGAAGTTCGTATAGCAAGTAAAACAATATTAAGAAAGTCAACAAAGTGCGACAATAATATTGAAATCCAAAGCATTTAAAGAAATACTTAAGAGAGATTAAAATAACATCAACACCAATTAAGTTTGATCCAGAACAACTTAAAAAGTACTCATGTTGATAAGGTGCTATCCTTGATAAAATGAATCAAGAATCTTCAGCACTTTGATAGGTTAGGTCGTACGTGATAAATCTAAAGAATTCGTCCAACGTGGATATTAGAGAAAAGAGACTTTAATTAATCTGAAATTTGATAATAAAAAAAAAGTAAAACTTAGTTAAAAATTATTTTCATCAAAAAATTGAACTTTTTATGTCCAATCTTATTCTATAATTAAAAGAATACTTTAATTGATTCTGCTATAGTGTTTTCTGATGTAATGTTTCCGTGTGGTAACTTGGTACGCCTTGTAGTTATCACTGTCTATAATAAAATTGTTTTGCTGTTGTTAAAAAAAAAAAGAATAGTTTAATTAATAGCCTAACTAACTTTTTTGTTGTTGAAGAAATATACCCTAATTAACTAACTTAATTACTTAATTATAATTACACTTAGAGATTAAAAATAATGCAACCTACTAACAATCCTAATCTATTCTACTTCACTAGCCATGATTTCATTTTTATATAATATTTGATCGCAAACAAGATGAAACTTACATGAAATGAAATTTCATAATCTCTAGTAAATTATGCATGGTTTCATTTTTATATAATATTTGACCGTAAACGGTCCAGACGAAACTCACATGACATGATTGTAGTAAAAGACGTAAGAATAGTCTATTAAATTATATATGGTACTTTAAATTTAATTGTTCATTTAAACGAGTCGAAATAAGTCTAGTTGTAAATATTTTATTTATAAATTATTTTATGACAGATTATACATTACTTTGAACATTTAAGTTTCTGAAATGTAAAACAAATTATAGAAGTGTGAACATAAATGTGTGAGGTTACTATACTTACATCATCCTCATGATGTAACGCATGCTCACCCTCTTTTATTGTAAATTTACTAGGAAATTTAAGCGAGTTTTGTTCAAATGTACGTAGTCCTCGTTACTTTACTATTCTATATTTACAAGTCAATGTCATTTTAGTTTGGTGATGATGTGATGTAATAGACATTAGTGTATAAGTGTATTGCCTTGCTTTGTGGCATTTATTAATGCCTCGTCCTGTTCTATTGAATAGTGATGCTCCACAAAAGAAGAAATGTTATAGTTAGGTCAATTTTGTGTCGAGGTACTTTATATTTTTTCGGCAATGCAAGGACAAGCCACGAGCACCACGATATATATAATTCCACGCTACTTTTGGTTTGATGTTTTTGGATGATTCTTACGTGTGTAACGTGAAAGGGAAACCTTTAAATAGTTTAATTTCCTAATTATGCTTTGAAGGAAGAATACGTACCTCCTCATGTTAATATTATTGCATTCATAGAAAACACATATTTCATCCGTTCCAAAATATTAATTATTTTTTTCATTAATATTCCTAAGTGTCACTTTAATTTTTTAATATAATGTTAATATTTTAAGATTAATTTTATAAATTATCATTATCTTTTATCTATTTATTAATTTTTCTTGTAAAGGAAGTAATATATATTCACACCTAACATATGCTTAATTGATGAAAAGGTTTTTAAGTTTGAATATTCACGTCTTTCGATTAATTGAGTTTTCACTGAGTGATTTTGCAAGCTTTTATTGAAGCCTGTGAGATTCTCTAATGTTGAGGAAATTCATAAAAAGAGGAAAAAAGACAGGAGAAAATATCTTATTTAATTTGGTTAAAAGAGAGAGGAGAGAATCCTTTTCTTGTTTAGAAGAGAGGAAAAATATATAATGTATGGTACAAGAAGAGAAGAAAGATGCACGAAAATTAGTTGCAACTCACTATGCAATACCTTCCGTGAACACACGCAGGTAGCAAGTGTAAGTTTTAATAGTTTTCTTAGGATCACAATAATAAAAAAATTAATAGGATTTTAAAATTAATAATTCTTATAAATAATAGATAAATAATATGTATATTTTTTTATAATGAATTTTTTTAAGTACATTTTGATTCCTTGATAGAGAAAAAAAAAATAAGATTTGATTTCTTTTAATTCTTCTTTCTCTTTTCTCTATTTTCAACAATAATAGTTAGGATTAAGATAATATTCTAATATTAAAAAAGAAACCTTATTTCACGTTAATAAATATTAATTTTTTAAAATTATTATTCTCATCAAATAATAATTATTTCTAAAAATTATTTTACTTAAACTCATGATCCATTTACAATTATACTCATAATCATTAATTATTATTTATTTATTAATTCTTAATAAGTCACATACTTTTCGCATAACAAATTAAATCTCACAGCGGATAGCAGAAAACTAGAGATACAAATACACAATTGCAATATTAATAAGAACAAAATTAAAATATCAACAAATTAAGGTTTGGAAATAAAAAGGCAACTTCGAATTTAATTTAAAGAACCGACATATATAGTGTCCTTTTGTCGGTGTACATACTACCTCATTGAATTAATATGCATGCCACTCGTGTTCACATTTCCTTCAACCTCTTTCGTTTTTCTCTTGCCTTAAGATTCTTTTGCAAAAAGAACCCACCACCTTAACGGTATGTCGATAATTGTAGAACCCTCGAGCATCACGAATAATATGACAAAATACATCAATAATGATTTAGATAGGTGATAATAATTTGTGTTCTTCAAGATTTAAATCCTGACATTAGATTTTAAATAATTGGAAATAAATGGATAATTTTTTGATTAAATGATAATGTAAATAATTTTAAACTCAAAACTTTAAAAATATGAATTCCGCGTGCTACCTGTTACCCTTTGTTTTTTACTATACTATGTTGTTCGTACTTCGTGCTTGTTTAGGTTAACAGGGGAAGAGAAAAAAATAGGGGAAAAAAAGTGGCATATATTGGACTGGGTCAAGTTGGGCTATTCTTCTTTGGTGTTGCTAATGGTCCCTATAAAAGTTACTTTTGGCCCCTATCTCCATGAGAAATCCCCATTCTGCCTCCCATTTGAATTTCTCCACCCTTCCCTCTCCCCCATGCTCTTGCCCCTCTTTCCTGGCACTCCCTTCCTCTTCTCTCTTCCCCAATTGTTCTCCTTCCTAACCCTCTCTTCCTCTCCTTCCCTTTCCCAACTCCTATCCTTCCCAACCCTCTTCATTTTCCCTCTCTTTCCTCAACTTGCACCCAACCCTTCTCCCTCGCGTCTCATGTATTTTTTCTGCCATGTCTTGTTCAATGAAATCATGATTTTGTTATAGATGTATCAGCAAAGGAATCACAATTGTGTTTATTTTTTTTCTAGAAAAACATGTAACAGAATGCAATTTCATTGTGTATTCTAAAACAATTGAATCATAATTTTGTTACATATTTTTTTTGGGGTTTAGAAAGACACAACAGAATCCTGGAAAAACAACACAACGAAATAACAATCCTAGTGTCTTTTGATGAAACACAACAAAATCATGATTCTGTTGTGGTATTCTAAACCCAATTTTTTAAATGTTTCTTATTTTTTTTCTTAGTTTAGTTTTTTTCTTACTTTTATTTATTTTTAATTCAAAATGTGTCTTGATGTTTATTATTTTTTAGGACAAATGTAATGTTTTTTAAAATTTTCTTAGTTAAATATAATTGTTTATTCTAAATGATTACTGACTTATTTTCTTCAGATGGCTCGCACGAAGCAAACATCATACATTGCTAAACGTGACCCCTCCAATGAAGGCTCGTTGCAGGAAGGAGAAAATATTGCAGAGAGACATCATAGAGTGACTATGTCGGGGCGTCAATGTCGTGATGATGAGCGATGAAAACAGCAGTTAGAGCTACAACCACAACCACAACCAAGGTCAAGGCTAGTTGCTGATAGGATCATTAGACCTCCATTTGGAGGAGGTCTAGTTGATTGGTCCCTTCTTCAGTCTTATAGGGACCACTGTGCTTGTCATATTTGGATAGGAGTGGTCAGAATTGAAGCTTGTCAACCACAATGCTCAAGTACTACCACTCTCGACTCATCCATAAGTTAGGGCTTACATGGAGCGGTCGAGATTATCAGTTCTTTTTATGGTGTAGTATCTTATCACAAACAGGGGCTTGGTGAATGCCTCTTTTGAGAGATGGCACGAGGAAACGTCTTCCACCTACCTGTTAGAGAGATGACCATCACTCTGGATTATGTGTCTTATCCATTGCACTTGCCTGTGATAAACAGGCTCATTGATCATGTCCCCTCACTCTTTGACAGAGAGACAATGAAGATTCTGCTGATGACTCATTTGGTCGTTCCAACAAAGACAAAGGTTGTAGCGATGGCAAACACAAGTGTTAAGGTGAGTTTGACATGGCTGGAAGACCTTTATCACCACTATGTTGAGTTAGGCTCATATGTTTGGGCCACAACTTATCTCTTTCACTTGATTGGAAATACAATATTTGTCGACAAGTCCTTGACTCACGTTCATGTCGCCTACCTCTAATACCTCGGAAACTTGGATGCTTGCCATGAGTATGCATGGGAAGCAGTTGCACTAGCAGACCTCTACTACAATCTCTCTTATGCGAGTTAGTATAACAACAAACAGTGTGAATGTTATATGATGTTATTCAAAGCAAATGGAGGATTATGTGGTGGAGGACCCGATACCCACCAGACAAAAGGTATTGAGAGGTCCAAGCATGGCCTTCCAGTTAGGGAGAAACTGGATGACCTACAAATGAATGTTGTCGTGTGGTGTCCATATAAGGACCGTGGGGATGTGAGGCCTTTTGCACAACAAATCCTTTTTTTTAGCTTCATCAAATTCAGGACTGACGTGAGGCCTTATCATCCAAAGAGGATTTTAAGGAAGTTTGACCATGTACATATGATTTCACACTACCCACCTCCCCGTTTTATGTATCAGCTTTGTGATTAAGCGTGGGTGGAGTGGCAACAACATATCATTCCTCTTGGCGATGTTGTGCCACCTAGGGGTCCTTGGGCTTGTACCTATGACTATTTGCCTTGGTTTTACAAGGTTTTATACGTTTATTTTCTATCAGATTATAGCTACAACTTAGGTAGCCACTGACAGATTATGTACTAGATGGAGACTACTCTTACCAGGTAATGCAAACTAGATTTTGTTGGTTTTTTTCCTAAATTGTCACTAAAAAATAGTTACTAATTGTAATTGTTATTGCGGGATTGATTCTGGATGGCAGTAGAAGCTATGTAGAGCTTGTTGGACCTTAGAGTTGTGCCAAAGGACACTAGCCATCCCCAACTCATACAATAAGCTTTGCAACTATCGCAGGAGGGCTTAACAACTGGGTGTAGCTCAAACACATAGAGACCCAGGAAGAAGGTTGACAAGGATGGTGGCGAGGGTGGCAAGAAAGGTTGATTATTGTATTAGACATATGTTATTGTTATTATTATTATTATTATTATTATTATTATCATTATTATTATCATTATTATTATTATTATTATTATTATTACTATTTTTTTATGGTTTGATGTAATATGTATAGTTTTTTATGTTGCTTTGAATTTTTTTTTCTAAGTTATGTTAAGGTTGAATTACTTTTCTTGTGTTCATCGAGTGTTTAAACAACACACACTTAGTAATTTAACAACAATGATTTCTTCAATCGATTCATAAAATAAACATCAACAACTTAAGAAGTACTAATATTATAGACTTTTCTTTAAAAAAAATGTATGATATTTATAAAGTAAAAACATAACTAGACAAATTTATCATGCATCAGAACAATGATCTCATCAGTAGATCTTAGTTTTCTTGGTTTGTGCAACAGGACAAAGATTTCATTTGCAAATAGACCAAAAATTGCATTCAACTCAATCAGACCTTTACTACTAAATTCCAAAAAAGATGAAAAACATTTTCTCCACATCATCGTTGTGTTTAAGCTTCATACACTCATATTCAACGCAACTATCACCTACATAAACAGGTTGATGGCAAAAAGGATAACTAAAATTTTGCAACCTTCGATGGCGCGTCCACAATTATTTTCCTTACAACATCAAGTGACATGTTCTCACTTATTGTGATGAATTTCGAACCACTTGGGCATTCAAACAATACTACTTTAGATGATGAAAGTATGTCACCATCACAATACACAATAGCAAATACATTCTCCATGTTTTAAGCAATATGGTGAATATCAAGAAGCAAAGGTGTTGAGTTGCATCAAAACCCTACTGTTATTTATATTATATTATCTATTATTTTCTTTTGAGTCATATCAATGGTTAAGATCGCACTGACAATGTAAACGATTTAGATTGTGTCTATATTTAATTCGATTGGTATATGTATCATAAAAAGACATTGTTCAATCAATAATGCAGTGTTCTAGTATTCAATCAATAAAAAATACCAAATGTATTTTTATTTTGTAACTTTTTTTAAAACATTACAACGGAATCACAATTATTTTGTTTTAAGGGGGTGCCAAAAAAAATTATAATGGAATCATGATTCCGTTGTATTCTAGAAAAATCATAACAATGAAATCATGATTATGTTACGTTAAGGGGGGTGCCACAAAAAACAACGGAATCATGATTTTGTTGTAATGTTTGGCTCACAAAAAAACATACAACATAATTGTGATTTCGTTGTACATTATACAATGAAATTGTGATTTCGTTATGTTGTGAGAGGGGATGCAAAGATGAATGCACAATGTAATGGTGATTCAATTGTGCATTCTATTCAAAGGAATCATGATTCCTTAGGAAAGGCAATTTTGGAATAAAAAAAAGGGTCAACTCCTATGTAGGGGCAATAGCAAATGGAATGAGGCCAATAGTAATCCCTCACTTCTTTCATTATTTGATATGACTTTGGAGTATATTTGAAAGAGGTTGCTATTGGCACACTAAATATTTGCTCCTAGCACCTCCACCCCTAGGAAATTTCCTCTTTCTCCTCTCGTTTTTCCTTAAGCTCTGAAGTTATCTCCCTCTAAGCTCTTTTCCATTTTCATCAATCTCTTCTCTTTTGATAACATTTGTCTCTCCTCTCAAGCTCGAGCTTTCTCTTCTTAGTCTTGGAACCTGAGGTCACAACCTCTATTTCTGGTGAGTGTGGCTAAGTTATTGTTTATTTCATAGTGACAAATTTATCAAAAACTTGTTTCCATTGTGTTCTATAACACAATGTAAACTGAAAACTAGTCTCCTTTTTGTAAATGAGATAGTACAAATTGGAAACAAGTTTTCATTCTTTAGATATCCATGTACAAATGAAAACTTATTTTCATTCTGCTCTATAATGCAATGGAAACAAGTTTCTAATTTGTACTATCTCATTTACAAAACATAATATGTTAGACACTACAAATATTTCATATGTTTTGGGTTTTAACTTAAGTTCTTTCTTGGTAGGTTAGCCCAAAAAAGAAAAAAAGGCTTCCTTTTCAACTCAATGCCCATCCCAGGTAACAAAACTGAACTAACCCAATCAAAAAATCACATTATGATTTGATCCAACAATAAAAGAAAATAGAATCATGACATTTTGTGAGATGATTTTTTTGGGGGTAAATAATCACTTCACTCCCTGAATTTGTAATGCGATGACAATTTAGTCCTTAAAAGATGAAAAAATAAAATTGTACTTGGATTTGCGAAAAGTGCAACAATTTAATCCAAACATTAAATATCTTCATCAAAGCAAACAAAATGTTCTGCATGGCATTCGTGGATGGATTTGTCAGCGAAAATTTTCCTACGTGTATTGTTGATCCGGTGATGAGTAGGATGGATGGATTGATTTGTCAATAAAATTTCGACGGAGTAATTTGTCAATGAGGAGAATTGTTGATTTTTTTACATCAAAAAGCTTTTGCAAGAAAGTAACCATTGAGTTGCAACAACCACTCCTGTTGGATCGAGTGGCCTCAGAATAATTAAGAAGGGGGTGAATTAATTATTCCTAAACCTTTACTAATTAAAAATTACCCTTCTAAGGCTTTTACTTATTTTGTTAAGAGAATATGGAGTAGAAGAGAAACTTAACAGAAAGTAAAAGCACAAATTAAATGCACAGCGGAAAGTAAAAGAGTAGGGAAGAAGGTAACAAACACACAAGAGTTTTTATACTGGTTCAGCAACAACCCGTGCCTACATCTAGTCCCCGAGCAACCTACGGTCCTTGAGATTTCTTTCAACCTTGTAAAAATCCATTTACAAGCAAAGATCCACAAGGGATGTACCCTCCCTTGTTCTCTTTGAACCTAGTGGATGTACCCTCCACTAGAACTGATCCACAAGAGATGTACCTTCTCTTGTTCTCAGTCAAACCCAAGTAGATGTACCCTCTACTTGTACCACAAAGGATGTACCCTCCAATGTGTTAAGACAAAGATCTCAGGCTGTTAAACCTTTGATACTTTGTGAATGGGGATACAAAAGAATTCTCAGGCGGTTAGTCCTTTGAACACTTTTGTATTAGGGAAAGGGAAGAATCAAAAGAATTCTCAGACTGTGTCGTTTTGAATTCTTTGACAAGGGAGAAGGGAGACACAAAAGAATTCAGGCGGTTAGTCCTTTGTTCTTTTGGAAAAGGGAGAAGAGAGACACAAAAAGAATTCAGGCGGTTAGTCCTTTGTTCTTTTGGAGAAGGGAGAAGAGAGACAAAAAGAATTCAGGCGGTTAGTCCTTGACGAATTCTTTTTGGCAAAGGGAGAAGAGAATGAAAAAGATGAATAACACAAGTTTTCAAGGTTTAGAAAAACCAGAAAACTTTGGAAAGCTTTTGGCAAAAGGAAGAAGAAGAAGAAGTTCAAAGAAACTCAGAAATCAATGTGGAAAACTTGCTTGTGTAAAGAATGAATTGGAAAAGATTGATTGATAGAATGAATGAATTGATTGAAAAATGCAAAACAAAGCCTTGCTTTTATAAACTATTCGTGTCTGGTTAAGAAGACCATTTAGAAGAGTTATAACTTTTAGAAAAACTTAAAACCAATTTGAAAAAGTCAAAAACCTTTTGAAGAGTTACATCTTTTGATTTATTCAGAAACAGTCACTGGTAATCGATTACCAAATTAGTGTAATCGATTACACAAAGCTTTTGTGTGAAAGGATGTGACTCTTCACATTTGAATTTGAATTTCAACATTCAAAGGCACTGGTAATCGATTACCAAAACATTGTAATCGATTACAGCTTTTTGAAAATAATTGGAACGTTGTAAATTCAATTTGAAAACTTTTTCAAAACAATTTTGCTACTGGTAATCGATTACAATAATCTGGTAATCGATTACCAGAGAGTAAAAACTCTTTGGTAAAAGGTTTTGTCAAAAACTCATGTGCTATTCAAAGTTTTGAAAAACTTTTTAATACTTATCTTGATTGAGTCTTCTCTTCATTCTTGAATCTTGAGTCTTGAATCTTGATCTTGATTCTTGAGATCTAGAACCTTGAATCTTGATTCTTGTCTCTAGACTTTCTTCTTGAGTCTTGAATTCTTCTTGATTCTTATCTTGAACTCTTGAATTTTTCTTGATTTACTTGAGTTGTTCTTTGATTGATCTTTGATTCACTTTAGTTGTTCTTTGATTGATCTTTGAGCTTTTTGTCATCACCTTTGTCATCATCTTTTGTTATCATCATTGTTATCATCAAAACACATTTGAATCACCTTTGATTCACCATGAAGCTTTGCTTCTACAATTTAGTCCTTAAAAGATGAAAAAATAAAATTGTACTTGGATTTGCGAAAAGTGCAACAATTTAATCCAAACATTAAATATCTTCATCAAAGCAAACAAAATGTTCTGCATGGCATTCGTGGATGGATTTGTCAACGAAAATTTTCCTACGTGTATTGTTGATCCGGTGATGAGTAGGATGGATGGATTGATTTGTCAATAAAATTTCGATGGAGTAATTTGTCAATGAAGAGAATTGTTGATTTTTTTACATCAAAAAGCTTTTGCAAGAAAGTAACCATTGAGTTGCAACAACCACTCCTTCTCCAACAACCATTATATGTTGCTTTCTTCCAAATGAAGCTCCATTTTCTTCTCCCAACTTCAATGGCTAGTTTTTTTCTTCCCCCAATTTGATGCAATTTTTCTTCTTCTTCCAGCCTTGAACGCAAGTGTTGTTGTTCTCCCTCAGCTGCTCAAATTTCATGCAAATGGGTTGATAGGTAACAAAAAGTTATGCTACCTCAACTACTAATTCTACAACTAAAAGAGATAAAATAATAATTCTGAATTCTTCATTAATTTCTTAGAGATTCCAAAAGGCTACATATAGCTAAAACACTAAGGTTACACATGCCCACAATTCTAATGATAACTATAACTATTACCAGCTAATAAAAGGTTGGACTTACAACAAAGCTAACTTTATTGAATTCAAAGTTGGAATCCCTTGCAAGAGCTAAGGTCTTCACGTTCCTTCTTGGTCTTTTAGCAACGTTAGGCCCAATATTGGTGATGGAACTATGATTCACATATGGTGGAAAAAAAAGTCATGGTGAAAGTGGGTCATCCAACAATGATGGTGACAACCATAAGCGTAATGTTAAATGCTGGTGTGGGTTGAAGGCTATAATAAGAACAACTAAAACCTCTAAAAATCCAGGGCCAATCCTTTTGATGAGAGATGGATATGGAAAAACTAAGAATGAGGATGAATGCCTTGCAAATGGAGTTGAAGATAACCAAATACTTTATTTTTCTTTTGTTTTTGGTCATGGTTGGCTTAAGGGTGGTAAGTGGGTGTTGGATTGTGTGACCCAAGTTTGATTTGATTTTGTTTTTTTTTTATGAATTTGTGAGTTAGTTGCTAAATTGAAGAATGCATTTGACATTATCTCGTATTGATGAAAGACTTATTTGTCAGTTAACATAATGTTGAAAATGAGTTGCCGACAATGGTCTCTTCATAGCTTTTCTCTTTAACTCTCACTCTCACTTAAAGGTAGGAGCATCAAAAGGCACCCATGTTTTGCATTGGTGAAAATGGGCAACAAATGGTTACTTTTTTGTGTATTATCCATGTAAAATTTTTTATGATAAATTTGTTGAAAATTTCACCAAAATGTATATACTTATTGACAAATTGATCCTTAACAAATATTATTAACTAACAAACTAGTCCACAAAATAAGTGATAGCATGCACTCACTAGTAGAATCATCCGTGAAATAAGATAACATGAACATAGTCCATAAAACTAAAATGAGCATGCATAGAACATAAAATTGTTGTTCATTACTCATAACATACCCAAGTTCCCAAGTAGTAGTAAAATTTATACTATTATTGTACATTACAAAAATAAAAAACAAAGACACCAAAGCATGCCACAATGTCACTGTCATAATAGAAATTTCCAAAAATATATCCAAAATATGTCCAAAACACGTTGAATCACTTTGAAGAAGGTTGAGGTTGTTGGATACGTAGTGTAGGAATGAAGCTCATCAAGCTTGACTGTGACACTCTTGGAAATATACTCCACTTGGAAATGGAACTCTAACCATAGAAGTATTTGCATGTTGGATAGGAGGTGGTCTGACTGCAGGTGCAAGTGGTACAAATGTGGGGACATTGGAAACTTCAATAGCAGCTGCTGGTGGTGCAACTTCAATTGCAGCCTCTTCAGTGACTGGTGCATTTTGAAAGCAAACCATTTCTTTCTGCATTGAATGAATGAAATTAAAATAAGTTACTATATTGATGTTTGAGAGTAAATGGTTTCTAAGTAAAAATAGATCGCCAAAAATATTAGTATATTGTTGTTTGAGTTGTTGCAGCTGCAGTAGGAGTAACAACAACTTCAGGTGAGGGTTTCCGTTTTTTAGGTTTAGGTGGCACACCACCATTATTGCAAGCCCCTGCTGTTGTGACCTTCAAGGCCACATCTCATACAAGTAACAGTGGGAAAATTCCTTTTCATCCTAGTCCTATTGTTGCTACTTTCTCCCTCAGTTGTGTCCTTTCTCCTAGCTTGCTTAGGTTGTCCATGTATTCTCTTCATTAGGGTGGCTTCGGTTTGTCATATTGTGTCCTCACCCAATACTGTTAACTCCTGGTAGGATGGATGTATTAGGCCTGCATAACAAACCTAGATACAACACAATAAAAGATAACAAGATAGGAATTCAAGTCAATCCAACGCAAACATAGGATAGTCTGAAATAAGAAAATTTAAATATATACATGAACATATATACCAATAAACAAATGAATTCCACAACCATAAAAAAACCCAACATTTTGTATTTAACTATTTATACTAGATCCCACATTTGAATTAATAAATAAATAAAATGAGTAAATAATACACACATAACTTAAAAAGCTACAACAAAGCATGCCTCTATGCTTACACACCATGGTTCAACGTGTTTCCACCTTAAATGCTACAACTATGAACCCATCTCTTAGTCGTTTTTACATTCATAACTATTCTTTCAATACTTATCTACAATTATACCAAGCTTATCTATTGAGTTAACCTTGCCAAATACACAACATACCACACCTCAAACGTTATTGTCTACTGTACATGGAATAAAATAAATTAACAATGAGCTCAATCTAAGATTAAAATTGATTAAAAGGAAACATAAAAAACACTAAAAGGGTAGAGAAAAAAAGATACTTAATTGAACCAAATTAATATGTTGTGTTCATAGTACAACATAAAACAGGGTTCTATAAATCAAATAAATTGATAGAATGAAAACATGGAATACAACATATAAAAAATAGAACTCTACAATTTTATAATTTTATTATAATGAATGTTAAAGTAGTAATAACCTCTCAATGAAAGTTAGAAATGTTATACATGTCACATGCCATAGTCTAGAAGTACAATGCACAATGTTCAAATCTACATCAACCTTTGTTTCGTAATGTTGAATCTCATATCTGTTGCCATCATCATTTCCCACCCACTATGCAATTCCCTTGTTTCTTTCACGCTTTTCTTTCTCCAAACATGATTGTTGCATGTGTGCCAAGGGTCTCATTCTAGCAACCATTTTCAGTTTGTTACTACTCATTTTCCACATGATATAACACCTGATCTCCTCTAATAAAGTCAATATTGGATTGCTCCTATAATTCAGTATCTTGGCATTCAAAGATTCATAATTATTTTTTGTGATAATTCTCACTGAAATAGGCTTTTGTCCAGGATTCCTTTGGCCATTTGTACAAATACTTGAATGCATTCTCATTCTTCCTCTTGATAGTTTCCATGGCCTTTTTAAATTTTGGTTTTGTTGTAGCCCTTGCACATTGCCAGACTAATCCCCTCAGCTCCTTGTCTTTCCATTGTTTGGAAAAGTTCCTCCACAAGTGCATAACACAAAACCTATGAGGAGCTCCAGGAAAGACCTCTCTCATAGTTGGGACCAGACCCTACGAGATCAATAACAAGGCACAACCAGAATTCAATATAAATTATACTGACAATTTAGTCACTAAGGTTTGTCACTTAATGATAAATTAGTCCCTAAGGTTTTTCGCTTAATGGCAGATTGGTCCACGAAATTTAAAGCAACCAAGTAATAGATTATTAAAAATATTCATTCATGCATATATGCATGCAAGGTCATTAAGAGAGAAATTTATCTTTTGTATGTCAAACATGAAGTTCCAACCTAATTGAGAATAATCACCCAAATCTTGATGTAGTAAAGTTAGAAACCATTTCCAATTTTCCTTGTCTTCTACATCCATAACAACATAAGCTATAGGAAATATTTCATTGTTAGCATCTTGACCAACAACACACAACAAATATCCACCATAATATCCTTTTAAAAAACAACCATCAAGGCTAATTAATGGTCTGCAACCAGCTTTAAACCCTTTCTTGCATGCATCAAGACACACATAAATTCTTTGAAAGATGGGTTGGGAATAGGGTACATGAATGCAATTAATTTTCACTGTGCTTCCTTCATTGCTTGTTGTCTGCTCATCAGCATAATCCCAAATTCTTTCATATTGTTTTTTAATATTTCCTTCAACCATGCTTCTTGCAGCTTTCAAAGCCCTAAACATCATTCACTCTTCTACTTTCACACCATAGTCAACCTTCATATGGGCATGTGCCTCATGATGAGTTAAAGTAGGGTGTACCTTTAACTTCTCAACTAGCTTGTTTGCAACCCATTTCCTATTAGCTTGTGAGTTCTTGAAAACACTTCCAACAACTGTGTTCCTTAATGAAAGTTTTCACTTGAAAGCTTCTTGCAGCTTTGCTCCATGCACAATAAATCTCCCATGGATAGTCTTTTACTTTGCAGCGAGCTTTACATCTTGTAAGGTCATTTTTAATCCACTTTACTTCCCTGCCAAGATTAATTGTGTAGTCCTTAACTGCATCTTTAAAAATAGCTATAGTATCAAATTCCATTCCTAGCTGAAAGTGCACTTGGCCAAAGCCGTTATCAGAATTATATTGAGGAGACTCTAATCTCTTTTTGCCATTATCCTCTTCATCACTACTAGGTATAGACCTCAAAGATTTAGAGTCATAACTATAATGACTAGTGCCAGATGAGTCATCAGCATGCACACCTGAAACAAGTTGGTATGCCATGTACAAGTAATAGTACACCTTCATTTAAATACACATTAATTAAAAATAATAAATATTAACACTTACCTGAAAGATTCCTGACAAAGTCAAGATCACTGTTAACATCATCATCATAATAATCTTCAGATTCATCATCATAACCTTCATCTTCTTCATTGTCATCCTCAAAGTCATCAAAGAATTTAGAAATGTTTTCAGCGACTACATTTTCTTCATTAAGACCAGCATAGTCCAGTGGCATATCATATAAAGGTTCCACTTCATCTGCAGCATTTTTAGAAGTCACACCCTTTACTTCTTGTACATTAGGATGGACATCCTTTGCATATTTTTCAGCAAGCACCTCGTCACCCAGTGGCACATCATCTGTAGATTTTTCAGTGTCCGCCGCCACACCTTGTGGCACACTATGATCCACACTATCTGAACATTTTTCAGCATCCACCTCCTCACATTGTGGCACACTAATATCAACATCCTTTGTGTATTTTTTCAGAACCCTCCTTCTCCCCTATTTTCCCATTGTATTCAACATCCACATCATCCTCAATCACCATCACAATCTCCGGTGTGTCATCAACCGCATGATCAAAATATATGTGAACATCCATCTTTGGATCAACATAAGTTGTGTGCTACACATACCCAACACATCTACATCAGTTTCTAATAGAAGTAACCCTTCCTTAAACCCTCTTCCAGGTACCAAATAGAAAACTTTTTCGAAACTAGGTATATCCACCACATTTTTTTTATAGAGATCCTGAATAACCCAAATGTTCATCAAATCAGTCTTGACTGACTCCTAGTAACATTCTTCCCCATCTAAATACTCCAACACCCCTTCATCATTATAGCCAAAACGACCCTTGTAGCGCAACACAAGGTTAATTTCAGACATTCGAAAAAAATGAAATAGGTGCTAATTTAGTGTTTTTTTTAACGCAACGGGGCACACAAGCAATCATCATGAAGCCATAAACCTACCCCTTTCAACAACTCAAAAAATTTCAAAGTACAAACATAATCGAAAAAGACAATGCATTTACGAAAAATGATGTGTTTACCTTACGAAGCACAATGTTGTTCTTCATAGAACAAAATCGTTACCATCGATAGACACTAAAAGCACAACTGGTTGCATTGCGTTCTCACTGTGCTCTTGTCGCTTTCTTGCCGCGTCGCTCTGGTTGCATCGCTTCTGGCCCATTCTTGCAAGCGGCAACCAGATGAAAGTGTAACTAGCGCTGGGAAGGATGTGCGTCGTGTTCGCGTTTTGGGTCTTGGGTGGTGGGGATGGTGTCACGTTCTGGTCGCATGGTAAACCTCCGCGTTCTCGCAAATGGCCACTGGAGGAAGCACAACCAGTATCGAGAATGGTGTGTGTCGCGACAACAAGGAGAGAGGAGTGGGGTATGGTCTGGGTTGACTTTCAAAAAAGAAGCCAACCAAGAAAGGACTTTTTGTCTGTTTTACACTTTTTAATTTTAATGACAATTTAATCTGCACATGTTATACACTTGTTTTGTCAGGTAGATTGATTTGAACCATGTAAACTACGATTGTTAACGGAAACAAAAGGATTTTAATTCTTGGAACAAATTGTCATGACATTTGATATTTGTGGATTAAATAGATAATTTTCATAGTATAAGAACAAAATTGTTAACGAGTATAAATTATAAGGACTAAATTGGTCATTTTCCAAAAAAAAAAATGGGATAAGTTATGTGAAAGAGTATTTTTGATCTTTCACTGAACATTAATACCATTAACATTGTTATTTAACGAAATGTTAGCTTAGGGTGTCAAAATAATGCATTTTAATGGAGGAGAGGAGAGTGCAATAAGTCCTAACTAGGAGAGATGAGTTCAAATTGCTCTTGAAAATATTACATAGGTATCCTCTTAAATATTACACTAACACTTCTTACAAGAAAAGTAAGAGTAATGGTTATAAAATCGGGAGATGCACGTGTAATTATCTGAAATCTGATGTAATTTGCTCTAAAATATAATTAGTTACATTACAAATGAAAAAAAAATAATAATCTGAAATGATTTACGAACAATTTAATTTTTAATTATTTGTGAAATTGTGAAGTAGTGCGGGAAATAGAAAGAGAAAATATTGAAACGGGAGAAAGTGAAAGAGTCTTCAATCACAACGAAGCGAGCTTGAGTCTTCAAACACAGTTTGTTGTTGATGTTTCTGAGGTGTGAAGGGGCTAGGGGCATGGATGAAGATCAAATAGAAGGTTGTGTGAGTGGGTATTTGAAGCAGAAAGGGTTTACGCAAAACGATGACCAACTTCAACTCACCAACACCGATTCATCTCTCCAACCTGATACTATCAATCGCGGCCTGTACTCTCTCTCTCTTTCTCTCTTTCGTTTCAATTTTCGTACATTTTCGTTTTCTTAATTTAAACCCTTTTGCCTGTGAAAATCATGTATGTTATTGGATTAATGGATGAAAGAAATTAGACATAAACTAGCACAGCGTTAGTGTCACCCGCGAAACGGTGGAGCTATTGTCAATAATCAAAGCATACATTAAATTACTTTTATTTTAGGTGTGTGAGTGTTTTAAGTCTTGCAAAAGAAAAATTGATTTAAACTACGCAAGGTCAAGGTATGATATGGCATGGTTGTTAGATATCTTTGCCCTGAGTTTGTGATTAGAAGTTCATCCTTAGGCTGCCGTATATGGAAAAACATTTGTTGAGAGAGGTAAGTTCCTTGATAATAGATCTTAGCATGTCGAGTGATTAGTCTCCGGCTTTTGGTGGGGATACCTTGGGTTCACCCCCAAAAAGCACTTAAAAGACTTAAACCATGTAAGTGTAAATTGTAGTTTTAAATGATCAATGAAATTGTGCAAATTTCAGTGGGTGCAGTTGCCCACCTTAGTGCCTAACATATGAGTTATGTTTCATATTTTGAAGATTCATTGTCTGTTCTGTAAGAAAAGCATGGGAATTTGTACTGTGATGGTGCATTTTTACTCGATAGAGATTTCCTCCCACACTGCCATGCCTTGCTAATCACTTTGCTCATGTAAGTAAATCTAGAGGATGAACTTCAATGGAAATTTATATTGAATTTTATTGTAAAACATGAAGGATAGGTGTGTGGTTTTACTTTTGTGAATGAGGGAGAAAAAAATTAGTGGTTTTCCCAATATTTTTATGTTTTCAATTGGGAAACAATTTTTTTGTTTTAATTAAGATGATGAAAGAGGGCGAGCTCTAGTGCAGCGGTAAAGTTGTGCCTTGGTGACTTGTTGATCATGGGTTCGAATCCGGAAACAGCCTCTTTGCATATGCAAGGGTAAGGCTGCGTACAACATCCCTCCTCCATACCTTCGCATAGCGAAGAGCCTCTGGACAATGGGGTACGAAGTTTTTTTTTAATTAAGATGATGAAACTGCCAGTTAGCTTGCTAGGCCTATTTGAAGTTATTGGAAAAATCCAAGTCCCCACATCAACTAGAGATTAGGGGCAAGATAAAGTATATGTGGGGGACAACCCTCACCTTACAAGTCGGTTTTGTTGGATTGAGTTAGGCCCTTAACCTACATTCTAAGAAAAGTGTGCTTTTAAACCAGCAAAGGTATCTGTTCTTGACATTTTGAGTGTCTCACAATAAAACTATTGCACAAATATGGTTTTGATTTGGATTGTTCTCCTTCAAAAACATCTAGCAAGCATGTAAGCTGTTGAAGAGGGGGTTTACATGTTTTCATAGAACATAGTCATCAGCTTGCCTAGAGCTTACATTAGGTTACCTTTTCAATTCATGTTATTTGTGGAGTGCCTTTTTTTTTTTAATGAAAACCCTTTATTTTGCAGATTGGAGAGAGGTTCTGCTAGATACCATGATGGGTATGGTAGACTAAGATCGTGGGCATACAGATCACTTGACTCATACAAGGTAACATGCCGTTTGTTTTAAGTTCATTTGTGAAATTGCTGTGTTTCAGTTTTTGTAGTTATTACACATTGTTTGCTTCTTCTTCTTTGCAGCATGAGTTGCTGCGTGTGCTTTATCCACTATTTTTCCATTGCGTCATGGATCTTGTGGCAAAAGGGCATATTCAGGAAGGTATGAAATATTTCTACACCCTAACATTTAATAATAATTTTATTAATATAATTATTTTTATCAGATTTTAAAGCTCCTAATGAGGCCATTAGCGCAACATGCATTTTATGCTTCTGTATAACGATTCATAATTCCATTGGATATTCTCAGCTTGAAACTTTTTCAACACCTTTCGTGAAGACCATGAAATGATGCACTCACGAGACCTTCAAAAGTTAGAACTTGTTCTTTCTCCTACTCATTTGGAGGTTTGTTGCTGTCTAAAATATTGTAAAGTATTTTACTGTTTCTGTGTGTTGTACCACACACATAAAACCTTTATTAATAATCTGTAATGACACATAATTAAGGAAACCCAGTAATGAATTTTAATGAGAGAAATCCCTAATTTTAGCTACACAATCAAATTATATCAAAACGTATATTTGACACTCCCCCTCAAGTTGGAGCATAAATGTCATATGATCCAAGCTTGTTACAAATATCGTCAACTTGAGTGCCCTTGAGAGATTTTGTGAGCATGTCTGCCAGTTGTTCTTTGGAGCTAACAAAATCAGTGGTGATTTCTCTTGAAAGTACCTTCTCTCGCACAAAGTGACAATCAATCTCTATGTGTTTAGTCCACTCATAAAAGACCGGGTTTTAAGCAATGTGGAGAGCAGCTTCATTGTCACATATTAGTCTAGTATCCTAAACGTCTCCAAATTTTATCTGTTTGTAGAAGTTGCCTAAGCCATGTGATCTCGCATGCAGCTGTTATACCATGACATGATACTCAGCTTCGGCACTAGATCTTGCAACGGTTTCTGCTTCTTGCTCCTCCATGAGATAAGTTCCCTCCAATAAGGACACAATATCCAGGAGTGGATCTCGTGTCTAATGGTGATCCTGCCCAATCAGCATTAGAGTAACAAACAATTTTGGCATTGCCTTTGTCTTCATATAGCAATCCATGACCTTGTGCATTCTTGATGTATCGAAGTATGCGCATTGCAGCATTCCAATGACTATCAGTCGGGGCTTTTGGAAACTGACTGAGTAGGCTGACTGCAAAAGTGATGTCTGGTCTAGTGACAATAAGGTAATTAAGTCTGTCCACCAGACGTCGATATCTTCCTGGGTCTTCCAATGGCTCCCCCTGACTTGGGAGAAGCTTCACATTAGGATCCATAGGAGTATCACTAGGACAACAATCAAGCATACCGGTCTCGGTTAAGATATCCAGAGCATACTGCCGTTGGGAAATGGCAATGCCAGAGGAGGATTGGGCAACTTTAATCCCTAAGAAGTATTTGAGCGGACCCATATCTTTAATCTGAAATTGACTGTGGAGATGAGATTTAAGGCAAAGAATACCCGCAGAATCATTGCCAATAATAACAATGTCATCAATATAGACAACAAGGTAGATGCAAAGGTCAGATGGCAAATGGATGAAAAACATTGAGGGATCAGCCTCACAACGGGTCATGCCAAATTGGAGCAAAGCAGAGCTAAAACAGCCAAACCATGCACAAGGAGACTGCTTCAAACTGTAGAGAGAACGGCGAAGGCAACAGACCAATTGGGAGTCACCAACTGTAAAACTTGGAGGCTGATCCATATAGGCTTCTTCTTGCAACTCACCATGCAAGAAGACTTTTTTGATGTCCAGCTAGTGAAGTGGCCAATGCTGAACGGCGGCCATAGCAAGAAAGAGACGAACAAAACCAAATTTGGCCACAGGGGAAAAGGTGTCCCCGTAGTCAAGACCAAAAATCTGAGTGCATCCTTTGGCCACCAAGTGAGCTTTATAGTGATCAGTACTGCCATCTAGACCGACCTTCGCTGTATAAACCCAACGACAACCGACAGTGGTCTTGCTAGTAGGTAAAGGGACAAGTTCCCAAGTGCTGCTGGCGTCTAAGGAAGCCATTTCCTCCAACATCGCCTGTTGCCATTATGGATCAGTCATAGCTTCACCTGTAGACTTAGGGATAGACACAGAATTTTACTGTTTCTGTGTGTTGTACCACACACATAAAACCTTTATTTATAATCTGTAATGATACATAATTAAGGAGACCCAATAATGAATTAGTGTTGTTAAAAAGCGGCCATGGCGGCGCCATGGCAGAAAGGCGTCGCGGTTTTTTGAAAAAAGCGGCTGGGGAGGATATGTGCTAAAAGAGAAAATTAAAAGACTCAAGGGAAGTATTAAGACCTGGAATAGAGAGCAATTTGGTGACCCTTTCAAGAAGTACAAGAAGATTGAGGAAGAGTTAAACCAGTTGGAAGCGGACACAACTGACAGACATCTACAGCCCCAAGAACTGTTGACCAGGAGGAAGTTGCAGGAAGAATTATGGGTAGCGGCTCTTTCACACAAGTCCTTAATGAGGCAGAAAGCGAGGTTGAGATGGATTAAAGAGGGTGATTGTAATTCCAGGTACTTCCATTTGTTGATCAATTCGAGCCGCAAAAATAACTGCTTAAACGGAGTGATGATAGACGGCTCATGGATTGAAGAGCCATCAGCAGTAAAAGAGGCAGTGAGGATGTTCTTTATGAATCGTTTTCAAGAATCTGACTATAACAGACTGCGTCTGGATGGGATATGCTTTAGGACCATTGATTGACAGCAAAATGATATTCTTGTGGAGAGATTTCAGGAGGACGATGATAGGACCCAACCAGTTGCAGGAATGCCACATGAGCAGTTGATTCATCATTAGTCAAATGGGCCCAAGGTTTGGAAGGTGTATGCCAGAAAGGGCAAAAAGGGAAATAGTGGCTAGTTTGTTACTAGTGGATGACGTGTCCAGGAATGAAAGAGAGAGGATCTGATTTTTCTTCGTTTTAAGGATGTAGTGGGAGGGGAAAAGGGCATCTGGGATTGGAGGAATATTCTAGAATGTATAGGAGGCTCTAGCTTCCTATTAGGAGCCTTCAGATCTAGGGATTGTTATTCCCTCTTCTGTATTTGCTTTCAACTGATTAGAATTAATAAAGCTTTCATTCCTTATTACTACCCATTTTTCTGTGTTTCCTGTTTTCTGCATTTCTGGTACGTAACAAATTGGTCTGACCTGCCGGATACGGTCGACAACTGAGCCAGTGAATGCCACCTAAGAAGGTGACGTTGCTAGCATTCACGAAGATGGAAGCTAGGGTTGAAGCGTTAGAGACTGAGATCTCAGAAGTGCGATCCGCTCTCGTCAAGGTGCAGAAGTCGGTGACGACAAACCACACTAATTTGATAGCAATGTTGGAGAAATGCTTGGGTAAGTCGTTGCTGGTTGATGAAGGGGATGTGAGCTTCTCTTTTAACGGCTCGCCGGCGGTGACAAAAAAGAGGGACCCACATAGTACTGTTGTCAACAACCTTTGTGGAGTTGCATTGACGGAATTTCGTCAGTCCGTTAAGAAGGTTGAACTTCCGGCCTTTGACGGTGAGGATCCGGCGGAGTGGATTTCACGAGCCGAAGTATATTTTCGCGTTTAGGACACGACACCGAAGGTGAAGGTGAGTTTGGCGCAGTTGAGTATGGAAGGACCAACGATTCACTTCTTTAACTCTCTCATCGCAGTGGAAGAGAATTTGACATGGGATCGGTTGAAGGAGGCATTGTTAGGTAGGTATGGTGGTCACGGAGAAGGAGACATTTACGAACAATTAACAGAGTTGAAACAAGAAGGGACGGTGGAAGAGTATATCACTGAGTTTGAGTATTTAACTGCTCAAATACCCAAACTCCCTGAGAAACAATTTCTGGGTTATTTTTTACATGGGCTGAAAGAGGAGATATGCGGAAAGGTTCGGAGTTTAGCCGCCATGGGTGAGATAAATCGAACCAAAATTTTGCAAGTAACGAGAGCGGTGGAGAAAGAAGTCAAGGGAGGTGGACTGGGCTACAATCGTGGGCCTAGAGCGGGTAGTGGATCTTTCCGAACCGGGTCAAGAAGAAATGGGTCTGATTGGGTCATGGTGAAAGGGACAGAAGTTGAATCAAGTAGGGGTGCAAAAAGTGGAGCTAATGGGCCATGAAGTGATAACCCGGCCCAAGGTGATAGGAGAAGGAGTGGGCCTCGTCAAAGAGGGTTTACTCACTTGTCTTACAATGAGTTGATGGAGAGAAAACAAAAGGGGCTGTGTTTCAAATGTGGGGGTCCTTTCCATCCCATGCACCAATGTCCCGAAAAACAATTGAGAGTTTTGGTTGTGGATGACGAGGAGGATGGAGAGGAAGAGGCCAAAATATTGGCGGTGGAGGTAGAAGACACTGAAGACGAAGAGAAGGGAGAATTCAGTGTGCTTAACCTGCATCACATAGCACATGAGACTCCTCACACGATCAAGTTCCAAGGTCACATTAGGGGAGTAGAGGTGTTAATTTTGGTGGATAGTGGGGCTACACAACTTCATTTCTCGAAAATTGGTGCATCAAATGGAGTGGCCAGTGGAAGCTACTCCCCAAATGAAGGTTAAGTTGGGAGATGGGTTCCAAACCGCAACACAAGGTGTGTGTGAAGGGTTGGAAATGTATATTGGTGATTTTAAGTTGAACCCGGATATGCATTTGTTTGAGTTGGGAGGAATTGATGTTGTTTTGGGCATTGAATGGCTTAATACTTTGGGAGATATGATTGTAAATTGGAAGCGACAAACAATGAGTTTTTGGAAAGAAAAAAAGTGGGTGACATTAAGAGGAAACGAGGGATGTAAAGAGTCAATAATAGCGCTACAGAGCATTTTGAACAAGCCCAAGCCCAATATGCTAGGAGTGTTGTGGGAGGCAGAGAAGGTAGAGCCTGTGGAAGCCCAAAATCCAGAATTAACAAAGGTGGAACAAGCAGAGTTGGAGGAAATGTTGAGTAAGTACGCACAAGTCTTTCAAGAACCGTCGGGGTTACCACCAAGAAGGAAAATGGAGTATGCGATCAATATTGTGGAAGGCCAAGGAGCTGTGAACGTGAGGCCTTACCGTTATCCCCATCACCATAAGAATGAAATCGAGAAACAAGTCAAAGAGATGCTGTCTACAGGGATTATACGCCATAGCACCAGCTCATTTTCAAGCCCTGTCATATTAGTTAAGAAGAAGGACAACACATGGAGGATGTGTATTGACTATCGAGCCCTCAATAAGGTCAGAGTCCCTGACAAATTTCCCATTCCGGTTATCGAGGAGCTATTAGATGAGTTGAATGGAGCTAAGTTTTATTCCAAACTGGATTTAAAGTCCGGTTACCACCAAGTTAGAGTAAAGGAATCTGATGTCCATAAGACAGCATTTAGGACGCATGAGGGACATTATGAGTTTCTTGTGATGCCCTTTGGACTCATGAATGCCCCTTCAACTTTCCAAAGTCTGATGAACCATGTTTTTCGGCCCCTATTGAGAAAACATGTTTTGGTTTTTTTTTTATGATATACTCGTCTACAGTAAGGATTGGAAAACTCATTTGTTGCACTTGGAAGAGGTGTTGAGTCTACTGTCCACCCACAGTCTAGTCGCCAATAGAAAGAAGTGTCACTTTGCTCAAAGGGCAGTAGAGTATTTGGGGCATTTAATAACAGAAGAGGGAGTTGCTGTAGACCCTAGTAAAGTGGCCAGTGTGATTAAGTGGCCACAGCCTAAGAATGTCAAGGGGGTTAGAGGATTCTTGGGCCTCACAGGGTACTATAGAAGATTCATAAAAGATTATGGGAAAGTTGCGAGACCGCTAACTGAGCTTACCAAGAAGGACAATTTTAAATGGGGAGAGGAAGCTCAACAATCTTTTGAAGCTTTGAAGGAAAAACTCACTACAGCACCTATTCTTGCTCTGCCTGATTTTTCTAAAAATTTTGTGATTGAATGTGATGCGTCGGGAGGAGGTGTAGGAGCAATACTGATGCAAGACAAGAGACCCATAGCCTATTTTAGCAAGGCCCTGGGAACACGGAATTTGGTTAAATCTACTTATGAAAAGGAGTTAATGGCGGTTGTGCTAGCCATACAACATTGGAGACCCTATCTTTTGGGGAGGAAGTTTGTAGTATCCACTGATCAAAAGAGTCTGAAACAACTGTTGCAACAGAGGGTGATTAATGCTGATCAGCAAAACTGGGCTGCCAAGTTGTTGGGGTATGATTTTGAGATTGTGTATAAACAAGGGAGATTGAACAGGGGGGCAGACGCGTTGTCCAGAATTAACGAGGGGCTGGAGTTAAACACTATTAATTCTTATGTGAAATGGACGCAAGAAGAACAAGTGCGGGCAGAAAATAAGCAAGATGAGAAGTTACAGAGAATAACGAAGGAAGTGCAGGAAGATCCCATTCTTTGGCCTGGATATGAGTATTGACAGGGTGTATTACTATATGAAGGCAGGTTGGTAATTTCAAACAAGTCTAAATTAATTCCTACACTGTTAGAAGAATTTCATTCTTCCCCACATGGAGGACACTCTGGGTTTTACAAAACCTACAGAAGGCTTGCCGCGAATGTATACTGGGTGGGCATGAAAAGGACCATTCAAGAGTTTGTGAAGGGCTGTGACACCTGTCAGAGGCAGAAATATATGGCATCATCCCCAGGGGGTCTACTCCAGCCTTTACCAATTCCCGCGCAAGTATGGGAAGATATCTCTATAGACTTCATTACAGGCTTGCCCAAATCAAAGGGGTATGAAGCTATCCTGGTAGTGGTAGACAGGTTATCTAAATATTCCCATTTTATACCACTTAGGCATCCTTATACTGCAAGGAGCGTTGCTGATGTGTTTTGTAAAGAGATAATTAGGCTTCATGGAGTACCACTGTCTATAGTGAGTGATCGAGACCCCATATTTATGAGTAGTTTTTGGAAGGAATTGTTCAAAATGCAGGGGACAAAGCTCAAAATGAGTACTGCATATCACCCTGAATCTGATGGGCAGACAGAGGTAGTAAATAGGTGCCTAGAAACCTATTTAAGGTGTTTCATTTCAGACCAGCCTAAGACTTGGATGTCATGGGTACATTGGGCTGAGTATTGGTTTAACACCACATTCCATGCCGCCACAGAGAAGACACCTTTCGAGATAGTATATGGGAGGCCCCCACCGGTGTTGACCAGATGGTTGCAGGGTGAAACTAGAGTGGAAGCTGTGCAGAGGGATTTGCTGGACAGGGACGAGGCTCTGAGACAGTTGAAGAGTCAACTGTTAAGAGCGCAAGACAGAATGAGGAATCAAGCTGATAAAAGGCGTGTGGATAGGAGTTTTGTGTGTGGAGAATGGGTGTTTGTCAAGCTTAGAGCACATAGACAAAAGTCTGTGGTGTCCAGAATTAATGCCAAGTTAGCTGCTAGATATTATGGCCCATACCCTATTATAGAGAAGATAGGGGCAGTTGCATACAGGCTAAAATTACCAGAGGGGTCCAGAGTGCACCCTGTTTTCCATGTGACTTTGTTGAAGAAGGCTGTGGGGAGATATCAGGAGAAAGAAGAACTACCGGACCTGTTGGAAGAACACATTGAGATGTATGAACCAGAGGCAGTGTTGGCAGCCAGGAAAGTGAAACAGCAAGGGGAAGAAGTCAAACAGGTTCTAATTCATTGGAAGGGCAAAACTGTGGAGGAAGCAACATGGGAAGATGAGATTATGATCATAAGCCAATTTCCAAAGTTTGGCCTTGAGGACAAGGCCACATCAGAAGAAGGGGGTATTGATAGGACCCAGCCAGCTGCAGGAATGCCACATGAGCAGTTGATTCATCATGAGTCAAATGGGCCTAAGGTTTGGAAGGTGTATGTCAGAAAGGGCAAAAAGGGAAATAGTGGCTAGTTTGTTACTAGTGGATGACGTGTCCAGGAATGAAAGAGAGAGGATCTGATTTTTCTTCGTTTTAAGGATGTAGTGGGAGGGGGAAAAGGGCATATGGGATTGGAGGAATATTCTAGAATGTATAGGAGGCTCTAGCTTCCTATTAGGAGCCTTCAGATCTAGGGATTGTTATTCCCTCTTCTGTATTTGCTTTCAACTGATTAGAATTAATAAAGCTTTCATTCCTTATTACTACCCATTTTTCTGTGTTTCCTGTTTTCTGCATTTCTGGTACGTAACAGACGAGGTAAAAAGGGCGGTTTGGGATTGCGGGAGTGAAAAAAGTCCAGGTTTAAATGGTTTCAACTTTAAATTTATCAAGCAGTTTTGGCATATTCTCAAACCCGATTTCCTCCGATTTTTGGATGAATTCTGTGTTAATGGGATTTTTCCTAGGGGCTCTAATGCATCTTTCATTGCCTCAATTTCTAAGGTAGCGGATCCACTTCTGTTGAACGACTATAGACCTATCTCATTGATCGGTTGCATGTACAAGATAGTAGCTAAAATACTAGCCAACAGATTGAAGAAGGTCATGCACCTCATCATAGATGAAAGATAGTCAACATTTTTAGAAGGTAGGCACATGCTACACAGCGTGTTAATTGCAAACGAGGTGGTTGATGAAGCTAAAAGGAGTCAGAAGCCATGTATTGTGTTTAAGGTTGACTATGAGAAGGCATATGATTTCGTCTCTTGGGACTTCTTGATCTATATGCTAAGAAGAATGAGATTCTGCACCAGATGGATCCAATGGATAGAGGGATGTCTAAAATCTGCATCCATTTCAGTACTGATAAATGGCAGCCCCTCATCTGAGTTCTCCCCCCAAAAGGGGCTCAGGCAAGGGGATCCCCTAGCACCGCTCCTCTTCAATATTGTTGCTGAAGCCATAACTGGCATGATGTCACAAGCAGTGGGTAAAGGCATATTCAGGGGTTTCTTGGTTGGTCGGAACAAAGTGGAAATCAATGTTCTTCAGTATGCAGATGACATAATCTTCTTTGGCGAGGCTTCTATGCAGAATGTCAAAGCAATCAAGGCAATTCTGAGGACCTTTGAACTTGTCTCAGGCCTCAAGATTAATTTCACTAAAAGCAGTTTTGGAGCTTTGGGCATGTCGGATCAGTGGAAGATTGAGGCTGCCAATTATCTCAACTGTAGCCTGATGTCCTTTCCTTTCACTTACCTTGGTGTTCCTATTGGAGCAAATCCAAGGAGATGTCAGACATGGGACCCTATCATTAACAAGTGTGAGAGAAAACTAGTGAAGTGGAAGCAAAGACACCTGTCTTTTGGGGGGAGAGTCACACTCATACGGTCCGTATTAACATCCATTCCCATTTATTTCTTTTCTTTTTTCAGGGTTCCTAAAAAGGTGGAGGACAAGCTAGTGCGATTACGGAGGAGATTCCTATGGGTGGGGCACATGATCAAACCAAGATAGCTTGGGTCAACTGGGATACAGTGTGCCTCCCAAAAGAGAAAGGGGGTTTAGGGATCAGGGATATTAGCACGTTCAACCTCGCACTGCTTGGCAAATGGAAATGGAATCTGTTCAAGCATCAGAGGAAAATGTGGGCCAGGATACTGGAGTCTAAGTATGGCGGTTGGAGGAGCCTGAATGAAGCACCCTGAGTTCATAGTGAGTCCATATGGTGGCAGGATCTAAAGCTGGTATTTCACCATCCGCAACATGGTCCTGTATTGGATAATGCAAAGTTGTGGAGGGTCAGATGTGGTGATAAATTCATGTTCTGGGAGGACAATTGGATGGGAGGAGCCGGTCCCTTACTAGCCAAATACCCGAGGCTGTATGCTATTTCCTGCCAGCAAAATCACATCATCCAGCAGATGGGAATGTACAGGGATATAGGGTGGGAGTGGGACTTCAGATGGAGGCAATCATTGTTCGAGAGCGAGATAGATATGACTGACTCATTCCTAAGAGATGTCGAATGCTGCATTATTCAACCCCAGAACAGTGATCAGTGGGTGTGGCTGGCAGATACGGCTGGTCAATATTCAGCCAAAAGTGCTTATAGTGTGCTGAGGGGGGAGTCACCCGAGGAGGTCCAAGTTGAAGCTTTTCAGGAATTGTGGAAATTGAAGGCCCCAAACAAAATCTCAGCTTTTGCATGGAGGCTATTAAACGATAGGTTACTGACAAGAGCAAACTTGACATGGCGACAAATTGATCTAGAGGACAATACTTGTCCTTTTTGTAGCAGCATGGAGGAGAGCGCTGGTCACTTGTTTTTCCACTGCAGAAAATTTCTCCCTGTTTGGTGTTTGGTGGGAATCGCTGTCTTGGGTTAACATCAAGGGAGCTTTCCCTTTTAATCAAAAACAACATTTCCTCCAACATGTATCTGCAGTGGCAGGGGGTACAAGAGCTAACAGATGGAAGTGGTGGTGGTTAGCGTTTACTTGGACTATATGGAAGCAAAGAAACAGCATCATTTTCTCAAATGAAACCTTTAATGCCAACAAAATGCTGGATGATGCGCTTTTCCTACTATGGACATGGCTCAGGAACTTGGAGAATGATTTTATCACACACTACAATCACTGGTCTAGCAATCTTAGCATAGTTTTCATTGAGTAGACATGGATACGCTACTAATCCTACACATCAGTCTTCCACATGTAGACTGAAATTGATTTATAGTAATAGTAATACTTTACAGAGTATGCTGCGGATACTACTATTTGTAGCATAAAACTGTAACTTGTAACTTTCGGTACCTCTGGTACTTATTCATTATATATAAAGTATCTTTTGCTGATAAAAAAAAAACAATGATGAAACGAGAGGGAAAGAAATCAGCACTCTAATAAAGAGCAACTACTCCATTTCCAATTCCAATCTTAAAAAACCCTTTGAAGAGTCCATCAGCAGAAAGTCGCAACAAAGCTAAAAGACAAATCTATCCCATAAAAATTGTAGAGGAATAAAGTTATTGATGTTAACTTTTCTTTTCATCCTACTCTATCTTGATATATTGAAAGTTAAGATTTTGTAAGATCTGTTGGCTTTTGACATTTTCATATCAGTAAGCAGAATATATGTTCATGTAAATTTACGTATTGGATAGACTGTGGGAGATATCATCAATGATTTTTTTTCCAAGTTGTTCCAAGACTATTATGGCCAATAGAAAATTTGACTGCTTACACAGAAATTATGGATTTCTTTGGTTAGGTTAATTTGTGAGGGGAGGAAAGAGGAATCTCATTTTTGAAGGAGAGCTGAGGATTTCCTGAGACTTATATAAATAAAAGAGAATATGACCAAATGGTGTAAGGGAATTATTTTATAGTATTCATCTACTATATGATTTGTTTGAGGAGATTTTATATATTTTTGTGTTAATCCTCTGAATGTAAGTATAAGTGAATTAGGAAGCAAGAAATGTAAAGAAAAGAGAAGTGCGAGGGAAGATAACCCAAGAACTGTTTGGCAACGTAATGCTTAATTCAGCAAAACCAAGCCTTTTGCTGCTAGTAGAGTCATTTACATGGATTAAATGACGTCACAATGTTCTGTCGTAAAGTATGTCTATAGACAAACTACTGACCTCTAAATCCTTAATGGTTTTGCTTGCCTGTTGGGAGGGGTCCATAATTGTGTTGATCTGTTTTTCTCATTCTCCTTCTACTCTTATCTGTAGATGGATTATTAGTATTATTTTTTAAATTATGTGTACGTAAAGAATATTTTCTGTTCTACAATTTATATTATGTAATGTTGACCTATTCTTCTGTCTTGCTTAGTGTGTGCAGTGGCATTCCAACTGCAACCACATTGCTACTGGCTCCAGTGACTAAACAGTTCGACTATGGGATGTGCAGAGTGGGGAATGTGTTTGGGTTTTCATTGGTCACAGGAGTATGATTTTATCTTTGGCAATGTCTCCTGATGGCCTCAATTTGGCATCTGGTGATGAAGACGGCACAATCATGATTTGGGACCTCTCTAGTGGCTGTTGCATCACGCCTTTAGTTGGTCACACCTCATGTGTCTGGTCACTCACTTTCAGGTGATCCCTACAAACAACCCCACTCAACTTTTCAACTTGATCATATAAAGGAAATCAAAGGTATTTAAGGTTGCTATCAACTTAACATTACTGCTGTTCTGTATTGTTGGATGTGTCAGTTGTGAAGGTTCTCTTCTAGCATCTGGATCCGCGGATTGCACTGTCAAGTTTGGGGATGTAACTACAGGTATAAAAGTTCCAAGGAATGAAGAAAAGTAAGCGGTTTATCTTACATGAAAACATACAACTATCTTGTTAGGTATTGTCTTTTCAAGGAGTGCTAGAAACACACTTTTTCAAACACTCTGATTAAAATTTATTGAAAGCTACAAAATCAGGAAAAAGAATCATTAGGTATAATGTAAGGCCCATAGACTTGTCATTTTTAATAAATTTTAACCAATAAGAGAGTGCTCCTAGCATTTTTCTTGTGTTTTCTCACGGAGAAACTAACATGTAATTTTCACATCATTAGAAGTGGGAATACTAACAGACTCAGATCATCGAAAAGCCTGCCTACCAAATCTGCTTCAGTTTACTCTCTCCAGGTAAATTCACTGATTATCTATTTTTGGTTTCATTTTTATCCATTGCTAGCCTTGATTGAACTATATGAGGATTTAATAATTATGTTATTTTGTGTTGTGTTGTGGAGCAGTTTTCTAGAAGGAATCTTCTTTTTGCAGCTGGAGCTATTGCAAAAAGTGGCTGATAGTGTGTCTTCAAATTTCAAAGTGACAATTCTGACTTGAAAACCAAAACTAATGCTGTGTTATACAGTTTCATTTGTAAATTTATTTAGAGTAAATTGAATTGAAATATACCGTCGGCAAGTTTTGTAATTTATTGTAAAATTATTCAGAGATCGGAGGAATTACTTTCTATTCAAGGTTTATTCTCATTTGTTTCTTTAAATTCTCTTATGTGACTTTTATATTCTACTATTGCCCCAAGGCCAAGCGTTGAATCATTAAATGCTAATAGGTAGATCCAAAAGCAGATATTGGTTTGCCTTGGATTTTTAAAATATAGCTCCCATTATAGCAACATAGAATGATACTGTGTTTATGATTAGTTCATATACTAAAATAAGTTCACTATGGTCGCCCACTGGCAATCATTTATGCCAGTTAAAATGTTTTCAGCATACGCAATAGCAACTTAATGTGAAATAATATTCACACATCGATTGAGATTTATTTTCATACATGATGTATTTCGTGAGGTCATCTGTACCATTTGATGCCATAGGATTTTATCAACTAAATTTACGGTTTTGCTCAGAAAATTTATTATTTTTTCATTATATTGTCTTATGGAACTTGAGTTTAATTATTTTTCTCACCATGATCATGGAAGCTTCAGAAAGGTGATATAACTTATATGGTCATGTTTAGCTAAAGTTTTTATGCACTTAATTTTTATGGAAGTTATTTTCATTTAACTTTTCTAAAAGTTAACAGTGTATAAATTTAGTTTATGAAGAAATTTAATGTGTTTTATCTTTTTTCTCTTCTATAAATATTTATGCCGAAGTTTATTTAAATAAGGTTTATATACAGATTCCCAAGAAACTAAAAAAATATTTTAATTTAACTATAAATTTATTGTAAAAAACTATAAAATTAATCGTAAAAGAAATCATTAGCTACAACATTACATGAAAATAAACTGAGCTTTTGTTTCAGATGCCCAAGATCTATCATCCGTTACCAACAATTATTGCATCCATCGTAGGGCCACATTGGATGCAAAACAGATTTTTACTGTAGTAAAAGTATATGTTGTGATTAGAGTCATTCTGAAAAATTTGATATTAAGACACCATAAAACTACAATAATTCACCACCACTCCTAGGTAAGAGTGCCATTAGAGGATCATTAATAAAAAACATCGAACCATGTTGTAGTTTAATAAAACAAGGGACATGAGTGCTTTATGTCAGGTGTCAAGGAAGCGTGTTTGATTAAGGGAATCACTAAACCTCGCATGCATTTTAATGTGCGTTAGGTATCTTTAGTCTTAAAACCTACCGAGTGTGCTTAAGAAATACCCGATTATCAAAAAAATAATGATAACAAGCCAAAAATATTTCATTAGTATTGAAATTCATTTTGTCCTTAGTTAAATGTTATTAAGTGTTAAAAGTTAAACTCTCCTCCCCAGATAACCAAACAAACCTCCAAGCTCCAATATAATAATATTTAACCAACACTTCCACACATCAATTACCACTTACTTTCATTAAGTATTTCCCAATATCTATTAAGATGTATTAATAAGTAATAATCTCGTTTAGTTAATTTTAAAATTGCAACAAAGGAGTGGGTTAACATCACCAGATTCAAATAATATAAAAAAATATTAATAATACTCTTTTAAATATATTCTATATTATTGATTAAAATTTATTGAGAATCATGAAATTATATAAATTCCACTCATTTAATGAATTTCATAATTTTGTAATTTGAAATAATTTTTTACAAATAAAATTAAAGCATTTAAAGTCTTCTATTTTGTAAAAAAAAAGCGTATTAAAGAGCATGATATTAATATTCTTCCAATCTAGAACAATTAAAGCTGATACCTTATACCAGCTATAATAATGACATGAGCGTTGCAACCACATTCAACGGCAAAATTTGGCATTCTGAGAGACTAAAAAGCTAAAGCAACAATCGGTTAATCTCCCTATTTTGGGCCTTCTTATTTGACATTAAAATAAGGATAAATAGTTATTTTTGTTCTTAAATATGTAATGCATTTACAAATTCATCTTCAAAAGATGAAAATTCAAATTTTAGTCTCCAAAAGTAAAAAAAATACGACAAATTCATTTATTCATTAACTTTCGTTCGTTACCGTTAATGTAAGAACCTATGTAACTACAAAGAGGAAAATGTCACAAAAATGATTACCAACATGACTGCTGAATAGATTGAACTAAAATGTCATTAAATTTCTATTGGACTAATTTGTCAGACCTCAAATTTCATTTCATTTAAGGGTAAAATATAATTTAATCTTCATCTTCTTTCCCTTTTTTTAATCCTTCCTAGCATAACATTACAATAAACACTTAAAAAATAGAAAAGTAAACATAAGTTAAAACAAATATTATCATAATAAGCATAATTTTCATTAATAAACATAATCTGTCTATTGTTATGAAATTTTTAATGTGACAATATTTTATCCAAAATATGAGACTTAAATAAAAATGTACAACTACTAAGTTAATCCTTACAAAAATAATATCCAACTTGATTTTGTTACTGCCTAATGTTATCATAATAGAAATTTTTCAAAATAAACATTCTACTAGTGTACCACAATAAACATTGTAACAATATACCAATCATTACAAATTTTTCAATCACAAAATCTGGGATCAATTAAATTATATTTTACCCTTAAATAAAATGAAATTTAGAGTTTAACAAATTAGTCTAATGAAAGCTTACTGATATTTTGATCCAATGAAAACTTAGTGACATTTTGGTCCAATCTATTCAACAGTTATGTTGACAATCATTTTTGTGACATTTTCGTCCCCCTGTTACGTAAGCTCTTTCATCAATAGTAACGAGCGAAAGTTAATGAATGGATGGATTTGTCACACTTTTTTTACTTTCAGGAACTAAAATTTGAATTTCCATTTTCGGGGACAAATTTGTTATCGATCTACACATTCAGGGACGAAAATGACTATTTACTCTTAAAATAATTTCCCTCATATAGGACAAATCTATTTTGAGTAAAGTAATACCTTGAATTATAACTTCTTGTTTAAATATCATGGATCGAACCCTAAACCTTAGTTAAAGAATCCAAGTGTCGTGCCACTTGTGACATCATATATAAAACCCTTTAAATGCATGTGAAAAGAATACAAAATGTTCCATCAAATAAAAATTGTTTATCCATGAACCCTTTAAATACTAGTTCGATTAAATTAAATACTAGAACTAGTATTTAATTTTATCACATTCAATTAAATACTTGCTCAAGCCACCTATTGACGCTCAATAACTACAAAATATCTCTCCAAAAGTTTGACTTAGTGGCCTCTATGCATGGATGCATTCATTCTCTTACTAAAGTCCAAATTATGGCCATAAAAAGCCTTTATGGATGAGAAGTATTTAGGATAAAAAGGTTACCTTTTCTATATTTTTTTATATTATTCTTAAATTAAAATTAAAATTTTCGTCATAAAATATTCATAATAAAAAGTTTACATTAAAAGTCATCATATGTTATTGAAATAAAACTCGAATATTAATTTTAAAATAGCACCCAAAATACCAATAGAAATGCAATAAGTCTTGTCCTTAAAACAATGTTCAACACCTAAACCTTTCCCTAAGAATATAGCAAAGAGTCTTATATCACTAAGTAAGATTGGTTACATATATAGATTACACAAAAACATTCAACTAAGTTAAATACTGAAGTTTAATTCAGGGATGTTATTTACCTGAACTCCCCTTAAGAACTTTCTCTAATGTGCCTCTTGATCTCCTTCACCTCTACCCAAAACTAATATCATGCAATTTACTATTCTCAATATCAGTGCCTCTCGATGCCTTCTTTATTTGTATCCAAATCACTTTAGTTGATTTTTTGTAATCTTTTCCTCATTTCCTCATTTGGTGTTACCGATTTCTCCTCACATGTAATCCTTTTGTATGTTGTCTTTTCTCGAGTAGCCTCATCCATTTTAATATTGGTGTTACTCCCTCTTTTTTCCTCTTGTGCCTTTAAAACCGAAATAAGAAAGGAGGTTTTAGGCCTTCTGCAGTAGCCTAAATAAAACTCCCCAATATAACAAACATGCATGCCTACACATACAAATATAGTCAAATTATGATTACAACCATAGCCATTATTATTGGAATTTGGAATACCTTAACAACAAAAATTGTCTAAATTGATCATAAATTGGACATCAACTTTCAAGTGCAGCACATTATCTAATTGCTCAAAATCTAACACCTGAAAACATCACAAAAGTTTTGCAGTATGACACGGTTCTAAGACTAACTAGCAGAATCTTCCACGGCTCACTAGCACATATATCGAGTAGGAGCTTTAAACAAAACCCAAAATATAACATAATTAAGAAGACCACACCACAAGCCAGACACAATTGCTTAATAATCCAGCAAGAAATTGATCAAAACAAACAAAATCTATTAATGTGAAGAAGAAAAAAGAAGCAAATTAAGAAACAGACCACCTAATCCTATACCAAGAAGCAACAATTTTCGCTTATGACATAGCAGTATAACTAAGACAGATTAATACACACTATTCATCCCCAAAATTTTCAAGAAACTGACTATATGAAAGATGCAAATATACTGTGTAGATTGCATACAAGCAGACTAATAATTAATCAAGTAAAACATAAGCTATTAGCAAGAAAGAGTATAAAAGACTAATTTTCAGACACAATTTTAAGAGAAATTCCTTAATAAAGATCAAACTGCAATTTAGAAGTTTTTTTATATCAATATAAAAAGTAAAAATGTCTTGCATTACCAAATATACTTAATATCTGAGTAGAAGTTATATATATGCTTTCAAATAAATTAATATACTCATCAACCAAATTAATGTACAATATCATATGTAAAATTATAGAACATATTGAAAGGTTTCCAGTGCATTCACTAGGGTAAAACCCCTGGAATAAAAGGTGAAGATGAATTTGCTATCCAGACTCAAATTCACATGTGTATTCATTTATGTTTAAATTCTTCTTTGTTGGAGTATTTCTATGCATAACAAAAAGTTGTGATGAATGACTTATTATTATAAATCTTATTTTTATTATTATTTGATATGGCCTCCTCACGTTCATTTGATCAGCTGCCTCATCTTGTCACTACCTCAACTAAAGGAAACTTCTGATGTTGCTGGCTAGACCGAGCTTTTACCTAATGACAGCAATACCAAGGATAAAAATTATAGAACATCACTCATCATGCAGTCACAACACCTCAGTTGCAGTGTTTGCTGAAAATCGGTTAACTTCATTTAGACATGTACAAACAAGACGACTAGAAGCATCAATGAGAAGAGTAAATTATGGTTTTAATTAGGCCTGTAAAAAAAAGGGACAAGGTGACAAATTAAAGGACATCAGAAGAAACTGTTAAGAAAAACCTTATAGTGAATATTAATATCTTTAAAGATATGGTCTATAATTAAGCCTAAAGACATTAGGTGATCCATGAAACTGAGCTCACTTAGTGGATAAGACTTTTGTTGCTGTTATTGTTTAGATATATTATAAAAGCATTATATATGATTGTAAATATATATAGTTACATCAGTATAAAAAAATCATAGATAATTCTTCAGAACATAATTAAGATATTGAGATTTGAAACATTGATGAAAAGGAAAATATGTCAAACTTCTCCTACATCAACAAGCCTTTCATCAAAATTACGGTTGTGATTGATGCATAACAACAGATGATCACAAGAGTCATAACCTAAAATTAATAATTTCAAAATTCAAAAGGTTATTACTTTCTGGATTACAAACTAAAACCAATCACAAACAATTATTAACACAATATACACAACTAATTAATACAATTGTATTTGGTATATTAATTGATAACATAATAAGCAATTAGGCAAAGAAATAGAGCCTTTAAATTTTGTTGATTGGGAATTGACATGAACTTAATTTAGATGTGAATAAAATAGTGAAAATCAGGAGCACAGCGCGCATTTCCAGGTTGATGGCAGAAAAACATGCATAAAATTAAGCAACGAACATTCTGAATTGTGAAGAAGTGACATTCATTCATTTCAGAAATTTTACTAATTAAGAATAATTAATAGAACAAAATAGTACTGAACTAGATTTCTCAAAAACTGAACCTATAATATAACTACTGCAATCATTAATGAAATTATATTGACCACAACCAACAAAAAGTACTCAATAATTTCCAATGCACACACCATTTACTATATATTGTAGATGTTGTCTTTGTGCTGACTGCTGACCGGAGTATGTATATTCATATTATCATAATCAAAAGATAACTATAAAATACAACTGCAAAAGATTGCTGATACATTACAGATAAAGGTGCAATGCAAGAAAAAGTAATTACAGAAAAAATATAACAAAAATAGTCTTGCATCATTTAACGACTTTGACTGCTAATCTCTTTATCTATCAAGAAAGTGCATGAACAAAATAGAAATATAGACCATCAATAAAAGTATAATATAAAAGTTGCATGAATTAGTCAGTTACCTTAACAACATCAATAGACTCTGCTCCATTCATTGTCCAGCATTTTAAATTAATTCTTCCAAGGCTTTTAGTATTAACATGATCAATGTCCAATAAATTCAATCAACTTAAAATCATGAGATAATTGATGAATTCACTCTTTAAAACAGCAGTAACGTATTGTTAAATACTAATGTTAGTAGCTAACTACTACCCGTCTACCATTTGTATTTTAGTAATATATCAAACTGAATTTTTATAACTAACACAAGAACACCTAAAAATAAGGTGATAACTACTGAGCAAAGATTCTTTTGGACTGCTTACAGAACATTTTCAATGACAAATTAAAGCTTCCCGTATGATATAGACACTGTAAACATGCCAGTACTCATCCAATATGATGATAGAAGAAATTATAACAAGTATAGAATTCACAGTTATAAGATAGGAGTTATGCTAGTGTCCTTAATTATATCAACCAACAAATACTTGAAATTTAATTTCTTAATCCAAATTACATACTGCTGATTATAAGAAAAACACAAAGCTACCAAAATTATTATTATTTTTCAATATCACATGTACTACACTAAAGCTCATAATGTACTACGAAATTAAAATTCCAGTCAATGCTTTCATATCAGCATCAAACCAGAAAAAAAATAAAGCAACAGCTTGTTCATAGAGAATACATCATTTATCAGTTTGTCAAGATTAAATACAGTAAATTTTCTGGGCCCAGGAGTTCATTTCCACTTCATATTAGATCACAACACACATCCTCGTCCCTATTCTCTATTTATAAGACATGGTCATCTTTTTTCTCTTATTATAAGATTTCATTTCTCTCTTGTGCATTCATTATTTTTATTTTTTTTATTAAAATATCTTGAATTATTTTTTTTTCTCTTCTATGGAGATTGGAAAAGATGAGTAGGTTCCCAACAAAGTTAAAGATATATCTGAAAAAAAATTATAATTATCGACAAATTTAATATTAATAACTAAATTAATTAACTTTCTTAATAATTATAATTAGGGACGACAGAAGTATATAACAAGAAAAAAAGCCAAACTATTGTCAAAAGGCAACTTATAATAAAGGAAGTAATTATTTGCTAAGTTTAAATGTTTAGCTAACTGTATGCCTATATGGTGTCAGTCTATCCTAAGCACACGTATAAATGATGAGGGTTGTGTAATAAGGCCCTCAATAGTCAATATAAAAGTTGTCAAATTCCCAAATATAAATTACTCACAGCAAATTATATGTGTTCTAATACCAGGGTAGGTAAGGAATTTGATTTAAAAAAACTTGTAAGGATTAATTGATCTCAAAAAAGAAAACTCAATAAGAAAAATAAGGCTGCAGATTGGTTATATAGGATACATTATTTATCAGTTTATGGTGATCGAATACAGAAAATTAATGTCCTACACTAGAACCATTAACACATGCAGTATCATAATACATAATAATAAAAAAAATTAATCCATTAGACTGTTCACTAGACTTCTGTTTTCAAATGGGGTATTATTCTGACATTTCTGTGTAATGATAAACCCTATATTTATCACCCTAACTATAGGGTTGCTTCAATTCCTTAGAATCCGACCACAAAACTCTACTGTTTTAGATATTGTAACAAATTAAGCCACATACTGTTTCAGGTGAGAACATCACAGCAAAAAACCACACCTCATGGCCCGCATGCTCTATATACTCAGAAAAAAAATATGAAATGCTATTAACACAGGAAAGCGATAATATAGCTAGCTAGCTAGAGTGCTAGACGCTAGAAAGTGAGCAACACGACCTGTGTGTGGACCATACTATATAACGTGAATGGTCCCTGCCACTCGCTAGCATACAAATACACATGTATAGATAAAAACAAGTTGCCCCTAAAGATCTGCACCTTTATCAGGGCACCTTGTGCAAGGTTTAATGCTATCAAAAGTCAGACTTATCCATTTTGCAATGACTAGTATATACTAAAAAATATAACAAAGCCAATCTATGAACATGTTTGTGCGTGTGTTCAACTAATAATAGTAGTAGTTAAAAGTTAAAACAAAATAAAAGCATACTTATATGCAAAGAACCAATTAAAGCCATATATACCTTTTTTTCACTATTGAATAATAATGAAATATATAATCATGTAACCTGTTTCAGTAAGAGACGTTTCTCATTACCTCCATCAAAATGAGAGAGAGAGAGAGAGAGAAGATGATGTGGTTTGGTTTTGGTTCATGCAGCAACTTAGTAGACTTGGAGAATTTTCTGGCACATGAAAACCGACAGAAAGAGTGGTGAGCACACAAAAGCAGTGATATAGAATTATATCAAGTGCCTCTTTGTGCTCACTCTCTTCTGTCAATTTCTGTCCAAATGTAAGGAATCAAAAATACCAAGTACACATACAATAGCTTCCAATGTATGGAAAGTTCAAAGAATCACAAACAAAATGTCTTACAAAAAATCCAAAGGAAAAGAACTGATAACTAGGTCAGATCTGAGGGAGAAAATGTAATATCCTTTAATGGAAAACATCATGAAATATGGTGGTGATAAAAAAAAATGGCAAATCTAGGATCTAACATGCATGTTCTTAAAGGAACAAATTTTTCTGAGAATTTTAGGGTTTATAACCAATAACCTGAGATACAGAGAGAGAGAAACAAGCAAAACAAACACCATGGAAGATGCATCAACAGATGAGGAAGGTAGATCAACAAAGAAGAGGAAAAGATTTTGAGGATAAATTAAATAGAACCAAAAAAGACAAGAACCATAAACTCCAACCAAACCATGTTGGGAAACACAAAACTCTCTCTCTTCATCTCTGACTTTCTGTACATTGAGTCAGAGAGAGTCATGCAAAACGTATAGATGACAAGTAGCTACTTAGCCAGATCGGTGTGACTGATCTATGTGCATGAAGGTGTGTGAGATGTAATATCTGAATAAATTTTGGGGTGGGAAAAAACGAAGAGAGAGTGCAATGAGGTAAGGGGCAAAGCAAAGTTGCACCTAGTTAACTATCTTATCCTATCCATTCATCCAACAAGAAAGAAGAATGAGGATGAGAGGCCTTAGCTTAACCCAACCCAAATGAAAATGGAGCAGCCTTTTGGTTGTGGTTTGTGTGGGAGAGAGGGTGGGAGAGTGATAGAGATATAGTAGTTTAATGCTACACTCACAGGAAATGCCCTTTGGCTTTCCCCACTTAAGCAAGCAAGATTATGATTGTTATCATCACCGTACCCCGCCAACCCCATTGTCTCTCTCTTCGGTTTTTGGGAAGACAAATAAAACGAACACCAAGCTTTTGTCGACACATAACCACATTTAATTTGTTTATTTTGAAAAATTAGTAGTATTATCATTCAGGGTAAGTTACGTTTTCAGTTTCTCTATTTTTTTGTGAAACTTAAGTTTAGTTGTGGAACTTTAATTTTAATCAAATTCATCCTTCAACTTTACAAAAACAGTGATTTTGTCGTCCTTCTTCAAGATAATGTTATATGTGAGGAGGGACCAAAACAACTACTTTATAAAGTTCAAATCAAATTAATCATAATTAAAGTTCAAAGACTCAAATTATTTTATTGAAAGTATATAGAAACTAAAAACATATTTGATCCTATCATTTATCATTTTTTTTTCTTTTATCTTGTTGAAAAAATAGGTTATGTATTGAATGTTTCAAACGATTTTGTATTGTCATTAAATGATAAACTATTGTAAGATAAAGAATTATTCATGGATGTGCCAATAAAAAAAAACTCATTTAGTGATTGACCATTAGTCCCTTAAAGGATGATAAATTTTAATTTATTTATTGAAATTAATTTATTTATTGAATGTGTAAAAAGAGTTACAATTATATCATGTTGTAATTATATCGTCATTAGATTGTAATGATTAAGTACTATCTATGGTCTTATATATAAGTAATATAGTACAAATTATGAAGACCAAAGAAATTGGTGATCACATTTAATATTACTATAAATTTAAATTTTATTCTTAAAGTGTTCTTAAGTTTAAATGTTATAAGTGATTGTTTCATTTAATATTAATACTCATAGTCTAATAAAGGAGTGTCTAGTAAATAGAGTTAACAATAAATTAAGGATATAAAAGATATTTAACTTTAAATAAGTTTGAAAATTAATCATCTGTTTATAATTAGGACCAAAAAATGTATCATTTATTGCTTAGATATAAGACTAGAGGTAATATTAATTTGTCATTAAGTTATACATTTGCACGTAACTCTTACACTTTTTTACATACTCAATGATTAAATTAAATTTTTTATTCTTTTCATAACTAAATTATATCATAGTTTATATATTCAAGGGTCAAGAGGATTATTTATTGATAATCTTTTTATTGATTGAAAATATAATTCTACTTTATATTATCAGCTTATAGTTATTAAACTTTCTTATTTTCATTTATTTATTTCATATTTTTCTCTTTTTTTCTTAATTTTTCATTTCAGTTTAATTATTCATTTGGTGTTTATAGTTGCAATTTTATTTTTAACTATTTAGGCTCTTGTTGTCTAAAGTTGCCTAACTTAGTTCCACCCAAATTTTTTAAAATCACTAAAAAAATTAGAATTGGTGGTGTGAAACTGCTAACAAGAGATTTTAACATTTTTCAACTGGCATAAATTAAAAAAAAAAAAAAAAACAAGCAAACAAGATTGTATTGTGGTGATCCATCACCCATGGCTAGGGCAAAGCCACGCGCAATAACTTTCTTGAACAAGTTGAGAGTCTTGATGGCATTGGGTGTGCTTGTATTTTGTTTTTTTTTTTTTTTTTTGCAGTTTTATACCGCCCGTTTTAGTCTTATGGCAGTTTTAAAAGATCTAAATATAACTGTGCTAGGTGACTTTAGATCACGAAAACTAAAAGGATAAAAAATTGTAATTATATGGAACAAAATAACATATTTTAAACTATAAAAGAAAATTAAAAAAAAAGTTGTTTCAACCTTAAGGACCAAACTAGCTCGCTCCACACAAGAGTATCTTCTTCCTGATACTTCAGATTTAATTCGAGCCAAGATTCGTTGCTTAGCCTCTATCTGTAATCGACAAAGGAAGGAGATTCACCTATAAGAACTCATGCTCAAATTAATATGACGCAATTAAGAACATATCTCATAATTAATGTTAAATATAAGCTTTTTATAGCTTTGTTAACCTATCATTTAATGATATTAGGTCTAATGCAATAAACTAATCTAAAGCAAAAAATAAAAAAAAAATGCAATAAATCCTTTCCAAAATTCTTAGAGAAACTTTAACCAATTGTCAAGCTATTTAAGCAACTATCTATTTTTTTAAAACAAAGTTAACTCATTTCATTCAACATAACAGTTTGAATATAATATGGAATATGATTGAAAATATACAAACATAATATAAACATTTTAAAATATATTAAAATATAAATAATTTGATTATTTTCTTATTGTTCAATTTTGATAAAATTTAACACAAATAATCATAGTAATATGTAGATATAATTGAATGATTGAATCAATAAAAATTACATTTTATATAAAGTTATAAAAATGATATAATGGTTATCAAAGTTACACCAATATAATTTAATCCTTCATATATAAAATATTCTAGCTATTTCTCAAACACAATGTTTGAATCAAATTATATGATTGCCAAGAGGAAAAATCTATCTCTATCTTGTCTCTTGGCCTTGTGTGAACTCTAAGTTATTAAAGGAAGCACTTGATAAATAACTAAAATAAAAGCTGAATTTGAAAGAAAACAATAAGTCGACAAGAATAATAATTGAAAAATAATTGCATTTATTTTTTCATTTATTGCTGAAGATCCTTGCAATTAGGAGTGTAAATGAGTCAAGTTAAGCTAAGCTTTATTAGGCATGAGCTCGACTTGAGTTAAATACGCAAGGCTTGAGCTTGGCTTATTACCTGTCATAGGCTTTCTTTAAAGGCTCGGCTCGGCTTACATAAGCTTAGCCTACGAGCTTATTTGAAAGCCTGCTTAAAAACGTCTTTAACCAATTAATTATTTTAAAACCTAGTGAAATACTAACCAAAAAAAGAAACTTATAAAATTTCGTATAAGTAATGTACAAATCCAAAAATAATTGATAAACAAAATCATATTGAATTCAAGTTATTGAAACACAAAGTATATCAAAAGACAATGAAAAAAAAAGAACATAATATTAAAAAAATATGTGGATTAGAGATGATTTATACTAATATAGCCAAATAAAAATATTTAAATTGTCCGAAAGTGTCTTTACAAAATATTTTTTTCTTTGGAAGTATTAATCTGGTTTCATTATCCTTTTAACTTAAGTCTTTTTCTTTTTGAAAATTTTTCACATACAAGTGAACTCTCTAAGCACTTTATGTCACTTCATCCTGTCATTCATAATATCATAAAAATGGTATAGATAATAGTTATTATTATTCTTCTTCTTATTATTATTATTACTTAAACAAGTCGGCTTGTCAAGTTTAACAAGCTTTTTTTATAGTTTGACTTTGGCCTTTTTATCTAAAAAAGCTTGAGCTTGACCTTTATAGTAAACAAGTCAAGCCGAGCCGAGCCTTAAATAGGCTGAGCCATAGGCCCTTGACAAGCGGTTCGGCTCATTTCCATCCCTACTTGCAATGGCTACTTTGTACTTATAGAGATTTTGTGGTAAAATGAGTTTTCAATTAAAGAGAGAGAGAGAGTGCGTGCATGTTGTTGAATTATATTTACATATTACTAAAATCATTTGTGTCAAATTTTGTCATAAATGAATAACAATAAGAAGGTAATAAAATGATTTGTACTTAAATATATTTTGAAATATTTATTTTTACGTCAATTTTAATCTATATGGGCGAGATAATAAATGATTTTAAATTAATATGAAATTTTACATGAGATCTATGTGAAAGAAACTTTCATCCAAGAATGAGTTTTAAGAAAACATTATCTAATTGAAAGTTATAAAATGATGTAATAATTATCAAAGTTACACTGGGATAATTTAATTTCTCTCATATATAATTAAAATTAACAACAATACTAATTTACACTCACATACTGTATTTTTCTATCAATCATTCAAAGATTTTCTTTTTTATAAAAATCATCTCACGTCTTCTTTCTTTGTCTTTCTTCATCTTTCTATTTTCTTTTGACAAAAGAAAGCCTAAAATGAGGTCTACGTCTCTACCATGATAGTAGTATTTTTTTTCTTTATTATATAATGTTGGTTCTATCCCAAAATAAGTATCTCATTTAAAAAAAATATATCTTAAATTAAGTGTTATATTCAACTTTTTAATATAATATTAACTTTTTTTTCACTAATACATGTCACTTTAATTTTTTAATGTAATAATATTAATACTCCTTTTATTTCAAAAACATTAATTGTTCTTTTCCACCAATATTCTAAAAATATGTCATTTTAGTTTTTGAATCTAATATTGATATTATTCTTTTTAATCTATTTAATTATAAAAGTATTATTTTTTCATCTATTTATTAATTTTTCTTGGTCCATGTAAAATAACATAGGACGATACTTATTTTCGGACGAAGAAAATACTAAAGTTAGTTTTATAAAATTATCATTATTTTTCATCTATTTATTAGTACCTCTATTCCAAAATAAGTATTACATTTAGAAAAAAAATTATTCCAAAATAAGTGTCACATCTTTAATTTTCTAATCTAATATTAATATTACTTTCTTTCATTTATTTAATAAAGTTAATTTTTAAAATTATCATTTTCTTTTTTATATATTTATTAGCTTTTGATTTATATAAAACAACTTACAAGTTACAACAACATTTATTTAAATAAAGGAAGTATTTTTATTTAGTCTGTATAAAATAAAATAATATTTTAAGAGAGATAGGGGTACTATAATGGGTTGACAAGTCCAACAACGAAAGGTCAAAAGAGAATCAGATATTGTGTGCGCCTATAGTGGAGACAGAGAGTGCAAAGAGGACATGTGGCCGTGATTAAAAGATGGTTTGCGGATATTTCAACACTAAAGAAATCATAGCCGTTGATGTGTCGAGAGGGAGAAACGCTCTTCCATGCCCTTGGATTGTGAAATGACGTGGGTCATCTCATTTTGTTTTCTTGTGATTGAGCCATCGGCTGATAATACACTTGGATTCGTCATTTCCAGAGACAAAGATTGGTTTAATTTTTTAATTTTATTTTTAAGAGTGGTCATGAACTTAGGTCAATTCAGATAACCCAGCGGATCCAAACTCATTCAAATTATAAAAAAAAATGGATTGGTTCAAATAAATGTTTGATGAGTTCGAAGTGGATGTCAAATTTCTCTTTTTGTCAATCTATTCTATCAACTCAATTACTTACTATGTTTTTTCATGAAAAAAAGTTACTATGTTTTATTTTTTTATACTATACTTTTAACCTTTATATTTAAGATTTTTAGCCTAGTCCAATTTATTTAATTTTCATTTTAAGACTATTAATCGGTGGTTATTATTTTCATACTATGTTTTAATTTATTGAATAAATTAAATCAATACATTACAATTTATTTAATTTTACTACCTTACATTGGGTTTTTTTTATATAAAATTGGTGAAACAACAAAGAGGACAGAATAGTTCCTAGCTAGGTTGCCACACTCCCAAAGCCCTCCACCCAAACATCAAATAACATTAATAAGAAGAGGAAAAGGATAAACATATTAGGGGACTAGGCCAAAACCCATTAGCAAAATTATAGAAACCTATAATTAGGAAGGCAAGTCTTGTTCCGAGGTTACTCATCCCTAACAAAAAATGAGTCCGAGTCCCACCAAGAAAAGATAACCCGAGACAAAGTTCTGAAATTAGCTAGCATATCAGCATAAGAATTTCCCTCCCTGTAAATATGATAAGAAAAACCAAAACTATATCTTTGCAAAAAAAAAAAAAAAAAAAGTTCTCTCATTGCTTACGAAGGCTCCAAGGAACCAAAGAGGGGTTCTTAAAAGCTTGAATAGTTGAAGAGGAGTCACACTCTATCCAAAGATTGCCCCACCCTTTCTGCTTGGCTATTTCCAAAGTAAGGATGACATCCAAAATCTCAACATAGAGGGGAGATTGAATACCTATGTAAGTAGAGAAACCACCAATAAAACCTCTAGAGTGGTCACGAAACAATTGGCCAAAACCAACATGACCAGGGACCCTCTGGCAGAACCGTCTGTATTACATTTAATGATTCCAAGCTCAGTGGCAACCTATAAAACTTACTTAATAAGAGTGGCTTTAGGAGGGTGGATGTTGACTAAAAGAGCCTTAAGAATGGTGAATTTTAGCATAGAGTGAGCCATGTGACCTTTAGATCGAGACTCCACCAGAGAGGAAGCTGAGGAAATGAGATCGGTAGCAACCTGACAAGAAACAATGAAATTGTTGAAACATAATTGATTTCTACAATGTCAGAAAGATCCAAACAGCATTGTCAATACATAATATATTTTCTCATAGTTTTATCTTTTTAGTTTATCTTTGATCATTGGAAAAAACACACATACATTTTTCATCTTTTCATCTCAAATTTATTTTCTTTCACTATTTTCCTTCACATATAAACAAAGTTTCTTTATCAGTTTCTTGATCTTCCTTTGTATTTTCTGTGTTTTCTCTGCATTCGTATATCTAAAAACTACTCCCTCAGAACTTAAGTATAAGCAACATTTTTCTACCCAAATATAAACAAATTTTAACTCACCCTATTTAATAATACTGTCTTAAAAATACCCTTCAATTAACTACAATCGATTCTTTTTTATTTTTATATCAAATTTCAATATATGATTTTTTAGAAAAAAGTTATTCCCTTTATTTCAAATTATATGACGTTATAGAGAAAAAAATGTTTCAAAATAGATGTACTTTTACAAAACTAATATTACATTAAATAATATTTTTCAGGATTAATTTTAATCAATACCCCATGGGAGTAATGTAGCAAAAGAAAATGAATAATTAATTAGAAAGATAAATGATATATCATGTTACCTAATGTTCTCCATGAAATTCAACAAATTAATTATATTCCTTAATTTATATGTCAAAACTTCTTAAATGTAAATAGTATAATTAAAAAAATACCCTAGGTCTCAAATATAAAAAAAAAATTGATTCACCTTAATTAAGAAAGTTAATTAACTACATTTAATTACATCAATATCAATGAATAAAAAAGTCAGTAGAACTAGAATCTTAATTAAATGAATGATATTTTAAAGATAGTAACATTTAAATAAGGTAAAGTTAGTTAAAATTTGATTATATTTAAGACCAACAAAATATGTTTTTTTTTCTTATATTTGAGACTACATGGAGTAAGCAACAAAAATTCTATATGTGATGTACTAAAATTTAAGAAAATTTTAATTAACTTTCCTCTATTTAATTATGTCCTCTTTAAAATATTCTTAGTTTAATTAGAGTTTTATTTTAAACAACATTCTCTTGTTTGTCCTATGTAATTATGTAAATGGTATTTTAGAAAATGAATTAATTTTTTATCGAGATTATCCAAATTAAATGATATTAATTAACTTTGTTAATGAACTTTAATTTTTTTTGCTTATATTTTAATTCAAATAAAATAATAATTAACGTAAAAGTTAGTTAACTTTATTTATATTTAAATCCGAGGGAAATAACACATGCATACTTTGTCATTACTCCACCATTAATTATTTTTGTGTGTAATTTACTCAATCCCAAACATCACCTTATCCTCACTTGCCTTCATTTATTTCTTCATCCGTATATGGACATTCCAAGTTACTCACAAATTACATGTAAACATTACTTCCTTCGTCTCATAATAATAATAGTTGTTGTGTATCAGAAGATAAACAAATATTAAAATAATTATCATTTTAAATTTTAAATAAAATATTGTTTATTTTTTTGCTTATATTTTCTATAATATTAATAATAAGCAACTTATACTGAAAATGAATTAATGAAAATAGATGAGAATTAAAGTTATTTTAAAAAATGAGAGCTAAAGTGATTCAGTGTCCATTTGATTTAAAGACAATTAAAATAAATCTTAATTATTGAATATAATTAGAATATGTGTTTATATTAATTTCATCCATTATAACTTTTATATTAATACATCGCACATGTATGTAAGAAATTGATTCGTAAGGTAAAATCGATCAACCTTACCAACATGTTGGTTTGATAGCAAGACAGGTTTTTTACTTTTTAAAAAAGCTTAATCATTAACATAACCGATAAACACTCAACACTAAAAACATAATAATGCAAATAAAAAAAACTTAATACACGTAGACTAGGACAAAATGTAATACTATGCATAAGGCACTTAGTGTCACGATTAGTTAGAGGCATGTATATATGTCATGGGCTCATGGCTAATACTTTCTTTTTTTAAGATAAAAGGTCATGCTAATATATTATATATATTAGCAATGGCACTTTTGGGGGTCACTCGCCCTTATAGAATGCTATTTGAGAAGCGTAAGGTTACATTATACATGAAAAAACAAGATTCGACAAAATATTGAGACCCACACTAAACTCATGTGGGTCATAGTGTTCGCTGCTTTATTTGTTCTCCTTTCTTAAATGCATCTTCCCACTTACTAACGATATTTTTATTGAATAACAACAGCAATACAAATACTAAATATCTTGATTTTTTTTTATAAAAAAAAGGTCAAAATAAAGTTTTAAGAAAACCTTATGGAAAAGATTAGAGATAGCAATCGGTCGGTGCTATGAAAGTCACTTGGCACAGCTCCATTAAAAGATTTAATGCCACTTTGCAAGTTGCAATTTCCCACTTGTCTTAGATTCCCCATGCCATGACTGACTGCATTATGAGGAAGTGAACAACGATAAGTCTTGTCTGCAATGAGGACAGGTCAACAATAACCCTCCGACCAACAATTTCACAATTATAGTAAGAGATATAAGTCAAAAGTTATACATGTTATTAGAATATTGATTAAAAAATTAAAAGAGTAAAATATTTATTATGTAAATCATAAGAAAATATAAAAAAATCACAAATAATATAATATTTTATCTTTTCTAAAAATATTTTTACTTTTAATTTTTTAATCAATACCCTAAGAACACTAATTAGTATTTACTTTTTTTTTAACTTGTCTAACTCATGATCTTTTTTACGCTCACAATAAATATTTTTTTATTTGATTTTTAACTAATATTCTAGAAACACTAATTAGCAAAACTCTTAAATATTTTATGCCATTAACTTCGTTCCTTTCATGCTTATATATATAAAAAAAAACTTCGTTTGTTTCATGTTTTTTTCAAGAAGCAAAATGAAATTTTATCATACAAGCCATTGGATCAGCATAAGATGTGTCTAAGAGACACAAATACATGAATATTTCGTGCAATACTATGCCAGAGGCACTTTCCAAATACCAAAACCCACCCAAATTACGATGCTTATTCGAAGATACACTTAAAATTATATTATTTATAATTTTTTATAATAATTTTTAACCAATATTCTAAGAATATTGATTAGCAAATCCTTAATATTATATCAAAAAACTAAAATAATAATTATCTTAATTTATTTTTTCTTACATGATAATTATTATTATTATGTTATTAAAATACTAAAAAATGTGTTGTTAGTGCTTCTCTCTCAATATTAGTATATTAAATAATTTATTTAATTTTTATTTGTGTGTATTAAATGCACTAAATTAATTTTTCATTTACGTTTTTTAGAAGCTATTTTTTTAGAAGAGAAGCTAATTTTTTAGTTGCCCAAAAGATGAATATTAAATACTTTTCATATTTTTTACATAATGAATATTTTATTTATTGATAACTTTTAGTAATAGTTTCTTTAGACTTAAATATAAATAAAATTAGTCAACTTTTAAGCTAATTAAGAAATTTAGTTAATGGTGTAAAAAAAGTTATCTTTTAATTCTATTGTGTATTAAGCAAATTTAGTCAACTTATAATGGAGTATCATTTAATTCTATTGTTTATATTTAAAAAATATTTTTTAAAAAAAGTATCATTCATTAGACCATGATATCAAAAACAAAAACAAAAAAAGTTATTCCAAATAAAATCTCAATTTTGAAAGATATTTTTGAGATAATATCATTATATAGAATAAAGTAGTTAAAATTTACTTATATTTAATTTTATTTTTTATTATTATAATTGAATCCGGAGAGTATATGTGTTTAAATAATAATAAAAAAAATGTAATTTTACTTATTCTTCAATTAAAAATTTCACTTCAATAATTTATATACTATATGCTAAAAATCACCATTAAAGATTGACAATATTTGTGGTATATAAGAAACAAATACCTAATTCATCTAGACCAATAAAAATAATTTAACTAGTTAATTTTAATTAATAATATCATTAATTTAAATTTTATTTCAAAAGTACACATAAAATTAAATGATTTAAATATTATGGATTGATTAGTAATTATTTAAGGCTAAAATATATTTTTAATCTTAATAAATATTTAAATTTTGTGTTTGTTCTTTGATAATTTTTTTAACATTGAGTCTCTAATAAAATAAAAAAATTTGTTAATAATTTGATAAATGCATTTACTCTGATAAATATTGAGTACTTCACAATAAATTAAAAATATAAAAAATTGAATTAATATATTTTTTGGTCTAAAACACATATATCCTCCATTGTAAGCAAAATATATTTAAAAGTAATCACATATTTTCTATAATTAAGATAAAAAAATTACTCCAATTATTTTTTATACTCCCTTCATTCTTAATTATAAGACTATTTTTAAAAATTTATTTATCTGTTTTTATAAAAAAGATAATTTTAGAATGATAGTAAAAATAATTATCAAATTTAATGTGATTAAGTAAATTAAGAGAGTATAATTAACCCTTTCTTATTAAGTGGCACATGTCCTTTTTTTTAGGTTTTTTGGTCTTTCCGTTGCTCATTTTAGTGAAATTAACTGAAAATTGCACCTATTTCAAACCCAAGACATATAGGAGGGTGAGCACTCCCTTGTCCACTGTGTTGCATGCTATTAATTGTTATATTATAAGCAAATATACAATACATAGGCAAGATTGAAAATAATTTTTCTCCATTTTGTTTCTTATTTGTTCTCCAATTCAACTCTTTTCCATTTTGCCTCTTTCTTCTCCTAATATCCATTTTTCCTTTTTTTCTTTTTTCTTTTTATGTTATTTTATTTTTTATATTTTTACTTTCTTCTTTTATTTTTTTACCTCTTTTTTTCTTTTTATGTTTCTTTCTTTCTTTTTACGTTTTGTCTTTGTTCATATTTAAATTTATATGATTATTGATGTGTAATTTAGAAAGAAAAAAAATTCTCCAAAAACTTTCTCTCTTTCATTTTGTCTTTCTTTCAAGCTTTTTAAATTTTATTTTTCTATTATCTATAAATTCTAAATAGAAAAAAAATATTTTATTATCTATCCCACTCAATTTTTTCTTGTTTTTTTATTTTAACATTTATTTCTTCTTTTTTTGCATTTTATTTTCTTCTTTTTTTGACAATTTGCAAAAAGAGAATTGGGGTGATAATACTTTATGCATAGGTAAACCTACAATAATAAAATAGATTTTAATCATGATAGACATCACAAATATCATTCACAGAAGACAATTCAGTTCCACACTATTATAAACAACAAAGTTATTTATGAGAATAGTTAAAACAATTGAAAACCAAATATTTAACCATATTTATTCATACTTTGAAGTCGTGTATAATAATTTTTACTTGGAAATCGTTTTTACCTAAATATACAATAAATATATTAAAATTAATTTATTATATATATTTTAATTACAAAATAATTTTAAATTACCTACTTAATAATATCATAAGATAAGTTATTTTAATTTTTTTATGATAGAGACCACAAATATCATTCATGACAGAAAATCCTATTCAACAACATTATGAGCCAACTATTATGAAGGATAAAGTTATTTTTTCAAATATTTAATATGGTTGCATGACTCAGCAATATTTATGTTTAATTTGAAATCCTGTAAAATTATTTTTAATTAGATATTGAATAAAATAATTAAACTAATTTTATAAACAAATATTTTGTTGAATAATATTTATATTACGTGGCTGAAATTTTTATATATACCAAAAAATTAATTTAAATCTAATTTGTTAATATATTTATTACAAAATAATATTTCATCTTTATGTTTGATAATTTCATATATGAAAATTGTTAATTAATGTTTATATAAGAAGGTTGAATATCATTTTTAAATTATTACATCATAAATATATTAAAATTAATTTATTAAATACATTTCTATTACAAAATAGTTTAAAATTGCATACTTAATTACATCATAAATTAAATTAATTTTAATTTTTTTATACTAGAGACTACAATTATTATTCATGGGAACATGAATGAGAATCTAACTATCAACCTCATACCTATTGTATAATATTTTATTTGAATACATGTATTGTCAGTTATATATTTAATATAAAATAATATTTTGACTTTGTCTTTAATAATTAACTAGAAAAAATATATTGATTAATATTTATATGATCGTGTTGAAATTTCTTACATAAATATATTGGAATTTTTTTATTAAATATATATTTACTTGAAAATAAATATGATTTTTTTCAATAATATTGTAAATAAAATATTTTTAAAATTATTTATTTATTACATAAATAATCTTGAATAAGGCATGACAAATAATTTCAAATTCGTCGTGACTATAACGGAAAATATCCGCTTGACTAGGTACATGTATGTGTATTATCTGATTTCTCTAAATGGGAATGAGAATGAGAATGCATATTTAACTATCAGTCCATCTATTATATAATATTTTATTTAATTTTTTTTTATTGTTGACTAATATATTTGCTACAAAATAAGTTTTTAACTATATTTAATGATTTGATATAAAATAATTCCATTGGTAAATGTTTATATAATACTGTGGAACTTTTTTACATAAATACATTATAAATGTATTGAAATAAATTTATTAAATATATATTTACTAGAAAATAAATATAAATCATTTTCAAATAATATTGTAGAAAAAAATGTTTTAAATTCTTTTTTATTTCAAAATACTCTTCGATCATTCATGAGTGCCTGACAAAGAATCCAAAATTGTGGGATCCACCCGAACCATTCCCCACTTTTTTTTTTTACTGGGTATGATTATAAATAATATCTGAATATTTAACTACCAGTCTGTTTATTATAAAATAATTTTTTAACTCTATCTTTATTAATTAATATAAAAAGTTTGATTCTTTATATATATATATATATATATATATATATATATATATATATAATAGTGATGAATTGTTTTCTTTTGAATATTCTTATTATTTTTTCATTTTTGTAGAATATAAATAGCTAATTATGTTTGTTTTAATATAAAAATTTAATTTTTAAGCAAATGTATTTTGAATATGTATGAAAATAAGAATAACTTGTATGAATGGTCAGGTATCTTAAAATTATTTTTTTATTGCATAGATCCTTTTCAATTAGGCATGACAAAGAACACAAACCTATGGAGATCTACCCAAACCTTTTCCGACTATCTACTTTGAGTGTGTATCTGCACTAGCATAGATATTATCCTATTCTTTTAACAACGACATGAATTAATATCTAACTACTAGTCTGATACTTATTATATAATATTTTGTTTCAATGCATGTATTCTTAGCAAATATATTCACTACAAAATATTTTTTGTAAATGTATTGAAATAAATTTTATTAAATATATATTTACTAGAAAATAAATTTAATTTATTTTTCATCAACATTGTAAATAAAATATTTTTAAAATGATTTTTTATTTAATAAATACTCTTCTCCTATGCATGACAAAGAATCACAAACTGGCAGGGATTCATCTAGACATGTTCCAACTTTGATGGAAAATACCTTTTTTGATTGGTAAAGGTACGAGTATGGATGAGTATAATATATTTATTATTAACTACTTGTCTCATACTTATTATATAATATATTTATTAAATGCAAGTATATTTAGCTAATATATTTATTACAAAGTAATTTTTTGACTCTATAATAATTTTATATAAAGTAGTTCTATTTTTTATTATATATATATATATATATATATATATATATATATATATATATATAATGGTGGTGAATTTTTTTTCACAAATACATTATAAATGTATTGAAATAAATTTAATTTATTTTTCAATAATATTGTAATTAAAATGCTTATTAATTTTTTATTACATATATACTCTTCAAAAGACATAACAAAGAAATCCAAACCCACAAGAATCCATCCAAACCTAACTTAACTTTGATGAAAAATATTCATTTTGTGAGGATATGGATACTACCCTATTCTTCTAACGGAGATGAAAATATGTATTTATCTACATGTTCCTTTCTATTATGTAATATTTTCTTTAAATACATGTATTGTAAACTATTTTTTTTATCAATCAATATTAATAGTTAGTTTTATTAAAATGCTAATATTGTTAACTACAAAATAATTTTTTACTCTATATTTAATAATTTAATATAAAATAGTTCTGTCAGTTAATGTTTACATAAATACATCATAATTATATTGAAATTAAATCTATTAAGATGGAAATACGTAGGACATGAACATGGAAAGTTATCTTCAATTTTCAAATATCCTAAATCATGCAATGATTTCACTAGCTTAAAAATCAAGAATTTGTTGAATTATTTTCTATGCTTTAATACTTTTATTATTTTTTCATGTTTAAGAAAATATAAATAGCTAATTATATTTATCTAATATAAATATTTTTTTAAGTAAACGTATTTCAAACTTACGTATGAAAGTGACCCGTGCGAACTCACCGGTATCTTTCTAGTTATACGAAAATTTTACTCCTATCTCGTTTTTCAATGAAATTGTGTAAAAAAGAAGTATCAGTATCAAAAAACAAAAAGAAATGATATGATTGGACATTTCCGTTATAAAGGGTAAACAAAGTGATAGAATATATGAAAGATATTTACTAGATAGACAAAGTATTAAGGATCCCCACACAAAATGACAAACGTAATAAATAGAGGGTAGAGCTGATTTGGCCGTACACTTCAAACATAGAAATTTACTCCCTCGATCGAAGTCACATTGTCACTTTTCATTTTCATTGTCCATTCCCAATTAAGACATATTGATGTGGTAATTTCAAAATTTTCATTTCTCTCTGTCACTAGATCTTTCTTTTCTCACAAAATCGAGTTGCATAGTTGCATTACTCACCAAATTCGTTCTACCTTGGCCTTCCCCCTGTACATGTATACCACCTTCTTTCCTCTCAAAACTACCTCCCACATTAAATTTCTACAACACTTTCTTCACTCGATCTTGACTTTGTCATTCATCACAATGGGGACTGTTAATTTTGTTGAATTTTTTCTTGCTCTAAATTGATCCCTTGTTTTACGTATCCATTTTGGGCATTTGCATATGAAATTTTATGGCTGAGGATTTTTCTTTACAATGGTGTATGCAATCAGTAATTGAAGAAAAAATATAATGGCTTTCATATTCTTCTGAATCCTCCTCTTGTGTTTCCAATAATAATTTAAGAATATTGGCACACACCGAATAAAAATAGAACTGTCACATGAGAATTTGTGAACCATTGCAAATTTGCAATCTTCAAAAACTTGAAGAGGTGGTTCATGGTTTGTTGCTTGGAGGTGGAGGTCGACGAGGAGAAGTGGAGAACTTCTTCAAAGACGGAGGAAGGCTATGCACAACATGGGAAAGAGAAAAAAATAGTTATTGATATTTTAAAAAATAAAGTAAAAAGTAAAATTTCATGTCAATCCTTTAATCCCGTTTCCTTTTATAACGACAAACAAACTTTAACATAAAAAAAAAAAAAAAGACAGACCAACTTACAAATGGACGATGACCATAAACAATCACATGGCATTATTACCTAAGGAAGCACCATTCTTTTTTGTTATTGGCCTAAATTAGATTACAAACAAATAAAGTCAAAATAAGCATGACCCACCCTTCCATCATGCTATGTTTACATAGTGGAGATACCAATGATATCTGTACAATGATGTGTGCAAAATAAGTTTACAATCATATATTTATTGTATTTTAGACATGATTTGAATTAAGGATTTATCAATTAAGAAAAATAAGAAAAAAAAATCCAACCTATTTTTTTTCAAAATGATGTCACGCTCCTCCATTCTAGTAATGGATCATCTATTTTAAATGACTATAGTCAAATATATTCAATACTTTTAAGACTAGTGTATCCATATTGCGTATCAAAATATGAGTTAGCTTTTGACCAATTAATGTATCTTAGCATGCTTCTAGAGAATTATATTTTAAATATTTTTTGGTCTAAATCTTTGTTTGTGAAACGATGCCACGCTCCATTCTAGTGACGAATCATCTATTTTAAATGATTATAGCCAAAGATATTCAATACTTTTAAGATTAGTGTATCTATATTGTGTATCAAAATATGACTGAGTTTTTGACCAATTAATGCATCTTAGCATGCTTCTATAGAGTTATATTTTAAATATTTTTTGGTCTAATCTTTTTAAGTTAAGCTTTGAAATATCATTAATGAGGGTCAAAAGACCATACATCAAACAAGAGGATCTAGTCAACCTGATAAAGTGCCTCCTTAATCCAAACTTTATTTGGATTATCTAAAGTTAAATTAGCCATAGCATCAGTTTCCCTATTTCCAAAAATTTTGCAAAGAAAAGATTAAAATTCACACAAGAATTACTTATGTCTCTGCATTTGTTCAAAATATCCTCAAAGTAGAAGAAAGTTTGTCTCTGTTTCTTTTCCCCAACTTGGAACAATTAAAGGCAATCGGTTTCTACATGATTTTGTCAAAAGATAGGTCTTGAGCCACTTGCAAGGCCTATCATGAAAGCCAAAGCCTCGACCAACTTGGGTTGATAATAGTGGTGTAAGAGTTGTGTAGCTCTGCCATGATGTCACCATTGTCCTCCCTACAAACCATTTCTAGGCCTGTGCCTTGCCCTGGTTTAATTGCTACTTTTATGTTTATCATAACTCCATGTGCTTCCAGAAGTCGCCTCCACATGATATGATGGTTCACATGTCCAATCTCAAAGGTCTCAACTCCTTTTCGTGACATAGAAACCAAAACACTCTGTCCAAAATCACTTCCAGAGGGGTCCATTTTTTTTTCTCAAAAACCGTTTGTTCCGTCTATTCCATATGGACCATAATAGACCAAAAATATTTTGGTGAAAAGTTGTGTCATTTACCTCCAAATAAGCTACTATCCATTGAATAAAAGAGATCTCATTCCCACTCTCTAGTCTTCCACTTAGTTGGCTTGCAAACCAAATGGGTTTCACTACTTCATAGTATAAGAACATGTGTTTCATTGTTTCTTTCGTGTCTCCAGAGTAAGGAAGAATAGAATCCACGTCCACCATCCATTTTTTGAGGTTCATCCTAACTGGAATGATTGTTTTGCAAGCTCTCCAAACCAAAATTCTACATTTAGGCACAACCTTCACACTCCAAATATGCTTCCAAATTGGCCCATTATTACTACTTGTTGAAGTTTCCTCTTCATGCATGCTAGTTATGATAATGTTGTATCTAGATATGATAGTGTAGTCTTCATCTTCAGTGTATCTTTAGGTCAGCCTGTCTTCCCTTGTGTTTATCCTCAAAGGTATGGCCATGATACTTTCTGCCACTTGGTGAGGGAACATTTCTCGAATTCTTTGCTCATCCCACCCTCCACTATATCTATTTCGCATCTCATACACCTTGAGATTTTCATAAGCTCCATTTTTGAATTTCCAGATTAATACCCCCTAGGATCCATTTATCTTTCCACACATCAATATTTATCCCAGTGCCCACCTTCCATAAAGTCCCCTCTTTCAACACTTCCTTTGCCCCATGTATGATGTTCTGAGTATAACTCGCCCATGGTCCCTTCTTAGCTTCCAAAGCATTAGAATGAGGGAAATACTTGGCTTTGAACACTTTTTCCATAAGGGACTCCTTACAAGAGAGCATCCGCCACCATTGTTTAGCTAATAGCACTGGATTAAAATCTTTTGTCATTCTGAAGCCCAAGCCACCTTGTTTTCAACCTTGATAACTTTCCCCAGCTAAGCCAATGGTTCTTCCTCTCCTGAGTGTCCTAACTCCGATAAATTTTTGCAAGTCTTTTAATATGGGTATAGATGGATTTAGTGTGATTGAAACATCCTATCACATAAGATGGTATTGCCTGAACAACCACCTTAATAAGCACTTCTCGTCCCATCACACCTTATGACTAGCTTCGTAAAATTAGTAGGGAAACCTATATGATTAAGTACACATTCCAGAAATCTCTGCTCAATCCTGTCATATGCCTTGGCCATATTAACTTTCAAGGCCATGCATCCCTTTCTCCTTCTCACTTTCTTCTTCATGTAATGAAACATCTCAAAACCAATCAATGCATTGTTCGTAATTTTTCTATCATCAACAAATGCACTTTGAGTCTTATCCACACAATCTCTAGAAGCACAACTCTCAATCTTTTTGCAATAGCCTTGTATATGATCTTAAACACTATGTTGCATAAGCTTATGGGGCGAAATTCACTTGCATGCATAGGCTTCTTGCATTATGGGATCAACACTATGAAGGTTTTGTTTATGTTTGTTGGATCTTCTTCCTCATTTAGAATAAATGAAGCCATTTTCATTATGTCATCCCCTACCATACTCCATAACTTTTAAAGGAAGATGGGCGGGGTACCATCCTCCACCAGTGCCTTAGTAGGATTAATTTGAAGCAAAGATTCTTTAATCTCATCCCTATTGAACTATTTATTCAACCCCTACCTAGCTTGCTGGGTTACTCTTCCTGCAACCAGAGCAGCCACCTCATTCATGTTAGAAGGATTAGAAGAGGTAAAGAGATCAAAGAAAAAACCTATCAACACATTCCATGTCTTCTTCCTCGGTGAAGATTCTCCCCGTGTCATCCTTAATGCATTAGATAAAGTTTATTTTCTTCCTTTGTTGGAAGAAATCGGTATTTCTATTTGCTTCCATTAACCATGAAGCTTGAGATCTCTAAGCCCAATACATTTCTTCTATTTACAACAAAGAATTAAGATTAGACTTAGCCTCTCTCTTGAGACTTAGCACCTCATTTGATTGGTTGGGCCCATTAAGCCTTTTTTTTATTTTGTCTCTAGCCTCCTTAATCTTCTTCTTTAGTGAGCCAAATTTTGAGAATCCCCAAAATCCAGATTTGCACCATGTTCTTGAGATGTTGTTTGTAATTCTCCCACCTCTGATCCACAAGTATTGTACAATATCCTCATACTCTTCATCTTGGAGCCACATCTTTTCAAAATGGTAGGATTTATCTCTTCTTCTCTGTCTATTTTTCTTCTTTATCCCCACCCAAGCATGATCGAATTATGGATCGATTGATGCCTTAGTAGAGTGGACCAAAGCAACTTCCCATATGTTCTTCCATTTTTCATTGGCTAACATCCTTTCATCTTTCTTCAATATGGTTTGGTTGCATTATTTTGTTTGCATATGTCCCTGTTCAATCTCTTCCAAATCACACTCCTTCAAGTTATCACTAAACTCTAGCATCTCTTGTCAATTTGGTTGCAACCCACCTTTCTTATCTTATGGGCTCATAATTTGGTTAAAATCACCAAATACTAGCCACAAGTCCTCCCTTAATGGTGCCAAGTCCTTAATCATAATGTTTGTCATCTTTTTTTGTGTGCCAGTAAAAAAGCCATAAATAGACGAATAAAAAAAACAACTCCCTAATACTGAGTCTTGCATCTTCATATGAATATGGTTTGAGAACCATGAGATAATCTCCACCTCATAATTCTTATCCCACAAAAGAGCTAGACATCAAACCTTATTCCTTCATGTGCCCACGCAATCAACAACAAACATGTTAGATAAACCTCCTAGATTCTTCACACAATTTAGATTTAAGTTAGACTTCTTAGTTCCCATTAAGAAAATATGGTGGGACCTTCCAATTGGATGAGCTTCTGCAAAGCTCTATCTGCCCGTGGGTTTCCAAGCCCATGACAGTTTCAACTAATGAGTCTCATGGCCATCGACAGGGCTATTGAATAGCCTCTGCTAATGAGCTTGGGTAGATTGTTTTGGTAAGTGTGGTCATATAAGACTCTGAATCCATATAAGCAATGTCTTTTCCGTCGCTCCTCTTTCCCATGTGGGTCTTTTCTCTTGCTTCCTTCTTCATACCAGTTTTGCAGGCTATTCTCTTCCATGATCGAAGGTTTTTTCCTCGCCCTTCAACTTCTATGCCTTTTTCCCCATCCTCCTCTCCTGGTTTAGACTCTTCAAAAGGTATTTGTCCTTTCCCTTAATCTTGTACCCCCCCCCCTTTCTTTCACTTTTTCTTTACCCATTGGTCACTCATCTATGCATGTCTTTTTTTTGGATCAATTGTGTCCATGTTGCCTGTGTTTTCCTCAACAATGCTATCTTTTTCTTTTTTTTATTGGGGTGATTTGATAGTTTATCTGAGCCTGTGCCACAATTTTAAAACACCTCTCTTTGGGATCACTTTCCTGCTCATTCTTATTTTGAATGCCTTGGGAGATTAAATGTTTCTTAATTCATCCCATTTTGACTTCTTTTCTTACCCCCGATATGGTCATACTTCTCATACAACCACCTCTTAGCCATGGGCCGTAGGCTTGGTTTTCCCCATCCTTTTTAGATTCTCCCCCTTCATACTCTTCACGTTCCCTTAACACATGGGTTAGCTCCCCCCCCCCACCCCCCCCCCCCCCACACACACACATGCATAATAGAAGTTTCCAAGCCTTTCATACTTAAAGAAGACTTTGGATGCTTCCCCTTTAGCCATTCTTATCAACAACACCCTTTTGAAGGGTTTTTCCACATCAATCGACACCTTAATGTGCATCGCCTTCCCATATTTACTTTCCTCCCCATCATCCCAGCCAATGAAATTCCTCAACATATTTCCAATCATGTTTCTCATCTTCTCATTCCCTAACCCTAGGGGTACCTTGTATACTCGAATCTAGAAACATCTCATAGTAAGTCTTGTTTCCTCTAGGTTTTTGTCCCTAGGGAACTCTACCAATAGTATTAGTTGTTGATCAAAATTCCAAGGGCCCCTTTCCAACGTCTTCTCCATGTCCTTCCTATAAAAAAAACCTAAAGGCGAATAGGTTTTTTTTATACATATTTTATTTCCACCCCTTTCTTGACATTTCAAGCCATAGCCATTATTTACTTAAACGACCTTGAGTTCACCATTCCTTCTTTCAACACCCTTCCAACTAGCCATGCCTCCTTCTCTTCTTTATATTTCCCTTTTGGCTCTCCTTAAACTCAATATTTTTCCACCATTCCATCCACTATAAATGTTCTAGGTCTATTCAAATGCTTACTTTAAAAAATGCAAGAGAGAGATATCAGATATTCCATGAGAAAACCAAAGAAAAGAGTGAACCTTTCTTGTGGGATACGTTGCCTTTATTAAAACCCTAGCAGATTGAGAAATGAGTGATTTTGTTATGAAGATCCTAAAATCATAACACTTTTTTGTTGTTTAATTAAATATTGGTGTTTAAAGTACTTATTTTTGGTGAAAGACAACATCCTATTTCAATAAGAAGCATCCATATGATGGGACTAGCTTGTTGCTTAAGGAGAATTAATCATGTATTTTTTTTGGTAATTAGAATTATGGATATATTACTTAACCAACAATCTGGTGTGTGTGTGTATATATATATATATATACACACACACACACATATATATATATATATATATATATATATATATATATATATTCACATAAAAAATAAAATGCTTTTTTTATATATGTGTGTGTTATTTTTTTTGGATATTAATAATTTTATACATATATTATTAATAAATTTTTGGATATTCATGTGTATGTTATATTTTGGCTTTTTTATAAATACGAACCAACTCAGCGGTTAATTGATATGTTTAGATTGAATTACATTTTCTTTTTGGATTTTTTAAGCCATTTTTGGGTTTGGGTAATATTGATAAGAGTAAATTACACTTATACCAGCACTTCTGAGTTTTTTTCCAAATGCACGTGATATCCTTCTTTTTCGTTGCCTACATCACTTATAGAATACGTTAACCCTCTTAATTGTTTAAAAAACATTATATTATGTATTATAAGAGAATTTATAGTTCTGTAAAAAAAAAAAATTATTGTAAATATTAAAAAAAAGGTGATGATGAACAATCTAAAAAAAGTTTAAGGAATTTCAATGTAATTTACTCTATTGATAATTGTGAGGGAACACTCCGATTCGTCTCCTTCAACTTACAATCATGTCTGCATCTTCTGTTTATTAAGATCGCAGATGCTGTGTATTGCTGTCCTTTTCCTACTTCTAGTTGCCCTTGAACACCTCCTTGTGTCCATAATCAGTTGTAGGCGTATATACTCATGCATATTTTGGAGTATATGTTCATGTATTATCTGAAACTAATTTGAATAACTAATAGTTTTGTTAGGAATTAAGTTAATTCACAATTTGTTCTTTGGGTACTAATTACAAAATGACTGCAGGATTAAAGTATGGCACGTTTGTAATCTTAAAAGACGGTGTCTTTGAGATTTGAGTTTTAATTTGAAAGGATGAAAAGAAAGGATAATATTTTCATTTCTAATAATATTATTATAATTTGGTAACTTTCTTTAAAATAAAAGAAATAAGATGATAGATTAACATATTTTTTTTTTACATCATAGATAAACGTAAACTTAATCTTTTGTTTATTTTTATAAACATTACATTCAGGAATCACTCCAGGAAAATTAAAAAAAGAAAAGCACTTTTATTATGTAGCACTTAAATAATTCTTAATTCATTTTTATAAAATTTTAATAATTATGTCAATTTAAAATGAAAATTATTTTCTCTTCCTTTTCTTTTTATCTAAACATACATTAAAGCCATGTTTAAAATTTTTGAAAAACAAAGTTCTTTAAAATGAAATACTATTACTGGGATCCATTAGGTATTGTATCACTCGCTTAGTTTGATCGAGCTCCAACATGAAACTTATAAAGTTTGGTAAAGTACTAATTAACTGTCAAATAACCTTGATTCAAGCTCTTGAAATATTTAGGAAGAATTAATTAAGTTTAGTCTCTCAAATTTTACAGATTTTAATTTTTTTCTCCCTCAAATTTTTTTGATAATTTTTAGTTCTACATTAATTTTTCATTAATATTTTTAATCTTCTAAAAATTTTGGTCCAAAGTTCCTTTATTTTATTGTTGAAAATTATTTTCAAATATAAAATAAATGAGGAATTAAAAATAAATAAAACAATAACTAATTTTGGATGATAAAAAATAAACAAGAAACTAAAAATACTAATAAAAATTTAGTGAACTAAAAGGTGTCAAAAAAAAATTTAGGGACTAAAAATTAAAATCTGAAAAAGTTAAGAGATTAAAAACTTAATTAATCTGCTGAAAAATTATCAGACCATTGTGCTGCTGAAAGGGTTGCAAAATTTCCCATGTGTTTGGCAATAGATAATATTGTAAACTGAATTCAGAATCAAAGACATCAAACTATCATTGTTGTGAATCCTTGCCTGATGAAGCAATTGCATATTGTTGTAAAATATTGAAAATGTGGCACCAAATGTCAACAAATATCAGATTTAGAGAACTCTGAGAAAATAAGAGAAAAGATTGAGAACACAAAAAGGAAAAACTAATATTATTGATTCTGAAAAAGTTAGTCTTTAATACAGTTACAAAGGAGGTATTTATAAACCTCTAGACCTTGAAGCTAATCACAACCTAACTAACAACTAACTAACAAAAAGTTTGTTAAACTAACTAACAGAATTCTGTTAGTGAAAGAAAAATAGTTAGTTGTCTAACTGTCATGTAATAATTGTTTGTAATAGTTATTTTTATACATTCATTCTAATACCCCCCGCAAGCTCAGGGGGAAGGTTTTTCTACAAAAAAAAAAAATGCTTCACATTGAGTATGTCCCTTAGTGCTTCAAATCTTGTTGAGGAAAGTGACTTAGTTAAGACATCTGCCCATTGATCTAAGGCAGGAAGATGCACAACTAAGAGTTGTTTGGCCAAAACTTGTTCTCTTACAAAAAAGACATCAATTTCCATATGCTTTGTTCTAATATGAAACACTGGATTGTGAGCTATGGACACTGCACTTTGATTATCACAGACAGGAGTTTGAAAAGAAACATGTAATTCCGTTAGAAGGGTTCGAATCCAGGTTAATTCAGTAGATGTTTGGGCCAAGCTTCGATATTTAGCTTCAGTGCTAGACCTTGTCGTGACTTTTTGCTTCCTAGACCACCAGGATATCAAGTTTGAGCCAAGAAAGATAGCTGCTCCTGATGTGGAACGTCTGTCATCAATATCTGATGCCCAATCAGCATCACAGAAAGCATAAAGTGTCATAGGTTTTGAAATAGAAGCAGGTTGAAGGAATAAACCATGAAATATGGTACCCTAGAGATATCTTAATATCTTTTTGACCACAGCCCAATGAGAATCCAATGGATTAGCCATATATTAACAAACCTTATTAACAGCATAACTAATCTCAGATCTAGTAAGGGTAGCATACTGTAGGGCACCCACTACTGACCTATAGAGAGTTGGATCATGAAATAGATCAGCTCCATGTTTGGACAGTTTGCAGCTTGTAACCATAGGAATAGAGATAGAGTGTGCCTCAGCCATTTGGGTTTTATGAAGTAGATCTCTGACATACTTGCTTTGAGATATCAAAATAGACCTGTTAGGAAGATACTTAATCTCCAGCCCCAAGAAATAGTCTAAGTGACCTAGTTGTTTAAGAGAAAAGGTTGTATTCAATCTCGAAACTAACTGTTGAATGAGAGAGTTAAAACTTCCTGTGATGATGATATCATCTACATAAACTAGAATGTAGACAGTGTGTTGTTGATGTGTATAAATGAACAAAGATAGATCACACTTGCTTCCTACAAACCCAATATGTATTAGTGTTGACCTTAACCTGTCAAACCACTTCCTTGGAGCTTGCTTTAACCCATAGAGAGCCTTGTTAAGTTTACAAACCAAGGATTTTTCTTCAACTTCAAAACCTGCAGGTTGAGTCATATAGATAGTCTCCTCAAGTAATCCATTTAGAAATGCATTGTTGACATCAAGCTGAAATAAGTCCCACCTTGTGAGAGAGCAAGAGTTAGAACTACTCTAATTGTAATTGGTTTTACCACAGGAGAAAAGGTTTCATGAAAGTCAAAGCCATGAACTAGATGAAATCCCTTAGCAACTAGTCTAGCTTTGTACCTATTGATTGAACCATCAGCATTTTCTTTTATTCTAAAGACCCACTTGTATCCAATAGCTTGTCTACCAGCTGGTAATGGAACTAAATCCCAAGTTCTGTTTCTCATTAGAGCATTATACTCCTCCTGCATAGCTGCAAACCATTCTGAACTTTCCAAGGCTTGCTTTACACTTTTAGGTTCAGAATCAGTAAAAAATAATGAAGGATGCAGCCTAAGATTGTGTATTCCAGATTTAGACCTAGTTTGCATAGGATGAGTGTTAATGGGAATTAGAGTTGATGCAGACACAAATTCACTACGAGACATAGTATTTGATGATTGAGGATGAGTGGGAGAGGGTGCAATTGGTATAGATTCACTAGACGACACTATATTGGATGATTGAGAATGAGGGGAGTTGGATTCAGGTGAGGTTTGATTTAAGGCAGTAGCAAAGAAACCAGGAGGAACAGAGGGAGCTGAAAGGGAATTGGAGAAAGGTATCTGGGAAAGTGAAGGTGTAGAGGCTGAAATAGGAGGAGATAGGTCAGGATTGAGGCTGAAATAGGAAGTAATATTCTGTGTTGAACTGGAGGAAGACGAAAACAGATCTAAATATGGAAACCTCAACTCATTAAGCAAAACATCCTTAGAAATGTAAATTCTACCAGTTGAAGACAGACATATGTAGCCTTTATGTGAAGAGGAGTACCCCAAGAAAACACGCTCGAGACCTGAAATCTAGTTTGTGAGTATGATAGGGTTTCAACAGAGGAAAGCATGCACAGCCAAATGTTTTAAGAAAGTGAAAACCAGGCTCTTTGTTTAAAAGAGTGACAAATGGAATAGCAAAGTTGAGTGCCGCAGTGGGTAACCTATTAATCAAATAGATTGTAGTGACAAAAGCATAATCCCAAAACTGTAGAGGTAGAGTTGCATGATGAAGTAATGTGAGTCCTAGATCAATTATATGTCTATGCTTCCTTTCAACTACACCATTTTGATGATGAGTGTGTGGACAGATTAACCTATGCGAAATGCCATATGAAGCTAATAAAGCAGAGAAGGGTGTTTATTCACCACCCCAATCAGATTGAACACTTTTTATTTTAGTGTTAAGTTCAAGTTCAACTGATAACTTGAAAGTTTGGAAAACACACAGTTTCAGCTTTGGTTTTAATAGGAAATATTCAAGTATATCGTGAAAAAGCATCAATAAACAATACATAGTATTTGAAACCAGAGTAGGAGGTTAAATGAGAAGGCTCCCATATATCTGTGAAGACAAGTTCTAAAGGAGAATAAATTGAAGTGAAAGCATAGAAAGACAGCCTATGAGATTTTCCCACACAACAAGAGGCACAAAAATCTGAAATCACTTTATTAGATGAAGAAATGTTACACTCGTCAAGAACAAGTTTTAGTACATGACTATTAGGGTGTCCTAACCTAGCATGCCAAAGGTTAACAGTGCTAGGAGATGAAAAACCAGAACTAGATGTAACAGTAGACTCTTTATTAGCAGTAGATGTTGTTGATAACAGCTGAGGTCTGTGATCCTGGATTTTGATGTTATGAAAAGAATAGAGACCATCAGCACCCACAACACCTTGAAGGAGCACTTTATTGGTCCCCTGTGATTTGACAAGACATAAGTGAGAGTGAAATTCAAAGAAAACAACATTATCTTGAGCAAACTGACTGACACTTAGCAAATTTTTCGAAATGGAAGGAACATGTAATAGCTTATTAAGTTTGAAAGTAATATAAGAGTTATTAGGAGGCAAAAAAAAGAACCAGTGTTGGAAATACTCAAACCTTCACCATTTCCTATAAAGATTTGGTCAGGTCCATCAAAATGTGACAGTTGTTTGATATGTTGTGATTCACTAGTTACATGAAAACTAGTTCCAGAATCTGGAATCCATGTTGAGCTAGCTTGACCATTGCCCTAAGGTGTTGAATTGGTAAGCATCACACTAGGCTGGCTAGAGGACTGAGTAACTGGTTTAGAGTTAGGATTAACCCAAGTATTTGAGGTCCTACCCGAGGCAATCGAATAAAGGATTGGTTGGAGTGTAGTTGGATCAACAAAGGTGAGTGTGACTATACTTGAGGCAGATTTGACACTGGAGGTTAGCAAATCTGCCTCCACCACAGCCTCTTCCAGAACCACAACAACCACCACCTCGATCAAATGAAGTATTACAACCACCGTTACTTCTACCATAACCTCCTCTAGAGCCACCAGAATCATTACCTTTATATGAGCTTCCATACGAATAACCTTGAGTGTAATTCAAGGATAGAGACGCAAGCATCAAAGTGTCTTGATTGTATCGAACAAGGCAAGTTTTGTGGCCATAAAGCAGAGCCTCAATCTCTGCAATTGATGGCCTAGGTTTCTTGCTTTCAATCACAGAAACTACTGGCGCATAATCCGAAGGTAGACCTTCAAGAATAGCATCGACATGCTCCTCATGACGTACCGGAACTCCAATGCCAACAAGCTCGTCGACGTTGCCATTGATTTTGTGAAGGTACTCATCCATTGTTTTCCCTTCGAGTGAGACAGCACACATCACGGTCCGTAATTGTCGTGCCCTAGACTTGGTGTGAAGGCTGAAATGCTCGTGAATCTTCTCCCATACCTGATAGGAGTGATTTGAGCCTAGCATGCAAGAAAGGACAGACTTCGAGAGTGTCGACTGAAGCCAAACAAGCAATGTTTGGTCCTGCACTTCCCAAGCTTCATATTCAGGATTAATGCGATCTATGATTCAATCATCTTCTGTGAGAAACTGAGGCAGAATGATTGGATTAACCACAAACCTCTGCAGCTTTTGCGATTAGTGACTGGTTCGACGCATTGTTGCCAGTGTAGATAGTTGGAATCATCCAATTTCTCAGCTATCGTTGTCGAAAATGAATGCAAACTGAAACCTTGAGATGCGGAAGCCATGGATGTGAAGGTGCAGCTCAATAAACTGAAGAGAAGAGTTTTTACGAAGAAACAAGCTCTAATACCATATCAGATTTAGAGAACAGAGAAAATAAGAGAAAAGATTGAGAACAGAAAAAGGAAAAACTGATATTATTGATTCCGAAAAAGTTAGTCTTTAATGCAATTACAAAGGAGGTATTTATAAACCTCTAAACCTTAAGCTAATCACTATCTAACTAACAACTGACTAACAAAATTCTGTTAAACTAACTAATAACTAACTAACAGAATTCTATTAGTGAAAGAAAAGTAGTTAGTTGTCTAACTGTCCTGCAATAACTGTTTGTAACAGTTATTTTTATACATTCATTCTAATAACACAAAATAGTACTATTGTAAAAAAACGAGACAGAATGGCTTACTATAGATGATGACAGGATTTACTAAAGAATATAGAAAAGACTACAACAGATGAACAAATCACTAGGATTTCAATTCCCAAATACACTTCGTCACTGATGCATATAATCTATCTAAGAACAACTCTGAAGTACTCAAAATATAGAGAAGAATTCAGAGCTTAGAAGAAGTATGGCAGAATGGAATTTGACTACCCCTTGAATGATGCTGGTATTCAATGGTATTTATAATATCCAAGAATGAGCCATATCCGCAGAAACTGTTTAGCCAAAATGGTATCATCAAGTTTCACTCACATTTAGCTAAAATTGAAAACCACTTTGAAGAATACTTTCATCATGGTACATTATGATTAAAATTTTCAAGTAAGTTAATTAGTTACAAGGGCACAGAATCACAGATAGATATACCACCTATACATGCAAGTGGTGAAAGGTGAATCAACTTAAGCATATAAAAGAAATCATTAGCTAATGCTTCATAAATATACAAGAAATTCTTGTACATCATTTTTCTTTATATCAAACCTGATAAAAGAGATATAGGAAATTATAACGTGCAAATATTAGAATCCAAAATATAAATAGAAAAATCTTAATTATTCGGAGCATCTTCAAACTAATACTACAAACCCAGTCCAATTTTAATGACTACAACATTTTTTGAAATCGGAAATCAGTCATGCTTCACGTGGGCCATCATAACCATTAGAATATAATGTTGACCACCAACCTTGAATCCTTGTCCTTGTTTACTTAAATTCCCTCCAAGACAAGCTGGGAATGAAAAAACTCGCAAATCACCCCAAATTAACACCCCCACCTGAAAACTCCACCTCCTGAAGATATGAAAAAAGTAAGGTTACAAGCATATAAAGCAAGGGAACTAAAGGCATTATGGCATCATAATCATGAAAATGACAACCAATCAACAGATCTTAAATTGACAAAAAGGAGACATGTCAACCAATTATAGATCCTTACTTTTTTCTTTTCATTTTTATTTATAATCAACCTTTTGCACTATCTTGTTTACATTACAAAGCAAATTTAAAACACATATTTCGTGTTTTGACTAGAATCTAACAGCTTTGCACAAACTCTTTAATATACTATATGTTTCTTTTACACATTGTATAACTATGGTCCTTCTATATTTACTGTGACATCAATACCATAGAATGACTTGCAAGCATTCTTTTGCCACCTCTGATGCCAGTTTCAGTTCAATAAAGGAAAAATGATTAAATTTGTATTTGTATTAAAAATAGGCATGTGATTTCAAATGTATAGTCTCCCAGCATAAATCGTTGCCAATTTTCTTTTATGACTCTAAAAGTAATGTTGCCCAAACTCTAACTATCAATGCATTGGATAGGAAGACCAGGAATCTAAATTTTAGATATAAGTATAGAGAAAATACAAGGACAAGAAGACTATTTCCATCTTACAGAATTGAAAAGTAAGAAAGGGACTATATATACAGGTAGGAAAAATTAAAAACCAGTAGCAATAATAGTTGTAAGCAGCAGCGCTAAAATCAAAGTTATAGATTGTTGACTTCATCATGGGAAGAATATGAAAATAAACCAAGAAAAAGGTACTACAGCTTTACAAGAAATAAGGATTAATAGAATAAAATCATCACTTGAACTTCAGATTGTCAATACCAAAACTCTTGTGATATGGAATTCATCATTAAAGAACATCTTCATAATGCCAAAAATGATTTTGCACATCATTTAAAAACATCGTACGCCATCAATTTTACATGAAATAATGACAATATGATGATTATTTATCAAATAGCTGCAACCTGGGAGAATACATCTGCAAGGTTTTTGTCATAATACCATGGACCCAGCAAGATAGTTTGTCTAACTTTTATAACTATTGTTTGAAGAGGGCTCAAAATATTACAAGACCTAGAACAAATATCAGATGCAATTAATGTATTAAAAACACAAATCACACCTGAGCAGGTGCCAAGGATGAGACCCAGTCTGATGTGTGTGTAGGAAGAAGCCCCAATGCATTGAGCTGCAGAACATGACAATCACATAGTGCCAGGGTTGTCAAACTCGAAAGTTTAGATAAACTTGTGGAATCATAGTAAACTCAAATAATTCTTCAAAAATGTTATTTAGAAAACAAATTCTAGGACTAACATAATTCAATAGCATATCCATAGTTCCATATTAATATCGAACATTCCGACTCCATAACAAAGCAAATGTAAGTAACAAAGTAAAAACATAACTCAACACTTGACCCACATTAGCATTATATTAAGCCAGGCATTTGCATTTTTTTTCATAGTTTAACAAATCAGAATAAAAATAATAATGAAAACATGCAATTAGCTTCATAAACCCCATATACAGTGCAGAACATACGCAATCCAATCCAAGTATCCAACAAAATCCACCAAAGCTATACATTTGAAAGCCAAAACCATGTATAAATCTAGGCTTGTAAACTTGCCAGTAGAACAGAGAGTTTACCAAATTTGTTACAGTTTGCCTGAACTTGTATGATATAAACAAGAGTTTATGAGCAGTTTAAAATGTTTGTGTCAAGGGATCATAATTCATAAACACATAAGAGTTTAAGAGTTTGACAACAACAATGTCACATACACACATTTACTTTAAAATTTAGAAATACAAGTATCATGATAACAATCACAAGGCACAACATGACTACATATATTACCTTCCAAACACCTAGTGCCAGGCCGCCCAAATTAAGGGCTATGAATAACAACTTAGGTCCAAGAAGCTCCACCTTATTGTCTTTGTAGGGCTCAAACACTGCAAAAACCAATAGAATACATTAACAATCCCAGACCAAGCTGAAGTTCTCCGTTCCGTATTGAGTTTCAAGCCAAAAAGATACTTATAAACCTAAAAACCAAAAATACTATGAAAAGCATATTTACTAATGTGCAACTAGAACACCTTACGTCAAAGGAATTGGAACAAAGGAAGTTAAAAGCATCACCCATTCCAGAAGAGAATGAATTGCAGAAGATGCTACAAAATACTCCTTCCATGCCCTCAAACACTAGCATAATTGATGATCTTAAAATAAGGGGAACATGCAGAACAAAGACATACCAGAAGGGAGTGGGATACGTCTAATAAGATCAATCATTCAATTCAACAAAAGGAAATGCTTAGGGCACCGGTTAAGGAAGTAAAAGGGGAAAGTTTTATTATTAGGGTGCGTAAAGATGCCTTCTCATATTATTTCTAATAAATAAGAAAAACCTCTTTTAATTCCTTAACCAGTGAACATGGCAAGATCCTTCAACAAATATACGCTAAAAATGAGATGATAAGCACGAATTTCGCATACTCTTTCCGACACTCTGTAGGGCACTGATGGGTTGCCAAAGGGCTGAGAAAGTGATCCCAATGCTGAACAAGTGGACTGTGCTACCAGCCATCCACATCATGAACCCCATCATTAGCAAATTCTTCATAGGGGCTTGTGCTACCTCCCAAGCTTTCTATTCACATCATAATAACAATAATCATAAAAACCGGAGTTGAGTTATAAGGTTGACTCGGTGGTAGATGGAGAAGGGAGGGAGGGATTAAATTTCCTCGCTAATAAAAAAACTAACATTTGCCCATAAAAAAACAATAATCATAAAAACCAATAATTAAATTAAACAAATTTCTTATTTCCTCAACAAAGAAGAAGGTAAAAACCTGGGCTTTCCAGTTGGATTCAGCGTCCTTCTTCTGGCGACTGAGCGTTGAATCGTCCTGCACGATTTTAATGAGATTTTTTTCATAAAAAAAAAATTGAACGAAATCGAAAGAGAAGAAAAAGGGTTATAGAGCTTATGCGTGCCTGATCGAGAGAAGTGCGACAGAAACCGGGAGGATCGGGAATATCGCGAGAAGTGGAATTGTCGGAGAAGTCAACGCCCCATCTTCGTCCTCCCGATCCCATCACTCCCTTTCCCTTCTCCATTGATTTGATTCTCTGCGACTACACTACTGATGCTTGCGAAACGGCGTCGTTTAGGAGCACTCTCTGGATCCGGTTCAGTTCAGTTCAGTTCAGTTCCGAGGGTAACGCTAACGATGATATGATATGAGGTTTCAAAAGTTTGGTTTTTTCTCCTTTTGATTTTTTTTTTTTTGCAAAACGACGTGGTTTTGCACATTACACGCAAACAAAAGAAGGAAATCACTATTTCCTCGTACAAAATAATTTCTTTAATGATTATTATTTAAATTGTAATACAATGTTATATTTTTTATTTATTGGAAAATTCTTTTATAATATATTGAGATTTAATATAGATATATAGATATAAAACAAAGATAATTTGAAAAGGATAAACATATAAGAAGATAAGTATATATAAGCTAAAGATAAAGAAAGAATTCTATGAATAAAAAATAAAAATAATATTTTGACAAGTTACGATAGTAAATGTGAAATGCAGATAAATAAATGTGAAATGTACTTGGAGAAAAAAAGGAAAAGTTAAAAATACCTATTTTTTTATCTTGAAAAAGTAAAAGTCTTCATGTATTACTTTGTTAATTGGAATCTTACCCGAACTAAAATAAAAAATTATAGGAATCAAAATTAAAAAAAAAATACAAATTTACAAATACTAAAGACAAATAAAAAATTTATAAAGATTAAAATTTAAAAAAAATATAAAATTACATGAATCAAAAACATATTTAAATTTAAAAAAAAAAGAATGAAAAGATATTGGTGTATATTTGAATTTATAGATTACAATGAAAATATAAATATAAAGAAAAGATAATGAATTTTTAATATTTTTTGTCTTATTTTATTTTAGCTAATAACTAAGAGACTCTTAATTTTATTTTATTTTTTTTGTGTGATTTCGAGTTTATTTAGTTTTTGATGTAACATTTTCATCTTTAAGACAACAAAGTAATAGTAAAAGTGATCAATAATATTAGCTCTCTATTTCATAGTTTCACGTTTTGTATGTCAACTTTCTCTTTATATATGTGTTGATTGTTTATTTTTTAAAGACTTAAATGAAATTATGATTCTTGTATTTTGTTTCATCTATAATTTTAGTCTCTTTATTTTAAAATTAAAATATTTGATTATCTTATTTTTTAAAATTAGTTATTTTAATCCTATCATTTTGAAATGGAAATATTTAGTTCTCTATTTTAGGAAATTTGTAAATTTGGTCATATTCTCAATTTTGGCTATGTTTTTTTTTTATTATTATTTTGATCTAACTAACCCTAAACCTATTATATTCATTTAATATATCATCAAGAAATTATTTAATTAATTACAAAGTAAAAATTAAAGAGAAATAAAACATAGACAAAATTAAATATTAAACCAAAATTGTGGATTTTTTAAAATATGCAGACCAAAATTATGAATTTTCTAAAATATAAGAATTAAATGTTTGTATTTTGAAATTAGAAGACAAAAACTGTAGATTTATTAAAATAAAAAGCCTAAATGTTTCAATTTTAAAATAAATGAATCAAAATTATGAATCAAATAAAATAGAGGGAGTAAAATTATATTTAGATCCTTTTTAAAATTAGCTTATTTGATCCTTGATTTATGAGTTAAATATATATAAGCATAAATTAACGAAGCACTCATATGATGCATTCAAAAGTGCTAAAAGACGAGTTCTAGGGTGCCTAAGCGAAACTATGTTTCGTACGTGGGAAAGTGGCCGACACCGTCCGATCAGTTTAGTAATCCAATAGTGATGTTTGGGTGCTTTTGGTGGACTATTCGATTGTGTTATGCGAAATCCAATGGTTGGTCGTGTTGCCCCAAAATTATGCGTGTCGAGTATGGAATTTGTGCCCTAATTTTCGAACAATCCCAACCCCCATCCCCAACCATAGCTTCTTCTGCGGCTTCACTTCAAACGACACTTGCGGGTTTTCGAACGCCCGTAGCTTCCATCGTCAACCATAACTTCTTCTCAAGATTCACTTGGAAAGACACTTGCGAGAAGAATCCTAGTTGGAGGCTACGAGTTTCACACCTTCAATTTTTTGTGTACCCTGTTGTTTGCTGCTAGCAATATACCTGTTATGTCAGATTTGTTGATGAAACTTTAAAAGAAATGGGCATTTAGACCACATAAGTTGATCGTACGTAAAATTTTCAAAGGAAAAATGATGAACTTCCTTTCAAACATGACTACCTTAAGAGCTTAGTCAATGATAACTACTATAGCTAAGATTTTTATGTTAATTTTTTCTATCAAAATTCAACAAGTAACTAGAAAAAAGTCGTCGAAAAACCTTGTCCCAGTCATAAACCTGTAATCGAAGAAGTTGAGATTCAGGATCCTTTACAACAAGCTTGAACTTGTCATTCCACTCAGGATTCAAATTGTTTTTCTTAACAGTGGTTTTTTTTGTTGGAAGTTTGTCCCCTATCAAGCTTAGTTTAACATAAGGATCAGAAGTTCCCAGCAAATCCATGTTTAAAAGCTTTTGTGCACGAACCTCATTCGCATGTTATATCCTCACAAGCTTCTTTATTGCCACCCTATAAAAGATGTGAACAAAGCATCAGACATCTTCATAGAGCAAACATTGTTATTTTAAACTTAAACTTTGTCAATTCATAGTAAATTTTTAACAATAGTGAAGTTATGTTTTAAATAATAATATAGTTCTAGTAAGATATGGGTGTTTGCGTGTGTCGGTAAGTGTACCGATTCGCACAAGTAGTATAAAACGGTAAGACCGACTATCGTATCTTCAGAGAATTTGTTTCACCTAGACCATGTACATTCGATATGCAAGCACTTATACGGATTAAAATAAGGCAAATAGTGAGTTCTGTACTAGAAAATCTATTTGAACATAAACAAAATATATAAAGTTATAAAAGATGAAAACTATCAAGTTGAGAGCGTTGGGGAGTGTTCTACTGAATTTCTCTTGATGTACAAAGGTATTTTTCTCTATTTAACGTTATCCTAGTGTTCTTATGCGGAGAAACTACTCAAACCATGATTCCTCACATGAATGAGCCTAACTCTCTTTAGACTTCATCCTTAATCCTTCAACAAACTTGTTCTAAAAGAGTTGCACTAAGCCTACAACATAAAATGGACTAGATCATTGCACTCCATTCCTAGACATACAAATTTCTAGCTTGCTCTATCAAGTTCTAAGGTTTTAAAGCATTTTCCAATACTAAAAAGCCTAATTACACATACAAATGGGTGATCAAGCCACAAGCACGTAAAATAAGCATAGATAGAAGCAATGAACACAAAAAATAACATTAAATAGATAGTGAGAATATTGCATCAACATGGTTCGGTAGAACTCCCCATCAAAGGAGCTTAGCCTTCCATTACAAGCAAAAACTCAAAACTACAAGAAAGAAGCTATTTTTGTTGAAAGAACTTGGAAGAAGATGATGGAGGATGTCTCCTCCAGCCTTTAAACCCTAACTCTCTCTATCTTCCTGGACTAAGCTCTCTCTATTGCTCAAAACTCGTCTCTCTCCTCCAAAAACTTGTTCTTTTTCCACCAACCTCAGTGTTTTAAAGGCTCTTGGACCTTTCAGCTTTCGAAGGCTCACTTAGCGAGCAGGTCTCGCTAAGCGAGAGTTAATGAATTTTCACTTAAGAAGAGTAGGCTCGCTGAGCGCAAGAAGAGACAACAACCTCGTTGGGTGGGCTGGCTGCGTGCTGGGCGTGCAGATCTCTGGCTTATCCTCTTCTAGAGTTTCCCATCCGCTAAGCGAGCTAGATGTCTCGCTAAGCGGATCTACCTCGCTAAGCGAGTCATCAGCTGCTTGAACCTTCTCTTCTTTGGCTTGAAACTGAGTTGGATTCAACAGTAAGTCACAAAAATGGAGTTTCTACTCTATAAAATCACACAATAAAGAAAAATATGTACAATTCCTACGGAAAGAACCATAAATTGGAGGTACGGTGCTATTTCCTTACAAATTTTCAATTCAAAACTAACTCATGAATAACAATTAACAATGAGTTACAGCTTTGTGCAATTCTTTCAATAGCAGACCACTGAAAAATACATGACATTGTTTTGACAAAGAATTGAAAAGGGTCTGTGGTGCAGTACAAGTATGTTTTTCTTTTTCTGGTGTTACATCCCTTTTTGCACTTTTTGGCTGTCTTACTACATATGATGTTGAGTGTGATGGTAGTTGGCTTGGTGGCCTTTACTATAAAGTTCATAGGTTGCCTTGTTATTGGTGGTCTTGCGTTCAATCTATTGGTTCTTTTTAGAAATATATATGCAAGTATCTTGCCTTGGTTTAAGCATGGTTGAATGAATTTTTTAGTGGATTTAAGTGACATGACACAAAACAAATTTATATATTTGGAAATTTATGTTGTACATTATGTGTGACTTATGAGAGTTTGTTTTGACATCAACACTTGGGAGTTGGATGGCTTAATAAACTATTTGAGGCTATTTTTTTGACATTTTGGCCTTCATTTGTAATTATCCATCCCACATGCAAAAAATGGGAAAATTGGTTAAAAATATAGTAAATTTTGAAGAAATTAAATGGAATTCAATAATCTAAACTTCGTTACACTTAATTATTAACTGACAAATTGTTCAAAAAAATATATTATAACACATGAAAATACAATTAATTTTATAATTTAAAAAAATTAATTTATATACATTACCAATGACTGAGTAATAGTAGGGGGGCAATAGGGATGTTGGCATATGCTGAAATGAGTTTAACTGATAAAATAAAATTGAGAAAAAACAATAAAAATCATTGATATTATATTATTGTAGAGTTGTAATCTATATTTGTCCTTTAAAGTGAAAATGCATGTTGTATTCATTGCACTACATACTTGACTATTTGAGTTATTTCAAAGTGCACCTTGAAGAATCTGGTTTTGCTATATAAGTGATACAACAATGAAGTCATTTTGTTCACTTAAGGTTTTTTTTATGTAATTTTTTTAGATTAAAACTTTACAGTTAAACGTTATAGGAAAATGTTTGTATTTACTTTAGGCCGGAGTAATGGTACTAATGTGTAACAAATTATTGATGGGCCTTATTTTGAACATGTCCATGGTGACATGTATTTTGTTTGAATGGTTTATAGAAGGGGCCTATTTTTTAGTTCAGCCCTTTACAAGTCTTCATATCCAACAAACCAAATCTCAACCAGGCCTGTTTTTAAAAAAACATTGGGTAGTTTTTAGTGAACATGAAATTTTTGTTATTGTGCAAACTTGAACATAATTTTTGAATTTAATTTTGACTTATGATTCAATTTTTTTTTATTCCTTGATTTGTTTAAGGTAATTAATAAAATTTTCGGTTAAAGGCATGAAGGTGTACAATTGTAGTATATGCGTAATTTTTTATTTACATTGCCATGGAGATTTTTTTATTACTAATATGTTTTTGTTTTATTAATAAGAAGATAAACAGTTAAATATGTTCATTATCACAAAAATGGTTATTACAATGAGTTCTTAATATGTTTTACTTATTTGTAGTTCCCAACATGTGTTTGAAAAAAAAATGTATTTTTTAATCAGTGGATAAAGAGTCAAATCTTGATTAGATATTTTTTTTTGTTGATGTTTTAAAAAAATTGTATTAATTTTAATATGTTTAAATATGTATTAATGCATTTGATAAAAGATGAAAATTTCACTATTGGAGCAGGTGGTTGTTTGGATTAAGTCACAGAATGATATGACAGACCCCTTATTCACAAAGAAAAAGAAATTAAATAATGTGATGAAAAGACCTATTCTCAGATAATAATCCTGTGCGTATAGTGGTGTTAAGGCAATGTCCAAACATTTAAGTAATCCTTTTGATGTTGTGTTGCTAGATTTCATACGATGTGTCTTAATCTGTCAATTACGGATCTCTATTGTCTAGTGTATTGGACCTATTGAATATACTAATTTTGAAGATGTTACAAAAAATTAATTGTGTGGTGTTTTTTTAGACAATATGTGCCTGTTGGATTTAGGGGAGAGGGGGAGCATAGAATAAGTAATGGGTATTTGGTGTTGAATTAAAAAGCAATGACTTAGTAGTCCTGTGTTGTTGTCATAGCAAGTTGCCAAATCATGTGTTCGCAGGCCAATTAGTCAAGGGTGTTTTATCTCTTCCTAAGTGTGTTTGTTGTGAATTCAAATACCCATGTAGAAAGGTAGACAAGTATTTTGGTGCAGAGTTAGTAGTTTTGAGGAGAATCTTGCACGAAGATGTTGTCCTTTTTTTTTATTTTAAGTTTTAATAAGGTGTAGTGTCATAATTAAAATTTTAAATATCAAAATAATTTTTTTTTTAAAAATTAAAAATAAAAATGACATATTTCATATTAAAGCTTTTCAGGGTTGACAAATACAACAAAAAATGTTTGTTGTCCCTCTCATAAGCTTGGTAGATTATCTGAACTATGTTTGTTGACATAACTAAGTATTGTTTCTGTCCTTCTCAACAAGGGTTGACATAATGTTTGTTGACATAACTTAGTATGGTTTTTTTCCATACAATGGTAATCTAAGTTATTTTTTGTTTTCAACATTCAATAAAGGCTAGTTATATTATATTTAATTGGTTATAATTATTGTTTTTATTAATTTTGGGAAGAAAATGGGTGTTGTTATATTTGTTTTTAAAAATTGAATATGACATTCATTATATGTTTTCAATTATAAGAGTTTGTCTCATTCTCGTTGTTATGTTTTCAATTATAAGTTTCTATGGTCGTCATTATTAATTACTTATATACAATTCATTTGTTTCTTTGTATCTTTTGACTTAAAAAATGGCATAGTTAATATTGGTGCATATATATGGAAAATTTATAGAGCATGATATAACTGCATTTGGTTAATTGTGTAAGGCATATATACGAAATATGAAATATACATGACTATAAACAGGATTACAAAGGTCATAAGGTCATTGTTTGCAGAAATGTTCATATAACAAAACCCCCCATCACCATTCCCCTCCCTACATTTTTTTGTATCCGACAGTAAGCGTAAACAAACAAAGTAGATAGACCTAAGTTAATAACTATCGTCCATACTATTTTACACTACCTTGCATGAAAATTTCAAATGAACAAGACATTGTTAATATCCACGAGTCATACTTGCCATTAACAAAACAATTGATAGATTTGGATAAGCACCAGATATGGCAAAAATGGTGCTCAAGTCATCGTCGTTCTCAATTTTTGTGGCTTATAACGAACAAAGTCACCTAATGGCAAAATAGGGTAGCAAAAATACAAGTCTCGAACCTTGAATCCCTGATATGGTGATCGTTGAGCTGCAATAACATCGTTCAAGGCTTCAAGAGAAATATCTTTGTTCGCTTCAATTGCACTACCATACTCATTATCAAAGATACAATCAAATATAGGACATGAGCAATTAATAGAGTCGTTGTATAGTACAAAAGCCACTAAGTTAGTGGTGGCACAACCATTATTGAATACTGGTAGTGAGATGGAACCAGGGAGCAATTGCAATATTTGTCTATTTCAACGCAACGAATTGCAGTGCCAAAAAGACCATGATGTAGCCAATATTTATAACATAATTGATAGGTGGGGCATAACTTTTGTTGTTATTCGGAAAATAAAAAAAAACTAAATTGTCAGTCATTCATATTTTTATTTGGCATGTTTCATGTATTTTTAATGAACTGTTTACGAAATAATGTGGAAGACATGAAATGGTCATCCTTTCTGAATGAAAACAAAATTATTATGTGCTTAATTAAGGTGGTATTTATAATGTTGTCGGTGGTATAAAAGAGTTATTGTCAATAGGAGACTAAACATTGTTGAAGGAATTTTTACTAGGAGACTAAACATTGATGAATTATTGAAACATTCCAAAAAAAAAAACATTATATACACAAACATACATATCCCCCATTATTTACACAAACTTACAAGTTTATTATTCACAATGTAAATTTGGGTTGGGAGGACCCGAATTTACACCATGATTTTCAAAATAATTTGCAAAAAAACCGATGATAATTTGAGTATCCCCAACTCGAATTCTCAACCTCTAATTTTTTAAAGGATTTTTTTTAAAAGATAAAAAATAACATAAATAAACAAATTAATTCAAAATAATGAAAAAACAAAGAAGGAAAAATATTTTAATATTTTGAATTAACTCTCTTTATCTGAGTTTGTTTTCCTTTTTTATTTTATTTTATGGCCATCAATGCCTTGGAATTGTGGGTTGTGGACAAAATTGACTGTAAAGAAGGTGGGTTCTGTAAAAAGTGGGGATCAACGGTATTTGGTTGTCAAGTCATCATGGCATTTAGATGAACAGTCATAGACCCATGACATTATAAACATACAAGAAATAGCATGACACATATGTTACTATTATTAATACAAGAATTCAATTTTGCGATTTAAAGTATAAATTCGGGTCTTTTCAATCCAAATTTTTAATTTTTTTTTTACTCCAAAAAAATTTAAATGAAAGAAATTAATTTAAAATAATAAAATTACATAATATATTAACGAAGATAATAAATTGAGAATACATATATAAGAAGTTTAGTTAAAGAAAAATAGTTAAAAATATTTCCATTGAATATTTTTTTCTAATTCATAGAGTGAAATTAAATACATTGATAACATAAAATATTAAACAAAAAATGAAAATTAAATTGCTTGACTAGAACTTGCATGTTTGTGATAATAACTATTTATGGAATGACCTACTAGGCTACAGATTGCACAATCGAACTTTGTACACAGTTGACACATACTTGAATGTGTACAGTAGGTGTAGAAATTCCAAATAATCTATATTGATGTGCTTACATGCAGCAATGACATATGCACATTGCATGTGCACCTTTTGAGGCTTCCCATAATGACATGTTTTTTGATCAAGCCTCACAGTCAATTTTCCCGTGCGACGCCTCTCTGGAATTGCTTTTGCCTCAACTTCAAACTCAAATCTTTGGCGGTCAAATTGCTGAACAAAGTGAGTGTTACAATTACTTTCTTCTTCATTCATGAACTTGGCTGCAATGAGTGTCCGAAAGCAATCATTGCATCAACTTCAGTCCCACGGTCGACGAAATATTTGTTTTACTTCTCATACGTGACTTTGACCATTACAATGTTTTAATTTCTGTGTATAATATAACTTAGGAGTTGTAGTGTGCGTAGGCGAAACTCGGTTTTGTATGTGTGAAAGTTACCGTGACCTTTGGATCTAGGTGTTTTTGAGATATATCATAGACAAACATACACCAGAATATTTGTTATTATTTTTGTATTTTTATTAATGGTTTTTTTTTCAACGCAATAACCTTCTTCATGACAATCACCATCGACCTTCATTTGTCGTCGTCGGAGACGACCTCCATCTGCAGTAGGCAGAGATGATTTCTGATGACATGGTTTTTTTTTCCTACTTTCCTTTTTTCATCTCCTTTTGTTTTCTTCCACTTTCATTCTCTAACCACTATGTCCAAATCCGAAGTGAGATCTAAAATTGGAAGCAAGCCTCAAATAATGATCCAAAGCAACAAAGATTCCAATCATAAAACTAATTGTATGAAAAATAATTTCATCCACAAAAACCCCTAGATCTAAAGCGAAAACTTAAACTCTTTCATCAACAAGGCAACCCCAAATTTGCGAAAACCATAAAGAAATGTAGAGTTGTTGGTTGTAACTCATTTTTCTTCACGCTATAAATTGAGTGCTTCTTCTCGTAAGCTTCCATAAACAATGACGCCTTGACAAAAGTTCCAAGCAATGTGTTGGATTATGATGTTTGCAATGGTGCTGACAAACTTGACATAGGCAGTGCAATTTCGACACCAGGAATTTTGGGAGCGAGTGGTTCTTGTACAGTGACGGTGATGACTGTCTTTAAGGCTGCGACAAAGGGTTTTGTGGTGGCGACGACGAGTGGGTTAAAGAGGGAGGGGTTTGGAGGCTATGAGGGAAAAATTCTGGTGACAGAGGAAAAAAAATTAAAATTTATGAAATTTAAGCCATAATCCTTACTTATATTAAACGTTGATTTTAATCCCAGTATATCTAATGGATGTAAAATTCTTTCGCATGGTGCATAACAAGTTTGGGTTACGCACGCTAGACCTTGTCATAATCTAGATGTAGTAACTATTTACACCCAAGTTTTTAATGAATTTAATTTTTTTAAATCATTTCCCCCCTTTTTTTTAATTTGGTTTAACACTAATAATTAATTTTCTCATTTTTTTTAATTTATGTACACAGGGAAAAAAACACACCAAGGAAACAAAAATTGAACTTTCAAAAAATTCATAACATGTTCAAGTGCCTTAAGCTTGCAATCTATTTAAGTACCTGCGTGGTAATTAAAAAATTATATCATACTATTCTCTAATTTTATTATTTTGAATTACCTATATTATTTTTATGTTTTAAACAAACTAAATTTTTTCTTAAAAATAAACACGTTGGCAATTCGGGTTGGCAGGGTCTGAATTCTGAACGGTTTTGTTGCAAATATTCTTGAAAATAACAATGTAAATTTCGATCTTCTAACCCGAATTTACACTTTGAATAGTAAACTTGTATGTTTGTGTAAATAATGAGAAAATATGTATGTTTGAATATATAATTTTTTTATAAATGTATGTTTCTCAAAAAATTTCTATTCTTGCAAAATAAATTATAACCATAATTTAATATAACTTTTTATACAATATACTTATGTTTTACGATAACATTAAAATTTGGAAATTATTAAAATTGTTTGTTAATTAATAAATGTTACAAACACATAAACAAGTTTTTCACATATTTTCAACTATACTTATTTGATTATTAACATATTGACAACATAGTAATGTAAATATTCTTTAGTACAAAAATTATTTTGTCAACATTAAAAATTATACTGTGGCCTAAATGAAGCGTCCACATCGCATTTAATGCCACATACAACAAAAGATTTTTGCTAAAACCAAATGCTAAAATAGAAATCAAACCCTAGTGACCTATATCATGGGTCCCACTTCATTTTTCAAGAATTGTTTCAAGGTACAAAAATGACTTTCCATTCAAATTACAACTAGAAATCTATTGGAACGGTGGTTGGACATGGAATCAGTTGCAGCTAAGACCAACTAAGACATTTTTACGAGAGAGAAAGAGACTAGAGTCACACACACACACACACACACACACGCACACGCACACGCACACGCATACGCATGCGTGCACACACACACACACACACACACACACAAACACGTAGAACTCTTTAGTAAACAATGGAAAGTTAGAGCACAACCTTGAGGTCTAACGGGTAAAGTTTTTTCAAAGTCTAACTTGTTTCTACTGTTAGTATTTTTATTCATGGTAGGTATTATGAGTAAAACATTTGTAGGAATGAAGGTCCAACAACATTTGGGGGAGATGGTCCAAGAGGAAAAAATAATGGACAAACCGAACCAACGGTGTGTGAGGCACCTAATAAAGCAACAACGATAGGTGAAGGCATCACTGTGGGCCAAAATGTTGAGACCATGAAGGACATCACCTTAGCATATTTGAGGGAGGCCATACAGGTAAATTATTATAATAAAATACAATCAACCAAATATAATTTAAGGACGCTTCTAATTTTTTTTTGTGTTTGTATGCGTTAGAGTAGAAAAAACAAACACAAATAGTTATGTCCATGTATGAACATTAATGGCCATATGTTATCTGTAGGCTCTTGGTAACAGAATTTACTGACTAGAGGAATCAAATGCATCCCTTGTACAAGTAGTGCTCTCCTATATAACAAAGGGGGCAAGAGATTTGAACAAGGAAACAAAGTTTAACCTTGCAATATCCTCAATAGAAAAACATTTTAACTGCAACTCAAAAATATCAACAATACCATTAGTTATCAAAGGATTTTCATCATTTCTTTCTACTACATATTCTACATCATCTTCCAAAACAATTTTGTGATAATGTTCATCATCTGAAACCTCATTGTCGAAATCTTCTTCATCTTCTAACTCATTATCACCTGAAACATTATTCTCTAAACATTCATTATCATCTAGCCCATCCTCATCCAACAACACATGTTCTACATCTTGCTGACCAAACCCATCATCCTCAAAAGAAATCTCATCATCCTCCAATAAATCATCCTCCGTATTAACCTCCTCAAATGTCTCATCATTTTAACAGTCTCTCATTGAATGTTCTTCCATTTGTATATGCACACATTAACAAATAAATGACTTCTAAAGTAACCAATTACGTGTCTAGAGTCTATAATTTCAATAATTGATTTAAGTTATTTTCACAAAACAAATGAATTTGTCCAACCTATATCATTGTGATAATTAACTATGTCTAATATCCAGCCTCATGTGAATTTTGGGATGTGTTGAACAAGTGACCTCAATAACTTAAGAAAGGGATGAATTAAGTTTTAAAGATTTTTGACTAACAAGTTTTTAATCCCCTTTTAAATGATAAATGATAGATCAGAATACAGAAGAAGAAGCAACAATTAAACTAATCAATGTTCTTTAAACATGTAAGATAAAATCAGGTGCAATTAAAATAAATGAGATAAGGGAAGAGAGAATTGCAAACTCGATTTATACTGGTTCGGTCACTTCCCATGCCTAAGTTCAGTCCTCAAGCAACCTACTTGAGATTTTCCACTATCTTTGTAAATCCTTTACAGTCTTTGAACACACCTTGGGATCCCTCACCCTTGTGTTCAAGATTCTCACACGCCAAGAGACAAACAGTCTCTTGATTACAACTGAGTTTTTAAGATGTACAGAATGATTTCTCTCTTATAGAGTAGATGATATAAATTGAAGTTCCTAGAAGAATTCTCAGTAAATTGCAAGTGTTTGGTCAATGTTGTTTAGAGAAATTTTGACAATTAAGTTCTTTGAGAATACTCTCTTCCTTTTCGAAGTAAGACACACACACACACACACATATATAGGCCCTTTATGCCTTTTTAAAATAGATTGAAGAAATGTGTCTTTTCAAAAAGATTTTCTGAAATTTTCTCACTGGTAATCAATTACAGGATTTTGGTAATTGACTACACAATTATATTTCTAAAGAGTCATGACTTTTCAAAGTTTTTTTGAAATCTCTTCATTGATAATCGATTATAGAATCTTGGTAATCGATTACACAATTTAAAATTCAAATAATTTCAAAAAGTCATCTTCATAGTCTCTCTGGTAATTGATTACAGGACCTGATAATCGATTAGCAGTTCAAAAACATTTCATTTTGAACCGATTAATTCTTTGATAATGAAATTTCAATAAAAGACTTTGAGGCCAAACTATAGCAATAAAAATGAGATTCTTTTAACAAGTTGACTAAATCCTTATCTTAGATTTTCTTGATCTTGTTTGTTGACTTGAATTGATCTGTGCTCATCAAATAAAAACTTTTGGCATAATCAAAACCTGCATGATTCACAGGATGAACGTATCAGGAGGGGACATCATGTCAATACTTGGTCTCTATAGATTTGTACAGGTACTTCCTTTTTTTTTTGTTGTTGGTTTCTATTTTGTTTATACTTCTTCATATTTTTTTAAAAATTCTATTTTGGATTACAATTTTTGTGGTATTAAACTTGTAAATCAAAATATCCTACTTGCATTTTTTTGTTCACATCATGGTATTGGGTTAATCACTATAGAGGGTAATTCTTGGAATTGGCACTTAAGTTTGTGCATAATCCATTGCTCCGATGGACATTTAATTTAATCTTCAATTAGTTAATGGACTGTTGGATTATTTACACCCCTTACACAAATTCATAAAGTTTTTTTTTGCTTACTTTCTCGGCATCTTAATTTTCTTCCCTGCACTTTCAAGTTTCAACTGCCAAGGCATTTCATTATTTAATTAGTGTTCAAGGACTAACAAATGTAGTTGCTTACTGGAAACAATAAAAAAACTACAACAAACAATAAAAAAACAAGTCGCAAACCTCTATCTCTGGCCTCAAACCCTAGAAATTCCTATTCTTGATGAATCATCGTAAGTTTGTTTGAAATGATAAGAGTTCTATGTGCCCAATATTCATTTTTCTGATCTATAACCTTATAAAATTTTATCCTACCTTTCTAAAAAATATATAAATGAAAAATGCTTCATGCTCCTTTTCTAAAGTTGAAGTATAATAACATGTTTTAAAATGCTTATAAAAATAATGCCATGTTATTTTTTAGTCGTATGCTATTGAAGGAATTACAAAAAGCTGCAACCCATATCTTACTAGAATTGTTATTATTTAAACCATGACTTCACTATTGTTAAAAATTTACTGTGAATCGGTAAAGTTTAAATTTACAATAACAATGTTTGCTCTATGAAGAATGATGTTGGATGCTTTGTTCACATCTCTTATAGGGTGACAATGAAGAAGCATGTGGGGAGATAACATGTGAATGTCGTTTGTGCACAAAAGCTTTTGAACATGGATTTGCTGGAAACTTCTGATCCTTATGTTAAACTAAGCTTGACTGGAGATAAACTTCCACAAAAAAAAAAAAAAACCACTGTCAAGAGAAACAATTTGAATCTTGAGTGGAAAGACAAGTTCAAGCTTGTTGTAAAGGATCCTGAATCTAAACTTCTCTGATTACAAGTTTATGACTGGGACAAGGTTTTCCAACGACTTTTTTTCTAGTTACTTGTTGATTTTGACAGAAAAAATTAACATAAAAATCTTAGCTATAGTAGTTATCATTGACTAAGCTCTTAAGGTAGTCATGTTTGAAAGCAAGTTCATCATTTTTCCTTTGAAAATTTTACGTACGGTCAACCTATGTGGTCTAAATGCCCATTTCTTTTAAAGTTTCATCAACAAATCTAACATAACAGGTATGTTGCAAGCAATGACTATGAAAATCATTTGAAAAAATTAATTATGCATACATTAAAGGGAAGCAGTGAACGACAGGGTACACAGAAAATTAAAGAAACTCATAGCCTTCAACTGGGATTCTTCTCGCAAGTGCCATTCCAAGTGAATCCTAGTAGAAGCTATGGTTGATGATGGAAGCTACGGGCGTTTGAAAACCCACAAGTGTCATTCGAAGTGAAGCCGCAAAAGAAGCTATGGCTGGCGAGAGCTGGGGCCGTTTGAAAACCCGCAATTGCTGTTCCAAGTGAAGCTGCAGAAGAAGCTATGGCTGAGGATGAGGGTTAGGGCTGTTCGAAAATTAGGACACAAATTCCATACTAGACACACATAATTTTGGGGCAGCACGGCCAGCCATTGGATTTCGCATCACCGTTGGATTACTAAGAGCATCTCCAATGGAAGGTGCTTCCATGATTTCTTAGGCTAAGGAACGGTTTCTTGTAAGTTCTTCTGCATTGGAGCATAGTGACGTGACAAAGTGGGCTCCTTCATTGCTAAGAATAGTTTCTTATATATGAAACTCTAATGTTTGGATTTCTTGCGATTTCTTACGATTTTTTGCATTGGAGAAAAATTCTATGAGTTTCTTATGAATGACATGACACTGCGGGAATCACAAAAAATGATGCGGAGACCACAAAAAGATGATTAAGAAACCCATATTAATTTCGCTTAGGCACCCTGGAAAGCACTGTGCTAAAAATCAACCATAGCAAAGTCCACACCCTAGGTGTGGCAAATTTGTTTTGGGTGTGACAATTTTGTAGCTCATTATTTTGTGTTTTTCAGTTTTAACTTTTAACTATTTGCCTACATTTTAATGTAATTTGCAATTTCTTTTCACCAATTTAATCTTCTTGTGATAATTACACAGCCAAAGCCAAACACGTGATTAATTCCTATGAATTTAATATTTACTAGTCAGTAACCCATGCATACGCACGGGTCACTCGATTAACCAAACTTCAAAGGTTGATGTTCATGTGAATTTGAAACCCGTGCATACGTATGGGTCACTTGATTTAGGGACTTCAAAGGTTGATGTTTATGCGAATTTAAAACCCGTGCATACGCATAGATCACTTGATTAAGGAAACTTGATGTTCATGCAAAACAATTGTTTCAGATGACAAAATTAACAAACTATATTAAGATGAATCTCATAAGGCTCAAACATAATAAACAAAATAAATGTTATAAACTAAAAGGGTTAAAAAGTAAAAAGAAAGTGTAATTAAATTGAGAATTGAAATTTCAAATAATTCAAATAGTTTTTTTTATACTCCATATTTACATTTGTCAGGTCACATAACAATTGTTAATTTACACTTAAACACTTGAATTTCAAACACCTCAACAATGACTACACTATTTCCTCTAATTACCTGCAATAAGAGAGAAAAAATATCAATTTCAAATCCAGGTTTATGTTCTATTAACTGCACTGTCTTAACAACTTAAATTTAAAAGACAATGCAAAAGAATAGGTCTCACCATCGTTCCTATGGGATTTTTCTCATTGTCATTCACTTCACCAGCAAAAAAAATTCAAGTGAAAAATGAGAGGAACACTAATGTCTTAAAATCCCGTGAAAAAACATGAAACAAACAATAATAACTAAATAATAATGATAACACATAATAATAATGATAATAATAATAATAATAATAATAATAATAATAATAATAATAATAATAATAATAATAATAACAAAATAAATAAATTAATTAATTAAATACAAAAAGAGAAAGTAAGGAAAATTTCTACTTTTCATTGCACTACCGACGTGATTTGTCTCCCGTGTAAATCTCAACATTAAAGTTGGTAGAGTATTTTCAATTACAATAAATAAGAAATTCAGAGTATAATTTGTTTTCACTCATAAATATAAAGAGAAATAACTAAAATACACAGAAAATCAGAAATATATTATGTACATAAAAATGCAGGAAACAATCAGTAAGATAAAAATAGAAACATTATTAATTAACTGAAAAAGAAAAAGGCGATTTAAAAAATAAAACATAAAAAATGATATATAATAAGTTGAAAAGTTAATAAGATAAAAAATAAACACACTCGCTAAAGTTAAATCAACAACACACAATAATAATAATAATAATAATAATAATAATAATAATAATAATAATAATAACAAAAGTAATTAATTAATTAATTAAATACAAAAAGAGAAAGTAAGGAAAATTTCTAATTTTCATTGCACTACCGACGTGATTTGTCTCCCGTGTGAATCTCGACATTAAAGTTGATAGAGTATTTTCAATTACAATAAATAAGAAATTTAGAGTATAATTTGTTTTCACCCATAAATATAAAGAGAAATAACTAAAATACACAGAAAATCAGAGATATATTATGTAAATAAAAATGCAGGAAGCAATCAGCAAGATAAAAATAGAAACATTATTAATTAACTGAAAAAGAAAAAGGTGACTAACCCTTTATTCTTTTTTTATAAAAATTTTCAAACCCCACCAGAAAAAGAAAAACTACTTGACATATCCTATTTTATACATCCAGTTTACCAAAACATCGATTTTCAATTTAATTATAACTCATTAAGTATCATAATCGAGTGACACAGACACCCTCTTGATGATTTCATTTTCATCCAGAAAAGGGAAAACTACATTGCAATATGAAACTCTCTTTCACTCTCACAGATCAAACTAACTTATATATGATCAATACAACATATATTGTAAAATAGCAACTCTCTTTCACTTTCACAGATCAAACTAACTTATATATGATCAATACAACATATATTGTAAAATAGCAATTATATATAATATTTTGTTTATTTCTTATTTCGCTGATCTTACTACTACACCCTTCATCCATAATTTATGTAATTTGGCCAAAGGTGACACACGGTAGACAACAAGTTATCAAACCTGCATTATTGATAATTACGAATTAATCATTGAATCATGTAAGAAATCAATTTTAATTTTTTATTGAATTGTATCGTACTAATTATATAACAAAAAAAATGTACAACTTAGGAGCGAGAGATGATGTTTCTATTTCATCAATGTCTCAGAGCTACATATAATATATTATATCGATCATATAAATAGATATAGATATAGATTTTACATGTCTTGGGGTCTTCTCCACAGCCACAAAATTTTCCCTTGTCAATATATTTATACCTACCCAACAGATTGGATAATTATTCTTAAAGAAAGAAATGAAAGAAAAGAAGCACGGTTAATTAATGAAATAAGACAAAATGAAAGGTTGTTAAAGAAAAGAATATATATAGACAACAATAGGATATTGTAAAGTGGCTAGAAAAACGGTCAATTCTTATTCTCTGACATTAAGCCAAATAGATATTAAATAATGCATTGTGAATGTGAAATGCAGGAAAAATAGCATGTCTGATAAAATTCTTACTTTCTTTCCCACCCGTTATTTTTTATTGATCAAACTATAAACTGGTTGTGTGTTTCAAGCTGTTTATTTTTTATTATCTTGTTAGAAAATTAGACTAAGGTTTCAAATCAATCGAACTATGACTATTTTTTTTTATTAATGCAATCTGTTTTCAAAATATTACATGAGACATTTATATTGAAGCTAGAGAAATTAAATGATTGCTATGATTCTATTCCTCCATTCTCTTGTTCTCCAAAAGAGGGACAACGACGAGTATGATTTTGAGTCATCATAGACTTCACACTCTTCCTTTGCTTGCTCTTGGCTTTCCCCCCAAATAACAGCATAAAAACCAATAACCGCTATGGCTGCTCCAAGCACACTGTACATAAACAAAACCATACTTACATAATTGTATTCCTTCAAAGATTAAAGTATTTTTAAGTTGCATTCACACACACGCAAACAAAAGGTCCCCCTTTCATAATTGTAGTCCTTAGACTAAAGTATTTTTTAAATTGCATTCATTCACACGAAAACAAAATGCTCTCATTAATAAAATCATAAGTCCATAAGTGGACACACCTCCAATTTTTCTTATGATTGAGACATGAAAGAAACGTATACCTTCCTAGATAGATAGAGCCACCAAGAAAGCCAATTCCCATGATGACCGCAAAGATGATTCCAATTGGCTTAAACATTGCAACATAGAGAGGACCCTTCTTGCTCATGACCCATATATGAACAATAATTCGAAGGGATACACCAAAAATTGCCTACATTCAGAAGCAGATCAAGTTAATCGAAATTCAGAGCAAGAAATAGAAGACTCATGCTCATATAGGAAATAGTATCACTATTTATTCTTACTTGCAATGCAATAGCTATCAAATTCACATCAAATCCTAATCTCAAAGCTTTTGGATCTGTTACCGAAATCAGTCAAGGTGGGATAGATAGAAAAAAGAAGTGGCAACCTTATTGCCTCCTGCATTAAAAACAAAAAAAAAAAGAAAAAAGAAGCAAGTGAAACAATGGAACAATTTTGAAACATAAAGAAATTACTTAATTGCTATTAATTTTAATTAAAAAAAATCTCACCTTTGAAATCTTACATATGTTGGTAGCATCTATTATATCTTACTATATATGTTCTCGTATAAGGCTCAGAGATACTCGAGACGCAAAGCAACAAAGATCTTTATGGATTCCATCAGCCATCCTCTAACGTGAAAGAAACCGTGCAGAACCAATATATCCAACTAAAACATGGAAGAATGTGCAGAACCTATATATCAAAATGAATAAAGAAGAAGAAGAAAAATATAGCAGCAATACAAATAAATCAATGATATAAACAGTGTTTGAGTATATGGCATAAACTATACAGGAATGAGAACTGAATGAGGACCAATCCATATACATAATCTACACATACTAATCTAAAAACTATAATTGTTTGAAGGGTGCAGCGAGGAAATTCCTTGCTCTTTAACTAAGGCAAAAATTTCACAGCATCATTCGACCTTGTTTTCAAACTGAAAGACTAATTTAAGCACTTACAAACACAAACCAAATTACACATCAATTTTTTTGTGTTTTCTCTAGTAAAATTCCAATGATCTAAAACAATTTATCAACTTCATCTCACCCACTAAAAAAAGAATTCTAGAAGAAAGAATATGTAAAAGAAAGAATTCAAAACCTATAATTACCAATTATAATTGCAGGGAAGAAACCTGCAATTATGCCATTATGCAGTTAGAAAATATCAATAAGTGTGTGAATAAATAACCCATTAGTGCCTGAATGAAGAGTAGAAAGAAGACTTGAGCACTTAACAAAGAAACAATTTGTTTTTTGCGCTTGTTTTAAAAATTGAAATTTAGGGGTAAAAATGCTAAATCTCAAGTATCCGTGAATCTATCTTAGTCTATTTTCTGCACTTGTTTTTAAAAAATTGAAACTTTTGGGATAAAAATGTTGAATCTGAAGTATCCATGAAGATTGAAAGTTACAAAGTAAAAAAGAAAAGTAAAATTAGACTACTCTTTTAAGCAACAGACAATGGAACCAATTGTTTCCTGGTTAAGAAAACAAAACTTGCAAGTTGCAATCATGAACTTGTGTTTATTCAGAAACTAAAACACCAGTGCGTACTTTATTGAAAGTCAAACTTGCAGGGTACGCCAAAATTAATTCATGCCACAAATCAATGGTAGTAGAAGGTAAAGGTACATTGTTGAACCTAAAATGTCATTCTCTTTAAATCGTAAAAAGAGTGATAAGATGAGACAGTACTACGTACATGACTATGGAATAAATGCTGAAAATGACATAGTTCCTACCCCCTTTCACAAAGGAAGGAAAAATATACAGTGCATTCTTCATGATTTTTTTAAAATCTCTTTTGAAGTATATTAAACATGTTTGGGTAATCCATAAGCTTTCTTTGGAAATAAATTGAATCTGAAAACGATCAGACTTTACATTATTTTTCAAAACTACATTGAATAGCTTCTAAAACAGTCTCTACAAAAACTCACATTTTTCAGAATCTTAAAATCACTTTTCTTAAAGCTTTTGACTAACAATAGTTATAAAGACTTTAAGCACAGACAATGGAACCAAGTCAAGGGAGTACCTTTTTAATCTTCTAAGACCTTTTTTGGTTTTCTTAGTTATCACCACTGTCATACCCTAATTTCGTCCGGGGACCTTTGCTCGATGACGTGCGACCATTCTTTGGTCCTCGTGAGGTGCTTGGCACCCATCATTAGGCAATTTGTGAAATTCCAGGATATGCCGAAAAACCAAAAAAATATTGATGCACAATCCGTAAGTTTCCGTGACACACCGGAAATCAAATGGAAGCATCGTTGCATAATTAAGTGAGGTTCCGTAACATTCCGTAAGTCAAAAAGGGGATGATTATGTAATCCGCAAGGTTCCGTAACATTACGGAAAGAAAACAAGTATCGTTACGAAATTCGTAAGTTTCCGTAACTTTACGAAAAAAGAATCACCAAAAATAGCAGAGGGGGGTGTACTTAGTAAAAATGGGGGTGCAAATAGCACCCAGGCCCATTTGGGCCCTCCAGAAGATTCCTCCAGAAGGCGGTTGCTTCTGGAGGAAGCATCCCTGCTCGCCTGGGCGAGCTGAGCTCGCCTGGGCGAGCTGGGCGGCAACCACCTCCCCTATTTTGCTATAAATAGGGGAGGAAAGCAAGAAGGAAGGGGTCCAGCCCCTTAGGCACTTCTCTCTCTTTCGAATTTGCTTGGAAAAATTGTTTCCGTGAAGAAAATCTAAGCCGAGGCGCTTCCGAAACATTTTCGTAACGTTTTCCGTGAGGAATTTCGCAAAGATTTCAACCGTTCTTCGACATTCTTCATTCGTTCTTCATCGTTCTTCGATCTTCAACGGGTAAGTATCTCGAACCAAGCTTTTCGATTCATTCTGTGCACCCATGGTGGTCCCCATTGTGTTTCGTGCATTTTTACTCTCGTTTTGTTTACTTTTTATACCCCCTGTTGACGTGCTTAAGCCATTTTACTTAAGTCATTTCTCGCTTAACTTAAAAATAAAATAAATTTCCACCGAACGTTTGAATTGTATTATCCATTAACTTCGGTTAAAATAAATTCCGACCGTTCGGTCGTGCCGTAACCACGTTGGAAATCAAAAAGAGGTAAAAAATAATATAATAATCAAAAAGACATCTTTTAGTAAAATAAAGCGGAAAATCAATCGGACGTTTTCTCTTTGGGATTTCTCATTCTTAATCGAATTGATTAATAACTAAAGTGAAACTAAAGGCTAAAATCAATTCGCCTAGTCAAGCTTGTCCATAAAAAATAGGCTTTTGAAGTTTGTCATTTCAATTTCTCACTAAGTAAAATGGATCATTTTTAAGGTCCAACGCCTTAAAATGATCACCACTTAAGTAAAGAATCGCTTGATAAAAAAGAACTACGTAGGTCTGAGTTCCTCATTAAGGATACGTAGGAGCAAAAGCCCCGCTTTTGTCGACCACCCCAAGAGATCGTTAATGGTCCAATGCCTTAACGTTTCTCTCCTTTCAAAAACAAGAGATCGTTAATGGTCCAACGCCTTAACGTTTCTCCCCTTTCAAAATCAAAAGACCGTTTAATGGTTCAACACCTTAAATGACCTTTTGTTCAATAAAAACATATTTTGCAAAAAAGACAAAAACAACTTAACAAAACACTTTGTTCCGAAAGAACTACGTAGGTATGATTTTCTCATCCCAAATTGAGGAATACGTAGGAGCAAAGGGAAACACCCTTGTCGACCACAAAAAAGGAAAAATATAAAAAGGGTATAAAGGATATAAGAACATAAAAGGGAACATAAAAATCAAAGTCATGTTTGCACATTCGATTAAAGGCTGCCGTCCCTTGGGACGGACGTGTGGGGTGCTAATACCTTCCCCGTGCGTAAATACAACTCCCGAACCTTTCACTTAAAAGTTCGTAGATCGCGTCTTTTCCGGTTTTTCCGACGTTTTCCTCAAATAAACGTTGGTGGCGACTCCGCGCGTATTCCTTTCGTGGAACACGCCTCCCGCGAGTCACGCGTCGCCCTCCCGCCGAAGGGCAGGTTGCGACAGTTGGCGACTCCGCTGGGGACCTTTTTTTAGAGAGTTAGGCCATTTAATCTTGTGCAAATGCTTTACCATGACTTACTCCTTTGTTGGTTTCCCTACATTATGTTCTTGTGTATATAAACTCTTTGTTGCTTCTAGTGCGTTTTAAAATGTATGCATGAGGTAAATATTTATTCATTTGATGCACACAAACACCAACACTATTTGCACACACTGTGAGTGAAAAAAGGGCCCTATACCCGGGTTCGTGGGAACATAAGGAGTGGAGGTGAATCTGTGATCATGCTAGGTCTCCGACTTGCTTGATTACAGTGAACCCTCATCTAGAGCTTTTCTCTTTGAAAACCTATTGTTGCTAGTAGTCCCTACTGCTACAATATGTTCTTCAAAGGGGATGATACCTCTAGAAACCATCAAGAGAGATATAACTACCTTGGGGATTATTGCTAAAAGCCTAGTTAGTTCTCTCCCTTATAGATCCCTTAAATAGGGGCACGAAGCAAACACGCTGCGTGCCATTTTTCACGCTGCCATGCATGAGTATCATATACCCTTTTGCTTATGTTCGGTAAATATTGTCATACTGTGCACATTCCCGCATTGTGTCGTTTGCATAGGCATTGCATATGGGTTCTGTCTTGATCCCTACTGTAAACAAACCAACGGAGGGTCCGTGTCGCCTTCTTAAAAACGTGCGTTGGGGCATTTCGCTACCCCTAGACGTCGTATCTAAGAAGGGGACAAATTCCCCGGACCCCCGCATTCCTAGATTGCATCTGTGTCATATGCATTCCATCATGCATGCATCCATCCCACCCATGAGATATCGGAGTTTTGATTTGCACCAGCTTTTGTCTCACTTTAGTAAGCATGGGAACAAATCAAACCGGCAAGAGGTTCTACCAAGTCAAGGTCAAAAGCCTAGATACCACCAGCATCAAGGAATTAGGGCGGTTGATGGAACCCCTCCAAATGCAAGCCTTCCGCAAGACTTACGGAAAGATCTTAGAGTTGACCATAGCAGAGGTGTCCATAGAAGCCGTTGCATCACTTACCCAATACTACGACCAGCCTTTGAGGTGCTTCACATTCGGAGACTTCCAATTAGTACCAACCATTGAAGAATTTGAGGAAATTCTAGGATGTCCTCTCGGGGGAAGAAAACCATATCTTTCCTCCGGGTGTCTCTCCTCTTTGAGCAGAATTGCAACTGTGGTCAAGGATTCAGCAAGAGGTTTGGACCGCATAAAACAGACTCGGAACGGCATAGCGGGCCTACCACGGAAGTACCTAGAAGACAAGGCAAGGGGTATGGCCAATCAAGGAGACTGGGTCCCGTTTATGGATGTGTTAGCTTTGCTAATTTTCGGGGTTGTCCTCTTTCCAAATGTGGATGGTTTGGTAGACCTAGCAGCAATCGACGCTTTCCTTGCCTACCACCATAGCAAGGAAAGTCCGGTGGTAGCTGTCTTGGCAGATCTGTTTGACACATTTGACCGAAGGTGCGAAAAGAGTAGCGCACGGATCATCTGTTGCTTACCCGCCCTCTGTGTTTGGTTGGTTTCGCACTTGTTCCGACAAGACACAAGACATCCATGTCCGCACCTGAGCCATCGCTCGTGCACTGAAAAGAGGAGAATAGATTGGGACCAGCTCTTGGCCGGGATAGGAGGTAGAACAATCAGTTGGTTCCCCCGATGGAAGGAAGGAAAAGAAGGAGTCCTTTTCTCATGTGGAGGATACCCAAACATTTCGCTGGTAGGAACGAGGGGTTGTATTAACTACAATCCCGCGCTCGCTATAAGACAACTAGGGTACCCCATGAGGGGAGCACCGACGGAAGAAAGCATGTCTCCTTTCCTTGTGAGGGATCTCGGCGCACAAAGTTCCAAGACTATACAAAGAATCCATAAGGCATGGGAAACCCCGTTAAGGAAAGATCAAGAGCTTAGAGGCATTCGTAATGGCATCATTGGTGGGTACCACGAATGGATGAAAGTTCATATACGAGGTTTAGATTGGCTCGCCAAGTTAAAAGTCGTCAGCGAAGAGAGTTTTGAAGCACCGGAAGAGGACGAAGAAGTCCAAACTCTCAAAAGAGAGTTAGGAAAGGCAAAACTTGCCAAGGAGAAGTTCAAGTTGGCCGCTACACACGTTCGGAAGGAGTGTGCCGGGTTACGGGAAGAGAATGCAATTACCGCAAGAGCCCTTGAACGAGAGACCAAGAGGGCTCGCAAGGAAGAGTATGGCCGGAACAAATTTCGCGGAGCCCTATGGGGTAGCAATAATGAACTCAAGTTGCGAAGGGAGGAAAGGGACCAGTCGCGAGCACATAGCATGGTTTTGAAAGAGGAGTTAGTTGCCTGCTCAAGGTCCAAAAGAAGCTTGTCTCAGCGTTTATGCGAGACGGAGACCAACATGCTAGCTATCATCGCCAAGTACCATGAAGAGTTGGGTCTAGCCACGGCCCACGAGCATAGAATCACGGATGAGTATGCCCAAGTATATGCGGAAAAAGAGGCTAGAGGAAGGGTGATCGACTCTTTACACCAAGAGGCAACCATGTGGATGGATCGGTTTGCTCTTACCTTGAACGAGAGTCAAGAACTTCCCCGATTGTTAGCCAAGGCCAAGGCGATGGCTGACACCTACTCCGCCCCCGAAGAGATTCATGGGCTTCTCGGCTATTGTCAGCATATGATAGACTTAATGGCCCACATAATTAGAAATCGTTAGGAAACTTGTATGGTCTCTCAGACCTTGACTAGATATGACTTCCTTTTTGAAATAAAATGAGTTGGTCCCAGGTTTCTACTCCAAAAAGCTTGTGCAAATCAAGTCACTCCCGCATTTTATCTCTAGCATGCATTGTATGTTGGTCTCGTCCTTTGTCACGGGAAGCCGGAAGGTCCATATCACCTTCTTAATTGTACACATGGGGCACTGCGCCCCCAAATGCGCAAGTAAGAAGAGATAATTTTCCGGGCTCTCGTGTCCGTAAAATGCATTCATATCATGCATCGCATAAGCATCTCTTCATAACATCATAATGGACATATCCTGCATTTGTCCGTTATCATATTCCGGCCTCACATTTTGCATGAGTCATGGCATCATCATGCATATGCGTTCAACAAACTTTTTGATCTGCAAAATTGCATACCATTTGTTTTCATGTTTGCTCATCCTTGTGTTTTCCTCTACAAAACAAAAACAAAAAAGGGGGAAGCGTGAAACTTCACACTACATTCTTAGTTTCATGTGTTAGGCGCCACGAGCCAACCATGTTGGGATCATAAACCCATTTCACTTAAAAACAAAATAATTGAACATGGTACCTAATGCATGGTTAACTAGGAAATGGTGTTTCTTCGGGCATCTCAATTTCATAATTACATTTTCCATGCACAAGCTTAAAGTATGCCTGAGTCATTCATCCCTATGAGATGTTGTTGAAGTATTGGCGATCAGAATTGCCATTCCTTGGATTATAGAGTTGAACCAAGCTCATGCTTTTACAAAAAGGTTCATCAAGTCAAGTTGAAATATGGAAGTAACCGTCTTGCAAAATTGGGGCAAAAGATGAATCGAGTCACATCACTGCTTCGTCTACTGCCAAACATATTTAGGATTATTGATGTCCTTGTTACTTCCAGTTTCACCTTGACAAAGATGTCATGGACCATGTTGAAAATCTAAATTGATTCAACCCCATATCTTGCGTAAAAATTCGCAATACTTCAACTGTACATCATTCGCATGCATCCATGCTTTTCATTGGTTGCATTGCTCGTTGCATTCTTTCCTTGAAAAATAAAATAAAATGAACTTAATCATTGTTATCAAAAAGAAAAGGACACGCTTTACGGCACCCTTACCGAACTCGTGCTAGAGCTAGAGTAATGGGTGAAGCAGAGGAGGTGCAAGAGAAGATGAAGGTCGACATGGAGGCCATGAAAGAGCAAATGGCCACAATGATGGTGGCCATGATGAGCGTGAAGAAGATAATAGAAGCCAATGCGGTTGCAATTGCCGCTACCAGCATTGTTGCTAAGGTGAACCCGATGCTCCCATCTGGCCTCAAGCAAATGAATCATCCAACCTCAAATATGGTAGGCAAAGAGTTGGGAGGTACGGATGACCCCATGATGTGCAAATTCAAAACAAGCACGCCTTCCCGCCATATGGTTTGCCTCCCAAACTATACACCACCCAATGTGGTGTACATTCCCAATCAGGATGTCAATAACTCCACTCCCATACTCATTAAGAGCCAACAACCTCAATCTGATCATGCACATGTCTCTCGACCCATGGAGGAGACACATGAAATTCCCCACCACGATCTAGCCAACTTCGAGCCTTGCCTCAGATATGCTGCTGAAGGGCAAGCAGTTGGTGGTATACCCCTGCAAAACACTTTGGAGGGCCCTCAATATCATCCACAACCACAACCCTCACGTTCCACAGCGGTTAAAAACCCTCATGACTATGGCAGGAATGGGAAAGTGGGATCATCTAGAGGAAAGGCTCAGGGCCATTGAAGGAGGAGAAGATTATGCCTTTGCTAACCTAAAAGAGTTGTTCCTAGTACCCAATATCATCACCCCTCCCAAGTTCAAGGTGCTGGACTTTGACAAGTACAAGGGGACTACTTGTCCCAAGAACCATCTAAAGATGTATTGTCAAAAGATGGGGGAATACGCAAAAGACGAGGAATTGTTGATACATTCCTTCCATGAAAGTCTTACTGGGGTAGCTGTTACCTGGTACACTAACTTGGAACCTTCCCGAGTCCATTCTTGGAAGGACCTAATGGTTGCCTTTGTTAGGCAGTATTAGTACAATTTTGATATGGTTCTGGATAGGATGCAACTACAGAACATTTGCAAAAAGGGGGACGGATCTTTCAAAGAACACGCCCAAAAGGTGGAGGGATCTGGCGGCCCAAGTGGTACCCCCAATGATGGAAAGGGAGACGATAATCGTGATGGTAGACACATTATCGATACTCTACTATGAAAAGATGGTGGGCTACGCACCCTCAAAGCTTTGCGGATTTGGTCTTCGCCAGTGAAAGGATCGAAGTGGATCTGAAAAGAGGCAAATTTAATCATCCTGCTTAGACGACTGAGAAAACTGGGGCAAATGAAGAGGGTGAGAAAGAGGGAGAAACCCATGCTGTGACTGCCATTCCTATACGGCCAAGTTTCCCACCAACCCAACAATATCTTTACTCAGCCAATAACAAACTTTCTCCTTACCCACCACCCAGTTATCCACAAAGGCCATCCCTAAATCAACCACAAAGCCTGTCTACCGCACTTCCAATGACGAAGACCACCTTTAGCACAAACCAAAAACACCAACCAAGAAGTGAATTTTGCAGCGAGAAAGCCTGTAGAATTCACCCCAATTCCAGTGTCCTATGCTGACTTGCTCCCATATCTAGTTGATAATTCAATGGTAGCCATAACCCTAGCCAAGGTTCATCAACCTCCATTTCTCCGAGAATACGACTCGAACGCAACGTGTGCTTGTCACGGAGAAGCCCCGGGGCGTTCCATTGAGCATGGTAGGGCTCTGAAGCGTAAGGTGCAAGGTCTAATTGATGCGGGCTGGCTGAAATTTGAGGAGAATCGCTTGTTGAATCCTAACATTGACAAGCAACACCATACATGGGGCAATTTTGAAAGTTGTTGTTAGGTGTCCCTAATGACTCATCAGGGTTTCCAAGTTTATGCCATTATTGTAAACCACAGCTACAATGTTAAATGAAATGGATAAAGTTGATATCTTTGTCCCTCATCCTCTCACAAACACATGTTTGCTTATTCAACTTTCGCCGGAATGTGGGTGTAAGCCATTGGTCTGTTTGCTCAAGCAACCTGCGCTCCTGAGTGTTGACTTCCAAGACCGTTCAATCAGAGATTACTCATCTTGCACGTTGGTGGGGGTGCCGTAAAACAACGAGCAAAGTTCAAAACAAATAAGTTTCAAAATAAAGAATAAGTTTCAAAATAAAAAAATAAAAAGGCATTTGATTGACTGTGTTTTCAAGTAAAAATATAGACGTTCATGTGACCTCATTTTGTCTTTTTAGAGAGAAGTGAGTTATCAAGAATAGGATGTGGGATAAATGGCCTTAGTTACCTTAAGAAAAGGGGGGGTTGAATTAAGATACGAAGATTATTCCCCAATTAAACTTTCACTCTCTCTTTTCGGATTAACAATGCACATAGGGACAACCCTTCCCTTGTGTTCAAGAATCCTCTACTACAAGAGACCCACGGTCTCTTAATCCCTTTTCAGAAATAAGAAGAAGATGAAATCTCTCTTAAAAGAGGTAGATTGTAAAATGAAGATCAATCAAAAATTCCTTATTGAATAAGCAAGTGGTTGACCAAGGAATCTTTTTGAGAGGATAAGACATTTCAGTTCAGAAAAACTCTTGATCTTTTGAGAGGATAAAACTGTTTGGGCAATGAAAACTCTCTTTAAAACATTTGAATGGCCGTTCATAAATCATTTGAATAGATATGTCTCTTGGAAATTATTTTCTCAAAATCCCCTCTTGTAATCAATTACAAGACTTATGTAATCGATTACAGGTTTTAAAAATTTGAATTAAAACATTTTCAAACTGCTAGTAATCGATTACCAGAGAGCAAATCTCAATTTGAAATGATAGAATTCTTTGGTCAAACCTTTGTTTGTTTCAAATTGGAAACTTCTTCCTAAAGATTCTAAAGAGATCAAACCTGATCATATATCTTGATTTTCTTGGATAAAACTTAGAAGCACTTGATCCTTTAGCATCATCAAGACATCAAAACATCTTGCTTCTACATAAGAGTCATTTGACTTAATCCATCAACTGAAAGATCCTTCAATTATTTCTCGTCCTTGGAAAATTCTTTTTTGCAAGAATCAACTGCTTCTTTCATTCTCCCTTGCTACAAGGTTGTGAAAACAAGACGACGATGGTCACCTCATAGCCCTACACTGGGGCAATGAGGGGCATCGTGCATGAGCCTCAAGTGAACCTAGGGACAGATTAGAAGTTCTCACTCAATAGGTTCCCAGCTACAAGGTCATGACGAAAGACAATGATTGGTACCTCAAAGCCTTACACTGGGGCAATGAGGGGCACCGTGCATGAGCCTCAAGTGAACATAGGGGCCGATCAAAAGTTCTCACCCATCGATGTTTTTAACAAAAAAAAAGGGGGGGACAAACCCTAGGATTTCAATAGATTGATTAATTATCAAACGACTCCATTCCCGTCACTCCAAAACGGTCAAGTGACTAAATCAAACAGAACATACACTCTGAGGGAGTTCCCAGAGAGATTTGCAAAAAGATAGGATAAGGTCGCATGAATTATCACCTCTTTCAAAAGGACAGTCAATCTATGTTTTCCAAAAAAAAATCAAATCAAAATCAAAATCACAAAATAGGGAAAGAATGTCATGAACATTGTACAACTTTCCATTACATTGCATTGTTTCATATGAAGTCCGCATTTACCAAATTTCACGACAAAGGTTGCATGCATATGCATCCCTAAAAATCATGTTAACTGCATAGATTTCCTACATCTAATCTTGTGGATTTGGGATGACCGGCTCTCTCGATGAGTCGATCTCTTGCTTTCTCATAAAGGTGGACCCTTGGGTACTTGTACCTATCACTTTTAGAGGACTACACGTCCTCGCCAACAGAGGGCTGCACGCCCTCACCTTCAGAGGACTACATGTCCTCGCCTTGAGAGGACTACATGTCCTCGCCTTGAGAGGGCTACACGCCCTCACCTTGGGTACTAGTTACCCTCACCATCAGAGGGCTGCACGCCCTCACCATCAGAGGACTACACGTCCTCACCTTGAGAGGGCTACACGCCCTCATCTTGGGTACTAGTTACCCTCACCGTTGAGAGGACTACACGTCCTCACCATCAGAGGGCTGCACGCCCTCACCTCTAGAGGACTACATGTCCTCGCCTTGAGAGGGCTACACGCCCTCACCTTGGGTACTAGTTACCCTCACCGTTGAGAGGACTACACGTCCTCACCATCAGAGGGCTGCACGCCCTTACCTCCAGAGGACTACATGTCCTCGCCTTGAGAGGGCTACACGCCCTCACCTTGGGTACTAGTTACCCTCACCGTCAGAGGACTACACGTCCTCGCCTTGAGAGGACTACACGTCCTCACCACCAGAGGGCTGCACGCCCTCACCTCCAGAGGACTATAAGTCCTCGCCTTGAGAGGGCTACACGCCCTCACCTTGGGTACTAGTTACCTTCACCTTCAGAGGACTACACGTCCTCGCCTTCAAAGGGTCATGTACCTTCAACTTCAGAGGACTACACGTCCTTGCCGTCAAAGGGTCATGTGCCTTCACCTTTGTAGGGCTACACGCCCTCACCTTCAGAGGACTACATGTCCTCACCTTTAGAGGACTACACGTCCTCGCCATCAAAGGACTACATGTTCCCCATTTTCAAAGGGGGGCATGCCCTCACCTTTAGAGGATTGCACGTCCTTGCCATCATAGGACTACACTCCCTCGCCTTCGAAAGGCCTGAACTTCAGAGGGCTACACGCCCTCGCCTTTAGAGGACTACGCGTCCTCACTTTCAGTGGGCTCCATATCCACACCTTAAGATAATTTAAGGTCCTCTGTCCTTAAATGCTTAACCGAGACTTGCACTCCCGGTTAAGGGACCAGTAGTTTCCTTTTAACGGTTCCTGGGCCACCCCCTGATATTGGAGGAGGGCCAACTGCGCAAGCACAACCAGAGAGGGAGGCTATCACACAGCTACTATGCATACCGGGGCAAGATTTCACCCGTGCCGCTGCAAAGAGACGAGTGCAGATCGTGCGCACCAACATGACCACTCTTACACAGATATAGATGACATTGATACTTAGCAACATTCTGCCCAGCGACCGCAATGCCAATCTCCCCCTGCAAAAGTATCAGTTGGTCTGTGTCGTCCCGACATGGGTAAGTATGCATATAGTTCAACTGATTTCTGATACCATCTATTGTTTGCAGGGATCGCACCCAAGAGACACCCAGTGGACCCGGAAAAGTCCAACAGGGCCCTGGGGTTTCCAGCTCTGGTTACGGGCCTCTATCAGTCCTACACGGTGCTCGTACCCCCCCGACAAGGTCACATCATCATAGGTAAGTATGCACATCGCTCAACTGATTTCTGATTTCATCTATTGTTTGCAGGGATCGCGCCTGCAAGACACCCAGTGGACCCGAAGAAGTCCAACAGGGTCTTGGAGTTGTCAAGCTCTAATTACGGGTCTCTGTCAGTTCTACGGAGTACCTGTCACCTCCAGCAAGGGCATCAGGCCCCCTACTAATCGAGCTTTCATCAAGAAGTACTGCGCCCCCAGGCAGGCGCAGGGCGAAACACCACAGCAGCATTGGGATGGCCGGTAGCGGGCAATAGACACACCGCCACCACCTCTAGAGTTAACCTCAGCTCATCCGCAAAAAGGTTAGAGCGTTGCCTACGACACATGGCCGACCAGCAGGCGACCAAATCCAAAGCCAAAGGTAAGCAAAGTACTAGGTCCGTGACCTACAAGCCATCATGCGTCCAGCTAAAGACGTTAAAGAAGCGCTACTAGGAGGCAACCTAGTACCTTTTGAATCTGTGCTTGTTATTTGATCACTTTTCATAGTAAGACACACCTAGTTGCTCATGATCCTAGGAATTTAAATAAAATGAGCACAAGCTCGGAAGGTAGTCATACCTCACAAAATATATATATGTATGTTTAGGTAGAAAGATACCTTAGATATGCATGTATGTAAACAAAAACACACTTTACAAAACATATATATGTATGTTTAGGTAGCAAGATACCTTGGATATGCATGTATATAGCAAAAATACCTCGCAAAAATATACACATGTTTAGGTAGCAAAATACCTCATGAAAAAAAAGAAGAAAAAAAAACACAAACAAGAAAAAGAAATAAACAAATGATAATGATAAAAAAAAGAAGAAGGAAAAAAGAAAAAATAAGTTGTCAAGCTGAAAAACCAACATGCTTTTGAAAAGAGACGATTTCCAACTTTTCTTTGAAAAAATTCATTCATTGATCATAACCGATTTTTGAAGAAAAAAACGTGTCTACACCTGAAGGGTGAATGCTGTGAAAATTTCCCCGGACGCCCAAAATGGACTCGGATGAATGCACAAATTGATAAAAGAACATATTTTGGAAACATTGGGTTGATTTAAAATAGAGGAAATGAATCCTGAGCCCTAGCATCACATGACCATAAAAATTTGACACTTGAGTGTCCGCATAGGTGCATGCATGACCAGTTTTGCATAAAGTTTCCAAATCATCATTTTTGCATTTGTGTCATGGAAATAATGTGGGGCATCCCTTTTTATCCTTGAACCAAACCAAACCCTGACATGTATCATGTCTAGCCATTCTACAAGCCTTGAGCCAAAATCCTGACTCACCATAAACCTTACCCTCGGAAGCAAAAAAGGAAAGAAGGAAAATTTCCCATCAAAGAGAAAGCAAAAAGAAAAGAAAGGAAATTCTCAATCAAAGAGTGGGAGAAAGCAAAAAGAAAAGAAAGAAAATTCCCAACCAAAGAATGGGAGAAAGTAAAAAAAAGGAAGGAAAGAAAGTTCTTGATCAAAGAAACTAGAAGAAATGTGCAGAAAGGTCTTTTGACCAAACAATATCTGAACAATACAGAATTGTCACCAAATGAACAAAAAGAAGGAAAGGGAACCACGACCTAAAATAGTCTTCTCCCTTTGATTACCAACCAAAATCCCGTGCGCTAGCGACTTTTTTTCTCGCCCCGCACTAAACAAAAAAAAAACAGAAAAAAGAAAAAGCCACAAAAATCAAAAGCCAAAAACACACAAAAGCCGAAAGAAGAAAACACCAAAAGAACCCATTCCCAAGGGAAGCCCTATTGATCCATGATCACGCGTGTAATTTTTGATTTGATAGGAAATAATTTGCAAAGTCAAGTCATGACATATCTATGGTTCGGAATTAGGATGAAACACTTACCTGTGCGAGATTGATACACTTTGAGTGGATTTCTTCTATTTTTGTCGAACCCAGTGTTTCCTCTAAATGGTCATTTAGAAACGAAATGCTAACATCCAAAATCTCATTTATGGTTATGGGGAATCCCATCGGCAGACTCTCCTTCCCCGGTAGACGCATTGTTTTTCACTAAAAAAAAAAAAAAAGCATATGCTGCTCTAAATCAGTTGGAATATTTGTCTCTTTGCCAAAGCATGTTTGCATTTTAGTGGAGAAAACAACGAGACTTTTTCAAGTCTCACAAGTTATCCAGAACTACGTAGGTCTGAATTCCTCATGGGAGGATACGTAGGAGCAAGAGCCTCGCTTTTGTCGACCACACCGCCTTTTGTTGCCATGACTCAAGAGCTGGTAGCACGCGGAGATACCTTACGGTTATCCGCACCTTTTTGTCATCCAGAGGCGGCGGGCCCGATGACAAGCAGAGACCAAGTTTGGTCATTCTGCACCCATGATACGCGGAGATACCTTATGGTTATTCGCACCCTTTTGTCATCCAGAGGCGGCGGGCCCGATGACAAGCAGAGACCAAGTTTGGTCATTCTGCACCCATGATACGCGGAGATACCTTACGGTTATTCGCACCTTTTTGTCATCCAGAGGCGGCGGGCCCGATGACAAGCAGAGACCAAGTTTGGTCATTCTGCACCCATGATACGCGGAGATACCTTATGGTTATTCGCACCCTTTTGTCATCCAGAGGCGGCGGGCCCGATGACAAGCAGAGACCAAGTTTGGTCATTCTGCACCCATGATACGCGGAGATACCTTATGGTTATTCGCACCCTTTTGTCATCCAGAGGCGGCGGGCCCGATGACAAGCAGAGACCAAGTTTGGTCATTCTGCACCCATGATACGCGGAGATACCTTACGGTTATCCGCACCTTTTTGTCATCCAGAGGCGGCGGGCCCGATGACAAGCAGAGACCAAGTTTGGTCATTCTGCACCCATGATACGCGGAGATACCTTATGGTTATTCGCACCCTTTTGTCATCCAGAGGCGGCGGGCCCGATGACAAGCAGAGACCAAGTTTGGTCATTCTGCACCCATGATACGCGGAGATACCTTATGGTTATTCGCACCCTTTTGTCATCCAGAGGCGGCGGGCCCGATGACAAGCAGAGACCAAGTTTGGTCATTCTGCACCCATGATACGCGGAGATACCTTACGGTTATCCGCACCTTTTTGTCATCCAGAGGCGGCGGGCCCGATGACAAGCAGAGACCAAGTTTGGTCATTCTGCACCCATGATACGCGGAGATACCTTATGGTTATTCGCACCCTTTTGTCATCCAGAGGCGGCGGGCCCGATGACAAGCAGAGACCAAGTTTGGTCATTCTGCACCCATGATACGCGGAGATACCTTACGGTTATTCGCACCCTTTTGTCATCCAGAGGCGGCGGGCCCGATGACAAGCAGAGACCAAGTTTGGTCATTCTGCACCCTTGTGTCATCCAGAGGCGGCGGGCCCGATGATACGCGGAAATACCCGAGTGGTTATCCGTATAAACATTCTTTTGCTATCTGTAAGACAGAACGCTTGATAGCATGCAGAGACTGACATAGTCTTCTGCACCTTTTGTTCCTCCGGGAACAACAAGTCATTTACATGCGGAAATTTCATGGTCGCCCGCGACTCTCGTCAACCGGGAGGAGCCAAACTAGTGTCATACGCTAATTTTCGGGGACCTTTGCTTGATGACATGCGACCATTCTTTGGTCCTCGTGAGGTGCTTGGCACCCATCATTAGGCAATTTGTGAAATTTTGGGAACAACAAGTCATTTGCATGTGGAGATTTTATGGTCACCCGCGACTCTCGCCAAATCGAGAGGAACGAAATTAGTGTCTTATCTTTACTTTCCTTTTATCTCCAATAAAAGACAAGTAAAGAGGGGCAACTGTCATACCCTAATTTCGTCCGGGGACCTTTGCTCGATGACGTGCGACCATTCTTTGGTCCTCGTGAGGTGCTTGGCACCCATCATTAGGCAATTTGTGAAATTCCAGGATATGCCGAAAAACCAAAAAAATATTGATGCACAATCCGTAAGTTTCCGTGACACACCGGAAATCAAATGGAAGCATCGTTGCATAATTAAGTGAGGTTCCGTAACATTCCGTAAGTCAAAAAGGGGATGATTATGTAATCCGCAAGGTTCCGTAACATTACGGAAAGAAAACAAGTATCGTTACGAAATTCGTAAGTTTCCGTAACTTTACGAAAAAAGAATCACCAAAAAATAGCAGAGGGGGGTGTACTTAGTAAAAATGGGGGTGCAAATAGCACCCAGGCCCATTTGGGCCCTCCAGAAGATTCCTCCAGAAGGCGGTTGCTTCTGGAGGAAGCAACCCTGCTCGCCTGGGCGAGCTGGGCGGCAACCACCTCCCCTATTTTGCTATAAATAGGGGAGGAAAGCAAGAAGGAAGGGGTCCAGCCCCTTAGGCACTTCTCTCTCTTTCGAATTTGCTTGGAAAAATTGTTTCCGTGAAGAAAATCTAAGCCGAGGCGCTTCCGAAACGTTTCCGTAACGTTTTCCGTGAGGAATTTCGCAAAGATTTCAACCGTTCTTCGACATTCTTCATTCGTTCTTCATCGTTCTTCGATCTTCAACGGGTAAGTATCTCGAACCAAGCTTTTCGATTCATTCTGTGCACCCATGGTGGTCCCCATTGTGTTTCGTGCATTTTTACTCTCGTTTTGTTTACTTTTTATACCCCCTGTTGACGTGCTTAAGCCATTTTACTTAAGTCATTTCTCGCTTAACTTAAAAATAAAATAAATTTCCACCGAACGTTTGAATTGTATTATCCATTAACTTCGGTTAAAATAAATTCCGACCGTTCGGTCGTGCCGTAACCACGTTGGAAATCAAAAAGAGGTAAAAAATAATATAATAATCAAAAAGACATCTTTTAGTAAAATAAAGCGGAAAATCAATCGGACGTTTTCTCTTTGGGATTTCTCATTCTTAATCGAATTGATTAATAACTAAAGTGAAACTAAAGGCTAAAATCAATTCGCCTAGTCAAGCTCGTCCATAAAAAATAGGCTTTTGAAGTTTGTCATTTCAATTTCTCACTAAGTAAAATGGATCATTTTTAAGGTCCAACGCCTTAAAATGATCACCACTTAAGTAAAGAATCGCTTGATAAAAAAGAACTACGTAGGTCTGAGTTCCTCATTAAGGATACGTAGGAGCAAAAGCCCCGCTTTTGTCGACCACCCCAAGAGATCGTTAATGGTCCAATGCCTTAACGTTTCTCTCCTTTCAAAAACAAGAGATCGTTAATGGTCCAACGCCTTAACGTTTCTCCCCTTTCAAAATCAAAAGACCGTTTAATGGTTCAACACCTTAAATGACCTTTTGTTCAATAAAAACATATTTTGCAAAAAAGACAAAAACAACTTAACAAAACACTTTGTTCCGAAAGAACTACGTAGGTCTGATTTTCTCATCCCAAATTGAGGAATACGTAGGAGCAAAGGGAAACACCCTTGTCGACCACAAAAAAGGAAAAATATAAAAAGGGTATAAAGGATATAAGAACATAAAAGGGAACATAAAAATCAAAGTCATGTTTGCACATTCGATTAAAGGCTGCCGTCCCTTGGGACGGACGTGTGGGGTGCTAATACCTTCCCCGTGCGTAAATACAACTCCCGAACCTTTCACTTAAAAGTTCGTAGATCGCGTCTTTTCCGGTTTTTCCGACGTTTTCCTCAAATAAACGTTGGTGGCGACTCCGCGCGTATTCCTTTCGTGGAACACGCCTCCCGCGAGTCACGCGTCGCCCTCCCGCCGAAGGGCAGGTTGCGACAACCACCTACATACACCAGGAACCTCAAATAAAAATTTCAAAGTTCACTCGGTCATTATAACATAAAAAAGGAATTCCAACTACATAATAATAATAATAATAATAATAATAATAATAATAATAATAATAATAATAATAATAATAATAATAATAATAATAATAATAATAATAATAATAATAATAATAATAATAATAATTAAAGAAAATAAAAAAAATAACACAAACTAAGAGAGAGCAGGAAAAAAAACCCGCGCTTCTTCCTGGTGAACAAAAAAACCTGGGCTTCTTCCTGTTGGACAATAGATTAAAATAATTAAAGAATATAAATGATATCAATACCAACCAATTGTTACAATGATTATCATCAAAATCTTGCATGTTATAAATGATATCAATACCAACCAATTGTTACAATGATGCACATGAATTTTTAAGATTAAAAATTAAAACTTCATTTAGGCATTTCATCAAACACATAACTTACAACCCATATGGGGAAGATGACGAAAAAATTAGCCCGGGAAAATAAAAAAGGAACCAAAAATAGAGTTGAAAAATCAGTAAGAAAAAATAACTATTATTAAGAAGCAAACATGCATAACAACAAATAAAATTAGAACCTTGCAAAAAGAAGCAAATATCAATGAAACAAACATGCATAACAGTAAAAAGGGAAAAAACTTTCTTGTTGGATGCTTCTTCATTGATAGCCTGGGAAAATTAAAAGGAACAAAAAGAGGAAAATGATGACAGATTATTGAAAAAGATAGAAGGAAGGGAAAAAAGTGGAAAAGAAAAAACCTTTGTGAGGAATAGGAACGTTCCGGTAAGAGGAACTTGCGTGAATGATCCTAACACCGATTTTCATGTTGGGTCGAGACCAATTGTAAGCGATTGAACGCGAAATACCACTGAGCCACAGGCACCCTGATCCAAATAAAAATCGCAAAAAACACAAAAAGATACTGTGAGGTGCAGAGCTTGCATGCAAATCCAGATAATTAAGAATTGAGGAAAATGCATAAAGACATTGATTCGTGTCAGTGAAGTATGAATACTCATAATCTGCAGCTCGACGGTTTTCCCTTCTAGCTCCACGATTCTGATTTTCTAAAAATAAAATAAAAATGAGTGTTGGGCCATAAATAGAAATAACAAAAGAGAAGAAGAGTGAAAATTACGAAATCAACTCCAATAGTACTTACGTAGCTGTCGACCTAGGAGTCATCCTGAAACGAAACGAAGAAACAAAGGAAGTGAACAAAAAGAGAGATTAGGAGAAGCAAATAAAGTGATGACTCACAGCGAATCTAAGAAGCAAGCAGGATTTTCCAACGGAAGAGTCGCCGATTAGGAGAAGCTTGATCAGATAATCGTTGAAACCAAACCAAACCCCAAATTAAACTCGGAGGCTAAATTTATAGTCTAAAGCCAAGCACAGAAAGGGAAACTCGGTTGAGTGCAGGAACGACGACGAGATAGAACATGGCTACCCAACCCATCCTCAAAGCCAAACTAAAATCGTAAAAAAAATAAAATAGAATGAAGATGAGAAGAGAAGTAAAAACAAAAAATGCTCAGACTTTGTGTAAAGAAGAGAAGAGATAAAGAGAGAGGAAACATCTCAACGTGGCAGAAAAAAGGCAACACAGCAGGCAGGTGGCACAAAACAAAGCAACAGGTGGCACAAAACCAAAGCAAAGCTGGAGGGCTATAAAATGACCAAAAAAACAAAAAATTGGACAGCTGTCAAGCTCTCAGCCATGGGTATTTTGACCAAAAAACCAAAAAATTGGACAGCTGTCAAGCTCTCGGCCATGGGTATTTTAGTATATTCCACATACTTCAGTTTTAGTATATAGATATTGATTACTTGACGAGCATGCACTTGCAATAATCTCGTATCAATATAATGCATTAAAATTTTAAAAATAAATTCAAATTGAGATTGACTAAAATTACAACAACAATATTACAGCCAATTCATTTTAAAAAGTCTTTATTTGATATAGTATATTAAAATTCAAATATAAATTGAAGTTACTTAAATTTGAATAATAGTGTTTGAAAAATGAAAAATAATAATAAGTAAAAATAATAAAATTAGATATTAAAATTCAAATAATATTATTTGAAAATGAAATCATACAACTTAATGAAAATATAATAATTCTTAAAAATGTACTCATTCAAAAATGACAAGTCGAATTTATAATATAGGGATCGATGTACCATCAATCCTAGTTTCTATTGTTATGTTTGATATATGAGTCAGTTCCAAAGCATTTGTTCAATGACACTGAATTATGTTATATTCAACTGTCATTGTATATGGACCAAAGTCAGTGTTATATGAACTCTATCTATCACTATAAACAACGAAATCTGATCAGTTCATATTCTTCATCATTTCCCAGAGTTTAAGGCTTCATGGCTGCACTAAGATTCTTCATTGTTTAATTCACAAAACACCTGCTTCTCTAAACGTCACGTACTTAACTCTCTATCACTCCTTGAAATCTTAGCCAAAAGGTTTGCTAGTGTAAATCCTGCAAAAACCTGTTTTCAATAGAACCAAAATGAATGTTTAAACCATAGTCCATAGATAATAAATATCAAATATTAATTTTAAGAGTTTAATTTATATGTCCTGTCAAAGTATTTATACGCAAATATCTAATAGAAATTTACCTTATCTCCATATTATATTAATGAATATGGGACATGATAAAATGTTCAACTCTTAGGGTCCGTTTGGTAGAGTGGACTGAATGTAAATAGGGATAAAATTTTTGAATTAAAGTAAAGTGAAAAAGTGTAAGCCATACCTCATTTTACTGTTTATTTCATTCCTTTTCAGCTCTCTTTCACTTCAAATGAATGGACTCTTAGAATTTAATGTAAATTAAAGCAGACATTGATCTAAACATGCAAATTAATTTAAATGGCATATTCAGATCAAACAACGGAAACTAAATGATATGAGCGTACCTCCAGCCATTGCAAATCGAATGCGAAGTGACGCATACACGAACCTGAAGACAATTTTGTTCTTCCAGGCCCTTACTCACTCTGAATAGATGGTGTATTTTTTTTCTGAATAGAGAAGTGAGTTTGGTGATACAAAACTGAGAGCACCCTATCCTATTTATAGAGTCTGTCCATCACAGAGCTCAACCAACTTGTTATTAGAACGTAAGATAGAAGTTATCAGTACATGAGATAAAGGATGAGTACGTGATTTGTTACTGAAGGTGGTTGCAAATATGTTGCAAAGATATGGGTTGAATGTGGATGGAAAATGGACCAGATTCAGAAATAACAAAATTCCCAAAATAATGTAATGGGAATAAATTAAAATAGAACGTGGAATGTGACCCTGAACGTGGGCCATTCCAATATTCTCCCACTTGGTCCATTTAACTTAACATCAACCGTAATAAGAAACATAATATATGAGTCATGGCGATAGGTCCTCTGATGATGAGTAGTATCTTCCATGTACCACAATATATCAAGTCTCTCAACACTAGCTCTCAACTTAATGAATAAACCATATATTTATTCTATATCTAAACCGAATGATTTTTCTCGAAATAAATAAATATGTGCACAAAATCATATGAGAAAATATCTAACTGAACAAGAGTTTCATTGAAAATAACAAATGTATGTACAATGAAATTACATCATGGAACCAAGTCCCGTTCGTACTACATGATCCTTAAAATTCTTTGGTGACATGCCTTTAGTTAAATGATCAACAATCATTAACTCAGTGTTGACGTGTTCAATGACCACTTTCTTTTCTTTAACACGTTCTCTTATGGCTAAGTACTTGATGTCGATGTGCTTACTTCGACTTCTACTTTTGTTGTTTTTAGCCATAAACACCGCAACAAAGTTGTCACAATACAACTTTAATGGCCTAGAAATAGAGTTCACAACTCTAAGGCTAGACATGAAACTCTTCAACCATACACCATGCGAGGTAGCCTCAAAACAGGAAACGAACTCAGCCTCCATAGTGGAAGTAGCAATTAAGGTTTGCTTGGCACTTCTCCAAGATACAGCTCCACCGGCTAACATAAAAATACAACCAGATGTTGATATTCGTGAATCAACGCAACCAGCAAAGTCTGAGTTGGAGTAGCCAATCACTTCCAGACAATCAGTTTGTCTGTACATGAGCATGTAATCCTTTGTTCCTTGAAGATATCTCATCACTTTCTTTGCAGCTTTCCAGTGGCCAATACCTGGATTACTTTGATATCTTCCCAAGACTCCAACAACGAATGCAATATTAGGTCTAGTGCAAACCTGAGCATACATAAGGCTTCCAACTGCTGAAGCATATGAAATATTTTTCATGTGTTCCCACTCAAAATCATTTTTGGGGCACTGACTCAAAGCGAGTTTGTCACCCTTCACAATAGGAGCTACACTTGGTGAACAATCTTTCATGTTAAATCTCTCTAAAACTTTGTTGATATAGGTTTCTTAAGACAAGCCTAAAATGTCTTGAGATCTTTCTCTATGGATCTTTATGCCTATGACATAAGATGCCTCTCCCATATCCTTCATATCAATGTTATTTGAGAGAAATTGTTTCACCTCATATAGCATACCCTTATCATTAGTCGCAAGCAGAATATCATCTACGTATAATACAAGGAAACAAATCTTACTCCCACTGACCTTCTGGTATATACAATGATCCATGGCATTCTCTTCAAAGCTGAATGAAGAAACGACCTCGTGAAATTTTAAATACCATTGGCGGGAGGCTTGTTTCAATCCATAGATGGACTTATTAAGCTTGCAGACTAAGTGCTCACCAACACTAGATAAGAATCCCTTAGGTTGTTTCATGTAAACCTCTTCTTCTAGATCACCATTCAGGAATGCCGGTTTCACATCCATTTGATGCAACTCAAGATCAAAATGAGCTACTAATGCCAAAATTACTCGAAGAGAGTCTTTCTTAGATACAAGGGAAAAGGTATCTCTGTAATCGATTCATTCTCTTTGAGTGAATCCTTTAGCAACAAGTCTTGCCTTATGTCTCTCAATGTTGCCTTCTGAGTCTTTCTTTGTTTTGAAGACCCATCTACATCCGATGGCTTTTACACCAATAGGTAACTCAATGAGATCCCAAACTTGGTTAAATGCCATAGAATCCATCTCATCCCTCATAGCATTATACCACAAATTTGATTCCTTAGAACTCATGGCTTGTGAAAACGTCTCAGGATCATTTTCGGCTCCAATGTTGTAGTCTGATTCTTGTAGGTACACTACATAATCACTAGGAATTGTTGTCTTTTTTACTCTAGTAGATCTTCTTAATGCTGCTTGGTCATCCTACTGAGGAACTTGTTCAACTGGTTCTTCACCAGTTTGTTCAATATCATCATGTTGTTCCTCACAAACAACTTGATTTACATGATCACTTTCAACAGCTTGTGGAACTTCAATCACTGGTTATCTAACACTCATTTTAACTTGAGGGGTGGGAATGACTACCAACCTATTACTTGTCCCAGAAGGTTCAGCTTCATAGTGATCCCTTTCAGAAGAAATATTCTGAAATTGATCACTCCCACTGATCAAGTCATTTTCAAGAAACTTTGCATTCCTTGATTCCACAATCCTAGTGTTGTGGGATGGACAATAGAACCTATACCCTTTAGACCTTTCAGCATATCCAATGAAATACCCAGTAATAGTCCTAGGGTCTAGTTTTTTCTCTTGTGGATTATAAATTCTTACTTCAGAAGGGCATCCCCAAACACGTATATGTCGCAAACTTGGTTTCCAACCCTTGAATAACTCAAAAGGTATCTTTGAGACAACCTTGGTTGGAACTCGGTTTAATATATACGCAATCGTCTTTCTTAAGTGCATCAATCCACAAAAATTGAGGAAGCTTTACATTACTCCTCATGCTTCTCACCATGTCTAATAAGGTTCGATGTCTTCGTTCTGCCACACCATTCTAATCCGGAGAACCAAGCATAGTATATTGGGCAACAATCCCATGTTCTTGAAGAAATTTCGCAAATGAACCCGATGCTTGTCCATCCTCTGTGTATCTACCATAGTACTCCCCACCTCTATCTGATCTCACAATCTTAATTTTTTTTCCACACTGTTTCTCAACTTTAGCCTTAAAAACTTTAAAGGCATCTAAAGCTTCATTCTTAGAATGAAGTAAGTAGAGATACATATATCGTGAATAATCATCTATAAAGGTTATGAAGTGTTTTGGACTATTTGCATCCATGTCTGGACAACATATGTCTGTATGTATGATTTCTAATAAATTAGAACTCCTCTTTGCACCCTTTTTAGACTTGTTAGTTTGCTTACCCTTAATGCAATCTACACAAGTCTCAAAATCAGCGAAATCCAAAGTACTAAGTACTCCTTCATTTACTAATCGCTTGATTCTCTGAATAGAGATATGTCCTAATCTCGGGTGCCATAACATAGAGGATTCTTCATTCACAATACATCGTTTTAACCCAACAGAAACGTGCATAGAATTATAAGTAGCGTCGCTCTTCAATTCAATCTAATAAAGAACATCAACCAATAATTTCATATTTATTTAGTAAATTAAAACCAAAGTCTATAAAATTAAAATAAAATCTCAAAGGTGCAAGTTTAGAAACAGAAATTAAGTTTTTACAAAAACTAGGAACATAAAAAACTTTCTCCAAATGTAATTTAAAGCCACTACTTAAAACTAAAACGCACGTTCCAATGGCCTCTACATGCAAGCTCATCCTACTCCCTGAGTAGATGCACTGCTCACTGGCTTCCTTAGGCTTTCCATACCCTGCAAGGCATTAGAAACATGGATTGTAGAACCAAAGTCAATCCACCATGTATTATGATTCATATTAATCATATTAGATTCAAAACAAACGAAAGTAAATGGTGTACCTTTCTTCTCAAACCAACTTTTAAATTTGGGACAATCCTTCTTTATATGTCCTTTCTTTTTACAGAAGAAACACTTTGACTCCTTTTTAATTGTTCGTTAAATCGGAATCCTTCCTTTATTGGTGCCTACAGACTTATTCCTATCCTTTCCAAAAGTTGAAGTAGTCAAATTTACCTTCTCACCCTCTTCCGTTATCAATCTCTCCTTTTCTTGAACACACATGGTCATCAGTTCATTAATAGACCATTTATCCTTATGTGTGTTGTAGGAGATTTTACGCATACCTCTTGTTCCAGTAAGCTTAATGGAAGAGAATTGCATAATGAGTGTGCTAGCAAGCGACTTCTCAGAGGTCGTAAACTGTTCATCAATGGCTTTCAACAGAACTTTGACCTTTGTGGAAGCAATGACTTCCAAGATTATTTTGATGATGCCAAAGAATCAAGAGTTAAGCAAGTTCCAAAGAATCAGGAGTAAAAAAGTTTCAAGAATCATGTTTCAAAGAATCAGGATTCAAGAATAACCAAGTTTCAAGATTCAATCAAGTTTCAAGAATCAAGATTCAAGAATAATCAAGATCAAGATTCAAGACTCAAGATTCAAGAATCAAGAGAAGACTCAATCAAGATAAGTACTAAAAAAGTTTTTCAAAACATTGAGTAGCACAAGAATTTTTCACAAAATCTTTTACCAAAGAGTTTTACTCTCGGGTAATCGATTACCAGAAGGTAGTAATTGATTACCAGTAGCCAGCATTGTTTTCAAAACTGATTTACAAAGCTGTAATCGATTACCATAATCATGTTATCGATTACCAATGTTTTAAAACGTTAGATTTCAAATATCAAGAGTCACAACTAGTGATAAAATATTTTCAAATCATTTTAAACTTGTGTATTCGATTACCAGTGTTTCTAAACGTTTTGATTTTCAAATTTAAACATGAAGAGTCATATCTTTTGATGTGTAATCGATTACACTATAATGGTAATCGATTACCAGTGACTGATTTCGAAAAATAAATTTCCAAAAGTCACAATTCTTAAAGTGACTTGTTTCTGAAGATTTTTTCAAAAGTCACAACTTTGTAAGTGACTAGTTTTCAAAAGAGTCACAATTTTTAAAAGGTGATTAGTTTCAAAGAAATTTCTAAGAGTCATAAACTTTGACTTGAGTCATCAAATGATTATAAATATGTGACCATGACACGAATTTCAAATACAACTAAGACTGATTTCTTTCATTCATTTCTCTTCATCTTTCTAAGAGTTTTTGTTCAATACTTTCTCTTTCAAGAAAAGTTCATTGACAAAAAACTTGTGCTATTCTTTTTCTTCATTCACTTCTTTCTCTTGTCAAAAGATTCAAAGGGCTAACCGCCTGAGAATTCTTTTGTTTCTTTCCTTCTCCCTCTTGACAAAAGATTTCAAAGGACTAACCGCCTGAGATATCTTTTGTTTCTTACAAAAGATTTGAAAGGACTAACCGCCTAAGATATCTTTTTCCCTTTCCCTTTATACAAAAGATTTCAAAGGACTAACCGCCTGAGATATCTTTTGTATCCCCCTCACAGAGAATTCAAGGGATTAACCGCCTAAGAATTCTTTGTCGTAACACATTGAAGGGTATATCCTTTGTGGCACAAGTAGAGGGTACATCTACTTGGGTTGTTATATTGAGAACAAGAGAAGGTACATCTCTTGTGGATCAGTTCAAGTGGAGGGTACATCCACTTGGTTGTTCAAAGAGAACAAGGGGGGATACATCCCTTGTGGATCTTTAGCTTGTAAAGGATTTTACAAGGTTGAAAGAAATCTCAAGAACTGTTGGTTGCTTGGAGACTGGATGTAGGCATGGGTTGTTACCGAACCAATATAAATCTTGTGTTTGTCTTCTTCTTTCCTACACTCTTTACTTTTCCGCTGTGCACTTTTATTTTCGCTTTACTTTTGTCTAAGTTATTGTTTTTGTTCTTTACTTCTTCATAACTTAGTAGTAAAACCTAGTTGAATCTAGTAACATTAAGAAGGATAATTTTTTAATTAGTCAAGACACATTAATAATTAATTCAACCCCCCCTTCTTAATTATTCTGAGGCCACTTGATTCGATAACCTTATCATGCTGGTCAACTAAACCCCAGATACTAGCAGATATGTTGGTTTTTAAGAACATAACGGAGAGACGATTAGATCTCTCCCACTTTTCATAAAGGTCAACAACATCAGGTTCGCTACTTTCAGTAATAGCCGATGGCTCATCCTTCCTTATAGCATAGTCAATATCCATCCAGCCCAAATAAAGGAGAATTCTTTCCTTCCAAACCTTATAATTATCACCTTTCAATATGGGAAGTGTCATACCCTAATTTCGTCCGGGGACCACTGTTTGATGGCATGCAACCTTTTTTTGACCACTTCAAGGTACTTGGCACCCTTTGTTGCACAATACGTGAAGTTTCGAGACATGCCGGAAATCAAAAGGAAGCATTGTTACGCAATCCGTGAAATTCCGTAACATGCCGGAAATCAAAAGGAAGTATTGTTACGCAATCCGTGAGGTTCCATAACATCCCGAAAGCCAAAAAAAGGAGTAATTACGTGACCCATAAGGTCCCGTAACCTTACGGAAAGAAAACAAGTATCGTTACGAAATTCGTAAAGTTTCGTAACGTTACGGAAAAAGAATCACCAAAAAAGAAAATAGAGGGTGTAGTTAGTAAAAAAAAAGGGGGTGCAAATAGAAACTAGGCCCACTTGGGCCTTCCAGGATGTTCCTCCAGAAGGCGGTTGCTTCTGGAGGAAGCAACCTGGCTCGCCTGGGCGAGCTGGGTGGCAAGCTCCTCCCATATTTTCCTATAAATAGGGGGAGGAGTGGAGGAGAAAGGGGTTCGGCCCTTCTGGTACTTCGTAATCACTTAAAATTAGTGAGGAAAATTGTTTCCGTGAATAAAATCCAAGCCGAGGCGCTTCCGTAACGTTTCCGTGGGTGATTTCGCGAAGATTTTCAACCGTTCTTCGTCGTTCGTCGTTCGTTCTTCGTCGTTCTTCGGTCTTCAACCGGTAACTTCCCGAAATTGAACTTTTCAATTCATTCTATATACCCTTGGTGGTCCCCATTTGTTTCGTGTACTTTTATTCTCGTTTCATTTACTTTCCGTACCCCCTTTTGACGTGCTTTAGTCATTTATTTAAGTCATTTTCTCGCCTAATAAAAAAATAAGATAAATTTCCACCGATCATTTGATTTGTAATATCCGTTAATTTCTGTTAAAATGAAATCCGACCGTTCGGTCATGCCGTAACCACGTTGGAAACCAAAAAGAGGTAAAATAATAATATAATAATCAAAAAAATATCTTTTAGTAAAATACACCAAAAAAATCAATCAGACGTTTCTCTATGGGATTTCTCTTTCTTAATTGAATTGACTAATAACTAAAGTGAAACTAAGGCTAAAATCAACTCGCAAAGTCAAGCTCGTTCGCAAAAAATCACTAAAAAGGATTTTAAGGTTCGATAGCTCAGTTTTTCTCACCAAGTAAATATGGGTCATTTTATGGTCCAACGCCTTAAAAAGACCACCTTCCAAGTAAAAAGAATCGCTTGATTCGCCCTTTAGAAAGAACTACGTAGGTCTGATTTCCTCTTTGATGGAGGGTACGTAGGAGCAAGAGCCTCGCTTTTGTCGACCTCAAAAATAAAAAAGAAATAAAATTTTAGATACACAATTTCACACAATTCTAATTTAAGGCTGTTGTCCTTTGGGACAAACGTGAGAGGTGCTAATACCTTCCTCAAACATAAATACAACTCCTGAATCTGGAATATTCTTCATGATCGGTTTCCTTCGGTTTTTCCGACGTTTTCCACAAATAAACGTTGGTGGCGACTCCGTGCATTTTCCTCCTTTGGAAGACGCACCTGTGAGCCTCGCCTCGCTCGCCCGCAAAAGGGTAGGTTGCGACAGTTGGCGACTCCACTGGGGACTGTTTTTGTGAGTTAGGCCTATTTTAGGAAAATGTGAAATTATGAAATTTTGTGTGTGCGTTTTTTCTTGAACTGTGTAAAAATAATAAATGTTGTCTTTTCCACATTTTTACACCGCATTCTAAGCACCCACAGGTTTGAGTAAAAAAGGGCCCTATACTCGGGTTCATGGAAATCTAAGGAGTGAAGGTGTATCTATGGCCATGCTACATCTCCGACTTGCTTGATAATAGTTAAACCTCGTATAGAGTTTTCTCTCTTTATAATGTGTTGTCGCTGGTATTCCATATCGCCGCAATATTATTATCTTGAGTGATGATACCTCTAGAAAACAACCATGTGAGATATGGATCGTTGGAAGTAGTTATTAGAGACCCTTAGATATTATCCTATAGGTCCCTAAAATAGAGGCACGGAGCAAACACGTTGCGTGCCATTTTTAACACTGCCATGCATGTAGACCTAAATGTCATGTACGCCTTTGTTGTATGATTATTTGTGGATATTGCCATGCTATGTGCATCCCCGTGTTATGCTTTTACGCGTCTACATCATGTCGTCACGCACACGTTGTATGTTGGTCTCGTCTTTTGTCATGGGAAGCCGGAAGATCCATATCACCTTCTTAAACTGCACACATGGGGCATTGCACCCCCAAATGCGCAAGCAAGAAGAGATAATTTTCCGGGCCCTCGTGTCCGTGAATGCATTCATATCATGCATCGCATAAGCATGTCTTCATGGCATCATAATGAACATATCGTTCCTGCATTTGTTATTTATCATATTCCAGCATCACATTTTGCATGAGTCATTGCATCATCATGCATATGCGTTCAACATACTTTTTGTTCTACGAACTGCACACCTTTTGTTTTCATGTTCGCTCATGCATGATCCTTGCATTTTCCTCTGCAAAACAAAAACAAAAAGGGAAGCATGAAAATCCATGATGCATTCTTAGTTGCATATATTCGGTACCATGAGCCAACCATGTTGGGATCATAAACCCGTTTCACTTAAAAACAAAATGATTGAACATGGTACCTAATGCATGGTTAACTAGGAAATGATGTTTCGTCGGGCATCTCAATTTCATAATTACATTTTCCATGCATAGCTTAAAGTATTCCCGAGTCTTTCATCCCTATGAAATGTTGATGAAGTATTGGCGATCAAAATTGCCATTCCCTGGGTTATGGGGTTAAACCAAGCTCGTGCTTTTACGAAAAGGTTCATCAAGTCAAGTTGAAGTATGGAAGTAACCATCTTGCAAAAAATTGGGGCAAAAGATGGATTGTGTTACATCGCTGCTTCGTCTACTGCCAAACACATTTAGGACTGTCCATGTCCTTGTTACTTCCAGTTTCACCTTAACGAAGATGTCATGGACCATGTTGAAAATCTAAATTGATTCAACCCCATATCCTGCGTAAAAATTCGCAATACTTCAACTGTGCATCATGCGCATACATCCATGTTGTTCATTGGTTGCATTGCTCATTGCATTCTTTCCTTGAAAAAAAAAACTTAATCATTGTTATAAAAAAAGAAAAGAACACGCTTTACGGTGCCCTTACCGAACCTGTGCTAGAGCAAGAGTAATGGGGAAAGCGATTGTAGTTGCAGCTACCAGCGCTGTTGCTAAGGTTAACCCAATGCCCCCATCTGATCTCAACCAAATGAATCATCCAACCTCAGATATGGTGGGCAAAGATTTGGGAAGTATGGACGGCCCCATGATGTGCAAATTCAAAACGAGCATGTCTTCCCTCCCAACTATACACCACCCAATGTGGCGTACACTCCCAATGAGAATGTCAATAACTCCACTCCGATACTCATTGAGAGCCAATAACATCAATCTAATCATGCACATGTCTCTCAACCCATCGGAGACACATCAAATTCCCCACCACAATCTAGCCGACTTCGAGCCTTGGCTCGGATATGCCACTGAAAGGCAAGCAGTTGGTGGTATACCCCTGCAAAACACTTTGGAGGCCCCTCAGTATTACCCCCAGCTACACCTCTTGCATTCCACAACAAGTAAAAACCCTCATGCTATGGCAGAAATGGAAAAGTTGGTTCGTCTAGAGGAAAGGCTCAGGGCCATTGAAGGAGGTGAAGATTATGCCTTTGCTAACCTAAGAGAGTTGTTCCTAGTACCCAATATCACCACCCCTCCCAAGTTCAAGGTGCTGGACTTTGACAAGTACAAGGGGACTACTTGCCCCAAGAACCATCTAAAAATGTATTGTCGGAAGATGGGGGCATACGTAAAAGATGAGGAATTGCTGATACATTCCTTCCAAGAAAGTCTTACTGGGGTAGTCGTTACCTGGTACACTAACTTGGAACCTTCCTGAGTCCATGCTTGGAAGGACCTAATGGTTGCCTTCGTTAGGCAGTGTCAGTATAATGGCTTCGGATAGGATGCAATTACAGAACATGTGCAAAAAAGGGGGCACAGATCTTTCAAGGAATACTCCCAAAGGTGGAGGGATCTGGCAGCCCAAGTGGCACCCCCAATGATGGAAAGGGAGATGATATTCGTGATGGTAGACACATTACCAGTATTCTACTATGAAAATGGTGGGTTACACACCTTCCAGCTTTGCGGATATGGTCTTCGCTGGCAAAAGGATCAAAGTGGGTCTGAAAAGAGGCAAATTTGGTCATCCTGCTTTGATGAAAACTGGGGCAAGTGAAGAGGGTAAGAATGAGGGAGAAACCCATGCTGTGACTGCCATTCCTATACAGCTAAGTTTCCCACCAACCCAACAATGTCATTACTCAGCCAATAACAAACTTTCTCCTTACCCACCACCCAATTATCCACAAAGGCCATCCCTAAATCAACCACAAAGTTTGTCTACCGCACTTCCAATGACGAACACCACCTTTAGCGCAAACCAAAACACCAACCAAGAAATGAATTTTGCAGCGAAAAAGCCTATGGAATTCACCCCAATTCCGGTGTCCTATGCTGACTTGCTCCCATATCTACTTGATAATTCAATGGTAGCCATAACCCCAGCCAAGGTTCATCAACCCCCATTTCTCCGAGAATACGACTCGAACGCAATGTGTGCTTGTCATGGAAAAGCCCCGGGGCATTCCATTGAGCATTGTAGGGCCCTGAAGCGTAAGGTGCAAGGTCTAATTGATGCGGGATGGCTGAAATTTGAGGAGAATCACATGTAAGTCTCGACATTGACAAGAGATGCCACACATGGGGCAATTTCAAAAGCTGTTGTTAGATGTCTCTAATCACTCATCAGGATTTTCAAGTTTATACCATTATTGTAAACCACAGTTACAATGCTAAATAAAATGGATAAATTTGATATCTTTGTCCCTCATCCTCTCACAAATACATCTTTGCTTATTCAACTTTCACCGGAATGTGGGTGCAAGCCATCGGTCTGTTTGCTCAAGCGACCTGCGCTCTTGAGTTTGGACTTCCAAGACCGTTCAATCAGAAATTACTCATGCTACACATTTGGTGAGGGTGCCGTAAAACGACAAGTAAAGCAAAAATAAATTTCAAAATAAAAATAAAGAAAAAAAAGCATTTGATTGACTTTGTTTTCAAGACGTTCATGTGACCTCTTTTTATCATTCCGGAAAGTTTGTCTTTTTAGAGAGAAGTGAGTTATCAAGAATAGGATGTTGGACAAATGGCCTTAGTTACCTTAAGAAAGAGGGGGGTTGAATTAAGATACAAAGACTATTCCCCAATTAAACTTTCACTCTCTCTTTTTGGATTAACAATGCACCCTTAACATGAATTACTCAAAAGACAATTCGAAATAAACTTCTTTAAAGCAAAAGATAAATAGCAATAAATAAAAGAAGTTTAAGGGAAGAGAGGAATGCAAACTTAATTTATACTGGTTCGGCTACTTCCCGTGCCTACGTCCAGTCCTCAAGCAACCCACTTGAGATTTTCCACTCTCTTTGTAAAACTCCTTTTACAAAGCCTGAACCACACAGGGACAACCCTTCCCTTGTGTTCAGGAATCCTCTACAACAAGAGACCCACGATCTCTTAATCCCTTTTCAGAAATAAAGAAGAAGAAATCTCTCTTAAAAAAGATAGATTGTACAAGGAAGATCAATCAAAATTCCTTATTGAATATGCAAGTGGTTGACCAAGGAATCTTTTTGAGAGGATAAGACATGTCAGTTCAGAAAAACTCTTAATCTTTTGAGAGGATAAAACTTTTTGGGCAATGAAAACTCTCTTTTAATTCGTGTTTCCAAGTCACCTTTGATGGCCATTCATAAACCATTGAATAAATGTGACTCTTGGAAATTATTTTCTGAAAATCCCCTCAGGTAATCAATTACCATCCATGTGTAATCAATTACACATTATAAATTTTGAATTCAAATTTCTAGTGACTGTTATAAACATTTTCAGTTGCTGGTAATCGATTACCAGAGAGTAAATCTCAATTTAAAATGATTTAGATAGAATTCTTTGGCCAAACCTTTTGCTTTTTCAATTTGGAAACTTCTTCCTAGATTCTAGAGATCAACTTGATCATATATCTTGATTTTCTTGGATTCTTGTCTTGAATAAAACTTAGAAGCACTTGATCCTTTGGCATCATCAAAACATCAAAACATCTTGCTTCTACATAGGAGTCATTTGACTTAATCCACCAACTAGAAAAAAAAATCCTTCAACTATTTCTCGTCCTTGGAAAATTCTTTTTGCGAGAATCAATTGTTTCTTTCATTCTTCCTCACTACGAGGTTGTGAAAACAAGACAATGATTGATACCTCAAAGCCTTACACTGGGGCAATAAGGGGCACCGTGCATGAACCTCAAGCGAACCTAGGGGCAGATTAGAAGTTCTCACCCAATAGGTTCCCTACTACAAGGTCATGACAAAAGACAATGATTGGTACCTCAAAGCCCTACATTGGGGCAATGAAAGGCACCATGCATAAACCTCAAACGAACCTAGGGGAAGATTAGAAGTTCTCACCCAATAGGTTCCTTGCTACAAGGTCAGGACGAAAGACAATGATTGGTACCTCAAAGCCTTACACTGGGGCAATGAGGGGCACCGTGCATGAACCTCAAGCGAACCTAGGGGCAAATTAGAAGTTCTCACCCAATAGGTTCCCTGCTACAAGGTCATGATGAAAGACAACGATTGGTACCTCAAAGCCCTACACTAGGGCAATGAGGGGCACCGTGCATGAGCCTCAAGTGAACATAGGCGCCGATCAAAAGTTCTCACCCATCGATGTTTTTAAACAAATGGGGGGAAAACCCTAGGATTTCAATGGATTGATTAAACATCAAACGACTCCATTGTCATCACTCCAACATGGTCAAGTGACTAAACCAAACAGAACACACACTCTGAGGGAGTTCCCAGAGAGATTTGCAAAAGATAGGATAAGGTTGCATGGACTATCACCTCTTTCAAAAGGACAGTCAATCTGTGTTTTCCAAAAAAAAATAAAATTGCAGGTTAGCTCACCTGGGCGAGCTGAGCCCGCCTGGGCGAGCAACCCCTGCATGAAATAAGTTAAAAAAGGGGAAGGAGGAAGGTTTCTGCACCAAAAACTCTTCCCCCCCCCCATTCGAAAAAGAAGCTACGGGAATCACCAATTTTGCAGCCCCTAGGTCACTCTTTTTCGCGTTTTGATTCCATTTTGCCCTATTATTCATCTCCAACAAGTAAGTACCTCATTCTTGGGCTCTTTGGCTTTCCATTGATATATTTTGGTGCTCTAAGTTGCATGTATTTGCTCAAAACGTGAGGGATTTATCCTTGAATTATTGCTTGTTTTTGTTGAATTGTGGGGTTGTAGGGTATGGCCTTAGGCCTAGGGTGCATTCTGAGATAATGGGGCATGCCACATTGCCCCCATTCCCTTGATTTTCATGCTTAAACATGCGCCCACCAAGTGTTCGGTGAAATGCCTCAATGGCATTTGCGCATGATTTTGTGGAACTTAGCTTGCGAAATAAATTGTGCGCATTGTGAGTGTATGGGTAGTTTGTAGAAGCTAGACTACAGAGCCAAAAGGATGACTCATGCCTAGGAATATAAGTTTCCGGTTTTGAATGTAAAAGATGCATGAGTATTAGAATATGTTTGAGGAGTTTTTTTTTACTAGAACTCAAAGCTTGTTGCCCCATGAGGAATGCCTTGCACTTAGATAGCATGAAAAAGCCCTTCGATAATATGTATGTATGTAAATATGTAGCATGAAAATGCCTTGCAAAATATGAATATATATAGCATGAAAATTCCTTGCATAATATGAATATATATAGCATGAAGTGCCTTACAAAGTGTTGGATGGGTAGCGTAAAAGTGTTTTTCAAAATATGTGTATTTGTGAGTAGGTAGCAAAAGAAGTGTTCCAAAAAAATGTGTGTATATATATAGGATGTAGCACGAAAAGGTTTGTCAAAAAAATATGTACATGGATGTGTGTCGTAAAGTGCTTTTCACCAAATTTTTATGTGTGCAAATGCATATGTGTCATAAAATAGCATGGCCCTAATATGATTATTTTATAAAGTGCATGTTGACACTCGCGCCATATGAAGTGTTGTTTGGCTCTTGTTTGTAATGATTGGTATATTTCTCGTAAACTAACTTTCCAAATATTTGTCCTCGCAAGAAATGGCTCCGAGAAAGCTTTCCACAAAGTGATCAAGGAGGGACGCCGCGACTGAGGGGACCAGTGCCGCTCCCGAGTTTGACAGCCATCGGTTCAGGAGCGCTGAGCACCAGTAGCGTTTCGAGGCCATCAAAGGATGGTCGTTCCACCGAGAGAGATGGGTCCAGCTCAGGGACGATGAGTACCCAGATTTTCAGGAAGAGATAGCTCACCGACGTTGGACGTCGCTGGTCACTCCCATGGCTAAGTTTGACCCAGATATAGTCCTAGAGTTTTATGCTAATGCTTGGCCCACAGAAAAGGGAGTGCGGGACATGTGATCATGGGTGAGGGGTCAGTGGATTCCCGTCGATGCAGACGCCCTCAGCCAGTTCCTGGGTGACCCGCTAGTGTTAGAGGAGGGCCAGGAGTGCGAGTTTAGTCAGAGAAGGAACCAGGCTGATGGATTTGACGAGGAGGCCATTGCCCAGCTGTTATGCATACCGGGTCAGGATTTTGTCCGAACCGCTGCCGGGTGGCGGGTGTGGATCATGCGCACCAACATGACCACCTTGACACAGATGTGGATGATGTTGCTGCTCAGCAACGTCCTACCCAGCGATCATAACTCCGACCTCCCTTTGCCGAAGTGTCAGCTGGTGTATGCCATCCTGACACGGATGAGCGTCCATGTGGCTAAGTTGATTGCTAACGCCATTTATTTATTTGCAGGTATGCCACCTACCAGGCCCCCGCTAGACCCGGATAAGTCTAACAGGGCCTTGGGGTTTCCAGCATTGATCACGGGTCTCTGCCAGTCATTCGAGGTTCCCGTCACACCTAGTAAGGTGATTCGATCGTCGACCACCCGGGCCTTCATTGAGAAGTATTGCATGCCTAGACAGGTACAAGGTGATGCACCGCAGGCCGCAGATGCACCGCCACCACCTCATCAGGCTGATCCAGCTGGGTCATTTGGCATGGAGCGGTATTCACAGCACTTGGTTCGCCAGCAGGCAGCCAACCACAAGGGGCAGGTGCAGATCCATGAGTGTCTCTACCAGCTCAGCCTCAGTCAGCAGAGCCAGGGCTTTGCTCCTTTTGCATGCCCTACTCCAGATCAGTTCAGGGCGGAGGTCGCATGGCCCGGAGATTGGCCTGAGGCCCAGGCAGGGGAGGCGCCTACAGAGGCTCACGGCGATGCAGAGGAGGCCCGCATAGATGAGGAGATGAAAAATTTACTTGGTTTCTTAGGAGGGAGTGGAGCCACATGACCGGGGGATCCCCAGATTCATATTCTCTTTTAGGTTTCCTCTTTTATTTGTTACATATTTTATTTTTTTATAACTTGAGGGACTAACGTTTGCTTTGTTTTTTTTATTGTCTTTTGTTTTGTGCATACATGTTGTTTGGACTGTTGCGTTAGTGTTTACTTCGTTATTGTCGATAATGTTTGTTGAAATTCCAGAATCGTGTAGAGTTTTCATTTAGGAACGTCGTCCTAAAAATAAAATGAACAAAAATCATGATAACGCCAAGAATAGAAAAAAAGAAAGAGGCGTTGTGAATAAATGTCATGTCTATATATAAAGAAAAGAAAAGAGTTTTTATATGTAAAAGAAAAAAAATTGTATGGAAAGATTGTGTGTGTGTGTAAATAATGCGTGAAAAGAAATTCTTGTGTGTGAGCAACGAGTGTATATAAATAAATTTTTGTATAAACCACGAGTGTATGTTGAAAAAATGAAAACGAAGTCTTTGAACAGGAATAGAGTTGTTATATAGACCGTGTTGATATAAAGAGAAAGAGTTTTTGATACGCCTGTATACAGGGAAAGTTTGTCGTGTATAGGAATGTAGGTGTACAAAGAAAAGCTTTTCTCATAGATGGCGATGGATGTATAGTTTTTGCAAACATAAAAAAATGAAACAAAAAAGAAAAGAAAGAAAGACCTCGAAGGTCGGCATGTTATTGTCATAGGAAGCATAAATCATTCGTAGAGAGCAAACATATCTTTTGGAAACAAGAGATTGACGCTAAGAGTTTATTTTCCAGAATAACCGAGATGAGAATGGATGGATTCATTGAACCGATGAAAGAACATAATTTGGAAATATTGGATCTACTTGTGTAAATCCCAAGCCTTAGTATCACAATGCCATAAACTGGATGCATGAGTACCCACCTAGCTGTAGCCATGACTAATTTTGCACGTTGTTCCCAAATCATCATTGTTACTCATACCTCGTGGAAATAATATGGAAATTTAACCCGAGATCGACACCTTGACACACAAATTTGTTTTGCCCCAGATATCAAAATCGGGCTCGCACGATAAAGAGACCATGTTGAGACACAACCTTAAGCTACTTTGAACCTTGGCCCATGAAAAGAATCCTTATCCTTTCCCCCGGAGAAATGGATGGCATAATCTCCTCAAGGGAGAGCGAATAACGAATACTAAAAACCTGAATTCCCAATCAAAGATCGGAAAGGAAGAAATGAAAAGAAAGAAAATAAAAGGAAAAGAAGGATTCCCGATCGAAGATCAGAAGAAAGTAAAAAGAAAAAGATCGAAGGAAAAACAGAATAATTCCCGATCAATACAGGAAACCAGGAAAGAAAACAGAAGATTTTCTGACTAGATAAATTTTTGACAGGGTAAATGACTGCCGGCAAAGGAAAATCCATTTTTAAAGTAGTTCTTCCTTTGGGATTGCCATTCATAGTCACTCTCGATTGGCGATATCCCGCCCCACATAAGCAAAGAGGAAAAAGACCGACACACCCAGCTTCCTCTCCAAAAACACTAACCTCGAGAAAATGCTATTGATTCATGATCGTGTGTGTGATCTTTCGGTTCGATAGGAAATCATGTGCAAAATGAAGTCATGGTGCAGCTATGGTTTGGGATTAGGGTAAAACACTTGCCTGTGTGAGTTTTTATACACTATGAGTGATTTTATTCCCAGTTTCAGTTTGACCTGACGTTTCCCCTGAATGTTCATTTAAAAGCTAAATGTTGACATCCTGCCCTTCATTTTCGGTTATAAGGAAAATTACTTTTGGCATGGGTATATTGTTTCTATAAGATATGGTGCTCTCGCGAATGATTTATTTTTCTTTGCTAAAGCATGTTCGCCTTTTTGGTGAAAAAAAAAACTGGTGGACCATTTGGTCCTACCCTCAAATCTTATCCGGAGCCCCATGAATTGATTGTCATTCATGCATCCTCCACCATCGAGTCTGGAGCCCCACGAATTGATTGCCTAGCATTGTTCGTCTATCCTCCACCCTCAAATCTTATCCGGAGCCCCATGAATTGATTGTCATTCATGCATCCTCCACCATCGAGTCTGGAGCCCCACCAAAAAAGAAAAGGGGTGTAGTTAGTAAAAAAAGGGGGTGCAAATAGCAACCAGGCCCACTTGGGCCTTCCAGGATGTTCCTCCAGAAGGCGGTTGCTTTTGGAGGAAGCAACCTGGCTTGCCTGGGCGAGTTGGGTGGCAAGCTCCTCCCCTATTTTCCTATAAATAGAGGGAGGAGTGAAGGAGAAAGGGGTTCAGCCCTTCTGGTACTTCGTAATCACTTAAAATTTGTGAGAAAAATTGTTTCTGTGAAGAAAATCGAAGCTGAGGCGTTTCCGTAACGTTTCCGTGGGTGATTTCGCGAAGATTTTCAACCGTTCTTTGTTGTTCGTCGTTCATTCTTCGGTCTTCAACCGGTAAGTTCCCGAAATCGAACTTTTCAATTCATTCTATGTATCCTTGGTGGTCCCCATTTGTTTCGTGTACTTTTATTCTCGTTTCATTTACTTTCCGTACACCCTTTTGACGTGCTTTAGTCATTTACTTAAGTCATTTTCTCGCCTAATCAAAAAATAAGATAAATTTCCACCGATCATTTGATTTGTAATATCCGTTAATTTCTATTAAAATGAAATCCGACCGTTCGGTCATGCCGTAACCACGTTGGAAACCAAAAAGAGGTAAAATAATAATATAATAATCAAAAAAATATCTTTTAGTAAAATAAACCAAAAAAATTAATCGGACGTTTTTCTTTGGGATTTCTCTTTCTTAATTGAATTGACTAATAACTAAAGTGAAACTAAGGATTTTAAGGTTCGATACCTCAGTTTTTCTCACCAAGTAAATATGGGTCATTTTAAGGTCCAACGCCTTAAAAGGACTACCTTCCAAGTAAAAAGAATCGCTTGATTCTCCCTTTAGAAAGAACTACGTAAATCTGATTTCCTCTTCGATGGAGGGTACATAGGAGCACGAGCCCCGCTTTTTTCGACCTCAAAAATAAAAAAGAAATAAAAGTTTAGATACACAATTTCACACAATTCTAATTTAAGGCTGTTGTCCTTTGGGACAAACGTGAGAGGTGCTAATACCTTCCTCAAACATAAATACAACTCCCGAATCTGGAATATTCTTCATGACCAGTTTCCTTCGGTTTTTCCGACGTTTTCCACAAATAAACGTTGGTGGCGACTCCGCGCATTTTCCTCCTTTGGAAGACGCACTTGTGAGCCTCGCCTCGTTCGCCCGAAAAGGGTAGGTTTCCTCCTTTGTTTGGAAGACACACCCGTGAGCCTCGCCTCGCTCGCCGCGCATTTTCATATCCGGTAGAAGCTTCTCAGATCCGGTCATGGAAAGACTTGGCAACTGCCTTCATTAGGCAGTACCAATACAACACAGATATGGCTCCTGATCGGAATCAACTTCAGAGCATCACCAAGCGGGAACATGAGTCCATTATAGAATATGCTCAAAGGTGGAGAGACCTAGCAGCCCAAGTCGTCCCGCCTATGAATGAAAGGGAAATGATTACGATTATGGTAGATACGTTGCCCAAGTTCTACTACGAGAAGCTGATAGGATATATGCTGACTAACTTTGCAGACCTCGTCTTTGCCGGAGAAAGAATCGAGTCCGAACTGAGGAAAGGCAAGTTTGAATATGCCTCCAGCATTGCCCCCAACAACAATAGAAGAGCCCCAGTGGTGGGCACACGAAAAAAGGAAGGAGACACCCACACGGTCACCACCGCCCCAACATGGATGAAAGCGCCTCAAAATGCCCGAAACTCATACCAACACAACCACCCGAACTTTTCGATCCGAGCCGAAAGTTCCCTCCCAACTCAAGTGGAAGGGCCTCCCACAACAGAAAAAACGCCTGCCCAACACACAGCTCCAACCACTCCCCGGCCAACCAATAATACAACTCCTGGCGCGAGCTATAACAATGCACGACGCCCCCCAAAAGACGAGTTCTCTCCTGTTCCCATGGAATATTCCGAGTTGTGGCCCTCATTATTGGAAAATCATTTGGTGGTGTCCATACACGGGAAGGTCTTCCAGCCACCATACCCCAAGTGGTACAACTCGAATGCCACATGCGCATACCATAGTGGAGCCCCCGGACACAACATTGACTTTTGCCTGCCATTCAAGTATAAGGTGCAACACCTAATAAATGCCGGCTGGCTATCATTTCAAAAGGAGGGCCCCAATGTTAAAACCAATCCACTAGCCAGTCATGGAGGGGTTGGCGTAAACGCCATCGAAAAGGATAGGCCGTCAGGGCCAAAAAGATTAGAAGATGTGGTTACGTCTAGACGATTCATCTACCAGGCGCTGCAGGCAGCATGCATGGTCTCTCGTGGCGGAGGCGAAAGTGACGAATGTCTGTTTCATCTCGGGGAATCACACGACATGGAAACCTGCCCCGCAGTGGAAGAGTTACTTTAACGGCTCATGGACTGGGGGTAGCTCGAAGTGCCCGAGGGAGATAGGGAAGAACCACAGATTTGCATGCAATCGGAAGAAAGGAAGGTTCCCCCAACCCCCAGTAATATGTTTCACTAGGAATATGACCGGCTCCAGGTCCAAGTACCCCCCGACAGTGCCCAAGCCAATGCCGTTTTCCTATCAAAGCAATAAGGCCATTCGATGGAAATATACCCCTCTCGCTTTTGGAGAAAGAGCTGCGACCGAGGTTGACTCCTTGTCAGCCAAGGTGACCAACATCACCGGCCTTAGTGGCGTAACCCACAGTGGCCGGGTGTTCGCTCCCCCTCACTCGGCGGAATTTCCCTCCAAGGGGAAAGCACCCATGATCCAAGAGCCCGAAGACACGGCCACCCCCTCAAAAGAAGTGGATCCCCCGGTGGTAAAAGGAGCTGAAAAGAAAGAAGGTCTTCAAGGAAAGACGGTGACCTTGGAAGAGGCTCATGAGTTCCTTCGTCTCATCCAACAAAGTGAGTTTAAAGTAGTTGAGCAACTGAATAAAACTCTGGCAAGGATCTCTTTGCTCGAACTACTCATAAACTCCGAGCCTCATCGTGCACTATTGGTAAAGGTCCTTAACGAAGCCCACGTAGCACACGAAATATCAGTCGAGGGTTTTGAAGGCATTATTAATCATATAACTACCAATAACTATATCACGTTCGCGGAAGAAGAGATTCCCGTTGAAGGGAGAGGGCACAACAAAGCTCTACATGTGTTTGTCAGATGCATGGACCATGTCGTCGCTAAGGTACTCATCGACAATGGTTCAAGTTTAAATGTGATGCCAAAGACCACCTTGGAGAAACTTCCTTTTAATGCGTCAAGTCTAAAACCAAGTTCGATGGTAGTACGAGCCTTTGACGATAGTCGGCGGGAGGTGATGGGGGAAATCGACATCCCCATTCAGATAGGCCCTCACACTTGCAATGTGGTTTTTCAAGTGATGGACATAAATCCTGCCTATAGCTGCCTTTTGGGGAAACCCTGGATTCACGCGCTAGGAGTGGTCCCTTCGACGCTTCACCAGAAATTGAAATTCGTGATTGGTGGACTCTTGGTGATAGTGTTAGGCGAAGAAGATATGTTGGTAAACTGCCCCTTCTCCGCGCCATATATGGAAGCAGCGGAGGAATCATTGGAAACAACTTTCCAATCCTTCGAGGTGGTGAGTTGTGCCTCTGTGGAAACGAGTCCGTTGCTGCCTTGTCTCTCTAATGCGGCCCTAATGGTGGCATGGGTGATGCTCAGGCACGGTTATGAGCCCGGAATGGGTATGGGCAAGGACAACCACAGGAATGCCGATGTGGTCGACATTAGGGGGAACCCGTACAAATATGGGTTGGGGTATGAACCCGGGAAACCGGGAAGAAGGAATGCGCCGTCAAGACTCCGGGCAGATAGGGCATGGCCCGACCATGTTAGCCAATGTTTCACAAGTGCCGGGATAATGTTTGAGGAAGAGGTGGCGGCAATAGGAGAGGAGTCTCCACAAAATCTGCCGAGTTTCGTACGACCGTGCCATCCCAATTCCGAAGTGGGGAACTGGCGTGTGATGGGCCAGTCGGAAGTCTATACCGCTGACTCAATGTAATTAGAGGCTATAGATTCCTTTCTCTTTTGTTTTGTGAAATCTACCTTATTAAATAACAAAGAGATCTTGTTTCATCTGTTCTTGTGATCCCACCTTTTCTCATATCATTTTGCATGTTTTTGTTTTTTGTCTTGAATGGTATAGACATGAGGGTCAATCCTTTGAGGATCCTAACAACGAGGGTTTGATAATCGATTTCGACTGAGAAGTAAGTCAAACAATAAACGAAGAAGAGGAAGATGACGTCCTTTCACCAGAGTTGGAGAGGTTGATCGCTCAGGAAGAACGCGAAATGAAGCCTCACCAAGAGGAAATCGAACTGATAAACTTAGAGACCGGGTAGGGAAAGAAAGAAGTGAAAGTAGGAACCAGTATGACCGCACCTATCCGCCAAGGTTTGATAACCCTTCTTGAAAAATATCAAGACATCATTGCATGGTCGTACCAAGACATGCTAGGTCTGGACCTCGACATTGTGCGGCATAAATTGCCATTGAATCCTGGGTCTTCCCCGGTTAAGCAAAAACTATGAAGGATGAGACCCGAAATGTCTTTGAAAATTAAAGAAGAAGTGAGAAAGCAGTTCGATGCGGGTTTCTTGGCTGTAGCTCGATACCCGGAGTGGGTAGCCAACATTGTCCTGGTCCCCAAAAAGGACAGCAAAGTACGAATATGCATAGATTACCGGGACTTAAACCGAGCCAGTCCTAAATACAATTTTCCCTTGCCACACATTGATATACTGGTAGATAATACAGCCAAGTTCGCCCTTTTCTCCTTTATGGATGGTTTCTCAGGGTATAATCAGATAAAGATGGCACCCGAAGATGTGGATAAGACTTCTTTCGTCACCCTGTGGGGAACATTCTGCTACAAAGTGATGGCCTTCGGGCTGAAAAATGCTAGGGCAACCTACTAACGTGCCATGGTAGCTTTATTCCATGACATGATGCATAAAGAGATAGAAGTCTACGTAGATGACATGATCGCCAAATCTCGGACCAAGGACGAACACCTCGTCAATCTACATAAGCTGTTTGGAAGGCTGCGGAAATACCAACTGAAACTAAACCCTGCCAAGTGCACCTTCGGGGTAAAATAGGGGAAGTTATTGGGATTCATTGTGAGCCAGAAAGGGATAGAGATAGATCCCGAGAAAGTGAAGGCGATTCTTGAAATGCCAGAGCCATGCACGGAGAAGCAGGTTTGAGGTTTCCTGGGCAGGTTGAATTACATCGCGAGATTTATCTCGCAACTCACCCTTACCTACGAGCCCATCTTTAAACTATTGCGTAAGAACCAGGCGGTCCTGTGAAACAGCGACTGCCAAGAGGTCTTCGAAAAAATCAAACAGAGCCTCGCGAATCCCCCGGTGCTCATGCCACCTATAACAGGAAGACCTCTTTTCCTGTACATGACTGTGTTAGACGAGTCTATGGGGTGCGTGTTGGGTCAGCACGATGACTCTGGGAAAAGGGAACAAGCCATTTACTATTTAAGCAAGAAGTTTACCGCCTGTGAGATGAATTACTCAATGTTGGAAAGGACATGTTGTGCCTTGGTATGGGCGTCACATCGTCTTAGGCAGTACATGCTCAGTCATACCACGCGGCTTATTTCTAAAATGGATCCCGTGAAATACATCTTTGAGAAGCCAAACCTCACGGGATGAATCGCTAGGTGGCAGGTACTACTATCTGAATTCGATATTGTGTACGTCACCCAAAAGGCGGTAAAGGGGAGCACCTTGGTAGATTATTTGGCCCAACAACCCCTCCAAGATTATCGGCCGATGCACCCCGAGTTCCCGGATGAAGACATCATGGCCCTATTCGAGGAGAAGCGGACGCACGACGATATAGACAAATGGATTGTTTGTTTCAATGGGGCATCTAATGCTTTGGGCCATGGAGTAGGGGCAGTCCTTGTATCCCCAGATGATCAATGTATTCCTTTCACGGCCAGGCTAGGTTTCGATTGTACCAATAATATAGCCGAATATGAAGCGTGCGCCCTTGGGATTCAAGCGGCCATTGATTTTGACATAAAGCTACACGAAGTGTATGGAGACTCGGCTTTGGTAATACGCCGGTTGAGAGGAGAATGGGAAACTAGGGATCAAAAGTTGATACTCTATCAAACTCATATCTTGAAGTTAGCCGAATTCTTTGATGACATTTCTTTCCACCACATACCTCGGGAAGAGAACCAAATGGCCGATGCATTGGCCACCTTGGCATCCATGTTTCAACTTGCCCCACACGGGGATCTACTGTACATTGAATTCAGATCTCGGGGTAAGCCGACACATTGTTGTGCGATAGAGGAAGAGCGAGATGAGAAACCGTGGTATTTCGACATCAAACAGTATGTCGAGAACAAAGAATATCCACCAGGGATTTCCGACAATGACAAAAGAATGTTAAGGAGATTGGCTACTGGTTTCTTTGTGAGTGGTACCATCCTGTACAAACGAAACCATGACATGACCCTCTTGCGATGCGTAGATGCCAAAGAGGCGAACTACATGATTGAGGAAACCCACGGGGGTTCATTTGGGACACATGCCAATGGGCATGCTATGACCAGGAAGATCCTTATAGCAAGTTATTACTGGCTCACTATGGAAAGTGATTGTTGCGCCCATGTAAGGAAATTCCATAAATGTCAAGCGTACGCGGACAATGTCAATGTTCCGCCACATCCTCTGAATGTCATGTCCGCCCCTTGGCCTTTTTCCATGTGGGGGATAGATGTCATTGGGGCCATCGAACCCAAAGCTTCGAACGGTCATCGCTTCATTCTCGTGGCGATAGATTATTTCACCAAATGGGTCGAAGTGGCTTCTTATACCAATGTCACGAGGAGTGTGGTGGTCAGATTCATAAAGAAGGAACTGATTTGTCGATACGAACTCACCAGGAAGATCATTACTGACAATGGCACCAATCTGAACAACAAAATGATGCAGGAAATGTGCGGGGATTTCAAGATCTAGCATCATAACTCCACCCCCTATCGACCAAAGATGAATGGGGCTGTAGAGGCTGCAAATAAAAATATTAAGAAGATGACGGTGTCATACAAAGATTGGCATGAGATGTTGCCTTTTTGCCCTACATGGATATTGCACCTCGGTACGAACTTCTACTGGGGCAACGTCGTATTCCTTGGTTTACGGGATGGAAGCGGTACTCTCATTTGAGGTAGAGGTTCCTTCCCAGAAGATATTAGTGGAATCAGGCCTAGAAGAATCAGAGTGGGCTCAAACACGCTACGACCAACTCAACCTTATTGAAGGTAAGCGTTTGACGGCCATGAGCCATGGGCGCCTGTATCAACAAAGGATAAAGAACGCGTTCGACAAGAAGGTACGCCCGCGCAAGTTCAATCAGGGGGACCTTGTCCTGAAAAAGATATCCCACGCTGTTAAAGATAATTGAGGGAAGTGGGCCTCGAATTACGAAGGACCTTTCGTTGTGAAAAGGGCTTTTTCTGGGAGGGCTCTGGTGCTCACCAACATGGATGGCGAGAAGCTACCCTCGCCCGTGAACTCCGATGTCGTTAAGCGATATTACGCTTGAAATCTGGGGCAATGGAGGAAACCGCTACATATTCTTTTTATTTTTGTGTTTGTGTCTTTTTGGTTTCCTCCAGGGATTCCTGTCCGCTGTAATTGTCTCGTCACAGTTCTTTAAAAGAAGAGAACACAGGTTTGAAGCTTCAGTCCTCACTTTGGTTTTAAACCATGTGCAGTTTGTGATAACCTGAGCCCTTTCACTCAGTTCATGGGGTGCCCCATGCGCTTAATTAAAACTGAACCCAACCAGCTTTCACTAAGAAGATTATTGCATTTGAAAACATTCATGCATACGTATACACATGCATAATTTGTGATAAATAGGGGCAGAATCGTCTTAGGCAACGGTCAGAGGTCGAGACAAGGTCAAAGGTAGAAACCAATCAAGGTAAGACGACAACACGGTCACGATTTGCCGCGCATTGTTGTTTCCTACTTTTAGGTACTTAGGGACGAACACAAGTAGAGGCTAGGGTCATGACCGATGGGTCGTCGTCCCTTGCCTAGCTCTAAACAAATGGAAAGCGTCACTACAAGGCAGCCTAGTATCCTTTAAATTTACAGTAATTACTGTTGTGTCTTTAAAGTAAATATTGGATATCTGCCCTGAGTGGGTTCGAGTAAGCGAACGCTGACCCTTAGGAGTCTTACTTATTTCCCCAAAAAAAAAAAAAAAAAATTTGCAGGTTAGCTTGCCTGGGCGAGCAACCCCTGCACGAAATAAGTTAAAAAGGGGGAAGGGGGAAGGTTTCTGCACCAAAAACTCTTCCCCCCCCCCATTCAATAAAGAAGCTACGGGAATCACCAATTTTGCAGCCCCTAGGTCACCATTTTTCGCGTTTTGATTCCATTTTGCTTTATTATTCATCTCCAACAAGAAATGTCTCCGAGAAAGCTTTCCACAAAGAGATCTAGGAGGGACGTCGCGGCTGAGGGGACCAGTGTCGCTCCCAAGTTTGACAGCCATCGGTTCAGGAGCGCTGAGCACCAACAGCATTTCGAGGCAATCAAAGGATGGTCGTTCCACCGAGAGAGACGCGTCCAGCTCAAGGACGATGAGTACGCAGATTTTCAGGAAGAGATAGCTCGCCGACGTTGGACGTCGCTGGTCACTCCCATGGCTAATGCTTGACCCAGATATAGTCCTAGAATTTTATGCTAATGCTTGGCCCACAGAAGAGGGAGTGCGGGACATGCGATCATGGGTGAGGGGTCAGTGGATTCCCTTCGATGCAGACGCCCTCAGCCAGTTCCTGGGTGACCCGCTAGTGTTAGAGGAGGGCCAGGAGTGCGAGTTTAGTCAGAGAAGGAACCGGGCCGATGGATTTGACGAGGAGGCCATTGCCCAGCTGTTATGCATACCGGGTCAGGATTTTGCCTGAACCGCTGCCGGGAGGCGGGTGCGGATCATGCACACCAACATGACCACCTTGACTCAGATGTGGATGACGTTGCTGCTCAGCAACGTCCTGCCCAACGATCATAACTCCGACCTCCCTTTGCCGAAGTGTCAGCTGGTGTATGCCATCCTGACACGGATGAGCGTCCATGTGGCTCAGTTGATCGCTGACGTCATTTATTTATTTGCAGGTATGCCACCTACCAGGCACCCGCTAGACCCGGATAAGTCTAACAGGGCCTTGGGGTTTCCGACATTGATCACGAGTTTCTGCCAGTCATTCGGGGTTCCCGTCACACCTAGTAAGGTGATTCGACCGCCGATCACCCGGGCCTTCATTGAGAAGTATTGCACGCCTAGATAGGCGCAGGGTGATGCACCGCAGGCCGCAGATGCACCGCCACTACCTCATCAGGCTGATCCAGCTGAGTCATTTGGCATGGAGCGGTATTTACAACACTTGGTTCGCCAACAGGCGGCCAACCACAGGGGGCAGGTGCAGATCCGTGAGTGTCTCTACCAGCTCAGCCTCAGTCAGCAGAGCCAGGGTTTCGCTCCTTTTGCGTGCCCTACTCCAGATCAGTTCAGGGCAGAGGTCGCATGGCCCAGAGATTGGCCTGAGGCCCAGGCAGGGGAGGCGCTTGCAGAGGCTCCCGGTGATGCAGAGGAGGCCCGCATGGATGAGGAGATGACATATTTACATGGTTTCTTAGGAGGGAGTGGAGCCACATGACCGGGGGATCCCCAGATTCATATTCTCTTTTAGGTTTCCTCTTTTATCTGTTACATATTTTATTTTTTTATAACTTGAGGGACTAACGTTTGTTTTTTTTTTTCGATTGTCTTTTGTTTTGTCTATACATGTTGTTTGGACTATTGCGTTAGTGTTTACTTCGTTATTATCGATAATGTTTGTTGAAATTCCGGAACCGTGTAGAGTTTTCATTTAGGAACGTCGTCCTAAAAATAAAATGAACAAAAATCATGATGACACCAAGAATAGAAAAAAAGAAAGAGGCGTTGTGAACAAATGTCATGTCTATATATAAAGAAAAGAAAAGAGTTTTTATATGTATAAGAAAAAAAAATATATGGAAAGATTTTGTGTGTGTGTAAATAATGCGTGAAAAGAAATTCTTGTGTGTGAGCAACGAGTGTATATAAAGAAATTTTTGTATAAACCACGAGTGTATGTTGAAAAAACGAAAAAGAAGTCTTTGAATAGGAATAGAGTTGTTATATAAACCGTGTTGATATAAAGACAAAGAGTTCTTGATACGTGTGTATACAGAGAAAGTTTGTCATGTATAGGAATGTAGGTGTACAAAGAAAAGCTTTTCTCATAGATGGCGATGGATGTATAGTTTTTGCAAACATAAAAAAATGAAACAAAAAAGAAAAAGAAAGAAAGACCTCGAAGGTCGGCATGTTATGGTCATAGGAAGCATAAATCATTCGTAGAGAGCAAACATATCTTTTGGAAACAAGAGACTAATGCTAAGAGTTTATTTTTCAGAATAACCGAGATGAGAATGGATGGATTCATTGAACAAATGAAAGAACATAATTTGGAAATATTGGGTCTACTTGTGTAAATCCCAAGCCTTAGTATCACCATGCCATAAACTGGATGCTTGAGTACCCACCTAGCTGTAGCCATGACTAATTTTGCACGTTCCCAAATCATCATTGTTATGCGTACCTCGTCGAAATAATACGGAAATTCAACCCGAGATCGACACCTTGACACACAAATTTGTTTTGCCCCAGATATCAAAATCGGGCTCGCACGATAAAAAGACCATGTTGAGACACAACCTTAAGATATTTGAACCTTGGCCCATGAAAAGAATCCTCATCCTTTTCCCCGGAGAAAAAGGACGGCAGAATCTCCTCAAGGGAGAGCGAATAACAAAACTAAAAACCCGAATTCCCAATCAAAGATCAGAAAGGAAGAAATGAAAAGAAAGAAAAGAAAAGGAAAAGAAGGATTCCCGATCGAAGATCGAAAGAAAGTAAAAAGAAAGAGATCAAAGGAAAAACGGAATAATTCCCGATCAATACAGGAAACCAGGAAAGAGAACAGAAGATTTCCTGACTAGATAAATTTTCGACAGGGTAAATGACTGCCGGCAAAGGAAAACCCATTTTTAAAGTAGTTCTTCCTTTGGGATTGCCATTCAAAGTCGCTCTCGATTGGTGATATCCCGCCCCGCATAAGCAAAGAGGAAAAGACCGACACACACAGCTTCCTCTCCAAAAACACTACCCTCGTGAAAATCCTATTGATTCGTGATCGTGCGTGTGATTTTTTGGTTCGATAGGAAGTCATGTGCAAAATAATGTCATGGTGCAGTTATGGTTTGGGATTAGGGTAAAACACTTGCCTGTGTGAGTTTTTATACACTATGAGTGATTTTATTCCCAGTTTCAGTTTGACCCGACGTTTCCCCTGAATGTTCATTTAAAAGCTAAATGTTGACATCCTGCCCTTCATTTTCGGTTACAAGGAAAATTACTTTTGGAATAGGTATATTGTTTCTCTAAGATATGGTGCTCTTGCAAATGATTTATTTTTCCTTGCTAAAGCATGTTTGCCATTTTAGGTGGAAAAAAATCCCGGTGGACCATTCGGTCCACCCTCAAATCTTATCCAGAGCCCCATGAATTGATTGTCATTCATGCATCCTCCTCCATCGAGTCTGGAGCCCCACAAATTGATTGCCTAGTGTTGTTCGTCTATCCTCCACCCTCAAATCTTATCCGGAGCCCCATGAATTGATTGTCATTCATGCATCCTCCACCATCGAGTCTGGAGCCCCACGAATTGATTGCCTAGCGCTATTCGTCTATCCTCCACCCTCAAATCTTATCCGGAGCCCCACGAATTGGTTGTCATTTATGCATCCTCCACCATCGTGTCTGGAGCCCCACGAATTGATTGCCTAGTGCTGTTCGTCTATCCTCCACCCTCAAATCTTATCCGGAGCTCCATGAATTGATTGTCATTCATGCATCCTCCACCATCGAGTCTGGAGCCCCACGAATTGATTGCCTAGCGTTGTTCGTCTATCCTCCACCCTCAAATCTTATCTGGAGCCCCATGAATTGATTGTCATTCATGCATCCTCCACCATCAAGTTCGGAGCCCCACGAATTGATTGTCTGGCACTGTTCGTGTATCCTCCACCATCTTATTCGGAGCCCCATGAATTGATTGCCTAGCGCCGTTCTTCGCAAAATTACCCACGGAAACGTTACGGAAGCGCCTTGGCTTGGATTTTCTTCACGTAAACAATTTTCCTCATTAATTTTAAGTGATTACAAAGTACCAGAAGGGTTGAATGCCTTTCACCTTGACTCCTCCCTCTATTTATAGGAAAATAGGGGAGGAGCTTGCAACCCAGCTCGCCCAGGCGAGCCAGGTTGCTTCCTCCAGAAGCAACCGCCTTCTGGAGGAACATCCTGGAAGGCCCAAGTGGGCCTGGTTTCTATTTGCACCCCCTTTTTTACTAACTACACCCCCTTTGCTTTTTTGGTGATTCTTTTTCCGTAACGTTACGAAACTTTACGAATTTCGTAACGATACTTGTTTTCTTTCCGTAAGGTTACGGGACCTTACGGGTCACATAATTACTCCTTTTTTTGGCTTTCGGGATGTTTCAGAACCTCACGGATTGCGTAACAATGCTTCCTTTTGATTTCCGGCATGTTACGGAAACTCACGGATTGTGTAACAATGCTTCCTTTTGATCTCCGGCATGTCACGAAACTTCACGTATTGTGCAACAAAGGGTGCCAAGCACCTCGAAGCGGTCAAACAAAGGTTACATGCCATGAAACAATGGTCCCCGGACGAAATTAGGGTATGACAGTTGCCTCTCTTCACTTACCTTTTATCGGAGATAAGAGGAAAGCAAAGATAAAACACTGATTTCATCCGTCTTTGCCCTTTCCGTGATTAGTCTATGACGACTCTCCTCTCTCTTTCTTCTTTCTCTGCACAACACAAAACAAACACAAACAAAAGACACCAATAACATAATATATACATATACACATGTTTGGCGAAGGAATCGATCGGGAAAATAACAAAAAAACATTTCCCGGTCACCAGAGGCTCCGCGCTTGGTAACGGAGGATGCATGAACAGCGCTAGGCAATCAATTCATGGGGCTCCAAATAGGACGGTGGAGGATACACGAACAGCGCTAGGCAATCAATTCATGGGGCTCTGGATTTGATGGTGGAGGACGCATGAACAGCGCTAGGCAATCAATTCATGGGGCTCCGAATAAGATTTGAGGGTGGAGGATAGACGAACAACACTGGGCAATCAATTCGTGGGGCTCTAGACTCGATGGTGGAGGATGCATGAATGACAATCAATTCATGGGGCTCCGGATAAGATTTGAGGGTGGAGGATAGACGAACAACGCTAGGCAATCAATTCGTGGGGCTCCAGACTCGATGGTGGAGGATGCATAAATGACAATCAATTCATGGGGCTCCGGATAAGATTTGAGGGTGGAGGATAGACGAACAGCGCTAGGCAATCAATTCGTGGGGCTCCAGACTCGATGGGTGAGGATGCATGAACGACAATCAATTCGAGGGACTCCGGATAAGATTTGAGGGTGGACCGAATGGTCCACCGGTTTTTTTTTTCACCAAAAAGGTGAACATGCTTTAGCAAAGAAAAATAAATCATTCGTGAGAGCACCATATCTTAGAGAAACAATATACCTGTCGCAACGTGCCCTTCGCGGGCGAGCGAGGGCGAGGCTCACGGGTGCGCTTTCCAAAGGAGGAAAGATGCGCGGAGTTGCCACCAACGTTTATTTGTGGAAAACGTCGGGAAAACCGAAGGAAACCGGTCAAAATGAAAATTCTAAGTTTGGGAGTTGTATTTACGCTTGAGGAAGGTATTAACACCTCTCACGTTTGTCTCAAAGGACAACAGCCTATTTTTTAGAATTGTGGAAACTGTGTTACCTTAACTTTTATTTCTTTTTATTTTTTGAGGTCGACAAAAGCGGGGCTCTTGCTCCTACGTACCCTCTATCAAAGAGGAAATCAGACCTACGTTGTTCTTTCTTATGCGTGAATCAAGCGATTCTTTTTACTTGAAGGGTGATCATTTTAAGGCGTTGGACCTTAAAAATGATCCATTTTACTTAGTAAGAAACTGAAATGATAAACTTAAAAAAAAACCTATTTTTGTGGACGAGCTTGACTAGGCGAGTTTGATTTTAGCCTTAGTTTCACTTTAGTTATTAGTCAATTCAATTAAGAATGAGAAATCCCAAAGAGAAAACGTCCGATTGATCTTTCGCTTTATTTTACTAAAAGGGTATTTTTTGATTATTATATTATTATTTTACCTCTTTTTTGATTTCCAACGTGGTTACGGCACGAGCGAACGGTCGGAATTCATTTTAACCGAAATTAACGGATGATGCAATTCAAACGATCGGTGGAAATTTATTTTATTTTTAGATTAGGCGAGAAATGACTTAAATAAATGGCTTAAGCACGTCAAAAGGGGGTATAAAAAGTAAATGAAAACGAGAATAAAAATACATGAAACAAAATGTGGACCACCACGGGTACATAGAATGAATTGAAAAGCTCGGTTTGAGGTACTTACCCGTTGAAGACTGAAGAAAACGAAGAACGAACGATGAATGTTGAAGAACGGTCGAGAATCTTCACGTAATTAGTCATGGAAACGTTACGGAAACGTTATGGAAGCGCCTCGGCTTGGATTTTCTTCACGAAAATAATTTTCCTCAGCAATTTCGAGAGAGAGAGAAGTGCCTAAGTAGCTGAACCCTTTTCTTCTTCACTCCTCCCCCTATTTATAGCAAAATAGGGGAGGAGCTTGCCACCCAGCTCGGCCAGGCGAGCAAGGTTGCTTCCTCCAGAAGCAACAACCTTCTGGAGGAAGGATCTGGAAGGCCCAAGTGGGCCAGATTGCTATTTGTACCTTTTTTTTTACTAAATGCACCCCCTTCTATTTTTTTTGGTAATTCTTTTTTCGTAACGTTACGAAACTTCACGAATTTCGTAACGATACTTATTTTTCTTCCGCAATGTTACGAATCCTTACGGATTCTGTATGTACTCTTTTTAGCTTTCGAAGAAGTTACGGAAACTTACGGATTGCGCAAAAACACCTCTTTTCGATTTCCGCCACATTACGGAATTTCACGGATTGCGCAAGCCTGCTTCCTTTTGATTTTTGACACGTCTCAGGACTTCATTCATTGTGCAACCAAGAACGCCAAGTGTCTCGAAGAGGCCAATCAAAGGTTGTATATCATCAAATAATAATCCCCGGACGAAATTAGGGTATGACAGTTGCCCCTCTTTACTTACCTCTCATCGGAGATAAGTGGAAAGCAAAGATAGGACACTGATTTCGTCTGTCCTGCCCTTTCCGTGATGACGACTCTCGCCTCTACTCTTTCTTTTTTCTTCTGCACAAAACAAAATACAAACAACAACCAGAACAACGAATATAATATACGTATACATATATACACATATTTGGCGAAGGAACCGATCCGGAAAACAACAGAAGAACGTGTTTCCCAGTCACCAGAGGCTTCGCGCTTGATAATGGAGGACACATGAACAGCGTTAGGCAATGACATTCATGGGGCTCCGAAAAAGGGTGAGAATGGAGGATTGCCTTGAGGGTCCTCACTTAGGAAATCATGAAACACAGCTCCAAACTCAAAAGTGGAGGACACATGAACAGTGCTAGGCAATAACATTCATGGGGCTCCGAAAAAGGGTGAGAATGGAGGATTGCCTTGAGGGTCCTCACTTAGGCAATCATGAAACACAACTCCAAACTCGAAAGTGGAGGACACATGAACAGCCCTAGGCAATAACATTCATAGGGCTCCGAAAAAGGTGAGAATGGAGGATTGCCTTGAGGGTCCTCACTTAGGCAATCATGAAACACATCTCCAAACTCGAAAGTGGAGGACACATGAATAGCCCTAGGCAATAACATTCATGGGGCTCCGAAAAAGGGTGAGAATGGAGGATTGCCTTGAGGGTCCTCACTTAGGCAATCATGAAACACAGCTCTAAACTCGAAAGTGGAGGACACATGAATAGCCCTAGGCAATAACATTCATGGGGCTCCGAAAAAGGTGAGAATGGAGGATTGCCTTGAGGGTCCTCACTTAGGCAATCATGAAACACAACTTCAAACTCGAAAGTGGAGGACACATGAACAGCCCTAGGCAATAACATTCATGGGGCTCCGAAAAAGGTGAGAATGGAGGATTGCCTTGAGGGTCCTCACTTAGGCAATCATGAAACACAGCTCCAAACTCGAAAGTGGAGGACACATGAACAGCCCTAGGCAATAACATTCATGGGGCTCCGAAAAAGGTGAGAATGGAGGATTGCCTTGAGGGTCCTCACTTAGGCAATCATGAAACATAACTCCAAACTCGAAAGTGGAGGACACATGAACGAAAACGCAATTCATGGAGCTCCGGAAAAGGGTGAGAATGGAGGATTGCCTTGAGGGTCATCACTTAGGCAATCATGAAACACAGCTCCAAACTCGAAAGTGGAGGACGCATGAACGAAAACGCAATTCATGGAGCTCCGAAAAAGGGGGTTGGCGGGACCGAACGGTCCACCGGGTTTTTCCACCTGAAAGGCAAACATGCTTTTTGCAAAGAAAAATAAATCATTCGCGAGAGCACCATATCTTAGAGAAACAATATACTTTTGCTAAGGGTAATCTTCCTTGTAATCGAGAATGAAGGGTAGGATGTCAACTTTTAGCTTTTAAATGAACATGCACGGGAAACATCGGGCTAAGCTGAAAATAAATCACTCATAGTGTATAAAACTCCCAAGGCAAGTGTTTTATCCTATTCCCAAACCATAACTGCACCATGACTCTATTTTGCACACGATTTCCTATCGAATCAAAGATCAAACGTACGATCACGGACCAATAGGATTTTCTTGAGGTTGGTGTTTTTGGAGAGGAAGCTGGGTGTTTCGGTCTTTTCCTCTTTGTTCACGTGGGGTGGGATATTGCCAGTCAAAAAATGATTTCGAGTGGCAATCTGGCTTGAAGAATTTTTGCCCTCTTTCCTTCATTGATCGAGAATTGCTTCTTTTCCCTTTTCACTTCCTTTCGATCTTTGATCGGGAATCCTTCCTTCCTTTCTTCTGTTCTTTTCTTTATTTCCATTTTTCTTTTTTCTTTCTTTCCATTTCTTCCTTCCCCATCCCTTTCTTTGGGAAATCGGGTTTTAGCATTCTATTTGCTCTACCTTGAGGAGATTCCGCTGTCCTTTGCTTCGGGGGAAAGAATGAGGATTCCTTTTTTACTGGCCAAGGTTCAAAAAGGTCTAAGGTTGTGTTTCAATGGGGTCTTTTATTGTGGGAACCCAATCTTGATATCTGGGGCGAAACAAATTTGGGTGTCAAGGTGTCGGTCTCGGGCCGAACTCCCCTATCACTCCGTAAGGCACGCGTGACAATGATGATTTGAAAACAACGTGCAAAATTAGTCATGGCTACAGCCAGGTGGGCACTCAAGCATCCTGTTTATGGCATTGTGATACTACGGTTGGGAATTTACACAAACAGACCCAACGTTTCCCAATTATGTTCTTTTATCAGTTCAATGAATTCATCCATTCTTATCTCGGTTTATTCCGGAAAATAAACTCTTAGCATCAGTCCCTTGTTTCCAGAAGATACGTTTGCTCTTTACGAATGATTTATACTTCTTAACTATAACATGTTGACCTTCACGGTCTTTCTTTCTCTTTACTTTTTGTTTTATTTTTATATATGTTCACTAAAACTATACACCTGTGGTCCTTTATGAGGAAAACCTTTCTTTGTACATCTATATTTTTATACATGACAAACTTTTTCTGTACACGCATTAGAACTCTTCTCTTTACGTCACACGGTCTATATACAAACCTTATTCACATTCAAAGATTTTTCATTTTTCCCAACACACACTTATGGTTCACACAAAAGTTTCTTCATATACACTCGTTGCTCATACACACAAGAATTCCTTTCCACGCATCATTTACACACAAAAACCTTCTATACACATTTTCCTTTTACATACATGTATAGATAAAAACCTTTTTCTTTTCTTTATGAACATGACTTTTATTCACAACGCTTCTTTCTCTTTATTAGGATTTTTGGTTCATTTTATTTTTAGGACGACGTTCCTAAATGAAAAACTCTACACGGTTCCGAAATTTCAACAAACACTATTGACAACAATGAAACAAGTACCGACGTAACAACTCAAACGATATGTATGTACAAAACAAAAGTCAAAACATGAAACAAACGTTAGTCCCTTAGTCAAACAAAAATAAGATGATATGTAAACAGAAAAAACAAATGGAAACAAAAAAGAAATATGGATCAAGGGATCTCCCAATCATGTGGCCCCGCTTCCTCCTAAGAAATCAAGTAAATCGGTCATCACCTCGTCCTCGCGGGCCTCATCTGCCTCGTCGGGAGCCTCTACTGGTGCCTCTGCTGGTGCCTCTCCTGCCCGGGCCTCAGGCCAATCTCCAGGCCATGCGACCTCTGCCCTGAACTGGTCCGGAGTAGGGCACGGAAAAGAAGTAAAACCCTGGCTCTACAGGCTGAGGCTCATCTGGTAAAGACAATCATGGGTCTGTACATGTGCCCGGTGGTTGGCCGCCTGCTGGCGAACCAAATGCCGCAAATACTTTTTCGTATCAAATAATCCGGCTGGACCGGCCTGATGAGGTGGCGGCGCGTCTACGGCCTGCGGAGCATCCCCCTGGACCTGTCTCTGCGTGCAATACTTCTCAATAAAAGCTCGGGTGATGGGCGGCCGAATCACCTTGCTAGGTGCGACAGGGACTCCGAACGACTGGCATAGTCCTGTGATCAAGGCGGGAAATCCCAGGGCCCTGTTGGACTTATCCGGGTCCAGAGGGTGCCTGGTGGGCGCCATACCTGCAAATATATAGATGGCATCAACGATTAGCTGAGCCACATGAATGCTTATCCGTGTCAGGATGGCGTACACCAGCTGACACTTCGGCAGGGGGAGGTCAGAATTATGGTCGCTGGGCTGGATGTTGCTGAGCAGCAAAGTCATCCAGATCTGAGTCAGGGTGGTCATGTTGGTGCGCATGATCCGCACCCGTCTCCCGGCAGCAGTCCGGGCAAAATCCTGCCCCAGTATACATAGCAACTGGGCGATGGCCTCCTCGTCGAACCCATCGGACCGGTTCCTCCTCTGGCCATACTCGCACTCCTGACCCTCCTCCAACACTAAAGGATATCCCAGGAGCTGGCCGATAGCATCTGCATCAAACGGGATCCACTGACCCCTCACCCAAGACCTCATATCTCGCACGCCCTCCTCTGTAGGCCAAGCATTGGCATAAAATTCGAGGACTATGTCTGGATCGAACTTGGCCATGGGGGTGACCAGTGATGCCCACCGCCGGCGAACTATCTCTTCCTGGAAATCGGTATACTCGTCGTCCCTGAGCTGGACACGTCACTCCCGGAGAAATGACCATCCCTTGATGGCCTCGAAGCGCTGCTGGTGTTCAGCGCTCCTAAAGCGGTGGCTGTCATATTCGGGAGCGGAACTGGTTCCTTCAGCCTCTTTATCCTTCCTAGATCTCTTTGAGGCAAGCTTCCTTGGGGCCATTTCCTACGAGAACAAACATTTAGAAGTTAGTTTTACAAGTTAATGCTTGTCTTAACGCAAAAAATGTCATGCTAACCCCTCCGGTTTAGAACGAAATCATGCGCACGTTTAAAGTAACACATTTATGCACATGCGTATATGTAGAATATCCTACTATTTATATCAACGTAGAGGCCATCCAACACATTCTAATTGTCATACATATATATGCATTTGAAAAGAACACACATTCTCACGCTTAAGGCATTGCGTCAAAATTTACACTTAACTATGTCCTAAACATTTGCTATCACAAACTACCTACACACACTCGAAATATATATACCATACAAACTTTCATTGTTTCACTCACACTTATGCATATTGGCAAGATATTTACATTATGCACATACTTGCATTCAAAAGGGAATCCCGTGCTATCATACATTCATTTAGGAAGTGACCTCAATATTCCTTCACCCTTTGCAAAGAATTTCATGCCCTTTATATTTACACATATATCTACACACCATTGAAAAGCATTTCCCACGTTACTTAGGTGCAAAGTAACAATCATGGGGCAACCCAAATTCTTACAAACAAGTCCCTATTTTCATGCTTTTCTAATTCTAAAACCAAATTTTGGGTCCCTAGTCATGAGTATATTTTCTTGCATTGAAGCTTAAAAAGTTTGGGTTCCTAAGCTTGGGATTGCGTTTGGGCATCTATTTTGACTTTCCTATGCCGCCTCTACATACATAAAACAACCCCACCATCCCAATTTTGCAAAAATCATATTCATATATCATTGGGGCATTTCACCGAGCACTTGGTGGGCGCACGTTTGGACACAAATTGCAAGAGAATGGGGACAATGTGGCATGCCCCATTGCTTCAGAATACAACATAGGCCTAAGGCCTTCTCATTCAAATCCTCAACTTAAGAAAACAAGCATAAAAACAAACCAAAACTGCCCCACAAATATAAGCGCATTCTCACAATTTGGAGCACCAAAAGATGAAGAAAATATACCAATGGGAAGCTAAAAACATCAAGGATTGAATACTTACTTGTTGGAGTGAATTATAACACCAAAAATGAAAGCAAAAGGCAACCAAAAGTGGCTTGAGGGAGCAAGAACCGCAAGCCTTCGTGTTCTTTCTTTTGAATGAGGGGGGGGGGGGAAGTTTTTGGATGCAAAAATGTTCCCTTCCCTCGTTTTTATATTTTGAATGCAGGGGTAGCTCGCCCAGGCGAGCTAACCTGCCACATTTTTTTTTTGAGGGGAACATTAACCATGTCCCCTCCTTCCTTATGTGTTAGCGTTTGCCCACTTGAACCTACTTAAATTAGAATTAGGTGACAATTATTTATTTAAAACAAACAATAGTAAAAGAAACTGCGAACGCAAAGGATACTGGGCTGCCTTGCAGCGACATTCTCTGTTTGTTTAGCGCCGGGAAGGGGTGGCGCTTGGTCGGTCGCGATCCTATCCTCCATTCGCTTCCATCCCTAAGTACCTGCAAGTAAGAGCCAAATGATATGCGACCAATCGTGACCGGTCATCGTCTTACCTTGGTTGATTTCTGCCATTGACTTGTCTTGACTTCTGACCGTGGCCTGAGACGATTCTGCTCCTTGCTATCACAAGATATGCATGTGCATGTGCATGTATGAATATTTCTAATGCGATGATTTTATTTTAGTGAAGGCTGGTTAGATTCAATTTTAAATAAGCGTTTGGGGCACCCCATACACCGAGCGAAGAGGGCTCAAGTTATAACAAATTTAAAACACAAGGTTTGAAACCAAAGGGAGGGATAAAACCTCGCCCATCTTTTCTTCTTTTAAAGGAACGAGACAAATACAGAGGAAGGGAATCCCTGGAGGAAACCAAGAAGAACAAAAACTCAGAATTAAAAGAACATGCAACGTCCTCTCGATTGCCCCAGATTTCAAGCGTAATATCGTTTAACTACATCGAAGTTCACGGGCGAGGGCAACTCCTCGCCGTCCATGTGGGTGAGTATCAGAGCACCCCCAGAAAAAGCTCTTTTCACCACGAAAGGTCCTTCATAATTCGGGGCCTACTTGCCTCGATTATCTTTAACAGCGTGGGACATCTTCTTCAGCACGAGGTCCCCCTCGTTGAACTTGCGCGGGCGTACCTTCTTGTCGAATGCGTTCTTTATCCTTCATTGATACAAACACCCATGGCTCATGGCGGCCAAACGCTTACCTTCAATAAGGTTAAGTTGGTCGTAGCGTGCTTGAGCCCGTTCTGACTCTTCTAGGCTTGACTCCGCCATGATCCTCTGAGAAGGAACCTCTACCTCAAATGGGAGCACTGCTTCCATCCCATAAACCAAGGAATACGGCGTTGCCCCAGTAGAAGTTCGTACCGAGGTTCTGCATCCGTGTAGGGCGAAAGGCAACATCTCATGCCAATCTTTGTATGACACTGTCATTTTTTGAACAATCTTCTTAATATTCTTATTCGCAGCCTCTACAGCTCCATTCATCTTTGGCCGATAAGGGGTAGAGTTATGATGCTGGATCTTGAAGTCTTCGCACATCTCCTGCATCATCTTATTGTTCAGATTGGTGCCATTGTCAATAATGATCTTCCTGGGGAGTCCGTATCGACAAATCAACTCCTTCTTTATGAATCTAACTACCACATTCCTTGTGACATTAGTATAAGAAGCTGCTTCGACCCATTTGGTGAAGTAATCTATCGCCACAAGAATGAAGCGGTGACCATTCGACGCTTTGGGTTCGATGGCCCCAATGACGTCTATTCCCCACATGGAAAAAGGCCAAGGGGCGAACATAACATTCAGAGGATGTGGCGGAACATTGACATTGTCTACGTATGCCTGACATTTATGACATTTGCGTACATGAGCGCAGCAATCGCTTTCCATGGTGAGCCAATAATAACCGGCCCTAAGGATTTTTCTGGCCATAACATGCCCATTGGCATGTGTCCCAAAGGAACCCTCGTGGATCTCCTCAATCATGAAGTTCGCCTCTTTGGCATCCATGCATCGTAGGAGGGTCATGTCGTGGTTTCGTTTGTACAGGATGGTACCACTTACAAAGAAACCAGTAGCCAATCTCCTGAACGTCCTTTTGTCATTGTCAGAAATCCCTAGCGGGTATTCTTTGTTCTCGACATACTGCTTGATGTCGAAATACCACGGTTTCCCATCCCGCTCTTCCTCTATTGCATAACAATATGCCGGCCTGCCTTGAGATTTGAATTCGATGTATGGCAGATCCCCGTGTGGGGCAAGTTGAAACATGGATGCCAGGGTGGCTAACGCATCAGCCATTTGATTCTCTTCCCGAGGTATGTGGTGGAAGGAAATGTCGTCAAAGTACTTGGCTAACCTCAAGATGTGAGTTTGATAGGGTATCAACTTCGAATCCCTAGTTTCCCATTCTCCTTTCAACTGGCGTATCACCAAAGCTGAGTCTCCATACACCTTGAGTAGTTTTACATCAAAATCAATGGCCGCCTGAACCCCGAGGGCGCATGCTTCATACTCGGCCATATTGTTGGTACAATCAAAACCTAGCCTAGCCGTGAAAGGAATACACTGATCATCCGGGGATACAAGGACCGCCCCTACTCCGTGGCCCAAAGCATTGGATGCCCCATCGAAGCAAACAATCCATTTGTCTATGTCCTCGTGCGTCCGCTTCTCTTCAAACAGGGCCATGATATCTTCATCTGGGAACTCGGGGTGCATCGGCCGATAATCCTGGAGGGGTTGCTGGGCCAAATAATCCGCTAAGGTACTTCCTTTTACCGCTTTTTGGGTGACGTAAACGATATCGAATTCAGATAATAGTACCTGCCACCTAGCGATTCATCCCGTGAGGGCCGGTTTTCCAAAGATGTATTTCACGGGATCCATTTTGGAAATAAGCCACGTGGTGTGGCTGAGCATGTACTGCCTAAGCCGATGTGATGCCCACACCAGAGCACAACACGTCCTTTCTAGCATTGAGTAATTCATCTCACATGCGGTAAACTTCTTGCTCAGATAGTAGATGGCTTGCTCCTTTTTCCCAGAATCATCATGCTGACCCAACACGCACCCCATAGACTTGTCCAACACGGTCATGTACAGGAAAAGAGGTCTTCCTGTTACAGGTGGCATGAGCACCGGGGGATTTGCAAGACTCTGTTTGATCTTCTCGAAGGCCTCTTGGCAGTCACTGTTCCACAGGACCGTCTGGTTCTTACGTAATAGCTTAAAAATGGGCTCACAGGTAGGGGTGAGTTGTGAGATAAATCTCGCGATATAATTCAACCTGCCCAAAAACCCCCGAACCAGCTTCTCCGTGCGGGGTTCCGACATTTCAAGGATGGCCTTCACTTTCTCGGGATCTATCTCTATCCCTTTCTGACTTACGATAAATCCTAGCAACTTCCCCGACTTCACCCCAAAGGTGCATTTGGTTGGGTTTAGTTTTAATTGGTATTTCCGCAACCTTCCAAACAGCTTACGCAGATTGACAAGGTGTTCGTCCTCAGTCCGAGACTTAGCAATCATGTCATCCACGTAGACCTCTATTTCCTTATGCATCATGTCATGGAACAACGCCACCATGGCACGCTGATAGGTTGCCCCAACATTTTTCAGTCCGAAGGCCATCACTTTATAGCAGAATGTTCCCTATAGGGTGACGAAAGTGGTCTTCTCTACATCTTCGGGTGCCATCTTTATTTGATTATACCCCGAGAAACCATCCATAAATGAGAAAAGGGCGAATTTGACTGTATTATCTACCAATATGTCAATGTGTGGCAGGGGAAAATTGTCTTTAGGACTGGCTCAGTTCAAGTCCCGATAGTCTACACACATTCGAACCTTGCCGTCCTTTTTCGGGACTGGGACAATGTTGGCCACCCACTCCGGGTACCGTGCCACAGCTAAGAATCCTGCATCAAACTGCTTCCTTACTTCTTCTTTAATTTTTAAAGACATCTCGGGTTTCATTCTTCGTAACTTTTGCTTAACCGGAGAAGACCCAGGATTCAAAGGCAACTTATGCTGCACAATGTCGGAATCCAGACCGGGCATGTCTTGATACGACCACGCAAAGACATCTTGATACTCTTCAAGAAGGGTTATCAAGCCTTGGCGGATAGGCGCGGTCATACCGGTTCCTACCTTTACCTCTTTCTTTTCCTCCGTGGTCCCCAAGTTTACCAATTCGGTTTCTTCTTGGTGAGGCTTCATTTCACGTTCTTCCTGAGCGACCAGCCTCTCCAACTATGGTGACAGGACGTCCTCTTCCTCTTCTTCGTTTATCGTTTGGCTTATATCTCGATCGAAATCGATTGTCAAACCCTCGTTGTTAGGATCCTCAAAGAATCGACCCTCATATCTATACCAAACAAGACAAAAGAAACAAAAAACATGCAAAATGATATGAGAAAGGGTGGTACTGCAAGAACAGATGAAACAAGATCTCTTTGTTTATTTAATAAGGTAGGTTTCACAAAACAAAAGAGAACGGAAATCTATAGGCTCTAATTACATTGAATCAGCGGTATAGACTTCTGACTGGCTTATCACGCGCCAGTTCCCCACTTGGGAATCGGGGTGGCATGGTTGCACAAAACTTGGTGGGTCTTGAGGGAACTCCTCTTCTATTGCTGCCACCTCCTGCTCGGACACCATTCCAGCGTTGGTGAAACACTGGCTAATACGGCTGGGCCATACCCTATCTGCCCGAAATCTTGACGGCACGTTCCTCCTCCCCGGCATCCCGGGTTCATACCCTAATCCATACTTGTATGGATTTCCCTTGATATCGACCACGTCGGCATTCCCGAGGCAGTCCTTGCCTAGACCCATTCCGGGCTCAAATCCGTTCCTGAGCATAACGCGCGCCACCATTATGGCTGCTTTGGAGAGAGAAGGTAGCGACGAACTTAGTTCCACAGAGGCGCAGCTCACCACTTCAAAGGATTGGAAAGTTGTTTCCAATGATTCTTCCGCCGCTTCTACGTATGGTGCGGAGGAGGGGCAGCTCACTAACATGTCCTCTTCACCCGACACTATCACTAAAAGTCCACCCACTGCGAACTTCAATTTCTGGTGAAGCGTCGAAGGGACCACTCCCAGGGCATGAATCCACAGTCTTCCCAAGAGGCAGCTATAGGCGGGATTTATATCCATTACTTGAAACACCACATTGCAAGTGTGGGGGCCTATCTGAATGGGAATGTCGATTTCCCCCATTACTTCCCGCCGAGTACCATCAAAGGCTCGCACCACCATCGAGCTTGGTTTTAAACGTGACGCACTAAAAGGAAGCTTTTCCAAAGTGGTCTTCGGCATTACATTTAAACTCGATCCATTGTCGATAAGTACCTTTGCGACGACGTGGTCCATACATCTCACCGACACATGTAGAGCCTTGTTGTGTCCTCTCCCCTCAATGGGAATCTCTTCTTCCGCAAACGCGATGTAGTTGTTGGTGGTTATATGATTAACGATGCCTTCGAAACCCTCCACTGAGATATCATGTGCTACATGGGCATCGTTAAGGACCTTCATCAACAGCGCACGATGAGGCTCGGAGTTTATGAGTAGTTCAAGCAAAGAGATCCTTGCTAGAGTTTTATTCAGTTGCTCGACTACCTTAAACTTGCTTTGTTGGATGAGGTGGAGGAACTCTTGGGCCTCTTCCAAGGTCACTGTTTTTCCTTGAAGATCTTCTTTCTTTTCGGCCCCTCTTCCCACTGGAGGATCTACTTCTTTCGAGGGGGTGGCTATGTCTGTGGGCTCTTGGACCATGGGCGCTTTCCCTTTGGAGGGCAATTCCGCCGGGTGAGGGGAAGCGAACACCCGACCACTGCGGGTTATGCTGCTGAGGCCGGTGATGTTGGTTACCTTAGCTGATAGGGAGTCAACTTCGGTTGCAACTCTTTCGCTGGACGCAGGAGGGGTATAGTTCCACAGAACGACCTTATTACTTTGATATGCAAATGACGTTGGTTTGGGCGCCGTCCGGGGGTATATGGGTGTGGAGCCGGTCCCTTTCCTAGTAAAACATATCACTAGGGCCTTGGGGGTTAAAGGAACCTTCTTCTCTTCCGACTGCATGCAAATTTGTGGATCTTCCCTCCCTCCTATGGATACTTCAAGCTGCCCGCAATCCATGACCCGCTGAAGCAATTCTTCCACCGCGGAACAGGTTTCTATGTCATGCGACTCCCCGAGGTGAAACAAACATTCATCCCTTTCGTCTCCACCACGGGAGACCATACACGCCGCTTGCAGTGATTGATAGATGAAGCGTCTAGAAGTAGCCACCTCTCCCAATCTCTTTGCCCGCGATGGGCCATCCTCTTCGACGGCGTTCACGCTAGCCCCTCCATGACTAGCTAGCGGGTTGGTTTTAACATTTGGGCCTTCCTCCTGAAACGATAGCCAGCCGGCACTAATCAGGTGCTGCACCTTATACTTGAACGGGATGCAGGAGTCAATATTGTGTCCGGGAACTCCACTATGGTACACACACTTGGCACCCGGGTCATACCACTTGGGGTAGGGTGGCTGGAGAACCTTCCCGGGTATGGCCACCACCAAATGATTTTCCAATAATGAAGGCCATAACTCGGAGTATGCCATGGGAATAGGAGGGAAGTTGTCTTTCGAGGGCGGGTGTTGTGCATATTTATAGGTCGCGCCGGGGGCTATATTATTAACTGGCCGGGGTGCGGCTGGAGCTGTGCGTTGGGCCGGCGCTCTTTCTGTTGCGGGTGGTCCTTTTACTTGAGTTGGGAGGGAATTCCCGGCTCAGATTAAAAAATTTGGGGGATTGGGCTGGTATGAGCTTTGGATATTTTGGGGTGCTTTCATCCATGTTGGGGCGGTGGTGACCGCGTGGGCATCTCCTTCCTTTTTCCTCGCGCCCACTACTGGGGCTCTTCTACTGTTGTTGGGGGCCATATTGGCGGCATATTCGAACTTGCCTTTTCGTAGTCCGGATTCAATCCTTTCTCCGGCGAAGACGAGATCCGCAAAGTTAGCTGGCATGTAGCCTATCAGCTTTTCATAGTAGAACGTGGGTAACGTATCTACCATAATTGTGATCATCTCCCTCTCCGTCATGGGCGGTACGACTTGGGCTGCGAGATCTCTCCATCTCTGGGCATATTCCTTAATGGACTCATGCTCTCGTTTAGTCATACCCTGAAGCTGGTTCCGATCGGGAGCCATGTCCGTATTGTACTGGTACTGCCTAATGAAGGCAGTTGCCAAGTCCTTCCATGATCGGATCTGGGAAGCTTCCAGATTGGTATACCATGCTACAGCTGCTCCGGCCAAGCTGTCTTGAAAGAAATGGACCAACAATTTCTCGTCCGCAGAATACGCCCCCATCTTTCGGCAATACATCCGAATATGCCCCTTCGGACATGTCGTTCCTTTGTACTTATCAAAGTCCGATACTTTGAACTTGGGAGGGATGACGATGTTGGGAACGAGACATAAATCCGCTAAATCCGAGAATGGGTAATTGCCGAGGCCCTTGACTGCTCTCAACCTTTCTTCAAGCGCCTCAATCTTCCCCTTATCTTCCACGAAGGGAACAGATTCTTTTACGGGTGCGGCTGAAGTCGGGATATGGCGGACTGTGTTCGGTTGGGGTAGTTCATGTGGGGACGGATCTTTGAGGTGGAGCAGGGGGCCAAGATGGGTATCTCCTTCCCCATCGTCTTGCCCGGGATAGTCTTCATAAGGTGGGAGTTGCCCCTCGAAAGTAGGGGCTTGGCTTAAATCTTCCAGGGTGGCACGGGGGGTGAAGTCCGGAGGCAAGCCATAAGGATAAGCTTGCGGACTATACCTTCAACCAAACACGGCCGTGTTTCTGTCTAGGCCCGGATTCAAGGCGGGCTGCAGCACCGGCTCCGCTTCCCTAACTGTACTGGAGGCGGTTGCCGTGGCTTTATCCTCTATGGTTTTCTGGAGTTTTAACATGACCTCCGAGATGGAAGCCATTTGATCTTTTAAGGCCGATAGATCGGCCTTCATCTGTTCCTGCATGCCCTCTTCATTATCCATTTTTCTGGATCGAGTGTTATAGGGGTGCCTTGGTGTTTTCTTAGTTATGATGAAATTCCTAAAGAAATAAACAACGGTGAGTATGCCACCAAAACATGAGTATGCAAATGGATGATCGGAGCACTTGGATCCACCCCAAGGTTTTTAGATAACGTAATGAGTCCAGAACTTCTCATTTTATAAAAAGAACAAAGCTTTCATCTAGCCAAGATTATACAAAGGTGTTACAAGAGAACCTAATGATTCCTAATTATATGGGCCATCAAATCTATCATGTGCTGACAGTAATTGATTAGCCCATGAATCTCCTCGGGGGCAGTACACACTTCGGCCATGGCTTTTGCTTTGGCTAACAGACGCGGGAGGTCTTAACTTCCATTCAAGGTCAAGGCGAACCTATCCATCCACATAGTCACTTCTTGATGCAACGCATCAATCACCCTCCCTCTTGCTTCTTTTTCGGCATACACTTGTGCAAAATCCTCCACTAGCTTTTGTTCATGGGCCATGGACTGGTTCAATTCTTCCTTGTATTGCCCTATGATAGCTAGCATGCTTTGCTCCGTGGCTTCCAAGTGTTGAGCCAAACTCCTTTTGGACCTCGCGCAAGCAACTAATTCTTCTTTTAAGATCATGCCATGCACCCATGAGCGATCTCTCTCCTCTCTTCGGAGCTTGAGCTCATTGTTACTACCCCACAATGCTCCTCGGAATTTCTCTCGGCCATATTCCTCCTTGCGGGCCCTTTTGGTTTCTTGTTCAAGGGCTTTTGCAGTGGCCGCGTTTTCCTCTTGTAACTCGGTGCACTCCTTCCGGATGTGTGCAGCAGCTGACTTGAACTTCTCCTTGGCAAGTCTTGCCTTCCCTAACTCTAATTTTAGAGCTCGGACTTCTTCATCTTCCTCCGGAGCTTCGAAGTCCTCCTCATCGATAACTTTCAACTTGGAGAGCCAATCTAACCCCCGTGTGTGAATTCTTAGCCATCCATGATAACCTCCGATGACGCCATTACGGATGCCCCTAAGCTCCTTGTCTTTCCTCAACGGACTCCTCCACGCCTTGTGGATTCTTTGTGTAACCTCGAGACCTTGCGCGCCTAGATTCCTCACAAGGAAAGGCGAGAGACTTTCTTCGGTTGGCGCTCCCCTCATGGGGTACCCTAGTTGTCTTATGGCGAGTGCGGGATTATAATTAATACACCCCCTAGTCCCTATCAATGGAACATTAGGGTAGTCCCCACACGAGAAAAGAACTCCTTCCTTGCCTTCCTTCCAACGAGGAAACCAATTGATCGCGCTGCCCTCGATCCCAGCCAAATGTTGGTCCCAATCGACTCTTCCTTTTTCGGCGCATGAGCGATAGCTTTGAAGCGGACACGGGTGTCTCGTGTCTTGTCGGAATAGGTGTGAAATCAACCACACACAGAGAGCGGGTAAACAACAGACAATCTGCGCACTGTTTTTCTGACACCTCCGGTCAAAGGTGTCAAACAAATCTGCCAAGATAGCCACCACTGGACTTTCCTTGCTATGGTGATATGCGAGGAAAGCATCAATGGAGGCTAAGTCTACCAAACCGTCGACGTTCGGGAAGAGGACAACCCCAAAAATCAGCAAAGCTAAAATATCTGCAAACGGGCCCCACTTCTCTTGGCTCGCCATATCCCTTGCCTTACCTTCCGAGTATTTCCGAGGCAAGCCCACTACACCGTTCCGAGTTTGCTTCGTGCGATCCAACTCCTTTGCTGAATCACCAACCACAGACGCAATCTTGCTCAAGGAAGGAAGAAAGCCAGAGAAAAGATACGGTTTCCTCCCCCCAAGAGGGCATCCTAATATTTCCTCAAACTCTTCAATAGTTGGGACTATTTGGAAGTCCCCAAACGTGAAACACCTCAACGGCTGGTCATAGTATTGGGCGAGGGATACGACAGCTTCCGTAAATACCTCCGCTGCGGCCAAATCTAGAATCTTCCCGTACACTTTGCGGAAGGCTTTCCTTTGGAGAGGTCCCATCAATCGTCCCAATTCCTTGAGGCTAGTGACATCTAGACTTTTAACCTTGACTTGGTAAAACCTTTTGCCATTTTGATTTGTCCCCATCATTTACCTAAAAAAGGGGTGGATCAAGACTCCGACATGAATGATGCGATGCGTATGCATGAAACGGAAAGAAAACAAGACAAATGGGTAATTCATACATACGAGACCGCAGAGACCCAATTTTAATGCTACGTTTTGGGCATGATGGCGCCTCAACGTAGCATTAAAAAGGTTTATGTATTACTCTAAAGAAACCAAACATTACTAGCAAAAACTATAAACCAAAAAATGCATGAGACAGGATGGCATAGGAGCGTGTTTGCTCTTTGCCCCTATTTGGGAACCTATAGGACAATATCTAAGGGTCTCTAATAACTACCCCCCAACAATTCATAACTCACACGGCTGTTTTCTAGAGGTATCATCACTCAAGATAATAATATTGTGGCGGTATGGAATACCAGCGACAACACATTATAAAGAGAGAAAGCTCTAGACGAGATTTCACTATTATCAAGCAAGTCGGAGACCTAGCATGATAATAGATTCACCTCCACTCCTTAAATTCCCATGAACCCGGGTGTAGGGCCCCTTTTTTACTCAAACCCGTGGGTGCATAGAATGCAGTGTAAAGAATGCGAAATAGACAACAATTATTTACATTTTACACAGTTCAACAAATGCACACACGAAGTTTCACAAATCCACAACTCCTAAAATAGGCCTAACTCACAAAAAGGTCCCCAGTGGAGTCGCCAACTGTCGCAACGTGCCCTTCGCGGGCGAGTGAGGGCGAGGCTCACGGGTGCGCTTTCCAAAGGAGGAAAGATGCGCAGAGTCGCCACCAACGTTTATTTGTGGAAAACGTCGGGAAAACCGAAGGAAACCGGTCAAAATGAAAATTCTAAGTTCGGGAGTTGTATTTACACTTGAGGAAGGTATTAGCACCTCTCACGTTTGTCTCAAAGGACAACAACCTATTTTTTAGAATTGTGGAAACTGTGTTACCTTAACTTTTATTTCTTTTTATTTTTGAGGTCGACAAAAGCGGGGCTCTTGCTCCTACGTACCCTCTATCAAAGAGGAAATCAGACCTACGTAGTTCTTTCTTATGCGTGAATCAAGCGATTCTTTTTACTTGAAGGGTGATCATTTTAAGGCGTTGGACCTTAAAAATGATCCATTTTACTTAGTAAGAAACTGAAATGATAAACTTTAAAAAAAAAACCTATTTTTGTGGACGAGCTTGACTAGGCGAGTTTGATTTTAGCCTTAGTTTCACTTTAGTTATTAGTCAATTCAATTAAGAATGAGAAATCCCAAAGAGAAAACGTCCGATTGATCTTTCGCTTTATTTTACTAAATGGGTATTTTTTTATTATTATATTATTATTTTACCTCTCTTTTTATTTCCAACGTGGTTACGGCACGACCGAACGGTCGGAATTCATTTTAACCGAAATTAACGGATGATGCAATTCAAACGATCGGTGGAAATTTATTTTATTTTTAGATTAGGCGAGAAATGACTTAAATAAATGGCTTAAGCACGTCAAAAGGGGGTATAAAAAGTAAATGAAAACGAGAATAAAAATACATGAAACGAAATGTGGACCACCACGGGTACATAGAATGAATTGAAAAGCTCGATTTGAGGTACTTACCCGTTGAAGACTGAAGAAAACGAAGAACGAACGATGAATGTTGAAGAACGGTCGAGAATCTTCGCATAATTACTCACGGAAATGTTACGGAAACGTTACGGAAGCGCCTCGGCTTGGATTTTCTTCACGAAAATAATTTTCCTCAGCAATTTCGAGAGAGAGAGAAGTGCCTAAGAAGCTGAACCCTTTTCTTCTTCACTCCCCCTATTTATAGCAAAATAGGGGAGGAGCTTGCCACTCAGCTCGCCCAAGCGAGAAAGGTTGCTTCCTACAGAAGCAACAGCCTTCTGGAGGAAGGATCTGGAAGGCCCAAGTGGGTCAGATTGCTATTTGTACCCCCCCTTTTTACTAAATGCACCCCCTTCTATTTTTTTGATAATTCTTTTTCCGTAACGTTACGAAACTTCACGAATTTCGTAACGATACTTATTTTTCTTCCGCATGGTTACGAATCCGTACGGATTATGTATTTACTCTTTTTTAGCTTTCGAAGAAGTTACGGAAACTTACGGATTGCGCAAAAACACCTCTTTTCGATTTCCGCCACATTATGGAATTTCACGGATTGCGCAAGCCTGCTTCCTTTTGATTTTTGACACGTCTCGAGACTTCATTCATTGTGCAACCAAGGATGTCAAGTGTCTCGAAGCAGCCAATCAAAGGTTGTATATCATCAAATAATAATCCCCGGACGAAATTAGGGTATGACAATACCCATGCCAAAAGTAATTTTCCTTGTAACTGAAAATGAAGGGCAGGATGTCAACATTTAGCTTTTAAATGAACATTCAGGGGAAACGTCAGGTCAAACTGAAACTAGGAATAAAATTACTCATAGTGTATAAAAACTCACACAGGCAAGTGTTTTACCTTAATCCCAAACCATAACTGCACCATGACTTTATTTTTCACATGACTTCCTATCGAACCAAAAGATCACACGCACGATCACGGATCAATAGGATTTTCTCGAGGGTAGTGTTTTTGGAGAGGAAGCTGGGTGTGTCAGTCTTTTCCTCTTTGTTTATGTGGGACGGGATATCGCCAGTCGAGAGCGACTTTGAATGGCAATCCCAAAGGAAGAACTACTTCAAAATTGGATTTTCCTTTGCCGGCAGTCATTTACCCTGTCAAAAATTTATCTAGTCAGAAGATCTTCTGTTCTCTTTCCTGGTTTCCTGTATTGATTGGGAATTATTCTATTTTTCCTTCGATCTTTTTTCTTTTTACTTTCTTCTGATCTTCGATCGGGAATCCTTCTTTTCCTTTTCTTTTCTTTCTTTTCATTTCTTCCTTTCCGATCTTTGATTAGGAATTCGGGTTTTAGCATTCGTTATTCGATCTCCCTTGAGGAGATTCTACTATCCTTTTCTTTGGGGGAAAGGATGAGGATTCTTTTCATGGGCCAAGGTTCAAAGTAGCTTAAGGTTGTGTCTCAACATGATCTTTTTATCGTGCGAGCCCGATTTTGATATCTGGGGCAAAACAAATTCGTGTGTTAAGGTGTCGGTCTCGGGTCGAATTTCCATATTATTTCCACGAGGTACGCATAACAATGATGATTTGGGAACAACGTGCAAAATTAGTCATGGTGCAGTTATGGTTTGTCTGCCACTTTCCATGACCGGATAGTTGCCGAGGCCTTCTACCACTCTTAGCCTCTCTTCAAGTAGATCAATCTTTCCCTTGTCTTTTGCAAAGGGAACGAGTTCCTTAACGGGTGCAGACGGAGACGGGACGTGGCGGACTATGTTTGGTTGGGGCAACTCATGGGGGGCTGGTTCCTTGAGGGGAAGTAGAGGGCCTAAATAGGCATATCCTTCATCATCTTCTTGTAGAGGATAGTCGGCATGAGGAGGGAGCTGCCCCTCGAAGGTAGGGGCTTGGCTCAAATCGTCTGGAGCGGTACGGGGAGTGAAGTCTGGAGGCAAACCATAAGGGTAGGCTTGAGGACTATACCTCCGATTAAAACCCGTCACGTTTCTGTCTCGGCCCAAGTTTATTGCGGGCTGTAGCACCGGTTTCGCTTCCCTAGCTGTATTCGAAGCGGCCGCCGTGGCATTATCTTCTATAGTTTTTTGAAGCTTTAGCATGGCCTCTGGGATAGAAGTCATCTGATCTTTTAAGGCCGATAGGTCGGCCTTCATCTATTCTTGCACTCCCTCTTCGTTATCCATCTTACTTCTGGATCGGGTGTTATAGGGGTGCATTTGCGCTTTTTTAGTTATGGTGAGTTCCCTAAAGAAACAAACAGTGGTGAGTATGTCACCAAAACATGAATATGCTAATGAATGATCAGAGCACTTGGATCCATTTCAAGGCCTTTTTAGACAACGTGATGAGTTTCAGAACTTCTCATTTTATAAAAAGGAACAAAAGCTTTTATCTAGCCAAGATCATACAAAAATGTTACAACAGAACCTAACGGTTTCTAATTATATGGGCCATTAAATCTATCATGTGTTGATAGTGATTGATTAGCCCGTGAATTTCCTCTGGGGCTGAACACACTTTGGCGATGACCTTTGCTTTGGCTAGTAGTCGCGGGAGGTCTTGACTTCCATTTAAGGTCAAGGCGAATCTATCCATCCACATGGTCGTTTCTTGATGCAATGCATCAATCACTCTCCCTCTTGCTTCCTTCTCGACGTACGCTTGTGCGAAGTCCTCTACTAGTTTTTGTTCATGGGTCAAAGACTGGTTTAACTCTTCCTTGTACTGCCCTATTATAGCTAGCATGCTTTGCTCCGTGGCTTCTAAGTGTTGGACCAAACTCCTCTTGGATCTTGAGCAAGCAGCTAACTCCTCCTTTAAGACCATGCCATGTATTCGTGACTGGTCTCTTTCCTCTCTCCGGAGCTTGAGCTCATTGTTGCTGCCCCACAAAGCTCCTCGGAATTTATCCCGGCCATGCTCTTCCTTGCGAGCCCTCTTGGTTTCTCGTTCGAGGGCTCTTACGGTAGCCGCATTTTCCTCTCGTAATTCGGCACACTCTTTCCGAATGTCTGTAGCGACTAACTTGAATTTTTCTTTGGTGAGTCTTGCCTTTCCTAGCTCTAATTTTAGAGCTTGGACTTCTTCATCCTCTTCCGGAGCTTCGAAGTTCTCCTCGTTGATAATTTTCAACTTGGAGAGCCAATCTAACCCTCGTGTATGAACTCTTGGCCATTCATGATAACCTCCGATGATGCCATTACGGATGCCCCTAAGTTCTCTCCGATGATGCCATTACGGATGCCCCTAAGTTCTCTATCTTTCCTTAACGGGCTTTCCCACGCCTTGTGGACTCTTTGTACAATCTTGAAACTTTGCGTGCCGAAATCTCTCACAAAGAGTCCACCGGCCAGCCAATAATACAACTCCTAGCGCGAGCTATAACAATGCACGACGCCCCCCGAAAGACGAGTTCTCTCCTGTTCCCATGGCATATTCCGAGTTGTGGCCCTCATTATTGGAAAATCATTTGGTGGTGGCCATACCTGGGAAGGTTTTTCAGTCACCATACCCCAAGTGGTACAACTCGAATGCCACATGCGCATACCATAGTGGAGCCCCCAAACACAACATTGACTCTTGCCTGTCATTCAAGTATAAGGTGCAACACCTAATAAATGCCGACTGACTATCATTCCAAGAGGAGGGCCCCAACGTTAAAACCAATCCACTAGTCAGTCATGGAGGGGCTGGCGTAAACGCCATCGAAAAGGATAAGCCGTCAGGGCCAAAGAGATTAGAAGATGTGGCTACGTCTAGACGATTCATCTACCAGTCGCTGCAGGCAGCATGCATGGTCTCTCGTGGCGGAGGCGAAAGTGGCGAATGTCTGTTTCATCTCGGGGAATCACACGACATGGAATCCTGCCCCGCGGTGGAAGAGTTACTTCAACGGCTCATGGATTGGTGGCAGCTTGAAGTGTCCGAAGGAGATAGGGAAGAACCACATATTTGCATGCAGTCGGCAGAAAGGAAGATTCCCCCAAACCCCAAAGCCCTAGTAATAGGTTTCACTAGGAAGGTGACTGGCTCCAGGTCCAAGTACCCCCTGACAGTGCCCAAGCCAACATCGTTTTCCTATCAAAGCAATAAGGCCGTTCCATAGAAGTATACCCCTCCCACTTTAAGAGAAAGAGCTGCAACCGAGGTTGACTCCTTGTCAGCCAAGGTGACCAACATCACCGGCCTTAGTGGCGTAAACCGCATTGGCAAGGTGTTCGCTCCCCCTTACTTGGCGGAATTTCCCTCCAAGGGGAAAGCACCCATGATCCAAGAGCCCACAGACATGGCCACCCCCTCAAAAGAAGTGGATCCCCCGGTGGTAAAAGGAGCTGAAAAGAAAGAAGGTCTTCAAGGAAAGGCGGTGACCTTGGAAGACGCTCATGAGTTCCTTCGTCTCATCCAACAAAGTGAGTTTAAAGCAGTTGAGCAACTGAATAAAACTCCGGCAAGGATCTCTTTGCTCAAATTGCTCATAAACTCCAAGCCGCATCGAGCACTATTGGTAAAGGTCCTCAACGAAGCCCCCGTAGCACACGACATCTCAGTCAAGGGTTTTGAAGGCATTGTTAATCATATAACTACCAATAACTATATCGCGTTCGCGGAAGAAGAGATTCCCGTTGAAGGGAGAGGGCACAACAAAGCTCTACATGTGTCTGTCAGATGCATGACCATGTCGTCGCTAAGGTACTCATCGACAATGGTTCAAGTTTAAATGTGATGCTAAAGACCACCTTGGAGAAACTTCCTTTTAATGCATCATGTCTAATATCAAGTTCGATGGTAGTACGAGCCTTTGACGGTAGTCGGCGGGAGGTGATGTGGGAAATCAACATCCCCATTCAGATAAGCCCCCACACTTGCAATATGGTTTTTCAAGTGATGGACATAAATCCCGCCTACAGCTGCCTTTTGTGGAGACCCTGGATTCATGCGCTAGGAGTGGTCCCTTCGACGCTTCACCAGAAATTGAAATTCGCGATTAGTGGACTCTTGGTGATAGTGTCAGGCGAAGAAGATATGTTGGTGAGCTGCCCCTCCTCCGCGCCATATGTGGAAGCAGCGGAGGAATCATTGGAAACAACTTTCCAATCCTTCGAGGTGGTGAGTTGTGCCTCTGTGGAAAAGAGTCCGTTGCTGTCTTGTCTCTCTAATGCGGCCCTAATGGTGGCACGGGTGATGTTCAGGCACGGTTATGAGCTCGGAATGGGTCTGGGCAAGGACAGCCACGGGAATGCCGATGTGGTCGACATTAGGGGGAACCCGTACAAATATGGGTTGGGGTATGAACCCGGGAAACCGGGAAGAAGGAATGCACCGTCAAGACTCCGGGCAGATAGGGGATGGCTCGGCGATGTTAGCCAGTGTTTCACAAGTGCCGGGATAATGTTCAAGGCAGAGGTGGCGGCAATAGGAGAGGAGTCTCCACAAGATCCGCCAAGTTTCATACGACCGTGCCATCCCAATTCCCAAGTGGGGAACTGGCGCGTGATGAGCCAGTCGGAAGTCTATACCGCTGATTCAATATGTGAGGGTCGATCCTTTGAGGATCCTAACAACGAGGGTTTGATAATCGATTTCGACCGAGAAGAAAGTCAAACAATAAACGAAGAAGAGGAAGAGGACGTCCTTTCACCAGAGTTGGAGAGGCTGATCGGTCAGGAAGAACGCGAAATGAAGCCTCACCAAGAGGAAATCGAACTGATAAACTTAGAGATCGGGGAGGGAAAGAAAGAAGTGAAAGTAGAAACCGGTATGACCGCACCTATCCGCCAAGGTTTGATAACCCTTCTTGAAGAATATCAAGACAACTTTGCATGGTCGTACCAAGACATGCCAGGTCTGGACCTCGACATTGTGCAGCATAAGTTGCCATTGAATCCTGGGTTAAGCAAAAACTACGAAGGATGAGACCCGAAATGTCTTTGAAAATTAAAGAAGAAGTGAGAAAGCAGTTCGATGCGGGTTTCTTGGTTGTAGCTCGATACCCGGAGTGGGTAGCCAACATTGTCCCGGTCTCAAAAATAGGACGGCAAAGTACAAATATGCGTAGACTATCGGGACTTAAACCGAACTAGTCCTAAAGACAATTTTCCCTTGCCACACATTGATATACTGGTAGATAATACAGCCAAGTTCGCCCTTTTCTCCTTTATGGATGGTTTCTCAGGGTATAATCAGATAAAGATGGCACCCGAAGATGTGGAGAAGACTACTTTTGTCACCCTATGGGGAACATTCTGCTACAAAGTGATGGCCTTCAGGCTGAAAAATGCTGGGGCAACCTATCAGCGTGCCATGGTAGCGTTGTTCCACGACATGATGCATAAAGAGATAGAAGTCTATGTAGATGACATGATTGCAAAATCTCTGACCGAGGACGAACACCTCGTCAATCTGCGTAAGCTATTTGGAAGGCTGCAGAAATACCAACTGAAACTAAACCCCGCCAAGTGCACCTTCGGGGTGAAATCGGGGAAATTATTGGGATTTATCGTGAGCCAGAAAGGGATAGAGATAGATCTCGAGAAAGTGAAGGCCATTCTTGAAATGCCAGAGCCACGCACGGAGAAGCAGGTTTGAGGTTTCCTGGGCAGGTTGAATTACATCGTGAGATTTATCTCGCAACTCACCCCTACCTGCGAGCCCATCTTCAAACTATTGCGTAAGAACTAGGCGATCCTGTGGAACAGCGACTGCCAAGAGGCCTTCGAAAAAATCAAACAGAGCCTCGCGAATCCCCCGGTGCTCATGCCACCTGTAATAGAAAGACCTATTTTCTTGTACATGACTGTGTTAGACGAGTCTATGGGGTGCGTGTTGGGTCAGCACGATGACTCTAGGAAAAAGGAACATGCCATTTACTATTTAAGCAAGAAGTTTACCGCCTGTGAGATGAATTACTCAATGTTGGAAAGGACGTGTTGTGCCTTGGTATGGGCATCACATCGTCTTAGGCAGTACATGCTCAGTCATACCACGTGGCTTATTTCCAAAATGGATCCCGTGAAATACATCTTTGAGAAGCTGGCCCTCACGGGACGAATCGCTAGGTGGCAGGTACTACTATCTGAATTCGATATTGTGTACGTCACCCAAAAGGCGATGAAGGGGGGCGCCTTGGCAGATTATTTCGCCCAACAACCCCTCCAAGATTACCGTCCGATGCACCCCGAGTTCCTGGATGAAGACATCATGGCCCTGTCATACCCTAATTTCGTCCGAGGATTATTACTTGATGACATGCAATCTTTGGTTAGCCGATTTGAGATACTTGGCGGCCTTTGTTGCACAATAAATGAAGTCCCGAGACGTGTCAAGAATCAAAAGGAAGCAGGCTTGCGCGATCCATGAAATTCCGTGATATGGCAGAAATCGAAAAGATGTGTTTTTGCGTAATCCGTGAGTTTCCGTAACTTCTTCGAAAGCTAAAAAAGAGTAAATACATAATCCGTGAGGATTCGTAACCTTGCGGAAGGAAAATAAGTACCGTTACGAAATTCGTAAAGTTTCGTAACGTTACGGAAAAAGAATTACCAAAAAAAATAGAAGGGGATGCATTTAGTAAAAAAGGGGGGTACAAATAGCAATCTGGCCCACTTGGGCCTTCCAGATCCTTCCTCCAGAAGGCTGTTGCTTCTGGAGGAAGCAACCTTGCTCGCCTGGGCGAGCTGGGTGGCAAGCTCGTCCCCTATTTTGCTATAAATAAGGGGAGGAGTGAAGAAGAAAGGGTTCAGCCTTCTTGGCACTTCTCATTCTCTCGAAATTGCTGAGGAAAATTATTTCCGTGAAGAAAATCCAAGCCGAGGCGCTTCCGTAACGTTTCCGTGAGTAATTACGCGAAGATTCTCGACCGTTCTTCAACATTCATCGTTCGTTCTTCGTTTTCTTCAGTCTTCAACGGGTAAGTACCTCAAACCGAGCTTTTTAATTCATTCTATGTACCCGTGGTGGTCCACATTTTGTTTCATGTATTTTTATTCTCATTTTCATTCGCTTTTTATACCCCCTTTTGACGTGCTTAAGCCATTTATTTAAGTCATTTCTCGCCTAATCTAAAAATAAAATAAATTTCCACCGATCGTTTGAATTGTATCATCCGTTAATTTCGGTTAAAATGAATTCCGATCGTTCGGTCATGCCGAAACCACGTTGGAAATCAAAAAAGAGGTAAAATAATAATATAATAATAAAAAATCCCTTTTAGTAAAATAAAGCGAAAAAATCAATCGGACGTTTTCTCTTTGGGATTTCTCATTCTTAATTGAATTGACTAATAACTAAAGTGAAACCAAGGCTAAAAATCAATTCGCCTAGTCCAGCTCGTCCACAAAAATAGGGTTTTGGAAAGTTTATCATTTCAGTTTCTTACCAAGTAAATGGATCATTTTTAAGGTCCAACGCCTTAAAATGATCACCTTTCAAGTAAAAAGAATCACTTGATTCACGCATAAGAAAGAACAACGTAGGTCTGATTTCCTCTTCGATGGAGGGTACGTAGGAGCAAAAGCCCCGCTTTTGTCGACCTCAAAAAATAAAAAGAACTAAAAGTTAAGATAACACAATTTCCACAATTCTAAAAAATAGGTTGTTGTCCTTTGAGACAAACGTGAGAGGTGCTAATACCTTCCTTAAGCGTAAATACAACTCCCGAACTTAGAATTTTCATTTTGACCGGTTTCCTTCGGTTTTTCCGACGTTTTCCACAAATAAACGTTGGTGGCGACTCCGCGCATCTTTCCTCCTTTGGAAAGCGCACTCGTGAGCCTCGCCTTCGCTCGCCCGCGAAGGGCACGTTGCGACAGTTGGCGACTCCACTGGGGACTTTTTGTGAGTTAGGCCTATTTTAAGGAATTGTGGATTTGTGAAACTTCGTGTGTGCATTTGTTGAACTGTGTAAAATGTAAATAATTGTTGTATACTTTGCATTCTTTACACTGCATTCTAAGCACCCACGGGTTTGAGTAAAAAAGGGGCCCTACACCCAGGTTCATAGGAATTTAAGGAGTGGAGGTGAATCTATCATCATGCTAGGTCTCCGACTTGCTTGATAATAGTGAAACCTCGTCTACGGCTTTCTCTCTTTATAATGTGTTGTCGCTGGTATTCCATACCGCCACAATATTATTATCTTGAGTGATGATACCTCTAGAAAACAGTCGTGTGAGTTATGAATTGTTGGGGAATAGTTATTAGAGACCCCTAGATATTGTCCTATAGGTTCCCAAATAGGGGCAAAGAGCAAACACGCTCCGTGCCATTTGTTTTCATGCATCTTTTGATAAAAAGCACTAGTTTATAGTTTTTGCTAGTGGTGTTTGGTTTCTTTAGAGTAATACGTAACCTTTTTAATGCTACGTCGAGGCGCCATCATGCCCAAATGTAGCATTAAAGTTAGATCCCTGCGGTCTCGTATGTGTGAATTACCCCTTTGTGTTGTTTTCTTTCCGATTCATGCATATGCATTGCATCATTCATGTCGGAGTCTTGATCCACCCCTTTTTTAGGTAAAATGATGGGGACAAATCAAAACGGCAAAAGGTTTTATCAAGTCAAGGTTAAAAGTCTAGATGTCACTAGCCTCAAGGAATTGGGACGATTGATGGGACCTCTCCAAAGGCAAGCCTTCCGCAAAGTGTACGGGAAGATTCTAGATTTGGCCGCAGCGGAGGTATTTACGGAAGCTGTCGTATCCCTCGCCCAATACTATGACCAGCCGTTGAGGTGTTTCACGTTTGGGGACTTCCAAATGGTACCAACTATTGAAGAGTTTGAGGAAATATTAGGATGCCCTCTTGGGGGGAGAAAACCGTATCTTTTCTCCGACTTTCTTCCTTCCTTGAGCAAGATTGCAGCTGTGATTGGGGATTCAGCAAAAGAGTTGGATCGCATGAAACAAACTCACAATGGAGTAGTGGGCCTACCACGGAAATACTTGGAAGGCAAGGCAAGGGATATGGCGAGCCAAGAGAAGTGGGGCCCGTTTGCGGATATTTTAGCTTTGCTGATTTTTTGGGTTGTCCTCTTTCCGAACGTTGACGGTTTGGTAGACTTAGCCGCCATTGATGCTTTCCTTGCATATCACCATAGCAAGGAAAGTCCAGTGGTGGCTATCTTGGCAGATATGTTTGACACCTTTGACCGGGGGTGTGAGAAAAATAGTGCACGGATTGTCTGTTGTTTACCCGCTCTCTGTGTGTGGTTGATTTCACACCTATTCCGACAAGACACGAGACACTCGTGTCCGCTTCAAAGCTATCGCTCATGCGCCGAAAAAGGAAGAGTCGATTGGGACCAACATTTGGCTGGGATCGAGGGCAGCGCGATCAATTGGTTTCCTCGTTGGAAGGAAGGCAAGGAAGGAGTTCTTTTCTCGTGTGGGGACTACCCTAATGTTCCATTGATAGGGACTAGGGGGTGTATTAATTATAATCCCGCACTCGCCATAAGACAGCTAGGGTACCCAATGAGGGGAGCGCCAACTGAAGAAAGTCTCTCGCCTTTCCTTGTGAGGAATCTAGGCGCGCAAGGTCTCGAGGTTACACAAAGAATCCACAAGGCGTGGAGGAGTCCGTTGAGGAAAGACAAGGAGCTTAGGGGCATCCGTAATGGCGTCATCGGAGGTTATCATGGATGGCTAAGAATTCACACGCGAGGGTTAGATTGGCTCTCCAAGTTGAAAGTTATCAATGAGGAGAACTTCGAAGCTCCGGAGGAAGATGAAGAAGGCCGAGCTCTAAAATTGGAGCTATGGAAGGCAAGGCTCGCCAAGGAGAAGTTCAAATCAGCTGCTACACACATCCAGAAAGAGTGCACCGAGTTACAAGAGGAAAACGCGGCCACTGCAAGAGCCCTTGAACAAGTAACCAAAAGGGCCCGCAAGGAGGAATATGGCCGAGAGAAATTCCGAGGAGCATTGTGGGGTAGCAACAATGAGCTCAAGCTCCGAAGAGAGGAGAGAGATCGGTCACGGGTGCATGGCATGATCTTAAAAGAAGAGTTAGTTGCTTGCGCGAGGTCCAAAAGGAGTTTGGCTCAACACTTGGAAGCCGCGGAGCAAAGCATGCTAGCTATCATAGGGCAATACAAGGAAGAGTTGAACCAGTCTGTGGCCCATGAACAAAAGCTAGTGGAGGATTTTGCACAAGTGTACGCCGAAAAAGAAGCAAGAGGGAGGGTGATTGATGCATTGCATCAAGAAGCGACTATGTGGATGGATAGGTTCGCCTTAACTTTGAATGGAAGTCAAGACCTCCCGCGTCTATTAGCCAAAGCGAAAGCCATGGCCGAAGTGTGTACGGCCCCCGAGGAGATTCATGGGCTAATCAATTACTGTCAACACATGATATATTTGATGGCCCACATAATTAGAAACCGTTAGGTTCTCTTGTAATACCTTTGCATAATCTTGGCTAGATGAAAGCTTTGTTCTTTTTATAAAATGAGAAGTTCTGAACTCATCATGTTATCTAAAAACCTTGGGGTGGATCCAAGTGCTCCGATCATCCATTTGCATACTCATGTTTTGGTGGCATACTCACCGTTGTTTATTTCTTTAGGAATTTCATCATAACTAAGAAAACACCAAGGCACCCCTATAACACTCGATCCAGAAAAATGGATAATGAAGAGGGCATGCAGGAACAGATGAAGGCCGATCTATCGGCTTTAAAAGATCAAATGGCTTCCATCTCAGAGGTCATGTTAAAACTCCAGAAAACCATAGAGGACAAAGCCACGGCAACCGCCTCCAGTACGGTTAGGGAAGCGGAACCGGTGCTGCAACCCGCTTTAAATCCGGGCCGAGATAGAAACACGGCCATGTTTGGTCGAAGGTATAGTCCGCAAGGTTATCCTTATGGCTTGCCTCCGGACTTCACTCCCCGTGCCACCCCGGAAGATTTAAGCCAAGCCCCTACTTTTGAGGGGCAACTCCCGCCTTATGACGACTATCCCGGGCAAGACGATGAGGAAGGAGATACCCATCTTGGCCCCCTGCTCCACCTCAAAGATCCGTCCCCACATGAACTAACCCAACCGAACATAGTCCGCCATGTCCCGGCCACACCCACACCGGTAAAAGAATCTGTTCCCTTCGCGGAAGATAAGGGAAAGATTGAGGCGCTTGAAGAAAGGTTAAGAGCAGTCGAGGGCCTTGGCAATTACCTATTCTCGGATTTAGCACATTTATGTCTCGTACCCAATATCGTCATTCCTCCCAAGTTCAAAGTATCGGACTTTGATAAGTACAAAGGGATGACATGTCCGAAGGGACATCTTCGGATGTATTGCCGAAAGATGGGGGCGTATTCTGCGGACGAAAAATTGTTGGTCCATTTCTTTCAAGACAGCTTGGCCGGGGCAGCTGTAGCATGGTATACCAATCTGGAAGCTTCCCAGATTCGATCATGGAAGGACTTGGCAACTGCCTTCATTAGGCAGTACCAGTACAATACGGACATGGCTCCCGATCGGAACCAGGTTTAGAGTATGACTAAGCGAGAGCATGAGTCCATTAAGGAATATGCCCAAAGATGGAGAGATCTCGCAGCCCAAGTCGTACCGTCCATGACGGAAAGGGAGATGATCACAATTATGGTAGATACGTTACCCACGTTCTACTATGAAAAGCTGATAGGCTACATGCCAGCTAACTTTGCGGATCTCGTCTTCGCCGGAGAAAGGATTGAATCCGGACTACGAAAAGGCAAGTTCGAATATGCTTCCAATGTGGCCCCCAACAACAACAGAAGAGCCCCAGTAGTGGGCGCGAGGAAAAAGGAAGGAGACGCCCACGCAGTCACCACCGCCCCGACGTAGATGAAAGTACCCCAAAATATCCAAAGCTCATACCAGCCCAATCCCCCAAATTTTTTAATCCGAGCCGGGAATTCTCTCCCGACTCAAGTAAAAGGACCACCCGCAGCAGAAAGAGCGCCGGCCCAACGCACGGCTCCAGCCGCTCCCCGGCCAGTTAGTAATATAGCCCCCGACGCGACCTATAAATATGCACAGCACCCGCCCCCGAGAGATAACTTCTCCCCTATTCCCATGGCATACTCCGAGTTATGGCCTTCATTATTGGAGAATCATTTGGTGGTGGCCATACCCGGGAAGGTCTTCCAACCACCCTACCCCAAGTGGTACGACCCGGGTGCCAAGTGTGTGTACCATAGTGGAGCTCCCGGACACAATATCGACTCTTGCATCCCGTTCAAGTATAAAGTGCAGCACTTGATTAGTGTCGGCTGGCTAGCGTTTCAGGAGGAAGGACCAAATGTTAAAACCAACCCGCTAGCTAGTCATGGAGGGGCTAGCGTGAACACCGTCGAAAAGGACGGGCCATCGCGGGCAAAGAGGATAGGAGAGGTGGCTACTTCTAGACGCTTCATCTATCAATCACTGCAAGCGGCGTGCATGGTCTCCCGAGGTGGAGACGAAAGGGATGAATGTTTGTTTCACCTCGGGGAGTCGCATGATATGGAAACCTGTCCCGTGGTGGAAGAATTGCTTCAGCGGCTCATGGATTACGGGCAGCTCGAAGTGTCCATATGAGGGAGGGAAGAACCACAAATTTGCATGCAGTCGGAAGAGAAGAAAGTTCCTCTAACCCCCAAGGCCCTAGTGATATGTTTTACTAGGAAAGGGACCGGCTCCACACCCATGTATCCTCGGACAGTGCCCAAGCCAACGCCATTTGCATATCAAAGTAATAAGGCCGTTCCGTGGAAGTATACCCCTCCCGCGTTCAGTGAAAGAGTTACGACCGAAGTTGACTCCCTGTCAGCTAAGGTGACCAACATCACCGGCCTCAGTGGCATAACCCGCAGTGGTCGGGTGTTCGCTTCCCCTCACCCGGTGGAGTTGCCCTCCAAGGGAAAAGCGCCCATGGTCCAAGAGCCCACAGACGTAGCCACCCCCTCGAAAGAAGTTGATCCTCCAGTGGTAAGAGGGGCTGAAAAGAAAGAAGGTCTTCAAGGTAAGACGGTGACTTTGGAAGAGGCCCATGAGTTCCTCCGCCTCATCCAACAAAGCGAGTTTAAGGTAGTTGAGCAACTGAATAAAACTCCAGCAAGGATCTCTTTGCTTGAACTACTCATAAACTCCGAGCCTCATCGTGCGTTGTTGATGAAGGTCCTTAACGATGCCCATGTAGCACATGATATCTCAGTGGAGGGTTTTGAAGGCATCGTTAATCATATAACCACCAACAATTATATCGCGTTTGCGGAAGAAGAGATTCCCGTTGAGGGGAGAGGACACAACAAGGCTCTACATGTGTCGGTGAGATGTATGGACCACGTTGTCGCAAAGGTACTTATCGACAATTGATCGAGTTTAAATGTAATGCCGAAGACCACTTTGGAAAAGCTTCCTTTTAGTGCGTCACGTTTAAAACCGAGCTCGATGGTGGTGTGAGCCTTTGATGGTACTCGGTGGGAAGTGATGGGGGAAATCGACATTCCCATTCAGATAGGCCCTCACACTTGCAACGTGGTGTTTCAAGTAATGGATATAAATCCCGCCTATAGCTGCCTCTTGGGAAGACCGTGAATTCATGCCCTGGGAGTGGTCCCTTCAACGCTTCACTAGAAATTGAAGTTCGCAGTGGGTGGACTTTTAGTGATAGTGTCGGGTGAAGAGGATATGTTAGTGAGCTGCCCCTCCTCCGCACCGTACGTAGAAGCGGCAGAAGAATCATTGGAAACGGCTTTCCAATCCTTTGAGGTGGTGAGCTGTGCCTCTGTGGAACCAAGTCCGTCGCTACCTTCTCTCTCCAAAGCGGCCATAATGGTGGCGCGTGTTATGCTCAGGAACGGATTTGAGCCCGGAATGGGTCTAGGCAAGGACTGCCTCGGGAATGCCGACGTGGTCGATATCAAGGGAAATCCATACAAGTATGGATTAGGGTATGAACCCGGGATGCCGGGGAGGAGGAACGTGCCGTCGAGATTTCGGGCGGATAGGGTATGGCCCGGCCGTATTAGCCAGTGTTTCACCAGCGCTGGAATGGTGTCCGAGGAGGAGGTGGCCGCAATAGAAGAGGAGTTCCCTCAAGACCCACCAAGTTTTGTGCAACCATGCCACCCCGATTCCCAAGTGGGGAACTGGCGCGTGATAAGCCAATCAGAAGTCTATACCGCTGATTCCACGTAATTAGAGCCTATAGATTTCCTTTCTCTTTTGTTTTGTGAAACCTACCTTATTAAATAAACAAAGAGATCTTGTTTCATCTGTTCTTGCGGTTCCACCTTTTCTCATATCATTTTGCATGTTTTTCTTTTGTCTTGTTTGGTATAGATATGAGGGTCAATTCGTTGAGGATCCTAATAACGAGGGTTTGACAATCGATTTCGATCGAGATATAAGCCAAACGATAAATGAGGAAGAGGAAGAGGACGTCCCGTCACCAGAGTTGGAGAGGTTGGTCGCTCAGGAAGAACGTGAAATGAAGCCTCACCAAGAAGAAACCGAATTGGTAAACTTGCGGACCACGGAGGAAAAGAAAGAAGTAAAGGTAGGAACCGGTATGACCGCGCCTATCCGCCAAGGCTTGATAACCCTTCTTGAAGAGTATCAAGATGTCTTTGCGTGGTCGTATCAAGACATGCCTGGTTTGGATTCCGACATTGTGCAGCATAAGTTGCCTTTGAATCCTGGGTCTTCCCCGGTTAAGCAAAAGTTACGAAGAATGAAACCCGAGATGTCTTTAAAAATTAAAGAAGAAGTAAGGAAGCAGTTTGATGCAGGATTCCTAGCTATGGCGCGGTACCCGGAATGGGTGGCCAATATTGTCCACGTCCCGAAAAAGGACGGCAAGGTTCGAATGTGTGTAGACTACCGGGACTTGAACCGAGCCAGTCCTAAAGACAATTTTCCCCTGTCACACATTGATATATTGGTAGATAATACAGCCAAATTCGCTTTTTTTTCATTTATGGATGGTTTCTCGGGGTATAATTAGATAAAGATGGCACCCGAAGATGTAGAGAAGACCACTTTCGTCACCCTATGGGGGACATTCTGCTATAAAGTGATGGCCTTCAGGCTGAAAAATGCTGGGGCAACCTATCAGCGTGCCATGGTGGCGTTGTTCCATGATAGGATGCATAAGGAAATAGAGGTCTACGTAGATGACATGATTGCCAAGTCTCGGACTGAGGCCGAACACCTTGTCAATCTGCGTAAGCTGTTTGGAAGGTTGCGGAAATACCAATTAAAACTGAACCCAACCAAATGCACCTTTGGGGTGAAGTCGGGGAAGCTGCTAGGATTTATCGTAAGTCAGAAAGGGATAGAGATAGATCCTGAGAAAGTAAAGGCCATCCTTGAAATGCCAGAACCACGCACGGAGAAGCAGGTTCAGGGGTTTTTAGGCAGGTTGAATTATATCGCGAGATTTATCTCGCAACTCACCCCTACCTGTGAGCCCATTTTTAAGCTGTTACGTAAGAACCAAGTGGTCCTATGGAACAGTGACTGCCAAGAGGCCTTCGAGAAGATCAAACAGAGTCTCGCGAATCCCCCGGTGCTCATGCCACCTGTAACAGGAAGACCTCTTTTCCTGTACATGACCGTGTTGGACGAGTCTATGGGGTGCGTGTTGGGTCAGCATGATGATTCTGGGAAAAAGGAGCAAGCCATCTACTATCTGAGCAAGAAGTTTACCGCATGTGAGATGAATTACTCAATGCTGGAAAGGACGTGTTATGCTCTGGTATGGGCATCACATCGGCTTAGGCAGTATATGCTCAGCCATACCACGTGGCTTATTTCCAAAATGGATCCCGTGAAATACATCTTTGAAAAACCGGCCCTCACGGGACGAATCGCTAGGTGGCAGGTACTATTATCTGAATTCGATATCGTTTACGTCACCCAAAAAGCGGTAAAGGGAAGTGCCTTAGCAGATTATTTGGCCCAGCAACCCCTCCAGGATTATCGGCCGATGCACCCCGAGTTCCCAGATGAAGATATCATGGCCCTGTTTGAAGAGAAGCGGACGCACGAGGACATAGACAAATGGATTGTTTGCTTCGATGGGGCATCTAATGCTTTGGGCCACGGAATAGGGGCAGTCCTTGTATCCCCGGATGATCAGTGTGTTCCTTTCACGGTTTGGCTAGGTTTTGATTGTACCAACAATATGGCCGAGTACGAAGCATGCGCCCTCGGGGTTCAGGCGGCCATTGATTTTGATGTGAAACTACTCAAGGTGTATGGAGACTCAGCTTTGGTGATACGCCAGTTGAAAGGAGAATGGGAAACTAAGGATCTGAAGTTGATACCCTATCAAACTCACATCTTGAGGTTAGCCAAGTACTTTGACAACATTTCCTTCCACCACATACCTCGGGAAGAGAAACAAATGGCTGATGCACTAGCCACCCTGGCATCCATGTTTCAACTTGCCCCACACGGGGATCTGCCGTACATTGAATTCAAATCTCAAGGCAGGCCGGCATATTGTTATGCAATAAAGGAAGAGCGGGATGGGAAACCGTGGTATTTCGACATCAAGCAGTATGTCGAGAACAAAGAATACCCACCAGGAATTTCTGACAATGACAAAAGGACGTTGAGGAGATTGGCTACTGGTTTCTTTGTAAGTGGTACCATCCTGTACAAACGAAACCAGGACATGACCCTCCTACGATGCGTAGATGCCAAAGAGGCGAACCTTATGATTGAGGAGATCCACGAGGGTTCCTTTGGGACACATGCCAATGGGCATGCTATGGCCAGAAAAATCCTTAGGGCCGATTATTATTGGCTCACCATGGAAAGCGATTGCTGCGCTCATGTACGCAAATGTCATAAATGTCAGGCATACACGGACAATGTCAATGTTCCGCCACATCCTCTAAATGTTATGTCCGCCCCTTGGCCTTTTTCCATGTGGGGGATCGATGTCATTGGGGCCATCGAACCCAAAGCGTCGAATGGTCACCGCTTCATTCTTGTGGCGATAGATTACTTCACCAAATGGGTCGAAGCAGCTTCTTATACTAATGTCACAAGGAATGTGGTAGTTAGATTCATAAAGAAGGAGCTGATTTGTCGATACGGACTCCCCAAGAAGATCATTACTGACAATGGCACCAATCTGAACAACAAGATGATGCAGGAAATGTGCGAGGACTTCAAGATCCAGCATCATAACTCTACCCCTTATCGGCCAAAGATGAATGGGGCTGTAGAGGCTGCGAATAAGAATATTAAGAAGATTGTTCAAAAGATGACAGTACCATACAAAGATTGGCATGAGATGTTACCTTTCGCCCTACACGGATACAGAACCTCGGTACGAACTTCTACTGGGGCAACGCCGTTTTCCTTGGTTTATGGGATGGAAGCAGTCCTCCCATTTGAGGTAGAGGTTCCTTCTCAGAGGATAATGGCGGAGTCAGGCCTAGAAGAGTCAAAATGGGCTCAAGCACGCTACGACCAACTTAACCTTATTGAAGGTAAGCGTTTGGCCGCCATGAGCCATAAGCGTTTATATCAACGAAGGATAAAGAACGCATTCGACAAGAAGGTACGCCCGCGCAAGTTCAACGAGGGGGACCTCGTGCTGAAGAAAATGTCTCATGCTGTTAAAGATAATTGAGGCAAGTGGACCCTGAATTATGAAGGACCTTTCGTGGTGAAAAGAGCTTTTTCTGGGGGTGCTCTGATACTCACCCACATGGATGACGAGGAGCTGCCCTCACCCGTGAACTCCGATGTGGTTAAACGATATTACGCTTGAAGTCTGGGGCAATCGAGAGGACCGTTGCATGTTTTTATTTCTGAGTTGTTCTCGTTCTTCTTGGTTTCCTCTAGGGATTCCCATTCACTGTATTTGTCTCGTTTCTTTGAAAAGAAAAGATGGGCGAGGTTTCAGTCCTCCCTTTGGTTTCAAACTTTGTGTTTTAGATTTGTTATAACTTGAGCCCTCTTCGCTCGATGTATGGGGTGCCCCAAACGCTTATTTAAAATTGAATCTAACCAGCCCTCACTAAAAGAAAGTCATCACATTAGGAACATTCATACATGCACATACACATGCATATTTTGTGGTAACAGGGGCAGGGCCTTCTTAGGTTACGGTTAGAAGTCGAGACAAGTTGACTGCGGAAATCAACCAAGGTAAGACGATGACCGGACACGATTGGCCACGGATTTTTTGTTTCCTACTTGCAGGTACATAGGGACGGATGCAAGTGGGGATGGGGTCACGACCGACCGATCATTGCCCCTTCCCGGCGCTAAACAAGTAGAGAACGTCGCTGCAAGGCAGCCCAATATCCTTTGAATTCGCAGTATTTTACTACTATTGTTTGTTTTTTAAGTAATCAACGCCTAATTCTAACTAAAGTAGGCTCAAATAGGCAAAACGCTAGCCCATAAGAGAGAGGGGGGCATGGTTAATGCACCCTTAAAAAAAAATTGGCAGGTTAGCTCGCCTGGGCGAGCAACCCCTGCACTCAAAATATAAAAACGAGGGAGGGGAACGTTTTTGTATCCAAAAACTCCCCCCCCCCCCCCCCCTTCATTCAAAAGAGAGGACTCACGAAGGCTTGGGTTTTTGCTCCCTCAAGCCACTTTTGGTTGCCTTTTGCTTTCATTTTTGGTGTTATTATTCACTCCAACAAGTAAGTATTCAATCCTTGATGTTTTTAGCTTCCCATTGGTATATTTTCTTCATCTTTTGGTGCTCCAAATTGTGAGAATGTGCTTATATTTGTGGGGCAGTTTTGGTTTGTTTTTATGCTTGTTTTCTTGAGTTGAGGATTTGAATGAGAAGGCCTTAGGCCTATGCTGTATTCTGAAGCAATGGGGGATGCCACATTGTCCCCATCCTCTTGCAATTTATGTCCAAACATGCACTCACCAAGTGCTCGGTGAAATGCCCCAATGATGTATGAATATGATTTTGTAAAATTGGGAGAGTGGGACTGCTTCTTATATGTAGGTGCAGCATAGGAGATTCAAAATAGGTGCCCAAATGCAATTCCAAGCTTAGGAACCCAAACTTGTAGCTTCAATGCAAGGAAACATGCTTATGGCTAGGAATCCAAAATTTGGTTTTTAGAATTAGAAAAACATGAAAATTAGGACTTGCTTGTGAGAGTTTTTGCTCAAGTATACATAGGTAAATATAAGGAGCATGAAATTCCTAGCAAAGTGTGAATGATTGTCTTCCTAAATGAATGTATGATAGCATGGAATTCCCTTTTGAATGCAAGTGTGTGTATAATGTAAATAGCTTGCCAATATGAATAAATGTGAGTGAAACAATGAAAATTTGTATGATATATATTTCAAACATATGTAGGTAGTTTGTAAATAGCAAATGTTTAGGACATAGTTAAGTGTAAATTTTGACGCAATGCTTTGAGCGTGAGAGTGTGTGTTCTTTTCAAATGCATATATATATGTATGACAACTAGAATGTGTTGGATGGCCTCTATGTTGATAAATAGTAGGATATTCTACACATATGCATGTGCATAAATGTGTTACTTTAAACGTGTGCATGAGTCCGTTCTAAACCGGGGGGATTAGCATGACGTTTTTGCGTTAAGATAAGCATTATCTTGTAAAACTAACTTCTAAATGTTTGTTCTCGCAGGAAATGGCCCCGAGGAAACTTGCCTCAAGGAGATCCAGGAAGGATAAAGCGGCCGAAGGAACTAGTTCCGCTCCCGAGTATGATAGTCACCGCTTTAGGAGCGCTGAACACCAGCAGCGCTTCGAGGCCATCAAGGGATGGTCATTTCTCCGGGAGCGACGCGTCCAGCTCAGGGACGACGAGTATACCGATTTCCAGAAGGAGATAGTTTGCCGGCGGTGGGCATCACTGGTCACCCTCATGGCCAAGTTCGACCCAGACATAGTCCTCGAATTTTATGCCAATGCTTGGCCTACAGAGGAGGGCATGCGAGATATGAGGTCCTGGGTGAGGGGTCAGTGGATCCCGTTTGATGCAGATGCTATCAGCCAGTTCCTGGGATACCCTTTAGTGCTGGAAGAGGGTCAGGAGTGCGAGTATGGCCAGAGGAGGAACCGGTCCGATGGGTTCGATGAGGAGGCCATCGCCCATTTGCTATGTATACCGGGACAGGATTTTGCCCGGACTGCTGCCGGGAGACGGGTGCGGATCATGCGCACCAACATGACCACCCTGACTCAGATCTGGATGACTTTGCTGCTCAGCAACATCCATCCCAGCGACCATAATTCCGACCTCCCCCTACCGAAGTGTCAGCTGGTGTACGCCATCCTGACACGGATGAGCATTCACGTGGCTTAGTTAATCGCTGATGCCATCTATCTATTTGCAGGTATGGCGCCTACCAGGCACCCTCTAGACCCGGATAAGTCCAACAGGGCCCTGGGATTCCCCGCCTTGATCACAGGACTCTGCCAGTCGTTTGGAGTCCCCATCGCACCTAGCAAGGTGATTCGGCCGCCCATCACCCGAGCTTTTGTTGAGAAGTATTGCACACAGAGACAGGCCCAGGGGGATGTTCCGTAGGCCGCAGACGCGCCGCCACCTCATCAAGCTGGTCCAGCCGGATCGTTTGATACGGAGCAGTATTTGCGACATTTGGTTCGCCAGCAGGCGGCCAACCACCGGGCTCATGTATAGACCCATGATTGTCTTTACCAGATGAGCCTCAGCCTGCAGAGCCAGGGTTTTACTTCTTTTCCGTGCCCTACTCCGGATCAGTTCAGGGCAGAGGTCGCTTGGCCTGGAGATTGGCCTGAGGCCCGAGCAGGAGAGGCACCTGCAGAGGCACCTGCAGAGGCACCAGCAGAGGCTCCCAACGAGGCAGATGAGGCCCGTGAGGACGAGGAGATTGCCGATTTACTTGATTTCTTGGGAGGGAGCGGGGCCACATGATTGGGAGATCTCTTGATCCATATTTCTTTTTGTTTCTATTTTTCTTATATATATTTTTGTTTGACTAAGGGACTAACGTTTGTTTCATGTTTTGACTTTTGTTTTGTACATACATATCATTTGAGTCGTTACGTCGGTACTTGTTTTGTTGTTGTCAATAATGTTTGTTGAAATTCCGGAACCGTGTAGAGTTTTTTTTTCATTTAGGAACGTCATCCTAAAAAATAAAATGAACCAAAAATCCTAATAAAAAGAGAGAAGCGTTGTGAATAAAGTCATGTTCATAAAGAAAAGAAAAAGGTTTCTATTTATACATGTATGTAAAAGGAAAATGTGTATAGAAGGTTTTTGTGTATAAATGATGCGTGGAAAGGAATTCTTGTGTGTGTGAGCAACGGGTGTATATGAAGAAACTTTTGTATGAACCATAAGTGTGTGTTGGGAAAAATGAAAAAATCTTTGAACGTAAATAGGGTTTGTATATAGACCGTGTGACGTAAAGAGAAAGAGTTCCAATGCGTGTACAGAAAAAGTTTGTCATGTATAAGAATGTAGATATACAAAGGAAAGTTTTCCTCATAGAGGGCCATCGGTGTATAGTTTTGTGAATATAAAAATGAAACAAAAAAAGGAAAAAGAAAGGAAGACCTTGAAGGTCGATATGTTATAGTTAAGAAGTATAAATCATTCGTAAAGAGCAAACGTATTTTTTGGAAACAAGGGACTTATGCTAAGAGTTTATTTTCCGGAATGAACCGAGATAAGGATGGATGAATTCATTGAACTGATAAAAGAACATAACTTGGAAACGTTGGGTCTGTCTGCGTAAATTCCCAACCATAGTATCACAATGCCATAAACGGGATGCTTGAGTGCCCACCTGGCTGTAGCCATGACTAATTTTGCACGTTGTTTTCAAATCATCATTGTCACACGTGCCTTATGGAGTGATATGGGAGTTCGGCCCGAGACCGACACCTTGACACCCAAATTTGTTTCGCCCCAGATATCAAGATTGGGTTCTCGCGATAAAAGACCCCATTGAAACACAACCTTAGACCTTTTTGAACCTTGGCCTGTAAAAAAGGAATCCTCATTCTTTCCACCGAAGCAAAGGACAGTGGAATCTCCTCAAGGGAGAGCAAATAGAATGCTAAAACCCGATTTCCCAAAGAAAGGGATGGGGAAGGAAAAGTGAAAAGAAAGAAAAGGAAGAAATGGAAAGAAAGAAAAAAAAAAGGAAAAAAGAGATGAAAATAAAGAAAAGAACAGAAGAAAGGAAAGAAGGATTCCCGATCAAAGATCAAAAAGGAAGAGAAAAGGGAAAAGAAGCAATTCTCGATCAATGAAACAAAGAGGACAGAAACTCTTCAAGCCAGATAAATTTTCAGCAAGGTAAGGGACTGCCGGCGAAGGAAAACCCAATTTTGGTGTCTCTTCCTTTCGAATTTCCATTCAAAGTCATTCTCGACTGGCGATATCCCACCCCACATGAACAAAGAGGAAAAGACCGAAACACCCAGCTTCCTCTCCAAAATACACTACCCTCGAGAAAATCCTATTGGTTCGTGATCGTACGTTTGATCTTTGATTCGATAGGAAGTCGTGTGCAAAATAGAGTCATGGTGCAGTTATGGTTTGGGAATAGGATAAAACACTTGCCTTGTGAGCTTTATACACTATGAGTGACTTATTTTCAGCTTAGCCCGATGTTTCCCCTGCATGTTCATTTAAAAGCTAAAAGTTGACATCCTGCCCTTCATTCTCAGTTACAAGGAAGATTACCCTTGGCACAAGTATATTGTTTCTCTAAGATGTGGTGCTCTCGTGAATGATTTATTTTTCTTTGCAAAAAAGCATGTTTTCCTTTTAGGTGGAAAAACCCGGTGGACCGTTCGGTCCTGCCAATCTTTTTTCGGAGCCCCATGAATTTCGTTTTCGTTCATGTGTCCTCCACCCTCGAGTTTGGAGCCATGCGTAGTGATTGCTTAGTGCAATTCTCCATTCTTAATCTTTTTTCGGAGCCCCATGAATTGCGTTTTCGTTCATGTGTCCTCAACCCTCGAGTTTGGAGCCATGCGTAGTGATTGCTTAGTGCAATTCTCCATTCTCAATCTTTTTTCGGAGCCCCATGAATTGCGTTTTCGTTCATGTGTCCTCCACCCTCGAGTTTGGAGCCATGCGTAGTGATTGCTTAGTGCAATTCTCCATTCTCAATCTTTTTTCGGAGCCCCATGAATTGCGTTTTCGTTCATGTGTCCTCCACCCTCGAGTTTGGAGCCATGCGTAGTGATTGCTTAGTGCAATTCTCCATTCTCAATCATTTTTCGGAGCCCCATGAATTGCGTTTTCGTTCATGTGTCCTCCACCCTCGAGTTTGGAGCCATGCGTAGTGATTGCTTAGTGCAATTCTCCATTCTCAACCCTTTTTCGGGGCCCCATGAATTGCGTTTTCGTTCATGTGTCCTCCACCCTCGAGTTTGGAGCCATGCGTAGTGATTGCTTTGTGCAATTCTCCATTCTCAATCTTTTTTCGGAGCCCCATGAATTGTGTTTTCGTTCATGTGTCCTCCACCCTCGAGTTTGGAGCCATGCGTAGTGATTGCTTAGTGCAATTCTCCATTCTCAACCCTTTTTCAGGGCCCCATGAATTGCGTTTTCGTTCATGCGTCCTCCACCCACGAGTTTGGAGCCATGCGTAGTGATTGCTTAGTGCAATTCTCCATTCTCAACCCTTTTTCGGACCCCATGAATTGCGTTTTCGTTCATGCGTCCTCCACCCACGAGTTTGGAGCCATGTGTAGTGATTGCTGAGTGCAATCCTCCATTCTCCAGAGTTTTTCATCGTCAAGGGCGGATCCTCTTGACTAGAAATGTGATCTTTGTTATGTTCCCAATTGTTTCTTTTTCCCAAAAGTGTATATGTATATTATATTTGTTGTTCTTGTTGTTGTTTGTATTGTGTTGTGCAGAAAAAAAAAAAAAAAAAAAAGAAGGAGTAGAGACGAGAGTCGTCATGGACTAATCACGGAAAGGGCAAGACGGACAAAATCAGTGTCTTATCTTTGCTTTCCTCTTATCTCCGATAAAAGGTAAGTAAAGAGGGGCAACTGTCATACCCTAATTTCGTCCGGGGATTATTACTTGATGACATGCAATCTTTGGTTAGCCGATTTGAGATACTTGGTGTCCTTTGTTGCACAATAAATGAAGTCCCGAGACGTGTCAGGAATCAAAAGGAAGCAGGCTTGCGCGATCCGTGAAATTCCGTGATATGGCAGAAATCGAAAAGATGTGTTTTTGCGCAATCCGTGAGTTTCCGTAACTTCTTCGAAAGCTAAAAAAGAGTAAATACATAATCCGTGAGGATTCGTAACCTTGCGGAAGGAAAATAAGTATCGTTACGAAATTCGTAAAGTTTCGTAATGTTACGGAAAAAGAATTACCAAAACAAAAAAAAAGGGGGTGCATTTAGTAAAAAGGGGGGTACAAATAGCAATCTGGGCAAGCTCCTCCCCTATTTTGCTATAAATAAGGGGAGGAGTGAAGAAGAAAGGGTTCAGCCTTCTTGGCACTTCTCATTCTCTCGAAATTGCTGAGGAAAATTATTTCCGTGAAGAAAATCCAAGCCGAGGCGCTTCCGTAACGTTTCCGTGAGTACTTACGCGAAGATTCGCGACCGTTCTTCAACATTCATCGTTCGTTCTTCGTTTTCTTCAGTCTTCAACGGGTAAGTATGATGCAATCCTATCCCGCAAGGGCATTGGCTAGAAAACTCCAAGTAGATTGGGCTAGAGATCCAAGGAAAGGCCCTAGGGTTCTCATGAGCCTTAGGGTAGATTTCGAGCCCATGGGCTAAGTATGAGCCCGCTTATCTTTGTAAATATTAGAATAGGTTATTCCTTCGTCTAGGCCTTTTATTTTGGCCATTCTAGTAGTATAGGGTTTTAGTCTTGTATTTCGGGGCATTTTGAGTTGTCTTTGTAATAAGGACTTTTTTTTGTTATTTTCATGTTTTTAGTCATGGGGGTGAGCTTAGCTATTATAGGGGGTGTGTAGCTAAGCTCTAGCTTCTCATCTCAAGGAGGTGAGCTTAGCTATTATAGAGGTATGTGTAGCTAAGCTCTAGCTTCTTAAGGAATCTTCTTAAGGAAGCTTCTCAAGGAGGTGAGCTTAGTTATGAGAGGGGTGTGTGTAGCTAAGCTCTAGCTTCTCAAGGAAGTTTTCTCAAAGAAGCTTCTCAAGGAAGTTTTCTCAAGAAAGCTTCTCAAGGAAGCTACCTAGTCTATAAATAGAAGCATGTGTAACACTTGTTGTAACTTTGATGAATGAGAGTCTTGTGAGATATACTTCAAAGTTCCACTTCTCTCCCTCTTTTATTCCTTCAATTTCGTGCTCCCCCCTCTTTCTTTCCCTCCCTCTTTCTTTTCCTCCATTGAAGCATCCTTCCAAGCTTCTTATCCAAGGCTCATCTTGATGGTGAAGCTCCTTCCTCCATGGCTTATTACATAATGGATGGCGCCTCCTCTCACCTCTTTTCCTTTGTCTTCCACTGCATCTCCATGGTGGAAAATCACCATTAAAGGATCCCATTGAAGCTCAAAGATCCAGCCTCCATAGAAGCCCCACAAGCAAGCTTCCATCAAGTGGTAATCAGAGCATAAAAGCTTCAAGTAGGTGCTCCTTAAACCTCCATTAATTTTTTTTTCTTTACCTTCTCTTCCATTGTTGTTTCTTCATTTTTCTCCATGTATCTCCTCACATGTCTTGCTCTAAATGTTGTTAACATGATTCTTTAGAGTTTCCACCGATTAAACTTGCTATAGAAGTTAGATTTGATTTTCTATGGTTCAAATTTCTTGTTCTTGTTCTTGAACCATGAATTATGTTGAGTTTAGGTTCCTTTGAGTTTTTTCTTGTTATTTTTTGTGGCTGAAACCTAAACCATAAAATTCTTACAAAAATATTAAAGTAGAAGAAAACCTCATAAATCTAGAGTGACTTGTTCACCTATTGTAGTTTTGTCATAGAAGTCATGTCTAGTCATGAAACTTGTCACATAAGATTTCTTATGTTGTGCTGAATTTTATTTTCTTGTTTCTTTGTCTAACTCATTTGTTCATGAGTGTATGAAATTATTTTAGCCTATTATTTGATTTGAGTCTAATCTTTCATGTTAGTTAGTCCTTAACATGTTCATGCAAAATTCTTAGAGAGTCTTTGATTGTGAACCTTTTCTTGAACTTTTAGGTTTCTTTATGATTGTGTCTATTGCGAATTTGAGTTTTGGTGATTGAATTGCTGGCTGAAATGTTGATCCTAAGTGAATATTTAACTCCTTAAACTGTGGTAAACAATCCTAGTGAGTTCAACATACATAGGAAGGTTGAAAGTAAGTCCAAGGCAATCAATATACCATGCTTAAAGAAACAAATCGCTGGTGCTGGCAGCTTGGACATACAAAATTGTAAAAATTACTGAGAATTGGTTACTTCGAATTTAGAGCTGAAATTTTTACTGAATTTTCTAGACATCTGGAAAAAAGTTATAAAAAAAGAAACAAGTGATTTGGATAAAAGGAAAAAATACGAAAAATCGCACAAGTTTGCAGGAAAATCAGTATCCAGAAAAAAAAGGTGAAAGGGAAGGGTGCTTGTTGGTTTGGCTCAAAATTTATTCTATAATTGGAAATTTCAATTCAAAATTAGTGTGAAGACAAGTGCCAAAGCTAGAGTTTTGTTGAGTCTTTTTTTTCAGTTTTTTTTACTCTACTCTAGAGCCATTCTAAGTTTCTCTTTGAGTCCTAGCTTGCTTCTATGTCCTTTTCATTGCTTTAATTGTTGAATAATCCTTGAAAAATTGTCTTGTTAAAACTCCATTGGTTTAGCTTTCATTTCATTTTTTTTGGTCTTTGGTTATTGCTTGTCTCTTTGTTTCCTTGTTTGTGGGTTGCCATATAGGGAATTGGAAGGAGGATTGGTGCCATCCCTTGAAGAATTTGAGTCCCGAAGCAAGGGGCCAACCACCTTAAGAGCTATTGGACTAAGAAGCACTCCAAATTGAGTGAATCAGCAAAGAGAGAACAACCACCAAAATTGAGGACCGTTTTGTAATTTTGTAATTTGCAATTTACTTACCTTCATTGCTTTCAAGTATTTGTAACAAAAAGGCCTTTCATTGGAAGTGTGTTGGGAGCCTCCAATAGGTTACCAAACTTCCATTCGTGTGTAATAATTTTAGGCAATTTTTACTTAGGATAGTGAGTGTTTTGTTGGGAACCTTGAATGTGGTCATCCAAACACTCTTTGGATTCACCTAGTTTACATTTCTTGCTTACTTTCATAGCTTATTTCTTTTACCTTCCATTGTCAAACCGCCTAGATAGCTTGCATTTTACCAATTAGTTTTTTTTTACCTTATCTTTTACACCTCTTTTAGTGTTTATTTGGCTAGTTTCAACCATAGTTTCTTTTACCTTTTGTTTTCAAACCTCCAACAAGAAAGAACCACAACTTAGGAACCAACATGAGTCATCATTCATCTAGTGTTAATGGCAAGGGTACTAGTCATAAAGACCCTTTATCTAGAATCTTAGATGAGTTGAGTTCCCTCAAGTTATGGAAAGAAAAACAAGAGAGAAAAGAAAAAGGAAAAAAAAGAGTGGAAGAAATAAGTCAAGATGAAAGAAAGAAAATAAGAGAGGAAGAAAGAAGAAAAATAATGAAAGAAATGAAAAGAGAAAAACATGCCTACTATAGTAGTCATAACTCTTGCAAAAGCCTAAGTGAAGAACTTCGTGACTATTACGAAGGAAGGCATAGGTCACATCTTAGACCTCACTCCCATAGAAGAGAAAAGGAAAAAAAGCCTCAAGAGGCTAACATTAAACTCTCATACTTCCATGGGAAGGACAATGTAGAGGCTAACTTAGATTAGGAAATAAGGGTAGAGCAACAACTTAAAAAGAAGTCTACTTCAAAATCTTATGGCTCTCACTCTTATCCAAAGAAAGACCAAGGTCAAGACATCTTAGGGGTGACACCTTCTAAGCCCAAAGATGATAAGGGAAAGACAATAGAAAAGCAAGCCCCTAAGGCTACTATGCAAGAGAAAACTAGCTCTATAAAGTGCTTTAAATGTCTTGGAAGAGGACACATTACTTCTCAATGCCCCACCACAAAAACCATGATTATGAGGGGCCAAGACATTTATAGTAGCCAAGATGAGGCTACTACTTCACCTTCCTCTAGTGAAAGTGAAAAAGCAAAAGGGGAAGAATCTAGTGAAGAAATCTACCCCCAAGAAGAAGGACAACCATTAGTGGTTAAAGAAAAGTGTAAGGAGGTAAGTGTCTCCTCCAAGAGTTTAGCTAAGAAGGAAACTCATTTTACAATAAAGACAAACATTAAAGAAACTTTCCCTCTTAGACAACCTCCACATTTTCTCTTTTGTAAAAAGGCACTTGCTAGCATTGCCACACCTCTTGGGCTTGAGTTTATTCCTCAAGTAAAGAAGTTGTTGGATGAGGGTTTGGTTCGCAAGAGCTTAAATCCTTGTGCTTTGTTGGTGCCCAAAATAGGTATTATTAGGCATCAAGTCCCTAAAATAGGTGGTATGATGAATGTTTTAAGTGGTGCAACCCTCTTTTGTAAAATCACTCATACACCTAACATCTTCATGGTGTGTGTACATAGGGACCCATTAGGTAGGTTTGTTCTTATTTTTAGTTTCAATACAAACTTAGGTACTCATATGGGACACCTTAGGTTTGTCAAACTTTTTGGTAGGAATAATCAATATGAAAATACAGAAAAAGGTATGTTTTATTGCGTTACTTTTCTTAATTTGTCAAATAGTGATCAAGGGGTTCCCATGAACCCTAAGAGAATAAAGGTCATTCCTGAGTGGCCCACTCCACCAAGTATAAGCAAAATTTGGGGCTTCCATGACTTAACAAACTTTTACAAAAGGTTTGTCCCATATTTTTCTATACTTGTAGCACCACTCATTGAGTTGGTGAGAAACCTTGTTCCTTCATGGGAAGATGCCCAGGAAATGGGTTTTCAGACCTTACCTTACTTCAACATACCAAACACCACTAATATATATGTTTTTTTTCTTTTTACAGGTGTTGAGGGAAGGAGCCCAGAGTATGAAGAACCTCGGGATTTGAGGTCAAATCCTTTCCAAGGTGGAGGGAATGATGCAATCCTATCCCGCAAGGGCATTGGCTAGAAGACTCCAAGTAGATTGGGCTAGAGATCCAAGGAAAGGCCCTAGGGTTCTCATGAGCCTTAGGGTAGATTTCGAGCCCATGGGCTAAGTATGAGCCCGCTTATCTTTGTAAATATTAGAATAGGTTATTCCTTCGTCTAGGCCTTGTATTTTGGCCATTCTAGTAGTATAGGGTTTTAGCCTTGTATTTCGGGGCATTTTGAGTTGTCTTTGTAATAAGGACTTTTTTTTGTTATTTTCATGTTTTTTGTCATGGGGGTGAGCTTAGCTATTATAGGGGGTGTGTAGCTAAGCTCTAGCTTCTCATCTCAAGGAGGTGAGCTTAGCTATTATAGAGGTATGTGTAGCTAAGCTCTAGCTTCTTAAGGAATCTTCTTAAGGAAGCTTCTCAAGGAGGTGAGCTTAGTTATGAGAGGGGTGTGTGTAGCTAAGCTCTAGCTTCTCAAGGAAGTTTTCTCAAAGAAGCTTCTCAAGGAAGTTTTCTCAAGAAAGCTTCTCAAGGAAGCTACCTAGTCTATAAATAGAAGCATGTGTAACACTTGTTGTAACTTTGATGAATGAGAGTCTTGTGAGACATACTTCAAAGTTCCACTTCTCTCCCTCTTTTATTCCTTCAATTTCGTGCTCCCCCCTCTTTCTTTCCCTCCCTTTTTCTTTTCCTCCATTGAAGCATCCTTCCAAGCTTCTTATCCAAGGCTCATCTTGGTGGTGAAGCTCCTTCCTCCATGGCTTATTCCATAATGGATGGCGCCTCCTCTCACCTCTTTTCCTTTGTCTTCCGCTGCATCTCCATGGTGGAAAATCACCATTAAAGGACCCCATTGAAGCTCAAAGATCCAGCCTCCATAGAAGCCCCACAAGCAAGCTTCCATCAAAGTACCTCAAACCGAGCTTTTTAATTCATTCTATGTACCCGTGGTGGTCCACATTTTGTTTCATGTATTTTTATTCTCATTTTCATTCGCTTTTTATACCCCCTTTTGACGTGCTTAAGCCATTTATTTAAATCATTTCTCGCCTAATCTAAAAATAAAATAAATTTCCACCGATCGTTTGAATTGTATCATCCGTTAATTTCGGTTAAAATGAATTCCGACCGTTCGGTCATGCTGTAACCACGTTGGAAATCAAAAAAGAGGTAAAATAATAATATAATAATCAAAAATCCCTTTTAGTAAAATAAAGCGAAAAAATCAATCAGACGTTTTCTCTTTGGGATTTCTCATTCTTAATTGAATTGACTAATAACTAAAGTGAAACCAAGGCTAAAAATCAATTCGCCTAGTCAAGCTCGTCCACAAAAATAGGGTTTTGGAAAGTTTATCATTTCAATTTCTTACCAAGTAAATGAATCATTTTTAAGGTCCAACGCCTTAAAATGATCACCTTTCAAGTAAAAAGAATCACTTGATTCACGCATAAGAAAGAACAACGTAGGTCTGATTTCCTCTTCGATGGAGGGTTCGTAGGAGCAAAAGCTCCGCTTTTGTCGACCTCAAAAAATAAAAAGAACTAAAAGTTAAGATAACACAATTTCTACAATTCTAAAAAATAGGTTGTTGTCCTTTGAGACAAACGTGAGAGGTGCTAATACCTTCCTTAAGCGTAAATACAACTCTCGAACTTAGAATTTTCATTTTGACCGGTTTCCTTCGGTTTTTTCGACATTTTCCACAAATAAACGTTGGTGGCGACTCCGCGCATCGTTCCTCCTTTGGAAAGCGCACCCGTGAGCCTCGCCTTCGCTCGCCCGCGAAGGGCACGTTGCGACAGGCCCTATTCAAGGAGAAATGGACGCACGAGGATATAGACAAATGGATTGTTTGTTTCAATGGGGCATCTAATGCTTTGGGCCATGGAGTAGGGGCAGTCCTTGTATCCTTAGATGATCAATGTATTCCTTTCATGGCCAGGCTAGGTTTCGATTGTACCAACAATATGGCCGAATATGAAGCGTGCGTCCTTGGGATTCAAGCGGCCATTGATTTTGACGTAAATCTACTCAAAGTGTATGGAGACTCGGCTTTGGTAATTCGCCAGTTGAGAGAAGAATGGGAAACTAGGGATCAAAAGTTGATACTCTATCAAACTCATATCTTGAAGTTAGCCGAATTCTTTGATGACATTTCTTTCCACCACATACCTCGGGAAGAGAACCAAATGGTCGATGCATTGGCCACCTTGGCATCCATGTTTCAACTTGCCCCACATGGGGATTTGCCGTACATTGAATTCAGATCTCGGGGCAAGCCGACACATTGTTATGCGATAGAGGAAGAGCGAGATGGGAAACCATGATATTTCGACATCAAACAGTATGTCGAGAACAAAGAATATCCACCAGGGATTTCCGACAATGACAAAAGAACATTAAGGAGATTGGCTACTGGTTTCTTTGTGAGTGGTACCATCCTGTACAAACGAAACCACGACATGACCCTCCTGTGATGCGTAGATGCCAAAGAGGCGAACTACATGATTGAGGAAATCCACGGGGGTTCATTTGGGACACATGCCAATGGGCATGCTATGGCCAGGAAGATCCTTAGAGCAGGTTAATACTGGCTCACTATGGAAATCGATTGATGCGCCTATGTAAGGAAATGCCATAAATGTCAAGCGTACGCGGACAATGTCAATGTTCCGCCCCATCCTCTGAATGTCATGTCTACCCCTTGGCCTTTTTCCATGTAGGGGATAGATGTCATTGGGGCCATCAAACCCAGAGCTTCGAACGGTCATCGCTTCATTCTCATGGCGATAGATTATTTCACCAAATGGGTCGAAGCGGCTTCTTATACCAATGTCACGAGGAGTGTGGTGGTTAGATTCATAAAGAAGAAACTAATTTGTCGATACGGACTCCCTGGGAAGATCATTACTGAAAATGGCACCAATCTGAACAACAAAATGATGCAGGAAATGTGTGGGGATTTCAAGATCCAGCATCATAACTCCACCCCCTATCAGCCAAAGATGAACAGGCTTGTAGAGGTTGCAAATAAAAATATTAAGAAGATTATTCAGAAGATGACGGTGTCATACAAAGATTGGCATGAGATGTTGTCATTTGCCCTACATGGATATCGCACCTCGGTACGAACTTCTACTGTGGCAACACCGTATTCCTTGGTTTACGCAATGGAAGCAGTACTCCCATTTGAGGTAGAGGTTCCTTCCCAGAAGATACTAGCAGAATCGGGCCTAGAAGAATCAGAGTGGGCTCAAACACGCTACGACCAACTCAACCTTATTGAAGGTAAGCGTTTGACGGCCATGAGCCATGGGCGCCTGTATCAACAAAGGATAAAGAACGCGTTCGACAAGAAGGTACGCCCGCGCAAGTTCAATCAGGGGGACCTTGTCCTAAAAAAGATATCTCACGTTGTTAAAGATAATCGAGGGAAGTGGGCCCCGAATTACGAAGGACCTTTCGTTGTGAAAAGGGCTTTTTCTGGGGTGACTCTGGTGCTCACCAACATGGATGGCGAGGAGCTACCCTCGCCCGTGAACTCCGATGTCGTTAAGCGATATTAAGCTTGAAATCTGGGGCAATGGAGGAAACCGCTACATGTTCTTTTTATTTTTGTGTTTGTGTCATTTTGGCTTCCTCCAGGGATTCCTGTCCGCTGTAATTGTCTCGTCACAATTCTTTAAAAGAAGAGAACACGGGTCTGAGGTTTCAGTCCTCACTTTGGTTTTAAACCATGTGCAGTTTGTGATAACCTGAGCCCTTTCGCTCAGTTCATGTGGTGTCCTAAGCGCTTAATTAAAACTGAACCCAACCAGCTTTCACTAAGAAGATTATTCCATTTGAAAACATTCATGCATACGCATACGCATGCATAATTTGTGATAAACAGGGGCAGAATCGTCTTAGGCAACGGTCAGAGGTCGAGACAAGGTCAAAGGCAGAAACCAATCAAGGTAAGACGACGATGCGGTCACGATTTTCCGCGCATTGTTGTTTCCTACTTTCAGGTACTTAGGGATGGACGCAAGTAGAGGCTAGGGTCACGACCGATGGGTCGTTGTCCCTTGCCTAGCTCTGGACAAATGGAAAGCGTCGCTGCAAGGCAGCCTAGTATCCTTTAAATTTACAGTAATTACTGTTGTGTCTTTAAAGTAAATATTGGATATCTACCCTGAGTGGGTTCGAGTAAGCAAATGCTGCCCGTAGAAGGCCATACTTACGTCTCCCCTAAAAAAAATTGAGATAGTTGTTGCACCACAATATATGTATGCTATTGAACACTTGAACTTCAACTAGGGCTGACGTCAATCACTCTGAAATGAATTTTTGTGTTTTTAGTCAGTACCTTACGGAGTTGCTGGCAGAGCGTCAAAAGCTTTGGTCCCTTCATGCAAGTCCTTCCCGTATGCAGTCGTCTCTTAAATCAAGCAATTTTAAGAGTTTCTGGAATGCTGTCCAATCAAGGTTTTGGTGACTTTGACAGACTGCGGTGTAGAAGCCCTAGTCCTATGACTTCTTCAAACCTCATGTCAAGTGTCACTGGAATGGGATTGGGTGGATGGAATAGTCTTCAGTAGGAGTTAGCCCGATGGCCTAGATTGTGATGCGAGGAAATGGCTCCGAAAAAGCTTTCCGCAAAGAGATCTAGGAGGGACGCCGCGGCCGAAGGAACTAGCGCCGCTCTTGAGTTTGACAGCCATCGTTTCAAAAGCGCAGAGCACCAGCAGCGTTTCAAGGCCATCAAAGGATGGTCGTTCCACCGAGAGAGACGCGTCCAGCTTAGGGACGATGAGTACCCAAATTTTCAGGAAGAGATAGCTCGCTGGTGCTGGACGTCACTGGTCACTCCCATGGCTAAGTTTGACCCAGATATAGTCCAAGAATTTTATGCTAATGCTTGGCCCACAGAAGAGGGAGTGTGGGACATGCGATCATGGATGAGGGGTCAGTGGATTCCCTTCGATGCAGATGCCCTCAGCTAGTTCCTGGGTGACCCGCTAGTGTTAGAGGAGGGCCAGGAGTGCGAGTTTAGTCAGAGAAGGAACCGGGCCGATGGATTTGACGAGGAGGCCATTGCCCAGCTGTTATGCATACCGGGTCAGGATTTTGCCCGAACCGTTGCCGGGAGGCGGATGCGGATCATGCGCACCAGCATGACCACCTTGACTCAGATGTGGATGACGTTGCTGCTCAACAACGTCCTACCCAGCGATCATAACTCCGACCTCCCTTTGCCGAAGTGTCAGCTGGTGTATGCCATCCTGACACGAATGAGGGTTCATGTGGCTCAGTTGATCGCTGACGCCATTTATTTATTTGCAGGTATGCCACCTACCAGGCACCCGCTAGACCCGGATAAGTCTAACAGGGCCTTGGGGTTTCCAGCATTGATCACGGGTCTCTACCAGTCATTCGGGGTTCCCGTCACACCTAGTAAGGTGATTCGACCGCCGATCACCCAGGCCTTCATTGAGAAGTATTGCACGCCTAGACAGGCGCAGGGTGATGCACTGCAGGCCGCAGACGCACCGCCACCACCTCATCGGGCTGATCCAGCTGGGTCATTTGGCATGGAGCAGTATTTATAGCACTTGGTTCGCCAGCAAGCGGCCAACCACAGGGGGCAGGTGCAGATCCATGAGTGTCTCTACCAGCTCAGTCTCAGTCAGCGGAGCCAGGGTTTCGCTCCTTTTGTGTGACCTACTCCAGATCAGTTCAGGGCGGAGGTCGCATGGCCCGGAATTGGCCTGAGGCCCAGGTAGGGTAGGCGCCTGCAGAGGCTCCCGGTGATGCAGAGGAGGCCCACATGGATGAGGAGATGACAGATTTACTTGGTTTCTTAGGAGGGAGTGGAGCCACATGACCGAGGGATCCCCAGATTCATATTCTCTTTTAGGTTTCCGCTTTTATCTGATACATATTTTATTTTTTTATAACTTGAGGGACTAACGTTTGTTTTGTTTCTTTCGATTGTCTTTTGTTTTGTGCATACATGTTGTTTGGACTGTTGCGTTAGTGTTTACTTAGTTATTGTCGATAATGTTTGTTGAAATTTTGGAACCGTGTAGAGTTTTAATTTAGGAACGTCGTCCTAAAAATAAAATGAACAAAAATCATGATAACGCCAAGAATAGAAAAAAGAAAGAGGCGTTGTGAACAAATGTCATGTCTATATATAAAGAAAAGAAAAGAGTTTTTATATGTAAAAGAAAAAAAATGTGTGGAAAGATTTTGTGTGTGTGTAAATAATGCGTGAAAAGAAATTCTTGTGTGTGAGCAACGAGTGTATATAAAGAAATTTTTGTATAAACCACGAGTGTATGTTGAAAAAATGAAAAAGAAGTCTTTGAACATGAATATAGTTGTTATATAAACCGTGTTGATATAAAGAGAAAAGGTTTTTGATACGTGTGTATACAGAGTAAGTTTGTTGTGTATAGGAATGTAGGTGTACAAAGAAAAGCTTTCCTCAGAGATGGCGATGGATGTATGGTTTTTGCAAACATAAAAAAATGAAACAAAAAAGAAAAAGAAAGAAAGACCTCGAAGGTCGGCATGTTATGGTCATAGGAAGCATAAATCATTAGTAGAGAGCAAACATATCTTTTTGAAACAAGAGACTGACGCTAAGTTTATTTTCCAGAATAACCGAGATGAGAATGGATGGATTCATTGAACCGATGAAAGAACATAATTTGGAAATATTGGGTCTACTTGTGTAAATGCCAAGCCTTGGTATCACAATGCCATAAACTGGATGCTTAAGTACCCACCTAGCTGTAGCCATGACTAATTTTTCACGTTGTTCCCAAATCATCATTGTTACGCGTACCTCGTGGAAATAATATGGAAATTCAACCTGAGACCGACACCTTGACACACGAATTTGTTTTGGCCCAGATATCAAAATCGAGCTTGCACGATAAAAAGACCATGTTGAGACACAACCTTAAGATACTTTGAACCTTGGCCCGTGAAAAGAATCCTCATCCTTTCCCCCGGAGAAAAGGACGGCAGAATCTCCTCAAGGGAGAGCGAATAAAGAATACTAAAAACCCGAATTCCCAATCAAAGATCGGAAAGGAAGAAATGAAAAGAAAGAAAAGAAAAGGAAAAGAAGGATTCCTGATCGAAGATCAGAAGAAAGTAAAAAGAAAAAGATCGAAGGAAAAACAGAATAATTCCCGATCAATACAGGAAACCAGATAAGAGAATAGAAGATTTTCTGACTAGATAAATTTTCGGCAGGGTAAATGACTGCCGACAAAGGAAAACCCATTTTTAAAGTAGTTCTTCCTTTGGGATTGCCATTCAAAGTCGCTCTCAATTGGCAATATCCCGCCCAACATAAGCAAAGAGGAAAAAGACCGACACACCCAGCTTCCTCTCCAAAAACACTACCCTCGAGAAAATCCTATTGATCCGTGATCGTGCGTGTGATCTTTTGGTTCTATAGGAAATCATGTGCAAAATAAAGTCATGGTGCAGCTATGGTTTGGGATTAGGGTAAAACACTTGTCTGTGTGATTTTTTATACACTATGAGTGATTTTATTCCCAATTTCAGTTTGACCCGACGTTTCCCCTGAATGTTCATTTAAAAGCTAAATGTTGACATCCTACCCTTCATTTTCGGTTACAAGGAAAATTACTTTTGGCATGGGTATATTGTTTCTCTAAGATATGGTGCTCTCGCGAATGATTTATTTTTCCTTGGTAAAGCATGTTCGCCTTTTTGGTGAAAAAAAAAACTGGTGGACCATTCGGTCTTACCCTCAAATCTTATCTGGAGCCCTATGAATTGATTGTCATTCATGCATCCTCCACCATCGAGTCTGGAGCCCCATGAATTGATTGCCTAGCGCTGTTCGTCTATCCTCCACCCTCAAATCTTATCGGGAGCCCCATGAATTGATTGTCATTCATGCATCCTCCACCATCGAGTCTGGAGCCCCACGAATTGATTGTCTGGTGCTGTCCGTCTATCCTCCACCCTCAAATCTTATCCGGAGCCCCATGAATTGATTTTCATTCATGCATCCTCCACCATCGAGTTCGGAGCCCCACGAATTGATTGCATAGCGCTGTTCGTCTATCCTCCACCCTCAAATCTTATCCGGAGCCCCATGAATTGATTGTCATTCATGCATCCTCCACCATCGAGTCTAGAGCCCCACGAATTGATTGCCTAGCGTTGTTCGTCAATCCTCCACCCTCAAATCTTATCTGGAGCCCCATGAATTGATTGTCATTCATGCATCCTCCACCATCGAGTTCGGAGCTTCACGAATTGATTGTCTGGCACTGTTCGTGTATCCTCCACCATCCTATTCGGAGCCCCATGAATTGATTGCCTAGCATTGTTCATGTGTCCTCCGTTATCAAGCACGGAGCCTCCGGTGACTGGAAAATATGTTTTTTTTGTTATTTTCCTAATCGGTTCCTTCGCCAAACATGTGTATACGTATATATTATGTTATTGGTGTCTTTTGTTTGTGTTTGTTTTGTGTTGTGCAGAGAAAGAAGAAAGAGAGACGAGAGTCGTCATAGACCAATCACGGAAAGGGCGAAGACGGACGAAATCAGTGTTTTATCTTTGCTTTCCTCTTATCTCCAATAGAAGGCAAGTAAAGAGGGGCAACTGTCACACCCTAATTTCGTCCGGGGACCATTGTTTGATGGCATGCAACCTTTGTTTCACCGCTTCGAGGTACTTGGCACCCTTTGTTGACCATTGTTTGATGGCATGTAACGTTACGGAAAAAGAATCACCAAAAAAGCAAAGGGGGTATAGTTAGTAAAAAAGGGGTGCAAATAGCAACCATGCCCACTTGGGCCTTCCAGGATGTTCCTCCAGAAGGCGGTTGCTTCTGGAGGAAGCAACCTGGCTCGCCTAGGCGAGCTGGGTGGTAAGCTCCTCCCCTATTTTCCTATAAATAGGGGGAGGAGTGGAGGAGAGAGGGGTTCAACCCTTCTGGTACTTCGTAATCACTTAAAATTAGTGAGGAAAATTGTTTCCGTGAAGAAAATCCAAGCCAAGGCGCTTCCGTAACATTTCCGTAACGTTTTCGTGGGTGATTTCGCGAAGATTTTCAACCGTTCTTCGTCGTTCGTTCTTCGTCGTTCTTTGGTCTTTAACCGGTAAGTTCCAGAAATCAAACTTTTCAATTCATTCTATGTACCCTTGGTGGTCCTCATTTGTTTCGTGTACTTTTATTCTCGTTTCATTTACTTTCCGTACCCCCTTTTGACGTGCTTTAGTCATTTACTTAAGTCATTTTCTCGCCTAATCAAAAAATAAAATAAATTTCCACCGATCATTTGATTTGTAATATCCGTTAATTTCTGTTAAAATGAAATTCGACCGTTTGGTCATGCCGTAACCACGTTGGAAACCAAAAAGAGGTAAAATAATAATATAATAATCAAAAAAATATCTTTTAGTAAAATAAACCAAAAAAATCAATCGGACGTTTCTCTTTGGGATTTCTCTTTCTTAATTGGATTGACTAATAATTAAAGTGAAACTAAGGCTAAAATCAACTCGCAAAGTCAAGTTCGTCCGCAAAAAATCACTAAAAAGGATTTTAAGGTTCGATACCTCAGTTTTTCTCGCCAAGTAAATATGGGTCATTTTAATGTCCAACTCCTTAAAAGGACCACCTTCCAAGTAAAAAGAATCGTTTGATTCGCCCTTTAGAAAGAACTACGTAGGTCTGATTTCCTCTTCGATGGAGGGTACGTAGGAGCAAGAGTCCCGCTTTTGTCGACCTCAAAAATAAAAAAGAAATAAAAATTTAGATACACAATTTCACACAATTCTAATTTAAGGCTGTTGTCCTTTGGGACAAACGTGAGAGGTGCTAATACCTTCCTCAAACGTAAATACAACTCCCAAATCTGGAATATTCTTCATGACCGGTTTCCTTCGGTTTTTCCGACGTTTTCCACAAATAAACGTTGGTGGCGACTCCGCGTATTTTCCTCCTTTGAAAGACGCACCCATGAGCCTCGTCTCGCTCGCCCGCAAAAGGGTAGATTGCGACAGGAAGGTCACAAGAAATATTCATAGATTGTGAAACAGCAAACAAACACACATGCTCATTAAGAAAATTTGAGACTAAACAAATGTCATGTTTTGCCAATGCAAATCATGTCTCAATATATGAATCTAGTGACACAAAACTTGCCTGTGGGCTAAAGTCCTACTCATTAGATTCATCATGCAACTTTACAATAAAACTATTAAATCATGTTCTTTTCCTTAATTTTTGTGGGTAAATTAAGAAATATAATCTAATATTTTATCCTAATTAACCATACAAATACAACAAAATGTTGGATCGAGTGACCTCAGAATAATTAAGAAGGGGGGGTTGAATTAATTATTCCTAAACTTTTACTAATTAAAAATTTATTCTTCTAAGGTTTTTACTAAATTGTTAAGAGAATAAGGAGTAGAAGAGAAATTTAACAGAAAGTAAAAGCGGAAATTAAATGCACAGCGGAAATTAAAAGAGTAGGGAAGAAGGAGACAAACACACAAGAGTTTTTATACTGGTTCGGCAACAACCCGTGCCTACATCCGGTCCCCAAGCGACCTGCGGTCCTTGAGATTTCTTTCAACCTTGTAAAAATCCTTTTACAAGCAAAGATCCACAAGGGATGTACCCTCTCTTGTTCTCTTTGAACCTAATGGATGTACCCTCCACTAGAACTGATCCACAAGAGATGTACCCTCTCTTGTTCTCAGTCAAACCCAAGTAGATGTATCCTCTACTTGTACCACAAAGGATGTACCCTCCAATGTGTTAAGACAAAGATCTCAGGCTGTTAAACCTTTGATACTTTGTGAATGGGGATACAAAAGAATTCTCAAGCTGTTAGTCCTTTGAACACTTTTGTATTAGGGAAAGGGAAGAATCAAAATAATTCTCAGACTCTGTCATTTTGAATTCTTTGACAAGGGAGAAGGGAGACACAAAAGAATTCAGGCGGTTAGTCCTTTGTTCTTTTGGAAAAGGGAGAAGAGAGACACAAAAAGAATTCAGGCGGTTAGTCCTTGATGAATTCTTTTCGGCAAAGGGAGAAGAAAATGAAAAGGATGAATAGCACAAGTTTTCAAGGTTTAAAAAACCAGAAAACTTTGGAAAGCTTTTGGCACAAAGAAGAAGAAGAAGTTCCAAGAGATTCAAGGCTTGTAAAGGATTGTATAAGATTGATTGGAAAAGTATATTGAAAAGCAAATCAAAGCCTTGCTTTTATAGACTCTTCATGTCTGACCAAGAGGACCATTTAGAAGAGTTATAACTTTTAGAAAAACTTAAAACCAATTTGAAAAAGTCAAAAACCTTTTGAAGAGTTACATCTTTTGATTTATTCAGAAACAATCACTGGTAATCGATTATCAAAGCAGTGTAATCGATTACACAAAGCTTTTGTGTGAAAGGATGTGACTCTTCACATTTGAATTTGAATTTCAACGTTCAAAGGCACTGGTAATCGATTACCAAAATATTGTAATCAATTACAGCTTTTTGAAATTAATTGGAACGTTGTAAATTCAGTTTGAAAACTTTTTCAAATCAATTTTGCTACTGGTAATCGATTACAATAATCTGGTAATCGATTACCAGAGAGTAAAAACTCTTTGGTAAACATGTTTTGAGAAAAACCATGTGCTATTCAATTTTTGAGAAAAACCTTTTCATACTTATCTTGATTAAGCCTTCTCTTGATTCTTGAATCTTGATCTCTTGAATCTTGATCTCTTGAATCTTGAATTCAACTTTCCTCTTGAATCTTGAAGTATTCTTGATTCTATCTTGAATATCTTGAACTCATTCTTTGATTGACCTTTGAGCTTTTTGTCATCACCTTTGTCATCATCTTTTGTTATCATCTTTGTTATCATCAAAACATCTTTGAATCACTCTTGATTCACCATGAAGCTTTGCTTCTACACAAAATTCTTGTGGATAGATTTCATCACATTACATATGATTAATCACAATTAATATTTCTAATGTGATTATAAATTTAGCATATAATTTTACTCAATTAAAGATGTTGTGGCTACTCTCTAATTTAATAAAATTATATTAATCACTTAACATTCAAAAATAATCTTTGCATAACATACTTAATAATGCAAACGTGCTCAATATTAAATCATAAATATTACATATATACCAATTCAAAATAACATTGTACGTATATCCATTCAACATGTAATAAACTTTAAAGGATCAAATCCAATGCATACCAGTATTTAACATAATATTGCATGTTCAGCATAACTTAGAGACACACAATTTTAAATAATTTGCCCATAAATGATTTATCCTTTAGAAGTCATAAATATACATGAACTGCATCTAATAAACAAATAAATCACAATAGCTTAGTGGCAAACCGCATCAACCACTGGATCAAGTATGCTTTGTTTAATATTCTCCAAAATAATATTTATTAACAATTTCATATCAGCAACAAAAAAAAACGTTTAACACCCGCGAATCCGATTTCGAAAACCCACACCATTATATGCATTTTAGACACCTAAAAACACATTTTAAATCACAGAAAAATTAGAAAACTCATATCATTTCTAATTTTGATGTTATTTCGAATTAAAGAGGCTTAAAACATAACACTCATATACTCAGAAAATAAACTCCGTAAAAACATAATAGGAACGACCCGACAAGCAAGACAGAGGTACAAAAAGGCTCGGATACCAAATGTAAATTAAAGCAGGCACTGATCTAAACATGCAAATTAATTTAAATGGCATATTCAGATCAAACAACGGAAACTAAATATTATGAGCGTACCTTCAGTCATTGCAAATCGAGCGCGAAACGACGTATACACGAACCTAAAAGCAATTTTGTTCTTCCAGACCCTTATTTTTTTCTGAATAGAGAAGTGAGTTTGGTGATACAAAACTGAGAGCACCCCATCCTATTTATAGAGTCTGTCCATCACAGAGCTCAACCAACTTGTTATCAGAACGTGAGATAGAAGTTATCAGTACATGAGATAAAAAATGTGTACGTAATTTGTTATTGAAAGTGGTTGCAAATATGTTGTAAAGATATGGGTTAAACGTGGATGAAAAATGGACCAGATTCAGAAATAACAAAATTCCCAAAATAATGTAATGGGAATAAAATAAAATAGAACATGGAATGTGACCCTGAACGTGGGCCATTCCAACATTTAATTCTTATGCATTGTTTGTGTAAATAGTTTTATAAATCAACATTTATCAGATATGATAATCTAAAGTGGTAAGGAACTTTTACGATGTGAGTACATTCTAATTAAATCCTACAAATTATTAAACAATACATGCTGAAAAAGAGAAATCAAACCTAAATGCATCCAAGGATGTACATTGCAGAGTACTTGTGACCATGTATAACCATGTCAGCTATCATGGCAATGGGAATTGTCAAGGACATGCCCAATGTAGCAACCAAAGGAGCTGTCCAAACTATTGAAAGTGCCCTGTCACAATATTCATGGTACTTGTTGACATGAAATAGAAAATATTGTGTAATAATTAACTGTTATCTTATGATTACACTATGTGACAGAAGTTTTATGTGATTTAGTTGTAAAGTATTGTACATAACTACATACCCTTAAGGCATGAATGAAATATAATGTAACAGTTCTTATATGTTAACTTAACACTTATATATGTCATTTGTTCATTAGCATAATCCAGTTATAATCTTGTGTGGAATACAGTCAAAAAAATAATTCCCTCAAGCTTTTTCAATAAGCAGATGCTGTTCAACTTACCATATGTAATCTGAAATCACGTTTGACCAAATGCTATTTGCAATAACAATCTCCCAAGTGGACATTGAACTTGGAAATTTGAAATGGGGTTCAATTCCCACAACATTTAATGGCCATGCTGCATGGAAAATTGCAAGAACATTAGTTGAGAAGTTTGACAAAGAAACGAGGCAGGAAATTATTCTTAACTAAATATACCAATTTGCAATAACCAAGTTATCAATATTGCAATTAATTAATAGGAAAAAATCAGTGTTGTAAATATGCATTACACTAATGTGTTTATGTATATAACAATTGAACGAAAGAGAAAAGGAAGAAGTAAAAGAAAAAGAATTAAACAAGATCAGGGTTACATTATTAATAAAATTCCTAATCCTTATTTTTCAAAATACTCTAAAAATAAATCCATACCTAGCCACCAAAAGCCAAGAAGACTGTAGAGACCAATACAGCCAAAAAGCTTTTGCATGTCTACCTTGTCTCCTGATCCAGCAGAATTCCACTGCAATTAATTGACCAATGATATTGAAGTCATAATTTGAATTCAACATATGTTACATTCAATATGACATTAGCAATTGAATATTCATGCCTGTGAATAAGCCATAACATACTGCTGAGAGTAGAGCAAAAATGTCCCCCATGATAGAATGCTTGAGTCCTTGGTAAGAAGAACAGTTCCAAGTTCAGAAATAGAAAGAATGATGGCTGGAGAATATAAAGGGGAACATATATAGTATGTCCATGTAGAATCACTAGCCAAAAAAAGTGAAAAATCTTTAATACCACTTAAATATAAATTAAAATTTATTTCCTATTATCTCTGCCAGCCAACAATTTCAATCTTTTAACCTATTAGCAAGAGGGACAATGATTGAGACTGTAATCAAACACACTTGAGGATGGGTAAGTAAAAAAAATAATTACATATGAATATATGAACACCAAGTCACAAGGCAACAACCTTACCTTTATACTCCTCTTTGATGAACCAACAGAAAGAAAAATAATATATTGCTGATCTTACAACTGCAGTATTGCACTATTAGTACACTATGATTAAACTATAAGCTAAAAATCCTCACAGAAACTGAAAATCTTTCTTCTTCTGGGAATTAGCTGTTTGTGAACTTTAATAAAGCGGACTCAATAATTGCAGGGATGAAGCATTAGAGGAAAGAGCTTTTGCACCTTAACAAGAAATTTTCAACTTACATGCTAATATTCTCATCTGCTGCCGAAGTTTTCCCAACAGTTGTCATGGAAACACCAGCCATGCTGATTAAAACAGCTGCTATTTTGGTTATATTTACTGAGTCCTGTCCAAGAATGGCTCCAAAGAAAAGGGCAAAGAGACCTGACATGGAACTCAGAACCGCTATACTTGCAACACTGGTATTTGCAAGTGCCATGTTTGAAAAATACTGCATGATAACAATCATTTAGAAGTCTGTTACTTCACAGACACAAATGCAGAACATAATGTGCAGAACATCTTGAAAACTCATGGTCATGCATGAATCCATTTTTTTTTATTCTGCTAAATTTTTGGTGGGGATAGAAGGGTAAGGCAGGAAAGTAAACACATGTTCAAAGAATTAACAAATGTCTCAATAAACATTATCTAGATTTCATATCAAAACATGTTTTTGCCATTTCCTGTACAAATCTTTGAGTTCACGTACTTAATCCAAGGTCATACTATTCTATAGGTCCATGTTTTCATGTGAGGATCAGAAATTAAACTGACTCTAAGGCATAAAAAACCAAAAACTAGCATGCCTAAGATCAATTTGAAATCATACCTAAAGATCTGGCATGCGCCAATTAGGTTTAATACCATAGTTCCAAAGTTCATAACATTCAATCAATAATTTTTGTAATGGTTTTTTACAACACTATATCATTCCTGCAACAAGCAATACATTCAATCTAGAGTTTCTGGTAAAGAATGAGATTTAAATGAGATCTTGTTACCTCTTGTGCAAACCATGTTGGAGTGAGGTACAAGCCACACTTGGCAATTTTCCATGAACTACTTTCATAACTTTGTGCAAGCAAGGGACATTTATCTTCCTCTTTCTTGACCAAAGGCATACCTTCTTCTCTTTCTCTAATTTCTTCATCAGTAATCAAACTACTTTTTAGATTGGTCTCTGGCCCTCGGAAAACCCCATCGATTTTAAAAGGGACGTCAAGTCCAGTGGAAGTGCTAACTAATGTGTAGTCCTCGTGAAAGTTTCTAAACAAAATTCTCAGTAAGCTACATATCCACTTTCTGAATACTGAAATGGGCAAATAGATCACCATCACAGATACTCCAAAGTAAGTGAGTGCAAACGGCTGTTTATACTCTACAAAAATCCTCGGCAGTAAAGTATCATAAGCTTAGTATAACCAGTCTTACTGTATAGTCAAACTATCAAACTATTCAGATGTTAATAATGAAGCAATAACAAGTTTTAAGGAATAGAAGAACAATTAGAAAGGCATAAAATCAGAAGCCACACTATTACTAGTCCATTTTATTCTATTATAGACTATAGCCAATATCACATTTGTTATATAACTTTTTCTTTTCTTTGTTGTTCAATTTTTTATGAATTCAATTAAAACGCATGAATAACTCCTAGGAGTCAATCCTTTCCCTGAAACATTTATGACATATTATGATAAATAGGAACATTTAATTTTTGGAAAGAAACGTGTAAAATTGATATTAACATAAACCAATACAACTGAAAACAGATATCATAGATTAAAAAAAACAATAAATTGGTTGAAATGGTTAAGCTATTCAAGGATTGATGCAAATAGTTGCAACATTTTCTCTGCAAAAGGGAGTATATATCCTCTAATTCATATTGCTTGCAACAAAAACATATTAGTGCTTCTTTCAAGAGGCAATTCAAAGGAAGAAAGAAGGACTTGGGGGAAGAGAATATTACCATATGAAATTCAAGGTAGTGGTGTCATTTTGGAAAACCTTAACATTAAGCATTATATAATCACAATGAAAAGTGAAAATTCTTCCACCTGCATTTATCTCACATTGAAGCCCTAACAAGCAAAATCCAACCTTGCTTTGCATGTCAATTTCACAATTATATCAATAAGATATGGCTGAAGGCACAGACATGCAGTTCAATATATTACTAAAGTTCAGATTTTGTTTTCCAACCCTTCTCTTACAAAATAACAACATCTTCAAAACACAGCCAATGACACATGCAAAGTAGAATAACATAAAGAAAACAGCAGGAAAATAAGGGGAGGTAAGAAAGAAAAAAAAAATAGAAACATAAAAAACATTAATACAAACCTGAGTTATTTCTGCAGAGCTAACCCATATTAGGACAAAGGCTCCAATCAGTCCCAACCAGCATTGTACCTCCAACCCATTACAGAACTTCTCAAGTCCCTTAGACTAGTATGTGTATTTATATAAGCTGAGACTCATATTAGGACAAAGGCTCCAATCAGTCCCAACCAGCATTGTACCTCCAACCCATTACAGAACTTCTCAAGTCCCTTAGACTAGTATGTGTATTTATATAAGCTGAGACTCACTCTACTTTTGCTATAAAATCGGCATAGTCTTCTCTATGGCATTGACAAGCTCTGCATTAATTGGAAATAAATATAAGATTTGCATGCAATTTTAGTATATAAGGCTTTGGATGTTAATTTACCATATAAAGTAACCTGGTTTTTGTTAACTTCAGCCTTGAAGAGGCAAATGGGTGGTGTGTTATACAAGAAATTATTGGATGGTGCTTAACACCATTTTTTTTTAAAAAAAAATTGTTAAAAGATAAAAATGGTTTTAAATGTCTGTTTATGATCTTGGTTAATCTTCACGTGAAACCTAACTTAATTTTATTAATTCTTTTTCATAAATTAAGAAATTAGACTACCTGTCATTTTTTTTTTCTAAGAACAAGGTATTCCTACAATTAAAAGTCATAAAACTAATTCCAAAAAATAGAGTATCAGTGAAGAGACAATTCCTCTCCCTACAAACATTACTCTATCCATATAACCAGAAATTAAACCCCTAATATATGCTTAAAGTATTCAAATTATATCAGGCATCAGACATCGTGGGTTAATTAATTAGACTACATGTCAAGCCAAAATCATGATCTTGGACCATACACTAATTTCTTGTGTTATAGGGTCACGTGAGAAAGTACAACTTCTTGGTCTCAGAAATCAAAAGCTAGATCAAATTCACGGGCTAAAGGGTTGAAATTTCTTGTCTTTGGCGTTATCTTAAGCCTCATAAAGTGACAGGTGCCGTTGCAATTTTGTGCAAATGTTAGTTCCAAGTTATCGTGGCAATCAAGAGGCTTAAACATGTGTACATGACTCGTGGGATGGGCCAAAGAACACTTAGAAGATTCCCGAAAGATTCACTTACACACATACCATTCTACAAATGCATATAACGCTAGCTAGCTACCGTTTGCATTTAAATTGATGGATGAGAAATTGTCATGTTTTCAATTGTTGATCTCAGCAATAGCTTTATATTTTGTCACGTACGCAAGAATGTAGCTCTCACTCTCACATATTGCCTCGTACATAGCAATAGCAATATTTTCTTTCCTTTTTAGTTCATACTAATACTAATAACGTACGTGATATGTATAAAGCACCGATATAGCACCCTTTATGTGTTGATGAAATTTTAATGTGCACTGATTCAGCGCAATGTTCTTTAATTAATGCAAAGGACTAATGTTGATTGTTGAACCTTTACGGGCAAACACCCAAAAACAAATGAACAAAGGAATGATTCCAGTATTCCACACAGGATGGTGCCAGACACTAAAGAGAGGCAAATGGGTGGTGTGCTATACTATTAAGGGGAATATTAATAAATTCATTTGATTACAAATGCAATCATTTATCCCCTTTAAAATAGCAATAATAAATTATAGGTTAAATTATAATTTTAGTTTCTTTATAATTTTGAATTCATGATTTTGGTTCTTTATTTTTATATTGAAATGTTTAATTTTTTTATTTTTTTTAAATTAATAATTTTGATTATTTCATAAATTGACTGTTCAAAGTCAATGTTTGACTTTAATATGACATATTGATTCTAATTATAAAAAGCATCTTGAAAGGATTGAATCCATGACCGTTTATACCTTGACAAGACAATAAACTATGTCACTTGCCTTGCTTGGTTAATTTAAAAATAATATTTTCTATATATCATCATGTTTGGAGTTATTAATTCTTTTTCAATTATAAAAATTTATAAATTAAAACAAAATTATTTAATATATATATTTTTTACTTTTATTTTATATCATTTTACATTTTTTGAATAGTTTACATGCTTTAATTTAAATTTTACCAATTTTTAATTTCTTTTCATAAACTAATATGTAAATTATTTACATAAACTAATTTATATAATTTCTACCAATTTTTAAATTGATTTTAATATATAAATTATTTTTACTAAAATTATATAAAACAATATAATTGCCTCAGTTAATATGAAATTAGTTTATGTAATTTACATAAATTTATTTTCATATGTAAATTATTTTTATTATAATTATATAAATTAATAAAATTTAATATTTTTTTTTTTAGAAAACTTGCATGTTAATATTTTTTAATTATAAAAATCATTTAATAAATAATTTTTCAAATTATACAAATCAAGGAAGTTACATAAATTAGTATGTAAATTATATATATATGTATATATATATTATTTTATGTAATTATACTAATTATGTAAATATATTTTAATAAATAAATTATACAATTTTTTATTCTAATTAAAAAAATATTAGTATTTAATTTTGTAGATTATTTAAATAGGGGACCAAAAGTGAGTTCTAGATTTATATTAATAAATTATGGAACTAATTTACATATTTATTTATGAAATTCAATTAAAAATTGGTAAAATAAAAATAAAAACGAGCAAACTATTCAAAATAAAAATATGGAAAATGATATAAAATAAAATAAAAAATAATTATATATTAAATAAGTTTTTTTTAATTCATAAAATTTTATAATTAAAAAAATAAATTAATAACTCTTGACGTAATAATACCTAGAAAATAATTTTTGTAAATTAATCAAGCAAAGCTAGTGGTATAATGGTTTATTACCTTGTCATTGTCTAACATGTTTTGGGTTTAATTCCTAGCATTGTTATTATGTCTACAATGAAGACTATAAAAAAGGAAATTAAATATTATCTAAAATGGAAAATAATATATAATTATATTTAAAACAGACTATAAAAAGAAATAAAATATTTTACAAAAATGGCAAAAAGTAAAGGACACTTAAATGAATTATATTAACATCTAAACCCCAATATTAAAATATTTTATATTATATTATATTATATATATATATATATATAATTCTAATCTTTTAAATTCTTTTTAATAGAAGGTAAGTAAATTTAGTTTCGCTATATTCTTTTTCTATTTATAACTTTAAATTTTTTACCATTTTATTTAAATTTTTCACAAATTGAATTGCTTTGATTACTCTAAATTTTAATTCCTTTCACTCAAAACTTATTTTCCAAAACATGAATTTCACTAAAAAGAAAAAATCTCAAAATTTTCCTCTTTAAAACCTAATATCACATCATATAACATTTATCAAATTTTATCAAATGTTTCTTTTTTTTTTTAACGTTTAAAATAATTTTATATCTTTAGTCATTGATAATTGTCATTTCTACCTACATTTTATAGTAATTTAAGAATAATTATGTGATGTTTTTTTTTTAATGGTTGAGGTTTGTTTGTGATCATTTTTAGTTAAGTTTGAATAGAAGCTTGGTTTCTTTAGGATCTTTAGTTTGTACCTTTTACACATGATCTTTGGGTTACTTGCTTATGTTTTGTAGGAACTTTGTTGAAGATAGGATCATGGAAATGAGGGTTCACAATTAGCTACGTTAGGAGAATTGTGAAAGTCTTGATGCTAAGAAAAAAAGAAGTGATTCATCCTAAAGATATTAGAAAGGATTACATGGAGTGTGACCCTAATTACCCCCATGATTAAAAGGTAAACAAATTGAATTTCAACAGTCAGAATAATAGTTCATGGGGGACATGAACCTGGTCACACCCATAACTACGACATGAGAGATTAATATTTCAATTTTTATTCTTTTGTTTATTGGACTTGATATCTAGCTCATATCTTTAAATAAGGATTTTTTGTTCTAGTCTAGGGTTCCACACTTTTGAGAGTTTAGAGAGATAAAGAAATTAGAGATGTTCTTGATGACTTTGGATGCATAGGGATTCGTTCTCCACCATTGTTTTTTCATCAAGTTCTTCTTCCTTCATGGCTACTAAATCTCCTCTTTCATTGGAGTTTAATGTAATTGGTCCTACTTTCATGTAATTCCTAAATTGTTTCTATTTAATAAAGCATTGTTATTGTTCTTCTTCCATTTTTAATGTTTGTTTTTTGCTTGATCAATCTATTTACATGATTCTATGATTCCAATTGTAATTGGAAAATTCCGTTGTATTGCGAATTGAAAAAGACAACTAATTTTCTTTATGCTTAAGATAGGGTAAAGAGAATTAGTCATCAATATAAACCTTTTTTTCTTAATGCAAATTATTTGGTTATGTTAATTCAAGTAGCATAATCAAGAGATTTATGTCTTCTCACTTAAAGAATTAAGGTTGGGATAAAATTGTGAGGTGATGATAACATAAACTTAATTGAACATGAATACATAGTGATTGCATGTTAAGAAGTTCAATGAAATTAAACCTTGACCCTTTTGTGGACTTTAAACATTCTTTTGCATTTTATTTCTCTCACCCAGTGCTAACTATCTTTCAAGTGTGTGCACGTCAAGTACCATTGGTACAAGGAGCAAAACAAAACCTGTAGATCTTTGTTTCATTCAAGAAATTGAGACGATTGCTCGACGACTTAGTGGTCTAACCAAATGAGCAAAACAAGTGCAACAATTGACACTAACGAGGGAATCTCCAACCCTACTTCAGAATATTCTTCTAGTACATATGAGGAAGTAGAAGAAGCATCACTTGTTAGGAGAACTCTTGCGGACCATGACACTGATAATGGTTCACGAGTATACTTCAACATTGCTAGACCAAGGAGCAACAACCACACAACAAAGGCTAAAGTTAGGCCTAATCACTTTCCTTGCCCAACATGCATTTCCTAGCTTAGCTAATGAAGACCCATACAACCATCTGGCCACATTTTATGATCAATGTGGTACAACAGGGGTGACCCAAACTGAAGAGGAGAATCTCTATATGATGGTTTTCCATTTTTCCGTCATAGGAGATAATGCCTTGAAGTGACTCAATACTCATCCATCTCAGAGCCTTATCACTTGGAGTGACATTGGAAACAAGTTTTTAGACTGTTTCTTCCAAGAGGAAAAAAGAAACCAGGCTAAGACAAATATATTGAGCTTCCATCAGAAAAGTGATGAACCATTGTGTGAAGCTTGTGAGAGGTACAAGACTTTCTGGATGAATTGCCCCAGTCATGATATTAACAAGGTCGATCAATTATACATCTTCCTTGGAGGTTTGAAGGGCAAACAAAGGTGATGTTTGATGCTGTAGCTAGTGGAGGAATAATTACAAATAAGACACTCGAAGAGGCAGCAGAGTTGATTGAGAACATAACAAATGTATAATTGACCAACCTCATCAATACCATGATTGGGGCAATTCATCAAGAGTATCTTGTACCTCTCAAGCTTCACACAATGGTTCATTTTTCTGACAAAAGCTCAATATATATTTGTCTTAGCTTGACTTCTTTTTGCCTCTGGGAAGAAATAGTCTAAAAACTTGCTTTCAATGTCACTCCAAGTGGTAAGACAGAGATAGACAAGTATTGAGCCACTTCAAGGCATCTCCTATGAGAGAAAAACCAAAAACCCTCTTATAGAGATTCTCCTCTTCAGTCTGGGTCACTCCTATTGTACCACATAGATCATAAAATGTGGCCAGATGGTTGAATGGGTCTTCATTAGCTAAGCTAGCAAATGCATGTTGGCCAAGGAGAGTGATTAGGTCTGACGTAGCCTCTGTTGTGCAGTTGTTGTTCCTTGGTCTAGCAATGTTGAAGTATACTTGCAGACCAGTAATAGTGACGCGGTCCGCAAGAGTTCTCCTAACAAATGATGCTTCTTCCATCTCTTCCTCCTATGTACAATAAGTTAATGACAAAGGTTTCAAACTGAACCCTTGCCTGTCCTGTAAAGAGATGCTGCATGCAAGTTTCTGTTCAGTATTTCATAGTAATGTTACTAAAATAAAGATGTTTCTCTAACATGAACACAAGTGATAATCAAGAAACATTCAAAACTATATCTATTTAAAATTTTCAAATGAGCATCTGAAAAATAATGATGGATGAAAATACAAGAATTTTTGCTAGTGATACATCATCGCTTCCTTGTACATTTTTCTCAGAAATAGTGTTGCAAAAAATACCCTCAGTCTGTGTCAGTTAAGCTGTACATGAATACTCTGGTAGGTAGCTTCTTTGCCTAACAAGCTCGTGAAGGTCATGAACAATCTTGAACACAGCATCTGGCCTTGCTAGCCTCAATGCATTTTGTGACATTTGTTGTAGCTCGTAAGCTTTTGGACCAAACCACTCGGCAACAATTTTTGCTATATCCTTGGGGGATTTTGAGAACTTCCCACATCCATTTTCAACTACATAGGGGACATTGCCAGCTTCCTGTAAAGAAAGGAACTGCTTTAAGTACACCATTTTTTTTAATTAAATGTAGGGGAAGGTTGAACTCTGATTCAAAGTAAGAAATGGATTCCACCAAAGTATAATAGAATGTTTGGTTTAGCGTTAGATGAAGAGGATTCATGTCAACCTAGAAGCAAAAGACTCTAGCTTCTATGTTTTTCTAAATTTTTTACATGGAAATCTCAACATACACATCCCAGATGTGTACACAAACACGCACTTACATAATTTCTACTACCCCTAAACTAGCTATCAAAAGAAGATTTGCTAACATACATACACTACTATTTTAGGAGTATTTTAGCATATTATAACTTCGATTTTCTTAAAATAGATTAATGTGTTACTATTTAAACTAGAAAATAAGTTGATGTATGTTAGCAAATTTCTATATTAAAAGTATGCATAGATAGAACAATTTAAACAAAACACTTTTGAGAAAGATTCCTTCCATCTCTTTATTTATGTCAACTTAGCTACTAGTTTCTAATAGGTAAAATAACGAACTATCAAATTTACTCCATGTACACAATTGAATCAGCAGGATTTTGCAAAAATCACACAAGGTTGAGAAATTATAGCCATGATCAAAATACCTGCCCAGCAATGTAATCATTCAGAATAATAGGGAGGCCTCGGATCTGGGCCTCTGCTATTGTCCCTGGGCCCGCCTACAAAAGGGAAAAACCCATCAACTGCTGTCATAATGAGGTAAAAAAAACTTAGTCAGGATTGTGGGATCAAACCTTCGTAATTATGCAATCACAAGCTCCCATGCATTCCTCCATTTTGGTAACAAATCCTTTGACCTAAATATGGGTAAAAATAAAACAATTCAGGGGCTACCATGGAGATACATACAATGCTGAATCACTAATTGCTATGCTCATCATCGAATTGAAGCATCGCTGTCCCCAAACAAAATACTTAATATGGAAGCTCAAAACCCGAAAATTCTACCTCATCTCATGAAAAGAAAAACTAATACTACCCCTACGTATAAGACCCTTTTAACCAATTCACAATAATTAAGAAATTTTATCCCTTGTTCTCAACCAATGTTTAATATGCAATATTGTTACCAGTTTGGCCCTGGTTCAATCAGGGTTGAACCAATGAACTGTAAACCATTATCTTCACTAGTTCAATGACCATTCTGGTTTTAAAAACATTGCATAAGAGAAATCTGATACTAAGACTAGATACCTAGTTCATCATGTAAGAGAACCTCCACACACTAGCAAAACTGCAAAAGTCAATCATCATGGACAGCTAACAAACTTAAAATTTAAGCATATGCAGGAAAAAAAACAGAGAGAAAGTGCAACACTGACAAACAATGCAATTAATATCCGATTCAAAAAACATTAACAAGGTTCTGGAAATTTTTTAAGGGTAACAATACCTGCACAGGAACCTTCCAATTAATAGAACTCAGTTTATTAGCAAGTTTCTTATTACGACCACAGATCACAAGGATCTGACCTACGGGAGCCCCAATATTCTCGTCATATAATGAATCTCCAAGTGCCCGAGCAGTAGCCTCAATGGGCCCCATACCTTCACCTCCCCCCATCAATAATACAGCAGGAAGATCCTCATCCATTCCTAATTCTCTCCTTAGTTCATCCTACAGCATAAATTCAAACAATCCACTGACATTTGTTTGGGAATAATATATATAGCACATCATGTTGTATTCCAATTCCAGAATTGTAAGTAAATTTGCGAATAAATTCAAGTAATGGCTATAAGAATATTACATACCTTTGGCTGGACAGGCTTAACAAAGGAAGGTCGGACAGGTAGACCAAAAATCTTTATTTGAGATTGCTGCAGTCCAGCTTTCAATGCCCTTTGCGCAACATCTGTTGTAGGACAATAGCATCTAGTTACAAGCTTATGAAACCTACAGAAAACAAGAAATAAGATGTCAAAATAAGACAATTGTATGATTTTCGAAAAGGAAATTAAAAAAAAAAAAAAAAAAACTAACCATGTTGGATGGCATGTGCTTAAATCTGTGATAACTGTAGTAAAAACAATCTTCTTTAAAAGACCCTTTGACCTTAAAATTCGAAGTGGAACGTGCTGCATCAGTGGATGCACACTGATTATTATATCTGGCTGATATTTCATTAGGCCTTTGGCAACCTCGCTGTAAAAAGAGAAAAGATATTTTAACTATGACATGTGATGTTACATTGTATTTGAGAAGAGATACGCATGCACAAGAAAGTATTTTCTGAACCATGGAATGCAGAAAAAGTCAATAAATTTTGTCTAATATTAACACAATGCACAACAAACATTGCTAGCTGCCATCAGAGGGCAATTGTTGCAGAATATTAACAATTTTACATTTTTAGATCATAAATATCAAATACGAATCACACTGAAATACTACCAAATTACCATGCTATCCTTTTTATTTTAAGAAATAAAGTAATATAAAATTATGCTTTAACTCATTTTTCTATATATAGAAACAGAAATACATTTGCCAAATATAAGCAAAAAAAATATTCCCACAACTAGAAACCCAGTCCATAAAAATAATGAAACTATTCTGATATAACTTATATCTTTAATGATCAAAAGAAAACTTCCAACTAGAAAGACAGGGAGAATGCTATAGCAGTATATGCCTGGAGCATAGACTATCACTATTTGTCAAAAAATAAGAGCAGGCAACCAGATCCTCACCGAGCTATGAAAGTTCCAGTTGCAGCAAAATTAGACTGATGCACTACACGTGGGGCAGTTCCATAGTAGGTCATCTTCCACAACGGCCCATGTTTCACCAGAAAACTATAGCTCCTGGGAAGTTGGTTGAATGGCCAAGGCGTGTGATCAGCCCACAAATCAGTAACGAAAACCTGTACCATGAACTCCAAACTGATAACACAACCCAACAAAAAGAAACACACACAACCACACACCCATTCATTTGATTCCCTATAACTTCTGATCACCTTAAACAAGCAAATATCCAATCCAGTCTTAAAATTATCATCATTAACTTTAAATTAGGGGGTGCTTGGAAGAGCTTGAAGACAACTTATTTGAGATTATGAAAATGACATGACTCAAACTCTATTATTTTGTTCGAGACCACAGGTATCTTCCACAGGAGGAAGTCCTACTTGAGCCAGGTAGAATCACTATAAATGGAAAAATTCTTCTTCCGAGTATTTGACACAGTTGCGTATCCAGAGCTCGAATTAAGAACACTCGTTAAGCTAAAGAACAACCCGTATCAGTTGATTCACATGGTTGGTAATCATATAAGCTCTTTTTATAACTTCCCGTAACAACCTTAGAAAAAGTAAATATCCAACCCATTCCTAAAATTATCATCATTAACTTACAATTTAGGGGGTATTTGGAAGAGCTTCTAGAACCCTTATCCGAGCTTATAAAAATGACATATAACTCATGAACTCTTGTTTTTTTGATCGAAATCACATGTATCCTCTGTGGGAGCAATCTTACTCGAGTCAGGTAGAATCATTGTAAGCAATCAAACTCTCTTTTCAAGTATTTAAATGAATTATATATCGTGACTCAAATTCGCGACTACTAGTCAAGTAAATCAATTGATTCATGAGAGCTCAGTGATACTCATATAAGCTCTGGTTAACTTATTTCAAGAATTTTTTTTAGTAAAATTAATCATCACTAATTTCCCCTACTTTTTTAATATATGTAAAAAAAATCTTCTATTATTCCCCTTACACAAAAAAGGGTTAAAAAAAAGAAGCAAAGCAAACCTGATAATCATCTCCAAATTCTTGATAGAAAGCAGCTTTGATAGCTTCAGCGGAAGCTCGATGCCCCCCACCAGTGTCACTCATCAAAATCAAAACTTTTTTAGGTTTCTCACCCTCCACACCATTCCCTCTAAACCCTTCATTCTCCACACCGCCACACTCATCCACTCTAACCCCATTCCCCTCGCCGTTCCCGTTACCATCAGCACCGTCACCACCGTCACCGACGCGAAGCGAGGCGAACCCAATCGGGATCTTCTCGCAATGAAACCTAACGGCTCTGTTGAAGTCGTTGAGAATGTTCCCGAACCTAACACTCGCTCCCCCAACCTTCCCCCCCAGAGAAACGCCGCGTTTCGCTGCTGCTGCTCCGGTTCTTGTGTTGCCGTTGAAGTGCAAGAAATTGGAGAGAAGGGTTTTGTTGTTGTCGGAACGGAAGGAATCGAAAGCGAAGCGGTTGACGTGGGACGCCAAATCGAGGAGCACGCTCGATTCTTGACTAACGCCGTTATTCATTGTTGTCGTTGTCTTTCTATCTCTCTTTGTTGTTGTTGTTAATTTGTTACTTACTAATGTTGTTGGTGTTGGAATTGGAAGAAGAACAACGTTAGTTCAGGGAACTTAAGGTGGGAGTGTTGTTGATGTATGGTGTGTGTAGGTTGGGTCATGTGGATTGGGTTTTGGGGCAACCGGGAAGGTGGTTTGTCACGTGACATGTGCCAATAGGGGACTGCCACGTCACGTGCGATGATCACAATGCAACCCCAACCTGTGCGGCAAGGCAAGGCAAGGCAAGGCAGGGTTTGAGGGTTGAAAACCCAACCCTGAGATGATGGTTAGCGCGGTACGAGGTTTCATGGAATTTTGTACGACCACCATTTATAGAGGCGCGCGTTTGTGGTCGGTTTGGTTGACTAATGGAGGTAATAACCACTTCCTTTACATATGAAATTGTTATGAGGCGCGTTTAAATACAAATAAAAGTAAAAATAATGGTCTTATTCTTTAACAAAAATACTTTTGCCTCAAGATTAATTTTCACCTAATTTTCAAACACACTCTAATGTGAGAGCAAGAAATTGAAGTTGTTCCATACTAACTTGTTATGAAGCATGTTTCTGGTGTGTGTTTAATTTGTAGTTGAAAAGGTGTTGGTGCATATTTCAATGCAAATTCAACTTATAAAAACAAAATTAATGTAGAAGTGAAGGTCTTAAGGTAAAATTATTTTTATCTCAAACATAATTTTGTAACTGAAAATCAAGCATTTTCTTATTTCTTATAGTGTACAAAAATTTTACACTATCATTATATAATTTTTTTTCTTATACAAAGAAAGCTGTTTTATCCGTAAAAAAAGTATCAATATGATAGATGACAAAAAGGAAAAAAATTAGTAATTATTTTTATCTTGTGCACACTAATATATATATATATATATATATATATATATATATATATATATATTTAATAAAATTTTAAGTTTAAGTCTTGTAAATAAAAGAAATTATTAAAAAAAATTAAAAGTGGTCAATTAATTTTTTTAAAAGAGATTATTTTTAAATGATAAGATTGATACATATTCCATACTTATATATAACTTGGTTATCCAAAACTAAAATATAGATATGATATATTCTTTTCACTTTTCTCACATTGAGAGCATGTCTAGTTTCACATTTTTAGTTACCATTTTAACGCACATATCAAGTAGAAGTTAATACCCATAGCTTTTTCATTTTTACATACATGGCGTGGTGAGAGAATGTTGGATTTGTGTCAGTTTGAACCTATCTTCTTTTTTATTTTTTAGGTTGGAGAATTTTAACTTTTAAGTAAACATTTGTATTAAATGTACACTCTAGGATGGACACAGTAGTGGGAGATTAAAGTAAATTCATGAGAACTAATATTCGATTCTCAGCGTCGTCATTATATACCAATAAAATATGTATTGAATCACGTCATTTTTATTTTAATGCGGAAGTTTATGTGTGTTAGAGTTAAAAATAATAAAATATAGTGCTATTATTTGCTTCTCAAGAATGTGGATCACATATGACGTGATTCTATTCCGAACACACGTTATACTATTAGCTTCTTATTTTCAAGTTGGTTATCACATTTTTATTTATCAAATGTACTAAACACAAATTAAGTGAAATATTCATCACAAAGTCGACAACTAATCTTCCACAAAAAATATTATTGATCATTTTGAGTAACATTTTCTCTTTTAATCATTTTTTATATCAACTTACAAGACTCAATCCAAAATCTTATTTAAGAGATTTGTGTCTAATTTTATTTGGATCAAGGAATTTGTTTTGGTGTAATATACTTAATTTTATTGTAAATTGTAAAATATAAAATTTAAATTTTATTTATACTAACATTATGCCACTATCTTAATTAAACAAAATAATAAATTATGAGATGGTAAAAAAATTTTAAAATCAATCCCAAGATATGTAAATAGTAAAATTGGATCCCGAAAATATATATAGTGACAAATTGATTTATGAAAGATGAAAAATATTAAATTAGATCTTAAATATATAAAAAATGCGATAAATTAGTTCAACTGTTAAATTTGTGAGACCATTTTATCATATTAAATTTTAATATTTAAAGATTAATTTGACAATAAGTTGTATTTTTTTAAGACCAATTTAACATTAAAAATTTAGAAATCAATTTATCATTAAATTATTTGTAAGATTAATTTATTATACTTTTTGTACATTCAAAAATTAAATTTAAATTTTTTATTTTTCAGAAATTAATTTATGAACGTCTTACACATTCATAACCAAATTTGACTAATTATTCTAATTTAAAAGACTTTGTGATCCATTTTAAACAATAAAGTAAGGAATCTCTAAGTATTATATAATTTACATTTGTGTTGATGATGTAAAAACTTTAACACAACCAGCATATTTCAGTTAAATTGTAAAAAAAAACATCCCTGTTAATTTTTTTTTATTTTTGTAATTCTAATATACATGATATTAGTTTGTCGTTGACTTGGTACGCGCAGCTGGGGTAGACTTTACCAAATTACAAACTAAAAAAGTTAAAAAAAAAAAAATCTAAACTACACAGCCACAACCTTATAAGCACAGCTTCAACATTTGTTAAATGCAGTTAAAAGAAGAAAGAAAAAAGTTGAAAAGCTTCTTTATGATATAAAAGTCTATTTATTACTTTGTCAAATAAGGTCCGCAAAGTGTGACCATGGTCACCATACTAAATAATAACGGGAAAAAAAGAAGAAGAAAGCTCACTAGGAAAAAAGGGATGAGTAGCCAACACATGAATTGTTAATTACTATAGGATTTGAATATTAGTATATGTTATTATTCTTCACAACACCATGGGTGGTCATCTTTTGAATTTTCCGTCCAACCTAATAACACGTGTTTCTATTGCTCTTTCAATAGACTATACATGAAGTTTTGCCTGCCATTGCCATGTGTTTCGTATGCACTGTGCATAATGCGAGGGAATACCCGTTACTCATTGACTCATGATCCAATTGCCGGCCAATAGAACCTTTGGCATTGGAAGTTGAAACGTTCCATCATACTAAAATGTGAACCTTTGTGAGTTCACACCTTGCCACTCACCACCGAAAAATGTGAATAGCATGCACTTAGTATCAGGGATATATTCTCTGGTCATTGGCTTCTTAACTTGTAGCACTACTAGCACCCTATAGTCTATTGCGTGTGATTGTAACTTTCCATTTCCGTCCAATTTGTTTATAAACACTTGCTAAGATATATTAGTACAAGTATATGAGGTTAAATTTTTTAATTATTATAAGAAATGAAAATATTTAATTAACTATTCAAATTGTGGAATAATTTAACCCAAAGGGTTGACCTGCACTCATGTGTATAGAAATGATTTATTTAGTAAAAAAACTCGTATTCGATTCTCACTTGTGTAAAATTTCATTGGACTAGCGACTTCGTACAATTGAGTTAGCCTCATAACACACATTCTTACATGGTATTAGAACTCCAAAATCCAAAGCCTATGTAAAATCGTGACCTGCATTGCCACATTTTTTTTCCTTTCGTTGTGCGCCTATATTGCCAATAGCCCAAAATACCCACATTTTTTAGTTGCAACGTTAACATATTCAACCCAACCTTCATCTTAGTGGCAGAAACTACCTTAAATGGTCTCATGTCCAAACCTTTCTAAAAGGGGACAAATTGAATCATCTTATTGGAAAAGATGTCCCAAAACCCACAAAGAAGAACTTTGGTGCATGGGATGAAGTAGATGCACTTGTAATGTCGTGGTTGTGGAATTCCGTGGAGTAAGAAGTGAATGATGGTTTCATGTTCATGAAGACTGCCAAGGATGTGTGGGAGAGTTGTAAGCAAAATTATTTCAAGGTTGGTGATGTTGGTCAAATTTATATAATTAAGATAAAGATTACAACTACCAAACAAGAAGATCGATTCGTTGGTGAGTATGTCCAAAATCTACATAATCTATGGTTGGAGTTAGACCGTTATGAAAAGTTTGAAGCAAAGTGCACAAAAGATGCTAACTTACTCAAAAGTTATAAGGAGAAGGACATAACCTATAAGTTATTGATAGGACAAAACAATGAGTTCAATCCTGTAAGGATTCAAGTGCTAGGAAAAGAGTTACCCTCACTCAATGAAACCATGACTACCTTTCGGGTAAAAGAAGCATACAGATGAGTAATGATGGAATCTCAATCCCCTGAAAGTTCTTCTTTAGTTGCACAAGGCAAGGGAAAGAAGATTGATCAAGTACAAACCAATCAACATGGAGGTATAGCTCACAGGATGGAGATTGACAAAGGGGATAACAAGGATTCTCTGTAATGTATCTTTTGTAAGAAGGTAAGAAACATCTAAGATAGATGCTAGATGTTTCATAGTAAGTGTTGATGGATTGACAAGTGCACCAATTCGTCTCAAGTAGTAAAGTTAAAACGAAGTCTGAGTGTCAAATTCACAGGGACTTTGTTTGTACTTAAGTAGATGAATATTTTATTAATAAAAGAAGTTAAAGAAAATTGACTTGAAAAAGGTTATGAGAAAAACATTAATTTAAATTTGCATAAAATTAAATCAAACAAGAGAAGAAATTAAACAAGAATTTAAAATAATTAATTAAAGACAGAAAAATTAGAGAATCCAATAATATTGTAGAAGTAAATTTAGAAGATGAGAATGTTGAGAACTTAACCTACTAGAACTGCTCTTTGATATAATGTTAATGATTTTTCTTTATTTATAATTATTCTAATTTACACCTACATCTACTAGTATACTCTAACTTTGGTTCCCCGCAAAAAAGATGCTAATTTATCTATTGTCTCACCCAAATCCCTTTGCAGAGCTAAAATAGTAAATTGCATTAAGAATAGAGATATATAACATGCTAAACAAATATCAACCTATCCCTAGTGGTGACTTTATTTAGATACATTTTCTGAGTTCTGTTAGAAAATAATGTCTCCCAACACTACTCGTAAAACTTATCATGCAAATGGGTGATCAAACCACAAGCAATGATATTAAGCACAAGAAAAGATAATGCAAATGTAATATTCATAAATAGATAGAAAGAGAAATTACATCAAGAGTAGTTGGCTGTCAAGTTCCCAACAAAGGGGATTTATCCTCCCATAGTCATAGAAGGCTTTACAATTATAAAAAAGGAATATTTAGTGAAGGGGAATAAGATAAGAAAAGGGGATGAAAGGAATGAATGACTCCTAATGATTACTTCTCCTTCTTCTAGCCTTTTCCTTCTATAAGGAATTGTATTCTCTTAGAATTTTTGTGTGTTTTTCCTTCTTCTCTCTCCTTCTTTTATAAGTATAGATTAGTTTAGTTTTCACGTAACCTTTGGGCTTCTCGTGCTAAGCTCGCCTTTACTTTCCTTAATTAATCTATTTTTCTTAATTAGTCTACTTTCCTGAATTAGCCTACTTTCCTGAATTATCCTATTTTTTTGGGCTTTATTATACTCACTAAACATCATAAATTTATCACTTTTAATATTCTTTACACAAAAACTTAAATGATGTTAATTTAACAATTATTTGCTCAAAAAGGAAGAAAATAGGAGAGAGAAATTATAAATTTCTATATAATTTAACCCCAAAATATACTCATAATTAGCCGTTATCAGTAAACCTACAAATCAGAACCGGAATTGGACCACCAAAGGCACTCAACAAGGACTAGCATAGGCCTACTTGGCTCAGTCTGATCATAAGGCAATCGTTCCAAACCCTCTACCAATTTCAATACATAAGTTGTTAAAATTTTGAAGGAATTGCTATACAATTTAGTTAAATCCCCAAACACTAGCTCTTCCTTAGCATTCTTAGGTAAATCCCAAACCTAAGCTCTCGGTGTTCTACAAGCTACAACATAAGGGACATAGGTTGTTGATTCTAGAGCTATTTTGTCTCATATAAACCATGTCCAGTAGTTGAAAAATTGCAACTGCAAATGGGTTGTTTATTACAATTGTTGGAAAAGGAGATATTCTCCTAAGTCAAAATTTAATTTTGAGAGATGTCTTTCAAGTGCCTAAATTATCTACCAAACTTCTTTCTATTCATAAACTTATAATAGATTTGCAATGTTTAGTGACATTTTCTTCTACACTTTGCAAATTTCAGGATCAGGGAATGAGGAAGATTATTAGACCTGCTAGGATGAAAATGGGCTTTACCTTCTTGAGGAGGCTTACATGATATGTAGCACTAAGGATAAACTCCAATTGTCTTTAGTGTCATAGTCATTGCCTGCTCAAAATAAAGAAATCTGGTTGTAACACTTTTGATAAGGTCACCTTTCTTTTAGTACCTAAAAAATATATTTCCTAGTTTATTTAAAGGACTAGACATAGGAATGTTTCATTGTGACAATTGTGAATTTGCAAAACACAAACATGTTAGCTTTCCTAACAGTAATAAAAGAATGTTTTTTCCTTTTTCCCTAGTACATAGTGATGTTTGGTGTCCATCCAACATTCCAAATATATCTAGGGCTCATTAGTTTGTCATTTTTATTGATGATTGTACTTGGGTATCATGGGTGTATCTTCTAAAACAAAAAAGTGAAGTTAGTAAGATATTCAATTTTTTTTTCAAATGATAAGAAACCAGTTTGGTTTGTTAAACGATTTCATTCTGATAATGCCAAGGATTATTTTAACCAAACATTATCCTCATTCTTCATTAAGCATGGAATTATTCATGAATCATCATGTGTACACACCTCACAACAAAATGAGGGTGGATGAACGAAAATTTGGTCATTTTTTAGCTATTACCAAGGCATCCTTGTCCCACACTAATGTTCCAAAACAATGTTGGGGGGAGGTTGTTCTTACTGCTACCTACTTAATCAATTGTTTACCTATTCAAACACTTCAAAACAACAACCTTATTCAATTGTTCTCCAAGTTCTACCCTTACTCAAAATAGCCTTGATCCTAGGATCTTTGGGTGTATGTCTTTTATCCATGTTCACTCTCATTATCAAGGAAAACTTGATCCTCGAGTTGTTAAATGCATATATATCAGTTACTCTCCCTACTAAAAATGGATACAAGTGTTATCATCCTACCATAAAAAAATGTTTGTGTCTATTGATGTCACTTTTGTTGAAACTGAATGTTTCTTCTCTCAGCCTTATCTTTAGGGGGAGAACTCATGCATGGAAGATAAGGATGATTTGTTCAAGGATCTTTCTTTCACCCCCTCAAAGGATTCCAATGTACTTGAGTCAAGTCTTATACTCACTTCCTCTTATTCAAGTCCAAAGACAACTAAAACACAGACTTCAAGTGCTACTTGTCCACTACAAATTTACTCATGAAGGACAAAACCTATTATCCAACCTATGCAAGTTCCAAATTTTGAACTAATACCTGAAATTGATGGAACTGTTTTGAGAGAAAAGATTATACTCCATGATATTGAAATTGATGAGACTGTTTTTGAGGAGCAAAATATGCCCATTAATGTTGGGGATCTTCCGATTACAATAAGGAAGGGTACTAGAACATGTACACAAAGGATAGGGTACCCATTGTCTCACTTTATATCCTATGATAACCCAAAACTGTTAATGAAACACTGAATAACAAAAAGTGGAGAGAAGCTATGAAAGTTGAAATGGATGCACTAGAGAAAAATGGAACTTGGGAGTTGGTGGAACTTCCTAAAGAAAAGACACTTGTTGGTTGTAAATGGGTATTCACGTCAAATATAAGGCAAATGGGACACTCGAAAGGTATAAGGCAAGGTAAGTAGCTAAAGGGTATTCACAAACATATGGGATTGACTATTATTAGACTTTTTCTCTTGTTGCAAAAATGAGTATTTTTAGAATATTGTTATCTTTGGTAGCTAACTATGGATAGAATTTGCAACAATTTGATGTCAAGAATGCCTTCCTGCATGAAAACCTTGAAGAAGAAATTTATATGGAGGTTCCACTTGGGTTTAGCTTTAAGAAAGACACACTTTATTCATTAAGCATTCAACTTTAGAAGGAGTTATTGCATTAATTGTCTATGTTAATGACATAGTAGTAACAAGAAATGATAAAACAAAAATAGATACCCAAAAAGGTGTTTGTTAAAAGAGTTTGAGATTAAAGAGCAAGATAGATTAAAATACTTTCTTGGTGTTGAGGTGGCACATTCTCGTCACGGTATCTTCATCTCTCAACAAAGATATATGTTGGATTTATTATTTGAAACCGGTAGAGACTCCTATTAAGTAGAATCACAAACTTAGTGAATATGTTAAGGATGCAATTGTGGACAAAGAATCTTATCAAAAGCTGATTGGAAAATTGATTTATTTGTCCCATACTGCGGTACTTGAAAGGAACTCTTGGAAAAGGAGTTTTATTTACAAGAAAGGGAGGAAATGACTTTGGAGGCCTATACATATGCTAACTATGCAGGATCCATTAATGATAGAAAACCTATGATCATGACTTTCCCTAACAAAGAAGACCTTCTTGAAATTTGGAGGATTGAAGGAAATCCTATAATTCTTGTTGAACACCGGTTCAACATCAACATGCTAGAAGCAATGAGGGTTCCGTTCAGGGACAACCTACATCTGTGCAATATCATCAACTTCTTTACCAAAGATGAAGTTGTTGTTGCAGAGATGGTTAGGGAATTCTGGAGAAATGTGTTTGAAAAAGACCGCATTACCAGAATAATGCTTGGTATTCAGGTAACAATTGATGTTAGTCATGTTACCTCTATTGCTTAAGCGACTTGGTGTTTCAACCATGGAAAATGTGTGAAAATTAGATGGGAAAAGGACATTGACCCCAAACTTATCAAGGCCTTTCTCTACAAGCCTAGTGCTTCAGAAAAATTGGAGTTGACCAAGTTTTTTGACTAGGCACGAATCTACCAATAACTGTTTAACAAGGCTATTCTACATAAGGCTGGTTCGAAGGGAAACATCTTTTCTAAACACAAATTCGCTCTTTATCACATTATGATTGGGAAACTTTTCAATCTTATATTTTTGGTACTTCAGTATATGATTTCTTGCATGAAAAATCATAAGGAATTTTTTTTTCTACTTTGTTTGTAACATCCCATTTTTTTCGTAAATAAATTTAAAAAGATTTTTAGGATAAATAAATAAATAAATAAATATAGAGCAAATAATAGGCTGAGTACCCTAGGTATAAATAGCTATGTTAAGTCAGGTGCCTCATTTTGGCCTCATTTTCGTTTTTCCCCTTCTCCTCTCAAAACCTTTTCTTTTTCCCGCAGCCCTAAAAACCTGTCTCAAACAAATGATGATCCCAGACTCATTCACCGTTGGATCATCGTAAAATTTGAGTACCACGTTCGCAACACAATTCCGAACATTCTCACAATTGGGAATTTTAAAATCATATCTGAGCTTAGAGGAAAACCCTTCGCATTGTAGCCTTTATTTTCCCGTAGAAACACAAAACTGTTTCGGTAAAACTACAATCCAAGTTTCGTTAACCGTTGGATTTTCACGAAAATTGGATATGTTGTTTGAAATTCAATTGCGCACACTTTCACCGTTGGGATTTGCGAGATAATATTTGTGGAGGGAGAAAAGGGAATCGCATGAAGACTGTACAAGTGGAGGTTTCAATCTCTTCTTCGTCTCTCTGACATTTGGGAATTCTATCAGAGCAGAGTCGGAGGAATAACTGGAGGAATCTCAGGGAACCGATAGAGATGCTGCTATCGCTGGCTAAAGACACGTGAGTCTGCTCAGAGGTAAGGGATGAGTTATTCACAATTGGGGATTAGTGAGAACATGTGTAAGGATCCTCATGGATATCAATTGGAATGGGTTTTGAGGTATTTTTGCAATTTTCATTTTATCCTTTTAATTATTACAGTGAATTATATATGTTTGATGAATCAGTTGATGTCCCAATGAGAAATTGTTATGAAATTGATGTGTTTTTGTGTTGAGTGTGAACCCCTTAGAAAAATTAAGCTCTTTTTATTAACGTAAATTATATTTTAAATAATATTATTCAATGACTTATTTTATATAAATTATTGTCTTGTTCTAATTTTTCTATGATGATGATCAACATGTTATGTGTGTATAATTATTGTAATACTAGAATAATAACTTAAAGAAAATTGTAAGGTTAATGTCTAGTGGTAATTTCTTTTGATGTAATATTAAATTAATTGTTATAGAAATTCTTTGATAAAAAACAATGTAGTTTAATTTACTATATACCTATACATATATATGCTTTGTATCATGCAAATATTATTATTGTGTGATGTGTATGAGTTATAAGGTGTAATAAGTTATTATAATGGTATTATAATATTATAGTGAAGATTGAGTAGTACATAGTTGAATGTGCCAATTTGCGAGATACATGTAAAAATAAGATGATTGATGTGATATTATAAGATGTTAAATTGTGGGCATGATATTTGATTGTAAATAAGTGTGTGTGTTTGACACTTGATGTGACAATAATTATATTGTGAGTTATGAATTATACAATAACTCGACCAGTGTTATCTTGAGAAAAGCGTTGATGCACAATGTTTAAGAGAAAATGTAGGTTTCCTATTCAGGAACCAGTGTTAAATCGTAGCACAATGTGTTAAACGTGTTTGAAACACGAGTGTGAGGTCGGGGGTATTGTATAATTCATGAGCAGTGCTTATAAATGAAATATGTGATAAATTGTGGAATAATATGTTGCCTTGAGATTATAATATTGCTATTGATATTGAGTAAAAGTGTAAAGTAGAAAAGGTGTTGAATTGTGAGATACGTGAAAACATGTGATGGTGGATTGTGACATTATGAGATGTGAAATTGTGAATGAGTTTTGGTTGTAAATAAGTGTGTGATTAACTCTTGATGTGACATTATTTGTGTTGTAAGATGTGAATTGTACAATAACCCGACCAGTGTTATCTTGAGAAAAGTGTAAATGCGCAGTGTTAAAGAGAAAGTGTAGGTTTCCTATTTAGGAACCAGTGTTAAAGAGAAAGTGTAGATTTCCTATTTAGGAACCAGTGTTAAATTGTAGCCCAATATGTTATACGTGTTTAAAACACGAGTGTGAGGTCGTGGGTATTGTATAATTCACAAGTAGTGTCTGTGTGCTAAAATGCTTTTAGGGGTTAGACCTAAATCAGGAGGGAGAGGCCTTAACGGACTCTTCAGAGTGTAGGCCTTGGGGGTCACCGGGTTTGAGTGCTCCTTTAAGTCTATGCTGATCCCATATGGTTGGAGCATTCTCGCAAAACATCGTGACCCTGACTGGTCTCCCTATGATCTTACTTAGTGAGAGTGACCTGACAAACCCATTGTGTGGTGTGTCTTGTTATGTACTCCTAAGCGCCCTAGGGTGGTTTTTCACTGACATGGTACCACATTGCATATAGGCTTGAGTCTTAGCATAATTGTCTCATGCGCTTCCTAATTGATTATTATGAAATTGAGGTGTTATTATGTCTTGATCAGAGCGTGTGATTCTTGTGTAATGTGATTGATGATTGAAAAGTGTGATTGATGGATGAAAAGTGAACTTTGAATGACGAAGTGGTGGAATTACGTGTAAGTAAGTTTTATTTGGTTTATATGATATATATATATATATATATATATGTCTGGTTGTCTTGTTTCTCTATTAGTTAGGAATGTGATAACTCACTCCCGGTTTGTTGTTTGTGTTTGGATCCTGTGATGATCTTGAACTCTGTGTTCGGGGGAGCAGATGACTAGGTGAACTGCTTTAAGGAATATTGTGCTGAAGGACGTCGAGACTCAATGCTCTGATAGGATGTGACATTGGGGTATAGGGTTTTATATTAATTGTATGAAGTCTCAGACGACCTTGTTTGAGCCGATGACTTTATTATTTATTTGGACAAGTTTGAATATGATGTAGAAGAAAGTGATTGTGAACCGTTTATCCCTTTGAAAGGCTTGTATTTAAAAATGTTTTAAAAAAAAATACTTTTAATTAATATTTGAATTTTTATTCCTTTGTTAGTATATATGTGAGGGGTAGAGGGTGTCACATTTAGTGGTATCAGAGCCTGGTTGAACCTTTCGGCCAGTGTGTTATGTGCTTATCATATTTTGTTGTGCACTCTGTGTAGTTACTTATGACTAGTTTTGATGAACATGCTTGAATTATTAATTGTATTTTCCTTTGAATGATCAAATGAGACTTAATAAAAATACTTGTACGTGCCTTGCATCCTTAATGTTTGCTATACCATAAATTTACTGTTAAGTCATGAGTTATGAGACTGGCCATCTCTATAATTTATGAAGTGCGGTTCGACATTATGGCAAGCCGTTAGGTGATGCAAGAAGTCTTGATACTGATGGATAATGCCTTAATGAGCCCTTATCTTCCTACGTGTATGTTGTTAATAAACTTATTTCTATCTTGATGTGCAAACGCATGACTACTTAACTCCCTTTATTTTGTGCGTAGTCGTGAATGTAGTAGTTGAAGTTTTGATTCCTTAATACATCCTTATTAACTATTTAATTCTTACTTCTTATATGTATCTTGTATACTTATTATAAGAATCTTATAATTCTAGGTATGCTTGTAGTATGGTGTTTTGCCTTAATTGCATAGATAGTATGGTTGTTCGTGATTTCTTGTTCTTAGAAATGCTGATACTTTATAGTTCGAGGACTCGTATCGAGATATATTTCATATAGAATACTCCTTTGACTGCACCTTCTGATTCTAGTGCAAACTATTCTTTGTGTTGCATGCTTAAGTCAAGTAATTCGATTTCACTTGCAAACTTGAGTATAATTCATTGTCTGTGTTATGAGTCTACATCAAACAATTGGATTATTAATGTTTCTGTCACAATCAAATGATAGTTGATGTTTCCATATGTGTGTACACTGTGATTATGTTTTCGTTTCTAGAATTCATTTGGAATATCTGCTGCTGATTCTGGATGAGTGACCATTCTTGATTTAAAATTATTATCTCCTAATCAATCGAGTGTTCATCTTGTTACTAGTTGTTCATCTTCCAATCATGTCTTGTTAAACTGCTCGATTTGTTGTCGTGTGTTACTTCTGTCACGAATAGAGAAAGACTTCACCCTTGTTAATCACGTTAAGATGTTTCGAGGGGAAACACTTGAGTATGCATTATCCTTGTTACCCATAGATGAAAGTCAAACTTAGTAAGTCATGTACATGTGTTCCTTGAGGATATGCTTAGTTACCACCTAAGTACAAGATTGAGAATCTTATAAGTGTAATACCCATAGAAACTTGTAACCGTAGTTCATGGGAAATATCTAGTATAAAGTTGTTTGAGAATATAGTGTAGTTGGAAAAGTTATGAAGTATAGTTAAGAGGTTTAATGTGAAACCTTAAGAAAAGTGTAAGGTAGTTAGTAGCGTTAATTGTTAAGCATGGAAGGATTCAAGAATGAGTGTTCTTTTGTATGGTATGTAACCTAAAGGATTATCGATGATAGTTGTATGATTAGCAGAATAAATATTAGTTCTTTTTACCTTAATCTGGAAAAAGTTTGTGGATTCTTCAAAGAATACCTCTGTACCTATTATGGCCTCTATGTATACCTAGTCATGACCACTATGTGTTCGTTGAATGCGTGACAGGATCTCCCACCCTGAGTGTTATGGTTTCAATGATTAGTGTTTAGTTTGTTTCCAGTTAAGTTGAATTATGAGGTGTATCATAAAGTTGTTATAGACCCTTGGGAATCATGTTTCGTTCTAAGAGTTTTGTCATGCATTTTAGTTAGATGAGGATAACCCTTAGAGTATGTCACGTCTATGTGAGAGGTAACTTTAAATTCTTATTAGGCAGAAGTTGTTTTGAGATGAACAGAAACCTAAGACTAAGATGAAATGCCCTTAACTAGTAGCTGAACAAAAAGGTTATTTTAGGACTCATTAGATTAACCTTAATGTTTGTTAGAGATGACTCAAGTAAGTTTAAGTTTTTGAATGAGATCCTTGTAAGGAGTAAGCCATAAGTTCATAGAGAATTCGACCACTGTAAACCGTTGAGTGCTATCTTAGCCGCGTAGGTCCTTATTGGAGTAGTAAAATATTTGAAATAATTTTTAAGTTTAGAGGAGTGCTTGTAGGAGGACAAATAGTGATCGATGTTTTCTTGACAACTTAAGACTTATGAAAAGATTTATCCTATGTGTGATTTAGAATAGGTAACCATGGTGTTCACCATAATGTTTTGAGAGATATTACCGTTAGTTTGATACATTGTGAGGACCTTTGGAGTTGAATCCGAGATAAAAGAGATGGGTAAAATTCTCAAGAATCTTGTTGTGAGTTTAGTTTCAATCGTTAGAACTAGCTTAGTAGTTAGAGCTTGAGTAGGAAACCATTGATATAGCCGGTGTCCTAGTTATAGAGTTAGACATCGTAAACAACAGTTGAAACCTCAACTTCAAGTGCAAAGTTATAGGCTGACATGAGTATAAATGTGTGAAGATTACCTCAAGGTGAATAAACTTACAAAAGTGAGGAGTAATATGTATTGCTTATCTAATTAGCACCCAGTAAGTATCAGGTAGCAAACCTTAGAGTGAAATTGTTACAATTTCTTGAATCGTACCATGTCTGAAAAAAGAGTCGACCATGTGATCAGTCGCGTCTCTTTGTGTTTGTTGTTCGTTTCAAATTGTCATTAATGTCTCCTATGATATTATTCTACTCCAAATAGTATGTCATTCACATTCTATTATCATTGAGATGTTACTCTTGCGACACAACTTAACTCATGAAAAACTATCATTGAGGGAACGAGGATCACCAGATTTATCGTCAAGTGTAGAAGACTCTTATGATTGAAGTCACGGATAAGTGTTTCAACAGAGCACACAACTTGATATTGAGAACTGTATGAGTAATATCTTTTTCTCGATCTTTCGACAAAGTTTCGGGGACGAAACTTCTTTTAAGAGGGGGTGGAATTGTAACATCCCATTTTTTTCGTAAATAAATTTAAAAAGCTTTATAGGATAAATAAATAAATAAATAAATAAATATAGAGCAAATAATAGGCTGAGTACCTTAGGTATAAATAGCTATGTTAAGTCAGGTGCCTCATTTTGGCCTCATTTTCGTTTTTCCCTTTCTCCTCTCAAAACCCTTTCTTTTTCCCGCAGCCCACAAAACCTGTCTCAGAAAAACGATGATCCCGGACTCATTCACCGTTGGATCATCGTGAAATTTGAGTACCACGTTCGCAACACAATTCCGAACATTCTCACAATTGGGAATTTTAAAATCATATCTGAGCTTAGAGGAAAACCCTTCGCATTGTAGCCTTTATTTTCCCGTAGAAACCCAAAACTGTCTCGGTAAAACTACAATCCAAGTTTCGTTAACCGTTGGATTGTCACGAAAATTGGATATGCTGTTCGAAATTCAATTGTGCACTCTTTCACCGTTGGGATTTGCGAGATAATATTTGTGGAGGGAGAAAAGGGAATCGCATGAAGACTGTACAAGTGGAGGTTTCAATCTCTTCTCCGTCTCTCTGACGTTTGGGAATTCTATCAGAGCAAAGTCGGAGGAATAACTGGAGGAATCTCAAGGAACCGATAGAGATGCTGCTATCGTTGGCTAAAGACACGTGAGTCCGCTCAGAGGTAAGGGATGAGTTATTCACAATTGGGGATTAGTGAGAACATGTGTAGGGATCCTCAGGGATATCAATTGGAATGGGTTTTGAGGTATTTTTGCAACTTTCATTTTATCCTTTTAATTATTACAGTGAATTATATATGTTTGATGAATCAGTTGATGTCCCAATGAGAAATTGTTATGAAATTGATGTGTTTTTGTGTTGAGTGTGAACCCCTTAGAAAAATTAAGCTCTTTTTATTAACGTAAATTATATTTTAAATAATATTATTCAATGACTTATTTTATATAAATTATTATCTTGTTCTAATTTTTCTACGACGATGATCAACATGTTATGTGTGTATAATTATTGTAATACTAGAATCATAAATTAAAGAAAATTGTAAGGTTAATGTCTAGTGGTAATTTCTTTTGATGTAATATTAAATTAATTGTTATAGAAATTCTTTGATAAAAAACAATGTAGTTTAATTTACTATATACATATACATATATATGTTTTGTATCATGCAAATATTATTATTGTGTGATGTGTATGAGTTATAAGGTGTAATAAGTTATTATAATGGTATTATAATATTATAGTGAAGATTGAGTAGTACGAAGTTGAATGTGTCAATTTGCGAGATACATGTAAAAATGAGATGATTGATGTGATATTATGAGATGTTAAATTGTGGGCGTGATATTTGATTGTGAATAAGTGTGTGTGTTTGACACTTGATGTGACAATAATTATATTGTGAGCTATGAATTATACAATAACTTGACCAGTGTTATCTTGAGAAAAACGTTGATGCGCAATGTTTAAGGGAAAATGTAGGTTTCCTATTCAGGAACCAGTGTTAAATCGTAGCACAATGTGTTAAACGTGTTTGAAACACGAGTGTGAGGTTGGGGTATTGTATAATTCATGAGCAGTGCTTATAAATGAAATATGTGATAAATTGTGGAATAATATGTTGCCTTGAGATTATAATATTGCTATTGAGATTAAGTAAAAGTGTAAAGTAGAACAGGTGTTGAATTGTGAGATACGTGAAAACATGTGATGGTGGATTGTGACATTATGAGATGTGAAATTGTGAATGAGTTTTAGTTGTAAATAAGTATGTGATTAACTCTTGATGTGACATTATTTGTGTTGTAAGCTGTGAATTGTACAATAACCCGACCAGTGTTATCTTGAGAAAAGTGTAAATGCGCAGTGTTGAAGAGAAAGTGTAGGTTTTCTATTTAGGAACCAGTGTTAAAGAGAAAGTGTAGGTTTCCTATTTAGGAACCAGTGTTAAATTGTAGCCCAATATGTTATACGTGTTTAAAACATGAGTGTGAGGTCGTAGGTATTGTATAATTCACGAGCAGTGTCTGTGTGCTAAAATGATTTTAGGGGTTGGACCTAAATCAGGAGGGAGAGGCCCTAACGGACTCTTCAGAGTGTAGGCCTTGGGGGTCACCGGGTTTGAGTGCTCCTTTAAGTCTATGCTGATCCCATATGGTTGGAGCATTCTCACAAAACATCGTGACCCTGACTGGTCTCCCTATGATCTTACTTAGTGAGAGTGACCTGACAAACTCATTATGTGGTGTGTCTTGTTATGTACTCCTAAGAGCCCTAGGGTGGTTTTTCACTGACATGATACCACATTGCATATAGGCTTGAGTCTTAGCATAATTGTCTCATGCGCTTGCTAATTGTTTATTATGAAATTGAGGTGTTATTATGTCTTGATCAGAGCGTGTGATTCTTGTGTAATGTGATTGATGGATGAAAAGTGAACTTTGAATGACAAAGTGGTGGAATTACGTGAATTACGTGTAAGTAAGTTTTATTTGGTTTATATGATATATATATCTAGTTGTCTTGTTTCTCTATTAATTAGGAATGTGATAACTCACTCCCGGTTTATTGTTTGTGTTTGGATCCTGTGATGATCTTGAACTCTGTGTTCGGGGAAGTAGATGACTAGGTGAATTTATTTAAGGAATATTGTGCTGAAGGACATCGAGACACAACGCTCTGATAGGATGTAACATTGGGGTATAGGGTTTTATATTAATTGTATGAAGTCTTAGACGGCCTTGTTTGAGCCGATGACTTTATTATTTATTTGGACAAGTTTGAATATGATGTAGAAGAAAGTGATTGTGAACCTTTTATCCCTTTGAAAGGCTTGTATTTAAAAATGTTTTAAAAAAAATACTTTTAATTAATATTTGAATTTTTATTCCTTTGTTAGTATATATGTGAGGGGTAGAGGGTGTCACATTGTTGATGACTATACTAAAAAATTAAAAAGTTACTGAGAAATTTATGACTCTACCAATTGTTGAACAAGAGAGATACTTGGATGGAGGAGTTTATCTTTAAGCCTTCTTTGGAAGAAGAAATATTGAGAAAATGAGACTTGATTATGTGTGGAAAGAAAAAGTGGCCAATGAAGAAAATGATGAGATAGTTGAAGGAGAAGAAGTGGGTGAATTGTGATTGCTAAATCTGTAATAGCGTTTGAACCAACAATGTCCACTATAGGAGTGTCCAAAGCTGGCGTCTCTTCTAGAAGAACCACTAGGGCCAAAACTACTGTTGCAAAAGTTGGTAGAAAGGAAACTCGTGATGCACCCTTTTCAAAGGGTTTCATCTCAAAAGTTGATGGTATCAAGTCCACACCCACTTCGTCAAAGAAAAGACAACCAAGCTTCATACTCTCGTTGCAAAAGATAAGAGACAAAAGATAAAGGTCTATTTTTTATGCTAAAGTCAATATTGATTATATTTTAGTACAATATGTTGAATTGTCCACAACAACTCACTTATAACCATCTTTACCCCAAACACAACCGTCCACATCCTCAATATATTTCGAATGGGAAACAAAAGTTTCTTTTTCCTTTGGCTAAAAAAAATTTGACTGGATTAAGCCTTTTGTTGATCGACCCTTTATTAATTTTGCTTTTCCATACAAACATATCAAGAGAAAACTGAAAGCTCGGAAACTAGGTGTGAAAATGAGAAATGAAACAACCCTTGAGCAAGAACAAAAAAGGTAATATAAGGATGATGAAGAGATTGAGGAAAAAAAATTAAAAACTAGAGACATAAGGACCAAGAAAAGGAATGATCCAAGTGTTGAAGCGTTCAAAGCTGATGGAACTAAGCCTATTTCTAAAAAGGCTAAGGTAGCATAAAGTCCAACAAGACAGGGGAAGCCTCAAAGGAAGAAATATGTGAAAGAAAGTTTCAAAGAAGAAGTAAAGTTGTACTTTGCAGGAACAAGGGAAAAAAGAAATATTGAAAGACATTTTTCTATGCTGAGACCATTTCAATATGAATCCCTAGAAACCACATCTATTGATCTGAGGTTGATAGATCAATGAGTGAGAATAAGAAGGAGAAAGAAAAGAACAAATCAAGACTACACATTCATGGTAAACCTAGATGTGACTTAGATTTAGATGCCAACATTGGTAACACCCATTTCACACATGGCCAAAAGGAAAAGAAATGAAGATTTTGAGAAAGAGGCCCCTACACCAAAGATTTCAAAACTAGTGCCCACCTTGGAAAAAAGAAACATATTGGTCAGAGGCATGTTTCACAAAGGACAAAGGCCAAGGTAAACGCTCTTGAAAAGGCCAACATCACAAGAAGAATGATTCCTTAACAAGAGGACTTGGATGATGAAGACTGGATCACAGCATGTTCAACCTACCCAACTTTCTTCTTCATCTGAAACAGAACCTTCCCAAAGACAAACACATGACCAACCGTCCATCAGCCAAGACCAAACCTAAACACCTACCCAACTTGAATACCCTTATCTTGATAACTATACAATTATAACTCCAAAGCCCATTATCACTGATGGTAGTGGTAATCCCATCTTGGTTGATGAAGGTATTCTCCTTAAAAATCTACAACTTCCAAGCTTCTAAAATACATAGCCAACCTCAAACCCAAACTTTTAACTAACGACAATCATGCACCACAAGCGGGATTAGTCTCAGACGTAGGAGTTGGGAAACACTCATGATCTCTGACCCAGAACCAAAAAAATATGAAATAATTTTTGTATAAATACATGTGTAATATGCCATCTTTAAGGGCAGTCAATTAAAATAATGTACTTGTAAAATAAAATAAAGAAAAGAAAACAATTTATAACAAAAAAAAGATAACATGTAACTTAATTAAAAATAATGTATTCCACCTATTGTGTGTATTTTAATGTCAAATGTCAATATGTTATATGTTAACTTACTAGACAATTATCCAAATGACTAAACATGTTTGAGATTTAATTAAATTGAGAAACAATAATTTAATGTTAGTTGTGATAAGAGAAAAAGGAATGTTTGGGTTCAAGAAGCAATATATTGGAAGAATTGCTGGATAAAAGACATGTATAGATTCAAGAATGGAAAGGAAAAAAAATAGAAAGAGGATCACAAAGCATTCACTGGAAAAGTGGTCTCGAATTTATGCTTTATCTTTTTTACCGTTTCTATGAAAAAAATAAAAATAAATGGCATTTTATAAAATTAAAAGACCAAAGTGAATATTTTAATAGTAACATATACTTATAATTTCAAAAACTAGAATTGGTGTTTATTCTAAGATAATTATTACATGTCTAGGTACATATTATGCACAAATAAGATATTGACCCAAAAATATGACTACCTTTCTTGAGCCCAACATATAATTTGGAAGTAAAGGACCTTTTTAGGTCCTTTTATAACTTGTTGCAAAACATCGTACTTTTCCCATTTTGGACATCATCAAAAGAAATTATAAAGGTATATGCAAAAAATTAAATTGAATACAAGAGATAGCAATAAAAACTACCATTTCTATTCATACTAATAGCCAAAGATACATATAGAGACCTTCCAAAATAAGGCTAACATAACATAGAAACTCATTAATTAAAAGAACTTATAAGACAAACACAAGTGACAAGTTGCAAACTAACACATCAAACACACAAGCCTAAACATAGAAACCTAGGTTAATCCTCATCATGTGTCAACTGTAGGGATTGATTATAAGAACCCAAAAAGTTGAACGTTTTCTTTTCCAAGCTACCTTCCATCCAAATAAAATAGGAAGGCCTTTTTCGTACCAAAAATGGACTAAAAAAAAGTTGTGTTTTGATATAGTTTGAGGGTGAGAATGGGTCTGTGACCCAAACTCATTTACAAAATTGGCATTTACTTTCCACATTTCCCTACATGTGATAAGTGTCAATTTTACTTGTTAATATTTCTTTCATGGCACTTATTTACTGGAGTTTTAAAAGAAAGTTCTTGTAAAAATCCCCAAAGATAAGTATTTTTGTATTTGGAAGAGTTAACAAGCATTTTAATGAGAAATCTTTGTTTTTGGATGCAGGAAAGACAGAAATGCCAAGTCTGGATGACTAAGGACTCCGTTGAGATAATCATATTTAGCTGAGCAGAACAAGGCTAGAAAAGGAAGGAAACAAGGGAAGTCATCCAGCTTGAATCCGCTGAGCTGGTCTAATTTAGCTCAACGAATCAGAGGCTAAACTAGAGGAAGTTGAAGATAAGGGAATTCGTTGAGCGAAATCCCAATTCGCTCAGCAAAATGAGATTCCTTCATGGGAAGAATGTTTATTTGTTGAGCGAACCTCCTCATTCATGCACCTCATTCGCTTGACATAAATAGAAAAATGAGAGAGAAAAAGAGGGGAGAGAAGATAGAGCGGGAAAAACAAAGAGGTTCACAGGATAGAGTGTAAGAATCGAGAATCTAGGGACGGACGATTGTTTTCCAAGCCTCTCTTTCATTCATTCATTGTATAGGGTTGCTCTCACCACCATGAGTAGCTAATCCTCTTGCTGTTGGGATTGGATGTAATCTGTCAAACTCTTCTATAATCTTTTTGATATATATATATATATCTGACTTCCTATTATTTAGTGCTAGTGATTTGATTTTGAATTCATGATTCAAGGTTTGGATTCTGATTAGGAAGTATTGTCTAAATGTGAATCTAAATCAAGTCACCCAATGGTTATAATTGCTAGGAATAGAGTTAGAACTGCTTGTTTTTAAGATTCTTGATTTTAATGCAGGGTTTTGAATTGATGATCAAGGAATTGGTTGTTGATCTTGAAATCCTTAAAATTTTCATGGTTAAGGAATTAAGATGAAATGAACAAATGAATCCAATAATATTGAATATATAGGAATCATGTATGTGTAATCCAAAGATTGCAAGATTGTTAAATAGGTTAAATTCTATCCCAACGCTTTTTTCCACTGAATTTCTCACTTGTGCAACTTGTTCACTTTGTTTACTTGTTCTTGAATATTGCTATCAATCGTTCCCATTATGAAAATTTGCAAAATGAAATTTTGTACATTTGTAATTAGTTTGTTTAGGAGTTTTCATTAGAATAGTAGAAATTATCGTAATATCTACCAATCCTTGTGGGTATGACAACCCACTTACCATTATCTACTACGAAAACTTGGTACGCTTACCAAACCCCCATCAACATGCTTCCTGCATTTCCCAATTTTTTTAATATCCCTAAAGTACCCTTTTCATATTATAACTTTCCCCTTTTTCTTATCTCTCCTAAAGGACCTTCACACACCTTCTTTCCTCTCTCTGTCCTCTCCGCATGAAAGAATTTTTCGAAGCAGAAGTCGTCTCCACAAACATTGGTGTTTGCGTTCTCTCTACTTAGTTCCAGTGAAGGTGAGTGGCGTTGGATCGAGGAAGATGCTCAGGTTTGTACCTTTCTATTTTCTACAAAGTTTATATTATGGAATATCAATTTCGTAATACAATTGTAAGTTCCAGAGTTCATTTTAAGATTTACAATTATATCATGGAATACTCATTTTGTAATACAATTGCCTAACTAATATTGTATTACGAAGTACCTATTATGGAGCTCATTTTGGGATTTACAATTGCATTGCATTATGGAACTCCCATTTCATAATACAATTGTATTATGGAATACTCATTCTATAATACAATTGTAAGCCCATAAATGTGTTCCGGAACACCTATTTTAGATTTTAAAAAATCTAAACAAAAATTCTGGAATACTTGTTCCAAAGCTCATTTTGGGATTTACAATTGTATTATGGAATAATCATTCTGTAATACAATTGTAAATCTGAAAAAGTGTTCCAGGATACTATTTCAGATTTTACAATTGTATTACAGAATGAGTATTCAATACAATTGTATTACATAATGGATATTTCATAATGCAATTTAGGGAGAGTTGGGGCTAAGACTCTTTAAGAGTAATTTTGTCCACACAATTAAAATGGTAAGTGAAGAAAGTAAATGCCCCAAAAATTCAATAGTTTCAATTGAGCATAGCCTGTACAATATTATTCCTTTTATTTGACTAAAAACATTTTTTTATTGGACCCAAAAATGTTTTTTTTGTTTTCTAATCATGCATTTTTGTTTGTTGAGCACTTGAGTTGATTTCATGTGTTTAAAATTTAATTAAAATACACTAAAAGTGTGATTTTATTTTCACTGTTATCAAATTATAGATTGTCATGTGCCAATATGGCATGATATAATTGAGAGATAATTTTATATCTTAAACAAGTAGTCAATGATTTAATCTTTAGGGTCATGTGTATAGAAAAAGTCTATTAAGAAAAATTAATTTCTTAAATAAATCTCAGTACTTCGAAGGATTAATTTTTATTTCTGGTAGGAAAATACCTTGGAATCACCCAAAATTATATATTATCATTGTGATAAGATTGTTAACTTTCATATTACAATTATTGTATTTTAGGTCATATTTAATGTGGCTAATTAATTACTGTATTTTAATTTGATTGATTAATTCACAATGTAAAAATCTTTATAATAAAAATTATGAAAATTAAACTCTTTTTTTCCTAGGATAGAGATCATGGGTGTCCCCTAACTTACTGGCTCTGAGACTAATCCTACTTGCGATACGTGATCGCTATTGGCACAATAAATTTTTTACATATGATGAGAGTCAAATAGAGGTTCTCCTTTAGTTATACTTAAACTTTAACTTACGAAAAAAACTTTAAATAATTATATCAGGTCTAAATGTTTATTGGGTTTATTATCTTTCTAGTTCTTCAATTTTTTAGAATTTAAATTTTTAGTCCTCGTACTCTTTTTTATTTTCTTTTAGTCATTTTTTCAATTTTACTTTTACTCCTTAAAGCTAACTAAAAGTAAGGATAAAAAAGTACACGGACTAAAAGTAAGAAAAAAAAATTAAGGGACTAAAAATAAAAAAAATTCTGGGATTAAAAACAAAAATCTTTAAAGTTGAGGGAAAAAACATAATTTACCCATGCTTATTATATACCATTTATCTCTTTTGCTTTTCATTATACCTTTTGGAGCGAAAAGACATTGAGTTCTTTTCCACAAGAAACAATATGACATATTTATATTTCTGCATGAATGATATTTCTGGGTGGGTCCAAACTCTAAACATTAGTATATAATAACGGGAGTTGCTAGGTGCACCCAGCAATATTGCTGGTGCACCCAGCAATTTATTGAAAGTACCATTTTGCCCTTTAAAATAAAATTATAAAAAACGCAAATGTAATTTCCGGAAGACTTTTTTTCGAACAGATTCTTCTTCTCTCCCGGAACACAGATTCTTCTTCTCTCCCGGAACACAGCTTCTTCTTCTCTCCCGGAACAGCTTCTTCTTCTCCCGGAACCTGCTTCTTCTTCTCTTCTCCGTGAAGCTTCTTCTCCGCGAGGCGCGCCAAGGCTTTCTTCTTCTTCTCCGCGAACAGGTTAGTTCCCCTTCCCCTTACCCTTAGCTTGTAATGTGCATCACTGTTAGCATAGCAATGGAACCTTAGCATAACAATGGAACCTTAGCATAGCAATGGAACCTTAGGGTAGAAGACGAGAGGGGAGAAGACGAGAGTACGCCGGAAAAAATGGCGGAAAAGGCTGACGGAGAAGTCTCCCGGAAGACCCGTTAGGGGTTCTTCCGGAAGTTCCGGAAGAACATTTTCCGGAAAGTTTCCGGAAGAAGTGTTCTTCCGGAAGTAACCAAACGTCTTCCGGAAGAACACTTCTTCCGGAAGACTTCCGGAAAACCTCTTCCGGGAACTTTCCGGAAGAAGTGGTTCATCCGGAAGAATTCCGGAAGACGCGCACTTCCGGAAGAACTTTCAAAGTTCCGGAAGACCTTTCCGGAAGAACCCCTTCTTCCGGAATGTTTCCGGAAGAACCACTTCTTCCGGAAGTGGTTTTTTTGTTTTTTTTTTGTGTTTTTTTTTTAAAATTTTTTTTAAACAGAAATTGTTTTGTTTTTTTTTAAATGAATTATTTTATTTATTTTGGTTATTTTGTTTTTTAGATTTTATGAAAAATGAAGTTTGGGTTTTTGATGTCATATTTTTTTTTATAATTTAAATTGTGTATTTTTACTAAATATTAATTTGTAAATTAATTTTTTTTTATAAAAGTAGTTGTGTTTGTTTTTGTTTATTGTTTTTTTTTAAATTAGTGTTTTTTCTTTAAAAATGAAGTTGTCTATTTTTATAATTAAAGTTGTGTGTTTTGGAAGTTTTATAAAAATACTAATTTTTTATAATTAATTAGTTTATTTTATTATAAATGAAGTATTTTATTTACTAAAAAAATTGTGGATGTTTACTAAATAATTTTTTTTTACATTAGTTGTTTAATTTTTTTAAAAAATTAAGTTGTGGATGTTTAGTAATGAATTATTTTTATATTAGTTGTGTTTTGTTTTTATAAATGAAGTTGTTTATTTTTTTTAAAAAAAAATTAACTTGTTGATGTTTACTAAGTAATTTAGTTGTGTTTTTTTTTAGAAATGAAGTTTCGTATTTTTTTTTTAAATTAAGAGTTGGATGTTTACTAATTAATTTTTTTTACATTAGTTGTGTTTTTTTTTTATAAATGAAGTTGTTTAATTTTTTTAAAAAATTAAGTTGTGGATGTTTAGTAATGAATTATTTTTATATTAGTTGTGTTTTTTTTTTATAAATGAAGTTGTTTAATTTTTTTAAAAAAAATTAAGTTGTGCATGTTTATTAATAATTTTATTTTACATTAGTTGTTTTTTTTTTATATAAATGAAGTTGTTTAATTTTTTTTTTAAAATTAGGTCGTGTATGTGTGAAAATAATTTGATTTAAGTTAGTCTTATTTGTTTATAAATAAAGTTGATTTTTTATAAAGAAAATTGTGTATATTTTGACCGAAAAAAATACGTGTTCCACATGATTTACAGATCATGGCCAGAACACGAGGTTTAGGTCGTGCCATAGGTAGAGTTGTAGGCAGAGATAGAGCTGCTGACGAGGATGCTGGCGATGTTCCCGAGAGGCGTAGGCCTACTGCCTCAGCCCGTAGGCTACGCGTTCATCAGATGACTACGGAGGGACGTGATATGGCTGAGGACGTCGCTGACATGACTGATGATGTCCCTGAGCAGCCTACGGAGGCACCTGAGATGCATGCGGACGCACAGGGTGCTGATAGTGGTGAGGGGTCAGATGGTGATGATGCTGCAGAGGGATTCCCTGGTGGTCCACGTGACCCGTCAGTGCTCACATCATTTGCCGAGCATGTTGCACATGCCGTGTGGAGTGGACAGGTATTTTAATTTGTTAATTATTTGTCATTGTTTATTTATTTGTTTATGATTAATTTTTTTTAATAATTGTATAATTTGTACTTCAAATCAGGAACGTCCTGATTTGAAGTTAGTGTCACATGGGAGGAAGCTGACACTGATTGGGAGGCCAGTGCCTGAGATTGAAGGCCTGGTGGCTGCCACAGGATTAAGTCCACTGATAGATTGTTCAGTTATTACTGGCGATCCTGGACTTATATCCGCATTTGTGGAGAGGTGGCACAGTGAGACTAGCACCTTCCACCTTCCAGTAGGAGAGCTGACGATCACATTGGATGATGTGTCGTCCATTCTACATTTGCCCATCACTGGCGCCTTGCACAGTTTCCACGCTCTTTCTACGGAGGAGGCCAGATTCTTGCTCACGGAGTTACTGGAAGTGTCTGCGGAGGAGGCCAGAGCCGAGACAGCACTCACACGTGGAGCATATGTACGATTAGGATGGGTTCGTGACATTTATGAGACCAGATGTCAGGCCCGGCGGTGGATTGTCGCAGCTCGCGCTTATTTGCTGCACCTTGTCGGTTGCACTCTTTTTGCTAATAAGAGTGCAACATACGTGCATGTGGTCCACCTTGACGCTTTCCGGGACCTCGCTCATAGTGGTGGTTACGCTTGGGGGGTTGCCGCGCTGGTTCATATGTACGACCAGTTAGATGAGGCTTGTAGGACCACCACCCGACAGCTTGCGGGGTACTTGACGCTATTTCAGGTAAATTTTGTGTTTATTAATATGTTAGGTTCGATTATGATTTAAACATGTTTTTATGTTATGTTAACCTCAATTATTGTGTAGTGCTGGATCTATGAGCACTTCCCTAGTGTGCATCAGTGCGTGACTGACGATACATACCAGGAGACGTCCCCACGTGCTTCCCGGTGGTTGACGTCGAAGGCGCACATGAAGGGCATCACAGGAGCACCCTACAGGGCACGTTGTGATGGTTTGACCGTCACAGATGTGTCCTGGTTGCCGTACACGGAGCATCGGGGTGTTAGGGCGTTTCAGGAGATTTCATCGTTCCAGGGTCAGCTCAGATGGGGTCCTATGATCGTCGCAGTTCGACCGGAGAGGGTGGTACGCCAGTTCGGTTACATCCAGAGCATCCCTCCGCCGCCTGTTAGTGCACGATTGTCACAGGATCAGATAGATGACAGGTGGATGGAGTTTGCGGATCACTTACTACCTGCGGGTCAGCCTTGTTTAGTGCCTGGGCAGGTATCTGCGGATTACATTGAGTGGTTTTTCCGCATATCTCACCCTTTCATGACACCGACCCAGGCAGCTGACCAGCAGAGGGATGCACCAGCTGCAGACCCTGAGGACTACATACAGCCGCCCAGCCCCCAGGTTCCAGTGGCATTTGACCCCCCTCCATATGTGGTAAGATTATTTGCGCGTTTAATGTTTTATGAGTTGTTGTTTATTTTGAATTTCATAATAAATGTTTTTACTGACTTTGACAGGATGATTATGAGGGATATGAGGCGATTGCACAGAGGTTGGAGCGTGTGCTCAACCTTAGGATAGTCACTGCAGGCACAGAGTTATATGACATTATGCAGGACTGCCTGACGATTGCGAGAGGGGGACCCAGTGCTGATGGGACGGTCAGGGCTCGTCAGAGACGTCGCACGGACCATTGATCATTGTATTTATTTTGTTGTGTTGTAGTTGACATGAATATTTGTAATTATTACAGTTTTTGTTTAATATAGTTGACGTGTTTTGCACAGTTTATTATTTTATAATATAGTTTGTTATTCCGATTGTTTGTGGTCCTTAAGCGAAGTTTATTATTTTGTTTAATATAGTTGACGTGTTTTGCACAGTTTATTATTTTTTTACGTGGGTGTGCCAGTGCCCTGAGACAACGGAGGGCGGCCATTTCTCATGTTTGGACATCAAAGAATCCAAAAAAAATAGTCCCGTTCCATGGTTCCGTCAACTAACACGTCAAAACAAAGCCTCAAGATCCAAAAAAATACAAAATGAACCCTTTTTCCATGTTCAAGTACCCATGTTTGGGATTTTTTTGCGTGGGTGTGCCAGTGCCCTGAGACAACGGAGGGCGGCCATTTCTCATGTTTGGACGTCAAAGAATCCAAAAAAAATAGTCCCGTTCCATGGTTCCGTCAACTAACACGTCAAAACAAAGCCTCAAGAACCAAAAAAATACAAAATGAACCCTTTTTCCATGTTCAAGTACCCATGTTTGGGATTTTTTTGCGTGGGTGTGCCAGTGCCCTGAGACAACGGAGGGCGGCCATTTCTCATGTTTGGACGTCAAAGAATCCAAAAAAAATAGTCCCGTTCCATGGTTCCATCAACTAACACGTCAAAACAAAGCCTCAAGATCCAAAAAAATACAAAATGAACCCTTTTAACAATTAATTTTTTGGACCACTGAAACAACGCATTCAACTTTATTATGGGAATTAAACACGCCGTAAACATATAAAGGTTACATCAACGAAAAAACAAAAAATTAAACATGACATTCAGTTCTTTAGCGACGTCCCACTGACCTCGTCTTCAACATATTTAGTAAATACAGCTAAAATTTCTATTGGTCCATATTTTTTCCAGTAGTTAGATTGTACTAACACCTTCAGCAGTTCTTCGTTGGTGATCAGCTCATTTATTTCATATTTTATAACCGTATCTGAATACTCAAACCGAGCTGGTTGGCGGAAAAACAATCGTCTTACCGTTTGTGATTCGTGAATTCCAAGAGGGGGAATCCCTTTAGGTGCAACTTGCTTGATTAAATTCTTCAGTTCATCGATGGTACATGTTGAAGGAATTTGAAATTTCTTAGGATTTTTTCCTGTGAACGCGCAACCAACAAATTTGTTCTGCGGTGGCATGTTCCATTTGCCGTTGTAATACAGGATCGCGTCATGAATACGAGGCATAGTGCGTTCAAGTAAGTTTATTATTCCATTTGGTGTTCTTCCAACGGTGCATAATAACTCAATCGGACCAACACAAGAAAATTGATCATTACACATTAACATTGTGTTGACATCGTCATCATTTATCAATTTGATACACTCAAAGCGAATTTGGTTACCTGTATCGGTGAATGGCTTCCGGTAGTGAATTTCATCCAAAAATTGTTTGTCGGATAGCTGAAGGGTATTGTGTATTCTGGTTTTTAGGCTTGCAAAATCACACCTATTTGGTACTCGAATGGGCACCGGAGTTGAAGTTTGGAAGTAAACCCCAGTATCATTGTAAATAATCGATCCATTTGGATAAATGAAAGCCAACCTTGAGTTGACAATCGTCTGACTGCTAGTTTCTCCTAGAAATGCCATAGTTTGTGTATCAGTTGGGAGATTATTTGAAAGCAAGATAATGTGTGATTTAGTAGCCTAGTCTGCCATATATATAGATGGTTGTGACCGAGCCTTTGTTTAACTTTGTTTACAAAAAAATAGACACGCGTAAATGTGTAGTTAAGTCAGCCAATGTGTTGTCGCTAATGTGTAGTCAAGTCAACCAATGTGTTGTCGAGCGACTGCTAGTTTCAAAATGTGTACTGAAGTCAACCAATGTGTTGTCACGCTCAAACTGTAATACGCATGCATGTCATTATGTGTTGTCAATTATGACAATGATGTATGCTGCACGCGTAAATGATTTTTGTTGGACCAACAATTTCCTTGCTTAACCAAACGAGTAGTTGATAATATTAATTGGTTAGTGACGGGTTACAACGAATTATATCGCATAATGAATACAAATAAATAAACAATGAATGTTTAGTCTTCATTTAGGTTTACATAGTGTGTTTTGAATGACATCAAGCTTGTGTATTCCTGCATTCTACTAATATATGGAATTGCCCATTGCTTTGCCTGAGAATAACAATTGGTTGACCACAACAGCGCTGGGGGCGGCAACGGACAATGGTCTTTCAAATAAACCTGTTGTACATGAACAAACATTATATCATGCGCTGACCGTGCCAAACGAACCAGCGAAGTCATTGCATAATTGTTACACTAACTATGTTCAATGTACCTGAACAAAATGATTTCCAAACACGTGACCGACACATATGATGCGGTGGCCAGAACAGTCAGGTGGTGGTTGACTTCTAAGAGGGAAAAATGTCATGCTTTGTTGTTGGGACAACGATACAAGGATTACGTTATACCGTGAAGCAATCACATATCCCATGTCTGTTATATCCATCCACTTGTCCACACTAACCTGAATGAACCAAACATACACATGTAAGTAATTTAAACATTGTTATTAAAAAAATTAACCTAAAAACATACCTTTGAAAATCCATCAACAAGTAGGGACAACTTTAATTGTTCAAATCTCTCTGTGCCACCGAAGAGGTTCATGTACTCATGCGACCACCTGCCAAGTTCTTTAAGCAATTCATTACGCACTAACGGCCACGAATCTTCCCCCATACCTAATAAAGCGCCAATGGACCGATATCCACAGTTACCGTCCGCTTTCACATCCACAACGTCACGAATGAAACCTTGAAAGAATGACGCAAATTGATCCAACATCGGGATGATCCTTGTTGGCTGACGCGGTTGAGAACATGATGCACTTCGTTTCACTGGAGAGTTGCTGCTTTGAACAGAATGAAAAGCATCAACATACTCCCAGTAAGATGGATCACGCTTTGTGGATGTTTGACTTCTTTTCATCGGTTTCTTCGGTGCACCTTTAGTGTTCACCTTTGATGGAGGAGGGCACATAGAGTTATGATCAGGGTATGCGATTTCTCGAAGTTTACTCTTCAGATTTACTTTGCCAGCCACATCAAGTTCATCAAACCTTTTAGATATGACCTCTATTTCTTCCTTGATGGTGACTTCCGTCTCACATAACCCTTGGTCTGAAAAGCAAAGTCTCCTCCAAAAAAGATGGACTGACTCCAATGGGATGCTGGTAGCAGTATACCTAGAAAGCTCACATGCACAAGGAAGCCCGTGCGTGCTTCTCATCACACAACCACAAGAAGAGAGATTGTTGCCGAGATAACGTAGACGGTCAATCTCAGAAGCAATCTGATTTAAAGCATCCCTCGAAACCATCCCAAGAAGCCTCTTGTATAAGGTTTTTTTATATACATGGCCAACCACATGTGTACTGGTTTCAAAGGATGCTTTAATTTCGACGTGTTGCAGCGTGATCATGTTGTTCATGGCATCCCAAACACTACATAGGTCTCCAACGCTATTTTGTAGTACTCTTTTGAGAGCCCAATGAGCTGATTCAACCCTACATTTAAAATACACAACAAACATGAAAATATACAACAATTAAATACCATTTAATATTAATCGTTACTAACAAATAAAATCAGTTGTTAATACCTGTTTGTTGTTGTGTTCCCTAGGTGCATGACCTTATTCGTCCATGCTGTAATAAATTTTTCCTTGTGGGGGATAATCCATGTGTCGTTAACATAGTCAACGAACATCGGCCAAGGCGAACAAGCAACTTGAAACTTCTGATATGACTCATGGAACTCGTATTCGGACGGACAATCAACCAAAGTACCCCAGTTATCCATTACATAGTCCCACGCATTTTTTTCCCCGATTAAAGATTTGCACTTCGCCTTCACATTCTTATCGATATGAAACCTGCACAACAAATTAGTAGACTCGGGAAACACAGTTTTCACTGCATTCATCAGTGCTAGGTCTCTGTCAGTGACAATAACAAGAGGGAGGCGATCGTGTCTTAAAAATAGGCCTCGAAATCGTTCCAAAGCCCATATAATATTATTAACACGCTCAGCCTCCAGATATGCAAACCCAGCAGAGAATGTCATCGCCGTTGGTGTCACTCCAACAAAGTCAAGTAGTGGGAGTCTGTACCTGTTTGTTTTGTAGGTACTGTCTATAAAAAATACCAGATGACATGCATTGCATAACTTTACTGCATCTGGGTGACACCAAAACAGATCACGCACCACAACTTCATCCTTCAATCTATGCCAATGAATGTATTGATCACGTTCGAGAAGCTTCATCAGATGCTGCATTTCGGTATCAGCTCCTCTTATTGAAGAACGATATGCACTTCTTGCATTGTAAATTTGCTTTATCGTGGTGTAACTGTCGGCATTGTGTTCCTTCAACGTTAGCAAGATATTTTTCGGTTTCACCATCGACTTTGTCATATCAGCAATAATTTTCTTTTCTTCCTTAGTCAATCGCCCGGCATATGGATGTCCAACTAAGGACTTCGCCAATTCATGATTATGAATCCCACAGATCAACTTCACCATCCAACCTTCCCCTCCACGCACTGATTTCCCACGAAGCCTGAAGGGACAACCACATTTCCTACTCCCGGTGTCTTTTCTAACGAATTCTTTATTTCTACACTTGTACGTACCACTCCTTTCACACCCAATTAATACAAATGAACTTCTTCCTCTGCTACCGGTCTCTGTGTCAGATCTCATAATCACTGCAACAAATCCATTTTCATGGGCAACTGTTCGAGCCCATTGCAAAACATCATCTCGAGTAGCGAATACCTACAACGCAACCCTAACACATTAATTTTCGTACAAACCATCAATTCAACCAATGACTCAAATTATCTATGATTACCTGAGATGTATTAAAAGCATTTGAACAATCGACATGTCGTTCATTCACTCCACATTCTTCTTGATTATCATAATCATAATCCATATGAACTTCTTGTGACATCGCAAAGTCATACCTCCATTGATCTTCGTCCATCTTAAGGACATATGCATCATACACAAGTACATTCAAATTATCATATAACCACATCCAAAAATTTACTACACCTTAAATAACAAACATATTAATAGGACATATGCATCATACACGACTATATTAAAATTATCACTATATTCTAAATTTATAACTACATTATTTACTTAAACTAAACTTATCACTATAATAAACAACTAATAAAACATTTTTGTACCATTATACATATAAGTTACCTAAATCATTTAATATTATACCATTATACCTAATTAAATCAATAATCCACAACATATATAAAACAAAAATAAAAAAAAATTATAAAACAGAAATATATATATATATATATACCATTATAAAACAAAAAAATTATAATCCACAATATATATCATTATACCTAATTAAACCAATAATTCATTATTAACTAACAGAAATATATATAAAACAGAAATTAAAAAAATTATAAAACAGAAATTAAAAAAATTACTAATAATTTAACATTCCGGAAGAAGGTCTTCCGGAAGTTACGAAGCCCAATTCCGGAAGAAGGTCTTCCGGAAGTAGTTTCCGGAAGAACTTCTTCCGGAATTGGCCTTCATCACTTCCGGAAGAAGGTCTTCCGGAAGTTACGAAGCCCAATTCCGGAAGAAGTGCTTCCGGAAGAACTTCTTCCGCAATTGGCCTTCACCACTTCCGGAAGACCTTCTTCCGGAAGTGGTCATTCCGGACCTTCCTCCTTCTGTGCCTAAAATTTCTTCCGGATACACTTTTTACTGTTTTTCTTCTCTAAAAACTAACCGGAAAACGAAATAAACGCGTACCTCCGACAAAATAGGAACAACAGCCACTAATAAAACTTCAAATACGGAACACGGGACCACCAAATCTTCAAATACTTCACTTCACGGGACCACCAACAGACTGCTGAAGGGACCACCACCGAAACAACAGCAAACGGAAGAAACAAACAAAGCAAACGGAAGAAGAAACAAAGAAAGCGCAGTAAAACACAGCCTGAAGACGTTAATTTAAAGAAATTTACACAAGGGCAAAATCGTCATTACATACGCATTAAATATTATTTTATTTTTACTTATTATTATAAAATAAAAATTCTTTTTTCTTCATTTTGTTATAAAACAATAATCACGTTTAGGAATTAATTAATTTTTATGGTTTAAATTAATATTTGACATGCGCGTAAAAAACAAATTATAAATATTAGTCATAATTACGTTCACTAATTATTTAATTATTTATGCATAATAATATTAATTATTTTATTATTTAATTATTTATGCATAATAGTATTAATTATTTTATAAATTAGTTTATGCAATTAAAAGTAATAAAGGAGACAAAATAAAATATTTGTTAAAAAAAAAAACTAACTTCCGGAAGAAGCTTCTTCCGGAAGACAATGGAATTCTTCCGGAAGAAGCTTCTTCCGGAAACATTCCGGATGACGTTCTTCCGAAAATTGTCTGTGAGTACTTCCGGAAGACACAAATTAATCTTCCGGAAACTTTCCGGAAAAATTATTTCCGGAACTTTTCCGGAAGAACCTTCTTCCGGAAGAATAATTGCTGAAGGGCAGTTTCGCCACTTCACTGTTTGCTGGGTGCCCCAGCAATAATGCTGGATGCACGTAGCAACTCCCTATAATAACTTGCCTTTGGTCATGAGTATATATCTTTGTCTCACCTCTAGAGAACCAATGGGTTTTAAGTCGCCTTTTGCGCCACATGAAACCAAAAACCACTACCCGGTATTTCATTATTCAAGTGAAACATGAAACTCTCATTGTACTACTGCTCTCTATCTCTGTCAAGAAGAAGAAAATGAAGTCTTGTGGTAAGGGGTGTGTGCACATATCAAACATAATGCACAGTGTAAGGTTCATGTCACCAATATGTGTCACAGTTACTGTGCCTAATAGTGCAAGGCCATCCAATAGGATTTCTTGCATCCGGATCCATGCTTCTTTGGTGGACTCTTCCTCTGATTTTGTTAAGCGCATGGAACTGGCTTGGTCAATCTCTCAGGTCTTTTTTTCTCATTCAGCAAGTTTCGTTGAACTAAAAAGAAAATATGAACAAGTTTTTACACTTTGTTATGTGCTGATGACATAGTATTTTACATTTTATATACTTTGTATTCTCTTTTTTAGAGGAATTGATATCCTGATACACCCTTTTTGGGGAGGGGGTTGTTTGACAAAAAGAGAAAATCATAAAGTGTTTTGAAAGATTTATACACAACCAAGGGCGTCTAGCTTAGTTAGTTGAGCAGTTTGCATGAGTTGTTGTAAACTCCTGTTATCTTGTTTGATTCCAACAAATAAAAAAAGAAAGAAAGATTTATACACATACACCAATACAGGTTCTAATTCAGTTTAATATTGTTAAGTTCCTTTAATCACTACCACATGTGATGACTGTTTAGACAGTTTAACTCCTTACTGTTATGTTGAGTTCTTCTGTGAGTTTCCATTGTTTAACGTGTTGGTGCTGGCTCAATTTTCAGCTATCATATTCATAGTGGTGTCCTTGGTTGTTTTATTTTCTACCAAGAGCATGCCTGTGCTCTATAGGTTGCATCAGGTATGTCTTTGAATTTGACCAGAAAAAGGTATTATTTGATTATCATTTTACATTTTTACTGGGGACAGAGTGCAACTAAAGAAATAAGGTAAATAGAACAGATTAACTTATTCCAATAGTAATAATTTTATCTGTGATATAGTGTGTCAGAGAAAGTATTTGGGATACCTTTTGTGATATGATTTGCATCTTTAACAGAGTCCATGTAGTATCAGTATATATTAAATATTAGTAGAATTTATTTTGAATTGTTAAATATAATTTAGATGTGTGTTCAAATTTATCTCATCCATAAATTTTATATTAGAATGTGTATCATAGTATGAAAAATTCATTGTGGTAGATTGTCAAACGGGCACATAATCATTGAAGTGAAAGAAATAGATACATTGGATTATAAAATGTTTATTTTCATTTATCACAAATAAATCGAACCATATATAAGTTCATTGAAGAAGCAAAGCACAGAGATTATGAGTAGTTTGATTGCATTTTGATATTAAGATAATTGATTTCTACAATTTTCATCATGCTTACAGCAATCAATGCCAATTGCTTGTACATCTTGCAACTCTAAAGGGCATACTGAATGTAAATGGTGTGGAGGTACTGGTTTCTTCATTATTGGTGACAACATGCTTTGTGAAGTTCCATCCAGAAACACTAGTTGTGTTGTTTGCAGAGGAAAGGTACTATTTATGATGAAAAAATTTAACCTGAATCCACAAATGTTGTTACCCTACCTATTAACTTCACTATTTATTGGAGTAAACCTCAATGTTAATCCTTAAAATTATAATGATTCAGCTATTTTAATTTCTATCCTTATAAATTCTTCATTTTAGTCCTTGATTTTGCAAAAAAAAATAAAAAAATTACTCTAATTCTTTTTCGGGCAAAGCAATAGAGAAAATCAAAGTACAACAGAACTAAGTCCAGGATATAAAGGAAGGGACTAAAGTAACCGACATTTACAACTTTTAAGGACTAGAATGAGGATTTATTGCATCCTCAGCATCAGCTGAGAAGAGACTTATTGTGCCACTAATTTGTTTTCATTCAGGGATCAAGATGCTGTTCTGATTGTCAAGGAACAGGCTTTCGTGCAAAGTGGTTAAAAGAACCTCCTACTTCGAAGTAGCAAACGCACACAGCTTGAGTTGAGACACTAAAGTAGTTCCTCATATACCTTTACCTCGATAATGGCCAATTAAAGTGAAGATATATGCAGCTGTATCTCTAACAGCAGATTACTTATACAGTTCAGCTGCATGTGTTTAAACAACAATGACATTCATTTTACATGTAACTGTGCCTTTACTTAAAAAACGCACCTTGAACCAACGTTGAAACTTTTAATACTGTATATTTCCTTCCAACATGTAAATGCTTAGAAGGCAAGACTAAGGCTATGCTTGGTTTTCAGTAAGGAGACCCGAACATAGTTCAAAAAGTAAAATTGAAACAGCCTCTTATTCGATTTGAAGTTAAGTTCAATTGTAAACTGAGTTTTGTCTCAATTTGGTTTTGAAACTCAGTTTGAAATGAAAATATGGTTGTTTTTGGGTTTCATAAACTTCAATTCAAACATGTACTAAGCCAATTGGCATTTTGATATCTAGTTTGAAGGCTGTTTTTGTCACGTAATGTCACAAGATTCAGTTTTCCTGAATTACCCTCGACCATTTTACACAGGCTATGTAGTTTTGTAATGTCACAAGATTCAGGTTGTGCAAGCACCACATTGTCAAGGACCTCTATGGTTAATGAGTTAATTTTCAATACTATTCATTGTTTCTGTGAACACAATTCCATTTTTTAAAGAAGTAAAATCAATTTTGATATCTACTAGCCATTCCAACAATAGAGGCACACCAGTCAGTGAACACTATTCATTGTTTCTGTGAACACAATTCCATTTCTTTATATAAGTAAAATCAAATTTGTTTTCTACTAGCCATTCCAACAAAAGATGCACACCAGTCAGTGAACCTAGAACAGCTACATCTTAAAAGAACAATAACCAACTAGAAGCATACTACATTACAAGTCTATGTTATGTATCATTAGTGAAACCCAAGGAGCTTGGCATCTGCAACATCTACTATCCTTGAAATAGCAAATCAATTACTTTGAACTATAGCTGAGAATAGTAGTTTGTTGATATATCCAGAATCAGCATCATGTGTTTCATTCCCTGCATTCAACACATTCACTGAGAAATTTTTTTTTTTTTCCAGAATTCTAGCAGTGTACATATGGCAATTATCTAAGATCATATTATCCACTCCTGAATTCTTGCAGTGTCAAGAATGGTAATTATCTAAGATCACACATTATGATAAATCAGATTTGATAGTAGTAAATTCTTGGAAAGTCCTCCCTTCCCTACTACTTAGGTGTGGACAAAATTCTGAAACAAACCATCCCTTCATTGACATACACCTAATAAGGCATTATAAGACATCCAACCACAGCTATTGCCTGGCTATATTCGAGGCATATCACCAATGGCAGAGGCAGAATCCAACTTACTTACAAGTTACAAGGGTAGAATTACAGAAGCAATCAAGACAAAATAGTCTAAAATGAGGAAACGGGCTTACGGCAAAAGGAGATAAGAGGTACAAGGTGGGAGAGTTGGCTCTACTGAACTGTGCTTGTACAAGAAGCAATCACTATGGAAATTCAAGGACAATTGGTTCTTCCAGTATTTAGCGTTTCCTTACTAAAGGATTTTCAAAGACCAGACTTTCAACACTATCCCTACCAGAAGAGCCCCTCTTTACACAAATGATCCCACAAGTTATAACTGACCTAAGGCAGGCGCAGGAGGTTGGATGGAGCTATGCAACAATAGGAAGTGCCACTCTGGAATGCTGGATTTTCCTAACTCCTAACATCAAACTTGAGGACAAGGTGGTTTTCTTCGATCAGGGACTTAATGACTTATTGATATAAATGAAACAGCCATTCAAGGGAAATTAATGGGAGGTGCATCACTGTGGAAGACATTAAAACAGGTGTAACATAATGAGTCAGCATTATTGAGATGACAACAATAATAACTGTCTTAACATCTCAACTATGAAAATGTAAGCAGCACAGATGCTACAGATTGGAACTTTAGGCAATAAAGCAGGGTCACTCAGATGTATAAATACACCAGTAGCTGTATACCTGCATGACTTCATTGTATAGATCAGGAAAGAAATATCAGTAAATTAAGGGGTCTCTTAGTGGACTCGGAGGAAGAAATAATTTAGTGCTACTGGGATATTCAAATTCGTGAAGCAAAAAGGTGAAGACGATGATAAAAGATGTAAAGAAAAACCATCAATTGGAGTCATGCATAACAAATCCCCACTTTTAAGATAGTGGAATTGATCCAAACCACAATATATAGTCCTTTCTCAATAGTCAAAACTCTTGCATAATACATTTAATTAGATCATTGCATTGACGTCCAGTAAAGTTAGCTAATCCATGAATAATGACACGCATCATTAAATATGGTTATCAAATTTAATGTGTGGAAAATTGTTAAAATAATAAATCCTTGAAACTCTGACCTGTTTTGGATCTTACTTGTGCTGTCCATTCTTCAATTACCTGCACAATCAGTTAAAATTGTGTAAAAATCATTGCAACTACACTTAGTTTCTACTTAACTGACTAGGTAAAAAGTGTTGAGCTACAAATTTTGGGATGAAAATCACTTCACACCAGCATGGTATAACAGAAATGCAAGAAGATGGAAACCGAATGAGAATGCATTCTTTTCCACTTCAAGTCATAACTTCAGTTGAAACTTTTTGCTCCATCCTTCATCTTCTACGCTACCACATTCTACCAACTTGACCAAGAAGACCCTTGGTTAAGTAGGCAAAGCAACATGAAAGCTACCCAAGGACACCTTTGCTTGGGTAAAATTTGCATGCAAAGCCCCTAATTTAATATATATTGGTTGCTTGCTGGCAAATGGTGTAAACACTTGAAATACCACCTTGGAAAATAGTCAACCATTGAGAATAGAAAAATATACATGCATAAATTACCATCATGCTCCACTTTGATACCTTCAAAATGGAAGATACTTTTGAATTATAACATTTTATTCTCCTATGGAACCAAAACCAAGCACAAATACTTAATCCTTTGAACAACTAAAAATCCTCTTGAGAGGTTACATGAACCATCATGCACTTCTCAGCATATTTCATTATTTGTTTAAAGACACTGAAGAATTGACTTTAAAAAGAAAAAAAAATTAAAGGTAAAAGGATACACACACTCACATTTTCATTACTTTATCTGCTTACAGATACTGATGGACTAACTTAAAAAAAATCAATTAAAAAACATGCACACTAACTCACTCAGTCACTCTCTCACACACACATTTTCATCACTTCATTTATTTAAAGACATTGAAGGACTAACTTCAAAAAAAAAAATCAATTATAACAAAAAAGATACACACACACACACACACACTCACGATTACCTGTTTGAAGTTAGTGAATGCAGCATCATCTTCACCAGAGGGGGAGATGCCCAAGGACGGCTGCATACGCTGCACCAAATTTCTGTTCTCCACCAGAACTCTCTGAGCCTTATCAATCAAATCCTGCACAAGTGAACAGCTAAAATTAACTTCAAAACACAGCTCTTATTCATATCTTTATATGCACACCTTGGTACAGGTATAGTTTTAAAAAACAGTCTGCAGCCGCAATTTTGGCCAAACATCAAGGTTTTTGGAGTCACTGCAACTGTAATTACAGCTACATTTGTCCACAATTTCCCGCAACATCAAGGATCGCAATGAAACCACAATCATGACAGCAATTTAAAAACTTGGGTATCACTATTAATCAAATACACCTTGCAGCAATCCAAATCCATAGAACGCACAGCACTGCAGCATGATTAACAATTAAAAATAAACTACCTGCTTAGCAGCCAGAAGCTCATGGCACTGCCCCTTCAAGATTGATATATCTTCCTGAACCTTCTTGATTCTAGAAACCAGCTTCATAGGGTTAGCCTGCAGATTCAGTTTTAAGCATAATTGGTTTTACTAGGAAACCGAAGAAATATGAATGAAGGGACACCGAAAATGGTGAAAACAGTGATGGGGTGTTATGTTATGCTTACGTTGTCGGGGTAAACCTGCTGAAACTCCTTTTCGAGACGATGGTGAACCATAGAGAGATCGTGATTGGCCTTTGTGAAAAGGCTCAGAAGCCCATCTGTTGCTTGGTGGTATTGGTTCCCCATTTCGGCTTCACGATGCAGTGCTGAGTTGGGGATTGGGTTCAAATGTTCACAGTGCAGTTACGGTTACGTACACCTACCTTTTCAATTTCAATTTACAGGAGCCCAAACGAATTCAAATATCAAGACAAGAAAATACGAGAATAAAAAGGGGAAAAAATGATAAAAAATGATAACCTAATCTTTGTTGAGTAATTAAACATTTTGGTCTTTGACTTTTGATCCCTTCGTAAATTGGTTCCTATCTTTTTTAAATGTAAGAAATGGTCTCTATCTTTGTATAAGTTTTACTAAATAGTTTTTACCGTTAAATTTAAAAGTAATGTCGTTAGTGAGGTGCATTGTTGATCATTTTAGTGTCACATAGACTATCTAACTTGACAAATTGTTCCAAATTATGACACGTAGACTGGACTTTGATGCAAAATTTAAAAAGTTGTCAACTTAAATAGAACGCAATCCATTATTGGAATACATAGAAAAAGAGAAGAGCTTATGGTGGAAGGTTGAAGAAAGAAATGAGTGGAACTGGAACATTCTTCTACGGTTCAGTAATTCAGCCGTTGATTCAAGTTCAACAACAACGCTACCATTATCTATCACCACCAATCCCTATTCATCCCCTCTCATCACCTCCATTCACTCCAACGACGTCGTTTCTCCGCAAAATGGAACGCTTCGCTTCGAGACAGAGCATCACTAGCACAATGAAGAATTGCTTCCCGTTCCGTCACTCTCTGCCGCCGAAGAAAACAAAACAACAATGAAGCTTCGAAAGAAGAAAGAAGACAATGTCATTTCCGATAACCGCTTCAAGCTCCTCAACGAAAGGGAGGTCTCTACTCTCTCTCTCTCTTCGCTTTTTGGTTTCCTTCTTCGATTCTATCATTATTTGGCGTTTTTAGGTTTTTGAAGAAAAAGCGTACCTCGTAGGCATTGAGTGCAAGAATGATGTTCAGGATTTCGGCATCGAAGAGTCTCTGAGCGAATTGTCGCAGTTAACTAACACTGTTGGATTATTGGTTGTTGGCTCTACTTATTGATTTGAGCTTGAGAATTGTTGGGTAAGTAAAGGATGGGTGGTGGTAGTTCCGGGTCAGGAAAGGGAGGAGAAAAGGGAGTTTCGCAGGTAGTATCATCCTCATCCACGATGAATAGAAAGAAACGTGCCCGACAATGATGGGAAGTATTCCATTTTGCATCACAACTATAACATAAGCCTTTTTCATGTTTCACAGCCATTTCCTCAGGTGTGAGTTTTCGAAGAAGGTTTTTTTGTAAGGGGGGTAAGGCTGGAAGAGGGGTGGGTGAATGAGGTATAGTGTTTCTTATGGTAGGTAACGGGTTATGGTGCGATAGCTCCGGCGACGATCCTCGAACATGTCTTCTAGGAGTTTGGCGAGGGAGGTAGCCTAAGGTAAGGAGATTGGTTGTAACGCTTGCACCTCACATTGTATTTCCGGTACGAGGCCAGAAATTAAGCAACTTAGAAGGAATGCAGAAGGGAGACTGATAATCCTGTTAGCAAGTCGTACGAACTCCGTCAAGTATTCGTTGATGGACCCCTTCTATGTGAACTTGAACAGTGCACCCTTTGGATCATCATAGAAGGTAGGAGTGAAGCAAGATTCCAATTTTTGGAGGAATGTTGCCCAGGAAGTGATGAAGTCATTCCTGAACGTCCACTGAAACCAACTCAATGCTAGCCCATCCATATAAAAGGAAGCCACCGTGATGCGTTCTTCATATGATGTTTGGTGGTATTCAAAAAATTAGGAGATTTTAAAGATCCATCCCATGGCATCGTGGCCGTCAAAATGGGGTACCTCAAGCTTGAGGTGAGGGCGATGGTGGTTGTGGGGCAGTGGGGAAGGAGGTGGTGTATGGTGTGGCAGAAACTGGAGAGACCCGAGATGCTCTAGAATGGAGTAGATTTTGAGGGAAAGTTCAGTCTGGGCGTTGGCCAAAGTAGATTGATTTTGAGTGAGGCAGAGGACGACATCGTCGAGGCGATCAGTGGCGGATTTGGAATGTGTGTGGTGTTCTGTCATGGTGCAACAGGAACGATGGTAGGTCGGACTAGTTTGTTACGTGATTGCCTTGTATTCGAGGTCAAGGCTCCCTCCTAAGCTACAAAGTTACGAAAACTGAGTAATATGTATTTATGCACCTTATTCATTACATTCAGCCTATTTAATGCTACTGTCAGCCAATCATGGCATCCTAACATGCCCTCACTGGAACCTTCCATAGTGGAAGTTAGCGCTAACAAAATTTGATAAAAAATCCTAACAACTTGTAACAAATATCCTAAATAATATCTTGGTGCATAACAACCAGCTTCACTCTCTATTCTAATTTATAGCCCACAAGGTAGCTCTCTTAGGCTTAGTTGGCGGGTTGCTAACACAAACTGGACAAGCTCTGAGGTATTTCTCCCCAAATTAGGTTTGTTGAAAAATCAAGGGACTCCATGTTTTTCATGTTGCCAATCTCATTTCGTATTCTTCCGGTTAGTTTATTGTGGGACAAGTTCAAGGAGTACAATCCAATGAGGCTAAACATTTAGGGAGGTATTGTTCCGGACAAATTATTACTCGATATATCAACTAAGGTCACAAAGTGCAGGTTTTTATCATATTCTAATACTTAACCTTTTGTAACAAGCTCAAGACTTTTGTCACTGATTAAGTAACGATCACCAAATGAGGGAAAGCTAAAAGAAAGCTTGTTGCGTGAAGCATTGTTGAAAACAAAGGATGTGATATTACCAAGGCATGTAGGTATATGTCCTGAATTCCGTTGTCTGCAATATCCAAAATAATGAGGGAAGACATTTGGCATATTTGTGGTGGAATTTTATCGCTAAAATGATTGGACCTCAATTGGAAAGCCTTTGCACCGTTTGGTATGTTTCCTGATAAGCTATTATTGTGAACATAAAAGATCAATAAAGAGAGGCAATTTTGCAATGAGGGGGGGAATCTCTCCATAGAGCTTATTCTCATGCAGATTTAGTGAGGTAAGATTTGATAACAAGCCAAGTGATGGTGGTATCTTACCTATTAGATTATTATTTCCTAAGCGAATTGCAAACAATGATTTCCAATTCTTCTGACAATCTATAAGCCCCCCAGATAGATGATTATGAGATATATCCAAGAACAATTAATTTTTTTTCCTATTCAGCATCTTTTGATCACATAAGAAGGGAGATATGTGATAATGAGTTGTCTAATAACGAAGCAATGACCATGTTTGGTGATAATCGAAGCAAGCCACCTTTCAAATCATTGGATGAAAGATCAATGAAAGTAGAGTTCAACAACACGTTTGATAGTTTCCCACCTATTGAATTACCATCTAAATGGAGTTCAATAACACGTTTGATAGTTTCCCATCTATTGCATTACCATCTAAATGGAGCTCAAGCACTCTTGACACAAGATTCCACAATTTGTCTTGGGTCTTAAATGATGTTTCAAAAATAGTTAAACTTTCAAGAGATCTTTGTGTATACAACCATGTAGGAAGGTTAGGCCTCCAAAACTGAGAACTAATTCTTCAAGTTGAAAAGGCGGAACCCAATGCAAAGTCAAAATCAAAGATTAACGATGAAAATGAATATATATCAAGATCCTTTAATTTTGATAGTTTGGCAAAATTTCTCTTGGACACAATTCCTGACAATGGATTTGTACCAATAGCCAAGATGACTAAGGATGATAGATTTCCCAAATTTGTGGGAATGTTTCCTGAAAACATATTTACTCCAAGAATAATTTATTGCATGTGTTCAAGTTTGCCTAACCAATCTGGAATGGTTCCATCGAATTTATTGTCTTCCATCCAAGACCAAAAGTTCCATTTGTCGAAGATTTAACAATGTCTTAGGTAGATGGCCTCTTAAAGAACTTGAGCTAAGATCTAAATGAGAGATACCACAACTAAGATTGAATAACCATTTAGGCAACTTTGAGTTAAATTCATTTGCAAAAAGATCAAGAACTTTGAGTGTGTAACATCCCTTTTTTGTAAAAATAAATAAAAAGAATTTATTTAAAAATTAATAGAGTTTTTAGAAATGAAATAAATGAGAGAAAAGAGTTTTTGTTAATTAAAATAAGAATGCCATAGAATTAGAAACTAAATAGAGTAAAATGATGTTTTAAAAAATAAAGGGATGTTCTTCCCTTTTTTTTCTTTGCCCCACCAACCTGCAAAAACCTTTATAAGATCTTTCAGTCACCTCAAAATACATTGGTTGTGCATCCTCTCTCTTTGTAGTCCAATCTGTTCTATCATGTGAGATTGGGACATGAGCTAGATCCATCAGATTTTCAAGGAGAGTAGAGTGATCATATGAGAGCTCATGAATGGTTGATACTTCTTGTAACCCTGGCCTTGCAAAGTTCTCAAACCAAGTTAGTTTATCAACATTTGGAGTTGTCTTTAGAGACATTCATACCCACACAACTCCTTGGGAGTCCTTCACTTATGTTTTAGCAGAAGCTGATAGAGGGGTTTTAGCATCAGTTAGAAGATGTAGGATAGTAAAAATAATGATTAATATAGTAGTAAACATCCAACTTCACCCTTAAACTATTTTCCTCTTTTCTAAATGTTCTTAAAGAGAAAAAAGAAAAAGAAAAAAATACTTAAGTAATTCTAGAAATATTAGAAATCGTGTAAGGTATTCCTCTAAAATATTTAAAACCCCTTTCAAATTGGTGCTTGGAATTTATTGAAATACATCAACTTAGATACTAATGTGATGGATATTCAATAACTAGAAGATTACTTAATTTTATTACTTTAGAGACCACTTGGGAGAGAGGATAATAGTTCAAAGACGAAATTGATGGTTTATTCATTAAGATGTAGAAGCAAGCTTCATGATGATGAATCAAGTTGATTCAAGTAGTTTTAATGATGAAAAAGATGATGACAAAAAGCCTAAAGAATGATTTCAAGATTAAGTTCAAGATCAAGATTAATTTCAAGATTCATCAAGAAGATTCAAGATTCAAGAATAATCAAGATCAAGATTCAAGACTCAAAGATTCAAGAATCAAGAGAAGACTTAATCAAGATAAGTATTAAAAAGTTTTTCAAAACATTGAGTAGCACAAGAAGATTTCACAAAATTATTACCAAAGAGTTTTACTCTCTGGTAATTGATTACAAGAATGTAGTAATCGATTACCAATGTTTTTAAAACGTTAAGATTTTCAAAATTCAAAATGAAGACTCACATCTGTTGATGTGTAATCGATTACACCTTAATGGTAATCGATTACCAGTGACTGTTTTCGAAAAACTCATTTCCAAAAGTCACAATTCTTCAAGTGACTTGTTTCTAAAGACTCTTTCAAAATTCATAACTTTTTAAGTAATTGGTTTTAAAGGAATTGCCAAGAGTTACAAGTTTTGACTTGAGTCATCAATAAATTATAAATATGTGAGCTTGGCATGAAACAAATAATTCATTGATCCATCATCTCTTTCAATCATTCTATCTTTTAACATCTTCTTTCATTTCTTTCTACATATTTTTTCCGATTCTTTTTTCTCTTCATCTTTCTAAAAGTTTTTGTTCAAAACTTTCTCTTTCAAGAAAAGTTTCTTTGTTCAAAAACTTGTGTTATTCATCTTTTCATTCTCTTCTCCCTTTGCCAAAAAGAATTCTCCAAGGACTAACCGCCTGAATTCTTTTTGTGTCTCTTTTCTCCCTTTTCCAAAAGAAGGAAGGACTAACCGCCTGAATTCTTTTGTGTCCCCTTTCTCCCTTGTCAAAGAATTCAAAACGACACAGTCTGAGAATTCTTTTGATTCTTCCCTTTCCCTTAAACAAAAGATTTCAAAGGACTAATCGCTTGAGATATCTTTTGTTTCTCCTTCACAAAGTTTCAAAGGACTAATCGCCTGAGAACTTTGTCTTAACACATTGGAGGGTACATCCTTTGTGGTACAAGTAGAGGGTACATCTACCTGGGTTGTTGTGACTGAGAACAAGAGAGGGTACATCTACCTGGGTTGTTGTGACTGAGAACAAGAGAGGGTACATCTCTTGTGGATCAGTTCAAGTGGAGGGTACATCCACTTGGTTGTTCAAAGAGAACAAGGGAGGGTACATCCCTTGTGGATCTTTGCTTGTAAAGGTTTTTACAAGGTTGAAAAGAAATCTCAAGGACCGCAAGCCGCTTGGGGACTGGATGTAGGCACGGGTTGTTGCCGAACCAGTATAAAACTCTTGTGTTTGTCTTCTTCTTCCCTACACTCTTTAATTTCCGCTTTGCACTTTAATTATCGCTTTTACTTTTGGTTAAGTTTCTATTTTTGTTCTTTACTTTCTTAACATTATAGTAAAAGCCTAATTGAATCTAGTAACATTAAGAAGGATAGATTTTTAATTAGTAAAGGTTCATTAATAATTAATTCAACCCCCTTTCTTAATTATTCCGAGGCCACTTAATCCAACATAAGATAGTCTTGCACTTATCTCAGAAGAAATTATAGTATTGCATTGATTTACTAGTAAAGGATGAACTGTAACCAACCGAAGGTATCTTCACACATTTGCCTTCACCTTCGAATTGCCATACATGATATAAGCACTTGAGCTTTCCATCAATCAACTGGCCTTCTGATAACTTTGCTAACCTGAATCAAACAAAAGATAAAGTCTGACATTTTTAAAAATATGGAATCAGTATTTAACATATTGCAAACTTTACAAGGTGTTTTTATCTCATTAGGCATCTAATTCAACTGTTATGTTAACTAAGAATTAATGTAAGGTTTCTTATAATAATTAATAGCAGAAGTTGACATAAGTGACATATAAATTCAGGAGTAACATGAAATCCTAATTATCAATCCTAGCCAATGCTTTACTAATAATTTCTTATTGTGAGTTGTATTGACGTGGAAAGGAAGGTGTTAATTTTCTGATAAGAGAAGAAATAATAAAGTCCTTATATCTACAACAAAAGCCACAATAATCCCTACATTGACCATCTCTTATCTCCTAAAGGTTACCACTCTTGTGCCCAATCCAATCATAGTCTCCAGCCTCCTCCTCATCTTTCAGCTCTTCCTCAGTAGAAGGGTCAACAAAAACATTGTGATCCTCTCCATCTTTGAGATCAAAGCAAATGTGCATCTTTGAAGGCCTCACACCTGTGGTGCTGGCTCCTCCTGCATGAAAATGACAACTGTTTATGTTTGAATGGTTGGGAAGAAAGAGAGAGTGCAAAGTAAGACTATTGGAGAATTGTGTTTGGATGGCAGTGGTGGAAAGAAATGGGTCGGCCAAAGCCATCACTGGTGTGTTGTGTGGTGGTTTGACTTGTCATTAGTGGATTGAACATAGGAAAGTGATGAAGAAAACCATGAAATGTATGGTTGAGAAATGCCAAACAATACAACATGTGGTAAAAGCAAAGAGATTGTTGTGTGTAGCTGGACAATCATGGTCTGGACAACCGGGGTAGACAAGGGAAATTGTACTAAGCTAGTTGGTTATTTTCTGTTATAACTTCCATAACAAAAATAATTGTTTTCTGTTAGAGTCTATGGGTATAAATACATTGTATTTATCAACTCTTGTATGTTCATGATTGATTAATGCATGAGTCTCTCTTCTACTGAGAATTACTTGTTGTCTCTTTACTCTCATTTTCTCTCTCGTTTGTTGCGACCATCTCAAGTATTCGTAGGTTCTGTTTTGCGTAATATATTGGTATCAAGAGCTCAAGGTTGGAGTTGATCCTTAGGGGCATTCTTTGATCTTCGAAACAAGTTCCTAATTGTTTGACGAAGGTTTCTGCATCAAAGAATGGGTTCTGCGAAGTTCGATATCGAGAAGTTCACAGGCAAGAACGATTTCAGCCTATGAAGGATAAAGATGAGGGCGTTGTTGGTTCATCAGGGGCTGGATGTTGCTCTTAATGGGAAGAACCTCCCAACGCATTTGTCGGAGAATGAGAAGAAGGAGTTGCTTGACAAGGCGCACAATGCTTTGATTCTTTCCTTGGGTGACAAGGTTCTAAGGGAAATATCAAAGGAGAAATCTGTTGCGGCGGTGTGGCTCAAGCTGGAAAGCCTATATATGACCAAATCTTTGGCCAATAGGTTGTTCTTGAAGCAGAGGTTGTACACGTTCAAGATGCCATCAGGTAAATCCTTGGAGGATCACTTGGATGAAGATGAGGATCAAGCGTTGTTGCTACTCAGTTCATTACCAAGTGAATATAATAGCCTATCAGACACATTCATATATGGTAGGGACTCGCTGTCATTGGATGAGGTGAAGGCTGCCCTATTTTCGAAGGAGTTGAAGAAGAAATTAGAGGGAGGTGGCTATCAGGATGCTGAAGGATTGTATACGAGGGGTATAATGAAGAAGAAAGATCCCAAGAACAAGAATGGATCAAGATCAAAGTCTCGTGATGGAAGGAAAAGAAGGTGCTTTGTGTGTGGGAATAAGGAGCATCTCAAGAAAGATTGCCCAGACACAAGGAAAAAGAAGCAGGGCAATCAAAAGAGTCAGAATGGAGATGCGGACGTGGCCGCAGAAAGGTATGACAGCACGGACATCATGTGTGTTTCAGACGTGAAGATAAAACCAAATTAGGTGTTGGACTCTGGGTGCTCATTCCACATGTGCCCTGAGAAGAACTGGTTCTGTTCGTATGAAGAATGCAATGGAGGCCAGGTTCTTTTGGGTGACAATAAAGCCTGCAAGGTGGTTGGGATTGGAGTTGTAGAGTTGAGGCTTGCATACGGCACCATCAGGATGCTGAAAGAGGTGAGGCATGTGCCTTACTTGAAGAGAAATTTGATTTCTCTTGGTATGTTGGACAAGCAGGGGGACACATGCAAGGCTAAAGGTGGAGTGCTGAAGGTCACGATGGGGTCCTTAGTGATCCTAAAAGGGAGATTGGTGCATGGCTTGTATCTCCTAGAAGGAAACACAACATCGCCCAGCATTGCGTCATCCAATACTGCATCATCCAGTGCCGCTACTATGACCGCACAGACGCACTCTCAGGCAAGTCTCTAGCACAAGAGACTTGGTCACATTAGTGAAGGAGGCCTAAGGGAACTTAGCAAGCAGAAGTTGCTTGGCAAGGAGAGTTTGGACGCATTGGAGTTTTGTGAGCACTGCATCTACGGCAAGGCCAAGAGGTTGAAGTTTGCTGTTGCAGAACACCATTCGAAAGGGACTTTGGACTATATCCATAGCGATCTATGGGGGCCTGCATATGTTTTTTCACACAGTGGAGCAAGGTACTTCCTATCCATCATTGATGATTTTTCGAGGAAGGTATGGGTTTTCATCCTTAAGAGTAAGGATGAGGTCTTTGCTAAGTTCAAAGAGTGGAAACTGTTGGTTGAAACTCAAACCAGCAAGAAAGTCAAGAAGTTGAGGACTGATAATGGTTTGGAGTTTTGTTCTAATGAATTCAATCAGTTCTGTAAAAAGAATGGGACTGAAAGGCATAGAACGGTCAAGGGAACACCTCAACAGAATGGACTTGTAGAGAGGATGAACCGGATGATTATGGAGAGAGTCATATGCTTGCTGTCTGACAGTAATTGTTTGGGGCATTTCTGGGGTGAGGCTGTGATGACAATATGTTACCTCACCAATAGGTGTCCGTCCACTGCCACCAACATGGTGACTCCTAAAAAGATGTGGAGTGGTCATCCACCCAACCTCAAAAATTTGAGAGTGTTTGGGTGTGTGGCATATGCTCGCATCAGACAAGGCAAGCTTGAATCAAGGGCCTACAAGTGCATGTTTCTGGGGTACCCACAAGGAGTGAAGGGGTACAGGTTATGGTGCATGGATAAGGGGCATCCTCGTGTCTTGATAAGCAGGGATGTTGTGTTCAAGGAGTCTGAAATGTATCACTTGAAGGAGGATTCAAGTAAAGGGAAGGCAGTGTGGATGCAGGAGAGCGTCCAGTTGGAGGTGGAGTCTGTTGCAGGATCGTCTAGTACAAGAGGGGGTCGTCCACTACTTGGGTCTACAGGTGCTGAAGTGGAGCGTCCAGAGCACGGGTCGTCTGGTGCCAGAGTCAAGACGCAAGGGGAGGAACAGGAGGCTGGCATCATGCGCTCAGACTTGCAGGACTATCTCTTATCACGAGATAGGGAAAGGAGGGTCAGCAACCCATTAAACCGGGTTGGGTGTGCTGACATGGTTGCATTCGCGCTCAATGTTGCTGAGCACATTGAGGGAAGCGAGCCGAAGAGCTATGTGGACGCTGTGAATAGAAAACACTCCAAGGAGTGGACGACTGCTATGCAAGAAGAGATAGACTCGTTGCACAAGAATGGCACTTGGGTGTTAGTAGACAAGCCAAAGGCGTCCAAGCTGGTTAGCTACAGATGGTTGTACAAGCTGAAGGAGGAAATTCCAAGAGTGGAAAAGGTTAGGTACAAGGCACGATTGGTGGCATGAGGGTTTACACAAAGGAAGGGTATCAATTACAATGAGATATTCTCGCCTGTTGTGAAACACTCATCAATCAAGATGGTGCTAGCCTTGGTCATCCAGCAGGACATGGAATTGGATCAGTTAGACGTAAAGACAGGTTTTCTGCATGGAGAACTGGATGAGGAGATCCACATGATGCAACCAGAAGGCTTCATAGAGGAGGGCACGAATGACAAGGTGTGTCTGTTGAAGAAGTCCCTCTATGGCCTTAAGCAATCTCCAAGACAATGGTACAAACGTTTTGATACTTTTATTGTGGGGATTGGTTTCACAAGGAGTGAGTATGACAACTGCGTCTACTCAAAGGTTGCACTGGATGGGGCTGTCACATATCTTCTACTGTATGTAGATGATATGTTGATTGCGTTCATATGCAAGGCAAACATTGAGGAAGTTAAAGTGTTGTTGGAAAGGGAATTTGAAATGAAGAATTTGGGTGTTGCAAGTAAGATTCTGGGGATGCAGATCACGAGGGACAGGGTCCAGGGAGTGTTGTGTGTGGATCAGAGGAGCTATGTAGCTAAGGTGCTGAAGACGCTCAACATGGATCAGTCCAAGGCAGTGTTGACACCCATGGCCCAGCATTTCAAACTTTCTCATCAGCACTCACCTCAGACGAAGGAAGAAGCAACATACATGGAGAAGGTGCCGTATGCGAATGCAGTGGGTAGCCTCATGTATTTGATGATTTGCACAAGGCCCGACTTGGCATATGCTGTGAATTTAGTCAGTAGGTACATGGGAAAACCAGGGAAGGTACGTTGGGAAGCTCTGAAGTGTATCTTCTGATATCTGAATGGAACGTGCAAGGTAGGATTGTTGTATGCCAAGTATGAGAGCTCAATGGACGATGTGGTTGGATTTGTTGATTCTGACTATGTTGGATGCCTCGACACCAGACGGTCACTTACTGGGTATGTGTTTAAGTTCTGCGGTAACACTGTGAGTTGGAAGTGCAACCTACAGCATGTGGTTTCACTGTCCACAACTGAAGCTGAATTCATTGCTCTCACTGAGGCGATCAAGGAGGCTATGTGGATGAAGGGTATGGCAACGAGCTTGCATACTAAGGTGAAGGGTGCTAAGGTGTACTGTGACAGCCAAAGTGGCATTCACTTGGCCAAGAACCAGACGTACCATGAGAGGACAAAACACATTGATGTTAAGCTGCACTTTGTGAGGGAGGTTATTGCAAAGGGGGAAGTAGTCATCGAGAAGGTCCACACTGAAGACAATCCAGCGGACGCATTGACGAAGGCACTACTAGGGCCTAAGTTCAAACACTGTGTGCAGATCATGAAGGTTGAAGAAGCATGACGTCCAGCCAAGGTGGAGAATTCTTGTGTGTGGCTGGACGATCATGGTCTGGACAACCAGGGCAGACGAGGGAAATTGTACTCATCTAGTTGGTTAATTTCTATTATAACTTCCATAACATAAATAATTGTTTTCTGTTAGAGTCTATGGGTATAAATACATTGTATTTATCAACTCTTGTATGTTCATGATTGATTAATGCATGAGTCCCTCTTCTGCTGAGAATTACTTGTTGTCTCTTTACTCTCGTTTTCTCTCTCGTTTGTTGAGACCATCTCGAGTATTCATAGGTTCTGTTTTGCGTAACAGAGATTCAAGTCAACTAACTTTGTCATCATTCAGTGGGTATGTTAATATGTAACATTTTATATTTTTTTTCTTTTATCTTCTATTCATGTTGCTCTTTATACTTTCTCTTTTCTGGATTCAAATAATCAGAGGTGAGGATGGGGAAAGAGTACCAATATTGCTTGGTATAGCTAACAGACAAAGCATGTCTATTAAATGTGATTATGTATTTGATTTTCAAGTATGTGTATAAGGAATAGTATTTGTTGAAAGATGCAATGTAGCCTCTTAATAAATTAAAATTCTTACCAGCAAGTGAATAAATCAATTGACATGAAATTATTCTAGTTTAATCACTAAGTCTCGAGGTCGAGTCAAGAGAATGTAGCTATGCTAAAGTCTTAAATATCCTCCTATAAAAGATACATGTGATTTAAAACTCTTAAATGTACAGATAGTTTGTGACGGAAAAAATGTTCATACATTACAATTTAACCTCTTTGGCTTGTATTCTCTCTTTTGTTGCCTGACAACATTAACTAGTACTTGACCATAAAAGTATGGTGGACCTTTATAGTTAGCGGTGGAAATCAAATGATGGAAGTACTCTTCTCTGATGATTCCTCAGCTAGAATTTTTTATTCACAAATGGCGCGTATTATACTGCATGCTCGTAAAAACACATGGTTGAAATAACTATTCAATTCTATTATTGATGTAATGTAATAGTATTTACTATTTTCTAGAGAGTTGCCAGGAAGCATCTTAAATGCTTTAGAGCTGGGATAATGCATGACCATAAACTCTAATATTTATGTCATGCCACTGACTTCATCCAACCACAGAAATGTAGCTTTAAATTTGGTCTATTTCCGGGTCACACTTTGCAGTATGTATCTCTATTCTCTATCATTATCATGTGACTGAGAGATTAGTCTTCACACTGCAAACACTGAGGCCTTAATCAAAAAGACTAAAAACTTGGTTCTATGGAGAAAGGAGCAATGGTCTTTCCTTTTCCAATAGCAGTGTCTTGTCTTTTTATTATCTTCCATTTTGCTAATTCTGTTTCAGGTAGCCTAGTTTTCAACTTCTATGCAGCTTCATGCCCCACTGCAGAGTTCATTGTGAGAAACACAGTCAGTTCATCTTCTTCTTCTGATTCTTCAATTCCTGGGAAGCTCCTTCGCTTGGTTTTTCATGATTGCTTTGTGGAGGTTAGTGTGTATTATTAGTTCTACACATGTTCTTTCACACTCTAGGTACTAATTTTTATTTGTAATTGTTAGGAATCTTGTCTTCTGTATTTTTCGTCTTTCCCTCTTGCGCTTGGATTGATCCTTTAGAGTGAGTAAGGGTAAAGCGAGTAATTTTAGTCAATGATGAGAAAATCAATAGTTGATATAACAACACATGCATGATTTGTTATGCAAACGTACATAACATCAACTGTTGATTTTCTTATCAATAACAAAAATTACTCACTTTCCTATCTAAAGTAAGTTGTTCACTTTAGAGGAGCTGAATCCCTCTTGCACCTGGACTTGGACTAAAGTTAGTAATTTCAATTTTTTATGAGAAATCACTTTAGAGGAGCTGAATCCCTCTTGTACCTGGACTTGGACTGAAGTTAGTAATTTCAATTTTTGATGAGAAAATTAATGGCTAATATATATAACAACACATACATACGATTTATTATAAATATGTAAGTAACATTAATTGTTGATTTTCTATCAACGGCTAAAATTACTCATTTCACTTTAGAGGAGCCGAATCCCTTGCACTTAAGTCGGTTTTCTATATATATAACATTAATTGTTGAGTTAGGCCCTAAACCCAAATTCTACCAAAATCTTACTAGGAATGTGGATTCTTCAGTTCTTGTGCTTTCTTTGCATGATGGAAAATTCAAATGGGTTTGAAGATGGTGATCAATAATTACTTCATGATATGTAGGGATGTGATGCATCTTTGATGCTACTAGGGAATAATACTGAAAAAAGTGATCCAGCCAATAGGTCTGTTGGAGGATTTTCAGTAATAGAATCAGCAAAAAGAGTCCTTGAGTTCCTTTGTCCTGGAACAGTTTCTTGTGCTGACATAATTGCTTTGGCTGCTCGAGATGCTGTTGAAATTGTAAGTTATCCACTTATCCCATTACATTGCTGATATTCTTCAAAAAATGCATTGACATCTAGTTTGGTATGGTAATTTTCTGAGGGCATTTGAAAACAGGTTGGTGGTCCTATGATTCAAATTCCCACAGGGAGAAGAGATGGAATGGTTTCAGTTGCTTCAAATGTCAGACCCAACATTTTGGACACCAGTTTTACAATGGATGAGATGATTAACCGCTTCTCTGATAAAGAGTTGTCCTTGTTTGACCTTGTCATCCTTTCAGGTGCATATTCGTTCAAGTATACTATTGGCATGCTTCTCTTTAATAAGTCGTTCCTTTGATTTTCAGTCTCTTCCCCTGCCCTTTATTCTTAGAAGGGTAAATTGACCATGAGTTTCATCATATTTGAGGTTAAAAAAACCATAAAGGCATAAGGCTAGACAATACATTCTGTTAGGTAGAAAGAATTGAATTATTGATGCTTTGTAGATGAGCACGTACTCCCCACATTTATTACAATTACTGTTCCTAGATGGTGGCTTGTTTTTCTATCTAGTTTTTTTAATATTAAAAAACTGAATATGTTTGATATAAAAATTAATAATTTTATGGTATATAATATTTTGTGATTATATTAAATTTATAAAAGATTGTGAATCATTGCGGGTGTATTTAGATTTCTAGCTGGAGGTTTCAAAAGTAAGTTTGAAAGTAAAATCAGTTTAGTTTGGGATCATATTTGATTACCCCAGAAGAATATGTTTAAGTTAAAATTTTGGCTTGAAAATTTAGTTTGGGAGAAGTAAAACCTGGGATACTTTTGCAAACTTTATTCCAAACATGGGATTAAACTTTTTTTCACAAGGTATGCTTCATAGTGATGCTTTGGCTTTGTAGGGGCTCACACCATAGGAACAGCTCATTGCAGCTCATTCAGAGATAGGTTCCAAGAAGACTCCAAAGGAAAGCTCACACTCATTGACAAAACCCTTGACAGTACCTATGCAGATAAGCTAATGCAAGAGTGTCCCTTAAGTGCAAGCCCTTCTGTTCAAGTGAACAATGATCCTGAAACATCAATGGTCTTTGACAACCAGTACTACCGAAATCTTCTAACCAACAAAGGGTTGTTCCAATCTGATTCTGCCTTGCTAAGGGACAATAGAACAAGGAAATTTGTGGAGGACTTGGCAAATGATCAAGAGTTTTTCTTTGAAAGTTGGGGCCAGTCTTTCTTGAAGCTCACTAGTATTGGAGTCAAAACAGGTGATGAGGGTGAAATTAGACGTTCTTGCGCATCAACTAATGCATAAATATATATGTGAGGAGGAATTAACTTACTTCAAGAGTAACTTTTAAAAGATATACTTTCTCTTAATTATTTATTTTATTGAAATCTAACGGTTAAAATTAGTTATTTACTGTAGTCATTAGATTTCAAGAAAATAAATAATAAAAAAATAATGACAATTGAAACTATTCTATATAGATATAGTTTCTTTCATTAAAAAAAAAAAAGAGGGATTTTAGTTGCACTGTTTTGTGCATGTATACATCCCTTCCTAAGAACACCACATATGCAGTAGGTAGTTTATGTAAAAATGAACCAACAAAATAAGATAAAAAGAAGAAAAAAAACATTTTTTACTATAAAAATAGTGTAACAAGAAAACAGCCCTTTTTCATATGTGCTTTGTAAGAACAATGGGGCTTTTGGGATGGATCTTTTGGGTGGGAAATTCTGCAACATATATTGCATGTGTTTAACAATTATGAACTATAAACAGCCCTTTCTATTTTTATTTTATTTTGGACCACTATGAAAGCAACGTTTTTTTGGATAAACTTGCTATCATTTGCCCGTACGTCTCGTGATTCCAAATATAGTGATCACCTAAAAACGATTGCTCAAATGTTTTGCTTAATCCACGTCAATATTTCATGTTAGCTGCGCAGCGATGTAGTCCTCAACTAACACTTTTGATAACATGTGCATCTTGAATTGTAATTTTCATCACGATAAAAATGGTGTCGCGAAAGGTCCTTTTTTTTAGTAATGCAAATACGTAACAAAAAATAAAATTAGCATATTAGTAGTTATGAGGATTGACTTTTATAACATACAGCAGTGGCCTTTATGAGTATTTTGCTATTAAGACTTGCTTATTGAGAGTAAAAGATGTCGAAGTTAATACTCTCCCAATATAGGTGCAGTACCAAGTACACATGAATTACTTTTTGATTTACGTCGAGTCATTGACACCAATATCGCCGGTGTGAGTAATAACTGTTACTGTAGCTGAATATTTGTAGTCCCCATAGGAAGATCACCTTCCTCTTGTCACATTAATTGGCCTTTCATTAACTTTCACCTTTGTATAACATAATAATAAAATGTAAACAATTAGATCCATCAATTATTGTTATAGGATACAGATCAGGGCAGAGGATTGTTCATCAACCAGGAGGAAAGTGATGTCCGAGGGATTCAAATCCACTCCCATGAGAAAGATAAGAATTCTTACAGTATTCTTAACTACTTATTTCAATCCAGGTTCATTGTAATAAGACAAGAAGTTTCTTAGAACTAAAGAATTTAGTTGCTGTGCGTAAGCACAACCAGCTTTTAAATTATGAACTAGATCACACATGATACAACTAATTTGAACTATAACCCACGACTCGTGAATGTCGTTGAGAATAAAACCTCAACGTTCCTAGTTTTACTTTTGAATCGTGATCTCATAATGCAAGAGTCGATCGGGGAATGAATTGATAAAGAGAATTCCATACGCAGATTTTGGTATAAGATGTTAGAATTTTTTCATATATTTTTATGGGTTACACTAATAATATTTTATTTTGTCAAAATCGGACTAATATTATGATTTACTTATGATACTTAAGTTGATTAAGTTGATTAATAATATGATTAATTGTTTGTTGGCTTTGGTCACAGTATGAGAAAATGGTATGGATTTGATCACCGGGTTCATAATAAAAGATGTCTAGGGTTAAAAATAAAAGGATTAGATCATTTTTATTGACTCTATAGAGTTTGTTCCATTAAAAACTATACTATAAGAAGAGTGTGATAGACTTGACTTATGGGTTTTTAATTACATGTTACACTACTCATAAATTATTTTTATCTTTTTTATTATGTTTTTAACAAATAAGTGTTATTTAAGTGTTTTAAACTTATTTAAATTTATTTTTGATAGATTTATTTATTACATAAAGCAACCCTTAAAATTGAATCTCCACTAACTTATATGGTTGTAAAAATGCACCGAACTAAAGTAGGCATTGGTCATTAAATTCATAGATTCAATTTACTTAAATGCTACAAAAACAAAAATTAAGACGAACTAGATCATTTTTTCAGTAGTCTAATATAATACAATGATCTAGTTTAAATATATTTTTTAATAAATACTTATACGAAAAAAAGAATAAAGACATAAAATGAATTAATCTCTTTTAAATAAGTCAAAATTAAGTTATATTATCCACTTTAACTTTTGAAAAAGTTAAACAAGAAACTTCTTAAAATTCTAACTGTATACATTGATTCTAACATAAACAAGTTGGTTCATAATTTCACTTGTTACCATTTATTTTAATTATAAAAAAAATCCCTTTTAAGTCAACCAACCTGAAATTGGACACACACACACTTCTTTGGAATAGGGCCACTATTAATAAGGGGTTGGTTCCAGACTGAAAAATGTGAACCAATCATTGTATATCTTAAGAGATCAATGATACCCATAACATCCAGCATTATTTTATAACCAAAATCCAGCTTACCCAGGTTGGCATCTACCACTGCATATATGTTTATTTTTCTTGTTCTTATAAAGAAAGTACGAGTAATAGTAAAATCGTAGGGCTCAAAACCCAGAAGCAGCATAAGACTTTATGATCCCTTTCTTTCATTTAAAGCAAGGAATTGTCCAACATGCATCGCACCCCATGCCTTGCATTTATGCTCACCGTCCACAACAACTGTCCGTGATTCCAAGCACGACACAAACGCACTCTTATCTTTTCCCCATCCCATACTTCAAATCCTTGCCATTTTAATAAGGTGTACTTTAAGAGTATGTTTGATTTAGGATGGATGGAAAAAAATATGAGAAAAATTTTATACTTTTTATATCATATCTGTACTTATTATATTCTATTTTAATTTAAAAGAATTTCTTCAATTTTTATATTTTTTAAATCAAACATGCTTGAGGGGGAGTGGAGAGAATAGAAAAAAAAAAACTATGTAAAATATATGTGGATTTCACACCTCCTACATTTTAATTCAAAAAAAATCTTCTATTTTCTATCTCTCTATTTTCATTCTTTAAACTAAACATAACCTAATATTTCCCTTCCATGCCTCATAAAAAATGCTGCAAGAACTCTAAACTAAGTCCTTCTTGCTGGTTTAATTACCAAGGTGTACTTAATTTAAGATTTGACAATAGTGGTGAATTGATAGATAACACATAAATTTGTTAACAAATTTCATTTTCAATAGAATTTAACAAATCATATTACCAATTAACAATTGAAATTTGAAAGCACCCGGATTAACTTAGTCAAAATTTGTCAAATACTGGCGTAATACAATATAAACCTTTGAATAAATATAATAAATGTGTCTAATTTTGAGCAAATTTAATATATATATATATATATATGTTAGACAAATGACCTCATTTATCTTAAGAATAAGTGAATTAATTTTCACTAAGAAGCTTTTAATCCCCTTTTAAATGAGATAGGTTCAGAATGTGGTTCGGCCACACCCTTGTGCCTATGTCTAGTCCTCAAGCAACTCACTTGAAATTTTCCTTTCTCTTTGTAAATCTCTTTTACAAAGTTTGAACCACATAGGGACAACTCATCTCTTGTGTTCAAGAATTCTTACAACTTAAGAGACTCTCGGTCCCTTAATCAATCTTTTTGAATAAGAAAAAAGAAGAAGAATTCTCTCTTGAAGAGAAGGATATTACAATTAAAGTCTATGGATGAACTCTTAATGAATTTGCAAGTGTTTGTCCAAGAGTTTCTTTTGAGAGAGCATTTGACAATGAAGTTCTCTTGGAATATCTCTCTCATTACTTTTTGAAGTCAGACACACACACACACACACACACATATATATATATATATATATATATAAGTCCTTCGTGCCTTTTCAAAATGGTTTGAAGATATGTGTCTTTTCAAAAAGTTTTTTCTGAAATTTTTCAGTAATCGATTACAGATTTCTGATAATCGATTACACAGTTATATTTTGAAGGGTTATGACTTTTGAATTTCAGGAGTTTCGTTGTTAGTAATCGATTACAGACATATGGTAATCGATTACATGTTCAAAATTCAAATTCAAAATCCTTTTCAACCGCTATTTCTCAAACTTCTCTTCTGGTAATCGATTACACTTCCTGGTAATCGATTATCAGAGCCTTGCATGACTTTGAAACCTTTTATTTTGATGCAAGGCTTGATCTTGAAGAAATCTTGAAGCAAGACTTTGTTTGTTGAACCAATCTTGTATTAATCTTGAAGCAAATGTAACAGCCTTGTTTGATTCTTTTTTTGCATCATCAAAATCATCATACATTCACATTTTCCTCCTTTTTGATGATGGTAATCAAATGATTTTTTTTCGACATCATCAAAACATGCATGATTCACAATATATATATATATATATATATATATATATATATATATATATATATATATATATATATATATATATATATATAAGAAGGTTTAATTCTATGGAGTGATATCATGTGATATTCTCATACTGATTCCCTCCAAATAATTTAATTAATACACATTTTATATTTATTCTATTTTATTATAGTTTTAATAGAATCGATTATAGTATATAAGAATCATGTAAATTGGAACGTTCATATTTTATATTCATTTAATTTTTTTAATGTTATATAACAGGATTAAGAATTGTATAAATTGATATAGTATATTTTTGTTGATGAAAATAAAAATATAAAAAATATCTTATTACAAGTATATTTTAAAATATAATAATTATTATTAAAAGTAAATTTTATATGAACACAACTAATAAAAGATTGTTTCTAGTGTTTTATTTTAATTTGTATAGGTTAAATTTAAATCAATTCACACATATATATTTTACTATGAAATATACACGTGCACAATTTTAATTAATTGTCCAATAAAATAATTTAAATCAATATTAATTTATTTTATATTTACTAAATATTATATATTATAATTTAAAAAGTTTTAGATTCACAATAAATGTGTAAATAAAATATATTTAAATAGTTATTGATATATATATATATATATATATATATATATATATATATATATATATATATTTCTTAAATTTAAACTAAGTAAAATATATTTAAAATACAAATAATATAAAAAATTATTATTATAAATTATAAAATGTGAATTTAATAATAATAGAAGAACTAAACTAATAAAATCTAAAATTTGGTTGTGATACGCAGATAATGTAATCTTTTTAAAAAAATATAAATTATGAATTGTTAAATTATTAAAAAATTAAAATTATTAAATTTTATAATAATTATTTTAAAAATTCTATTTAGATTTTTTAATTAATTAAGATAATAAAAATATTTACCATAATAATACATTAAAATTAAATACTAAATGTAAATCTATCTTAATAATATATGTTTTTCATATAAATAAATTTTGCTATCAAAGTCGAAATTAATAGTCCAAATTAACATATTTTATTTTTCAGATTGAATTGAAGCCTTATAAAAATTATTAACTAAATTTTTAACGATAATTAATTATAAATAAATTGATGAATCCTTCCCATCAATTAATATCATAATAACCTAAAAAAATGTATAGATTGTCATTATGGTTTTTAAGGCTATAAATATCTTCTAAGAGCTTGTATAAACAAACTTAACCAAAAAGTTCTTAATCAAGAAACATTAAGAAAAAAGAAAATCACAAACTAAAATACATATTGCATAAGTTAAAATCAAATTTGTGGAGAAGTTAATACAGAGAACATTTTTACAAATTAACTTCCGTGAAAGCTGATTTTAACTTATAAAAAAATTATTTTTTACCTAATTTCATTTTGATAAGTATCTTTAGATAAATTTATTCAAACACACAGTAAAAGAAACAAGTTTACTTGAATTAAGTATGACTAATGAATATTAAATTCTTTATGGGAGTATATTTAACAAACTCAATACTCTTGATTTTACTAGAATAACCTTATGTAATTTGTTTTTGTTTATCGAATAACCTTGTGTAAATTTATCTACACTTCTAGTGTTGCAAAATAATAGGCAACTAGGTGTAAGAAATTTTATATTTCTACTATATCCAATAAACAAGAAATTAAAATCCATTGAAGAATAATTAAAATATAAAAAAAATCATAAACTTCGTACTACTATCACTAAACAAATATCTAATCATCCAAAGCAAGCTCATCCGCAGACTTATGATGATTCACCTTGGCCCACCCAACCCCGCGCGGCACGTGCAACGCCTCAACCACCGTGGCCGACGCCATCTCCATCTGGCAAACCCTAATCGCACCGATCAACCGCTCCGGCAACTCATCCTCCGCCTGTGCCTCCACCACAAACCCCATATCGATCGTCACCGTCGTCACGCACCCCAACGCGAGGTGCAGAATCGCGTTCGCGATCGCGCTGCTTCCGATATCGACGTCAATTTCGAGGTAATTCGAACCTTTGTAGTAAGCGCAATTCAACGCTTTCCCTAACAAGCACGCGCTGTGGCTCCCCACGGCCTTCTTCACGATCCACGGCCCCTTCGCGATCCGGTTCACCAGCTTGAACCGCTGGTTCCGAAACGCGTCGTCGCCGTGCACGAACCGGTTTAAGAGTGAACCGGTTCGGACCGGATCCGGTTCCTCGGTCGCGAAGTAGAACACCGCGCTGTGGTGCTCCTTCGCGCCCGGGATCTGGAGATTCACCGCGAAGACGAAGCTCTTTAGGGAGCGACCTAGGGTTTGACATCTTCGCAGCGCGTGCATCACGCGGTTGTCCGCGCGTGAGAGCACGTGGTCGAGTTTCGCGGCGGATTTGAGCCAGTCCATGCCCGCCGGCGAGAGGAGGTAGTCGCCGGCGGGAGATTTTTGGCGGTTCTGAAAGTAACTTTCGGAGCGGAGGGAGAACACGGAGCCTGGCGGCGACGCCCAGCCGTTGGTGCCGGAGTTGAGGTCGACGCGGCGGAGGGAGCCGCCGTTGATTGATTCGGAGATCCAGTCTGGAATGCTGTCGCCAGGGGAGTTACCGGAGCTCCGGTGAGGTTTCGGCGGCGGCAGCAGCAGCGACATTGGTGGAGGCTTTGTTTGCATATACTGTAGAACCAGAAACTGAACTAACTCCATTTAACGTGGAGAGAAGAAGGGTGTGTTAGCAAAAGGATAAATTGTAAGAGGGGCTGAAAATAAAAGTAGAATAATTAGAAAAAGTATCCCTAATTTATTGGAAATTACGATAGAGCCCCTTACTTTATGTCGGCCAGCCTCGACGATGCATAAATAAAACAGGAGATTCTATTTGAAAATGATTTTTCTTTTTGTTTCAAAGTTCAATTATTTATGGCATCAAGAAAAAGTTCAAGTTTTTGTTGGAAACTCGACAATAAAACTTTGACACAATGATGAAATTATATGCTTGACAACTATATTTTGTTAATTATTGATTGATTTTCAACATTATCATAGTAATTCGCGGATGAGTTGGAAAAGGATAGTGTATATTCTGCACAATCATCTCAAATAACTGGGAGTTTTTTCTTGTGTGATTATCTTATGTCTGAAAATTAAAGACTAGATGTATGCACATCATTTTAAAGGGTTGAATTATCTTAATATATATATATATATATATATATATATATATATATATATATATATATTTAAAAATCAAATTTCTAACCATATAGTTAAGAGACACAATTATCTACTAGTTAAGCCCTAAAAAATTACCTACTTATTATTTTATATATTGATGTGATATTATTTTTCATCATTAATTAGAAACTATAGCATAAGTTGTTGAATCAAAGCTTAATTACTTATTTATTGCCTCTTTCTTATATTAGTATATTACTAGGTACTAGTATTAAGTTTTAGTTTTTTTTTTAATTTACAATTGTATTAAGGGAAGTATTAATTATTTTTTTAAAAAAAAAAAAGCTAGATGGGGATAAACATTATAGGGAAAACACAAAGCTGGGAGTGCGAGCAAAGCTAAAGCATAGTCATTGACAAAGCTGGAAGGGAAGTTTTCTCTCTTTCGTTTGTTTAGATTGCTACGTAAATTCAATAACACTCATTGAAGAAGTCAAGGGTGGGCGCAGTTTAAACTACTCTGGACACATGGATGGAAATCTTTTGGATGTTGATGATGAAGATGGCGACACCTGTGAATCATAAAGTTGAAGCATGCATAGGAGAATTTTGTTGATAAATATTCGATATCATAAATGACATCATTTTTTCCAATTAAAATTAAAGAGCTGCCTTTTGTTCACTATATATTGATATTTTTTTTAAATGCAACAAATAAAATATATAAGCTCAATCATTATTTTTTTAAACCTTCACATTATTATAGTTTTGTATGTTATAAGTAATTTCTAAAATAAAATATCAAACCACTGCCCACTAGGGCCCACCTAACGGTGGGAGATTTGGATAGTATCGAAGAGATTGTAGTTCAAGGTTCAAACTTGGAGGGTAATCATTATAAAAAAAAATCAGTTTTTAAAATAAAATTAGATGATTAATTTTTTTTTAAAATTAATTGAAGTTAATCAAGTAGAACAAGATAAGATCTTCTATAATATAATTTACAAGTTTGAATATGAAGAATTTCTTTACCTTAAATCGGGATGTCATTCTCTTCCATAAATTTTTTCTACACCATTTTTGTATTTATAATTTTCTGTTTTTTAATCAAATAATTATAATAATAATGACTAATATGATAGGGGGAGTAATATGCTGTCATGGTGCACACGAGCCTCTTTTTTTGTTCTTTCTTTTTCTTAAAATTCCCATTAGATGCTTCACCGTGTGATAGTATGTTTGGGGTGATAGTGAGGTGAATCAAAATTAATTATGGGATCATGATGAATGAGAAATAACGTATAATTATATTGGAAAAATTATGATGACATCATGATTTTTAGGTAGTCATCATAATTTTAAAGGAGATCTAAACATGAGTGTGGTATGGACAGACACATAGCTAAGCATATCATGGTTACAGAAAGCTTCATGATATATAAAATTCCTTTCATTGTTTGTTTTCCCAAACTACCCACAATTATTATAACAACTAGTAGAACTCGCTGCTTATTAGACCAAACAATGCAATTATGAAATAGAGTATCTAGAGACACACGTGGAACAGCACAGCGGAGGAATATTTATGTAGATTCACTAAATAAAGTCTAAACCATTAGAGTGGATTAAAATTAATTTAAAAATTATATGAAATAAATAATTGTTTATATTAAATAAATTATTTTGTATATCTCTTCCATCGATATTGACAAAAAAAAAATGACCAGTAAATATTCTTCATATTAATTAACTTACATAAAATTGGTGAATTGCGGCACAATCAAGTTTCTGAAAAAAAAAAACAGCAGAATCAAGTCAATCAATAGCAGTCGGGCAAAAAATTTAATCAGAATTTAGAATATTTAAAGTTAAATAAATAATCATCAGGTTGTTTTGCTTCCAGCACTTCCACTATTACTTCCTGCACTCTCCATTACATTCTGAAATACAAATCACAGGTTGCATACTTGCAGTCCGGGGTGGTGCGTGGTCACCTAATCGATCCAAGCTGTTGAAATTTTGTAGAAGAATTTAACCCAAGGTGCTGAAAATCTTGAAGCACCAGAGTGTCAGCCGCTGGATTCAATTACTATAAGGTAATTGCTTCCTGCACTTCCATAATTACTTCCTATACTTTTTAAGCTTTTAAAAAGGTTAATCTGAAATGTAATTTTATATTCCAGTTACATTTTGGAATAGGTGCCGAAAGCAATAATGAAAATGCAGGAAGCAATTGTCCAATTACAATCATCTGTCACAAGGAGCCCCAATTGAGCTTGGGAAATCTCCAATTCAGGAAACAAGGCAAGAGAAAAAGTGCAGCCACATAATGGGCCTCATTTCTCTAGGCCTGATGTGCAGCTGAATTTGGAGCTCAAAGTGATATGGCTGAATAGGGAGCACACATATTACGGAGTCCTATCTAAGATGTTCTCTAATTAAGTGACAATGTAAGAATAAACTGAGAGTATGTCAAAATTAAACTACAACTACTTTCCAGTGATAATGCACTTAGTTTGGCAGCTAAAGACTAATTTTTTTTAGACTTAAACATATTTTTCATTTTCATAAAATTAGAAATTTACTATTTTTATTCCAACAAAAATTTTAGTACTTTTTCTTCCTCCTAAAATTAAAATGTCATTCTTTGGTACAAAACAAAGTTCAAATACTCAAACCTACATATATAACTTACATCAGTTATATATATATAATCAATATAAAAAAAATCATAATCGTTAGTTTGAATACAATTGAAACCTTACTTCGGACAAAACAAATGCATATTTCAATTTTATGAGTAAAAAACATTCTTAAAAATTTCCAGGGACAAAAAATGTACAATTTTCAATTTTACGAGAATAAGAAACATATTTTAGTTTAGTTTTTTTCAATTATCTTACAAGATTTGGTTGAGTTATACCTTTAGACAAGTGATTTTTTTATACATTTATTGTGGGTTTGAATTAGCAGAAGTTCCTCAATCGTTAAGATCAAATTTACTTATCGTTAGAGCCGTCCCAACCAAACCACTAAGGTCAACTTTAGAGTCACCCAAACCACACTTATTGGGAGGAAAAAGGAAAACCGAAAACAAAATACACACTATCAAGAAGCACAGATGTTTTTCACCCGCACACATAAATTGTTCCTTTTCTCATCACTTACAGAGTTACAGTTCACATTTCACCTCAAGCAGCTACATATAGGTTAACTGGTTAAGCCAACTCCCAGAAATGCAATCCAATATTGACCACTGATATTAAATAGCACACATCTTACACTATTGTATACGTCGTACAAGCAGATATTGCTGAAATATTCGCGCACATCTAGAAAGGTAAAATTATTAACACCAAAACTGCAATTGATGCTTATTATAAAAGTGACAATAATCACATTACATAATGCATACCCCTTACTAATCACTTGTTTCGATGATACTTGCATTACATCAAAGAACCAGTATCTAACTCAGATGCTCAAAATTCTATTGCATATACTCTGCATTATAGAAGCTAGGAACCTCAGTGAAAATCACATAAACCCACAATAAATGCAGTAAACATGACACCCGGGTTTAGAAATTATGTGAACCGCAGATATATCATACATCTTTCCCGTTGTTTATAATTACCAGGCAGTAGTAGGTATGGCACAAAACTATAAACTAGACAAACTTTATACATGAGAAATGATATTTTCACAAACTTATGAGGAGTGTTTGAGAATTTTTGTTTGTGTAAATATCATTACTCTATTAACTCGTGCTCGCCTGCATATTTCCAAGGCCGACTCACCCGGCCTTAAAAATGCAGACATTGACAAGGCAAGAAAGATGAAAATTACAAGAGAAACATTCTATGGTGAGAAACATGAATGCTAGCAACACACTGTCATTAGGTCCCTTCTCATGAAACCAAGCACGAGACCCACATGGTTTTGAGAGTCTCAAAGAATTTCAACCAATAGATAGTATGTTGCTACTTGCTAGCATTTCTCAAGAAAAACTTCATAAACCACCAACAACAACAACAAAGCCTTATCCCATTAAATGAGAACCACTAGAAGGATCACACGACATCATTCAACATGGTTACAAACTAAAGCTATAATTCCAAGATATTGGTTCGGCTCTATGTTATGAAGCATGGTTCACTACAGACATCCAATAATTTAAATAAAGCAATACCTTTGTTTAGCACAATGCAATCATTCTGAACTAACAATTTACAGATCAAGTCTCTAGGAAAACATCTTTAAACATTTTAGTGCTCAACTGTTCATAATTAGCTCATTCTCCCTGCTCTAAGCCTCTAACAGAATCCATCTAGAGCAAAATGATGAAACAACCTTAAACACCAAGATGGACAACCCCCACCCTCCCACTTGATTTTCTTATTTTCTAATACTTTTGACACCTGTTAATGTGATACATCTTGTATTGAATTATTGATATAAACATACTCTAAGCATACAATACAACTAACATGAGATGAACTAAATTGCATTGTAGCTTGACTATATTCCACACACATAATTCAATTTTGGCACAACAGAAAGCACACTACTAGCTAGTGGAAGCAAACAGCATCGACTATATCAGTAACACTAAAATTTAAAATTAAACGAAACCTCATAAATCACTGTTATACCAAAAATAAAATCCTATCCTTTACTGCACACAATTTCATACAACAATTGTTTGAAGAAAATGAAATTGAATGAGAACGTTGTTGTTGTAGTCGGTCAATGAGCCTTTGTTCTCTGTTGATGTTGCTGTTGTAGTTGCTGCTGCTGTTGTGGCTTATTGTCAGTGGCCAATCTGTAAATCCAATACACCTGAAGCAGAGAGAGAGAGAGAGAGAGAAGAATATAGGTTAAGTTTGTTGAGGCGAGAGAAAAAAAAATTGAAGAAGAAGAGAAATTGTTAGGGTTAGGGTTACCAAGGCGAAGACGTGAAGTGCAATTAAAAGAACCACCAACAAAGGAACTGCATTCGAGATCCATGGATGCTCTTGCGATTCAGGCTTCGCCATTGTTGCAACTTCGATCTGATTCGCAGCAGCACGATGTCGATTTGCTCAATCACGGATCTGGATGGTAGTGACGCTTTTCTTTTCCATTTCTCTTTTCCTACTTAGTTACCGCTCAGACAGAGTAAGATCCCACTCTTGTGCCGGAACATGGATTGGAATTGGAGTCCTCTCTCTCACCTCAATCTGCTCAAAGTAAAAAAAAAAAAAAATACATTTTTAATTTGAGTTTAATTTTAGGAGGCGCCTGGCGTGGCAAAGTTTTGAGTTAATCTTGGGATGGGAATCTTGGGCTCGTTTTTTTTTTTTTTTAGTTTTGAAATTTTTTGAAATTAACATTAGTTTTAATTTCGAGTTTTGTTTATTCTTTATTTTTGTTTTTTAAAAAAAGGTTATAAATCAAAAAGTAAACAAAATGAGTCAATTATTTTATTTTATCTCATTCTACTTTGAGATAATAGTAGTGATGGTACAATAGTGATGGTACAAGTGCAATGATAATGGTGACAAAGATAATGGTAATAGGGGTGGAATAATGGTGATAACAATGGTGGCGGTGGTGTGGAAGGATGATGGTGATGTTAATAACAAAAGACTGGTGATGCAAATGTTTTAAAACCCAGACTAATATGGTCGATCGAATCAATTTAACTACTACCCAGAGGTCTGACCAGGTTGAGTTGCCTATTGGATCACCATGCATGCATGGAACTTGGTGCAACCTGGTACGATCCAATTGGGTTTGCAGTTAAACCGGTGATCCACTAATCCGGGTCGAATCACACCCAAGGGAAGAAACACGCTGGGTTATGCGAGTCAATTAAGGTTGGGTATAAATTTTTTTTTCTTCTAATAAAGACGAGGCATAAGGGTCAATTAGTGATCCAATGATTCAACCATTGATCCAGTGACCAAATGTTGATCGGGTCAATTACCGGTTTGGTTTTTAAAATTATGAGTTGTAGGGTGAAATAATGGCAACGACAATGATAGTGACGATGGAGGCAATGAAATGGTCAGTAGTAGTAGTTGAATGGTGGTGGTGGTGACGACAATACTAGTAGGGTGGAATGGTGGTAACAACGGTGACAATGATGATGGAAGCGACAGAATGGTCACAATGACAATGGTGACGGTGGGAGAATGGTGGTGATGGAGGCGACAAAGGCGAGGTGCGGTGGTGGTGGTGATGGTGGCAATGGTGGTGAAATGGTGGAGGCGATAGTGGCGATGGTGGTGGTTGTGGCGACGGTGTGGTGGTGGAGGCAGGGGCAAGGGCATTGTGATGGAGGCAGGGGCACAGTAGCGGTGGCAAAGGCGATGGTGGTAATGGTGGTTAGAATATGTTTTTTATTTTACTAAAAACCAACAAAACCTTTTTTCTTAGTTTTGATAATGAATGTAAATTATTTTAAAATTGAATTAAAAATCAATTTTAGATCCAGTTTTGTCAAACACGTTTTGTTTTGAAAACTGAAAATTAGAAATTCGCAACCATCTCGAACATGGCTTTAGTTTTCCATGTTGGGTATCCATCTAAAAAAAATCCCGTGAAACAATGTTTCCATTTTGTTTCCTGTTAATGTTTTTTTAATAAATTTCATAGAAAACTTTGCCATAGGAGGAAGTGTGAATCTTACTATTTTGAGTTTAATTTTACTTTTATTGCAATAAAAACAACATGTTATTCTTATTAATATACTAAATAATTAAAATAATCGACGTAACTCTTCAATTCCTAAGAAACTTATTTAAATGTTTTCCATGGTCAACCTAACAGATTTTACTCGTTCTCAGGAAATATGATTTTCAGGATTCATGGTTCCCAAGAATCATGATTCACGGGCATGAAAAAATTTATCCCCTACTAAACATCCCTATACAAGGAAAATCACAATTTACAAATTAGTAAAAGTAAAACTATGATATAAATATTTTTTTTACAATATCTCTACACAAAATATTAGTACAACAACAATTTATTATTATGTATGCTTTTCTTACCAATAAATATTTTTTTGCAATATTTCTAAACAAAATATTATTACAATAACAAATTATTGTTATGTATGTTTTTTTGCTAGAAAGAATAGGTTGTGTATTAATAATTTAAAATAATTTTATATTGTCATTCTATCCTAGGTAATACTGACAATTTTTTTTATTGATTTACAATGTATAAATTTTTATGGTGATGGTGCATAGTCATTAAGATCTATTATTTTGCTTATTTTCTTTTTTATAGTATTTTTCTATCATTTTAGACTTTAGAATATTGTATTATCATAGTAACATTTTAAAAAATCATGGGACACCACAAATTCAATGGGAAAGGATAGGATAGAAATTTAATTTTTTGTTATTCAATAAACCATGAGACAATTTTTGTATCAAATAAAAAATACTAAAAAGATAAAAAAAAATACTTATTTTTATTTCTAATAAATAACTATATTTTCTCTTTTATCTCTCACTTATCATTATCGTTATTACCATCATCATAACTATCACTTTTACCACTCTCCTAATTGTCGTCATCATTATCATTATCGCTATCACTACTAACATTGTCGTTGTATTAAGATAATTAATATTAGAAACCGTTATACTAAAATTTACATTATTTTACTTATATTTAACAAACAATGTATAAGATAATAGAGTATCTTGTCTGAACTTGATTTATTTTCCATTTATTCCACAAGGGATCATGATGGCTTTTTATGGGATCGTGGGTCTCTTTAGTATTTTTTATTTTGGTTCGATTATTTATTTGGGATATAGGTGGTGGTTTTGATATCTTCAATAAAAAAAAGGGGAAAAGGTATGTTTTGTTCGTTGGGGATTTCCTGAAAAAAAATCGTCGTATTATTCTTGAAATACCTATGAGCGAGCTTCACTACATCAGATAATAACAAAAGTTAAAAAATAAGATATTTTTACTTGTACTAGTACTTTTGAGAGTATCATTTATCCGGAAACCATAGAACATGGGTTTATTCCTTTGACTTGTATTGAAGATAATTTGAATGGGACACAAATTGCACATAAAGCTGACAAATTATCTGTATTTTTTGGGTGTACCACTTTTTTACTAATGAGAATTGAACTTAATTAGAAATTCAATTGCACAAAAAGCTTTAGAATTGTCCTATTTGTTTTGTGTACCTTTTGAAATATTTTGAAAAAAAAAATAATTTTTTTTTCAAAATATTTCAATTTTTTATAGTTGAGGCGTTATTTGATTTCAAAATCCGATTATTATATTCCTAACCTGAAGTGTTCCTTGGTGTATTGATAAAAAGTAATAATTTTTCTTTGAATCTTAACAATTGATATCCTTTTGAAACAATTTTTTTTTCTTCATTTGAATTGATAGTGAATTCTTTCAATTTCTTATTCGATTTATGTATTCTTTTTTCTAAACTAAACAAGGCAAGGACTAACTCCTGAACTGCAAGTAAAAAAAGTTATAGAATAGAATATAGATTTATCTACAAACTCTATGACTTGTAATAAAGCTTATGCTTGATAGAGAGGTTATTATCATATAGAGTTTGACGAATGAGATTGAGTTGAGTTCATTAAATAAAGACGAAAAAATGACAAAAAAGAAAACATTCATTCCTCTTCTATATCTTACATCTATAGTCTTTTTGCCCTAGTGTATCTCTTTCTCATTTAAGAAAAGTCTTGAATCTTGGTTTATTGATTGGTGGAATATTAGACAATCCAAAATTTTCTTGAATGATATTAAAGAAAAGAGTATTCTAAAAAAATTCATAAAATTTGAAGAACTGTTTTTCTTAGATGACATGTTAAAGAAATGAATGGAAACACATATACAAAACTTGCGTACTGGAATCTATAAAGAAATAATCCAATTAATCAAAACACACAACAAAGATCGTATGAATACAATTTTGTACTTCTCGAAAAATATAATTTGTTTCTTTATTCTAAGCGGTTATTCTATTCTTGGTAATCAAGAACTTGTTCTTATTAACTCTTTGGTTTGAGAATTTATATATAATTTAAGTGAGACAGTAAAATTTTTTTCTATTCTTCTATTAACTGACTTATGTATAGGATTCCATTCAACTCATGGTTGGGAACTAGTGATTGGTTTTGTCTATAAAGATTTTGGATTTGCTCAAAATGATCAAATTATATTTGGTCTTGTTTCCACTTCTCCTGTCATTCTAGATACAATTTTAAAATATTTGATTTTCCATTATTTAAATCGCGCATCTCCATCACTTGTAGTGATTTATCCTTCAATGAATGATTGACTGGAAAAAATGATTCACTTATCAAATTTTAATTTAAAGTTCTTTAGCTAAAAAGAAAGTAACTTTTAACCCCCTTAAATGAAAAAAGGGGTTCCTCGACTTGGATAGGAAACTATGCGAGTGACCTACCTAATCTTATTATAGAAATTTTCAGGATCAATGATTAGACCATGCAAACTAGAAATGCTTTTTCTTGTATAAAGGAAGGGATTAGTGGATCCATTTCCATATCGATCATGATATATATAATAATTCAAGCACCCATTTCAAACGCATATCCAAATTTTGCACATAAGGGTTATGAAAATCTCCAAGATGCAACTGGTCGTATTGTCTGTGCCAATTGCCATTTAGCTAATAAGCCAATGGATATTGAGGTTCCACAAGCGGTACTTCTTGATACTGTATTTGAAGCAGTTGTTCGAATTCCTTATGATATGCAAGTGAAACAAGTTCTTGCTAATGGTAAAAAAGGAGCTTTGAATGTGGGGGTTGTTCTTATTTTACCGAAATTGGCACCACCGATCGTATTTCGCCTGAGATTAAAAAGAAGATAGGCAATATGTCTTTTCAAAACTATCTCCCTACAAAAAAAATATTCTTGTGGTAGGCCTTGTTCCTGGTAAAAAAATATATAAAGAAATCACCTTTCCTATTCTTTCCCCGGATCCCACTACTAAGAGAGATGTTCATTTCTTAAAATATCCTATTTATCTTGACGGGAAGGGGTTAGATTTATCTTGACGGGAGCAAGAGTAATAATAATGTGTATAATGCTACATCAACGGGTATGATAAAAAAATCATACAAAAAGAAAAAGGGAGATACAAAATAATTATAGTGGATGCATTGGATGGACGTGAATTGATTGATATTATACCTCCGGGACAACTTCTTGTTTTAGAAGGTGAATCTATCAAAATTGATCGGCCATTATAAAGTAATCCAAATGTGGGTGGATTTGGTCAGACGGGATGCGGAAATAGTACTTTAAGATCCGTTGTCTGTCCAAAGTGTCTTGTTCTTCTTGGCATCTATTATTTTAAAACAAATCTTTTTATTTCTTAAGAAAAAATAATTTGAGAAGGTTTTATTATCCGAAATGAATTTCTAGTCTAAAATGAATTTGCTGTAATTTTTTCAACATATTGAACTCATAGAAATAACTATTTTTTTTTTTTTGATCTTTGTAATGTTTTTCTTTTAGTTTGTTTTGAGTACACTTCAAACCCACTCGGAGTTTTTTTTACACTACTAAATTAATCAATATTTTTATTACTATTTAAATATATTTATGATATTTTAAATATTTATTATTAACTCTTACTAAGAGATAATTATTAATACACGTGATGCAACCTAAACTATAAATTGATGAAATAGATGCTATAGTGCAAAGCTGCACCATACTTAATTATATTATAGACTATTATGAAGAGACAATTATTACTATAAAATGGTGCAGTTTGCACTTTAGATTGATGTGCTAGATACTATAGAGCAAAACTACACTAAATTTAACTATAGACTTTTTTTTATCGATCAGAAATAATTTTACTATAGACTACTATTAAGAGTTAAGAGATAATGAAATACTAGGGATGGGCGTGACTTGGCTTGTCCCACTGACGTGGTCTAACCTAAAATTAATTTGGACAGATTCTGATTTTAAAATTAGACTGGATTTAACGTCCTATATTATTTTCAAAAGAATAATTAGTTTGAATGATTTTCTATTAATAATAAAACTTTTTAGTTTAATAGATAATATTTTTATAACATTATATTATATTTATAATGATTATTTATTTAAAAAACACTTAATTTAAGTTTTATAATTCTTTTTATTTTATGATTTAATTAATAATTATACATAACGTTAAGAGTGATATATTATATATGTTAAAAAGTCGGTTAAAAAATATTATGGTTTTACAGTGATATTTTGAAAGAAAAAAAAAATTACAATAAAAGGTAAGTTAATCTTTTGTGGTACAAGGTTATCTATTTACTTTATTATAAAAAGTTTGTCTTCAGTGTACAATTTTGTCAGCCACAGTCAATATATATATATATATTCTTTCTTTTCTCTTATGTTTTTTTTTACGTTTCTTCTCTTCTTTTTATATTTTTTTCTTGTAACATTTTTATATATGAGAAAATAAATTACTTGATGACAGTGTAAAACAAATAATTTGTACCATTAGTCAATCACAAACATTTGAAAGGAATTGAATTCATGAGTTTTTTTTAAAGACAAAATAATAAACTACTAAGATTCTTATTTTGTTTAATTGATTTTATAAATATAATTTTACATGTAACATTAATCAAAAGTTATTAATTTTTATGAAATATAAATTAAAATAAAATATTTAATATTTTAAATATTTAATATTTAAATATTTAATATTTAAATATATTTATATCTTAATATTTTTTAATTTATAAATTTTTATAATTAAAAAAAATTAATAATTTTTTACTAATGTTATATACAAAATAGTATTTATAAAATTAATTAAATAAAATAAGTGTTTCAGTGATTTATTATCTTATTTTCAAACAAAAGGTTATGAATTTAACTATCGTGAAGATGTTTTTTATTTTTCATTTTATTTAACCTTTTATCACATAAGCGCTATGTTAGCATTCTACATAAGTGTTACATTAACATTAAGAGCATCTTTAGTGCGAGATCTTGAGTTCAAGATCTGATCTTGTGTAAATCTTGCAATAAAGGTAATGCAAAGATCTCTAAGGTGGAGAATGAGTTCTTGTAGAAGAACCCTGAAAATCTCTGCATAAGCTTAAAAAAATAAAAAATTACCAATAGACCAACCAACCAACAACAAACCAAGCCGCAAGAAGAAGAAAAAAATGCAACAACGAAAAATGGTTTTATAGAAGAGGAAGAATGAAAAAAAAACATACCTTGAGTTCAATAGAGGGGGAGGGAGGAAGAAGGGGGAGTGGGAGGGGACGAAGGAAGAAGAAGGGACAGGGGGAAGGAGTAAGCAAAGGGACCACGGGAGAGGGAGGGGGAAGAAGGGTGAGGGGGAAGGGCGAAAGAAAGAAGAAGAAGAAGAAGAGGTAGGAGAAAAAGAAGAAGAAGAAAGGAAAAAAAAAAGAGACAAGAGAGAGGGAGGAGGAGAAAGTGGACATGTTGGGAAGTGGAGAAAGTGGAGAGAGAGGAAGTGGGATGTTGGGGAAGGAAAAGGTCATTGTGTACACATTCATGTTTGAAAAATTGAACCTCTATATTCCAAATTCAAACTTAGTTTTTTTTTTAAAAAAAAATTCAAGCTCAGTTAACTTTTTTTCCAAATCAAACTTAGTTAATTTTTTTTCTAAATTCAAGCTCAGTTAAATTTTTTTTCCAAATTCAAGCTCAATTAATTTTTTTTCCAAATTCAAGCCTAACAATTTTTTTTCAAATGGATCCAAATCAATTTGATTGACAAAGTTATATAAATTTTTTTTACAAAATTACAACATGTCTCCTTCGACCCAAAATTCTCAAAATCGTACTCCTTTTTTACCATCGCCACATCCAAATTATTTTATGTCATATGTGACATCGTCTACCCCGATATACATCTTTATATAATAAAATACATGAAAGTACAGAATTACATAAAATGAAATTTTATTCAATGAACATAAAGTAGTTCATGTGGGTAAAATGTTCACATTCACTTCACTATTATCAAATAAAACTTGTCAAAAATATTTTTGACTCAAAACATCATGCAATTAAAACAAAAACTTATGCCTGAATGTCACATCCCATCAGAGCATCATGTTCTATCCTCCCCTAGCATGAGATTCTCCATAGCCATCCGCCTAACCATATATTCCCACGAAAAAAAAGTTCAAGATCATCACAGGATCCAAACACAAACAATACACAGGGAGTGAGCTATCACATTCCTAACTAAAATATGAATAAATAAATACATAAGCAAAATACATTATAAAAATATTGATCACATAGTTCAACTTAATACAATCCATGCCACTTCACCACTTTATCATTTAAAACTCATTTTTCAATCACCAATCACATTACACATGAATTACACGCTCGATTCAAGACGTAACAACACTCGTCAATTTCATAATAAACAATTGACATACGTCAAGCCTATATGCAATATGGTACCATGTCAGTAAAAAAACAACATCAGAGCACTTAGGAGTACATAACAAAACACGTCACACAATGAGTATGTCAAGTCACTTTCACTAAGTAAAATCATAAGGTGACCAATCGGGGTCACTTTGTTTTGCGAGAATACTCTAACCATATGGGATTAACATAGGCTTAAAGGAGGATTCAAATCGAGTGTATTTACCCCCAAGGCCTAGACTCCGAAGAATCCATTAGGGTCTCACCTTCTTGATTAAGGTCCAACCCCTACAACAATTTTTGCATGCAGACACTACTCATGAATTATACAATACCCACGACCTTAATACCCACAACCTTACACTTATTTTCAAACACATTTAACACAATGCGCTACAATTTAACACCTCAGGTTCCTAACTTAAAACCCTACACTTTCTTTTTAACACCTCACGCATTACGCTATAATTTAACACCTCAAGTTCCTAACTTGGAACCCTACACTTTACATTTAACACCTCGTGCATAAACATTTTTGTCAAGGTAAATATTAATCGGGTTATTGTATAATTCACACTTATAACACAAGTAATATCACCTCAAGTATAACCACACATTTATTCACAATCAAATTTCATGTCCACAATTTCAACATATCACAACGTCACAATCCACCATCACATTTTTATGTGTATCTCACAAATCAACACATATTCAATTTATCCATTACACACAATTTTAATCACAATTTCATGATCACAATATAACAATTTATCACGCTAATCTAGTAAATCTTGTCCAAAATACAAACAAATTATACAAAAATGTTTCTCACAACATGTGGAGTAAAATCCCTAAAAAAATTTCACATAATCATATAGTAAGAATTATAATGCAATAAACATCCCAAAAATAAACCCCAATTTGATCCTTTAAGGATCCCTACACATGTTCATTCTAGCCTCAATTGCGATAAACTCATCCCTTACCTCTAAGTGGGCTCACGTGTGTAGTGCGGTAGCGATGAAGGCATTTCTAGCGGTTCCTTAAGATTCCTCAAGCTTTTCCTCTGGTTGTTATGCTAGGGTTTCCAAGCATTAGAGAGAAGGAGAAGGGATTGGAGCCTCCATTTCACTGTCTCCATGCAAGGGATGTTTCTCTCTTCACAAACATTATTCTTCAAATCCCAAAGGTGGGGATGTGAGAAAATGAGTTCAGAATCTGGTGTTCACATTTCACGATAATCCAATGGTTAAGAGTTTGAGATTGTAGTTTTACTGGGATATGTTTGGATGTATGTGGGAAAAAGAAGCTAGGTATGAGGGATACTTCTCTCACCATAGACATTATTTCACAAATCCCAACGGTGGAAATGTGCCAAAATGAGTTCCAAATCCAATGTTCAAATGTCATGATAATATAACGGTTAACGAGTCTGAGATCGTAGTTTTACTGAGATAGTTTTGAGTGTGTGGAAAAAAGAAAGGGAAAACAAATTTGAGAGGATGAGAGAGTATCAAGACGTATCATAAATGTAAAACTGACTTAATATGTTTCTATTTATATCTAGGATACTCTCAGCCTATTATTTACTCTATTTTTCTTTATTTTATTATTTATAAAAAGAACTCCATTTTACTCCCTATCAAATGAATAAATAAAACATCCTTTTTATTTTCTAAGAACATATATTTATTTTATTTACCTTAAAAAACCATTATTTTAATTAATAAAAAAATATTTCTCCCTATTTATTTAATTACAAAAATCTCATTAATTTCCTAAAACTATATTTATTTTTAAATTAAATTATTTTTAATTTATTTTACGAAAAATGGGGTGTTACATCATACACTCAAACCCCTTATACCTTTAATTCTCAAAGTTTGCAAACATTTCCTTCAATCCTAGCAAGCAATCCTACGATGGTTTCAAATGGAAACGTTGGTTTGCAATTTCCACAATTTCCTACCCAAATTGGGCTAAACGAGATCGTCGTTGACAAAATAGGAGGGTCTTCGACAAAAAGGAAGCATTGAGTCACCTTTGCAGTTGAAGAAGATACACACCTTATTAGTTCATGACTCACCATCTCAACCGATCCAATTATTGGTATTGGTTAAGGAAAAGAAGCGTTTCATTGAGAGTCATGAAAAATTACAACAAATTTTGAGGTGAACTCTGTGAAAGAACAGTTAATCAATTGAAATCATGATGACAAAAAATTAATCTAGGCGTGCAAAAATTCAAGGGTCATTACAAGCAAGCGGTATCATTGAAGAAAAGTGGTGGCACAAATAACGATGTCATGCTTAATGCATATGTCATTTGGAAGGAAAACAAAGGAACCAATTTTGGTTTGGAACATGCTTGACGACTTTTGAAAGATCAACCGAAATGGTTAGAGCAGTTTACTAAAAATTTCTCTAAAAGTATGAAGATTTTGGCATCTAGGGCATATTCTTCATCATCTAATCTAGAAACATCAATCGAAGATGCTAAAGCTGACACATTGTCTCCTATTGTTCGTCCAATGGGGAAAAATGCAGTCAAAAGGAAGAGCAAGGGGAAATGAGTAGGAACATCTACCAATGAGGGAAAAAATGTTATCAACACAAAACTAGCAGCCTTAAGGGAGAAAGAATTGGAAAATGAGTATTATGACATTCTAATGGAGGACATTTCTACAATGTTTGAAACTCAACTCAAAGATCATCAAGCCTTTTGTAAAATAATTCGGAATAAACTAGGAATCTAGTATTAATTTGTTAGGTATTTTTAATTTTTGTAACCGTCTTTTAACTGTATTTTAATTTGTTCATTTTTTTTAAAATTTGTGAAACTAGTCGTCATGGAACTAACCATTATAAAACTAGCCGTTATAAAACTAGCCATTATAAAACTAGATGTTATAAAACTAGTCGTTGTATAGTTTGCTATTTAATTGTTCAATTCACATTCATTATTGTACGTCTCCTTCAAACAATATTCTTCTTTCACTTGTTTGTGCAATCAATCATTCATACAATGAGTTGAAATAATGACTTTAACCAAGTTTGGAAACAAATTGTTTATGAAATACTTGATGACAATAGTGATGAACAAACCATGTGCTACTTACGTGCGATGCAACAACAAGGAGGCAACAATAGTCAACAAACAAGGCCTAGAAGAGTCATTCATCGCAATTGTGAAGATGGACATCTATGATTGATGAATGACTACCTCTCAGAAAATTCAACATATACCAAGGCTCAATTCCAACATAGGTTCTGAATGTCGCAACAATTATTCATTCGAATTGTCATCGCTCTTAGTAATCACGATGAGTATTTCCAAATGAGATATGACGTTGTTGGTAGAATGGATCTGTCACCATTACAGAAGTGCATTGCAACTATTCGTATACTTGCATACGGATCACCTGCTGATTGTGTGGATGAGTATGCTAGAATTGGCGAATGCACTACAACTTAATGCTTACAAAAATTTGTAAGGGGTGTCAATGAGATATTTGGACAAGAGTACTTGAGAAGACCCAACAACAATGACATCAATCGCCTACTACAAATTGGAGATGCACGAGGGTTTCAGGTATGCTAGGATCTATTGATTGCATGCATTAGGAGTGGAAAAATTGTCCAATTACATGGCATGACCAATATCGTAGAGGTGATAATAGCAAACCCACAATAATACTTGAAGTTGTCGCTTCACAAGACTTATGGATTTGGCATGCATTTTTTGAAGTTCAACCGCGATCGTGATTTTTGACTTCAGTAGCAACAATCTAAAAGCTTTATATCATGGTTGAAGCCACAAAACCTGTCAACAATGTCGATGCTTCCAACCTCATGCCACCGACTGCAACCTTTGCCAAGCCGCTGCCTGATGTCTCAAAAATTGAGGTCTTCACCAGCCAAAACTTTTGTCGCTGGTAGAAACACATTCATACCTTGCTGGATATGCATGGAGTTGTCTTCACTTTTTCCACTCCTAAATTTGATGTTGTTGCTGATGCCAATCAACTTCAACAATGGGTTCAGGCTAGTAAGGTATGTCGTCACACTTTGTTAAGTGTCTTGTCTAATGATCTTTTCGACGTCTACTGCTCCTATTAGGAATCCAAACGACTCTCTCATACTCAAATACATTGCCAAGGACATGGTCAGACAGAGATTCATCATCGCCAACTACTGCCGCTGAACCATGAACGAAGAAAAAGATATCAAGGTACAAATCAACGAATACCACAAGCTGCTGGAAGACCTGAAGACTAAAAATATCTCTCTAACTAACGAGTTCATTTCTGAACTCCTGATTGAGAAGCTATGGAGTCCTGGCAAACTACAAATAACAGTTAAAGCATAGGCACAAACAGATGTCACTGCCAGACCTTATCACCCATATTATCATTGAAGATACAAATAGGAAGGAAAGTGTTGTAGCAAGGACCAAAGCAATGTTTATCAAGGCAAACACGGTACAAGACAAACTATTTCATAAGAGGTATGTCAACAAAATTGCTCACAATAACAAGAAAAAGCACAAACATAATAACCCACGTGTTGCTCCTTCTAATCCCATCCCACGCGTTCCTGCTTCTAATCCTTATTTCAAGAAAAAAGGAGCTTGCTTTGTTTGTGGGAAGCCAGGACATTTTGCTCCTATGTGTAGGCACAAAGTTATGAGAAATGACAATCCTCAAGTGAATGTTGTCACTAATGTGAACAAATGGGTGGTTGACTCTGGGGCTACCAAGCACATTTGTGTTAATAAGAGTATGTTTTCCTCCTACACTATTGTTAGGGATGGAGAAGAACAAGTTTATCTTGGTGATTCGAGAACTACTCCGGTTCAAGGAAAGAGAAAAGTTCTTCTCAAGCTTACATCTAGGAAAACACTGGCTTAGAATGATGTGCTACATGTTCCCTCTATCAAAGTTAACCTTATTTCTGTAGCATTGTGGGGAGAGGTTGGGGTAAAGATATCCTTTGAGTCTAATAAGATAGTTATGACTAATAATAATGTATTTATGGGGAAGAGATATTGTGATCAGGGTGTCTTTGTACTCAATGTTTCTGAAGTGATTAATGAGAATGCATCTTCTTATGCTTACTTGATTGATTCTTATGATATATGGCATGCTAGATTAGGACATGTTAATCCAACTTATGTTATGAAATTGCAACAATCATGTTTAATTAATATGCATGAGAAACAAAGTAAGAAATGTTAAATATTTGTTGAATCAAAATTAACTAAGAAATCATGTCCTTCTGTACAACATGAAATTGAACTGCTAGGCTTAATTCATTATGATCTTGCATATTTAAAACAAAATATGACAAAAGGATGTAAAATTTATTTTGTAACCTTTATAGATGATTACTCCAGATATACTAAAGTTTATCTAATTAGACACAAAGATGAAACATTTGATATGTTATTATCTTATAAGCCGAAGTTGAAAATCAATTGAATAGAAAAATCAAGAGGCTAAGATCCGATAAGGGTGGTGAGTACATTTTGTTTAATGACTTTTGTGAAAAGGAAGGTATAATTCATGAAGTAACCCCACCATATTCACCTGAGTCAAATGGAGTAGCTGAAAGGAAAAATAGAACCCTTAAGGAAATGATAAATGTTTTACTTATTAGTTCCTTTGCTCCTAACAACCTTTGGGGAGAAGCCATTTTGACTGCTTGCTTTTTACAAAATAGAATTCCAGAAAAGAAAATAGGTTTAAGCTTTTATGAGTTATGAAAAAGATATAAACCGAACCTGAAATATCTAAGAGTATGGGGGTGCCTAGCCAAAGTGATGTTACCCGATCCAAAGAAAAGGAAAATAGGATCTAAGACTTCTGATTGCTTGTTTATTGGTTATGCTGAACATAGTGCTACCTATAGGTTTATAGTTCTTAAGAGTGATATGATTGAGTATGACACCATCATGGAGACTAAGAATGCTGAATTCTTTGAGGATGTTTTCCCTTTGAGGTCTAGTGCTAGTTCCAATACCGTTTATAATCTTGAACAACTAGTTGAAACCTATAATGAACTTATAAGTGAGGATTCGAGGAAAAGTAAAAGACATAGGATAGAGAAATCTTTTGGAAATGAATTTTATAGATATCTTATTAAGGATGATCCCTTAAGTTTTTCAAAAGCTATTAGTTCTTCATATGCAAACCTTTGGAAGCAAGACATTAGGATTGAAATTGATTCTATAAAAAAGAATAAAACATGGACTTTAGTATATCTACTTGAGGGTGCAAATCCTATTGGATGTAAATGGATCTTTAAGAGAAAGTATAACCCTGATGGATCTATAGATAAATATAAGGCAAGGTTGGTTGCTAAAGGGTTTACTCAGAAACCTAACATATTTTTTTTATACCTTTGCACATGTTACAAGGATTTACTCCATTAGGATTTTGATAGCCTTAGCTACAATCTATAAGTTAGTGATTCATTAGATGAATGTTAAGACAACTTTCTTGAATGATGATTTAGAGGAAATGATATATATGACTCAACCAAAGGGGTGTGTAGTGGATGGTCAAGAGAACAAAGTGTGGAAACTTTTGAAATCCCTATATGGTTTAAAAGAAGCACCTAAACAATGACATAAAAAGTTTAATGAGACTTTACTTGTTGATGGTTTTTCTAGTAGTGACGTTGATAGATGTGTGTATACAAAGTTTATGAATGATGATCATTTTATTATATGCTCGAATATGGATGGCATACTTATTTTTGGTACATGCAACGATATAGTTTTTAAAACTAAATCTTTCTTAGCATCTAAGTTTGATATGAAAGACATGGGTGAAGCAAGGGTTATTTTGGGAGTTAAAATTATAAGGAAGGGAGATAGTATATTATTATCCCAAGAGCATTATGTTGAGAAAATTCTTAGGAAGTATAAATATTATGCAGTGAATACCCTTTATGATGCTAACTCTCAATTAAAGAAAAATATAGGATAACCAATTGCTCAAACTCAATATGCCCAAATCATTGGGAGCTTACTGCATTTGACAGTAGGCAGATTAAGTAGATATACCCACAGTCCTAATTAGGATCATTGGGATGCACTTGCTAGACTCATGAGATATCTGAGAGGTACCATGGATTATGGTATTAGATACAATGGATTTCTCATAGTACGTGAAGGGTATAGCGATGCTAATTGGGTCTCTGATTCAAATGAGACCAAAATCCACTAGTGGTTATGTGTTTGCTCTTGGTGGTGGTGCGGTAGCTTGGAGATCAGTCAGACAAACTATTATTGCTAAATCAACAATGGAGTCAGAGTTTGTTGTTGCTCTAGAAATGGTTGGTAGTGAGGCTGAATGGTTGAAAAACTTCTTATCTAACATTCCTTTGGGAATGAAACTGACCCCATCAATATCTATGCATTGTGATTCCCAGTCAACGATAGTTGTGGCTAAGAATAAAACACTCAATGGGAAAATAGACATATACAACTGAGATATAATGTGAGTAGCTACTAAAAGATGGAACAATTTCCATATGTTGAACAAGTGGCCTCAATAACTTAAGATGGGGGGTGAATTAAGTTTTAAAGAATTTTTTCGATTAACAAGTTTTAATTCCCTTTTTAAAATATTTGTGATAGGTTCAGAATATAAAAGATGAAGAAGAAATTAATTCAATAATGTTCTTCAATTATGCAAGACAAAATAAGTGCAATAAAAATAACTGAGATAAGGAAAGAGAGAATTGCAAACTCGTTTCTGGTTTGACCACTTCTCATGCCTACGTCCAGTCCTTAAGTAACCCACTTAAGATTTTCCATAATCTTTGTAAACTCTTTACAACCTTTGAACACAACTTGGGATCCCTCACCCTTGTGTTTAGGATTCTCACAAGTCAAGAGACAAACAGTCTCTTGATTACAACTGTGTTTATAAGATGTACAGAAAGATTTCTCTCCTTTTGAGCATATGATACAAATTGAAAATCTTAGAAGAATTCTCAATTGATTTGCAAGTGTTTGACCAAATAGTAGTTTTTGAGAGAATTTGACAATTAGGTTCTATTATTTTTTTTAAAATCTCTGAATATTTTTGAAGTCAAGACACATATATATCTATAGCCCTTTGGTGGTTGTTCAAAAACAATTTTGAAGAGATATGTATTTTCAAAATATTTTATGAAATTCTTTCACTGGTAATCGATTACAGCATTCTGATAATCGATTACATAGTTAAATTTTAAAGAGTCATGACTTTTCAAAGGATTCTGAAGCCTCGTTGTTGGTAATCGATTATTGAAACTAAGTAATCGATTGCAAGAATTTAAAAATTCAAATTTCAAAAACTTTTGAAAAGCCATGTGCAATCTGTCTCTAGTAATCGATTACAACATCTAGTAATCGATTACCAGTTCAAAAATACTTATTTTGAACTGATCAATCTTTTTAAAAACATTTCAAAAATAAACTTTGAAGCCTAAACTTATATCAATCAATATGAGATTTTTTTAACTAATGAACTAAGGTCTTATCTTTTCTTGATCTTGGTTGCTTGACCTTGAATCAGTCTTGGATCAATCGAAGCTTATTAAGTGAATACTTTGACATCAGCAAAACTTGTATACTTATATTCACACTATAGATTATGATAAGTCAGAAGGAAACTTAGTCACGCCTCAAGAAGTTCAACCGTAGTTGTGATTTTCGACTTCAGCAACAGCATCTATCTCCTTTGATAATTTTTTTTCCATTGATCTATTTTACACACAAACATCATTTTCTTTAGTGATTATTATAAAATCCAAAATATAGATTCCAAATAAATATTATTTGAAATCAAAATATGTAAAAGATTTTTCTTAGCCCTAATATAAATTAATTTCTTTGTTGGAATTGTGTGACAGTTTTACATTTAATATTACTTAAAACATGTTATTCCAAATATTAATTATTTTTTAAAAATATTTTTATTTATTAATATCTCACCTAAATATTTAAATAATATTACAGTGACTATTTAACTCTTAGTAAAGGCAATTTTATAAAAAAAATATTTTAACTATAATTAATATTTTTTTATATAAGTGTATATTACATTAACAAATTAATGTAGATAAAGTTATAGAAATATAGAAAGTTATTTGAAAGATGATTTTTTTTAGTTTAAAATATAGATGTATTTAATTAATGTGTTTTTGAAATATTAAAAAAACTTGACAAGTAACTTATAATTATTTTTTAGTTAAATGGATATTCACTTAGATGTATTTTTTAACGAGGCATGAACAAGTAATAAGCTAGGTAAATAATTTAGAATTATTTGAATACCATTAATTGTATATATATAAAATAAATTGCTCTAATTTTTTTAGTGTACGTATATAAATACCGACCATTATGGGAGACTATTGTTCATACTTGTCCCGCCACGTCCCAATGTATTGCCATCTCAATCCAAGCCGGTTCATCCACATGTTTCGTGTTAAAAATTATTTTATATTTTAATTTTATTATAAATCCTTTAAAAGGAAAAGATAATTTAAACCCTTCATGAAACTTGATGGCATATTTGAACAATTTCAATTATAATTACAATAATTATAAAATAAATAGATTTTTTTCTTCATAAAAACATATTCTTGAAGAGGAACAATAAGTTTTGTGATTAAATTTTAAATTAAAGATTGATATATATCAAACTAATAAGTGTGCTTTACATTAGTGAATTTAAAAAAAAAAAAAAATATATATATATATATATATAGTATATTTATAAGTTTTTTTTTTGGAACATAGATAAAAATTAACCCGATTCGCATGGATATCATAGAAATAAAATTAGATAGAATAATTATGAATGATAAAATTCGTATTTATCAGTTTTTTTAAGAATGAGAACCAATTTTTTACAAGAGTCAAAACAAAAATTTACATGAATGTATTTAACCCAATGAAATATCCAATACTTGACATGAATACGTGATTAACATGAATACAACACGACTTGTCATTATTTTTTAAAGTACAGGTGAGAAATAGACTTTTAAGTTTTGCAAGAGTCAAATGTGGTAGTTGGAAATTGATTGAGACAAAATAGCAGTTCTCTTTTGATAGGGTTGATGTGTACCCTGCTTCTTGTGAGAGACACACGTAAGTAGTTGGATAGGTCAATTAATGGTACTAGAGAAGAGAGTTTGGAGGAGGCAAAACATGTGGGATATCATAAGATAGAGACGTTTCAAAGGGAAGAAAGATCGTGATATCTGAGGATAACCTGAAATGAAAACCACACCATGGAAAAATGACAAAGATAAGTATCTAGAAGATTGAAAATGGCACAACATCATAAGAATTTATTCACACCAATATTGTAACATGAGAATTTCTCTCCAAAGGAGGTCCTATTCTGTCTGCCACTCCTTGCACTAACTCTAGTAGTAAAGCAGTCAATTTTTTATTTTTTTTTACTTAGCTAAGACTATTAAATGTAGAAGCTAAACATTTGAAATTGTTCAATTCTTGTGTATTATTGCAGGAGAATACACTGTGGTAGAAATGATTGAAAATAAGGTTTCCAATATTGAGGTTTACACATTTGCTTTGGAACATTATTCGGCCTTACTTTTGCACTTCACACTCAAATTTTGTAGGAAACTTCTTTGCTTCGTTTATCAAAGGATTAATTATGTTTTTATTTCTTAAATTTTTTTAAGTTTTTACTTTTGATTCCTGAACATGATCAATTTTAGTTCTGATTTTTTTTTCCGTCAGCTAATTTAATTTAATTTTTCATTTCCCAATGAGAGATGGATGTTGTAGAACTGTTTAAGGGTTTCAAATTTACACTTTGTAAGAGAATAAAGATATATTTGATAAAATTAACTAAAAATTGAAAAACTAGTTGAAAACTTAAAAGTTATTCGGTAGTTAAAAGTTGAAAAATTATCTTATTGAATCATAAATGTTTGATAAAATTATTTATTAAAATAACTAAAAAAATGTAAAATTACTTAAATAAACATACTTATCTAATGTTTTCATACAAATTTCAATTTGATTTTCTTGATAAATATATTTGTAGTATTTTTAATTTTAGTATTAAATTAATTTTAAATACTTTTATTTTATTTATTTATTTATAAAATAAAAAACTACATAAACTTATTTTAGTATGTAGTTTTTTTTGGACAATTAATTTAATAGCTATAAGCATTTAAAATTAATTTAATACTAAAATTATAAGTAATTTACATAAATATGTTCATTTATGTAATTTACATTTTTAACTATTTCAATAAATAATTTTATCAAACACTTATGATTAAATAAGACAACCTTTCAGTTCAAGTACCTTTCAAACATAATCTTAGTATTTAACTAGATTAGTATTTTATGCATTGCATGGCTATTAAATTCAAAATTTATAATTTATAGGAATAGGAGTAGGGTAATAAATTCACATTTTATAATTTTTTATATTATTCAGAATTTTTAATATATTATTAAATATCTAGTTTAAATTTTAATAAATGTGTTAGTAAATATGTCAATAAATATTATAAATGTATTTCTATATAAACACATGCTCTAAAAAATTATTATTATTATTATTATTGAAAGTATTGTCCTAGGTAGAATTTCCATTTTGCATGTTTCATTTTGATTTTTTTAAAAAAGTTGATTTAGTATATTTTTTATGGTTTAAATATGTTTTTAGTATTTCAAAGTTGAATCACTTTCTTTTTAATCCTCTAAATTTGAAGTTATTTTTTTAGTCCTTAAAATCCATAAAATACTCTTTTTAGTCATTTTGTATAGCACAAGTCAAACATAGAATAAGAATTTTGCAATTTGCAATAACTTTTGATCACCAAAATTGGATTTTTTAATTTATATTTTAAAATAAACTTCCGCAGTTAAAAATTGTCATAATCAACTTAGTAAAAAAATTAAAAATTAATTAATCATTTTAAAAAATGTTTTAATTTTTTATTGACTTGATTTTGACAATTTCAAACCACCAGAAAATTGTACTTTAATATATAATATAGAAAACCAAATTAATGTGGTAAAAGATGTAAAAAAATGTGAATATCTTATTTTCTATTTGGCTCACATTTTGCAAAAGGACAAAAAAATTATTTTGTGGATTTCATAAACTAAAAAAAACAACTTTAAATTTAAAGGATTAAAAAGAAAACAACTCACAATTGAGGGACTAAAAACATATGTAAGTCTTTTTTTTTATTTTAAATAGTGACCAAAAGATAAAAGAAAATAAATAAATAATAATTTTCTTAAAAATTGATTCCATACATTATTTTCGTTCACATAGAACTTTATATAAAAAAATACAAATAATCTAGATGTTATGTGTAAATTTTTTCACTTAATTTCATAAAAGAAAATATGATTCAAAATTGATCAAATTTAATGTGAACAATAGAACCACTCATCTTAATGTTATTGGAGTCATTTTTGCTCTACCATTGCAAAGAATGAAAAAAAAATACCTTAAAAATATAAGTTAAACTAGTAACATTTTGTATTATATGCAGACACTCACTCAAATATATTGATTGAGTTTTAATTAAAAAATCATCTTTTTTTCCAGGGCAAAAATGGATATTTTTTTATTTTATTTCATTTTAATTCAATAATGATTGTTCACATTTTAAATTAACATAACCGAACCAAATATAGAAAACAATATATAATAAATATTCTCATTTATTGCATTTAATAGGAAATATAATTATGATTTATTACCATAAATTATTAAAAAATTATCATAATTATAATCAAGATTTATAATTTTGAAAAAAAGAAATTAAATCTAATTGATTACATTTAATGTAACGCCTTATATTGTCGACTTCTTGACAGCTCTTGCATTATGATACTTTACATGTTGATACTTTGCTTAATTTCTCGTTGGTCAAAACCCTCTAGCGATAACTTTTCAGTCATCTCATAATAACTTAAAGTCAACAAACACACTTAATTATGAAGTTTTTATGTGGACTACCTAAAAGTATATATAGATAGTACCGATTAAATCTTTTAAGTACCGATTAAAAGTATATATAGTTTTATATCTAAATTTCTAAGTCATTCTCTTTCTAATGTAATTCGTCCGGGTGTTACATTTAATGTGAAAAGAATTAATATGGGGTTGTCATATGATATCAGCCTATAGTAAAAATCTAATTATATATATATATCCTAGATAGTGTCCATGTGACAAAGGTAAATTTGGAGGGAGATTATTTTGAAATATATATATATATATATATATATATATATATATATATATATATATATATATAACCTATTTATTAATAAAAATAAGGTTTAATTACCTATTTAATTTTTATAGTTTTTAAAGTTATTTCTTTTAATTTTTAGTTAATAAGTAAATTTTTTAATCTCTAATTTTCATCTTAATTCCCAAAAGATTTTTACTGTTTAAATTCTTCAACTCTGTTAAAAAATATAACACGTAAGAGGAGTCCATAGTCCATAAACAATATCCATAAACAATGCTCACCGATGAAGACGAAGAACCATTTGTTGTGAAAGCAGGCACTTCAGTACCTTTTTTATATTTTAAGCAGAAGAGTGAGAGAAGGTTATACATGTGTTATTAAAATTTGCAAACTTTTTAAGAGAATAATATCCAATATAATTATTACATTATAATAAAAAATATTTTTGGGACAATTAATTAAAATTGATTTATAAAATAATCAATTGATTGATTTGAATTTAAAATTCAATTGTTTTATCAGACAATCAATTAAAATTGAAAAATGAAAATATAATTAGTTTTTTAATATTAAAAATAAAGTATTCCATGGATTGATATCTATTTATGGGCACAGATCAATTGATTTAATTGATCAAAGTGAAATCAATCAAAAGTTGGTAAAGGTTATATAAACAAAAAATAAATTTTAATTGGTTGTAATTTTGATTGATCTCACGCATAAAAAAATTAATTACGCAATTAATATGCGATAAACTTGATATGAAAAACGTGATACATATTTAACGCTTGATATGAAAAAGGTGATACATATTTAACGCTTGATATGTGTACTGACACATAGTCATCAACTAACATATTGATTGGTATCATGAATACACATTTAGTTTTTATTATTGTTTTTAATGATATAAATGATATATCAATATAACTGGCATAAATAAAAAATATTTTACTTTTTTAACTTTGAGAAAGAACATGAGGTTTTTTTTTTTCTTTCAAAATATACCTTCTCATTCCTATGTTTTGTAAAATACACATGTTTTTGGAAAAATTTTCAATATACATCATTTTCATGCAGCCTTGGAAAGTCGGATTTGGTCATCTTGACTTTCGTACGATTCTTATTTTTTTTAATTAACTTGTATGTTTAAATTTTAATTTTAATTTAAATTATTAAAATAATACAAATATTATAATATATAAATATATTTTTAATTGATTTTAAAAAAAATTATTAAAATAATTTTTATTAATAAGAAAATAATATTATTAAATATAATTACTTTTCTTGTATTATTTAATTTATATAAGACATTTTGTAGGTGAATATTTTTTTTTAAATCTGAATTTTGTCTAATAATATATTTGCTTTAGTAAAAAAATTAAAACTTTTAACATTATTATGTTACTAAATATAATTTGTTTAAAAGTGATAATACTTTTTGTTGCCGGCAAATTTTATATTTTTTTCTATATTTTCTATCATGTTCGTCGTCTTCCTCCATCTCAATAGGAATGCGAATTGAAACCAGACGATCATCTGCAGTCTTCTTTTTCCTTGGATCAGGACCCATTGATCTCTTTCATATTCTTGCAACATTAATTCGTGTGGCAGTCAGAGTTGTCATAAACGTGCAAAATGTATTGTAAAATGAATAGCGGCGACACATAGTTCATGTGATCAACATTGACAGATTTACAGCAGTCATGACGTGAGAACACGGTAAGTGTTTTTTGAGATTGTAACATTACTCATCTTCCATGTGGTCTGGGTACTTGAGGTGGGGATTAGGTCTCTGTTACAATAAATGTGTGATTGTGTCTATCGAATTCGTTTACAATGTGTGTATTTGATTCTTGTTGATCGTTATTGATTGCCTCAGAGACGACTTCAGAATACTGGGAGCCGGAGTTGATCATTGTCTGATTTTATCGACCTTTAATAGTAAAGAGTTGTGCGGTCATAAAGTACGTCTCTCAACCAACGATGACACCCGCAAATGTCATGTGTTTTTGAACATGGAATTAATAGACTCAGACAAATTTGTATTCATACGTCCCCAACATTTCCCCTCATCGAAGCATTGTATCCAAATTTTTTTTGGGTAACTGATCAAGCCATTCAGCTACACTTGGCTTATTCGCACGGATATCCCCAAGATGTCACCAGCGCATCTTCATCTTCTCTGTGTATGCGTAACCTGTAAATATTCAATCAATCTATTACGTTATGAAATTTGATTGAAAGTAAAGTTTAACGAAGAAATAAAATAGATTTTAACCAGCCAACATGAGTGGTTTCTTTAAATGTTTGCCGTTTGAGTTACCGCAAAAAAAAATTTGTGCAATGTGGTGTAGACAGAAGAAATGGGATGTGTCTTGAACCCATAAGTTACTTGGGTTGTTGTAGACACTTATAATCGAGGGGTGTCTATTTGAAATGAGAGAAATGTCAATTTGTAGAGTAACATGTCTTCTCAAATTCTTTAGAAAAAACCTCAGGTTGAAGTTATTCCCCTTCTACAGTGGCGTAGGCAATCGGGAATATATGGTTAGCTCTATCTTGTGTTATAGCTATCAATAATGTGCCAGTATATTTCCTGTAAAGCCATGTACCATCTACTTGTACTATGGGTTTGCAATATGCAAACCCATTAATGCATGGACCAAATGACCAAAAGACACGTTTAAGCATTCTTTTGCCCGGTACGATCTCTCCTCCCTCAAACAGATTTTGTTTGAGCAGCGACCACAGTCCCAGGAACACAAGATTGCAAAGCTCCTAAAAGTTTTGGCAGCTTGACATATGATTCTTCCCCGTTTCTATGAATCATCTCCAACACTTTTTGCTTTGTTAACCATGACTTTTTATAAGATGGGGTATAATTCAAGAACGTTTTGATCTTTGCAATCTTGATGGAGACTGGTTGGGTTTGTTTTGACAATTGGTTGGATGATCTATGATATAACGTGTTTGTGAGATGCCGATGATCTTGTCTGAGCATTTGCATGAGACAAGTGTGATTAGACATGGCAATGGGGCGGAGCGGGTACGGGTATTGTCTCCCCAATCCCTTACCCCAACTCCCCAATATATCCTCATACCCGTACCCAATACCCGACAAGTTTAAGTTTATTGTCCCATCCCCGTACCTGTCGGGTATCGGGTATCCCCGACCCCGTCCCGTACACCATTCAAATTAGAAAAATATTTTTTTTTGCAAAAAAAATATTAAAAATTTTATTTTAGAAAAAATAAATTGATTGTTAAACATTTATTTTTAACTACTTATATATCAATAAATTTATTATAGCGAGTGTGTCTACAAAAATAGTTAAGAAAATAATATTAAATTATGTAAAAAATTTAAAATAAAATTAACTAGTAATAAAAATTCTATACCTTTTGATTAAATTATGCAAAAATTCTAAAGATTTTAAGTGGCGGGGCGGGTTCGGGTTCAAGGTCGAGACGAGTCTAGTAATCCCATACCCGTACCCGTACCCGACTTTTAGTTATCGGGGAAAACCTGAACCCGAACCCATACCCGGTCAACTCGGGTATTACCCGTCAAAGTCGGGACGGATTCAGACGGGTACCCACGAGTACGGGTTTTCTTGCCATGTATAAGTGTGATGACCTCTGGTACTCTTGATAATCCATTTCTTATGCCTCTTTGAACTACATGCGCCTAACTCCATGTACAACCATTTTCATGTGATTTACACATGAAGCTTGTCCTTCTCTGGTCAGAATAAATTGTTCTGCAATCAAAATGATTTTTGATGTTGTATTCTTTGACTTCTCGAATGCATTGTGCTTTTTCATCGAAGGCCATGCCAACCTCGAATGCACCGATGGGTGGTTGTACATTATGTTGTTGTTGAACGAAATGGTGTCGATCAATGTAGTGTGGTAGGTGGTCAAGGTTCAAGTCGATTGGACACCTAGGTTGGTGATATTGCAACAGAGGTGACGGAAGTGTCGTTGATCCGCCAACACCCTCGTCTTCGCTTTGGTCATCACTTTGGTCATCGCTTTGGTGATCGATGTGATCAAAGAAGTGTTGATCCTCATCCTCACTAAAATCATTCATGTTTTCCTCATGAAATTGTATAATGGGATCTTTGTTAGCGATGGGATGTTCAATTCGGGTTGATGTTTGTGTTTGTGGTTGTTGTGAGGGTGACCTAAAGGGGGATGAAGGATGGTTTTGTTGGTCAAAGGAGGTTTGTTGGGCATAAAAAAAGAATCATTTTTGGATAATAGTTGTGTGTATGAAGTATAAATGTCAAATGTGTCTTATGTTTCAAGGTTATTGTATGAAGACACTGAATCATTGAGGTTTAGGTTATTGTACGGTAATTGTGGTGGAGGGGGTAGTTGTAGTTGTGGACATGACGGTTGTGGAGACGATGGTTGTGGTTGAGAAATATGGTAAGTAACAACATAGAATTTGGCAGAATTTAATTGTGGATCCTGGAGAATTGTTTCCATCGCGCCTTGGAGATCGTCATTGTCAAGTAGTTGTGCTGAAATATAACGTGTTTGACCCTGATGAAATGAACGATGGAGGCATGAAGCACACACCTTTCACCTGCCATGTGGTGAATGCACCATCACACTCGAAGATGTTGCACTGCATCTAGGCATTAGAGTCGATGATCGTGTTGTGACTGGACCTAGCTTCTTACATTGGGATGAGTTATGCGACAAGTTACTAGGGTTGCTAAGCATATTGCACGCACCATTGCCTGTAAAGGAGCTGCACTGAAGCTGACATGGTTGTTAAGCATATTGTGTGCACCATTGCTTGAAGAACCAACAATACACCAACTACAATGCAGGTGTAGAGCTTACATAATGTACATGATTGGCGGTGCTTTAATTCCTGATAAATCTTGAAATAGAGTTCATCTAATGTATCTGAACCTTTTACGTGATTTGAACAACGTAAAAAAATATAGTTGGGGTTCGGCTTGTTTAGCAAACCTATACAGAGAACTATGTTGGGCATCAGCGAAGGTTGGTAAAGTTATGGGTGGTTATGCCACACTATTGCAGTCATGGGTTTGGTACCACATGCCTTTTACTGCACCAAGAGTACCATAACCCAAAACAACTTATCCAATTGCTAAAAGGTTATTTACATATAATGAAATCTAAATTTTTAATTTCAATGACGCGTATTATAACATTACAATGAATATTGATTTTGTATGTTTTACATTTCAGATGGAGTGGTGGTAAATTAGAATATAGTGCCACACCTCATGGTGACTTGGTTGGATATAGATCTTATATATATCATATGGAGAGCCGTGAGGTATAATACTATCATGAACTGCACCATTAATATGTACATATTAACATTTACTAATGTTACATTGTTAGCATATATTTCAGTTTTCTTGGGTCCCATATAGAGGATTTGAAGAATACCTACCGAGACATGCATACAGAGACATGGAAATTTGGTCTGCATGTACTACAATTATTTGTTTTTCAATTGTGGAATGACATCAAACAAACCAGGTCAAGCTACAATTTGGACTACAACAAGATATCCCTGTTGATCCCATGAATCTTGATCGACTTCACCAAATTGACATGCAAGACAATCATTACAGTGAATGGATGAAATATCATGCGAAGTAGATTAATATCTAGAAAAACAAATGCAATAATGTTTTAACTGGGCAATGGGTTGAAAGAATAGTGACACATACACCAACGTACATGGAATGGTATAGGAAAAATACTATTTTGTTCTTGTCTATTGCACAATAACTAAATTATCCACGCACAACAATTACCCATAATGTTGCAGGGACAAGTGTTGAACAAACACATTTTGAAATTCCACATCCTTAGTCAATGTATTGTACTCCTTCACTTGTTCATCAAAATTTTGGCCAGACTGGTGAGTCAATCAGCGCAACCAACCAAGAATGGATAACCAATTTATTTGGTGTCGATTTGAATACATCAAATTCTGCGGCATCATATTTAGCTTCTTTACAATAGTTCGATGCACCATATTCATTTGGAGAACAAGGACAAAGTTCTTCAGCTGCAGCAACCCACACTGAATATACTGACATAGAACAACAACATTGTCATGATGAGGGAGAACCAGTCATACAGGAAAGAAGAAATCCGCGATGTAATCGACATCTACCGCCCTGTGGGACTGGTCATCGTCTTGATCATTGAAGTATAAAATATTATGATAATGAGATCAAATATGTTTAAATACCCCTATAACAGTTTCATCAAGCAATACCTCAAATTAAGAGTAAAAAAAAGTATGTTTGTCACCCTTAAAAAAATTTGGACCCTTGCAACTATGCTTAAGTCCCATGTTTTGCATTTTTTTTAAATTATGTCCAACACATTAATGATTTCATGACAAAATTTTTTTATAGTTTGAACGTCAAAGAATCCAAAAAAAATATATCGTACAACAGTTCCATGGACAACCACCTCAAAATAGGAGTACAAAATTGAAAAAACTATGATTTGGACTCTTGCAACTATGTTTGCCCATGTTTTGTATTTTTTTAAAATTATGTCCAACAAATTAATGATATTCGTGACACACTTTTCCATATTTTGAACGTCAAATAATCCAAAAAAAAAATATATCGTGCACTAGTTCCATGGACAATCACCTCAAAATAAGAGCACAAAATCGAAAAACTATGATTTGGACCCTTGCAACTATGCTTAAGTATTCATGTTCTGCATTTTTTTAAAATTATGTCCAACACAATAATGATATTCATGACACACATTTTCCATAGTTTGAACGTCAAAGAATCCAAAAACAAATATATCGTGCACCAGTTCCATGAACAACCACCTCAAAATAGGAGCACAAAATCGAAAAAACTATGATTTGGACCCTTGCAACTATGCTTAAGTGTCCATGTTCTACATTTTTTTAAAAATTATGTCCAACATATTAATGATATCTATGACACACTTTTTCAATAGTTTTAACATCAAAGAATAAAAAAATATATATCATGCACCAGTTCCATGGGCAACCACCTAAAACTAGGAGCACAAAATCAAAAAAACTGATTTGGACCCTTGTAACTATGCTTAAGTACCCATGTTCTGCATCTTTTTTTAAAAAAATTATGTTCAACATATTAATGATATTTGTGACACACTTTTTCAATAGTTTTAAAGTCAAAGAATCCAAAAAAAAAAATAAATCATGCAACATTTCCATGGACAACCACCTCAAACTAGGAGCACAAAATAAATAAAAAAAATTATGATTTGGACCCTTGCAACTATACTTAAGTGTTCATGTTCTGCATTTTTTAAAATTAAGTCCAACATATTAATGATATTTGTGATATAATTTTTCCATATTTTGAACGTCAAATATATCGTGGACCAGTTCCATGGACAACCACCTCAAAATAGGAGCACAAAATCGAAAAAACTATGATTTGAACACTAATCAGAGTCCAGATTGACAACACTCTGCAATTTGCATACATCCCTAAAAAAATAAATGTCTCACCAGCAAAACTGACATGAGATGGACAACTCAGAATTTCTTTTTTCACTTTAAAAAATATAATGGACGTTTATTACATAAGTTACCAGGGATAAATCACCGTCCAAATCGACAACACTCTGCAATTTGCACTCGTCTCTAAAAAAATTAAATGTCTCACCAGCAACACTATGCAATTTGCACATTGTGGACCCTTGCAAATATGCTTAAGTGCTCATTTACTCGTTCATCTAAATGCACAATTAACTAATGACTCACCTAACTATGAGCAAATTCTATAAATACCACTATAGCTAAAGACATTCGTAGCATTTTCAAATTTTCATCTCAATCCATACCACAATGTGTCACCTAACTGCATATGTTTGTGTTTACTACAACGGCCAAATTTGCAACACTAATGAGGGCACCACCTTGGTTAGTAACTACATAAAAACTTACATAGTCAACAAGACCATAACCTTTACACAATTGCTTGAACTTGTTCACCAAATAATAAACATTGAACCACAACAACATATCCAACATCTCCACTTTCGGTTCCCTATATTTGAGTTAGGACAATGTTATATGTACACATCTTTTATTCTATCAGATGATGTTGATGTTCGACAAATGTTCAACATTTTTTACAACAACCCATCACTACCATTTGTGGAGTTATTTACCATAATCTGTGACAATAATAACCCACCAAGCAACCAACATGATTCAACCTCCAATATTGAGGACTTATTAGATGAATACGAGACTTGTTGGGTCAAAAACTATGGTAGTGATATTGATTCCTCTTTTGGGCTCGAAGGAAGTAACATGTCTCCATCCCACGAAACAATATTCAAATGGGATTGGTAATCTAGGGATGATTCTTGTCTTAGTTGTTTCTGCTTTGAGGTTGTCATGTAGTGTCTTATGTCCGTGTTCAGTGGCCATTTTACATAATGAAATAAATTTTTTGTAATTTACACTTTGCAATTTACACTAGATTGTTTCAAAAGATTAAATGTTTCACCAATAAAATTGACATAAAATGGGCAACTCATAATCTCTTTTTTCACTCTGAAAATTATAATGGACGTCTGCTGCATTAGTTGCAATGGAAAAATCACAGTTGAAAATGATAACACTTTGCAACTTGCTAATGCCTCTAAAAAATAAAATATCTCACCAGCAAAACTGACATAAAATGGACAACTCATAATCTCTTTTTTCACTCTGAAAATTATAATGGACGTTTACTGCATTAATTACAAGGGAAAAATCACAATCCAAATTGTCAACACTCTGCAATTTGCACGTCTCTAAAAATTATATGTCTGACCAGCAAAACTGACATGAAATGGACAACTCAAAATCTCTTTTTTCTCTCTGAAAATTATAATGGACGTCTGCTACATTAGTTACAAGTGAAAAATCATAGTCCAAATTGACAACACTGCAATTTGCACACGTCTCTAAAAAATTAAATGTCTCACCATCAAAACTAACATGAAATGGATAATTCGAAATCTCTTTTTTCACTCTAAAAATTATAATGGACGTTTGCTGCATCAGTTACCAGGGAAAAAGAAACATGGGATTCCATAGAAGCATTTAGCAAGAACACAATTCTAACCTTATGAGATTCTAATACACATCAACGAGGCAAAATGCTCATACAATTATAAATAACACAAAAAATCCTTAATACAAACGCACAATTTCACACAATATATCTTCACAAACCAAATTCAATCTTATTACTATGTCATTTTTGGGAGAAACAAGCAGCCAGACCATTGCTAACTCGAGATTAGCCTTCATTTTTCCAAATGGATCAATCACTCACAACCAAATAGGTGTTTATTTTCAAAATCCCACTCTAAACCAATGCGAGTTCCTAATGATTGTTCTTTTGATACACTCAAGAGTAAAATGCAAAACACCCTTCAGTTAACCAACAATCAATTAGTGGATGAAATCTACTACCGACAGTCATTCATAGATGCAGGTCAACAAATTTTTTCAATCTCTATAATTGAAAAATGATGATGATGTTTACACAATGTTAATGTGCAATGAACAATAATCATGTGTTGGCCCTGTAGAATTATTAGGTACCATCAATAGAACACCGGATGGTATACTAACCTGCTTCAATTCACTATCACTCCTACTCATGATGCTATTATGTATTACAACGGGAAGGGGAACATACCACGCCAAGGTGGGTTTTTGGGTTACACCTTCATCGAAAAAAATCCAATAAGATTTGACATTCCTTCAGGATGAAGCATGGACAAATTCAAAGATTTAATCAAGCAAGTTGCTCCTATGGGGGTTCCCCCTTATGGAATTCACGAATCACAATTGGTAAGACAATTGTTTTTTCGACAACCAAGTCATGCTATTCAGAAAATTTAATCGAATATGAAATAATAGAATTGAAAAATGACGAAGATATGCTAAAGGTGTTAGTATAATTCAACTAGTGGAAACGATTCTGTCCAATAGAAATTTTAGCTATTTTTAGCAAACTAGTAATCCGAATGGAAGAAGACATGTCTCTTACACAACATCTTTTAGACTATCATTAGTTTTGTCATATTTGCGTTGCAATTGTATTTTTAGTACGTTTTGTTATTCTCGTCTATCATCTCAATCACCGCATTGTTTAATTTTATGTGTATCAATCATTTATTCACTGTATTTTTTAATTTGTTTCAATACTACTAACTAATTTTCTCATTTTTTAATTAATGTACATAAAAAAACAAAAATTTCAATGACACATAAATTTAGCTAAAAAAATACATACATCGTAACAAAAAAAATTAGACTATAATTTTTTCAAATTTTTACATTTTTTGTGTGTGTGTGTGTATATATATATATATATATATATATATATATATATATATATATATATATATATATATATATATATCTTAAAAAATTATAAAAATTATTTTAATAAAAAATTGTAGAAAATAATTATTTTCAAAAGTTTTAATTTTTTAAATAAAGCAAATATATTATTAGACAATTTTAATAATTTTTATTATTAAAAGTTTTAATTTTTTTAATAATATTAAAAGTTTGATTTTTTTTAGTAAAGCAAATATATTATTAGACAAAATTCACCTACAAAATGTCTTATATAAATTAAATAATACAAGAAAAGTAACTATATTTAATAATATTATTTTCTTATTAAAAAAATATTTTGATAAAAAATTATTCTTAAAATCAATTAAAAATATATTTATATAATATAATATTTTTATTATTTTTATAATTTAAATTAAAATAAAAAATTTAAACATACAAATTATTAAAAAAAAAAATGACCGTACGAAAGTCAGGGTGGCCAAACCCAACTTCCCAAAGTTACATGAAAGTGGTGTATATTAGGAATTTTTCTAAAAACATTTGTATTTTAGGAAAATATAGGAGTGAGAAAATGTATTTTAGGAAAAAAAAAAACCAAGAACATGACATCTTTTATAATATATATATATATATATATATATATATATATATATATATATATATATATATATATGTATGTATAAGATTTGAAAAAAATTGAATTTCCATTAAGAATAACCTTTGTATATATATTCTTTTTCATATCATTACTTTTTTTTCTCTTTTCCGTAACAATTGAATTTTGAATTTTTATATTTAGTTAAAGTTTTTAATTAATTACTTATTCCAAAGAAATGATTACTTTAGTGAGTTTGTCTAACTAATACTTAAACTATCTATATACTATCTATAAAAGAGAAGCATCTGGAAAAGTCTATTGTGCCTTTATCCAGAATTGTGACACATGTCACTTTTTTTGGTTTTTTGGTCATTTTGCCCCTTTATTTTTTTGCACCTTTTTTTTCTATTGCCCCCGCCACGTGTTGCGTTGTATGTGCAGTTTCGAACATATGTCACTCCTTGATTGGCGGATTTCAACTCTCCATTTAATTTCACTTAATAATCAGAACTCTCCTCTCTCTTCTTAAATCTTCTCCACGTTACTCTCCCTTCCTCAATCTTCTCTTTCTCTTCCTCAATCTTCTCCACGTTACTATCTATTCCTCAATCTTCTCTTTCTCCCTCTTTCTCTTTCTCTTCCTCAATCTTCTCCTCTTTTTATTTTATCTTTTATCTTTCTATTTCTGAATCTTTTCCTTCAAATCTCTTTGAAGTTTTCATGGTTCTCTGAATCATGGAGATGGAACGCGTCTCCGAATTTCCTCACACTTATATGGATCTTTTCCTTTAAATTTCATATTTGTTTTTTGTTTTTTTTTTTATTTCCCTCAACTGTCATTTCCCGTTTGGTCTAGAGCTACAACCAGAGCTGCCAAGGTATTTCTAGCATTCTGCTTCTTCGGATTTTTTTATATTTTTCTGCTTCTTCAGGTTCTTTTAGATTTGTGGACAGTACGAGTTTTTTTTTTTGCTTGATCAGGTACTGAGGGTAATTTTAGGAGCCTCTATTCCCATTTGTTAAAGGGCCAAGATGGTTTTCCTTTTGCATTGAAGGTGTAAGGAAATGATTTGTTGACAGTATGAGTTTTTTTTTTCTTTCCCTGCTGTTCTCATGCATGTTTTATTTTTGTTCTCATGCATGTTAACTTTTCATTTTTCTGTGTTTTTGGTCCCTTTGCTATTGTCCATTTTTTGTTGAGTGGAGAAGTTTTGACTTTTGCTTCCTGTTATTGACGTTTTCTTGGTAATTCATGGCTGTTTGTTTAGTGTTTTTTATGTTCTCATGGATGTTTGGTTTTCGTTCTCATGTATGTTTGTTTTTCTAATGTTTTTTATTTTATTTTTTGCTACAACAGGTATTATGTTCTAAGATATTACTACTCTATTGCTTTCTATTGTTGCAGGTAAAAAAAAACAATAAGGAAAAAAACGTTGTTGCTGTTTTTTTTCTAGCATAACAATAAAAAAGGATATGAACATTTTCACTGCAGCTTGGTAGCTAATGTTTTTTACTTTATTTTTTGCTACAACAGGTATTATGTTCCAAGACATTACTACATTCCGCTTCACTGGTCGGTGATGTGTTTCTTGCCACCATATCATTCATGTTTACCTTTTTTTTTTGCAGTTGAAAAATAGGAGTAGTAAGCATGGGATTGATGAGTGTTTCTAGGTTTTGTTTTTATGTTTCTGGGTTTTCGTTCTCATGCATGTTTGTTTTTCCAATGTTTTTTATTTTATTTTTTGCTACAACAGGTATTATGTTCCAAGACATTACTACTCTGTTGCTTTTTGTTGTTGCAGGTAAAAAAAACAATAAGGAAAAAAACGTTGTTGTTGCTGTTTTTTTCTAGCATAACAATAAAAAGGATATGAACATTTTCACTGCAGCTTGGTAGCTAATGTTTTTTACTTTATTTTTTGCTACAACAGGTATTATGTTCCAAGACATTACTACGTTCTGCTTCACTGGTCGGTGATGTGTTTCTTGCCGCCATATCATTCATGTCTATCTTTTTTTTTTTTTGCAGTTGAAAAATAGGAGTAGTAAGCATGGGATTGATGAGTGTTTCTGAGTTTTGTTTTTATGTTCCTGGTGTTGGAAGTTTTAAGTTCTGTTTTGTTTTTTTGGCAAATTTCCTCAATTTTTGTGTGGATTATGGTTTTATTTTGTTTTTTTTTCTTTTTTCCTTTTAATCTCTTTGCAGGAAATCGTGCCACTTGAGGAAGTTTTTCAGACTCTGAGGTGTGATTCAAATGGACTTACAATAGAATCTGCAGAAAGGTATTCAGTTTCTTTAATAATGTTTTAATAGTACATCTCTGTTTTTGGAATAAAAAATGAAAACTTGAAACAGGAACACAGACTGGAACCCGCGAAACACCACCATAGCAAACCTTACAACACTTCCTATGTGATCCTTTGCATGTACTAAAAAAAAATAGTTACATAATAAGACAAATAATTCTTAAATTATGTTGCATCCATTATTTTTAAAACATTTAAGAAAAAAGTTAATTTATTTATTTATACTATTTGTTTACCATCATAAAAAAACAAACTTTCTCTTTTTTTGAAAAAGAGACTGATTCTATAGAAAAGTATTTAAAATAATATATTATTTTCTTAAAAATTTGATTGATACCTAATTCTCATTGTTACAATCCCCCCCCCCCCCCTTCATTCTATATTCATGTATTATTTGTGTCTGATAATTTTTTAATTTCACATATTTTTTTATTTTTTTTTGGAATTCAAATTTCATGCAGTTGTGGCTTTATTGATCGATTCTATTTTGTTATGTTTTTTCTCCTGCTTGATCAAGTGTGATGATGTAATATTATTTTTGGAAGTTTTTGTTAGCATTTCAGAGTCAGAGATGTGGAACCTTGTGTCTTGATCAAGTGTTATTGATGAGCTGCATGCATAGTTACTAAGATGGTGGAAGAAGAATTTCTCAAGTAGCAATCTGTTCATAGCTCTTGCTTGATGAAAACAGAAAATTATATTAATTAAAACAACATTCTTTTTTTTTGTGTTTTAATGTTTATTTTTCTAAGATTCTGCATTTTTTTATTCTAACTTTGGGTATATCAATTTTTAGGCTTTCACATTCCGGCAAGGATAGGATTCTCGCTTCAATATTCACAAAATTGAAGTTAGTGTAGCTCTTCCATCAACCAATGATTGGAAACTATTTGTTTTTTGTTATTCTTATATGACAAATAAGTCATTGATTCTTACTCAATTTTTTCTGCTCGAGATTATGCTTTTTTTTATTCTCACTTTTGTAAAATAAACAACCTATTCTTCGCTTATAGTAATAGCATATTATATTATTGGTTGATGAAATGAGTGAGTTGTATAATGTAGACCCATAATTAAAAGAGACAAAAATTGATATAAATCAAGAGAAGTTGTTGAATCAAATGACAAAAAGATAAAGCATAGGGAATTGAGAGAAACTAACGGAGTCCCAATGATTGCGGCGTTTACGTTGCAGGGGAGGGGTAGAATGGAAGAGTGTGGTCCTGAGAAAGGAATGAAGATTAATAATAATGATAACAATAATTAATCAAAACAAAAAAAAATAACAAAAATTAAGAAAGAGTACAAAGAAAGATGGGAACAATATGATAGGGCAACATGTGTCATTAGTAGTGACTACAACATATTCCCGTAGAATGACAAATTTTTTAGATGGATTGGCTATTATTATTATTATTTAGTTATAGTTGTTTGTTTCATGTTTTTCCTTATTGTGTCTATAAAATTGAAACTAAAATCATGCAAGATTTTAAAATTTCTAATTTGAATTTGAATTATCGTATCATTAAGGTTAATATATAATACTTTAACTGTTATTATTAATTTATTAACATGTAATCAATTAATATTTATTTAATTTATTCAATGTTGATGCTAATAGTAATAGTAAACATATTATTCCAATTGAATTTTTTTAATTACTTTAATTGTTATCCAATCAAATCATCTTAACATACAATGATTCAACATCAAGAAATTATGGCTTTCGTTACATTTATTAACATATAATAATTGATTACTATATATAACAATTCATTAAATATTAATATACATGTAATTAATTGTTGAATCATTGTATCATATTTTTGTCATTATTACATTTGATTACATTCAACGATCAAATTTCTTTTTGTGTGTTTTGTTTTATTATTATTATTATTATTATTATTATTATTATTATGTAAGCTCTGTTCTCCTATAGTTTCTTATTTGTTTTCTAATCAGAAAATAAATAAAAAAAATTAGAAAAAAAATAAATTGATGCTTTATTGAGTGGATGTACAACTAAAACATGAGCTTCTTGAAATTCCTGAATGTGTATATGACTTACTATATTTGAAGAAATATTGAGTGGACAAGCTTCATCTGATGTGTTAGTAGGTAATTTCTAATTTGCATATTAATCATTATAGAATAAAATATGATGTATGTTTTTGCGGATCTTCTTTTTCTAAGCAGATGTGATTGACTACACTAGACACTGACATTGGTGACAAATATATTGTTCAACCTTCGTACCAGTTTCTCGCGGACAACGATTTTAGCCATGGAGATGAAGTTACATTTTACTATAGGTATTATTATTATTATTATTATTATTATTATTTATTATTATTATTATTTAGTTTGTTTCATATTTTTCCTTCATTATTGATCTTTCCTTTTTTTTTTCCTTTCTGATTTTCCCGCTCCCAACGTGATCCACAAAAAAACATCTAGCCGCCAAGTTTCTTTCTTTGTGCTTTGTTTTATGCATGTTTATTATTATTATTATTATTTTGATGGAAGGTTCAAGCTATTTGAGAGGTACTTCAACTTCAAATTTCATGTTATTCTGCTATGGATTTATCTCTTCTTTCTTCATTCTTATTAATTCGTGTTTCATTTTCTTCTTTACAATTACAGTCATGTTATTTTCATTTTTTTCGTTCGTCATTTGCTTTTGTGATCTCTTCTCTCCACCATCAGTAAGTCACGGCAACCACGAGATTTGAAGATGTTAGTGTTCCTCTTATTTTTAACTTGATTTTTTTAAAAATAAAATTTACATGCTATGTTACACTCGCTGCGTATTGATCTGCAATTGCCTAATTTCTGTTAGTTGCAAACATTTAAATTATAAATGTTAAAATTATTTTTATTATTTGTTCAATTCTTTGGTTTTGAAATAGGTAGCGGAAATTCCTAGAGAGAGAAAGAGCCAAGAATTAGCTCTGTTAAAAAAAACATTTATATTATTATTATTATAATTACAAAAACAAAAATGTTCATGCACAACATGTACATCATATAAAATGAAAATTAATAATAATAATTATTATTACTATTATCATTATAATAATAATTATTATAATAATAAAAATAATAATGATAATAATAATAACAACAACAACAACAACAATAAAATTAAATAAAATCCTAATCCAGTATCTAACAAAAGAGATGTATTTGTTGTGCCCATACCTGAAATGATTTATTATTATTATTATTATTATTATTAACAATTATTGGAGCCTCCAAAAGTATGCTGTTATTTATACTGTTTATACCATACTCTAATTTTACATTTTAAATCCATAAAATTTATATCATACTATAATGAGACAGCCTGTAGTAGCAACGACAGTGCTGAAGGTGATGGTGCTTTACCCATGCAAGGGTTGCAACTATAGGATTCACATAACAATGTTGAAGAATAAAGTCCCAAAGTGTATCCTTTTTTTAAGGAACCCAAAGCCTATATGATAATGATGATAATAATAATAATAATATATGAATGTTAGTCTTTTTACTTTTTTCACGGTGCCTTTTTTTTTAATTCTTTCATAAAAAATTATTTAGTGAAATAACCCGTGCGTATGCACGGGTTATCGACTAGTAAAAATATAAATATTAAGAATAATAATATACTTATAAATTACTAAGAAAAGAATATCCTAATAATTAAACTAGTTTTTATTTTTTTTAAAATTAAAAATTTAAATGATAATATGCTTATATTTTAATTTTATTTTTTTATTATCAATAAAATAATTTTTTTATGAATTAAATTATTTTTTATAGTGTATCTAATTTACAAAAACATTTACTACTACTGGAAAAAGGTTAATCAATGATTGTTATTTTACACATTGAAAGACAGTTTTGAACTATATTTGAAGTCAATGTCATGGAAAGTCTAAAAAATTATCTTAGAAAAACTATCATTCTAAGACGATTTCCAGGCAAATAACCATCTTAAAAGGGTACCGTTCTAAGACAATTTTCAAGTCAAAACTGTCTTAGAATAACAATTTTTCTAAGACAGTTTTGACTTAAGACCGTCTTAGTAGGTCTTTGTTTAAAAAAAAAAGATTAAAAAATTGAGGATTCTAAGACGGTTTTTCGAAAAACCGTCTTAGAAAATAGATTTTCTAATATGATTCTTTGAATGTCATTTTAAAAAAAATTAAAAAAATTGAAGATTTTAAGACCGTTTTAGATTTTTTTTATAAAAAATAAAAAATAAAAATATTATTAATTAGACAGATAGTATGAAACAAATCAATAATCTTTCAGAGTTTCCAACAAGACAATTTTCTTACGTTAATTTGCAAAATTTTGAAGAAAATCCACTTCTTACAACTCATAACTATCATGGGTTATTTCTAGTAAAAAGTGTTAGAATTAACAAACAATATTAATAAAGCAACAACATTCAAACCTTTATAGCCTTCTTGCATGGACAAACCACATTATACGATTTTTTTAATCATCTTCTCCCCAGCTGCAGGCACATACTAATGAATTTTAGATCAGGAGAAGAAATAACTAACTACCAATCTCCTCTCCAAGACGTGTTGCATTGTTTTAGCATTATAAGGCAGTAACTGTCAAGTCCATGCTTGGGTCTACATTGGGATTATTGCTTAAATACTCCTCAAAGCTAGTTTGATTCTCCTTTGCTAGTGTCAAATCTGTAACCTGGTAGAAAAGCAAAAGCATTTAAATTTTGTTTTTTCAACTCACCAAAAAAGTTGATTATAGCATATCAACTTCTATTTACAAAGATTAGAAATGGTTGACCATTCCTTCCATCTTTGAGGTAAACTGTCCACCACATTGTTGCTTCAATTTTGTCAAAATACTTCGCTCATGATCATCATTGGCACTCTTGTCAAAGAGAAGCCTTCGAGCAAGCTTCTTCCTAAAACCAACCAAGCAGGAAGTAAACATGTTATAATGTCATTTAGATAAATTGATAAAAGGTCTAGAGGCATAAAAGTAAATATAAAACTAAAATAAATTTTCTTTTTGAAATAACTGCACTCTATTTTTTCTCTTCATTTCCATATTTTACCCTACCATTATCAATTTCATTTTAGCTACCCATTTATCTCGATTTTTAATCTTTTCCGAAAGTATTCATCCCACTTTCTAGTAAACATGAATTAAAGGACCAATTCTCCCTATAGCTTAAAGTGATAGGTAAAGGCCTATTAGTTTTATATCTTTTAACATGCCAGCATAAGTAACAACATTTTGGGCTTGAAACATGGACAATGCCAAGATTCAACTAGAGCAATATGGATGACAAGGATTGACTCCTAACCATTGATCATATAGACCTCTTATATTATATCAAGGACCAACTCTCCCAAAATAATGAAGGCCCTTTATTGCTTTTGTATCTCTAAAACTAAGGAAACACACGCAACAAAGCACATTTAATTGTCAAAAACAACCAAGGATTAGTGGAAGTAATTTTTACCACATAGTGGAAGATAAAGATTGAAGCACCAGCCAAGCAATATAAATTCCTTTTTCGGCAAGCATATCCAACTTGATAATCATCATACAATTTTTCCTCCTCTTTTATCTTACCTATAGAATTTAGCAAACAAGTCTTTGCCACTAATATAGGCAAGCAACTTGACCACCTGTAGATAGACGAAAACAAATCCCAAATTCAAAAGTTAAAACTAAATGCATCAATCATGTTTTTGGAAGTATATGTGGAACATCAAGAATAATGCAGACCTTTTCAAGAGTTTCTTCAATTGCTTCATCACTTAATTTTTCACTTCCTCCTTTTTTAAGAATGTTATCACAAAAGGAGGCAAGCAGTTCTGCGCTTGAACTTCCAGCAACACCTTTGTTGCAAAAGACCTCAAAGCCTCTTTAAGAGCCTATATGATCAAAACATCATATTTGCATGTACACATATTAATCCATAATTGTAAAGGTACTTTCTATTCAAAACAAAACCTTATGGAAAAGAGTATGATTATGGAAATAATCATTCACATATGTCACATACTTGTCAAACAACTCAATTACCTTCTGAAAAAAAACCTAAAGCAAGAGACCAATTTCAATTTTCCACAAATGAGTAAAAAAATACAGTTACATTAATAAAATTGTTTTTTATCGCATGCTCCTGTAGACCTACAATATCCTTTTTTTCTACCTATAGACATTTTCATTTAAAAGGACAAAATAACAAGGTCAGTAACAAAGGCAAATTGCTCCCAAAATATGACGTCATTCACAACTTGAGCAGTAAGAAAATCACAAGTAAATGAGGCAATTAATACATCACTTTGTCAGGAAAGCAACTTCAAAATCATGTAAACCATTCACCTTTTTGTTGCTAGCTGCATCTTCAGCATGCTTCACCAAAGCCATACCATCAATGGTAACATGTTGAGGAAAGGGAAGAGAGAAAGATAAGCAAGTGAGCAAGAAAGCAAGCAGAACATGAGAGCCCAATATTGACACTGACATATATAAAAGGGAGAAAAACCATTAAGATAGGTTCAACATGACCAACTTGTTTAAATATATTGGAAATAGGATCTAAGCCTCGAGGTATTTTAGAATAGCCTGAACATTCTTGACAAGTCTTCAACCTAAGCATTTAAAGGAACACATGTGGTGAGAACACCATACTCTTGGTTAAAAAAATTGTACGCATAACAAGTAAATAGAGTTTCGTGAGTACTTTATCATCTCTAAGTAAGGCATGATATCCAGAGTGCTCTTTCTTAAGGAGTTGATTTGTATACACAGATAACAACTCGTGTTGAACTTTCTAAATGAGAAATTTCCAGAAGAACAAAAGAAAACACGAGAAAAAGTTCAGAAACTATAAAATGAATCAAACAAAAGAAACCATTATAATCATTAAAAAAGCAAAATTGCATTGTGCATGGAAGAAAACCAAATAGCTGAAATAGTATCATAAAGTCAATAATAGACCTCTAATGGTTAAAAAAATTGTACGCATAACAAGTAAATAGAGTTTCGTGAGTACTTTATCATCTCTAAGTAAAGCATGATATCCAGAGTGCTCTTTCTTAAGGAGTTGATTTGTATACACAGATAACAACTCGTGTTGAACTTTCTAAATGAGAAATTTCCAGAAGAACAAAAGAAAACACGATAAAAAGTTCAGAAACTATAAAATGAATCAAACAAAAGAAACCATTATAATCATTAAAAAAGCAAAATTGCATTGTGCATGGCAGAAAACCAAATAGCTGAAATAGTATCATAAAGTCAATAATAGACCTCTAATAACTTTGGCTCCCTACTAGAGTGCAAGTAATGAGCAACCCTATCTTTCTCCCATTTTAAGCACTCCTCAACTTGTAATAAAAGACATAAAGATAAAATAGGGGCCAAAAAGTAATGTAAATGAAGAAATCAAGTTACAATAAGCATAAATGAGAAACCACACCTTCAGCATATAATCAGGACAAGAATCTTCTAGGATCCAATTTGAAGCCTTTCGAGAATAATAAGAAGAAGTGTCTTTGAGCATGGCAGCTTCAAAATCATTCTCATAGTGATCCATTTGCCCCATTCCAATTTCAACAAATATGTCTAATACATTCTTTAATAGAGCTCAATCAATCTATTCTCCCTCTTGTTCTTGATCAATCTTTATAAACAAAAATGGATTTGTTAATTGATCTAAATTTGTAAACATGGGAAATCTAGCACACTAAGGAAGGAAAACAATCAAGTGAAATAACTGCATCCCTAACTTTCCCATTTAGTTCCTTGTAAACCTGCAAATAATAAAACCCATGAATTTATTTTTCTAATGAAGCTACATTAAATGAAATGACAATAATAGGAAAGCCATCCAATTTGCACTAGCACTACAAAGTTTGTCTTTATTTATAACATGTACAAGACTAATTGAAAGAATTATTGCTGCATAACAAAAGGTTGATTGTAGCGTTACCAAATCATGGAAGCAAATTATGCCAACTTCATTAAGGGGCGGAAGTGACCTCCAAGCAATAAAGTCGATCCAAATAGTGAAAGAATCGAGAAAGCCTCCAAACCATAATTTTATGGTTTGCCCATCTCTTCACAAGTTCTCTCAACATAAATTCATTGTGCTTCACTCTCAAAGAAGGCAATACCTAGATCCAAAAGGAAGAAAAAGGAAAACAAGACAGCATTTCATTAGAAGAAAAGGTCAACAAAATTAATAAATGATACATCCACCAAGTTAATTGAAAACAAATAGAAAATATAAATATTTTATAATTAAACATGTAGATAATAGCTCAGTTGGATGATAGCCAAGAAATTCCATTCGTTGGAACAAAAATGAAGTTGCACAGTCACCGACAAGAAATCCCATTTACATTGTTGTCTCTCTTTCTCACCTCTTACTACATACACTATCAATTTTTTTCCTCACATCACTATTCTTGCTAGTATTCAACAATGAAGGAAGGGAGAGGGCACTATGGGTGAGAGCAGAGGCGGAGTCAGACCTCAAGCCATGGAAGCTTGGGATATGAGCTTTGTGGTCCTTAAGCGGCGTTGAGGTGATGGCTGGTTTGAACGACGTAATTAGCTAAAGGAAGAAGGGGGAAATTGGATGGTGGAGAAGAGGAAGAATGGTTTTTATTTATGTTGTGCAGAAAGAGAGTGAAAAAACAAACACTGAGGTTTTCACTTTCGTCTTTGTCGACGCTGGAGGAATAATCTGCTTTCGACGAAATCGAGGCACTAGATCTACTCTTGGAAGCATTGAGGGAAAGGTGACCTTGGTCCCTCTCGTGACGACTTGGGGGAGTCGAAGAGTGAGGGGAAGTCGAAGAGTGAGAGCATGAAAGAGTGAAGGGAGAAATGAAATATTAAAAACAATGAAAAATATTCTAACACCATTTTTATTCTAAGACGGTTTGCGCTAAACCATCGTAAAACTGTTACCTTTATTTACAAAAATGTTACCGTGTTTCTTTCTAAGTCGATTTTTGATCAACCGATGTAAAATCAACACCGTATAAAGTGATTTTTGTAGTAGTGTACGATGTAACTCATAAGATCGATACAGTAGTATAAGACTCCGTTGTGTTCACATGTGATGAAATAATTTATTTAATGGGAGAATTTGTACTCGATTTTCTAAGTGTACAAAATTCCCTTGAACTATTGATATTCGTGCATTACAAGTGAGATTAGTCTCAAGTACTTATTCATGCTAGATTTACAATGTATGGATTTATATGTACATGCTTTTTTTTTTTTTTGTTGAAATTTATATGTTTGAAATAATATTTGCTGGAGTTTCTGAACTTTTGCTCCATCCCTTGCCACATGGCAGGATTGCTATACTTTCCTTCTTGAATGGGAACCCAACAACCAAAGAAAATTTAAGAAACAACAATGACGTATCATACCATTTCTTGAGGCGACGATTATTTCATCCTTTAGTTTGATGCTACGTTGATAATTTCACGCATTTCCTTTTTGGAGCTTCGTTCTCTTTATTTTGTTCGGTTGAAATATTGTCTTTATTATTGAAACTAATTTCAATATTTAGATTTGAAATTGAATCAAATAGACCATCAAAAGACCTGAATAATTCCTTTTGGGTGTATTTAAAAGGAGTGCTGCAAAATGGTTGTAATTGATTAAACTAATTTATATGTTAGTGAAATGAGTTTATAGGCTTTCCGAGTGTTTTATCAAATATACACAACGTATTAAGTAGTGTTGAGATTATTTTTTATAATATATATATAATTAATGTATACAAAGAATATCTATTTTATTGGGTCATTTGATCAATATTTTACTATAAAAGATAAAAACTTAGTCAAAGAAAACTGTTTTATCGGAAAGAAATACTTATATCTTGTTGTACAATTGTTTTTTTTCCTTCTAACAACAGGAACAACACGCTTTGAATTTATAAATTATTTAAATCCTTCCATCATTTACTATTAATCCACTCCTAGTATGATTAACGTTATTGGACAGAATGTTTTCTCTAAAAGGAATTGAATGACCTCGAATTACACTAAAAATATCTTAAAAATTAAATAGACAATTAGGGGAATAAGCAATAGCAGAATAGGGCACGGGATTAGGGAAATGTATAGCACAATGCATGCTAGCACATAAAAAATAGAAATTGCCAAAGGAATTGATAGATGGTCTTTTTAATGAAAGCCTTCACTCTTAGCAAGCCTATGAAAATATAAAGAAAAAACAAAGCATCAAGTTTAATGAACCACTTTTTGTCAACAAAAAAGAAAAAGTTTAATGAACCTTTTGAAGGAAAATATGATATTAGGTCACCACAACTTAATACTTAATATTTTTGTTCAACTCTAAGATTCTTTTGCTGCTGGTCATAGGATTCTTGTTCCCAAAATCCAAAATTCATTTGTTGAGCCTTACAATTAAACTTAGTAGAAGAGGAGATCAAGGGTGAGCCGCCATCATATATATTTTGGGCACAAAATGGCAACATGCAATTTATGGCCCAACAACAATTAGGATTAGTCAACCTCTAAATGATGTAATTTTTAAATTATTAGAAAATGAGTTTAGGCTCAATTCAACCCAAAAACTAACCCAAAAATTAATTCAAGAGGTGATAGTTGTTCTTCACTTATATATTCTCACTTATTTTTTATTTTTAACCATGTGAGACTTAGATTTTTATTAATACACCCCTCACGTCCACCACTTCTTGAGCTTGGTGCCTAGATAACAATGATGAGTGACCATTTGGATTAATCTTAAATATGTTTTGATATCATTTTAAGTTCTTAAAACGTGAGTTTAGACTTAGTTCAATCCCAAAAATTAACTTAAGAGATGAGGAGCATACCTCATTTTAGGGATCAAGTTAAAATATATAAGTGAGTCACTTACATATTTTAATCTGATTCCTATTTTTAATTGTTGTGAGACTTAAGTTTTTTCCGACATAACAATTGTGATCATTAACAATGTCTTTTCTTATATATAACAGGAGTTAAAAATTAAAACGTTAGAGAAGCACGAGGTCGAGATTGTTTTTATTTATTTTAGATTAATCTAAAGTAAGCAATTAAGATCAAATAATCATGATTAATTTTTTTGTCTTTTCATTTTTTTTCTGATCCATCAAATATAGTATTATTTTGGCATCGACTTAGTCCCGCGTAAGCTTCCCTTATCCTCCGGCAACGTGCACGTAGGATACCGACCTATTTTTAGTGCTTGATGAATGAATCACCCAACCACCGTATTTAGCTTCACCAAATTTTTTAAAAACAATAACAAAAATAGAGTAAACATTCTATGTATTTACAGTTTAAAAGAATTGTATGGTTATTTAATAAAAAATATGATTTATGATAAGTTTAATAATTTTTATAATAATTATTTTAAAATTTATATAGTAAGTAATTTTATTTACTGACAGTATAAATTTTGTCATGCTTATAATAGATAAAAATTAAATTAAAAAACAAGAGTTTGATTTTAATATATTTATCAATGTAAACATGATTAATTAATAAAAAATTATCTTAAGCGTGAATTTAAAATAATTATTATAAAAAATAATTTGTTATGACAGTAATTCCATCACAAATTATAATATATAATAAATTTATTGATTTTTATAATAATTATTTTTAAAAAATTATACTTAAAATAGTAGTTTTTGGTTGATGTTAGTATTTTTTTTAATACTTATAGTACATAGAAATTGAATTCTATTATAAATATCATTAAACTTATCATATATATATATATATATATATATATATATATATATATAACATATTAGCATGTAATTGAATGATATAATTGGAATTTTTTTTTAATTTGAGAGACTAAAAATATTTTAATATATTTTAATTAAATTGAAAAATGATTTTTTAAGGAAAGAAAATATATTTCCTATTTTTGATTGATTTTCTTATTAACTCAAGAAATTCGAAAAATATTTTTTAGAGATGTAATTAATGATTAATGAATTAGTTTAGTTTACTAAAAGAAGATGGTGTCTCAATGCGTTGACCTCGATTGTTGTTGGAACAAACAAACCATGAAGCTATCTTGAACTAAAAATGAAACAGAATCCACTCCATCCTGTTTTCTCACCCTAGTAACTATGTCTCCTCCTTTCGCCTCTTCAACTTTCTCTCTCTCTCCCTAGTTGCATGTTTTCCCATGTTCAATAATAATAATAATTCTCACTAATCTCAACCTTGTTCAGTATTCAATTTGATTAATGACACCAAGATCCAAGCACAAAGTTTGTGTCTTTTTTCATTTATTTTTTTTTCTGCCTTTTGAGTGGAACAAAGTTTGAGTCTTTTTTCGGAAATTTATATGCTCTGTGACATTAACTGCACTTTCTTCCTTGTGGGGTTTCTTCTGTGCAGATTAAAACTTGGGAGTGTGTGATTATTATTCCAAAATGACCCCACCCCACACTTAGTGTTATGATAACTTGGAACCTTTTGCACGCAAGAATAAGCTGTACACACGCAAGAATAGCGCTATTATTATTTCTTCATTTTTTGTTGTTGTGGGTCAAAGAAGTAGCACCTGGAAGCCCTGAATATTCAGCCTGTGATATGGGGTACCTCAATTCAGTTTTGTCCTCTTCAAGCCAGGTTCATGCTGCAGAAGATTCACCTGTCAGTGGAGGGGGCCTCAGGTTTTTGTTGTATCCATCTTTCTGTAGATCTAGAATTGGTTGAATATGCTGAAGAATTGGTGTGTTTATTTTAATGGCTACAATTATTGTTGGTTAATGGTATTCTTACTAGGTTGTTGTTTTGTGTTGAATGATTTTGTCTGTTATGTCATTTTTTTTTAAATCGGCAAATGCTAGTTTGTTACAATTTTAGTTTTGTTAGCAGACCCATTAAACTCGTGACCTTTCCCCTCTTTTCTTCTCCCTTAACCATTCAACCCACCTTATATCTCCCGATTTTGTCTGTTATGTTATTTCCGTTTTCTTGTATTACTCCACGGGTGCTTCGCAGATTTACGATCTCAATTCTGTTTTATGTGGTTGTTGTTAGTATGAGTTTTGTGGTCAAGGGTCAAGAAGCATATTTATTGGATTTTTTTTATGGTATTTAAAAATTATTTGAAGAGGGGCCTTGGTTGATGTAGAACTGGTCAATCTTTGTTTTGTTGAACATCATAGTCAAGTTCTGCTTTTTTTGGTTTATTATTGGTTGTTGTTTTATTTGCTTCTCTTTATCGTATTGTCTATAAATTATATTGGATAATGTTATAATTTATACTCTTACTGCTACCAGAATGAATGAATTAGCAGAATTCTTTCTACTATGATGATGATTGAACATAGATGGTGATTTATGTGTGCAGAATTCAAAGATTATAGATGATTTTAATTGGTTTTTCTTTATATTTCTGGGTTTTTAGTTGATTGAATGATATGATTTTGACATGTTTGTTATGATTTGTAACTGCAGTCAGAATGGAAAATTCAGCTATGGGTATGCTAGCTCCCCTGGCAAGAGATCTTCAATGGAAGATTTTTATGAGACAAAAATTGATGGTGTTGATGGTGAAATTGTTGGCCTTTTTGGAGTTTTTGATGGTATATTTACATAATTCTCTCATCTCCATGTCCTTGTATCCATGCTACTTATGTTAAGAAAAGATGCTAAGATGATGATTGTAGTTGTACATTAATTGATAACACGACAAACTATTGCCTTTTGACCTAATAAAAAGTGATTGTTTCTATCCGTATTCGATATTTCATGTTAGTTTGTTTCTATCCCTGGATTTCCCTTTCTATGTTAGTGCCATATGTGGATGCTTCTACACATATCGTGGAATGTTTAATGATTCTGATTGCCTATAGTACTGTTTTATGCACACCATGAAGGAAATTTCTCTAGAGGTTAGTCATCTAAGTAATCTGTCTTTGAGCATAATTTCCAGAGGCTCTAACCATTATCTTGTACTTTCTCTTTCTAGTATTCTTTATTGTGACCAAGAACCTTCATGAATTCGTTATAGGAGCAATTATTGAATGCTGAGTGTTTCTTTATATAGCATTTCATTTCTATCATTTAAGCATGTAGGAGTTATATGCTATTGGCTATATATAACCTATACTCAATATTATTCTTTTTCAGCTAAAAATGTAAAAGGTAGCTGAAACTTTCTTGTTTGAAACTTTCAGGCCATGGTGGTGCTCGTGCTGCTGAGTATGTCAAGCAAAACCTATTTAGCAATTTGATCAGTCATCCAAAATTCATTTCTGACACCAAATCTGCAATAGGTGTGTAATTTCTTACCTATGACATAGCACCATGATCCCTTAGCCTGATGTTCTCCAACTTGATAAATCCCGAGAATAACTATTTTTTCCCCTCCTGCCAAACTGTTTTTCTCCACAGCTGATGCATATAACCATACCGACTCTGAATTTCTGAAATCTGAAAATAATCAAAACAGAGATGCTGGATCAACTGCTTCCACTGCCATTCTTGTTGGCGACCGTTTGCTTGTTGCAAATGTTGGGGACTCCAGAGCTGTTATATGCAGGGGTGGAAATGGTAAGGCTTGTAGCTTTTTAGTCTTGTATTGTTACTACATTCTTAGTTGCACACATTGTATTAGTTATATTGTTTCACATGAATTTTAGTTTTACTAATATCTCAGGATGTGTTAATAACTGTTATTGCCATATGGTTCTGGAAGTTTCTGTATTATTTTAACCCTATGCATTTCTGCTTATTTACTACTTTAGTTGTCTCTACCTGCTATTATCTATAGTCTATTGAGGCAGGAATATATTGAAGTACTTGATATTTGTATTGTCTAAAAAACTTTACATCCATTAATTAAGACATCATTTTTACTATTGTTTGTAGGCACTATTATACTATTAAGGAAACATTAAATATGTGAAAAACTCTACAGACTGCTGAATGCTAACTATTTATTTAAGGCTTTATCTTTCTATATAGCTTAATTACAAGTGTTCAATGATGGACTTATCATAGTTTGTACTTCTTGTGCTTCTGTTGATAAATTGCTTCAGCCTTCTGAACTTGAATGGTGACTTAAATATTTTTCTTTCCTTTTCTTTCCTTCTAGCCATTGCTGTTTCTCGGGATCACAAGCCAGATCAAACTGATGAGAGGCGAAGGATTGAAGATGCAGGTGGCTTTGTTATGTGGGCTGGTAAGGTTATCTTCTAGTTAGCTTTTTGTTATTTGATTTATTATAAGATTCATCTTGTTTGTCACTATGGAAAATCTAAACACTATGTTTACAGGAACTTGGAGAGTTGGTGGAGTTCTTGCTGTTTCACGTGCATTTGGTGATAGACTCCTGAAGCAGTATGTTGTTGCTGATCCAGAAATCCAGGTGTGTTTCTAATATGGTGAATCCATTCTTGGATATTTCATATATTCTTAGACTCATCTCAATCTGTGTCTGTATAGATTGCATGACTTAGTATATGGTTCACATTCAGAAACATCCTTTAAGTAAATTGGACAGGCAAAACTTTGCTTCAAATGAGAAGATGAAATTGAAAAATAACATCAAGCTTAAAACATGCTTAAACTACCCCTAAAATTTACAATTCAGAAAGAGCTTCCCACATATAGGTTTGTCATTGTTACTGGATCCCAAGAATTTGTTCTGTTAAGAAAAAAATTGACTAACTTACATGGTGCCATGGTGTATATATCCGTGTATGTGGTTTTAATTTTATGCATACTTGTTTATGGCTTGTTCAGATATTTGGAAATTCCCTAAACTTTATTAAGGTGAAAAAGTACTATGAAGTGATAGATCTTTTATTGATATACTCATTGTACAATTAACCTTGAGTACTACTGCTCTAGCATTTTAGAGCTTCTTGAAGAAAAATGCTGCTAACCGTAAGAATCATCTGTAATGAAACTGTTCTCTATATGAGAGATGTCCACTGACTGAGCTTTATTCTTGTTCAAATTGCTTCAAGTTGTGGATTTTTTTGGCCTCCATTCGTATTAGTTTAGTTACAACTAAAAAACATGTTTGTGGTCTTGCAGGAAGAAAAGGTTGATAGCTCTCTTGAGTTTCTTATATTGGCTAGTGATGGGCTATGGGATGTTGTCTCAAATGAGGTTGGCAATGATGTTCATTTCTTCCCGTTTCCTGTTGATAACTACAGTGTACATTTCCATCATAAACCACGAAAATATAAACGAGTTAAGACCTATCAAGAACTATTGGGTTGTTCATTTACCCATTTCTAGGTGCTTACTGACATGATTCCATAAGGTTAATAACTTATTTCTGAAAGGTATGGTCAAAGATTACCTACATCAACAGATAAGAATCCACCAAAATTATTTCATGTTAGAAACAACCATTTAAACTAGAGACGAAGGACAAATGTATTGTGCCATAACAAATGTCTATAAATTATATGAAACATGTGTAGGCTCATCTTTGCCACTATATGATGACCTACTTGATGTAGGTTCAGGAAAATTAGTCATCACTATCTTTATGCAAGTAAAAGAACACAAGAAATGGGAGAAAGATTGAAGACCAAATTCATGAGCCATATCTGATAAAACATGTAATTGTAAAAACAGAAAGCCATGCCCTGAAGTCTTAACTCATCTAACTCTCAATCTTTTCACTTTTCTCCAGGAAGCTGTTGCTATGATTAAACCAATTGAGGATGCCGAGGAGGCAGCAAAGAGGCTAATGCAAGAAGCATATCAGCGAGGTAGTTCTGACAACATTACGTGCGTTGTCGTTCGTTTTTTGTCAAACCAAGGTGCATCTTCTCATAGTAACTCTGGCTAAGTGTCCTTCACTCGAAGGCTAGTGTATATCTGGTGATGGATAAAAAAAAGACGGGATGTGGCAAAATCAGTTTATTATAGTAGGTCATAGGCATTCCTTGTAGCTATGTACCATGCAAGAATAGAAATCAAATTTGAACTCACTATGGCCCTCTAGCATAGAGCTATTCACACCATCCCCACATCCATAATTGAGTCCTACTTGTAGCTACGAAAAATAGTTGTGCAAAGAGTTTACAATGTTTTAATTATTTCACACACATGCTATTTGTACATGTGGTGTTGATCTTATTAATCCCCTCACTCCAAAACAAAATTCTCGTGTGCTTGGTTGAAGTTAAGTTCCCCCTTTCATTGTCAATCTGGTTTTACAGTGTTAGTCCCGTCCCATGTAACAGTTTGTTCTACTTTAATTATGGCTTTTATCAAGTGTATAATAATATAAATCTAATAAGAAACAATGTGCTTTCTCTTTCTTCTTTTGTAACTATGTTCAATAGTTTTGTGTGTTTGAGTGAGCTGTTACAAATGTGATTTTAGATGATCTTGATTTTGCAAAATTAAGGTGTTTGAAACTGCATTCACACAGCTATATGCATCCAACTCAATGCTACATATTATAGCATTAGTGTGTTTTGATAAGCGTTTTCAACGTGATTTTGGTTAAAATTGATTTTAAATATGAATTATGTTTAGATGTTTTTATTATTCTACACAAAAACTACTTAAAGATGCTTTAAGAATCAATTTGGATCCAAAATTAATTCTTTAACATGAAACTAAACATAAAATTTACTTAAAATTACGATAACTAGTTTTACAATGGGATTATGAAGAATTCAATGTAAAAACCAAATATGCTGAGTGTCAAGGTGGGTCTTTGATGCAATTTCAAACACTATATCTGGTTAAATTGAGTTTGAAATAAATTTATTTATGTCTGGAAGCATTTATTTGAGAGGTTTATAGTAAAATCAGTATAATAGTTTTTCCCATTAGATATATTTTTTTTCCTTTCTAATCAAATATGCTTTTGGAACAAAACTTGATTTTGCATAAAAATAACCAAACAACTCTTTCTTCGTTTGGAGTACTGAACCGTACAACCAACGTCAGTAATAATTTCCATGGGGTTATTGAAGAGATTAATGACCTTGGAAAAGGGCCACAATTGTATGGGCTCATTTGTCCTGTACAAACCCGCACTTTAGAAATGAGAGTTACAGGATGACTAATATTAGATGAGTGCTGTGAGGTGCACCCAACATTTTTGTTGGTGCACCCAGCAAAATTTGTAAATACCAAAAATGTCCCTGGGTTTTTTTCCTTATAAAAGCTTTTTTATTTTCCTGCGCTTCACAACTGCCGTTTTTGTTCATTGTTTTTCTCTGTTTTTGTGGTTTTTGTATGGCATTGTCTCGGGTTCATTGTGAACGGTTAGGTGCGATGAAGGTGAAGGTGCGTTGCGGTGGTCGACGGTGACAAACGAGGTACGCAGAAGGTGGGGGCTGTGTCGTGGACGTACGGATTACTTACGGATCAAGTTGATCCGTAAGAGACTTACATATCAACTTGATCTGTAAATTGGTGTGCCACTATTACAGATCAAGTTGATCCGTAAGAGACTTACGGATCAACTTGATTTGTAAGAAGAGTAACTATTTTTAAAGTGTGATGCTTTTCGAATTCAGTTTCCATTTATTTTAAAATTATTAATTTGTTTGTATGACCATTTTTTGTTTGAGTTGGTTAAATGGACAAAGATGAGTGAATGCATGAAATAATGTCTGAACAAGCGGATATGGATTATGAAAATGCAGAAGCATGTGGTGCGAATGAACCACATGTTAATTGTTCAAATGCATTCAATACTTCTCAGGTTATAATGTTAATGTTTGTCACAGATTTAATAAAATAAATACTGGTAGAAAACTTAAATTATGTGAATTGTTTTGTAGGTGTTTGAGTGCCGAGAGAATGTTTTGCGGTGGGCTCGATCCGTTGCTCATGAAAACGGATTTGTGGTGGTGATTTTAAGGTTGGACACAAACACAGGTAGTAGAGGAAGGACTACGTTTGTGTTAATTGGCTGTGAAAGGAGTGACAAGTATAGGTGTAGGAAAAAAGAATTTATCAAAAGAGACACTAGGACTAGGAAATGTGGGTGACCCTTCAAGCTTCGTTGCAAGCCAGTGGTTGGAGGAGAAGGCTGGATGGTAAAGTTGATTTGTGGAGTGCATAATCATGAATTGGCCAAGTCATTAGTTGGACATCCATATGCAGGGCGATTGACTAAAGCTGAAAAAACACTTATTGCTGATATGACGAAGTTCATGGTGAAGCCAAGAAACATTCTGCTAACTCTGAAGGAACACAATGTCAATAGATGTACGACCATTAAACAGATATACAATGCAAGAAGTGCATTCTGTTCTTCCATAAGAGGAAGCGATCTTGAAATGCAACATCTGATGAAGCTTCTTGAATGTGATCAGTATATTAATTGGCACAGAATAAAGGATGAAGACGTGGTTCGTGATATCTTTTGGTGTCACCCTGATGCAATGAAGTTAGTCAGCGCATGTAATTTGGTGTTTTTGATAGACAACACCTACAAAACAAACCGATACAGACTCCTACTGCTAGATTTTGTTGGGGTGACATCGACTAAGATGACATTCTCTGCTGGTTTTGCATATGTCGAGGGTGAACGCATTAATAATTTGGTCTGGGCTTTACAACGCTTCCGATGCCTTCTTTTAAAGCGTGATGCCCTCTCTGGAGTTATTGTCACTGACAAAGACCAAACATTGATGAATGCAGTGAAGGATGTATTCCCTGAATGCACAAATTTATTGTGCAGCTTTCACATAAACAAGAATGTGAAGGTCAAACGTAAATCACTAATTGCGCAAAAAAATGCTTGAGATTATGTCATGGATTGTTGGGGATGTCTGACTGATTGTCCTTCAGAACAACAGTTTGATGAATGCCTAAAGAAGTTCGAAATGGCTTGCGCACCTTGGCCAATGTTTGTTGACTATGTCAAGGAAACATGGATAATACCACACAAAGAATTTTTTTTTTCGCCTGGACTAATAAGGTGATGCACTTAGGAAACACAATAACAAACAAGTATGAAATTGTTCAACTATTTCTATTAACGTTGACGAATTTATGGAATTGTATTATAGTATGTGTTTATTTTTATTTGTGTATTTGAAATGTAGGATTGAATCTGTTCACTCGTCTTTAAAAAGACTATTACAAAATAGCATTGGAGACTTATGCAGTGCATGGGATGCCATGAACAACATGATTACGTTGCAACACACGGAGATTAAAGTATCATTTGAAACAAGTAAACATGTTGTTGGACATGTGTTAAAAAAAACCTTATACAGGAGGCTTCTTGGAATGGTTTCAAGGTATGCTTTAAATCAGATTGCTGCTGAATTAGAGCGTGTTGACTATGCTGGCAAGAATCCCTCAAGTTGTGATTGCGTGGTGAGAACCACACTTGGTCTTCCTTGTGCTTGTGAGCTATCCAAATATGTTAGTGGTTGCATCCCACTGGATTCAATCCATATGTTCTGGAGGAGACTCAGTTTTTCAGACCAAGGGTTATCTGAGCCCGAGGTGAGCATCAAGGAAGTAATGAAAACAATATTCAAAATATTTGAAAAACTTGATGTTTGTGGCAAGTTTACTCTAAAGACTAAACTTTGGGAAATTGCATACCCTGATCAGAATTCGATGTGTCCTCCTCCAACAAAGGTTAACACAAAGGGGGCACCGAAGAAAGGTATGAGCAGGAACCCAAGGTCAACAAAGCGCGATCCATCTTACGGGGAATATGTAGATGCCTTTGAATCTATGCAAAATAGTAATTCATCGGTGAGACGTACTGCATCATCCTCTGAGCAACAACCGAATTGAAGAACGATGATGCCCATGTTGGACCAATTTCAGCCATTTATGCATGGCTTCATTGATAAGATTGTTGATGTCAAAGTTGATGGTAACTGTGGATATCGGTCGGTTCCCGGTTTATTAGGTATGGGTCAAGACTCTTGGTCGGTGGTCCGCAACTGTAACATCCCATTTTTCATAAACTAATTTAAAAAGAATTCTTATTTATAAATAAATAGAGTTTTAAAAAAATGATCATTTTTTATAAAGAAATAAATAATGAGAAATAATGATTTGAAGAAAAAAAAAGATATTTGATTTATTCATTTGATAGGGAATAAAATAGAGTTTCTTTTTATAAACTATTAAAAATAAATAAATAGAGTAATAATAAGTTGTGTGTACCCTAGGTATAAATAGCGATGTTAGGTAAGTTTTAGACTAATGATGCCTTTTCTTTTCCTCATTTTTGTTTTCTCTCTTCTCCTCTCCAAAACTCTTTCTTTTTTTCGTAGCCCACAAAACCTGTCTCAGAAAAAGGATGATCTCGGACTCATTCACCGTTGAATTGTCGTGAAATTTGAGTACCACATTCAAAACCCAATTTCGAGCATTCTCACCGTTGGAAATTGTAAAAACATGTCAGAGCTAAGAGAAATACCCTTCGCACCGTAGCTTTCTCTTTTCCCGCAGAAACCCAAAACGGTCTCAGCAAAACTACGATCCCGGTTTCGTTAACCGTTGGATTTTCATGAAATTTGGATATGTTGTTCGAAATTCAATTGCACACATTGTCACTGTTGGGATTTGCGAGATAATATTTGTGGAGGGAGAAAAAGGAATCACATGAAGATAGTACAAGTGGAGGCTTCAATCTTTTCTCTGTCTCTCTGATGTTTGGGAATTCTATCGGAGAAATCGGAGGAATAACTGGAGGAATCTCAGGAAACCGCTAGAGATGCCGCTATCGCTGTCGGAAGACACGTGAGTCCGCTCAAAGGTAAGGGATGAGTTTATCGCAATTGGGGGTTAGAATGAGCATGTGTAGGGATCCTTAGAAAACTAAATTTGGGTTTATTTTGGGATGTTTATTGAATTATAATTTTCTCTTTATGATTATAAATACAATATTATTGTGTTTTATGTACTAATTGATATCCTGATGAGAATTGATTAATAAACTTGAGTGCTCTTGATGTCTTTGTGTTTAACCCATGAATTTGATTAATAGATTTTGATATAATTGTGAGAAACTATTTCAGGGATTTTACACCCCATGTTGTGATAAAATCTTTTGTATAAATTGTTATGTTGAGGTTATGAAATGATGATTCAAACTGTGATTATGTGATAAATTGAACATGTAACGGATGATGAAATACATGTGTATTGAGATGAGATGTGTGTATTGAGTTGTGAACTATGAACTGTGCAATCACACAATTGTAAGACCCTTTAAGGGCAACGAGTATTGTGATGGGATCTATTGTGGGAACCCGATGAGTTAAAATGATTTTGAAAACAATTGAGTAGTTGTGTATATTGCATAGTTCATAGGTAAAGTGAATATGATTCATGAGATGTGATAACATGCTATTTTGAGATTATACCATTGTGATTGAGATCGAGTGTATGTGATAAATTATGTATGTATGTGATTGAGATGTTGTGTGCATTGAGTATTAACTATGAATTGTATAATCACATGACTATAAGTTCCTTTAAGGGCGACGAGTTAATCCTAAGTCCCTTTAAGGACGACGAGTTAATGTTAAGTCCCTTTTTGGGCGATGAGTTAATGAATATTTTGAGAACAATTGAGGAGTCGTGTGTTTTGTACAGTTCATAGATAGAGTCTGTGTGCTAAAATGTTTTATGGGTTGGACCTGAATCAGGAAGAAGAGGCCCTGACGGACTCTTTGAAGTGTAGGCCTTGGGGGTCACACGGTTTGAGTGCTCCTTTAAGCCTATGTTGATCTCATATGGTTGGAGCATTATCGCAAAACACTGTGACCCTGACTGGTCTCCCTATGATATTACCTAGTGAGAGTGACTTGACTTGTTAGTGTGTGGTTTGTTTTGTCATGTACTCTTAGACGCCCGACGAGGTTTTTCACTAACATGGTACCACATTGCATATAGGCTTGAGTCTTAGCATAATTGTTGCATACGCTTGCTAATTGTTTATTATGAAATTGATGTGTTATTATGTCTTGATCGGAGTGTGTGATCTTGTGTATTGTGATTGATGATTGAAAAAGTGAATTTTGAATGAAAAAGTGATGAAATAATGTGAGACATGCTAAGTAAATTGTATTTGGCTACTATATGTTGTCTTGTTTCTCTCTAGTAGTTAGGAATGTGATAACTCAGTCCTGGTTTGCTGTTTGTGTTTGGATCTTGTGATGATCTTGAACTTCGTGTTCGGGGGAGCAGATGAATAGGTGGGTGACTATGAAGAACCTCATGATAGAGGACACGGGAACATATGACATCAAGTTGCTTAAGACTAACACATGTAGAATTTTTGTTAATTACTTCTAAAAAGGTTCCATTTATTTTGTGGAGTTCAATTATCAATTTATTTTGATACAAAGGAGGCTTATCTTCTCGGATAAAAATCTTTTGATGAAGAAATGTAACCATATTTGAATTTGATTTTGTGTCCAAAGCATTTCTGTATGAGGATTTTTGAAGTAAGGACGGTGTATTATGACTATTGTAACATATTCATTTTCCTTTTCAGATATGGCTTGAAGTTTGGTTCTCTCAAGTTTCTATTCAAGGTCTTTTCTCCAAAGTGAAACTAGTTGATACTAGCTCAAAAATTCCCATAATAGTGAATTTTTATTCCTTGAATGATTTAAGGAATGCAACATCTTTGTTGTTGGGGAGATTATTGGATAATTATGAAGTAAAGAAACACACCATAAATCTTCTTCAAGAAATTATTTTCCCATTAAAAGAGCAAAGATATTCAAAAGAAGGAGTGTTAGGATTGAACCAATTTGATTTCTCTCCCAGAAGAATTGCAAGATGAAATGTGGAAAATTCTTCAGCAAATGAATAAAGAAATTCTCCAAATGACTGTGGGAGAAATCTATCAGATCAACATCATGCAGCCAACAAAAAAATGTTTATTCATTTGATAGAAAAAATTTGTATCTAAAGAAATCTATCAGATCAACATTACCTTCTTTCTATGATCAACATTACCTCCTTGCTATCATATCATCTATCATCTTGCTAAACATTTTTTTATGGCTTCAAAATTTTCTAAGGAATTGATGATGATTTGATAGATTTCTCACATAGTCATTTGGAGAATTTCTTCAGTCATCTATTTAAGAATTCTCCACATTTCATCTTCAATTCTTTTGGGAGAGAACTTAAATAGGTTCAATCATGACACTTCTTTTATGAATATCTTTGCTCTCTAAATGGGAAAAGAATTTCTTGAAGATTTATGGTATTTATGGTGTGTTTCTTTACTCCATAATTATCCAATAATCTTCCCAAAAACAAAGATGTCGAGTTTCTTAAATCTTTCAAGGAATAAAAATTTACTATTATGGGAATTTTTGAGTTGGTATCAACTAGTTTCACTTTGGAAGAAGGAACTTGAACAAGAACTTGAGAGAATCAAACTTCCTGAAAAGAAATATGAATATGTCACAGTAGCCATAATACATCGTCCTTACTTCAAAAATCCAAATACAAGAATGCTTTAGACACAAAATCAAGTTCCAATATGGTCAACATTTCCTCATCTAAAGATTTTTATCCAAGAAGATGAGCCTCATTTCTATCAAAGTGAATTGATAATTGAACTTCACAGAATAAATGGAACCTTTTTAGAAGTAATTAATAGAAATTCTAGATGTGTTAGTCTTAAACCACTTGATGTCATATGTCCTCCTAACGAATGAAGAAAGATATTATAATCAAGAAGCTCAAGTTTGGCCACCAATCAATGTAAACCAGGGAGAACAAGCACAAATAGAAGGGGCTAGCATAACAGGACAAATAATTATGAATGATGAACTTGACTTCACTAAAAAAATAACACAAGATTCTCTAGACTCATCTAAAGAATATGTGACACTTCTCCAAATCATGAACCCATCAAGCATAAGTAGTGATCTTGTTGTTTATGCCCGTATGAAGAGAAGTAATTGTTTGTTCTTTTACTTTTCCAAATAAGCATGTATGAGTGTCAGTTATTTGTACTAATGTCTGAGTCAATTGATTGCGTTTTTACTTTTTGAAATAAGTATGTGTGGTTTTAGAGAGTTGGCAGACTTAGAGTGTCGACAAAGTTGTTTGTCTATTTGTAAGCTTCTTTGCCTATAAAAAGGGCCTTTGTCTTTAGTTGTAGGACATGAGCAAAAAAGAAATAAAACCTATATGTTTATAAAAGTTATGAGTTTCTAAATTTCTCTTTCTTCTTCCTGAAAGCCTCATTCTTTTAATTATGTCTTGTACCCTCTAATAAAGAAGTAGAGAAATGACTATCAAAGATATAAAGTTTGCTCTACACTCACCTCTTACTGAGGATCTTGTGTATTAGAAATATATTCAACCTAATGACTCATTGTTCTAGTCCCTATTGTTATTGATATTGTCATCGAGAGGAGTAACTAGTCTTGAGAAAGTAGTCTATATGTTGAAAGCCAAAAAACTCGATTGTAAAAATCTTGATAATAATGTTAATAACATATAGGACTCCTACTTCAATGGTATCAAAGCCTAAACGATGTCTAGCTTCATTTTTCTATTTCTTTTGAATCGGAAATAAGATATAATTATAAAAATAGAATAAGTAAGAAAGATCCTAAATTATCATGAGTGAAAAATAACTTGATAACCCTGGATCCTTTATAAGTCATCCCTCCCAAATAAACCTCTCAATACCAAACTCTTGTAAACAAAAACTTTCTTCCACGTGTTGATCAGCTGGTTTCACTACTAGAAATGTAGCATTTTATGATGCATATTCTAAGACGGTTATCTGGGAATGTCTTAGAATGTGACGCGGTGGCAAACTTGTAATTAAGATACTTGAAAATCACTTTTTACAATGTGCATTCTAAGACGGTTGTTAAAAGACGGTTGTTAAAAACCGTCTTAGAATGTGCTTGGGTGACAATTTTGAAATTATTGGCAAAACAACAACAACGGGTTTTACAGAAAATCGTCTTCGTTTTAATTCATTGTAATTACATGTTTGCACACAGCAGACACCAATAGCTTTAGGCATTTGAAATCCTACTCTAGGTCGCGACCCACTGTGCTCCTTCGTGACCCTCTTTCTACCTCATCTAGTCACTCACATTGTGACCCTCTCGATCTCTACCTCGTTTAGTCACTCACATTCGTAGTCCCCAACCGTTTGTAACCCTCTCTCTACCTCGTCTAGTGACTGACATTGTCTTTGATCGACGTCTCTATAGGCTGTGGCACCGCGGTTGTGTCATTTTAGGTGGTAAGTACCCATGGTTGCAGTTGTTATGAATTTTTTGTTTCCCACTCACATTTCAACTTCTAGGGTTCTTGTATAACAAATGTTGTGCCTTATTGGATTTGCTTTAGATATTGATTTTGGCATGCCCTTTTTTAGGGATTTAAATTATTAGGTGGAAATGTTGTTGAATTAAAGATTTTAATTTTTTGGGATGAGGGTTTGTCATTCTTTTTTCGTTAGATAGAGATTCTGTCATATATGTGTGTTTATTTTATTTATGTTACCCTATTATTTCATTGGAAATAGTGTTGAATGTTGTGTAATTGGAATCTTTTTTGGGCAGGACAATAGGGTGGTTAACACCACTGAGTGGTTAATGGCTTTTGCTCTGGTAGTTGAGGCTTATTCATCCTAGTATCCGACTTCAAATCCCTCCATAAGCTTTATTGTAAATGTAAGTGCTCATAAATTCTCCTTTTGATGTTACGCATGGAAAAAAATTCTTTGGTGTATTTTGATGAGAAAGGAGAAGATGGATTATTTGCTGGATTAATATTATCAAAGTAGGGTCTTATTTGGTTTTATTATGATATTATTTGTTGCTTGTAATTTTTAGATATGTTGTTGTATAATTGGTTGTTAGTTATTTATTCAATTACTGCATTATCTTTAGAATTTTCTATTCCTTAGTTGTGACATTATTCGGCCTAATTGTCTCGATGTCATTTTCAGTTCTTTCTTGGCTTACACCCTTGTCATTGAAAAGGAGACATTTCCTGATGAAGAACTAAAGCTTAGAGGTAACAGCTTGGGTAGAGGATGATGTTCTTATAATGGTTGTCATCACAACAAATATAGGCATCAAGAGGTACCTTGTTGTAGTTCTGAGGCTACACCACTAATTGTCTTATTGTGCACTAAGATCAACCAACTTCTTATCAAGTATTCTACTATTTGTATCAGCATAAGTGTACAACATATCTTGAATTGAATGATTGGATGCTTTAGCTTTCAATACATAAACCAAAAATAAAAGAATTAATAAGCATCCATATAATGGCTTAACTTACCAAAATTGGTGTGGTGTCAATAACATAGGAGAGGATAAATTATCATCATGCTATTCATTTGATATGTGGTTTATTTGACTGTATAAGTCAAGATTTTCCTGTCCATTCTCTATCTAAATATAAAACATGCATTATTTCTGCCAGTAGCTAGCCTAATAAATTAAGTAACTTATTCTCTTATAACTTATATTACTTGCCAGTAATTCTATCTCCACAGGACATATTTTGTTGGCAAAACAACTTTATTAAGTGGTATTGAATACGAACTTATCACATAAGAGTTTGATCTTAAGTTTAACTATGAAAACTATTGAAATAAGTTACAAAGAGTTATTCGTAAGCCTAAATAAACTCTTAGTATCATGTACTTTGGGTTTTATAAAAAGGTTGGTTACTTTGGTGGGTTTAATTAAGATCCCATTAAAATAAATATTCACCTAAAAGTCTAAAACCCTGCATAAATGGTATTATTGAAATGTAGATATTGACAGAGTTAGTAGTGTCTAATTGTAATAATACAAGTTATGTTTTTTTATTTCAACCCAACTACATAATTGTTGTTGGACATGATCTGAGTGTGTTGGAATAGCTTTTGAATTTCATTTCTAGCATGAGTTGTAGATTTTTTATTAATAAGCTCTAAAAAATGTATCAAACATTGCATTTAATAGTGCTATCAATGAATCTCTCAGGATAAAACCTGTATGGTTTAGTCCAATAGTTTGGATTTCTTCCAATTGCCCAAGTATTGATTACGACCTTGCTTTTGGCTCGTATTTTGTACCCTTGTATGTCACATGTTTGACCACATTCTGTTGGAACCAAAAGAGGAATTGGAGGGTGTAACCTCAAGGTCTCTCTCACAACTTGTTTCAAATATTAATTGAGTTCATTGATGCAATTTTGATCAACCCTTCCCTTCATATTGAATACCTCTTTCACCTCAGCTTGTGTGTTCTTCATTACTCTTGAAATCTTCACCATTTAAGCCATTTCCCAATCTATGGTTGTTGTTGATGTGTCACCTCCAGTAGCAAAAATATCCTAAAAAATAGTTTATCAATAACATTTAGATAGTGCAATGATGTCCAAAGAAATAGTTAAAAGAAAAAGACAACCTGCATACTACTAAAATTGTGTGGGAAATCTTTCTCTACATTATAGATCTCATAAATAGATAACAAGATATAAAGAGGAAAGTGTTAAACATTTAGGACCTGTTTGATTTCCTTCTCATTTTTTGTTTTGAAAACTCTTTTTTAAAATGATTTCATGTTATTCAACAATGAATTTCTCATCCAATGTAGATTAACTTTTTAAATCTGATTCCAAAACAAGTGTTTTACAAATTGAAAAAACATAAACAACTAGGAAATGTTTTGTCATTAACTTCTTTTGTTTGGTGATCCTAGCTCAAAATTTAGTCATGCATCTACAGTGGTACTGCATGCATGTGGTGAGGCATGCAATTGGTGTAAGCGTCTATTTATAATTTTTTAAGTACAATTCATTTTTTAAAATAAAAATCAAACACACCCTTATATTTTGAAATGGTTACTCTTTCTACATGGATAAAAGCTTTTCTCGGCATCAAACAGATTGCAAATTCTAGGGCAAAATCTTTATGGTTACTTGACAGATTTTTGTAGGACATATTTTGAAATGGAATAAGGAGCACAAGTCCTAACTCTTTCCTAATGCCTATAGGAGTGTTATTTTGCTGAAGTCATTTTGGGGGCACAATCTCTATTGACTATTGTTATTAGCCAAGGGAATGCAGCATGAATATTCACTTATAAAATAAATTTTAATTACAACATTAACAAACTGAAAAATTGGTAATCAATCAATGTTGTATTGAGACTTTTGTGGCCAATGTGTAATCAATCAATGTTGTTTTGATGATGATTTGATCGTATTTGGAGCTGCAAAAACTCATCTTTTGTTTTTGACTTAAAACTTTTAGGGATTGAAGGCTAACAGTTCAATAGGTATTGATTGTTTCTTAGTTGACAAACTTAGACTGCAAAGGGAATCCGAGGTACTTCCAAGTCTTAACCATGTGTTGACCCTTTTATATTAATACTATAAGTTATTAATTATAATGTATTTCTTATGTGTATTTGTATGTGCTAGTGTAAAGTAGTTATACCTAAGGATTTGATTTTCCATCGTTGCTCTGTCTTGGTCATATCATGCACCTTCCTAATCCCAATTGTTGTCTCCTTTATTAGCATGCAGCAAAATTCAGATGAAAATGAACATTATAAGATTACATAGGAGTGTTGGAAAAGGTATAACAAGTACGTTTTGTAATAACTACAGTGACTTAAAAATTAAGCTTTGAAATTTAGATAAGTGTATTCTACCAACATTTTTGAATCCTATCGTAGCTACTAACAGAGCCAAAATAGTGGAGTGTAGAGCCGAAATAAATACATAGTTGTAATTAGTGACTAAGGTTAAATAAATGAAAATAATAATCATTTCATTTCAAATAAACTATCTTAAAATATTACATGTATATTGAAATAGAGCATTGGACTTCTCATTTCTGTATGAAATAGGATTCCCTCTGGTTGTTTATTAGATTCTGGACATGTTGTGCAGAGCCAGTAGGGAAGGCAAGGTCCTAAAGCCTGTCTTTGTATGTGTCTTATGACATTGTCTTTCCAACCTTCAAATTTTCAATCACATTGTCTTATCACATTGATTCTGAACTCATAAATTTTCATCATTGGCTTGCCTTTCCCCAACCTTTGTCTACTACTTTTTACTATCAAGTTTTGTTTATTCATTCCCCCTCCGATCTGGCTTCTGTGGTAGTGATTATGCTGAATAATTGATACTACAATCTTGACAATACTGTTAAATTGGAAGTTAAGAAGATCACTTACATGATGAGGAAGATAGTTTTAGGTATAGGCTGAGACTAGGTAGCAAAACTTCCTCTAAAAGACCATAAAAGTACTAATTACTCCCTTTTACTTCGCAATTACACTTCCTCCCTAATCAAACTAGTTAAATATTATGAATGACCTCAACTTAAGGCCTGATTTTTTGGAAGATAGTTATCATAATTGAATAGGTTTGGTCAGAAAAAGAAAAAAAAATTGCAAACTGAGCTTTTTGTTGCAATTAACAGAGTTTTGCTGTGTTTTTTACCTCTTCTGCTAGTAATGTAGCTCTAATAATGTTAGACTAACATATTATGAGCAACTAAGTTGGAGAATTGTTTCAAGTGATGATTGAGCATCTTTAAATAATTTGAATTGAATCCTAAATCTATTTGGGAGAAAGAAAAGACAGAAAAGGCACTATTGCTAAGTACTATTGGTAACTAGCTATACAAAGAACTAGAAATGTGTAGCAGTGAGAGAGGTTAGTGGAAAATACATAGATATAATAGTAATAGTAAGTGACAAAGGAGGAAAAAAAATGGTAAGTGTGGGCTTAAATTCCGTTGCATGTTGCTTTCCCAGATGGAAGATAAGATTGCACTAAAAAAATTTAACAACAAATTGTAGCACATCATCATCCTATTTATCATTCTGCCTACAATGATGATTCTTGGTTCCATTGCCCGCATGCTTTGTTCCAAACACCCTCACTAGGAGGATTCACTGATAGCACATTGACCTATATATTTAACTCCATTCTCTTGAATTTATGGTTGTGTGAAATTTAAGAGAACTCTACTCTCTCTCTCTCTCTCTCTCTCTCTCTCTATATATATATATATATATATATATATATATATAAAATACAGGTTTTTACAAGGATGGAACTACACATACAACTACTAGTACTACTAAGTGTGATGCCCGCATCTCCTTTTTAATTTGTAGCTTTTATTTTGTTGTATGCATGGTAATAGTGTTCTTGGCTCTTCATAATTATTGTTTTCATGGAACTACCCCGACACTGGTTTTATTTTAATTAGCATCTTCTCTAGCCTGTTTGTTTTGTCTGCTAGTATGTGGCCCTGTTAATTGTGTTATTGCTAAGTCAATTTCAGTAAATATATTTTGATTGCAAAAAAATCATATGAATTCCCCTATAATCTACATTAATTTATGTGATGAGTTAAAAAATTCTTCAGTCCAAGGATTAAACTTTTTCTTTATCAAAGAAATTTGACAATCAAGAATGTTCTATTAATGTTTGCAGGGAGCAACTATCTTACTGGAAAAATGGAAACACCTGAGAACTATGAATTATACCAGCCAGCAGGTGACTACAACATTGCAGGTTGACATTCAATATTATTCTAATGACTGTGAGTAGCTGTAAAGAATTGCTAGTGTGGTTTTGGGCTTGTGTTGATGAGAAAAATTGAACCAATTGAAACGTGAAACTTATAGTTTATAGTATATAGATACATTGATCTTTTATGTGGTAGGTGGACATTTTACTTAATAATGGAATATAATCATGAGTTCATATTGATATTGTGAAGTTGGTTTTTTTCGTGAATGGTGTATCGTAAGCATCTTATACCATTGGCTTGGCTTTGGTATTTGGTTGACCCAGTAGACTAGATGATGGTAAGTATGACATATAATGAAACCAGAACATAGTCAATATGTAAAGTTAGAGAAAACAATATCATCAATTTTTATGGAAACTTTTAAAATTTATATTGATTTCAACATTTGAAGGTGCTAGTATTTTACTGTTCAAAAATGTGTTTCTGATTAGCTTTTCTCTTTGGCTCTGTTACATATGTAGTAATTAAGTCAATACATGATTTCTTCATTATTCATGAACTATTCTTTTAACATTACTATTCGAGTGACAATATTTATGATGAGGGAAGCCCCCATATAGTTCACATGCATTGAGCAAGCAATTGTTGTTATGATTCAGTTGATAGTGCTCAAATAATGTAATAGTATTTTTGTCTTATTTCTTCTTAGCTTAGTATAGTGACTTCATCTTATTTTAATTTCACCATTAATTCTGATTTGAATTTTGAATGACAAGGTGCAATCCAATAGCTTGTTGCGGTTTATTCTTTGCTTATAGAACCAATCGCATAGCACACAAAAAGATTTTACTAATGTTGTAAGTTAAAAATTGTCCACCTTTATTGTGACATTAATCAAATATCAATTTTTGTTGATTCTGTTTCTAAACTTATTTTGTTGATTTTGGTTTGGTGTTGCTGGAGAATGGTAAAACAAACTATTTGCAATTACTTTAGGAGGCCAAGTTCTAAAATATTATTGAAGGAGGAAGTATGTAGTTTTCTTTTCCTTAATAAAAACTAAGAAATTTGCCTTGTTTTTTTATTAATAATTATTATTAGTGTTGTGTATGTGTGTGTTTGAGTGGATGAATGAGTTGGTGTGTAGAGATGGAAGGTTTTCCTGTTAGGAAGTTGGTGAGGTTTCAAATATTTTTAATTTCTTATTTTCTTTAATCCAAGTGGCATCCCAAGCAAAAAATGTAAAGATTGAGATGCTTCTGGATAGGACTGAACCTTTGCTCACAGGTTTTTCATTTTTCTTCTCTATTTTGTTGACGTAGCACATGATCCAACTCTATTTAATAAATAGAGTTTGGTAATAATTTTTTATTAATCATGTTTGACTTGAAGCTGCCTTTTACATTCATACACTATGTTTGTTCAACGGCTATTACTAATGGTGTGAAGATAAAAGAGTGTATGTACTATTTTTTATGCTTGCTCATTGATGATGCATGTGATATTCCAATTTGCTTGTCTATTTTGATTATTACTGGATTTTTTTTTATCAGTATTGCTTAATTTTGGTGATTCATCTTTTCTTGGAAACTTATAAGTGGTGTTTATATCTTAAGGTTTGTGCTTCTGCATTGGTTATGCTTGAGTTGATTGATGTTCAAGATGACCTACAAAAGTACTTATTTGCTTATTCAATCCGATTGTCCCTTGAACCTCAAGGATGCATTATTAATGGAACGTCCTTCAGCTCCTACCAGCTCCATTGGAGGCACTGGATCATCCGTGCTAATGATATTGTTATATCTGATGTCAATGGAGAAGCTGTTATAGGACAAGTATAAGTTTCCCTTCCCCCCCCCCCCTCAATTTCCTTTTTTCAGTGTAATTATTTTTATTCTACTGAAGTACTGATGTGATATTTAATAAATATGCACTTTAGTCTAGTTCATGCTTTGGTTGTTGGAGATGTGATCTTTTTGAATCAATTGTTTTAAAATGCCAGATAAGATATTAGCAGTGAGTAGTGAGTAGCTCTTCAATGCTTAGGCAATTACTTAGTTGCATCGACTTCGATTTTGCACATATCAGGATCAAAATTAAGATGGAAAACCTGATCTAAGTTCAGTGTAACTGATCAAGGTCTCACTGACCTAAATGCACAGACCCTAATCTAAATGTTTCACCTGTATTTTGGTTTGTTGAATTTTTACAACAACAAGTTTCTGTTTCAGCAAATTTCAATTGTAAAATTTCCCAAAAACAACATAATGACACTCTACCATTTATTTGCTAGCAGACGAGTCATCCTTAGGTTCAACTCTGCTAACCATATAAAAGTTCTGATTTCAACCTTGTTTTATCTGTGTGAATGGATCATGCATGTTCACTGTCACCCGTTTATATCTGTAATGAATAATTACATGGGAAAGATATATATTTACAATTCACTGATGCAAACTACCATTTGCGTTATTTGCAGGATGCTTGGATACTTTACAATTGGGTAAATTGTCTGTTGTTCAAAGATCGTTTATTTCATTTGCATGTTCAAATTTAGGAGTAAAATCATGTGCTCCCGTGTTGTACATATAGTGTTTCAACCATTAATCCATTCCATTTTGGCTAAAACACATGCATGAAGCTTCAAACTCAACTGTTGATACCAAAACTTATTACATACATGCATCATGCTTAGAAATTCTATTGTATTGTAATGGTCCTATATATATCCATTTTTTCATACTTGACATTAGTTTCATTTATTATGTAAATTCCTATAATATGAAATTAAATGATTATACTCAATTGTAAGTAAGGGACTTCATAATTGTTGAAAATGATGATGATACTTTTGATTTCCATCAATGTACAGTGTCTTGCTTAAAGCTACCAGAGAACACAAAAAAAAGAAATTCTACGACGGTTACACAAGTAACAGTCTTAGAATGTTAGAGATACTAAGGCGATTATTTGGTTAACCGTTGTAGAAGCCCCAACATTCTAAGATGGGTATTTCAATAGCCGTCTTTGTATCCCTAACATTCTAAGATAATTTTTGCATAACCGTTTTAGAAAGCCAATTACAACAACGACATTCTAAGACGCTTATACAAATAACCATCTTAGTATCTCTAACATTCTAAGATGGTTATTGAAATAACCGTCTTAGAATGACTATTCTACCAAGACAGGTTAGGATTGAAAACCACCTTTGAAAATGAAACATTCTAAGACGGTTATTTGGATAATCGTCTTAGTATAATCAACTTTGTAAGATGGATTCAAAACCGTTGTTATATAGGTTATGCCATTTTACGAAACCCCTTTTTATGACGGATCAAAACTGTCGTAAAATATTTTATATGATCGACTTAAAAAACCGTAATTTTAGTAATGTGTAGAGAGCAGTAGTTGGTTCTCATGGAGCAAATACACCTGGAAGTACAATGCAATCAGGAAATTTAATCATAATAATGGTTTTGTTTGTGTATCTCTTCTTCAAGTCACTATTGGGATTAAAAACTGAGAGTATTCAATATAAAAATTAGTTGATTACTTATGTTTGAAAAGTACCAAATTACCATACTAATAAGAAAGCAATGACACCTATAATTTGAAATATTTTTATTCTCTTAATCATAATCTGCAACTTCCTTTTTCTAATCTTCATGAAAGCTCTGCTGCGCAGTCTATCGCAGGCTGCTTTTTATTATTTCATGTCATATGATTTGGTGAGTGCATGAGAGGCAGGATAAAAAATTTATGCATGTGGATTGTTGTTGTTATAATTAAGAGGTAGAAGATAATTTTTTGGAAGCAAAAAAGAAGTGCACTCACAATTTCATTTTTTGAAAATAAAAGGTAATGCAATCCTCATTTAATTGAAACTAAAAGTGTATTAATATTGGCTTGTTTCCAATTAATTACTTTATTGCATGCTTTGTGAAAAATGAAGCAATAAATATCTCGTTGGATATGATGTGTTACCGAGGAGTGTGATATTTATTGTTTCAATATTAATTTAAAAGTTCCAATACCAATATCTTCTGTACGTTTGATACGAGGAGTTTAATGTTTTAATTAGCTTTTTTTATTTCATTTTTTTTGGTTCAATTAATTATCAACCTAGTTAATTTACAATTGCACCCTCAATTTTGACAGAAAAATTATTACTCCATACTTCCTTCGATAAATAAAGATACATAGTTCTTTCGGGATAATGAATCCTAGTGACATATATAGTTAAGTTATTGTAGCTAACTATTTTAAATAAACACAAAAGATGAAACATTGGTGAAGCATGATAAAAAGAAGAGTGAATGAAGAAAAATAAAAGGTAGCAAAAGAAAAAGAGAAAAGCGGTAAAAGAGACAAAGAGGTATGTGATAAAGGAGTTTGATGTTTTTTATGCTTAAAAGTTCATCATATTTATCACCCATCATATTCAAAATTTTAAAATAATTAAATTTTAATTTTAAAGGATAAGATTGAAATTATATAATAGCTCCAATTTGATGGAAAAACAATATCATCAGTAAGAATAAAAATTGTTTATTCTGAAAATTAAGATAATTAAATGTTTTAATTTAAAAATATAAGGATCAAAATCGTGGATTTAAAATTATAGGGAAACAAAAATTATAATTTAACGTATTTATTAACATAGTCTAGTCATAAACCACTCTTTAAAAGAAGTTTGTTAATTTTAAAAATAATTATCTTAAAATAATTTAAATGGTATGATTTGTTAATTTTAAAATTATAGGAAAAAAATATTATAATTTAGCCTATTTATTAACATAGTCCAGTCATAAACAGTTCTTTATGAGAAGTTTGTTAATTTTAAACATAATTATTTTAAAACAATTTAAACGATATGATTTGTGATTGAATAATAATGTAAAATTGTTTTATACAGTACGTACATAGATATTAAACTCTATTTATTTAATAAAACAATGAAATTTATAATTTTGCTTCCAAAAATTTTATAACAGCAGAGAACCTTTCCAATATTTTTTTTATAAAATTATATTTATTATATGTTAGTTTTACATGCTTTTTCTTTCATTTAAATTTGGAATTGTGATTTTTTTATTTTTCCCATTAAATAATTGTATTAATGAAATAATAAATATATAATTTTTTTACGATAAAACAGAAAAAAAGAAAAAAAATGATTATGTGACTGTTTTGTGCCATATATGTATAAAGAAACTTGAGTTGTATTTAAGGCAAAACCCAAAAACGACCCCAAGCGTCCTTGTTGCCGCCTGCCTAGCACAAAATTTATTAGGCGCCAACCATGCACGGGCAGCCCATTGAATATTGACATTGAAGTTCGAACTTTAATAAAGTGATAAATGCTAAGATGACTTTTTTATACTCTCTGTTTTAGTGTAATTATTGAGTAATAATTTTTTTTTTCAAATAATTGTTATTTTAAATTTTCAGTATAATATTAATTATTTTTTTTCTATTTATATCTCTTATAATATTAATAAAAAATAATAAAATCTGTTAATATTAATATAAGATTAATTTTATAAAATTATTATATTTTTTTATTTATTTATTTTATCAATATAAACAACTATTAAGACGATTATAATTTTGAGACCAAGAAAGTAATATATTTTTCTTTTTTTGGTACATAACTTTTTTTTGGGTACATTGATAGTATGTTTTCCTTATAGGAATGTTAATAATATATTTTTTAACAACCTTTTTTTAATATCTATTTTATGATCGATTAATTTTCTTTTTAAATTATCAATTTTGATGGATCTCATATCTATATCAAAAGAGATAATTATTAAATGATAAAAATGACCCATCAAAATTAATGATTTTTAACAAATTTTAATCCATTACAAAAAATATTAAAAAAAGAATATCATTAACATTTTTTTTCTTATTACATGAATAAAATTATATAAACCTCTTTATATTATAGTATTAGTTGATTTATCTTTTAATATAGTAGATTTCATTCACTATTTATGATATTAATGATATTTTATATGATAATAAAGAATGTCTTGAAATCATTCCAAAAAAAAAAAAGAATGTCTTGAATAAAAATAAGTATGCTAACTTATAAACCCAATACTAATCTATTTACTCAATTATAAAAGTTTGTCTTCAGTGTCACATGTCACAGTTTTGTTTGACACATGTTACTATTATGAAGCTTCACTTTTTTAAATATTTTTTATTTTATTTTTATCTTTCCTCCATTCCAAAACACACGTTTCTTCTCACCCTGTCCATCTCTCTTATTTTTTTCTTTTCTTTTCTCTTATGTTTTTTTACGTCTTCTTTTTCTTTATGTGCCTTTTCTTTTCTTTTTATTTTGCTTTTACAGTTTTATACTCTTTATATATATGAGAAAATAAATTATATACTAACAGTGTAAAATAAACAATTTTACATCATCATTCAATTATAAATTTAATTTAAAATAAATTTATTAACTTTTATAATAAATATCTTAAAATTTGAGAGAGTAAAACTGTATTTTTACATTATAAATGATTATTATATTATTATTACGTTTAATAACTTTAGATGTGAAGATTTTGTTGATTAACATTTATATGATAATATTAATTTTTTTACATAAATACATAATAATTAATTAAAATTAATTTATTAAATAATTTTTATTAGCATATTTACAAATCCCTTTAGAATATGGACAAAAATTAACGTGACCGTGAAATTGCACGAGTATCCTTCCAGTGTTTTTAAATATTTCAACTTTGTGAATTAAGGACAATGTTCTATTATCATTTTAAATAAGATTTCTCTAGTTAGATTGTTTGGATATAAACTACCACCTTTGCAATTGAAATGTTTCTAGGTAACTTATCACTGCGATATTTTTCATCTACCAAAATGTCTCAAAATTGTGTTAAGCGAAAAGGCCACTATGTTAAAATAAGCAACAATTTTTTTAAAGTGACCAGGGTGTCGCTTATTGTATAGGTAACAGTTTTGTCAATATAAGACAACGATAATAATTATAAACAAAAATGGTTGACTTTGATATTAATGTACTTATATAACCATGATTTTTAAGCATTTTTTCCTACTTCTAACAATAATGTTTGATATTACAAGTAGTCGTCTAAGTGGAAAGCCATCAATAATTGTTAATTTTCGACAGTTAATTGATGACCTAAATCTGGTTGAAAGTAAGTCAGAAAACAAATGACAACTAGACTGAAGCTATTGTAATTTGTAAAGTTAGTTCACACCAAAAATGTAATTGCTATTTTAAAATAAATTTCTATTGTAAAGTTATTTACCGAAAACTGTAAACTGGTAAACAGTTATCAATGTTCAAGTTGTCAATAATAACTATATTAAATTTCTCTTAGCCTTTAATATCAATGGTTTGGTCATAGATAATTGTTATGTTTTAAAATTTTAAAAGCATTTTATATTTTTAATTGTAAAGAATTTTTATTTTAGATTATATATTAAATTATATTTACATAAATAAAAAATACAAAAACAAAAAACATTTCTTGTTTCAAAACAAGATTTTAAAAAATAATAAAACAAGGTAGAAAATATTAATTACTTTCAAGAAACAAATTCTTTCAACTGGAATTTCAAGAAATTGATAAAAAAAAAAGTAAAAATAGTAACAATTAATTATTTGAATGCGCCGTTGGTAACTGGTATGGTTGCTTGACAGGAGAAGCATACTTTAGCATCGTGAATTGAATGTCAAGTCCATGTTGGGGGAATATATTGCCTCCTAACTCAACGTGAAAAATTCGAGTACAAGTGACACGCAAGATGCGAATTCTGGCTTTCCTTAGATTGAAAGGAAACCCCCTTCAATTCCCCTAACCTTAAATTTACACCAGAACCCAAGTAAAAAGGGATTTCTAAAGTAAGTATGGAGTAATTGATCGTTTGGATTGACACATGCTGGAACTCAAATTTACACCACGAAAAATTAGAAGTAACTCAATTAATTGCTTTGCCTACAATGTAAAAAATCTGAATTGATTTCGGCAAGAATCAGATCAAAATCAAACATGTTATAATTAATCCTAGGTTGTGTTTGAATTAAAGTGGATAAAATATATTGATAAATTTCAATGTACAATTACCAATTCTAATGCATAAAATGAAGATTGAAGAATTTGTTGCTTGCAAGTAAAATTCTTTATTTAACCCAATAATATGTGAGAAAAGAAGTTATGCATGGTGTGTACTATCATTGAATTGCAGCTCATCATATATCTAGAATTATTTTACAATATTAATACATAAACATTAAACTCATAATATATTTTGGTGTGTTGGAATAGTAGTTTGGAGATATTATTTGCTTTTACATTCGGCGGAGTTTCACAATTTTGACATTGACATTTGGTGGCAATATCACTACTAGAATATGAGCTTTTTACGACGGTTAATAAGGGATTTTAACTATGGTTGTAAATCGTCGTTGTATATAATATCGTTAAAAGTAAGTTGCTTTTTATGACGGTTATTTTAATAACCGTCTTTAAAAAATATAATTATTCAAAGACGGTTATTAACAAATAACCGTCTTTGAATGCTTTGTATGCTTTGACATTCAAAGACGGTTATTATCAAATAACCGTCTTTGAATCCTCCTTCTGATTGGACATTCAAATACGGTTATTTGATAATAACCGTCTTTGAATCCTACGTCTGATTTGACATTGAAAGTCTAATATTTGCCAATTTTAGAAACCACGGTGCCTAGCTAGATTCACATATGTGAAAATTTTCAAACACTATCTTCCTAAGAAGGTATGAAGCTTTTAAAGTGGCCACCACTACCAAGAACCAAATCATAGATCAACAAAATTTCAAAATTAATCATGCAAAAACCACAAGCAAATGGTCCCCAGAAAAGACCAATGAATAATCTATAATAAATTAGCCACCAAAGAGGCATGAAAAACATAGAGTTTTGTTTATCTAAGAGAATAAAATCTAGAAAGCAGAACTAAACCAACACCTTTGGATCAATCATTACTCTTACAACAAAATCCTAACCACCAGAGTTTCATTTTAGGACAAACGTAATTAAAGTATGGAACACATATTAGTTTGAAATATTCACTTTCTCACAACTTTCAGCGACCAATTAGAGCCCAATTTTAGCATATAACCCACGGAGCATGATTGAACTGAAACAAATTTCTAAATTAAAATAGATAAGGAAAAAAATTACGAATGGAATCACAGTGGGTCCACGCACTATGATTGAACTGAACACATATTTGCTTGGATTTTGTTCCACGCACTTATGAAACAAATCAACAAGGAATTTCAGCATGTCTACCCCAGCATCTGATTTTTCCAGCTCTTCACCGGATGGAATCATAGTGGGTCCATTCATTGAACTCAATACTCTCAGTTCATCAGTCAATTGTGGTCGTTTACCCATCTGTATTGGTCATTGTAATAAAATTAATTAAAATAGGTAGGTTAGAGTTGCACATGAACCCAAATAGTACAAGCACACCTAAAGTGGTACAAAAGATGACCATACCTGCAGACTATCAAGGAAGTGTGAATCTGAAAGTCCAGAATATGGAATTTGTAGAGTCAGCATCTCCAAAAGCAAGCATCCAAACAACCAAATGTTAGCTTCCTGTCACAAGATAAAGATAGATAAATTACAACCCAAGATACTATATCTGGTTCCGGGGTGAATTATACATCTATTCTTGACCAAAGTCATGAAGCAACACATGCACTTGCACCTCTAACCAAAACAAGAAGGGGGGGGGGGGGGGAATGCATCAGCAATTTGAACTAACTACACAGAGATACCATACAATTTTGATAAACTAGCTGAATTTCAAGAGGCAGCAGAACAACAAAATTCCTAAAATAATTTTATTATTACTGATGTTTTTATTATTTTAGCTAATGCAATTGTGGTCAATTCCAAATTATGGATTACATGACATGTCCATCCAAATTAGTGACTTAGTGTCCTAAGGAACACATGATGCGATTGGAACACTAGAATAAAAGGGGAATCCAAAAAGAAGACATTACACAATAAATTTATCTATAAAGTTCAAATGAGAAGCAAAGCTAGCCCCACACAAGATCCTCAGGAAAGCACATAAATCATAGTATCATACAATGAAAATCTTATGAACATAGTTCTCTTAATCTTTCCCAGTATAATAACCTAAAACACAACTTTTCACATTATGTAAAACTAAATTTGTAGTTTTTTTATCTTTTAAATAGTTTTTATTCAACAATAAAATATACAAAACATTTAAATTTTCTAATACTATGTCTTCATTTTGTGAACATGATTCAATTCTAAAAAAATAGTAATTAGTTACTCTCTTCAAAAAATTGGTCCATGCATTGCACCAGCTTACATACTAGTATAATAACATAAATAAAACAGAAGACAACTTTTCAAATTATAACCCCATTAATATCAGTTTGTTTTACTGGTTATCCATGTGAAGAATACTGTTAGATATACATCATTTGCTTTTGAGGTATCTCTTTCAAGGATATTATTATATATCAATAATACACTCAAGAATGCACTGCTGGTAACATCAAAACGAATTATTTATAAAACTAATCTACTCTCCGATAGTCTCATAATAATTTCTCAAACACATAAATTAAAATATCTAAAAAGCACAATCAAAATAATCCAACTTCAGCCATATACTTTAATGAATAATGAATTTACCTAAATTACTGTAAAACAATTTTGAAACTAAGGAGGTGTTTGGTAGAGGGATTCTTTTAAGTTTCCAAGGAATCTTAAGTTGAAAATGTTAATTTCTATGTTTTGTATGATAATTTTAAAAACCATTCATAAAAATCTAACATTCCCCCGGAATCATTTTTTAATTATGTTTTTCACTACAACTTTCCCATGAGAGGGGATAGAAATTCAAAATTACCATCATGAAGGGGGAATTTTTTTTATAATAATTATGTCTCTTATTCCAGGGAATATTTTAGACATACCAAACATATATATGACATTCCCAAGAAACATGATTCCTGGGAAGAAAAAAGATTTTGTAGACTAAACGCCTCCTAATCTAAGACTAGGTCTCCACTTTCATTCCCTCTAATTTTGCCAAACTTTATATTCACTCCCCATTAGCATATGTAATATACCTACATTTTTTTTTTTGCTCAGCATGTAATATAACTACATAAAATGGGTACACAGCTATGTGCATGAATAGGTGGTAGATAAATGGAGAAATACAATAATAGGGACAGTGAAAAAAAAAGTGTTGAAGAAAGCTAGGAAATTGCTGAAAGAAAGGGAGAAGTCATTATTCCAATATATATTTGACTTTATCATAGAGAACTACCTCCCATTATTTTGCATGCATAGACACAATACCTTTTTCCAACATCACAGATGTTTTCAAAATCAAAGGACCAGGACCTATAGTTTAACTTTTGAAAATTAAATGCCAGTAACACCATTAGTGACATTGTTCATATATTTCAAACTCAAAATAAATGGCTGATCAGTAGAAAGAGGATCTTACCAATCCATAGGAGTTTTTTTTATACATATATATGTAGCATAACCTCTGGAGCCATCCACCGAGGTGTTCCAACACATATACAGGGAGGACATGTTCCCGCATGAGCAATACAACACACATGTAAAGTTGATCTTAGTGGCACTGCACTATCAAAATGACAGAGCTTCACAGTGGGAGTTCCATCATCTCTCTTCCTATCCAAATCAAACAGTATGTTTTCACTTTTTATGTCACGATGAATTATGTGCTTTGAGTGCAGCTCTGACAAAGCACATGAGACATCTTTGGCGATATGCAAAGCCAACTCCACAAGAACATGCTTTTCACCAGCTTCTGACAGCTTCTCCAGATAATTCTGCAAGAAAATAGAGTGTGAATTTAAATAAAATCAACCAAAAATGTGTTAATAATAACAAAGAAATGTAGAGAAAATCTTACTTTTAAGGAGCCCCCTTCCACATACTCCATAAAAATTGCAGATCTTAATACACGGTGTTTAAGGAGCCCCCTTTCACTAATATTCATTTAGTTTCATATTGGACAGGGTTCCATAAAGATATTTTCAAAATAATTACAAAATGTGATGCCAACTTTCATAAATATGCTTGAAACCTTATCCAAACATGCACCGAGGCTTAGACTGAGTTTGGAGAAATCTATGATATTCATTAATTTATACAAGATTAGGCTCCATGAAGATACTATATAAATATTTTAACTAAAATTGGATCCAGGTTTGCTGGTTTCAGTTTGCTAATTTTAAACCATAACCAATATTCTTTACGTGCTACAATATGATATAAGATTTAATTTCAAAATCAATTGAAGTTTTAAAATGCCAAATGATTGATGATTATTTAACATATACTAAATTTATAACAGGATTGGGAATAGAACTAATACCAAAAGTTATCTTTCAACATGAATCAACAATAACTAAACTTAATTGAGAAATAAAATTAATCTTAAATATAGTCAACTCAAGTGAAAGCAATATAAATATGACAACATTATACAATACCAAGCCAAACTGTGTTTTGCAAAAAGAAAAAGGTGTTCCACATCCACTTTTGACTCAGGACGTACATACCTGCAAAAATATTCAGGATCTTTCTCTTGTCTTATATCAAGAGGTCGACAAGCATCAATCAGCATTTGAACCCATGTAGCACCCCTCTTAATCAGAATGATATTCCAGGCATGTGGTGAAAAATGTAGGTAACCCCTGACAAGCTCACAAGGACCTGGTGGCGACATGTGATCACATAAATACTGTAAAACAAATTAACTAGCATTAGATGATAAGGCGCAAAAAATGAAAAGCTACCGCACAAAACTATAGCATGAACATAGTAACCGATCACCTTAAAGTCACCAAAATAAAATGATCACCTTAAAAAGCAGAGCTCTATGTCTACATACACCAATCTGCACAGAGCCAATTGGAATTATGATCGAATTTCGCCTTTTTTTTATACAGTCAAGAAATTTTTCCGACATCTTCGAAAGAGTGATATCTTCTATGGTGTTTGCAACTGGTTCAGTGGGAGAACTTATACTGGTGCTGCTTCCAGCTGAGCATGTACAGACAAAAAGGTAGTGTTGTGTCTTTCTCCTTTGACCCTAAGTTGCTCGAAACAAATGGAAGCATGTTGCATTTACATTCACTTCGTGTTTTTGATGATGGCCCTTTGTTTCTTGAGACAATTTTGAGCACCAATTTCTCTGGTCTGACTGGAACAGCTCACTTTGATATTGAAAGGAATAGAAATCATCCAGCATATGATATGTTGAATATTGGAAGATGTGGAATGCGCAAAATTGGTTATTGGTCTAATTACTCAGGTCTCTCAATTGTCACTCCAGAAATTTTGTATAAGAAACCAGCTAACACTTCAACAAGCAGCCAGCAACTGTATGGTGTTATATGGCCTGGAGAAACTGCAGCTAAACCAAGAGGTTGGGTGTTCCCCAACAATGGAAAGCCACTAAGAATAGCAGTTCCTAACCGAGTAAGCTACAAGGAGTTTGTTTCTAAAGACAATAACCCTCCTGGAGTAACAGGCTATGGCATTGTCTTGGAAGCTGCCATAAAGTTGGTGCCTTATCCTATCCCACGAGAATATATATTATTTCGACCTGGTAATAGAAATCCTAGCTATGATGACCTTAAAAGTCAGGTTACACTAAATGTAAGTTTCTAAATCTAGTTTGCAGCCTCATATGGATTCCAGTTGTGGATAGTCTTTGAATGTAGTGTGTAGATTGTGGAACACTATCTTGTGTTTGCAGGGTTGGTTGAGGTCTCTTCAGACATAAAAGAATTAAGTTTGGTACTAATTTTTTATTATAGTCAGAGACGTCAGAGGTACGAAAAAAATATATTAAATAGTCATTGACTAATATCATAAGGTCGTATAATTATGAAAACAAATTATGCGGTGGTTTTCTATATTCTTCTGGAAAGCTTAGAGTTTTGTGAAATGGTCCCCATCCGAAGAAACAGACTGTCAAATTCTTCATCACATGGAATGTAGAAAAAAGTTTAGAAATAAGAACTTTGCAAAAGGAAATTTATTTACCAAAGGTGATAAGGACATGGGGTGGTCGATTTCTCAAGGAAAATTCTTCATCCAACTTTTAGAAATAAGGACATGGAACTCAAATGTTGCACTAACGATCTTGTAAAGCACTTGTATATATTTTTTTGCTACAAATATTTATTATTTTATATGGATAGGTATCAAAATAGAGCCAAATGGCAGAAATCCAACAAAGCTTCTAAGGGATTGGGATTAATTACATCACCTTCTTCATCATATCCTTGTCTAGCTTGAGCTGAATGTCCATTTTCATATAAAGTGTCACAGTTAAGTGGAGTACTAGCTAGTGGGAAGTCGCATGTCTCTATCACTATCTCTTTTCTATTAATTACTTATCCTAAATTTTCAACATACTTACGCTAATAATAAATGAATAATATACTTTCCATGTTTTTGTAGTGAGAGACTAGACTAGAGAGACTAGAGAATGTTGATGACTTGATTAGCTACCAAATGATTTTTAAGAAGCACAACATAAGAGTATGTTACTACAAACATTGCAATGAAATTATTACTTTCAGCATATGAAAAATGGGATACATTGTACATCTGCACAGGCTTCAATGAGGAGTCTCCCTATCCAGTTGTTGTGCTTCAAACAGGTAAATCATACTTAACCAATTTTATTATATAAGGAAATTTTGTCATACATCATATCTATTTTGTTTTCCCGAATAAAAAACTAATTTACCACTATGGGACAACGCAAAAAGGAAGATGGATGTCCATTCCATAGAATAAAACGAGAGAGAAAAGGACATCCAACAAACATATTTAAAGCCTTTTAATTAAGTATTTTCAACAAAAAAGTTTGCTCTTCAACAGAATAGTGATGAACCTGATTTGGCAGAAACAGAACTGGATGACAGTTTTTGCCTCCTTGCTTTTTCAGCTTTTTCCAAGTAATATTGATGGGATTGGTGTTTGGTCCCTGCAAGGTAACAAGAACCTCAATAGATTAAGTATTTAAATGTGCACAATGAAATGGAGATTTATAAGAAAAATCTAAATATAAAGTCGTATCCAATTATCTACATCTGATAATCAAAACAAACCAATCCAAAAGAAATTAAACATCATTGAAGGTACTGCAGTTATTTAATAACTCTAATTTTGTTCAAATTTGTGATAATGCTGGCAAAACACATGGGTCGGGGGAGCTGACAAAGTCAAAGAGTATGAAATCATCATTTAAAGGGAAAGTTACTAGTTTATTCTTATGAAGGAATAAGAAACCATCCAGACAAAAATGTTGTGAATCTCAATCTAAAAATGAATCCCAATCCATTGTCATTGAAGCATCAGATTCTCCAGTCATTGTCTATTTACTTGAGCAATTGTTTAGGATTTTCTGCTACTGCTGGAATGGTGAAACAAATGAAAACTTGACCTGGTTATGAACATCATTGGATTGTAATTGCTACTTGATAAATAATAGAACTAGCTTTTGTCACTCAGCATTTATTATGTTATATGTTTTGATCTATTAATTTCATACATAAAATAAAATTATTTTGAAACCGATCAAAAATTAATTATATGAATTGAATTGCATGTGTAAAAATGTTAAATATATAACGAAGAAACATAAAGCTTATTATAACATTACAAGCTATTTACGATATTTTAAAGTAAAAATAAAAGTAAAAATTTGTCTTTCTATAATTGAATGTGTAATTCCATTCAGTAAATTAAAATTAAAACAAACAAAAATCAATATTTCATAATTTTTTTCTTCAGTTCTAATTTTTTGAACCATATTTTCTCCACCCACTTACTTTCTCTGTTTGCTCTTCCTTCGCTGTGACTCAACCACGAGCACGGTTAAGGTTTTGCAAACATGAGCGGAAAAGCCTCCGTCTCCAAGGAGCTCCATGCCAAGCACACCAAGGTTCCTTTTTTTCCCACCCCTTTTGTATCATAATGTTTTGATGGTGTGTTTTGTATCATGTGAAGCTAGCAACATCTTTTCTCTTCCATTTTGTTGTGTTCTTTATTCTGTTTGTTTTTGTTGTGAATGAATGCAGATATTAGAGGGACTTGTTAAGCTACCTGACAACAGGGAATGTGCAGACTGCAGGACCAAGTATTTGCCTTTTTCACAACCCATTGTTTTGTGTTAAGCATATATATTAATGTTTTCGGGCAAATTATGCTCATGGTTCATGTGGCTTCTTCAAATTTCACACAATACTCCAGCCATTATAGGGATGCATGATGCTATGTGTTTCTTGGATAATAAGGATACATTGTCCAATGTGCTTCAAACAGTTCAAAGGAGTTACCTTAAAAAGGTAGTGGACTAGGAGTATCGTGTGAAAATTTCAAGAAACCACAGGAGTGTCAGGGATTTATGATGTAATGTGTTTCTTAGGTATTAAGGGTACAGGGTTTAATGTTTTTCAAACAATTAAGGGGAGTTACTATAAGCTTAAAAAAGGTAGGGGACAATGAATATCGTGTAAAATTTCAAGAAACTATAACGGGTGTCAATGTAATTTGTCATAGTGTTTTTAATCGTGAAGCTTCAACTACAATAGGTCATTGAATAGCCCTGTCTTTTCTTTTTTTATTTCTTTGGGAGCATGGGAAGTATTAAACAATTTTGAGTACTTGTGTTTTATTCACATGGATATTGGTTGTACATCAGCTATTTAATTATTTTTTTCTTTTGTACTTTTAACTTTTCCTTTTCATTCTGCTGTTCAATATCCTTTGATTTTGGGATCAACTTGGGCTTTAGCATTGATCATTTATTACTTAGAAATTGTTGAGTTTTTTTCATGGTTTATAAGCACATATTTTTAATATATCAGGGCACCACGATGGGCAAGTGTGAACTTAGGGATATTCATTTGCATGCAATGTTCAGGAATTCACCGTAGTCTTGGAGTGCATATATCAAAGGTTTATGTTCATCTTTTTTTCTGTGCCAATTTAGAAATTGATAATGGGCTATGGGCTAAGTCTTCTGATTTTGCAACTAGGTGCGGTCCACAACTTTGGATACATGGTTGCCAGATCAAGTTTCTTTTATGCAATGTAAGGAAATACACAATTCGTTTCTTACTTTCTTAGTCTAAAGTACGATTAAGCAAATTATGAGATAATGTGAGTAACTCTTCTCTTCTCAAAATAAGAGAATTTACTAGTTTTCTTAAAAGGTTTGGTATTGGTCTGAACATAAGGGGTATGGTCTGTTTGGTATATATGTTGCTAGATATATCATGTGTAGGAGATTAAATAATACCCATTTAGTTGGTTGATAAAACTAATTATGGAAGATAGGGTAATTGTTAGAAAAAAATTACTGGGCTCTTGCATTCTCTAGCAGCTGAATTTACAGAGTACTTTGGTTGTCTGCATAATGTCTACCTAGCACATCTCTTGATTTGTGTGTTTTATGCAGTAATTGGTAATGCAAAGTCAAATAAGCACTGGGAGGCAGAATTACCGCCAAATTTTGACAGAAATGGATATGGAGTTGAGAAATTTATTCGTTCCAAGTAAAACTTTTAATGAATTCTTATGCATGACATCACTTGAGACCAGAAGATTAAATTTGCATCAAATTTCCCATATTCTGGTGTCATGAACTTGCTTAAAATGTTTCAGGTATGTGGAGAAAAGATGGGCTTCAAAAGGTGGACTACAGCCAGCTTCAAAGTCAGCTGAAATAATCTTTAACTCGAATGAATCACCAGCTGCTGGGGCCAAGAGTGCCACTCAGAGGAATAGGAGATTGTCTCTTGAGGAAAGCATTCTTGTGAAACATGTGGCACAAATTCGGCCTCCAGTCACGAGATATCATGAGGTATTCATGTTTAATGTCAAGTTCAATCCGTGATAAATATTTTTGTTTCTGATTTTAATTGCACAGATATTCGGAAGGAGGAATGTTCCAGATGTTCATATTCGGAAGGAGAAATTTATACCTAAATTTTTTAACATTTTTTAATATTCAAATTATAGGTATATATAATTTTTTTAATATATTAAATGAGATGAGCATTTTAGGTATATTTTTTAATATTCAAATTATATCATACCTAAAATTTATAATAAATAAAATATTTATAAATTATATTTTGAGTTTATAGTCAACAGTTTAAATTATGATATAAATTTGTTTTTAATTATTAATAATTTCTTTAAAAACAGTTGTTGATATTTAATTTAAATATGAAGAAAAAAATTAGATCAACATAGGTAGGAAATTAAGAAGATATTATTATTATTATATATAAAGGAAAACGTTAACCAATGTAATAAGGATTAAGGGTATCGGTTAAGAAAGTAAAAAAAAAATATATATTCAAATTCATAAACATTCATTTTTCTATAAATTTTAAATGAGCTTTCATATTATTTTTAATAAACAAAATTCTGTTTTACTAATGATATAAGTAAAATCTTATATCTTTAATGAAAATTGGTAAATAAATAGAGAGGGGAGGATTCTGACTTCTGAGACTCTTTACGGTATGTAGTTTCATTTAAGGACATTTATCGTGTGTAGATACAGTTTGCAAGAAAGAAGAAAGTATATAATGAGTTTTAGAATTAGAGATGAAGAAAGGGGCACTGATTCTCCAACACAGGCTGGAGAGATTGACACATGAAATCTTTTTCCAATCTGTTACAGCAGCTGTTAGTTTGTTAACAACATAACTCCACCGGAGAATCTAGCAAATGTGGTGAAGGATTTTGAGACAAATTTGGCTTTGGTATACAAAGAGGGAGCATAACACATAACCACAAACACTGAGACCTTCGAGGAAAGAGATAGAAAACAAAGTCGAAGAAACAAGGGAATGAGAGGGGAGGGAGAAAAACATAGTTTCTTACAAAAGGCCTTCACGAAAGGAATTGGCCAATCTCATTCAACAGACAAGAGGAAGTAGACGTGTTCAATGAATTTATTCAGCAACCAAATTGAAATAAAAATAAAAAATTGAAAAATAATAACATATAAAGTTTGCTAAACTACAGCTCATTGTCAAATAAATTAAAAAGCAAACTAACATGAAGACATGAACCACACCAAATTAACAAATACCATCCATACCTCTTTTTCTTTTAACAGAGCAGCATAATTAACAGCTAGTGCTTTAATTTCTGCCTGGGATGCTTCAAGTCTATTGATTTCTGCTTTATATTCTTCTATCTACAACAAACACAATTTTTTTTTTAAAAATTACACCTTTAAACATAATAAGAACCTACCTCTGCGTATTTAAGGGGAAAATATGTGCCATAAAATTTGAATACATTTCACTTTCATGCAATAGGTAAAATTAAATTCTATAACAAGGATATCCCACCCTAAAAAGATAACAAGCATAAGAACAAAACAATCAGCAGCTATCACAGAAGTGGTCTGGAAGCAGCAGGTTGGAAGGTTAGACCAATACAAATGGTGTATTGTATTCTATGGTCTTATTCTGATCATATACTAACAGCTATCACCACAAATCAATTTTATAGGAATTTACCTATAGACATATATACTTCTTGGTTACATGGTCATAAGATATGCATGAGTAACTAATGCTTTGTTGATTGAAGACTACAAGCATAAAAAAAAACAAGGATAACTGCACCCAAAGCATGTGGCAAACCAATAGAGCAAGAGCAACAAGACATGTAGGAACTAGGTGGTGTTGCTGTTGGGGCATGCTAGTCACTAAACTAAAAGGTTTATTGACAGTGTCCCATGCAAAGACAACTTATGTCAGTTATCAAAATCTCTATCGTTTAAAACAAATTATGTTAGTTATCAAAATCTCCAACTTTTGAATAAGTCAAATGAACATTAATCCAATACAAAGAAAACCAGAAACAAAGAGATGTAATATGTGATGTTTGATGTGTGTAAAATAGAAAAGACTTTCTCGGTGCTAACAAATAGGTCAAGTACTAGTGTATTGCAATTGGTGTAAACCCAAGCCCACCCTAACACAATAAGACTCCTCACCCTAATTAAATAATGAAATATCTCACAAGATTTTTTCTTCAATTTGAATACTGATTAATTTTACAATATATTTTGAAATATTGTAACAAATGTTTGGTGTAATATATGCCAAATGATCCAAGTTGAGGATTTAATTTCTTTCCTTTTTTTAATAAATTTATGCCGAGGCCTAAAATTTGAAGATAGAATTAGTTTTCCCATTTGGTTTACTTTTCTCCTTTTTCTCATTAGATCTGATAATCCAGCTTGTATTCATTCCCCCTTCTTCTATCAACTCAATTATGTGTGCCACTGGTTAAATCTGCACAATAATGTGCTAGTTACTATGAAAATATAGATGCTGATAGAGAATTTAAGTTATATCTCAGAACTCTGCAAAATATTGTGCAGTTCTTTCCTCTTTTTGTTCAAATTACACAGACTAAAGGAATCACTCTACCAAATAGCTAAGTAGGATGCAGATAAATTTAAGAGCAACCTTTTGATTGCAAGATTAATATTTTGTAATTAAATTTAGCACTTGACCTTTGATGGACAGGTTCTTGGTCTTTTAGGTGGAAACCAACTAAACAATGCTATTAACTCAGAGAAAGCTGTGAAGATGGATAGTGCTGCTGTTGCTGAGTTACTTGACTTGATAGACACTGGTGATTTGAATGACTCCTCATGGAACAGGTGATAATACAAAGAGTAAGAATGGTCAAAATATAGCAAATTTGACACCATCCACACCTCCAGCTCTGGCTGATGATTTATTTGGAAATTTTATGAACTCTAGAGTAGCTAGTGAATCACTAAAAAATGATGATCCCTTTGCTGATGTGTCATTTCATTCTAATGACAACAAAGAGCATGCTGATATCTTTTCAAGCATGACTGTTGTTGATGATAAATTGGATCATCATGTGAGTCATGGTCCAGGGAATAGAAATGAACGTGACAGTGATGATTTATAATATTCTCTAATTAAATATGGGCAGAAAATATGGTGGGTGCCATTGCAGAAAATATGGGCAGAAAATGGGCAAAGGAAATCCATGCCCCCGAGCTTACTATCGATGCACTGCTTCTCCATCTTGTCCAGTAAGAAAACATGTATGAATCCTCTAATGACTTGTTTTGAATAATTAATAAACAGAGCAGAATAGAAAACAATAAATTTTGTTTTTGATGGGCATATAGAAAATAATGAAAATTAACAATTAGTCTACATACATATGATGCATGCATGCAGTCATGTATTGACTAATTAATTTTATTTGTTTAATTTTCTTTACTCTTTCAATTTGTTTGTCTTAAGTAGTATCTCAATTTTCACTATTTTATATATTACATTGGACTAGATTAGATACATTAATAAAAATTGAGTTGCTAATTTAATTGTGCCATGGGATGGGAAGCCTAATAGCTAGTAAGGTACTCTATTTCCTCTAAACTTCACTACACTATCACACTTCAATCAATAGTCCTCTAATCTAAATGTAGGGTTCTCTACCTAGGATGGAAGGGTAGGGACTGGATTTTTGTAACAGGGTTTGTGGAGCTGGTTTGGATGTATTCACCTCTGAACCAGCTGGTTACATAACCACTGCTTGTACTTTCAGTACCTCTGGTACTCCTAGTATTAATACAATATACATATTTTTGCTAAGCAAAAAAAAAAACACTATCACACTTCAAATCTTTTTAACTTCTACCACTTTGTACTTGGGCATTCAAGTGATTAGTTAGTAAAAGTAAAGGTAGATTTATCAGGTTTGAATAGTACTGGTTTTCTTAACTTTTTTATTGATGTTATGACATCAAATTAAGCTGAAATTAGAATCCAAAAATTGGTGTGTTTGATATAAGTTACTATTATTAGCTTACAAGGTTTCAGCTCTTAACTTATATAGCTTATAAGCTAATTTTACTAAACATGTTATTAATTAATATCATTTTCTTTTAATTAATTAATTTTCAGGTGCAAAGATGTGCTGAAGACATGTCCATATTGATTACCACCTATGAAGGAACTCACAATCACCCTGTTCCTATGTCAGCCACTGCAATGGCCTGCAAAACTTCTGCTACAGCTTCCATGCTCCAATCTCCCTCATTGAGTTCACAACATGGATTAGTTGATTCAGCTATATCCTCCATCATCAACTCTAGTGCTCGTTATTACAACCCTAATAATGCTCTAAACTTCTCTACACACCAAGTTTCAAGACCGCAACAATTCTACTTCCCCAACTCATCCATTTCAACCTTGAATTCTCACCCCACAATCACTTTAGACCTTACAACACCTCCAACTTCTTCCTCAAACTCAAGCTTCACTTGCATGCCAAAATACTCATCAACAAACCTTAACTTTTCCTCAGGTTTCTCTCCTCTACATTCTCAGCATTCTTTCCCTAATCCCATTGTTGCTGCAACTGAGGCAATAATCAGAAGCAACCCAAAATTTCAATCAGCACTAGCAACTGCTCTCACAACATATGTTGGCAATATAGCTAGTAGTGGTAGGACAAGAGAAAATCATGTTCTTGAGAGTGCAGAACTAATGAAGTTAAAGCTGCTACGTAGTGAAAATAGTATAGGAAACTCAAGTATATTTCCACTACCACTATCGGAGCAAAGGAACAGGTTTTGAATGAGAACCAAAGAGTTGATTTCAATTAAAAAAAATAGGTTTTTTAAAAACTTTTGCAGCAATGCATGACAAGAAGAGAAAACCAGGTTGGGGAGCTATGGGTTTCCTGATCCTTGTAGCCCTCTGTTTTCAGCAAAGCAAGTGCAACCCTTGTAGCCAACTCTCTGCAATATTGTGCCATTCTTTTGGATTTGGAGTAATATAACACATTGGGGAGCGAAATTGCACAAAAGGAATGAAGTTGATGACTTCAATCAACCATTTTAATTTAAATTTCACTAAAATTAGGATTCTACACTAACTTTTGGAAGGGATTGAAGACCAACAAATTTATTATCATCATAACAATTACCATGTAAAGCTAAGATTGAACTGTATATGAACAAAGTTGAACATATCAACAAAATATCAAATTAAAAAAACATAAACCAGAGCTTCAATAAGAATAACCACTGACCCGTTTGCAGCCCACTCAAAAATGCATCAGCTTCTTCATCAACAACTCATCGATGACATGCGCGCATGTTCCCTGCAACCACGATTACCAAACATCACCATTGAAAGAAAATACATGGAACCCGCGACCTTTCTTCATCAGTACACCAACCACTTAACCTAAAACAAGGTTAAAATAAGCTTAACCTAACAAAGGTACTAACTGACTAACCAATCTCTGTCTTCAGGAAACTTCGAGCTGAGAAGTTGGAGCGATGAAGTCGAAGAGGTGAGGTCAATGCCAAAGAAAGGAGCTTCAATGGAAGAAGGGGTAGGGCTTCAATGTCAAAGAGCTGAGGTCAATGTCAAAGAAAGGAGCAAGCAGAAAGGTGTAGGGTTCACAGTAAGGAGAAAGCAAGCAGAAAGCTCTAGGGTTCACAGCAAGGAGAAAGCTAGCAGAAAGGTACGTACAGCCGCGAGGTTTCGTAGTTTGAAGCAAGCGGTTTTGCCTTTTTTATTTTTAGAATTACGACGGTTTTTTTTTAAAAACCGGCGTAAATTTTATTAAACATAACATTCTAAGGCGGTTTTCAATAACCGCCTTAGAAAGTGCGTTGTAAAATGCAATTTATTACACAAAAATTACAAAAGTGCCACCGCACCACTTTCTAAAGCGGTTCCGCAAATAACCGTCGTAGATCACGTGTCGTAAAAAGCCATTTTTCTAGTAGTGTATAGAAAGTATATAATTTCAACCTATAATTTCTTCCTTCTTCCAAAGTAATGGGTCTGAATGAATCTTATATTTCCTATATGTATTATATATTAATTAATTATTTTTTTTAATAACTGATAGTATTATTTATTTTATTTTCTAGAGAATTGTTGATTTTGTAAGAGTCGAATTAGGTAAAAAAAAAAAAGAGTAAAGAAATGATAGAAAGGAAGAAAGAGTTATATATTAAAGGAAAAAAAAAACAAAATTGGAATTTCATTCCACCAGTCTCCTTTCTCAAATCTGGACCACTACCACAGAACCTTAATTCCCAATTAACAGGTGAAACAAAATCTTAGATTGGTGACTACACCAATTGAGAAGAAGAGATCCAAAACTCATAATCTTTCACTGACTATACGTTGTTCATGTCGAAAACTTCCATTTTCATGTTCAGCATCCGAAACAACAACATGGTCGTCCACAATAACTTCTTTCTGGGACTTGTTGGAATCCTCGGAAATTCCGAGGTGCTTGTGATCGAAATTGCTACAACCTAAGGAGGATGAAGGGGTGGCCAAGAAGGTTGGTTTGTGATCCCCGGCCATGATGACTAGGATCTTCTCCTCGTACACCTTAGGCTGTTCCTTCTTTTCAGAATCATCATCAACCTCTTTGACAACATCGTCGTCATCATCATCGTCGTTGTTACTCTCTTGTTGAGTGATTCTGGTGAGTCTCCAATAGGAGCAAGCGAGCATGAACAGTGCCAAGGCTATGAGAGCCATAATGGCAGCGAGGCCTCCGAAGAGGTAGGGCACTGGAGAGTGCCATGGGGAAGCAACAGAGGTTGTATTTGTCGTTGTCGTCGTCGTCACCACTGCTGTAGAACTTGCTGGTGCTAATGTATTGGTTTTGGTGGTGGGAGGAATAGGAGTGCTTCTCATTCTGCTAGCTAGTTTAGTTTTCTCTTATTTTTTTTGTGTTTTACTTTTGCTTAATTGGTTTGTGCTTTGGGAAAAAAGAAGAGAAGCAGGTGGAGGATTTGTGTTGGGCTTGAAAGAGAAACATGGGGGAAGAGGGTATTTATAGTGGCAAACAACCTCTCAGACCAAGGTATTATAAAACAGAGAGAAACGAGGTGTGTATGTGTGTGCTTACTGATGTTTAGTGTTTACACTGGTTGTCGAATTGGAATTTTGTGTGTGTAATGTGTATCTCGTTTTATGCGAATCAAATTGAGTGCGGTTTTTTAAGTTGTTTTTTTATAATAAAAAAATTGCGATTACTTTACCTTCTTTCTAGTTTTTATTTTTTTATTAGGAGTGGTGACAAGTCAGGTTAGATAAGGTTTATAGGTATAGCATATTTAGATTTAAACTAATGAATATTGATTGATTTGAGATAGTTAATTAATGCAGTACCATTTTAAATCGAACTAACCCAATCTATTGGATCAGGTCAAGTTATTGGGTGAATTAACTGCATACTAAAAATATATAAAATATTAGGCAAATAGGAAAAAAACAAGAAATTATTATTATATTATAAACGAGTTTATTAATAATTTTAAGAGTCTAAATTAGAGTTATTTAACATAAAAATTAAAAAAAATTGTAAGATAGTATAAGGTCGAGTTGAGTCTCATGTGCATAAATCCGATGCTCAAAATGATATAATCGGATAATCAGGTTTTTGCATTTTTAAAGACTTTACTTACTCAAAATGATATAATCGGATATATCATCTCCCTCTTCATGACAATTGTGACCCCAAATCGCCCTGCTTTGTTTCTGTTTCTGTTTCACATCCCTTCTTTGCCACCACAACTAAGACCTCGATCTGCATCGCGCACATGGTAGAGATCCTCCACCGTGATCATGACATTGCCACCGCAAAATTGCTCTCTGCCCCCGCGTAAACCGCCATCCCCAAAATAAACCTGCGTCGTAGGTACCCAAACCTATCAACTCCAACATCGGTGTGATGTTCTTTTCTACTGCACTCGGAGTCACGACATTGTCATGCGCGACGTCACCAATGCAATCACCATGAAATCGGAAGCACCGTCAAATCCACTCCGAACTAGTTTGTGAGACCCTTCTCCCTCACATTGTTGTTGTTGTTTTTGATACAGATTTGTTCAAGATTTTTTCCCCCTCCCCTTGATTTTTGTTACTGATTCAAGATCAATTTTCCAAGATCTTTTTCCCCCTCCCCTTGTTTTCAACTGTTTTCTTGTTGTTTTGGTAACGGTGGTTAAAAGAGGAAGATGAAGGTGGCGGGGCGAGGGCGACACTGATGTTGTCAAGAACGAGCCATGGATGTGAAATAATGAATGAGTTTGAACTCTGAAGGAAAGGAGAAGAATAAATGCCAAAAATCACCTCCTGCAACCAGTGCAATTGTTGGCGATGAGGTTCACAGGGGAGAGAGTAGGGGAAAAACAGTACAGTGTGGAAAGTTAATGTATTAAAGATTAATCTAATGATTAAAAAAATTCATCTCTATATTATACTTCATGTTCCTAAAAAAATATAATAAATACTAATAATGAGAGGATACTTTATTTCCTCAAAATCATATTATACTTTCCTATATACACACGGGTGATTCATCTATAACATGTGCATGCCTGTGCATGATAGGAATTTTAAAAAAAATATAAAACACAACACAAAGTAAAATTCCAAATTCATTTCTAAAGTATATCAAGGATTAGTTTTTTTTAAACTTAAATAATTATTTTAAAGAAGTATTTTTTTAAATGATTTTTTTAAGAAGTAGACAAATATTTACGTCTTAAAAAAGTAATATATATATATATATATATATATATATATATACATTAAAAAAACAAAAAAAAAATACTTATTTTATTAAATAACTCTAGTTTTAAATAAACTTAAACAAACAGCGTAAGTATAGTTTTTAAAACTTAAATCCATGAAAATCGCATCAAACCATGTCAAATTAGTGAAACAACACAGGTCATTATCTCTATAATTCCCTACCAAAGACTTTACTCCTTACAAAGAATATGATGCATAAACATCAATGACGTTATGATGATATTCGTTAACCTTATCCTCGAGTACTAACAGTACGCCTACAAAAGGAATATATGTTTTCTTGAGTGATGGTGTATTCAGATAAAAAAAGAAGGGAATAGAGAAAAACAATAGATATTGTCTATTAGAAGAGTCACGTACGTGGGTTATTGGGGTCACAATCCAAGGCCATAGCTAGTGAATGCGCATTAGGCTGCATAATTAGATGTTTAATTATATATTGTGAAAGCAACCACAATCATGCAACTGGGGGATAAAAGAGAATAAACAATGTGGGCAAAGCGGAAACAAAGCTATTGAGGCCTTTTCTTTTTGTTTCATCAGCTGGATTTCAGATGTGATCATTTTATAGTCTCAATTATTGATGAAACTAGTTCTCCCTTCGAATTGGGAGAAAATGAATTAAAAGGGAAAGAGAGAAGGATTTGACAATTTATTTTGTATATTTGGATGAAAAAAATGAAAGGGAAAGGTAAAAAATATTGATTGAATCGCATGCAAAGTCTTCTCATGTAGCAAGAAAATGAATGGTTGTCATGGTAACACTGCAACTCAGTTCAACCCATATTATTTTCCGTTTTTCCGTCAGTTCTTCACCCAACAGAAGGAAACATTGGACAAAAAAGAAATATTAACGACACACTATTTGACACAGTTTTTTAATATATATCTTTTTTTTTCAACGAGAAGAATTTGAAGTATAAGTTTCCAAACTTAATATACCCAACTCTCAATTTTATAGTATTTTCCATTTTTCATTTTGTTAGTATCATTCAACTATAGAGGGGTCACTTAGTTATTTTTTGGTTTTCTTTTGCAGTGAACATTTTGATGACTACTATACATTATTACTATAAGAACTCATTGGTTATTCTATTCTATCTTTGTATTTTGAACAAAGAAAGAGCATTGAGATAAGATAAAAGGAAATAAAATTTATGAATAGTTTATAAAAAAAAATATCATTCTATCTCTTAATATTTATGCATTCATTATGATAATTTTACAAATAAAAAAATATTTTGTCAATGATATATAATAACATATATAAGATTGAGTCAATTGAATGAAAAATATACATAATTTTTAGATTTGTTGAAATATATTATTTGCTTAATCTAAAAAATATATGTAGCAGTTGTAAAAAAATAGATATAGCATAAAAATTTGAAGTAATTAAAGAATCAAATCAATTCTTGAAAAAATCATATCTTAATTAGCATGTGTAACTGTTGTAACAATAGTTAATGGCAAATCGAAAAAATTACTAGCTAAGTCGCGGACAATGTCGCTTTCTTTAAGACGTTTCATGACACTGTCAAAAAATGTGCAAGCAGACTATCAACCACGAGGTCCTCAGGATAAAACAGCTCAGATCACTGTATAAGATTCTCATTGCACTAAGGGAACCTTTTCTAGAATTACACCCTCTTTTATGACTTGAAAAGTCACTCTAAAGCCACCCAAAAATATGACTTGAAAAGTCATTCTAACAGCCAACCGAAAATATGACTTGAAAAGTCACTCTAATAGCCAACAAAAAAGTATGACTTAAAAAGTCACTATTATAGTCAATCGAAAATATGACTTAAAAAGTCACTCTTATAGCCAACCGAAAAATATGACTTAAAAAGTCACACTTATAGCCAACCGAAAATATGACTTAAAAAGTCACTATTATAGCCAATCGAAATTTTAGAGCGACAGAAAGAAAGAGGGAGAAGTTTGCCGGAAATGCATCGACTGAAATATGGGAGGGAGAAAGAAAAGTTGAGGAAATGCTTCTCAACTGGGGCAATGAAAAAAAGAAGAAACAAGCTCTCTATATATAGGGAGTGAAACACTATTCAAGTGTTTATCGTGAGCGATGTGGGACTTGAAGCCTTTGTTTTTCTCTTTTTTTTTTCAAACTTTCATCCACATTCTCTTTTGTTCTAACAATCCCGCACTTGAAATTTGAAAAGAAGATTTTCGAGGATTTCATAAAATTGTGCATAAACAAAGGTGTCATACAACTTGAACCTTTGCATAGTGAGTAAGATTCAGATTTTACTAGAGTGACTCGAAGTCTTGAACTCTGTCTCCGACATCAAACCACACACAACCTTTTCATAGGTGTATTTTATAAAGCCCGTACGTTAAAGGTCATGCACGTTTATCCCGGTATAGTGAGCGCTCTAGAAATTTTTGCCCAAAATTTCATATGAAGCGACCCCCACTTCAACATTCACATAGGTGAGTCTATCAAGAGTACTCCTGTAGCCTAGGTACACCACTCAACATAGAGTATAGATCTCATTAAGAATTACGAATTTTTTTTTCATAACTCATCCTCTTGTTACTTCAGGAATCATGCTGCTTTCACTTATAACAGCATGTTCATCTCATATCACTTCATAACTTGTTATTACCCATTGAACCTAGTTCTTGGGATCTCTAGTCATTTAGGTCGGGTTACCATCATGAATGATCATCGCAGTAAGGGCAATAGTCCCATTCTTTTAAAAGTGTAATGGATTTTCTCTCTAGCTAATCCTTTCGTCAAATGATCTGCTAAATTATCATCAGTGCGTACGTGATCCACTCTAACAGCTCCTGTTGAGAGTAATTCTCTAACAGTGTTGTGCTTACGATGCATCTATCGTTTCTTACCATTGTAATAACGGTTCTCAATTTTTTTGCAATAGTCGCGGTACTATCACAATGGATCAACACAGCTGGTATCGATCTTTCCCATAACGGAATCTCTGCGAGTAAGCTTCTCAGCCAACTTGCTTCCTCACTAGCAGTTGCTAGTGCTATCATCTCAGATTCCATAGTGGACTGAGCTAAGATAGTCTGTTTCTTTGACTTCCAAGAAACAGCCCCACCAGCTATGCTAAATATATAGCTACTGGTTGCTTTGGAATCATCTGAAAGAGTGTTCCAATCTACATCGTTGTATCCTTCAAGTATAGCGGGAAACCTTTTATAATGTAATCCAAGGTTTATGGTTCTTTTAAGGTACCTCTTTACCCTTTCGATAGAGTGCCAATGCTCCTTACTAGGTCTACTGGTAAACCTGCATAATAATCCCACAACATAAGCTATGTCGGGTCTAGTACAATCAGTGGCATACCTAAGGCTACCAATGATACTTGCGTACTCAATATGTCGTATACCTTCACCAGTGTTCTTAAACAGTTTTACACTTGGATCATATGGTGTACTAGCAGGTTTACAATCAAAGTAGCCATATTTCTTTAAGATCTTCTCAATGTAGTGAGATTGATCCAGAGAAATTCCCTCTTTTGACCTAGTAATCTTAATACCAAGGATTACACTTGCTTCTCCGAGGTCTTTCATATCAAAGTTGTTACACAACAATGATTTCATATCTAATAGGTTTGCAGCCAGGAGGCAAGTCTATTAAATGCCAGGTCTTATTAGATTCTAAAGAATCCATCTCATTATTAATGGCTTCTTGCCACAAGTCAGCATCCAAAGAAGACAAAGCTTCTTGGAGGCTTGATGGATCCTCCTCTAATGTATAGGTCATATAATCGGGCTCATACTCTTTAGCAATTCTTGCTCTCTTACCTCTTCGAGGCTCTATATCTGGTTCTGGTTGTGCAAGATTTTCACTATTAATAGCAAGAAGATAACTGGATGAAGTACCCCCACTATTCCTTAATTTAAAAGAAAATCAGAAACCAGATTCTTTCTCATCTCTGGAGTATGCATCACATCTTTGAGAATCAAAGTCTTTCCAGAGGTAAACTTTAGTTCAACATCTCCAGTTCCAGCAACAGTAGTGGTGTGGGAATCACCCAGCAATACTTTCTTATTTTCAACATTCGTGTATGTTTTAAACATAGCACGATCATAGCATACATGGCGGGAGGCGCCAGTGTCTACCCACCATTCATTTGATCCTCTAATCATATTGATCTCAGTTATCACAGCTATGTATGACTCTTGAGCAATTTTCTGTATCTCATGGGATTGAGACTTTACTGATTTATCATCAGTCATTTGATACTTGAGGTAGCGGCTAACAACATACTTTTTAGTCTCAACTTCCTCAGTATCATACTTCTTTTCTAGAGCTAGCCAAACTAATTTGGCAGACTTATATGGGTTATAATAATCATAGAGATCATCAGCTAACCCATTCAAAATGAAATTCTTGCATAGGTAATCATTTTCATTCCAAAGAGCTAATTCCATAGTCATTTTATCCTTCACTTCCTTCTCAACATCCTCAGGTACCATTGGAATATCAGTGTTCAAAACATAGACAACTTTTCTCATAGTTAAAGAAAACATCATCTTTTGTTGCCAACGTTTGAAATGATACCCTTCAAACCTAAAAGGTTTGTTGAGGTCATTGTTGTTCGAGCCAGTAATATCTACGGTAGCCATAGCAGAATCGAAAGCGTGTTAAAGTTGTTGTAACAATAGTTTATGGCAAATCGAAAAAATTACTGACTGAGTCGCGGACAATGTCGCTTTCTTTAAGACGTTTCATGGCACTGTCAAAAAATGTGCAAGCAGACTATCAACCACAAGGTCCCCAGGATAAAACAACCCAGATCACTGTATAAGATTCCCAGTGCACTGAGGAAACCTTTTCTAGAATTACACCCTCTTGTATGACTTGAAAAGTCACTCTAAAGCCACCCAAAAATATGACTTGAAAAGTCATTCTAATAGCCAACCGAAAAGTATAACTTAAAAAGTCACTATTATAGCCAACCGAAAATATGACTTAAAAAGTCACTCTTATATCCAACCGAAAAATATGACTTAAAAAGTCACTCTTATATCCAACCGAAAAATATGACTTAAAAAGTCACTCTTATAGCCAACCGAAAATATGACTTAAAAAGTCACTATTATAGTCAACCGAAATTTTAGAGCGACAGAAAGAAAGAGGAAGAAGTTTGCTGGAAATGCATCGGCTAAAATATGAGAGGGAGAAAGAAAAGTTGAGGAAATGCTTCTCAACTGGGGCAAGGAAAAAAGAAGAAAGGAGCTCTCTATATATAGGGAGTGAAACACTATTCAAGTGTTTATCCTGAGGGATGTGGGACTTGAAGCTTTTTTTTTTCTCTTTTTTTTTTTCAAACTTTCATCCATATTCTCTTTTATTCTAATAGTAACAGAATCAATTATATGTTTTGAGATCGAGCTAGAATCACACACAAAGAAAAAAGTCAAGCTATAATATATTACTTTTATCTTTATTTATAAGATATAGTTAACAATTTTTTTTATCCCTTATTATAAGAATTTATTTCATCTCTCTTATACATAAATTATTTTTCTTATTAGAATACCTTGAATTATCTCTTTTTCTATCCTATAAAGATTGTAGAAGATAAATAAGTTCATAATAAAATTAAAAATAAATTTAAAAAAAATATTATAAATTTAATGTTAATAGCTAAGTTAACTATCTTTCTTAATAAATATAAATTAGTTAATTATATCTTATAATTAGAAAAAAAAAAGTAACTGAGCTCAATATAAACTTAACTTCATTAGTTTTAATCTAAAGGCTGTATGTAATTAAATATTATCAATTCTCACAATAATTAGACTTTTTGTGTGTGTATAATCCTATTGCTATTGCTAGTTTATTAAACAGGGCAAAAAAATGTATATATATAATTAAATTCAAATATGATCTAATAATTTTATTTTATTATTTTATTTCCCGTAATAAAGAGTTACCCTTCAATACATTTTATATATAGAGTTAATTGATTTTTTTTTCTTTTATATTTCTGTATGACATACCAAGTAAGAAATATAAAAGAAAAAAAAATCAATTGACTTTAATTATCAAACTTTTTCATTAACACAACCTAATAACTTTCTATACAATACAAAATCAATCAATTCAATTGATAAATCATTTGAAATGATCCTTTTAATCATGTATATCAAATTTCACATAAATTAGACATTTGTTGGATCATAATTTTAGTAATGGGCATTTATTTATGTACTTGCCAAAATTCGGGTACTCTCTCTTGCTCTTGCTCAGTTGTAACAAATTAACTTATGATTTTGTCTTTTGAGTCCTCCAACAACAACTCTGAGTGGAAGAGTGATATATGTAAAGACACTCTATTTCTCAAATTAGTCAGTTAGTTTTTTTTTATTTTGTGTGAAAAAAAAAGGACAGTGATCACTTTCCATACTTTTTGTAGATAATATGATTTCCATCCTTTCCATCCTTATGTTTGTTGGATAATCATGTCCTAGTTATTTGTGAAATTCATGTAACCATTACGAAAGGAAATACTTAGGCTACCGAGGTGTTAATAAGCATGTGGCCAATGTCCATGAATATTATTGGTACTCGTGCAACCATTAAATTTTACTTAGGAAGTGTACAATCCGAGTAAACGAATTATTTAGGTAGACTAGTAGGGAATATATGTCCCATTTCTTTTAAAGTTATTTTAATAAAATAAAAAAATTATTTTTTTATGTGGTTGTCTAAATTACTTTTTCTTAAAAACAACAAATTATTTTATTTTTTTAAAAAGTAAATTCTATCTGCTTTCGAAAAGTGCTTTTTTAAACTGAGTTTTCTTAAAAAATCATTTTTTTATAAATTTAAACAAATTGACCCGTAGATGTGTCGAATTGTAGCTTGGTAAGTGAACAACTTGACTAGTACAACATATATTTTAAATAATATATTACCTGTCATAATAATTTTTTATTTGTACTAAAATTTTATAAAAGCTTTCAATTCAATGGTTATAGATTGATTAATTTTGTAGAGTGTAGATCCTCTGTAGTGAAATTGAGCAGTATTTGATGCAGTAACCAACTGATTAATCAATTTAACACTTAAACTATACAGCTAACCACACTAGATCTTTTTATACAACCCACATTTATTCTATTTTATTTATTTATTTATTTATTTCTATTTCTATTCATGTTTCTGAGGCTTTTTACATTCAACACAGGAAAAAAAAAATCAATTTTGCTGGCATACTGTGCTTTGGAGTCTCACATTTTTTTATATGCTCATGGTATTCTTCACTCTTCGAGTGTGACAGTAACAAGATGGAGCAATGAGGCATTGTTATATCCACTCCCACTTAAGCATACCAAAATTAAATAATCGGGCTACAATAACGTGATGCACCAAAATAAAATGTGTCAAAATGAAAAATAACGTGCTGTTAAAAACAGAAATAGAAAAATAATAAAATAAATTAAATAGAACAAATGTGAGTGTGTATAATAAAAAAGTGTGGTTAGGTGTATAGTTTAGGTGTTAAGCTTATCAATCAATTAGTTACTGCACCAAATACTGCTATATTTCACTGCTAAGGATATGCACTCAATTTTGTATTGCATAAAAAGTTATTAAATGGCATAAGTGTAAAAAGTTTGACTAAATACACACACACGTTTCATACATACATGTTGTTGGCACTCAGAAAAACTATTGATGGTTGATTAACTAATAATTGATATTAGCTTATTTACGATTAGTTGAGATGATTAGCTAAGAAAATAAGTAGCTGAACAGAGCTACTGAGTTTAAGGTCGACTGATGAAACATTGAATTCTTTTATTTAGAAATTAGCTAAAGAATAAGTATGTGCTTTAGACGTCATCTACTAAGGATTTAGCAGAATTGGTGTCAACTAGTATGCAACTTGACTATTAAAGGATTTAGTAGAATTGGTGTAAGCTATATAGTGTAAAGTTCGACTATTCAAGATTCAACAAAAGTGGTGTCGGACTAGTGTGAAGTTTGTCTATTGAGGATTCAACAGAATTGATCAACTAGCATGAGATTCAATTGATTTTCAGTGATAGCTTAACAGAAGGTCAACTGAACATGAATAAGGTAGGTTAGTTGAATAAGGACAAACAAGATTCAGTATGTGATTGGTTTGATGCTGAAAAATTGATTATAGGTTTAGAATTAATTTTAAATATATTTTTATATATTTGGTTTCATGCTAAAGCTAGAAGATTTTAAAATTGATTATGAGTTCATAATTAATTCTAAACTGAAATAACTTTCAGTAGTTTTTGTGTTGGATCAGAAAATTTATACTGAACATGAATAAGGTAGGTTAGTTGAATAAGGACAAACAAGATTCAGTATGTGATTGGTTTGATGCTGAAAAATTGATTATAGGTTTAGAATTAATTTTAAATATATTTTTATATATTTGGTTTCATGCTAAAGCTAGAAGATTTTAAAATTGATTATGAGTTCATAATTAATTCTAAACTGAAATAACTTTCAGTAGTTTTTGTGTTGGATCAGAAAATTTATATTGAAGTTTACTCTTAACTTGATTATATAATAAAAACATTTAAATATAAATCACATTTTTTTCAAATTAATTTTAATCGAATCAATTTCGCATAATTAATTTCATTCAAAATAAAATCAATTTTTCTGACACTCATCCAAACACCTACTCAATTTCAATTGAATTCAGAATTGATTTAGTTAGTCAATGGAAGGTTATTTGGTTATTGAGGTGTATTGGCTAAAGATGAATTTAGATAATGTAGGCACATGGAAGTTAATTGAGGCATAGTTGAGTTAATTCTATTAAAATAAATAATTTTTCACATGATTGTGGACTTAGATATGTAACTTAATTATAGTAGTTAAAAGGAAATCAAGATATAATAGTTCCTAAAAATAGGAAGCAATTGTTAGTGAGAAATTTTTTTTAAAACCTAGGATTTGTTGGAAGTAGAAGACATGCCAACAATTCAAGAGCGGTTACCAGCCACAATCAGATAAAAAGCCCACTCCGATAAGATGAATGGTGAGTCATTTGCCATGAAGGACATGGGAGCTGCTAAACATATTCTTGGTATAAGAATTATGCGTCACATAAAAGAGAAGAAGTTGTGGTTGTCATTAGAATACTACATCAAAAGAGTGTTGTAGAGATTCCAGATGGAAAAGGCTAAGGTAGTGAGCACTCCTCTTGCTACTCATTTTAAGTTGAGTTCTATATAGAGTCCATCAAGTGAAGTTGAAAACTTAGATATGCAATGGGTTCCTTATACATCTGCGGTGGGAAGTTTGATGTATGCAATGGTATGCACAAGACCAGATATAGCACATGTTGTTGGTATAGTCAGTAGATTTTTGTCAAACCCAGGTAGAGAGCATTGGAATGCTGTGAAATGGATTTTGAGGTATCTTCATGGTATTGTTGATATGAGGCTTTGTTTTGGTGGTGATAAGCCTACTTTACTGGGGTACTTATACTCAGATATGGCTGGAGACATTGATTCCAGGAGGTTCACTTTGGGTTATTTGATTAAATTTGCAGGGGGAGTTGTGACTTGGCAGTCCAAGCTGTAGAAGTGTGTAGCTTTGTCTACTACAGAGGCAGAATTCATTGCCATTACTGAAGCATGCAAGGAGTTGCTATGGGTGAAGAAATTCTTCCAGGAGCTTGGTTTTGTTTAGGATAAATATCTACTATTTGTGGATAGTCGGAGTGTTATTCATCTTGGTAAGAACTCAACCTTTCATTCAAGGTCTAAGCATATTGATGTGAGGTATCATTGGATACGAGATGCTTTGGATGCTAAGCTGTTAGAGTTAGCCAAAATTCATACTAATGATAATGATGCTGATATGATGACTAAGGCATTACTAAGAGGCAAGTTTAAAGCTTGTTGTGAGATCGTTGGTTTGACGGTCACCTCCACATAGTTGTGAGGGAGAGATTTGTTGGGTTTTTTTAGCTCCCTTCCTATGTGGAATAAAGACCCAAATGAGAAGGTCCATTGCGTCTCACTTATTTAAGTGAAGAGGGGTAAGATTAGGATAAGAGAGAGAAAGACTCATTTGAGAGGGAAAAACAATTACAAATTATTGAGAGAAAAGAGAGGGAAAATCATTGTGATTTTCGCATAGCCACCAGAGAGCGTTTTTCAGATTGAGACTTCGCATTCGTTAATCGTTGGATCAGGTTGATTTTTAGAAAGTAGGTTCTAAACACATGATAATTCAAATTGTTCGGTTGGATCATTAAAAAGATATCTGGAGAGAGAGATAAGTATTTCACTTTCTCTGCTCTATATTTTGGTATTTCATCTTCTTATCTCTATTGTACCAATTGGGGATGTGCTTTGCTTTGACCGTTTGTAGCACATTTCAGTGCACTTGTTGGAGATTCTCTTGTATCTTTATTGATTATAGTGAAGTTATTTCTTTGGTCTGAACGACTCGTGGTTTTTATCATTGCATTGAGGGATTTTCTACATTAAACAAATTGTGTCTCTGGTTTTTCTTAATTTATATTTTGCACTCTATATTTTATTGGTGCTCCTCACAGGTTATTGTAAGTTTGGGGGAATTTATTTCCGCTGCCTATTACTCTGTTATTGTGTTAGCCTGTTTTCCCCATCAGAGTGGTATTAGAGTTGATGGTTCGACTTGGTGACCGGCTCAAACGAGTAAGATGACAGCGATGAATCCTTAGCCTTAGGGGATCCCTTATATCGAAAGTCTTCTTGGCAGTAGGTCTAGGCGTTGTGTCCCGTGGATGGAGTGACGGTGCAAGTACCACAAGTACCTAGAGCATGTGGGTTCTAATGACTATACTCGTGGATGATAATGACTTTCGCTCGAAGGAGAGACTAGCATATGAAAGAGACTCACACTTGAGGGAGAGATTGTTGGAGTATAAGTGTGAAGTAAAATCTCACATCGAGAATTGACTAAATAAATGAAGTTCCAACCACCTTTTACACAATTATTTAGTAGAAAAATGTGATCCAATAGAATATCACGTTTACATCAATTATTATATCATTTAATAACATTATATAATATGTGAATGTGATCAATCCAATCATTCTATTATAATTATATATTATTCTAATTATTTGTGTTAAATTTTATGAAAATTGAACATCAATAAAAAGTTTATCAAATAATTCATAATTTATTATATTTTAAAAAATATATTATATCAATTTTGATATATATAAAAAAATAATGATGGTTTTTTAAATAAAAATATTTAATTAAAAGTTATTAAATGTTTGTAATAATTAGTGTAAGTTACACTAATATCATGTGATTCTTCGTCTCTATATATGTATAAAGCAAGTTTAAATGTTCTTTAACGTAGCAGCTGATTCCATATTCTATCTACCTTGATTAGTTAGTTTCATTATAGTGAAGAGCCGGAACATAAACACTTTTGGATCTATATAGGAATCACCTTTTACCATTGGCAAATTTAATTTCCAGTTTTCCACTTTGATGCTTCATTTTATTCTGCTATCTTACGTCAAAACATATTCTGTACCCATTCGCAAAAAGAAGTTGAAATGCTCTCCAAACTTTGATTCTTCATATTTCTTAGGGTCGAGTCACTTTTATTCCTACTAGCTCGTCCCTGATATCTATCGTATTCTATATTTAAATTTGCACTCAACCACTTATATATGCTTATTTTCTAATTGGCTAAGTGATCTGAAGTCTATATTCCTTTTTAGCTATATATTTTATTTGATCATCATCCTAATCATGCATTAGTCATTAATCCATGATAAAAAGGTACTTCAGCTACTAGAAACATCCGACATTAATTAATAAAAAAAGAGAGAACATTCCACTAAAGCAAGCTCAAATCTAGTTCCAGATATAGCAATTGATCTTTGCCTCAGATACAAAGCGAATTTCCAACATAAAACATCTGTTCTTGAGAAAATACCTGTATTTTTATTTTTACAAATAATTATAAAATTTTCCTCTTTTTTTTAGCCTTTTGTTTGACTAGACAAATAAGTTGATTTTAAGTTGTTTTTTTTACAAAAGTTGACTTTAAGTTAATTAGCTTAAAAACTAAAAAAATAGTTATTGGATTAACGAGTCTATGTTACAAACTTGTTGCATTTTTTAAAATACTACTTTTTGTAACGTTTGGACTTGCAAGTTCTTAATTTTGTTTTTTTTTCTTTAAAAAATCCTTAACACTCTAGCAACCTCATAAAAAAATTTCTATAATAGAAAATAATCAAAATTATAATAAAATCCATTTATATAATCTCTTTTCAATTAATATTTTCTAAAAATGAGAATACAAATCTAATTTTTAAGATGATAAATTATTTGAAATAAATTAAGATTTAATTTTTTTAATGGGAATTAAATTAATGAAAATGTTAATAGTAATAATTATTTGAATATATGTAGTTATATTTAAGTAATTGGATATGTCTTTATATATTTATTATTTAACTTAAAAGCTAATTTTATCAAATACATTTAATTCCTTCTAAAAAAATCCAATACTTTTTAATTCAATTAGTAAATTTATTACTTTCACACGCGCATACATACATATATATATATATATATATATATATATATATATATATATATATATATATATATATATATATATATATATATATTGATTTGATCAAACTCATGTGGCAGCCATATATAGCAATATGCAACATTATAGTGAGATATCAGGTGTGATCTATATGCTCCGAAACTTGTGACAAGATTCAATTGGTTTGCAGTCATTGAACGAATATTAAAGCAGTTGTTTTAGTGGCTCAATTGCTCAAACGTCATTGCCTTTGATTCTCTTCAAATCCTCAATCATTAAGAGATCGAGAGATTAATAATTATGCAGTATTTGGAGCATAAACAATTGTCCGTTATCTCATTTATTAACCGCTATAATAATGATGTTTAGATGATGTAACAAATTAAGTGGATACAGCACTAGTCCTGGGTGAGATTTACTAGTATTTAGAAACTTTAGTGTACAATGCAATTAAATTACATATAATTTTAGACCTTTGGTGTTAGAATCTTTTGTTGCAACCGGAGAAAAGTGACACAGACAGATCGAGAGAACACAATTGGTCCCCCACTTGCATCGTTGCATGGATGTGTGATCTGTGACGTATAGCTCCACTAATTGAAAAACCTATATTCTCTGATGTGTGCCACCCCCAACATAATTCCAGATAATGAAGCTAGCACTTCAAGTTCAGGTTAGCTCATGTTTCTTTATATTGATTAACTAATAAATACTTGGGTCTGACTAAGAGAGCAATATAGACTAAATTAATCAAAGTAACAAAAATATTGATTTATCCTTTACCTATTCTCCTTTATTCTTCTTTTTCTTTTAAGAAATTGCACTAACCATTCTACAACTCTTTTATTTTTTTTAATTACATATCATGTACAGTAACTGCGATACACGTGTGGTGTATTGTACCTAGCTAATTTATATAAAGATAACAAATTCTACGGGAGATATATTGTAACGAGTAATTCCGTGGGTGACAATTATGCTGAAAATTCTCTTAGGAATGATGGACACGTGGAAAACGATCCGCAAAACTTGACCACGAGAAGGAGCACAAGGCCCGCAGGGAGAACGTGTATTTAAGGGGTTATGCTCATTGAGGAAGGGCATGTTGTTGGTATGATTCTCTGTCTTCTGCATCCATCTTCTTCCTGATCACATCTTCATTCTCTGACCCCTTATGTTAATTTTGATTTTTCATCTTCTCCTTGAACTAGGTTGACTCGAGTGAGCTGTCATTTACGTTGCTTCAAAATTCCTGTTTCCATACTTTTATTTCTGTCTCAATATCATAAAACAATCCCAACAAACAATTGCTACATTGTACTATTTCTTAGTTCATATAATACATATTATATTGTTTCTTTGTTACATTGGTGTTTTCATTGTCATCAATGGCGGACAACAACAACGATTGTACAAGGCTTCAACATATGCAAACTCAGATCAATACCTTGAATTCGTGGATGGAAGAGCAGCACAAGCGCGACATAGAAAATCATGATCGTTTTGAGAAGCTGCAGAAATCTATGGATATGTTACTTCAGCACCCATTTTTGTCCATTGGTGGTTCGAACTCAGGCAGTTCTTCTTCGGGTGGTATTCTGATAACTCCAATTTCTTCATCTGCGCCTGTCAAAGACATTTCTCTGGGATTTCCCCATTTTGATGGCCATACACCTGTTCTGGAATGGATTTTCAAAGCTAAAAATTTCTTCAATTATCATCATACTCTTGACTCTGATAGAGTGAAGATTATTGCGATTCATTTTGAGAAGGATGTCATACCGTGGTTTCAAATGCTTCAGCACATGGAGTCGGTGAATTCCTGGTCCGATCTAACTCATGCTTTGGAGTCTCAGTTTGGACCGTCTCCTTTTGATTGTCCTATGGGTGAATTGTTCAAACTTCAACAAACTGGTACAGTTTCTGACTACTATTTGAAATTCATGGCTCTAGCTAATAGACCTAAAGGGTTGTCTAATGAAGTTGTTTTAAATTGTTTTTTGAGTGGGTTAAATGTTGATATTCGTAGAGATGTGATTGCTCAGAGGCCTATGACATTAATTCGAGTTGTGTCCTTAGCCAAATTATATGAGGAAAAGTATCAACCAGTAAACTCTAATCAGACCCACAATTATTCTCATAGATATTCCCCTATTTCTGCTCATACTGTTAATTTCAATTCTGCTCCTTCTAATGCTGCTAAAAATACTACCAAAACATCTTTGCCCTCATTGTTGCCTACTCCTAATACTCCTCCTCTTAGAAATAATTTTGTTAAGAAAATTTCTCCCACTGAGATGCAATTAAGGCGTGAAAAAGGGTTGTGCTACTTTTGTGATGATAAGTTCACATTTAATCATAAGTGCCCAAACAGGAAGATGTGAATGTTACAATTTGAGGATGATGAAGGTGAAGCTGAGATGAATTTTGATGTTGTGTCTGGAGATAATAATAGTACTGCTGAAACTGTGATTGACAATCTTCACCATCTTTCCTTGAATGCCTTGAAAGGAGTTCTTGGTGTTGGCACTATTAGATTTTTAGCTCATATCAATAACTTACCCGTGAGGGTACTTGTTGATGGTTGTAGTTCAGACAATTTTCTCCAGCCAAGAGTGGCCAAAGTTTTGAAACTACCTATAAAACCAGCACCCTTGTTTAAAGTTATGGTTGGTAATGGTAATTACATGACTACTGTAGGCATGATTAGAGAACTTAGCATTCAAGCTCAAGGCAACAGGTTTCAATTACATGTATTATTGCTGCCAATTTCTATTGTTGACTTGATATTAGAAGCTAACTGGTTGAAAACACTTGGTTCTCACATTGCGGATTATGATTCCTTGCAACTTAAGTTCTTACATGATGGGAAATTTATAACCCTACAGGGCGATGATGATGGTACTCCTACTCAGGCTCAATTACATCATATTAGGAGAATGATTTCTACTGATTCTATTGCTGAAGTTTTCAGTATGCAACTTATTGAACCTTCCAATTTTTAGTTTCATTTATTTGAATTACCTATAGATTTAGAACCGGAGTTGGCACTTCTTTTGCATACATATGAACCTGTTTTTAAGACTCCCACATCCTTACCACCTCCAAGGTCTTATGATCATGCTATACCCTTGTTGGAGGGATCAAAACCGGTTAAAGTCAAGCCTTACCGGTATTTACATAGTCAAAAAGATGAAATTGAGAAATTGGTGCAAGGAATGCTTGAGGAAGGCATCATCCAGCCAAGTAAGAGCCCATTTTCTTCTTCAATTATTATGGTCAAGAAGAAGGATGGTTCTTGGAGAGTGTGCACTGACTATATAGCATTAAATACTATTATGGTTAAAGATACATTTCTTATTCCAACAATTGATGAATTGATTGACGAGCTGTTTGGAGCTGAATTTTTCTCCAAGTTGGACTTAAGGTCTGGTTATCACCAGATTTTGTTAAAACCTGAGGATATGTATAAAATAGCTTTCAGGACTCACCATAGACATTATGAATGACTAGTTATGCCATTTGGGTTCACTAATGCCCCTACTACATTTCAAAGTCTTATGAATGACATATTTAGAAGAGTCTTGAGGAAGTTTGTATTGGTTTTTTTTTATGACAGTCTGATATATAGTTCTACATGGAATGATCACCTCTCTCATTTGGAATTTGTGCTAAAAACCTTACAACAACATAAGATTTATGCTAGATTTTTTAAGTGCTCTTTTGGTGTTAGACAAATTGATTATTGGGCCATGTTTTTCCAGGTGTAGGAGTGACTGTGGAAACCACTAAGTTGGAAGCCATTACTAATTGGCCACAACCAGCTATTATAAAACAATTAAGAGGGTTTCTAGGACTCACTGGTTATTATAAAAGATTTGTCAAAAATTAAGCTTCTATTGTTGGGCCACTCACTGATTTATTGAAGAAGAACTCCTTTCAGTGGTCTGATTCTGCTTCTCAAGCATTTGTGTAGCTCAAGAAAGCTATGACTTCAGCTCCAGTGTTAGCAATTCCTAATTTTAGAGAACCATTTGTACTTGAGACCGATGCTTTTGGTTCAAGTAATGGAACAGTACTGAGTCAATCTCAACATCCTATTGCTTATTTCTCTAAGTTGTCCCCTAGAATGCAGAAGCAATATACTTATACTAGGGAATTCTATGTTATCAATGAAGCCATGGCCAAATTCAGGCATTATTTGTTAGGCCATAAGTTCATTATTAGAACTGATCAAAAAAGCCTTAAGGAGTTGTTGGAGCAAACATTGCAGACTCCGGAACAACAACAATGGTTACCAAAATTCCTTGGTTATAATTTCACCATACAGTATAAACCAAGTAGGAAAAATATCCATGCTGATGCATTGTCTAGAAGCTTGTTCATAGCTTGGTCAGAGCCTACTAATCATTGGTTAGCAAAAGTTGTAGCAGTTACTAAGGAGGATAAGTTACTGAGTGAACTAATCAGTTGCTATGATCATGGAGGAACCATTGATCCTAAGTATGATGTAAAGGATGGATTAATATTTGGAAAAGGGAAATTGATGATTCCTGAAAATTCAGCTTTGAGAAACCAGATTTTACAAGAATTTCATGACACTAAAATGAGGGGCCATGTTGGAAGGAATAAAATCATTGCTAGAATTTGCAGTCAATTTTATTGGCCTAAATTGCAAGAAGACATTAAGTCCTATATCAGATGTTGCAGTATCTGTCAACAGGCTAAGGTGGATCAAGCAGTACCTACAGGATTGCTGCAGCCATTACCCATCCCACAACAAATCTGGGAGGACATTGCTATGGACTTCATCACTAATTTACCATCTTCCCATGGCTATTCGACTATCACGGTCATAGTTGACAGGCTTTCTAAATTTGGCCATTTTATTGCTTTAAAAGCTGAGTTTAATAGCAAGTTGGTGGCTGATGCATTTATCAATCATGTGGCAAAGATACATGGATTTCCTAAGTCTATTGTGTATGATAGTGATAGAGTCTTCATCAATTCTTTTTGGCAGCAACTATTTAAAGCTCAAGGAACCACTTTAGCAATGAGTTCATCTTACCATCCTCAAAATGATGCCCAGACGAAGATCCTTAATAAGACTCTTGAAATGTACTTAAGGTGCTTTGTGTTTGATAATCCTAAGCTATGGTACCCCATGCTAGCTTGGGCACAATATTGGTACAACTCTTCTTATCATCACAGTTTGGATATGAGTCCATTTAAAGATGTATTTGGCAGAGAACCACCTGCAGTTGTTCCTTATCAAGTCCATCCTAAGGATCCTATATCTCTCCAAGAAACTCTTGTTAACAGAGACAACCTTTTATAGAAGCTCAAGGGGAACTTGGCTAGAGCATAGAATTACATGAAAATGCAAGCATACAAGAAGAGACGAGACTTTCAGTTGGAGGTGGGAGATTTGGCTTTGGTGAAATTACAACCATATAGGCAACACTTTGTTGCTCTTAGAAAGAATCAGAAGCTGGGAATGCATTTTTTTGGACCCTTTGAAGTGGTGGAACGCGTGGGACAGGTTGCTTATAAGTTGAAATTACCTGAGGCTGCATGTATACATCCAATTTTTCACATTTCATTACTTAAGAAGTTTCAAGGAAGTCTGTCACAGCAATACTTACCAATGCCACTTACAACAACAAAATTTGGCCCAATCATTCAACCTGAACCTGTTTTGGATACAAGAATTATTAAGGGGTTCTACTCATTGAGGAAGGGTATATTGTTGGTATGATTCTCTCTCTTCTGTGTCCATCTTCTTCGTGAGCTCATCTTCATTCTCTAACCCCTTATGTTAATTCTGATTTTTCATCTTCTCCTTGAACCAGGTTGACTCAAGTGAGCTATCATTTACGTTGCTTCAAAATTCCAATTTCCATATTTTTATTTCTATCTCAATATCATAAAACAATCCCAACAAACAATTGCTACATTGTACTGTTCCTTAGTTCATATAATACATATTATATCATTTCTCTGATACATATATGTTTTCTTCAATTTGTTTATAGGAAAAATAGAGTATGTACTGACTATATAAAAGATTATATTCTATCATTAAATAATAAATTATTAAGTATGATAAATGATAATATTTTGAAATAGGTCGACTAAGTTGATGTCCTCATTGAAATAGACCAAACTTATGTCCTAGCTAAAATTGTTTGTTTGAAATTCGAGGACTCCTGATGATGATGAGCTCTCTTAGGCCAAATCTCCATAAAAAAATCAGATGAATATCGATAAAAGAGGCTTTGATACTCAATCTACTAAATATCCTACCAAAGTAACATTATGAAATAAAAGTGTTTGTCATACAACAAAGTTAGTTAAATTTATAAGAACTTAGAATAGGTTAGATTCATTGCATGGACCCAAGGCCTCTCAATGATAATATTCTCCTCTTATAATCATTTCTTGGAAATCTTACTCTTGGGTGTTGATTTATATATGTTCATTCCAAGTCATTAGTTTAAACATTGGATTTGGTTCAACATAAGTCCAATTTAGTATAATAATTTTATTGACTTTTATAATAATTATTTTAAAAAGTTATACTAAAAATGATTTTTACTAATTTATAATATAATTTTTTTATGTTAACAATGCATAGAAATTGATCTCTTATTTTTCTATATATATTCTCTGAATCTTGGGGTTGCGCATACTGCAAGGTGTTAATTTAACTAAGTTGCTTTTATGATTACATGAATCCGCCTAGAGATTCACCTGAAAGATCTTACATTCTATTTGTGTCCCTCATGTCCAGAATTGCTGCTCAGCCATTGCTATCCGAACTAAGCTTTTTTAAAATCTCCGATGGTCCATGACAGTTACACAGGAGTGTTCTTAATACTTGCAGCAGAAAATGATCTATTTTGTATTAAAAAAATATATAACAATAATAAATAGAGAAAAATATGTTTGTGTATTTAGATGTGTGTTTTTGAAGTAACAAAACTTTTCTTCAATAGTGTGAAGACTCTACTTTGATGAGTGGAAATCTATAGAGGAAATCCTCTTTGTAATTTTCATATCTAAAACTACACTAGAACTTTTCTAGGTTGTGTGTGGTGCACTTTGTCTCAAGTATATACTTCTATTTATAACATTAAAGAGATATGGATTCGGGTTCTTTTCCAAGAAAAAAAAGGAAAGATTTAAAATAATTTCATATTTCTTTATCTTTATAAAAATAAAAATGATCTTATATATTTTATTTTAAGAAGCTTCCTGGTATAAGACAAAAATAATTCACACTTAATCACATGACTACTTACGATCACATTCCTGATACGTAGCAATAGAATATTATTCTTATTTTATAGACAACTTCCACATTTATAAAATAATACTCGTCTATTTTATATTAATTATATTATTGGTGCTAGCAAAAAATATAATAATATTTCACTAAAATATTTATTTGATTAAATTAAATTCTCTAATTTAATTATCAAATAAATTATTTTCTTTTACAAAGATTGGAACACTTTTTGTGTGTGACCCCGTAGGTTCAATACTAAACCGATAGTAAATTAATCATAATTAATTTACTAACCAAGGTAGGCGTCTAGTAACACTCCTAATGTTCAAATAATATGCAATAACATCTTTTACCTTCAAGAATCAATAGAAGAATAATGTAATATTTTCTTCCATTATTTATAGCTCAAGTTTAACTCTATAGTGTAGTATTATTGTCAAACTCTAATAAGCTAACACATTTAATCAATGAATGACTTGAAACTCTTTTTTCTTTCATTCAATTGCAATGACCAAGGTTTTGATTCTATCGTAGAGCTCAAACTCATTACCTAGAGTTGGTGGATTCCTTCTTGATTAATCATTAATTCTACAAGTATTTAATCATATCCATTATTCATTCAACTAGTACCCTAAGATATTAGGTTCCCGAAATTAAAATATAACAAATAATGTTGTTAATTACTTTGATAATCTCATGTCAAAAGAAACTATTATATTTCTTCTTGAGAATTTCCTATTGACATATCAAGGTAATATAAACTATCAAGAATTTACAGTTATGTCAGTTCAATGATGACATCCACATGTACATCATTTATATATGCAATTTAATCAATAAGATCTATTTATCTTTATCCAATAAAGACCATTACATATATATTAATTTATTTGGATTATTGATGTCTTATTCACAATAATCCTACGATAAAAAATAATTTAGATTAAAATTATAAAAGACTTATTTCTCATTATCATAATCTCTATCATGATAACAAACCTCTAATTTTATTTAATTAAGGACTTGTCAAATTAACAATTTAATAAAACAATAAATATGATAATAAAATAAAGAATAATTCTTTACTAAAATTGATAACATGATGGATTGGATTTTGGACATACAAGTCAGTGTAAATGTTTCCACTTGTAAATTGCTTTAATTGTAGCATCTCATACCTCTCCCAGATGGTCAGTCCCATACTACTATTATACAAAGAAAAGGACTTTTATTTGACGATTATTTAAAAAGCCGTTCATAAGGAGTTTTTTTATTTTAACATTTATTTTTTAACTGTTAATAAAAGTTCTCATTGATCAATAATTAGTATAATACAGTAATGTTTATCATTGTAACGGTTAATAAATTATTAATAGAAGTTTCCATTAATATTTGTTTTTATTCGACCACCATAGTTAGGGTCTTTGATTTTCTGATGAGATCCTGAACTATCTCTATAAGTTTCGATCCCTTCAGTTGACTATGGGATGAATTCTTAGTTTATGACTTAATCACACATAAAGTTCTTTCCTGTGATCAAATTCATGTCCTTCTCCATGGACTCAACGTGCATTTCCAACTCAGTTTATTTACACTAGAACTCTCAATAAACATACGCTCATAAAATCATTTTTTAGTAGTGATGATGCTAGATATATGGTATGGACTCAGCTATATTCACTTTCACAGCCAACCTATACATACATGAGACATCGTATAAATTCGGAATTCCTTTAAGCGTTTAGTCATAGGCAATTATATATGTATATCAAATATAGATGCAAATCTGCAAGTTAGGGAGGAAAAGGGATGGTGCCCCTGTTCAAAGTAGGAAAAGCTTTCTGGGGATGCGAGATCCTGTATCTCTTCTAGACAACCCCTTAGAGTACGTTCAATGACTTTTATATCTCTGGCCATAAAAAAATTAACGTATAATTAAGGATCCAGCCATCACTTTGGTGTAAATTGAATTTGAACCATACGCTTTGGATGCAGTTAGGAATAAGGATCAGACTAGGTCATGACGGCTTACACATAAAGTTGGTAACGACCTAACTTGTCAAAACGAAAAATGTATTGTCCTCGGACGTGAGTGACTTGACACGGTAGAATAACGTACACATATGCTTTAACGCCAATCCTTTTCCATGAAGCTTCCTCCTACAACACGATTAAAATGTGGGATTCTTCATCAGAGTTTTTACGTGGAAAGATGATGTGAGAAAGAAGCGATAGATGTATAAAGGATTTATCACGCAAGCGAGGGTGATAAAAAGATGTTATGAGAGAATTTTAAAATATTTTGTTAGGGTTTAATATTTTTTTTGTCACTATTTTTATTTTGAGATTTTTACGTTTATTTTACAACAATTTATTTTTTTTATCAAACTTAGCTGCTGAACTATTTCTTCATTAAAAAATTAATCTTTGCTGTAAAATAACAAATTAATTATGTTGTGATAATGATGTGAGTTGTCATATTATCAATTAGTTTGTCATGAAATTCATGTACAAATTTTGTTAGTAAACCCTAATTTTTAGTCTCATTTTTTTTATAACACTTGTTTTTATTCTTTTCATGATTTTTTTATCTGTTTAATTTAGTCCGTCAATTATGTTGATAATGTGAGAATCACATAACTTCCCATATGCATTACTAGTTTGATGTAGAAATGTTAGGTCACACTCCCAAGTCCCAAACACTCTCTTTTACACACACTTCATACTATTGGTCTATGTCACTTAAATTTTTGAAATGGTTGCTTGCTCACTAATTTTGCAGGTTAAATTATTTTCTAATTTTATTATTACTATTAGGATCCAAACCCTCATCTTTTACTTGCCCTCCTTTTCAATCTCTTGCTATGACGCATCAAGTCTTACACACGCACAAAAAATTGCAAGTTTTTTCTTTTTTAAAAAAAATTAGAACCCAAACCGTCGTTCTCTACAAGGGTGCATGTTGCACGCTTTTTTCTTCATCGCATGACGCAAGTTTCACCGCATGACGTTCTCTACAGGGGCGATATTCGTTGCCTCCTAACTTTGATTCTATATACTCTGCTGGTGCAGTATAAGTTTTAATGTTTTCCACCTCATTTGTTGATGTGTAATAAATATTGTTGAGTATGGACAAAACTTTGACAATGTATTCTCTCAACATGATTTCTGTGTTTAATTCTGAAACCTTTAGCGGTTGGATGGAAAATTTTAGAAATTTAAGGAAATTGAAATACTTGACATTTAAATTACTTGCAATTGAATTTTTCATTTTTTAAATGTTTTATTTGGATAAAACAATTTAATTTTTTTGTATTTTAATTTCTTTGTTTGGAAATATCAATTGAATTTCATTTTAAAATATTTATCCAAAAAATTAATTTTAATATTAATTTTTATAAAATAAATATTATTTAATTTACTTTTATTAAATCTTTGACAAAAAATACTAAATTTTTCCAAAGAGTAGAAAGATTAAGTACAAAATTCTTTTCTTAAATTGTGACAAAATTAAGACTTATCTTTTTTAATTATATTCATCAATCAAAATGAAAACCATATATTATTGTTACAAACCACAACCAAACATGTCTACCAAGATTTCAACCCAAATCAACCACTTTATAAAAGACATGCATATCATCATTGGCAAGGGGTGTTGATATAATTGTGTATTGATAATGAATTAAATTTTCATAACACTTCACATACAATTCAACAATGTAAATAGAAGTCGTATTGTCAATATAAACACAACATGTGTGACATAACAATTAAAACAAAATGAACATCAATTCAACACGACAAAATTTACAAAGTTTTGAAAGATAGATTTAGTCATAGACTCAAGCACTCATGTGCTAGGTACATATTGGAACATAATTGAAAACACGCATATGACATATCCTCCAGATTAACCTGCACAATTATACACAAAAAAATAAGTGAGAGAAGCAACATATCATTTTTCCATCCCACAATCTCCTACTACAACTCAATATAGAACTACAGACAAATTTGCTACTATAAAAAAGTAATTGATATTTAATAGGACAAGTTCTGTCTCAGTGGACCCATGCACTAAAAAAATACAAAGAAAAATTAGTCAACAACAACATCAAATAGGCTCAAAAGCAATTATTACTACAACAAAAAGATGTTTTTACATCGATTCTATGACACATTCAAAGACGATTGATTTGTAACCAATATCATAGAAAGTCAAAATTTTCTACGACGATTCTTATAAAATCATCTTAGAAAAGCTATATATTCTAAGACGGTTTTCGGAAAAATAACCGTCTTAGAATGACAACATTCTAAGACAGTTTTCAAATAACAGTCTTAAAATATAATTTTCTTTAAAAAAAATTAAAATAAATTTAGGATTCTGGAAAACTGTCCTAAAATGCCTACAATCTAAGACGATTTTTTCAGAGAATCATCTTAAAATGTAAATTTTTCAAAGAACCATCTTAAAATGTATTTTTAAAAGGTGAGGAATGTATTTGTAGCTCATTACCTCAAGTCCTACAGCTACTCAAAGCACAAAAAAAGCTTGAGGCATTGTGATTGACAATTGAAGAATCAAAGCATTATACAATTGGAGAAAAAGTAACGTGTAAATATATATAATATATAATATATAATTAAAGTTGTTAACTGGAAGAGATCCTTGTATTCCGAATCTGAACACCTGAATACCATCTCTATTGCAGTCTTTGAGCTAATACATTCCTCACCATGCACCATGAGTTTCCCACAATTTTTGGAAAGGGTAGATCTGACAGAATTTAAAAATGATTGATTGTAAATAAAAGTTTTGGGTTTATCATAAAAGCACGGTCTAATACCAACTAGATCACCAGGATATTGTTAAAATCTCTTTAGTAATGAAGTATTTAACAACAAAATACATAAAAGTAGATGCTTGTGTAAAACAATAAACTAAACTACCAATTTATGCAAAACAAATCCATGTAAGAAAGTAATAAAGAATGTCCTGCATGAATGTTAAGACACTGGCAGATGTTGGCAGGCCCATTTAAATACACTCAATAACGTGCATCCATAATATAATTCCAATAATAAAGAAATACAGCAAGCTTAGTACCTTATACAATAAAAAGAAATATAAAAAAAATTGCTTCATGTGATTTCATAAAGACGACTTGAGGACATATGCAAGGACTTTCAAGCTATTTTTCAGCACAAAAGCAAAACAATATGCGGACCATCTCAATTGCCATAGCACTACTCTAAGCCAAACAGTGCTAGGGCCTATCACAAATGTCACCCCAAGAAGAAAAAACATCAAACTGAATTTTAACATACTTTTCCTATCAAACCCGAAACAGCCAGTATACCAAAGACCAACAAATGCTAACTACATTGCACTTTACTTCTACACTAGAAACATATCTTCTAACATAAACTATGAAGGCATATCTTGCAACGTGTATATTGCAACCTCTGTAACCCATAGAAAAATAGGCAACAAATTGCATAGGTAAATTCCAAATTTCCCTGTACATTAAATCACACACCACAAAGACATATAATAAAATAGATAGGATATGTCCCTGTGCATTAGCTCATACCCAGACCCTCAAAGCAACCCCATTCCGAGAAAAAGAAAAAACAAAAAATTTCCCTGCATTATCCTAATTGGCTTTCTCAAAATTTTACAGACACACCTTTGGCCAAAAGGGAACACGGTGGGCTAATTGAGAATTAATTATTTGAGTTTATAGTAATATAAGGGTTGTTTTATTAAGGAAAAGGGGCCAATGGGAATGCATTCAAGAATTACCATGGTAGCCTCAAAATTGGAAAAAAAAAAAAAGGTGTCGTTTTATTTGTCACCAAATTAAACGGGACTTAAAATCACAATCACTGACCAAGATTCAAAGCTCTAATTGAAAGCATGAAAATAAAAATCAAAAGGGAAATATGAAAACAAGGTAAACAAAGAATAGAGATGGTAAAGCCAAACAAAAATAGGACAAGCACTGAAAATAAAAATTTTAAAGAATATAAAACATGATTAAAATCATATGCTAGAATAGCTTGTTTAAACATAAAAAAAAATAAAAAAAAAAAAATAAAACCATTTTTTATATAAGTTCTTTTTAAAGAAATATATAGGGTTTGTTTCTTAAAAAAATAGACAAATACATCAGAAAATTACTTATTTTATTTAAAAAATAAGCTTAAAAATTGCAAGAAAGAAGACATAATAAAATATGCTTAGTTCATAAAGTGATAAAATGAGATGAAAAACTTGCAGCGGCTATGACAAAGTTCATGGTTAATGTTACAATTATAATCAAAATCTATGCCAAACTCTTAGCTTTTTCTTGATTTGAGAGATATATAGTGACACTATTTTTCTCTAAATTGTTTGATAAGCTGAAATTCAATGTTGAAAGTGCATGATATGACAAAGTCAAAGTATGAAATGCCATTTTTTTCCTGTGGCAGCAAATCAAAATCACAATTATAGCGTACAATTTCATCTTACTCATACAAGGTCTATTTCATCAGAGACATTAATGCATATACAATGTAGCTGTTGCTTCAGGCTGTATATAAAATGATGCAGCACATGATAATTATTTTCTATTTTGTTGAGATAATTAGTTTCCTACCGTTTCTATTCTTTTTAGTTTCCTTTTCTAAGTTATTTTTCCTAGTTTCCTTTTCCTTATGCATTCTATTTGAAGCATTTGATTTGTAATTGTTTAGCGGTAATCTAAGTAAAATTTCTCTGATTTATCATTAAATTCTTCTTGATTTGCATGTGAAAATGTTTCATTCTTCCACTGCACCAAATAATTGTTAATTCTAACTCTTGAACAATAAAGATCCAGATTGGATTGGCATATATAACATCAAGATCCAGTCTGGTGAAATGATCAAAGAAGAACTTTTTATCTAAACAAATAAATTAATGAATATTCAAATGATCCTACTCCAACTTAACCATCATGAGAAAAAAGCAACTTACTTGAAATAACAGATCCCTTCACACCAAGCTGATCCACAGTCCTGAGATGCAGGTGAGAACATCCAATCATAAAATAACATTCCTTTTGGGAAAAAAATAAGTGATTTTTCTTTCTTCAAATATTATTATGCTACACTAGTAAAAGCAAAAAAGAGAAAGCTCATTGCTCTTGCCTTAGATGCAGGTCTTTTATAAAGCAAAGCTCCTCAATACTTGATACATTGATAACACCACAACTCACAGCTTTCTCTCCAGCATAACAAAACCAGAAAGCAACCTTTTTCTTCAACAACAATCCTTAACCAGCACAACCCAAAGTAGTGCAAAAACCAACATGAAAAAAAAAAGTGGAGCAAAAAAAAATTTCCAGCAAAACCTTGTTTGTTGTTTTTCCCACAACAGAGAGAACAACAATAGGCCTCTCTTCAGGAAAACTCAATATAAGGGTAGCCACCTCTTCCATCCTATCAGCAGAAGCCACAGAGGAGCCACCAAACTTCATGACACAAGTGAAACTGGTTTCACCTTTCACTATTTTGGGTACATAATGGGGGCTGATGAAGCTCAACTAAATCCAACATCTTTCTAACATAAATTGTATATTAATATGAAGATTTATCAAAAATACATATATAATGTATAACTATTTAAAATTCTAAATATATAGTATCATTAATTCATAAAAACTACTACCTTAACCCTGTCAACAGGCTGCAAATAGGAGTCAACTTGCATTTTGCATATTGTAGTTTTGGCCTAGTGATGGAATAAGAAAGGAAACAACCATTTAAGTTGGTTCACCAAATTGTTCTTGAACTTAATATTTCTCTTTAATTGAGTTCCCCTAAGGAATTAGGTTTCTAATTGAAGAGTTTTCATCAAGGAATAGGGTTCTACCTATTCTAGTGATCTCAAATGATAATTGAATGGATTAGATGTAATCAAAGAATAATGAGATTGGATTAAGTGAAGGTAGAAGGATACCAATGCCTAACCACTTAATTATTTGTTGAATGTTGAATATTTCTTTTGTATTTTAGCTTTGTTTGGTAGCTTAATCTGTAAGCCTTATTCAGAAGGCAGCAGTGAGATGTCACTGTCATCTCTCCTCTCTCTTTTTTTGTATCCTATATATATGTAACATTTTGAATCTAATAAAGTTGTGAGAGAAAGTGAGGTTTTGACTCCTCCTCACCTTCATTTCAAGTTGGCATCAGAGCAGGTGTCATCCGCCGTCGCCCGCCGCCGTCGCCGCCGCAACCGCCGCCGTCTGCCGCCGCCGCCGTCACTTTCCGGCGGCCATTTCTCTGGCGAAGCCAGGGTTAGGCTCGCCTTGGGAAGCGCGAGCCAGTCGGCCAACTCGCGTCAGCAACGGAGCAGCCACGCGCCGCCACGCGCCGCCACCGTCCCGCGCGTCCTCCGGCGCGTGCAGTCCACGCGCCGCCGTCCCGACGCCGGAATCGCGCCACGCCTCCGCCGTTCTCTTGGTCGGCTTCTCCTGAGTCCGTTCCAGCCCTCAGTTTCCAGTTTCGTCACCTGGAACGCTACAGTCCTATTCTCTCCACCTTTTTGCTCCCTTAGGGTTTCACCTTGTGGGTCAAAATGGCTTCCCCTGGACCTGTTTTCTCCTTCTCCGGGACTCCAACCATCACAGCTGCTAAACTCAATTGGAAAAATTACCCCTCATGGTCTGCTTCCGTAGAACTTTGGTTTCTTGGTCAAGGACACCATGACCACTTGGAGAAAGCTTTCGATTCTGTTTCAAGTGACAAAAGAGCCGAATGGGAGAAGCTTGATTATCAACTGTGTGCTGTGTTATGGCAATCAGTTGAGCCGGATATTTTGGATATCCTTAGATCATTTAAAACGTGTCGTTCCTTTTGGAAGAAGGCTCAAGAAATTTTTGCCAATGATATTCAGAGCTTATTTGATGCAACCATGAAGGTTACAGCCCTTAAGCAAACCAGCAATGACATGATTGCTCATGTGGGTAAGGCTCGGGCTGCCGTGGAAGAGCTGAGAAAGTTTCTTGTGGCTGATTCATTAGAAGAAGTGAACAGGAAACTGGACAAGTTTTACATGGTCCTTATTCTGAGAAGCTTACACTCAGACTTTGATCATGTTCGTGATCAAGTACTCGTTGGGGATCAGGTTCCATCCATGGATTCTCTCATCACTAGGCTTCTCCGTGTGCCTCACTTATCGAAGGATGAAAATCCTACTGATAGTGTGGAGACGTCAGCAATGGTTGCATCACGTGGTAGAGGAGGCGGTCGCAACAGCAGAGGAGGCCGCAATGGAAGGGGTGGACGTCCTCATTGCACCTACTGCAAGAGGATGGGTCACACCCAAGAGAATTGTTATTCGTTGCATGGGTTTCCTGACAAGGTTGCACAGGTTTCTAGATCAGAGAAAGCAGAGTCTAAGTTCTCTGATGAGGAGTATCAGGAGTATTTGAAGCTCAAATCTGAGAGACCCAGCAACCAAGCTCAATCCTCATCTGTACCATGTTTTTCAACAGCTTGTATCTCTCAATCAATTGAAGGTCCTAGTCCTTGGATACTCGACTCAGGTGCCTCTGACCATATTTCTGGTAATAAGTCTTCCTTTTCATCCTTTTCCTTACCAAAAATTCCTCACCTCGTCACTGTAGCTAATGGCTCCAAGGTTGCGTCTCAAGGAAGTGGTCAAGTTTCATTGTCTCCTTCCTTGAAATTAAACTCTGTTTTATTCCTTCCGCAGTGTCCCTATAATTTAATCTCACTAAGTCAATTAACTCGTTCGTTAAATTGTTCAGTAACCTTTACTGCTAATTCTTTTGTTATTCAGGAACATGGGACGGGGCGACTGATTGGAGAAGGACATGAATCACGAGGACTTTACTATTTGGAATCCAGTCCACCTGGGTCTTGTTTTGCAATCTCAAAACCCAAACTTTTGCATGATCGTCTAGGACACCCAAGTTTATCAAAATTGAAGATGATGGTCCCTAGTCTTAAGAATCTTCGAGTCTTAGATTGTGAGTCTTGTCAACTAGGAAAACATGTCAGGTCGTCATTTCCTCAAACTGTACAAAGATGTAACTCAGCTTTCTCTACCATTCATTCTGATATTTGGGGACCAAGTCGTGTTACATCTTTTGGTTTTCGATATTTTGTAACCTTCATTGATGAATTCTCCAGATGTACTTGGGTTTATTTAATGAAAGACAGATCTGAACTTTTGCCTATATTTGTGTCATTCTACAATGAAATTGAGAATCAATTTGGAAAAACAATTAAAATTTTCAGAAGTGATAATGCTAAAGAGTATTTCTCTCATGATCTTTCTTCTTTTCTGTCTTCCAAAGGTATTCTACATCAATCCACATGTCCTCACACACCACAACAAAATGGTATTGCAGAAAGGAAGAATCGTCATCTTCTTGAAACTGCACGCTCCCTAATGCTAAATTCGAATGTTCCGATACATCATTGGGGAGATGCGGTGCTTACTGCTTGTTTCCTAATAAATCGGATGCCTTCTTCTTCTCTTGAAAACCAAATTCCTCACTCACTTGTCTTTCCTCATGATCCTTTATTTCATGTCTCTCCTAAAGTGTTTGGTTGTACCTGTTTTGTTCATGATTTGTCTCCTGGTTTAGATAAACTCTCTGCTAGGTCAGTCAAATGTGTCTTCCTGGGTTATTCTCGTCTTCAAAAGGGTTACAAATGCTACTCTCCAACCATGAGACGATACTACATGTCTGCAGATGTAACCTTCTTTGAAGACACACCTTTCTTTTCACCCTCCGTGGACCATTCTTCATCTCTTCAGGAAGTTCTTCCTATTCCTTCTCCTTATCCCCTAGATAACTCAGGCCAAAATGTCAGTATTGTTCCATCTTCCTCACCAAATTCACCTGAAGTCATCTTACCACCTCTGACTACAGATCAACACAGGACAAGGCAGATTGGATCTCCAATACCTGAAGCCTCTCCTAGTGATTCTCGTCCTTCTTCAACCAGTCCTCCACTCATGGATCCGCCCTCTCCTTCCACTTCTTCTCCTCATTCTGATTCACATTGGCCCATTGCCATCAGAAAAGGTACTCGTTCTACTCGTAATCCTCATCCTATTTATAATTTCTTAAGCTATCACCGTTTGTCTCCTTCATACAGTTCCTTTGTTTGTTCATTGTCTTCCCTTGCCATTCCTTCCACTGTCCGTGAGGCACTTGATCATCCTGGCTGGAGACAGGCTATGATTGATGAAATGCAGGCCCTTGAAAATAATGGTACTTGGGAGCTTGTTCCTCTTCCCCCTGGTAAGACCCCTGTGGGTTGTAGGTGGGTCTACACTGTTAAAGTTGGGCCCACTGGTGAGGTTGATCGGCTTAAGGCTCGTTTGGTAGCTAAAGGCTACACACAGGTATATGGCATTGATTACTGTGATACTTTCTCTCCTGTCGCCAAACTCACCACTGTTCGTCTGTTTCTTGCTATGGCTGCTATTCGTCACTGGCCCCTCCATCAGCTTGATATTAAGAATGCCTTTCTCCACGGTGATCTTGAGGAGGATATTTATATGGAGCAACCACCTGGGTTTGTTGCTCAGGGGGAGTATGGCCTTGTGTGTAAGCTTCATCGATCTCTCTATGGGTTGAAGCAATCTCCTCGTGCTTGGTTTGGTAAATTTAGTCATGTTGTTCACATGTTTGGACTGAAACGAAGTGAAGCTGATCACTCTGTATTTTATTGTCATACATCTCCTGGAAAATGTGTTTATCTAATGGTCTATGTTGATGATATAGTGATTACAGGGAATGATGCTACTAAGATCAGCCAGCTAAAAGAGCATCTATTCAGTCATTTTCAGACCAAAGATTTGGGATCTTTGAAGTATTTCCTTGGTATTGAAGTGGCTCAATCAGGAGATGGTGTTGTGATCTCTCAGAGGAAGTATGCCCTTGATATTTTAGAAGAAACAGGTATGCAAAATTGTAGACCTGTTGAAAGTCCTATGGATCCTAATTTGAAGCTCATGGCAGATCAAAGTGAAGTTTATCCTGACCCCGAGAGATATAGGAGGCTTGTGGGAAAACTCATTTACCTTACCATCACTAGACCTGATATCTCCTTTGCTGTGGGAGTGGTTAGCCAATTTATGCAAAATCCTCATTTGGACCATTGGAATGCTGTCATGCGTATTTTGAGGTATATTAAGAGAGCTCCTGGACAAGGGTTGTTGTATGAAGACAAAGGTAATACGCAATTATCAGGATATTGTGATGCTGATTGGGCTGGCTGTCCCATGGATAGGAGGTCTACATCAGGCTATTGTGTCTTCATTGGAGGAAATCTTGTTTCTTGGAAAAGCAAGAAACAGACGGTTGTAGCTCGGTCTAGTGCAGAAGCTGAATATCGATCGATGGCTATGGTTACTTGTGAACTCATGTGGATTAAACAATTTCTGCAAGAATTGAGGTTTTGTGAAGAGTTGCAAATGAAGTTGTATTGTGATAATCAGGCTGCTCTTCATATTGCCTCAAACCCAGTCTTTCATGAAAGGACTAAGCATATAGAGATTGATTGTCATTTCATTCGAGAGAAGCTTCTGTCCAAGGAGATTGTCACTGAGTTCATTGGTTCTAATGACCAGCCAGCGGATATTTTGACTAAGTCCCTAAGAGGACCCAGAATTCAGACTATATGTTCCAAGCTTGGTGCATATGATTTATATGCTCCAGCTTGAGGGGGAGTGTTGAATGTTGAATATTTCTTTTGTATTTTAGCTTTGTTTGGTAGCTTAATCTGTAAGCCTTATTCAGAAGGCAGCAGTGAGATGTCACTGTCATCTCTCCTCTCTCTTTTTTTGTATCCTATATATATGTAACATTTTGAATCTAATAAAGCTGTGAGAGAAAGTGAGGTTTTGACTCCTCCTCACCTTCATTTCAAGTGAAATTGAAGAGTTTTCATCAAGGAATAGGGTTCTACCTATTCTAGTGATCTCAAATGATAATTGAATGGATTAGATGTAATCAAAGAATAATGAGATTGGATTAAGTGAAGGTAGAAGGATACCAATGCCTAACCACTTAATCATTCATAGTATTAACTTCATATTGTGTTTTTCCAAGTTTCTTGCAATTCCATTGCATTTCATTCATTCTACTACATTGTCGCATTTTATTCTTTATTTTGGTACTGTTAGATCAACACCAATCCTCATGGTTAGTTCAACTTGCAATAGCTTGATAGTGAATGCTAATTGACTCAAAAATCTACGTGAAAATGATACTCTACTCATCATTACATCAAGGCCAAGGGTCTGGATTAGGAGTAGACTAATGGTAGAGAATAAATGGATTAAAGGTTCATTAGATATGTGAGGATAAGGTGAACTTAATTACCATAAAATTCAACAAATTTCCCTACAACACCATGTTTCCTAAGAATTTGTGTCACAGTTAGAACCAAGTCAGTTGTTGTAACACCATTACACAGTTTTCCAGATAACTTGAACCCAACAACACATAACACCATGCTCATAGGCTATCATTATTACAGCAGACAACATTAGGATCACCACTAGCTAAACAACTCCAAGAGCTTATTTTGAGTTAAAGGAAACATATAGTTCTAAACCACAAACTATCAGAATTCATTACATTTATAGGAATATAATTAGAACAAATTCGTTACAAATAAACCAAAATTCAAGTAAATATACCTTGCCAAGCACTGTTGCCTCTGCTTCAATACCACCAAAGCCCCATCCAGCAACTCCAAGCCTATCTATCATTGTTGTATGTGAAGCAGTTCCAACTACACTGTCAGGATACAACAAGCCCTCAGTATTGAAAACAATGCGTCCAAGATATTCAAGATTGACCTGAAATGAGACATTACAAGTCCTCGGTATTAAAAAAAATAGCAGTAAAGAAAATCCATAAAATCATTTGGAATGTCTGTTTTGAACTTACCTGATGTACTATACCAGATCCAGGAGGGACAACAAGCATATTACGGAAAGCATTTGATCCCCATTTAAGAAAAGCAAATCTCTCATTGTTTCTCTAGAACTCAAGCTCCATATTGGCCTGCACTACATTCTCTGACCTTGCTACATCAACTTGAACTGAATGATTAATGACAAGATCAACAGGAACCTGACAACAATTGTAGCTGAGTTAGAGCCACTTATACAATAGCAAATATAACATATAGGCAAAATTGTTTGTTAAATTTCTACAAATCAAAATGACTTCAGAGAACAAAAGCACAGAAAAATGGTAAGAATGATGTATACCAGAGGATTAATCTTATTAGAATCACTGCCAAGCTTATTCCTAGCATCACGCACGCAAGCCAGGTCAACAACAGCAGGGATTCCAGTAAAATCCAGAGGAGAGGAGAAAAAACGGGTTAAAGATAAAACACGCATTACTTTATATCCCCATCCATGAAAATAACTCTTTTGCCGCATGCAGAATTGGACAAGGTTACCTGCAGTAGAACAGAAGCAGGCTTCAAAGGAATCTCAACTTGCTTCACAAAAGAGTTTCCCAGTCAAATTTTTTAATTCAGAAAGTTATATATTGTTCATTCAAATAAACAAAGGATTAGAATATCATTTTATCTCTTTATTTTAAAAATTACCAAAATTACAAAATTTTATTAGAAATGAAAAATTTGTTTTCCTTTTCCTCCACAACCTTACTCCCAAACATACCAGTCAAAATCCAATCTATTTACAAGCAACATAATACAGAGAGGTAGAGAAACAAATCAAACAAATATTGTAATAGCTAATATATGTCTGGACAGTCAGACCTGCAAATAGGATATGTTCGGTTCCCTTCCAACATTTTCCTGAAAGCATTTACCTAAACCATTTTTGGAATATGGTTAACGCCGTGAGATTCAGCGATTTCGGAAATAGCATGCTACCGTAGATTCCTACCTGGCGAACATTGTGGGAAACGACATATTTGACGATCCGTTTGAGGAGCTGCGGCTCGATGCAGCCGCGGCGCTCGAAATCGAGTTTGAGGAGTGCGAGCGAGGCGTCACGGAGGGAGAGGAGGCGCGTGACGAATTTGGTGAAACCCTTGAAAGTCCAGAAGTCGGAGGAGTGCAAAATTAGGGTTGGAAGACGCTTCCAGAGGTTCAAAGACGGAGTGAGCGGAATGCAAGAGGGTTAGGGCGCGAGCTGAGCACTCAAAAAATATAAAAACTCAACCTTATTCAAAGACGGATTTGGAAAACAACCATCTTTCAAATGTTTCTTATATTTACAAAAATACCATCATTTAAAAAATAACAAAATAATGACGGGTTTCAGAGGACTGTTGTTGAGTTTCAATCGTTGAAACTACTTTTTTTTTTAGTTGTGTATATTATGCTATACACACACAAACATATGTTCGAAGCAAAATTGTTCAATACTATCACCACGAGAAATATGCAGATTAAAGACTAAAAATAGCGACCAAATATATTGGTGACAAAAAACGACCAATTTAGCAACTATTATATAAGTTGTCACTTTTACAAACCAGAGAGCACTTTTGCAACCGATATGCATGGTGACAACCCAAGCAGCCACTAATTCAGTCGCTAAGTGGTTTAAATTTTAAATTTTTTTTTTGAAAATTTAGCAACTGATGTTGAGGGTTGAGGCTAAAGGATAGCTCGACCGCAACACATTTTAATGCTTAGCGACTAAGTTAGTTTGGTCACTACTTTTGTCGCTTTAAAATTCAAATTGGTCACCAAAAAATGATTCCGCCACTGGAAAATTATAAAACTTGGCTATTTTGATAATACTATTTCCACCATTACAACTATTTAATTATTAATTTAAGAGTGTTGTATATAGTTCAAATATAATTAAAATATAAATAATAATAATAACAATAGTTGAAGCTTTTGATATTTTAGTGAGTAAAAAGTTGTCTCACTTTAGCTTAAACTTTATTGCTTTTTGAATGACATATATATAGAGTACATAAGAAGAGAGAGACAGCTCACATACAAAATAACCTAACTCTGTTGTCTCTCCATATAGAAGCAAGATACAAGAAATAAAGAAATATTCAACAACAACATAATAACCATAAATTATTTTGGATGTAATTTTTCAAAAAAAAAAATACTTTTTAAAAAAGACCTAGCATAAAAACAAAGTCTTACAACATAATTGTTTTTTTAAAATAAATAAAGATACTTTACTTGTCATGTTAATATAGTGGGTTAAACACTATTTATATAATTAAAATCATAAATAAATATACATCTATAATATTTTTTGTTATAGAATAAACCTAAGACTATTAAAAAATATTTAACATATATTACAAATAAAAAAGAATAAGAATATAACGTTAGAAGTGCAAAATGACTCAATAAGACCCAAGTGTAACAGTGATGATAGACCAAGTCCAATAAGACACAAGTATAAAACTAATGATTGACCAAAACCTAATAAAGTCCAAGTGCAACACTAATAATTGTCTAGGCTCAATAAGACCCAAATATAAAACTAATGATGAATCAGGACTCAATAAGGTCGAGGTATCAAACTAATGATTGACCAAATTCCAATAAGATCTAAGTATAAAACTAATGATTGACCATGGCCTAATAAATTTGAAGTGCAACATTGATGATTGACTAATGCTCAATAAGGTCCAAGTGTAATTCTAAAGTATAAGGCAGGGTGTAGAGAAAATTATCAAAGTAAGAACAAACATGAGGCTCAATTTTATATGTATGCCTCATACAATGTTGTCATTTTCTATTGAAGTAAGAACAAACAACGAATGTAAAAGGCAAGGCATAGAGAAAATTATCTATACCCCACGAAAGCAAATATGAAATAAATATTTGAAAGCACAATATCCATTATTTTAAGCTAGTAATTCACACCGAAGGCACGAGCATGAGATACCAAGCATTATTGATTTGCATTCATAGTCCATTCACCAACCCAAGTACAATTTCAAAAGAAATACAAAGGTTCCATTTTCATCCATAAACCTAGCCAACCCCCACATCAATTCTCTTCCCTAAAGAAACAAAAGCCAACGACTTTGCATCAAAATTATAAATTCAAAGAGACCCAATTGAGGAAAAGGGTGAGAATAGTCTCAACCACTACAAACATAACATTCATAAAAAATCTTAGCATTCATAAACACTCACATACCATTCACCAATTAAAACACAAATTTAGAGAAGAAATAACAAAGGGCCTATAATTATAACAATTAAAACACAAATTCAGAGCGCATGTTAAATTAGACTCCTAAGTCTAATTCATTCATCACTGTCATGAACAAGGTCCATGATCCCATACTCAACGCATAAGCCCTCCATGCTTATTCCTAAGAGGCCAAAGAACAAGTTGTTTTCTTCTCGCTTAAGGCTTAGTGCTAGAACATATTAGGCTTAGCACTAGATTGGTGCTTAGTGTCTAGGGTTTGTGGCACTTAGAACCTGGAGATTAGAGAGCTCTTATGCTTTCTACCTCTTCCAAGCTTAGCATCAAAATTTATGCTTATCATTAATCTACAATTTTGCAAAATTTAGGTCTACAATTTATGTCTATTGGGGCATCTTAATTCATCCTCAAACACTCAACATGTAATTAAGATTCTAAAATTGATTCCTGGCTGGCATGTTCTTAGTCTTTTCAAAGTAACAAACACAAACCTAACAACAAGTCACCAATCAAACAATTATCCTTAAATCCCTAATTCTTCAAGAAATCAAAAAGGGGAAAAGCTCACCATCAATCAAACATTCAATATACATCAAGGAATTAATAAATTTGTGCTTTAGATTGTTCACAAACTAATCAATTCATAAAATAAAATTGAAACGTAAATTCTATTAGGGTTTTGAGCCAATTCCTCTAACCATGGCTAATGCCACACCTACAAGCAAGAGTTTCCACTCCTCCTTACCCTGAATAATGAAACTGTAGAAAGGTTGAAGCAATACTCTTCTAATTCATACTCACAGCTTGCGACTCTTCATAAGAAGGTTCTCTAGAAGACACAATAGTGACAACATACTTTTCCCAAAGAATTTGAAACAAAGAGAGAAACTTTTAATATGAGTTTCGATGCCTCTTCATATAATGGTTTTTCGAATAGGAGTGATGTACTTGACATGATATGTGCCTTTTAATAAGAGATTTAGGAAAATATATTAATTATATCTAGCACTTGGATTTCTTCACCCATAATTTTTCCAAGTGGACCACAAGTTTTACAATATAACCTTATACAATTGGTAAAACTAGTTACATTATAACCCAAAGATTAAAAAATTATATTTATAATATAAATATTATAAAAATACTTTTATCTTTGTATATATAATCTTAGTTTATTTATCAATTAGTTACAATACTTTTATTCACTCTAAAAAGATTTTTGAAAAAATTGCTCCAAATCCACTCCTTAGTGACAAGGAAAAAAAGGGTCCAAATATGCTAATAACTTTCCAATGTTTCTCTACATGACAACGATGGTAAGAAAATATATCATGCATTAAAGAAAAAACAAACAACCTTGGCCACATAAAATGTATGTTTTTACCCGTCAAAGATAAAAATATATTAAATAGGGGTACAAGAGGTACCAAATCTCTTATTAAAAGGCACATACCTTATCAAGTACATTACTCCTACTCGAAAAACCTTCATACAAAGATGCATGGAAACTCTTATTAAAAGTCTCTCTCTGTTTTAAATTCTTTGGGAAACGTGTGTTGTCACTATTGTGTCTTCTAGAGAACCTTCATACAAAGAGTCATAAAAGTTATGAGTGTGAATCGAAGAAGTACTGCTTACACTTTCATCATTCAAGGTAAGGAGGAGTATGAACTCTTGCTTGTAAGTGTTGCATTAGCCATGGGTAGAGGAATTGGCTCTAAACCCTAATAGAATTTATGTTTCAATTTTATTTTACGAAAGGTTAGTTTGTGAACACTCTAAAGCACAAATTTATTAATTGTTTGGTGTATCTTGATTGTTTGATTAATGCTATGCTTTTCCCTTTATTGTTTTTTTTTTTTTTTTGAAGAATTAGGGATTTAGGGATAATTGTTTCATTAGTGATTTGTTGTTGGTGTTGCATGTGTTACTTTGAAAAGACTAAGAACATGCTAGGAATCAATTCTAGATTCTTAATTACATGTTGGGTGTTTGAGAATGAATTGAGAGACCCCAAAAGACACAGATTGCGACCTAAATTCTGCAAAATCGTAGATTGATGATAAACATCAATTTTGAAGCTAAGCTTTGAAGAGGTAGAGAGCATGGGAGCTATATGACCTCTTGGCACTAAGTGCCACAAACCTTAGCACTAAGCACCAAATCTGGTGCTAAGCCTAACATGTTCTAGCGCTAAGCCTAAAACAAGAAGAAAATAACTTGTTCTTTGACCTCTTAGGAATAAGCGTGGGGGGCATATGTGCTAAGCGTGAGATCCATGGAATTTTTTCATGAGAGTGAAGAATGAATTGGACTTAGCTCTTAAGACATTATTGACTTGCCTACTTATTGTTTCTTTAGATATATAATAATCAAATTGCCTTATGTTGTACTTAAGGTTGTGAGCAAGGATATGTAAAAACATCGCCACTGCTTCAATTATTGGAACATTTTGTATTCTTACTTATCCATTGCCTTCTTGTAATATTCTACCAAGCTTGAAAAATACACTCTTACTAACCCTCAATTGTTCAATATAACTTTTTTCTGACCCTCTAATGAGACAATTAAGGTGATTACGTTGTTCCAATTGCCAATTACGGGATGGTTCCTTAACAAAATGATTATTATCATACCATGCTACTACACCCATAATCATATAAATGACACAAACAATAGCAATATTAAATATTTTCTTAAATTCTTCTCTTTTACATCTTCTTGAAGCAATTGCAGTGTCAATTATGCTAGCATCCATTTCTTCCTAATCCAAACCCCTAACAAATCTTCAAATGTGAAGTTTCTAAAAGATTAATAGAATTAAGGCTCTTTAGAGAAAAAAAATAAGAAATAAAAAAACCTATAAGCAACTCAGTCATATTTGATTCATACACAAGAAAAGTGATATTATTAAATATGACAAAGAGAAACTAAAAAAGTATGGCTCAAGTCAATCCTTTGTTGAAGTATAAAATATCTCAGTAGCAATAACAACATAACAAGTTATTTGGCAAGGAAAAGTCCAAATACATTAGGACACAATTGTAATAGAGCTATTTTATTGTGGGGATAGCAATAAATAATTTATCACCATCTCTGAAAATCCTAACCATCATGGAAGGAATAAACAATACAAGAAGGAGAAGAGGTTGGTTAAGTTAATGTAGTTCATTGTAGCTTTCAAAACAAGTTGGTATACGTAGTAGTTATGTACTAATGATATGCTAATCAATGCCTACTTTCTTTATTATATGAATATAGTATGTTTAGGATAGTTAAAGGCATGTCTAAGGCACCAGAAGGACCAAGTGCCTCTTGGCATCATAGGGGTGGGTTCCTGCTTTAAGGAAGGCAAGCCTTTTAGCTAAGAGGCCAACCATCTAACTTTGTAACAGTCATGCTATAAGAAGGTAAATTAGTTTGAATGTTAAAAAAAACAATTGTGGTTCTACTGGATTCTTTGTACCAAGCATCATAGGGTTCTGGAAATTGAACATCATAATCTTCTATTTATCTACAAATGTTCTGCTAGAGTAGTTAACTTGTACGGAACATCACAGTGAAATTAAAATAGTATGTTTCTTTTATAGCTAGTATAACCCAATGATTTCAGGATTAATCTAACTCCTTTATGTTGGGAATTTTAATTGGAATCCAACAAAATCATCAAAGGAACCACTACAACAACAAACTTAAGTAGAGAAAAATAAGATAATATCAGCAGAAAGCATATATATCCATAAAACCAATTTGTTACAAATGCTACACCTAAGCTTCTTGTAGTTCCATATTTGGCAAAGTTGGGCGTTAATTTTGGGAGCTACTAGGTGCTAGAAACAATAAGGAGCACCATCTGCCTAAGTATGTTTTTAACCAGATGCAAGGCTTTTTTATTTATAACTAGTGATTACTTGTGTTTAAAATTCTGCAATAAGAAATTAGTTCATGGGGTAAGTTATATAATGAGCTAATTGATTATGTTCTAAATTTTGAATCTAGACAAATAGGATAAAAAAAATTGATGAGTTGATTATCTCTAACTGATTTCAAGTACGTACAAGCAATTATTATCAATGATAGTACCAAGTCTTGTATTCAATATCATCATTAAGCATAATTTATCAATTATTTCCATCTTTCTCTTTCTTGCATATTCACAAACACATGGTGCTCAAAACCTATCTCAACCCAAAACCCCATCCAAATCTACACCCAAGAAATCAAAATCAGTGAAAAACAAATCAATGAAATAGAAAACGAAACATAAATCAATAAAATCAAATTGAAACAATAATCAAAGAAAAAATGAAACACAAATTGTTTTAACAAACCCTAATATGAGAAATGAAACCCTAGATAATGGAGATGAGAAAAGCACCATGTTGGCTTTAGATCTTCAAAGAGAATGAACGTCGTATCCACAAAACTGAAATCAAAATCAATGAAACACAATTTGAGAGAAAAAATGCACAGAAATGAGAAAGAGAATAACCTACCAATGGGAGAAAGAAAGGGTCGTGATGAATAGAAAGAAGAACCTACCAGTCGAGAGAGATCGAGATTGCAAAGTGAGTGAGATCACATTTGCAAGCGACGTAAAGCTTGAGTAGAGAAAGAGTGTGTTGTGTTTCGCGAGTGAGGAATTTTAACTCCTTCGTTTTTTATAAGAATTTGAAATTCTCCTAATTTAGTGTATTAAAATGCTTCATAAAAATGCTAACCTTTCAATTACTTTTAAAATATCCTATCCAAATGGATTACATTATAGCAAGGCATTTTAATATTCCAGTTAAAATCCCCCATCCAAACATACGATTAAAGTGGGTGAAATGGTTCAATTGAACGATGATGGAGGCATTTGAGAGAGGAAACTAAGGATAAGAAGCGGGGGTAGAAAAAAGAGGAAAATATTTTTTTTAAAAATTGAAAAGCTTGTTGTGTGGGAGGTAAAGATGGAAAAGGAAGAAATTAGAAGATGATGGTTTGAGTTTGGACCCTTATAATAAAATTAAATTAAAAGATGGTTGAACCTGCGGAATTGGTAAGCAAGTAACCAATTTAAGAACTTAAGTGACATTGACCAATGAAATGAAGTGTGTGTAAAAGAGAGTGTGACCCCTAGCCTAGCACTTTTAAGGTGTTAAAATTTTTCTAGATGTGTAAAACCACTAGAAATAAAATGAAGATTTGAAAAATTGGGGAAAATTTGTAACACTCCAATTTAATATTATATATATGTGTATATATATATATATATATATATATATTAGTTATTATTAAATATTTTATGTTATTTTTTTAATTAAATAAAAATAAGTTATGTTAGGTTAAATGCCTGCCTTTGGGCCTTTAGTCTGAGGAAGCTGAATTCAACTCTAAAAGTTGTGAGGCTCTTTAAAACCTAATCTTTCCTCACATTTCTTTTTGCTCTATTTGGAAATTGTGTTATCAAAACCTGGAACAAAGAAGTGAAAGGAAAATTGCAATGAACCGTCATTACTTGTACCTTTGTCGTGGAATCATTTTTTAGGTAAAGGGGGAGTGAGATTCTCTCGTTCACGAGTATGATCATGGTTGGGCTAGCGGGGTTACCTTAGACCCCAATTATAGTTGTGCATGCTTATGTTTTTATGTTTTAATTCAATTGGACGGGTTGTGAATACCTTAAAGCATTTTATTGTTATTATGACTTTGTGTCTTTTCCTTTTGGTTTCTTGATAAAAAAAAAAAAAAAATTGGGATTAATAGATGATATAGGTTTAGGTGGTGTGCTTATGCAGAAGGATTAGGTGGTAGCCTATGCTTCTAAACAACATAAGACCCATGAGAGGAGTTATCTCATTCATGATTTGGAGCAAACTAATTTACTTATCACTTTTTTATTTGGACAATTTAGTGCTCTTTTCAAAATACCAACGATTTAGACTAATTCATTCCAATTTAGAGTCAAGTTATACAAAGTCAAGAGCATGTTCGATCTAAAATAACTATTCAGACCGATCACAATTCTAGTATCCAATTGAATTGGTCAGATTGGCTGGTCTGCTCCAAGTTTAATAACACTACTTGTTGGAACAAATAGGGATTAGAAGGGATAATGCATGGAAAAGATGAAAGGGGTACACTTAGTAATTTATGAGTTGTATTTAGCATAATTGCCATATTTGAATTGAGCTTGGCCCAATTATCCCTTTTCCTTTTTGAATGTTACTATTTACAGCTCCTAATTACTAAACATATCATCTTTTTTTTTTATTTTTTATCATCCAAAATACCCTTTCATATAAATATAGTACAAACCATATGATGTACATTAACTCTATCTTAATGATTCTCTAAATGCTTCCTACCTAAATGTAGTACAAACCTATTAGGTACTGTTTTTTAATTCTTAGGAATTGAACTTAGACTTTATTGGTAAGAAAGATAGATGATTGATTGAAGGAGATGTTGATAGACTCTTACTCTTAAAGAGGAAGTGAAAGATTGAACCAAAATTTGATACAAATGACAAAATGCCGATGTAGCAAGATGTATGTTAATGAATAGCTAAAATATCAATATCCCCATTCGTGCTTCAACTTTTATATATTATAACACACATGTAACATCCCATTTCTTCATAAACTAATTTAAAAAGAATTGTTATTTATAAATAAATAGTTTTAAAAAAATGATCATATTTTTATAAAGAAATAAAAAATGAGAAATAATGATTTGAAGAAAAAAAATATATTTGATTTATTCATTTGATAAGGAATAAAATAGATTTTTTTTTATAAAATATTAAAAATAAATAAATAGAGTAATAATAAGTTGTGTGTACCCTAGGTATAAATAGCGATGTTAGGTCAGTTTTAGACTGATGATGTCTCTTCTTTGCCTCATTTTCGTTTTTTCTCTTCTCCTCTCCAAAATCCTTTCTTTTTCCCGCAACCCACAAAACTAGTCTCAGAAAAACGATGATCTTGGAATTATTCACCGTTGGATCGTCGTGAAATTTGAATACCAAGTTCGCAACCCAATTCCTAAAATTCTCACCGTTGGGAATTTCAAAATCATGTCTAAGCTTAGAGGAAAAACCTTCTCATTGTAGCCTTTTATTTTCCCGCAGAAATCCAAAACTGTCTCGGTAAAACTAAGATCCCGGATTCTTTAACCGTTGGATTGTAGTAAAATTTGGATATGTTGTTCAAAATTAAATTGCGCACACTTTAACCGTTGGGATTTGCGAGATAATATTTTTGGAGGGAGAAAAATAAATTGCATGAAGACAGTACAAGTGGAGGCTTCAATCTCTTCTCCGTCTCTCTAATGTTTGGGAATTCTATCGGAGCAGTCAGAGGAATAACTGGAGGAATCTCAGGGAACCGTTAGAGATGCTGCTATCGCTGTCGGAAGACACGTGAGTCCATGCAGAGGTAAGGGATTTATCGCAATTGGGGGTTAGAATGAACATGTGTAGGGATCCTTAGAGAACTAAATTTGGGTTTATTTTGGGATGTTTATTGAATTATAATTTTCTCTTTATGATTATAAATACAATATTATTGTGTTCTATGTACCAATTGATGTCCTGATGAGAATTGATTGATAAACTTGAGTGTTCTTGATGTCTTTGTGTTTAACCCATGAATTTGATTAATTGATTTTGATATAATTGTGAGAAACTATTTCAGGGATTTTACACCCCATGTTGTGATAAAATCTTTTGTATAAATTGTTATGTTGAGGTTATGAAATGATGATTCAAACTGTGATTATGTGATAAATTGAACATGTGACGGATGATGAAATACATGTGTATTGAGATGAGATGTGTGTATTGAGTTGTGAACTATGAATTGTGCAATCACACAATTGTAAGACCCTTTAAGGGCGACGAGTATTGTGATGGGATCCATTGTGTGAACCCGATGAGTTAAAATGATTTTGAAAACAATTGAGTAGTTGTGTATATTGCATAGTTCATAGGTAAAGTGAATATGATTCATGAGATGTGATAACATGCTATTTTGATATTATACCATTGTGATTGAGATCGAGTGTATGTGATAAAATGTGTATGTATGTGATTGAGATGTTGTGTGCATTGAGTATTAACTATGAATTGTACAATCACACGACTATAAGTCCCTTTAAGGGCGACGAGTTAATGTTAAGTCCCTTTAAGGGCGACGAGTTAATGTTAAGTCCCTTTTTGGGCGACGAGTTAATGTTAAGTCCCTTTAAGGGCGACGAGTTAAAACTATTTTGAGAACAATTGAGGAGTCGTGTGTTTTATACAGTTCATAGATAGAGTCTGTGCGCTAAAATGTTTTCTGGGTTGAACCTGAATCAGGAGGGAGAGACCCTGACGGACTCTTCGGAGTGTAGGCCTTGGGGGTCACACGGTTTGAGTGCTCCTTTAAGCCTATGTTGATCCCATATGGTTGGAGCATTCTCGCAAAACATTGTGACCCTGACTGGTCTCCCTATGATATTACCTAGTGAGAGTGACTTGACTTGTTAGTGTGTGGTTTGTCTTGTCATGTACTCCTAGGTGCTCGATGAGGTTTTTCACTGACATGGTACCACATTGCATATAGGCTTGAGTCTTAGCATAACTGTTGCATACGCTTGCTAATTGTTTATTATGAAATTGATGTGTTATTATGTCTTGATCGGAGTGTGTGATTCTTGTGTATTGTGATTGATGATTGAAAAGTGAATTTTGAATGACAAAGTGATGAAATAATGTGAGATATGCTAAGTAAATTGTATTTGGCTATTATATGTTGTCTTGTTTCTCTCTAGTAGTTAGGAATCTGATAACTCACTCTCGGTTTGCTGTTTGTGTTTGAATCCTGTGATAATCTTGAACTTTGTGTTCGGGAGAGCAGATGAATAGGTGGATGACTATGAAAAACCTCATGCTAGAGGACACGGGAACACAGCGCTCTGATAGGATGTGACATTAGGATATAGGTTCTATATTAATTGTATGAAGCTTAGACGACCTTGTTTGAGCCGAGATGACTTTATTATTTATTTGGACAAGTTTGAATATGATGTAGAAGAAAGTGAATGTGAGCCTTTTACTCCTTTGAAAGGCTTGTATTTAAAAATGTTTTAAAAATACTTTTAATTAATATTTGAATTTTTATTCCTTTATTAGTATACATGTGAGGAGTAGAGGGTATCTCAACATATATATATATATATATATATATATATATATATGTAGGTTTTACTTTTTTGTAGGACATGAGTCTTATTTATTTCCTATTTAATAGTTTTATTTCCAAAATGGTGGGAGTTACATGAATTGTAACTGATAAAAATGTGTTAGATAAATTGTTAAAAAAATGTATTGCAAACACTACTATTCCTATTTACATTATGCACATCATATGGTTGCTGAACAAACGTAAAATGATCTCGAGTATAAATATTGAAGTCGAGAATTGAGATGATATCTCCTGCAAAATTAGACAGGGTCCTACTCTCTTCCTTTCCCTAACTGCACCCCGTCCAATACTGCAGGAGACTCAAATCCTAGTCAGATCATTGATCCTATTCAATAATACTGATGTACATAATAAATTCTTGCACACCCCTCTTTCACTCCTTTAATTTTAGTGGCAAGCTCTACATAATTTCTACTAGCAGCAAGTAAAATATTACCATCACCTTCAAAAGGGTGCTCTTATGATTTCTGGTAGTGCCAATATTTGCCAAAACTCCCAATACATAGCCTAATAGGAAAGGCTTATGTTATATACCTCTACTTTGCACGCTCCAGCTAGTCCTACTAGCTTTCTAATAGCTATTATGCATTCGGAGAGATGAAAAAGAATATTGTAGATGAGTAGATCTATACAGTTTTTAAGGTAGACACTGATGATGAAAGAGGAGAGAACATGATTCATTCGTTGCAAAACTTTCCTAGGCTCTTATTCTATTATACACAAGCGGAAATTTACATGGATATATCACCTCAGGTACTGTTCTAGACAATCTTTCAATTTTTGGAATGTCACAGGTTTTGACACAAACGAGTCCATACCATTTGCATAACATTCCTCAGCACTCTCTGACATTGTGTTTGCTGTCATCTGCATTAACGTATGATAATATAAGAAAATGTTTACTTTACTGCTCAAAGATTGCAGTTATACATAAAAGAGGTAGTTAGTTCCAATATTAAGACAATTTCATAATTTAATAGGAATTATATCAATGATTAGGATGGAGTGGTAAAAATAGCAAATCTTATCGAATGTCAATGTATAAATATTTTATATTGAAGAGTGTATATAAATTAAACTCAAATAGAAATCAGCCAAAATTTTGTTTTAGCAATAGTTTTGAGCAAAAAACAGCTAAATGGGTTATGGCAAAATTTGATTAAGCAAGAAAATCATGATCCCTGGAGAACTATCAGAAAATAAAAATTGTCAGGTTCAGCAACACCATGCTACATTGAGGGTGGCAAGTGGCATATTCTTTGTCTGGTGATAGTTGTTTAAATAATTGAGTGTAGTAAGGTTTCTTGTCTGCATGTTTATACAAGTTAACATGTTGGAGTTCTTGTCTTCTAGATTCGATGTAGTGCACAAGAAGACAAATTACTCACCGCAATGATGTGGATCCGGTTTTTAGGTGGTACAGAACATTCATTTGAAGCTGGTAAACATTGTTCTATCCCAGCTTTTCTTGCAGCTTCCCAATTGCCCGTGTCCTCATAAGACCGAATCAGTTTTGTTGTTTGAAGACCATTCATAACTGGCATGTAAACATCCTATAAAACACAAGTATCAATTAATCACCTTAAACTAAAATTTTTATTCATAACAAAAAACTATGAGCATTTTACATCAGTAAGAAATATTGCATACAAACTGAGTCCAGGGAGTCATTCATTCTATTTCTTATCCTAAAGTGGACTGGCCAATTTTCTTGAAAAGAAAATGCAGCGATTAGTATATGAAAAAAATGAAAATGCATCAAGATAAATTACCATCAATATGATATCATAAGTATGGTGCTGAACTGCACGTACGGCTTCCACTCCATTATTCACAACATCCATGCTATAGCCTAACCTCTTCATCATTGACTGTGTCACCATGACATTGATTTTGTTATCTTCAACAAGAAGAATCTTAGGCCCTAATGAGGATTTGGTTACTTCTGATAATGTGTTATTATTACTACTAATAACACGTTGGGAGGTTATGTCTGTGTTCACTAGTTGACATGTTTGTTGAGGTTCATTTGGCATTGTTCCAAGAGTCATTACCATTACCTCCTTATGTTGAGAAGAGTCTACACTACCATTCTGTAACCGAGCATGTGCCTTATCTTGATTCTCATTGTTTGTGTTAATTACACTTTCTTGCTTTGTTTCTGGGCTGTGACTTGATGAACTTGTTGATTCAGACATCTCTGGAGCATCAACAATGACTGAAGATGCATCCTCAGTTGAACTAATCCCTTTTGATCTTGTGTTGGTAGTGAGGAATGAGTAAGAATTTTCTGAAATGCCATTGAACTTGTGTGAGCTTCTGAAACCTGGTAGTATATTTTGGGGCCTGGTAGGTCCATTAGAAGTGAAGAGAGAGCCCAAAGTGCGTGGTTGGAATTGGAAGAACCCCTCTGTTGTGTCATCATCATTATCATCCACATCTGAGAGCTCATCTGGGTCATCAGAATCATCACAAGCTGTTGAAACCTTGTAAGGAAGTATGAATGTGAAGGTAGAACCAACATGTTCTTTGCTAGTCACTGTTAGGCGACCCCCCATTAACTCAACCTGTTCCAAGTGCAAGGAAACATTAACAAGGTGTAATATATGATTAGTCTTAGAAAGAAAATCATGTTAATGTTGGTCCAGTTAGAAATGATAGAGATACCTATACAATGTGGAATATCATCACATTTTTTGTTCATTGTTCTTTAGGCTAAAACCATTTAGTTTAATTTCTATGGACTATCAGTGTAAAAAATTTTACACTACCAATCAATCAAAAATCATTGTTAATATGACTTATATGATGGCTATTGTAAAAGTCAATAAACTTATTATACATGATAGTTTGTAATTGAATCACAATATAAAAACACTTTATACTATGAGTGCATTTGCTATTTACTCAAAACGATTTACTTTAGAGCAGGTTATGAAAAAAATAAAATGAGATTTAAGAAATTCTTAAGTTGAAACTTGAGTGTGTATGTTTCTGTTATCTAAGAATTTACTTTGGCCAAAATAAGAGGCAGGGGGGAAAGCTTACCAGCTGTTTGCATATTGCTAGTCCCAGCCCTGTGCCACCATACTTTCGAGCATGATCAGCACTTACTTGCATGTACCTTCTAAATAAAGTAGGTATAGCCTTTTCTGTAGCATTATATATAACATGTAAAAAATTAAGTACTTTCAAACTTATATAGGTACAAAATAACATTAATCCTATAACAAATTAAGTACTAACATAAAGTTTTAATATACCAGGTATTCCGATTCCTGTGTCATATACATCACAACGTATCCACACAGTTTCAGTTGAATGCGTTTGCTCCTCAGTATCTCCATTCATTGAGCATTCACTTTTAACTGAAGATCTACATTCATCATTGAATGCATGATTTTGGCTAGGATGGTCATTGTGTTTCTGACCATCAAGACAATTTTGATCGCTGCTGCTTCGCGGCGTTGATGCACGTTTCTCTTCCTTCACCCCATTTGCTGAATTTGTTGACTGTTCTGTGATCATCTTTTGATGGCCTTCTGCTTTGGCAAAAGGTGGTTCTGGAACGACATAAAGGTTTATTCCAACTTTGCCTTCATGTGTAAACTTTACCGCATTGCTGCAAAATATTAGAAAATAATAAATGTAGAGCAATGGATAATCAGAAACACATTCTTTAGTGGGGTATAAGGAAGGAGAAATAAAAGCTAAGTGTCAATATAATTTCATTAATACTACTCATGACCTATTGTCCCATTGTATACATGAAGCAATTGATATAGTTTGATAATAAAATATCAAACTACATTATCAAAATATTGAATGTAGTTTGATAATATAGTACTCAATAATACGCATGAATCATGATTCATGACCTATTGTAATCTAAAAGCACAAAGTTATCTATGGACTAGCTATGATGTGCAGCCAAGTACAAAACTAAAAGAATAAATGGAAAAAAAAATTAATTTAATTCCTCTCATGACAACCAAAATGAAAACATTTGAAGTGGTGGTTGGTTGCAAATTCAAAGACTATTCAATCAATTGATGCTTAGTACCTGACTAAATTTGTGAGAATCTGCCGAATCCTTAAAACATCTCCAATGACCTGCAATTATGCATGAAGCAATTGAAGTGCAAGTTAGCTATCAGGTGAAATTATGTCTTTGCAATCAAAATTCAGGTCAGGACCTGACCAGAGTTAGATCATAGAAGTAGTTCTGAGTTTAGGTACAACAACAACGCTAAATCTTTGTTAGTAATGCAAGTGTTACTTAATTACTCACCTCAATAGGCATATCATCTGCCACATTTCCTTCTAAGGTTAACATTTTCTGCAATGAAGCTGCAGCTGTCTGGAGTACATGCTTTACTACCTCTCTTGGCCGGAATTTTGTAGCTTCCAATTTCATAACTCCTATAGAGAACAAGGGGGGTTTGAGGGGTGGGCAGAAATTTAAATGATCAGAAAATTGAAAGCACTTTTTTTCTTCACTGTACATAACTAACTTCCATTTTCCTCTCTGAATGATTAATATTAGTCTTTGAATAACTGTTTAAGTTTGGATGCCAATGATAACAAGCAATAGTGCAGGAGAAATTTCTAACCTGACTCAACCTTGGAAAGATCAAGAATGTCATTTATAAGCTGAAGAACCAAATCTCCTGAAGATATCATGACATTCAAGAGCTGCCTTTGCTCCCGATCAAGTTTCGTGGTGGAAAGAATTTCAGCCATGCTAACAACTCCAGACAGAGGAGATCTTATCTCATGAGACATTGTTGCCAGCATTTGTTTTGCTCTCATAGTCTCCTCTATTGAAAAGAGAGGGAAGGGTGAGGAGAAAAATAAGCTTTTTACAGCCAAAGCAAGTTAATAAGTAAAATTCATAAATTAAGATTTGGCTGAGTGATTAAACCTGTAATGTGAATGGTTTTATTAAGTTCTGTTTCCTTTGCTTTCTGGACTGCAATCTCTTCCCTGAGCTTTGCCATTCTTTCTCTTTTTCTTACCTGCAGTTTGTGAAAAATATAAATATCTTCTTTACAAGAACAAGACTTCAAGTAACACTTAAAAGCAAATAACATGTACCTGATCTGTTATTTCCATTCCCATGTAGTTTACTCCAATTGTCTCTCCTGCTTTGCTAAAGACAGGTTCTACATATATCAAGAATGTCTTTGACCCAAATAATTCTGTCTCAAAAGTAATTTCCTTTTTTGCAGGCAACCCTTTTTCCATTACTTCCCTCTTGAAATCCTGAGATTCCTTAACACCGGATCCTGTGAAAATTTCAACATCTGTTTTTCCTATGATGTCCTGAAAAAAAAATGAGTTAGTTTTAAGAATCAAGATATCTCAGTATACTCCTTTTCATAAGAAGTTAAATAACTCATAAATAGGAAAGAAGTTTCTACTTTAAAGAAGTTTCTTCTGAAGTATGTGCAGATTTTGATTTAAAAAATAAAAATAAATTACAATGCTACTTAATCATATGAACTTGCAATAAGAACTTCAACAATAATCATTACCTCCTCTTGTAAACTCGGAAAATGATTGTAGATAAAGCGATAGCGCAACTCTTTGTCCTGGAAGAAAAGTATCAGAGTCAGTCCTTTTCTGATTGAAAGATCCCTTACAATGGCAGACATGTATTTAGCTTTCAGAATGATAAAACAATTAAAACTACAATAAAGGAGTTATAGTACAAGTACTGCACAAAATATGGACCATGCGTTAGAAGGAAAACAATGTCATGCAATTCCAAAGCATTACAGATTTTTATCAATTAGGTGACAAGTTCCTATATTTACGTTTCGTGTTTTATCAATGTGGTGACATGTCCTATATTTATGTTTCACATGTTAATGCACCAACCACCTGATCCCCCAACATAACACAAGTTTTAGATAACAGTTTAGTGGCACTGTTCACATATTCTAGCCTTTTAAAAAGACATTTTCAGGCATTATTCTGTGTCCACTGCAGCTAGGCAATACAGCCATAAAGCAACCTTCCATCTAAGCCGATAGAAAAGATAACTGTTGTCCAAGTGCATTACTTGCTTTCATGTACATATTTCAACATGTCAACCACCATGCTGTAAACAAAAGATAATGTTGTGTTTACAAGAGGGAACCGGTACTCTATACAGAAAAATATTGAATATAAGTTCAAAAAATGCCACTAATACTTGCAAAGTCCTAACTCTTTTAGTACTTAGACTGAGGAAAAGCTAATCTAAGATAAATTGCACACAATATGGAAAGATTTTTCTATGATTACTTTCAATAGATAAACTCAATACTCACTGTAATGTACCTGATGGCCAATAACAACAGGTGCATTTTGGAGAATAAAATGTAAGAAATTATCTGCTCTCTTCAGAATCTGAGATAGTTCTTCCACAGGTGAAGACTGCCTTTCAAGATTCTTTACACTTTCTTCCAACTTGTCCATTAGTATCTGCTCCCTCTGCACACTTGCCTCCAACTGTCTTTCCAACTGCAGCGCCCGTTGTTTCCAATACACAACAGTATCATACTCAGCATCAATTTCAATCCTCTTGGTTTGCACAACTATATTACTTTTCCTTAATGGCACGGGCACATCTTGCCATGTATAGTACACCTCATCCAATATAGAAACTGGGCGCTTGTCACCGCCATAATTCTCTTCCTCGAACCGAGTGTCTTTGAGTATCTCCAACTTCCTGAGCTCAACTTCCTTCCTTTGTTTGCTAAGGTTGTCAAGTTCCTCTCTGAGAAGCCGAACCGCGTTAGCCTGCTTATACTCCCAGTGTTTCATGAGGTATGCCAGCTGAGAAGACCCTTTATCTGTGTAATTTGTAAGCTCCATGAGACGCTGGAAATCAGCTATAGTTGGCTCCTCTATGATTGTGACTTCCTCCAACATATCCTGGTCTCTTCCAGGCTTTTCTATATTGAACTGTTTTCCAACATCAGTGCCAATATCTTCAGGCCACATTGAAGAGAGGACTTCAATGTCCATGTCCTCAATACAGTCACTCTCCATCTCGCAAACCATTGAAAGCAAACTGATAGCATCCAAATTTCTTTTCCACAATATTCAACTTGTGGTTTCAACTAGCTCTTCCTTCAATCCATAGTACTTGCATCACAAGAAGCACTGGTCAATGTATTAAATTATTGTCTTTATCTATAAGCCAGAGCACTAGTGCCAGCTGCAATCTGTTAGGCCAAGATGAGTCTCTTGTAAGAAATTGGAACAGATATATAATAATAGAATTAAGTTACCATTAAGGAAAGGTGGAATTGAAATAAAAGAAGTACAAAAACCAAAAGTAGTACAGTGAAAGTAACCACCAAGATCAGGAACTTAACTTTAACCGACCAAGAATAGAAGAATAAGGAAAAAGTTAAAAGAGACGAAACACAATGTTCATTGATTTGATGTCATTATGTCATGCTAAAGAATTGAAATATGGAATGTGACAAAACCATGACCTGAGGACAACGGTTGAAGAAAATATGTGATATCAACCCCTGAAGAAATCACACTTGAATAGAAGTTTAACTGATTAAGAAATCATGAATTGGTGCATTAAACTATTTAAAATATATATATATATATATATATATATATATATATATATATATTGGAAAGTGTTGAAACAGAAGTTGAATAGCACCTGACACTGACACTGCACATTCAGAATAACGAGAAAGGAAGTGAAAAACACACCTTAGACTTTTAAGAGCTCAATCACACAAAAACAAATAAACTTCATCAAACACTTATAAATTGCAAAAACAAAACTACTACACATTTTCACAAATACAAAGAAGATTGAATGATTGATCCCAATTGCAATAAACAAAATCAAGATCCATCATCAGCAATAGCAACAACAACCACCCAAATAGAAGAAAAAAATAATAAGAACTCTAAAGAAAAGGCATAAGGATTTAAATTGGACACCCCCAAATTAAAAACTAATACAATAAATGCAAACCAACCTTATACATGATTGTGAATCATGTCATGACAATGAATTGTTGAAGAAGTCCAACCTTTCTGGATTGATGGAATTAAAGCGAGTGACCAAAAAAAGACCCCAGAAAGATGAAGAACTGAGGCTGACAATGTCCAAAAGTCTTTCCCTGTAGATCTGAGGAATCTCTTCAACTATGGAGTCAAAAGCATTCAATGACACAGCTGAAACATACATGTAGTCAATGACTAGAGAGGAGAGAGAAAAAGAGAGAGAGAGTCAGCTCAGGGCAGAAGAGAGAGGACAGCATGTGATTGTAAACTTGTGAGGGTAAAGGCAAAAACTTTTAAAAAACCAAAAACTAATAGAACAGAAACCCAAGCAACCATGTGCATTTGGGGGTCAAATATGATAGAGAAATGTTCTTGCCCATTATTTTTTTCTATTCCTTATTTTAATTGTCTTTCTTGTGTCATATTATGAGGCAACAACGTTACCTCATTGTTCAGTTCACGGTTCTCTTTCCTCTGCAAACCTCAGCATTAAGCCGAAGTTATTGGTATTAGTCACCATGCAACTATTTTTTTACTAAAGCTTATTATTGAGCACCACAGTTATTATCTTATTCTAATTTTGCTGAGGCAGGTTGATGGGGCACAAACAAGTATTAATTAATCAAAAACTATTGAATGTTTATAGTGTCTATGTTGAGAAAAACGATATTTTTTTTATTAAATAATTTTTTATGATAACTCAATTGAACAGCTTACGTTCGCTCTGCAGCCAGGATCAGTTGTCCTTAATATGATTATTTCTTTTGGATTGCTAAGTGTATCTTTCTTTGAAAATAACTATCAAACACTAAATGTGAATACATCTTCTAGTAAAAATTTGAATCTTAATTGACAACATTATAAAAAATTAGTTCAAAGCTGACCCAGCCTACACCTATCCAATGAAATATATGATTTGAGATTTAAATTTTGAATTTGAATTAAATGCGAGCCTATTTAGTTCTATCAAGACCCAATTCAAACTTATTCCATAAAAACTCACCTAAAGTTAAAAAAAAATTGGATTTTCATCTGCTTACTTTTTTTAAAAACTCACCTAAACTTCATTTTAAAAACTCAAATGGAATCAATTTAATCTGTCTACTTTTTTTGTAACATGCATTAAACTTATCCGCAATAGATCAAATAACTTATTTTCTCACTTCTTTTTTTAATATATCCAAACCATGTTGGTCGATTATTTACCTAGTAATAAAGAAAATATAACAAACAAATCAATATCAAAGAATGAATATAAAAATGAGGTACTAATAATAACTTCTACTTTATTACTCTTCTTCCTCTAGGACAAAAAAAAGTTAACAAATTAACCCAATCAAGCAATATATATAGAGAGAGAATAGATTTGTTTTATGGGGAGATGGATTTTTTAAAATCCCCATTGATGTTCATGTTCCCCGCCATTTCCAAGGGTGACATGGGGGTGGTGGCGCGGGGCGTGAAGTCACGCGCCAAGGGAGAATGTGGGTTTTACCAGCACAAGCCACATGATTTATAGATCTCAGCTTAGGGTTTAATTTACTATTTTACTTTGTGATGTGATGAGATGCAATGCATGCATGTATTTGAGACCCAAAAGAAGGGACCAACGGGGGCGGTTGCACAGATTCTTATTTCTTAATATTATAAATAAGATTATCTCTGATCGATCGCATTTTATTAATGTTACATTGATTAAGAATTCAGAGGTTAACTTAGTATACGTTTGTTTGGTAATGTTATTTTACCATGCCAAGTGTCACTCTGCATGTGTTCTTTTCATGAACTGGTTGGTTTTTTTTTTATTTTGTTTTTTATGGACAGCTTGGTTTAACAAATACTATGTGCATTTCAATGGGTATTACTTTAAGGTTTGTGAACCCGTGAAGCAACAAAAAAAATATAGTCACTGGTGATTAGTTTTGATTTTCAAGCATGCTTCAAGTAAATTTAATATCCATACGTTGGAAATGCAAAATTTGTTTGATAATTGATAGTAATTCATTTGATAAGTTTGATTATATTAATAACTATCAAAATTTTATAAAAATACAGGTGTAATAAACCAATAATTTTCTTTTTAACATGTTAATGCAAAGTATTTATTAATTTTGTCAAATTAATGTATATAAAAAAATTTGACCAACTAACTAGTTTCACTGGAATCTTTTTTTTCTACCACATTTTTTCATCAATAATTATCAAATTTAAAATTTTACTTAAGAAATCCAAACTCAATTCCAACTTCCAAATAAATCAACCAACGAAATATTGGTAATAATTGTTCAAAAAGTCCACTAGCTTCTAGTTTTTTTCAAATACGATATAAAGTTTGAAATATATATATATATATATATATATATATATATATATATATATATATATATAAATTAGGTTTAAATATATTTTTGGTCCTTATAAGTTAGTCTTTTCTTTTTGGTCTTTGTAAGTTTATTTTTCTAATTTTAATCTTTGTAAGTTTGTTTTTTCAACTTTGATTTTTTGTAAAATATTTTGCTCATTTTTAGTTTCTGTAAATTTATATTTTTTTAATTTTGATTCTTGTAAGTGTGAAGTCATAAGAAATATAAATAGGGACGGATCCAATAGTGTATTAGGAGGGGTGCAATTTTTTAACATAATTATATAAATATTTTATTTCTAATAAATAATATGTTCAAGAAAACATTTATGGATAAAATTAGAGATATAAACTACTACTAGAAAATTTTAGGCAAATATTAACTTGAAAATCTATTTTTCTTATATATTTTCTTTTACTAATATTTTTTAATTATAATTTTTCTTTTTTTTTCTCATATTTACACAAAGTGTCCTAAGGGAAGAGAGGGGAGAAGGGGGCAAGGCTCTGCTTGCCCCCCTCTTGGATCAGTCCCTAACTATAAATGAAAAATTAAAATATTAAAGGGATCAAAATTGAAAAACAAAACATAAACTTATAAAAATTAAAAATAAACAAAATATTTTATAGAAATCAAAATTTAAAAAAACACAAACTTATGGATATTAAAATTAAAAAAAAAAATCCTAGCTTGACAGAGACTAACAGCATAATTAACTCTAAAAAGTATCCTACTAATTCAATTTCTTATGTAAAAGATACTTGTAACCTATGAAAAAATGGTAAGAGTGTATTATTTTTATACACCCATATTCAATTAATATGATTTATTTTAAAAAAAAATTATCATATGATAATGAATACATGTTGAACTTTGACTCTTCCCAAAAATGAGACAACCTTAAACTAAAAATGGGAAGAAAGGATCGAAATACAATTTAATAACAAATGCTATTTTATCTAGTCAAACCATCTAGAGATAAAAGTAAAACCAACTAAATTTTAATTTGGTATACAAAGACTTCTTTTTTTTTATTTTGATCCCTAAAAATCAAATATAAATATTTAAAAGTTTATAATAACTTATTCATTTTGTTCGACCTACTAAATTAAATCTCTTAGATATATGATTACTACAATAATTATGTTTGTAGCATCATCCAAACTTAATTTTCTTCAACAATTTTATTCTACTTAAGTTAAATCACAACGTTTTAAACTTTTTTTTAAAAAAAAATACTAATAAAAACTATATATGGCATAATAATTAAGATCAATAATGAGTGTAGATATCATTTAACACATCATTCTGTTAAAAGTTTTTTCTCAAATGCCGCGTATGTTGAGTGGTACTCAAAACAAAAGTTTCCGGAGTTCAAACCATATTGTCCACTTTCTAATCATGTTCTGTGTTCTGAGGATATATAGGGTGGTTGTTTTTATTGCAAACAAAGCTAGCTTTCTCGGAATATTTTAATGCTTCCCCAAAAACAAGAGTAAATAAACCAATAAAGAGACACAAAAGATAAAGAAAAGAACACACAAATATTAAAATCACGTCCTTTTCAAAATAATAATAATAACAAAAATAGTTGGAGGGCATGGGTGTGTTATAAGTTGGTCTAGGTTATTAAGAAAAACACTATAACACATACATTATGCTATTTGTTTATGCATTTGAACAACTAAGCCATATTCTCCTCTGTTGTGTCTGCTTCTTGAACTTTGTCAAATTAACCATTCCCATGTGACAGTCGGCTTATTTTGCCTTAGAACCACATCAATTCAACAACTGCTATGTGGCACGCTGACTTTCGCGATACATGGCGTCGATATATATTTATTTTTATGGCAACTACATGACATTAATATATGGTTTATACAGTTATGTGTGGTTCTTCCTTTCTTTTCTGTCTTTCTTCAATATTAAATTTGAAATGCCAGTTAACATTCGATCATCCCTTCTGTATAGAATGATTAATATCCACAAGCCAAGTTGCAATGCTTCTTTATGCATAAAAAGGGAAAATAGATGACATATTTAAGATTTGTATAACTTTAAAGTAAATTGCAACAAACAGTTAGATATATTTTTTATTAAAAGCTTATATATTTAGAGAAAGAATAATATATATATATATATATATATATATATATATATATGCCTGGATGAATTTATGAGTGTTGCATTTTCATGTGATAAGTGGCGTATGGCAGTGAAACAATGGAAGCAGTTATTAGCAATAAGTATATAAAAGTGACGAGGTAAATGAAACAAGGATTTTTCCAACAATGATGCTATTTGTTGTTATGAATTTGGAGATTACACGAACGGAAACGTGGAAGGATGACATTTTTTTAGAAAAATAAATATTAATTTAAAATAAAAATAAAATATTAAAATGATTTGACGGAAATCACAATCGTACGTCTTTTGACAAAATGTTATTTGTTCCAGATGGAATTTTCGTATTTCAAAGTGGGTGCCCTTATTTGCTTTAAAGAATGGATTGTATAATAACGTTATTTAATTTATTTAATAAAAAAATAAGATATGCAGTAACAGTATTAACTAATTTTATATTATTATCCAATTATAAATATTATATATAATAAATTTATAATTTTTTTATATTCATATTAAAAATTATATTAAGGATAATTTCTTATTAATTAAAAATAAAATAAAAATTACATTAACAATACATAATCATTAACCTCTATTTAATATAGAGCATACGAACAAAAGATATCAGTTAAAAAAATTGCGTTCATTGTATGAAAAAAAATGAAAATATTATTTTAAATGATTAAAAAAAAATTGTGTCACTATTCAATTTATTTGTCATTATTGTTTCTCACCTTAAATTTCATCACAACTATCCTTAATTATCATTATTTTTGACACAATCTTTATTAATTAAACACTAGCATATTATCACGACTATTTTACTTATAAAAATAACTTTTATCACAATCATTAATATCACTATTTGTCATTATCACCATTATATATAGTCAATTATAATTGTAACTAGGATCACAACTAATATAATTATTATTATCATCATCATCCTTGTTTTGATACCATCATTATTTATCATTATCTCTAATATTGCTCTATTCTCCCTACTCATTATTACTTTTGTTATCATCATAGTCACCCTTATATCACTAATCAACTGCCAAACAAGTCCAAATAAAAAAAAAAACTTGTAATTAACTTGTGTTTTTAAATTTGGTTGATATTGAATATTGAAATCTGAAAACCACCAAAATATAGAATTAGATTATGAAACTGAAACTTATATAATTTACGTTTTACAATTTTCAAAACTTAAAACTAATAATAAGCCCCCACAAGCCCTAAAATATTTAGAGAGGACATAAAGGTTTTATACTAATTAAACTACATTATTTTAACTTAATTGTTTTATTTATTTATTCTAAGAATACAATAGTGAAATATTTTATGTTTCTTCTGTTTATCCTTGCAAATCAAATATATTTGTTTTTTTTTTCTATGCTCTCATCTTTTCCCTTCTTTGTCACTAGAATCTCTCTTCTCGCTCTTCCTTGCTAAAAACTAAACAAATATGCATATTGGATATCCATGTATAAGTTTTCACAAGGGTAAATAGTTAATCAATAAACCCTTAAAAATTCTTTCCACAATTCAACTGTCGTTCCCACTTAATTTCCTAATTACCACTATTTTTTTCTTGTGCACTCCAAATTTAGATTCCAAACAAACTGTAAAAGGAATAATTTGGGGGAATACCTACTCACATAATATGGCTCTCATATTTTTATTACGTGGCATGCATGAATATCATATGTGCGTTTTCCTTATTAGCATGAGTCAAGTTTAAGGATTTCTGCCGATCCTAAAAGAAAAAAAACTTTATGGATTTCTATATTTTTTTTATATATATTATAGGTGTGAAATATTTATTAAGTTAGTGGAATCTTTTTTCTTGATTATATTCTCTTCATCTATAAAACTCAAAATCGTATTTAAAAAAATATTTCAAACCCAATTTTACAAAGAACAACATAATATGGGTGGATTCTTATATATCTATGAACTCATTTCAGAACTCATATTATAATATACAAAGTTCAAAATGATAGAATGTCAAATTATAATATATATATCAATAATAATAATTAGTTTTCAATTCCTTTAATTATTTAACCGTGTAAATCTGTTATTTCCAATTCTGATTTGTTGACAATTATTAGGAGATTGGTAGCTTGATTCACTACATATTAGGGCTGTTCACTTGTATATATATCACTGTAAACTAATATCAAATTATCAATAAAAGTTACAAACTTATTCCTCTATATGGTATCAGCCTAAACGATCCACCCATTCCCTATTTCTTCAATTAAGGACGTCGTTTCCCACCCTTGTCTCCCATGGCCGACAACAACTCCTTCATTCCCAACCCCCATGAGCCATCCAAACCCCTTGCTTGCATCACTTTCACCAATGTCACCAAACTTCTTCCCAACAATTATCCTAATTGGAAACAACAAGTTGAAGCTCTCCTTGATGGCTATGATCTCCTCCAATATCCAAATGGATCTTTTCCTGCGCCGTCAGAAACGATCCTCACCGCTCCAACATCTTCGACGCCGACTCCGTCGGAAACGACCCCCACCACTGCATCACTTCCGGTAACAACTCAGAATCCTGCTTACCAAACCTGGCGTCGACAGGACCGCCTTATATATGGTGCTCTCCTCACCACTCTCTCTAATGAAGTGGCCTCCCTGGTGTCTCAAACCAAGACCTCGCATGATCTCTGGATCCTTCTCAAAAACACCTATGCCAAAGCATCTCGCAGCCATCTCAAGCAGTTAAAGGAACGTCTCCGTACGGCTTCCAAAGGTACCCAATCCATCACTACCTATATGCATCACCTAAAGCAAACTGCAGATCTCCTTGCATCACTTGGCTCTCCTGTTTCTGTTGAAGACATGACTGATTATGTCTTACACGGTCTCGACAACGGCTATAGAGCAATCATTGATGCCGTGAATGCAAGGGACACCCCAATCAATTTTGATGACCTCCATGAACGGCTTCTGATTCAGGAACTTTCAATTGGTGCTGCCCAAAGACAAACTCCTGCCCCGCTGACAGCCTTGAATGCTCAAGCTCGACCCAATTCCAATGACAAATCTCGGCATGGACAAAACCCTGCACAATCAACTCAACGCACTGGCACTCGCAAACCTTTTCTCGGCCGCTGTCAGTGGTGCAATATCAAAGGTCATATTCTCTCTCAGTGCAAAACCTTCCAGCAGCAGCATCCTAGTGTCCCACCGCCACCTCGTAACTCTCCGGCTCACACTGGACAGGTTCAGGTCAATACTGCAACTGCCGGCCCATCGCAACATGATTTTCTGTTTGACAGTGGAGCGACACATCACGTAACCAATGATCTCGATAATCTGGCGCTTCATCATCCGTACACTGGTCCTGACTCACTGTTTATGGGTAATGGTTCAGGTTTAAACATCACTCATTCTGGAACACTTTTACTTAATGATTTATCCTTGTCTAATGCTTTGTGTGTTCCTTCCATGAAACAAAAAATAATCTCTGTCTCTAAACTTACCCAACAAACTAACTCTGCTATTGTTTTCCTGCCAAACTCCTTTTATGTGAAGGACTTGCAGACGGGTCACACAACCCATAAAGGCTCATGTGTGGATGGACTCTATCTCTGGCCCGCCACCTCACCCTTCGTCCACACGGTTCGAACAGAATCCTCTGCATCATGGCATCATAGGCTTGGACACCCTTCATCTTCTATTTTCAAATTTGTTCAGAAATATTTTTCCTTAGGCTCAAATAAATTTCCGCAATCCGATTGTAACTCGTGTCAAATTAGCAAAAGTTATAAACTTTCATTCCATGAATCCACTCTTAAATCTTGTTATCCATTAGAAATAATTTTCTCTGATGTCTGGACTTCTCCTATTTTATCAATTGATGGTCTTCGCTATTATTGCATGTTTGTTGATCATTTTACTCGCTATATTTAGCTATATCCAATGAAACGAAAATCTGATGTGCAAACTATATTTCCCAAATTTAAATCGCTCGTTGAAAATTTCTATCATCACAAAATAAAAATTCTTTACACAGATAATAGTGGCGAATATATTGGTCTTCGCCCTTTTTTACTAAATCATGGTATAAGTCATCATACAATGCCACCTCATACACCTGAACATAATGGAATTTCAGAACGCCGGAATCGTCACATTGCTGAAATCGGTCTCTCTCTTCTCCATCACTCGGGCTTGCCCCTCACCTATTGGCCTCACGCCATGACCACCGCCGCTTATCTCATAAATCGCCTCCCAACTCCAATTCTTGGGTACCAATCACCCTATTCTAAATTGCTCAACATTAGTCCGGATTATCATAAGTTAAAGTGTTTTGGATGTTTGTGTTTTCCCTGGATTAAACCATATGCTAACCATAAACTTGCACCAAAGTCTGCTATGTGTGTTTTTATAGGTTACTCGGCTGATCAACATGCATATTTGTGTCTCGATCCCACAACAGGAAGGATCTACACCTCTCGGCATGTGAAGTTCGTTGAATCTGAATTCCCGTTCAACTCCCTAGTAACTCACGCTAGTCCAAGTCCGGAGCAACAAACAGGCCCACTTCAACTCTTCATCTTACAACCCATGAACCCACCGGAAGATTCATCTCCTGCCCCTTCCTCCCCATCCATCACCAACTCCCAATATATGGCCCAGTCCTCCACCGAACCCACAAACCCCACTCAATCTCCTCCTCCAACCTCACAATCATCCCCGCAACTCTCTGCTCCACCACCCCAAACCATTGTCAACCCAAATGGAGGTGGGATCATCACTCGGTCTAAAAACAACATTATCAAACCCATCCAAAAGCTTAATCTCCATGTCCAAGCCTCCTCTCCCATTGAACCCAACACCATCACCCAGGCCCTTTGCGACCCTGATTGGTGCTCAGTCATGCAAGCCGAATTTGATGCCTTACACCACAACAACACTTAGGATCTTGTCAGTCGGTCCTCTGATCAAAATTTGGTTGGCTGTAAATGGGTATTTCGAATCTAACGAAATCCAGACGGATCAATTGATCGTTACAAGGCTCGGTTAGTCGCCAAAGGGTTTCACCAACGCTCTGGTTGGGACTATACAGAAACTTTTAGCCCCGTTGTTAAACCGGTGACCATTCGCATTGTCCTAACTCTTGCAGTTCGTCAAGGGTGGCCCATACGTCAGCTTGATGTCAACAATGCATTTCTTCAAGGGACACTTAAGGAGGAAGTCTTTATGATACAACCACCTGGTTTTGTCAACAAAAACTTTCCTGATCATGTTTGTCGCCTAAAAAAGACACTCTATGGGCTGAAGCAAGCACCCCGCGCCTGGTATACGGAGCTTCGCGTATTCCTGTTCTCCCTTGGTTTTGTCAATTCCACTGCAGATGCATCTCTGTTCATCTACCAAAAACCAGAGGTTACACTTTACTTATTAGTATATGTTGATGATATAATTATGACTGGAAATTCATCTGCAGAGCTGTCCAAACTCATTGCCACACTTGCTGCTCGATTTTCGTTAAAAGATCTTGGATGTCTCAGTTATTTCTTGGGTGTCGAAGTAATTCCTTCCGCTGCAGGAATGTTTCTTTCACAAAGGAAATATATCATTGATCTGCTACATAAATCAGGCATGACAAATACAAAACCAGCATCCACTCCTTTGTCAGCGAGTGTTCAATTACTTAAGGATTCTGGTGATCTCCTACCCTCTCCAAATGAGTACCGCACACTGGTTGGAAGCCTTCAATACTTGAGTCTTACACGTCCAGACATCGCCTTCAGCACTAACAAACTCGCACAGTTCATGCAAAATCCAAGAACGGCGCATTGGTCTGCACTCAAACGAGTGCTCCGATATTTGGCGGGCTCTTGTGACAAAGGAGTCTTCATCTTAGCGACTGCTCCTTTGACCTTTCATGCCTACTCGGATGCTGATTGGGCTGGTGACAAGGATGATTATGTTTCAACCACTGGTTACTTGTTGTATCTCGGTAACACTCCCATCTCCTGGAGCTCCCGCAAACAACGTTCTGTTGCTCGATCATCAACTGAAGCAGAATACAAAGCCTTGGCTGACACGGCTAGTGAACTATTATGGGTTCTTTCCTTGTTCACAGAACTTGGTCACATGCCCACTGCCAATCCAGTCATATACTGTGACAATCTTGGTGCCACAAATCTTAGTGCTAATCCTGTCTTCCACTCTCGGATGAAACATATAGCCTTAGCCTACCACTTTGTCCGAGAACATGTTCAACATGGCAAGTTTCGAGTGTCTTTTGTGTCTACCGATGATCAACTTGCTGATATTCTAACAAAGCCTCTGCTTCGCCCTCGGTTCGAATCGCTACTGTCCAAGTTGCATCTCTCATCCAGATTATACAACTTGCGGGAGGATATCAATAATAATAATTAGTTTTCAATTCCTTTAATTATTTAGCCGTGTAAATCTGTTATTTCCAATTCTGATTTGTTGACAATTATTAGGAGATTGGTAGCTTGATTCACTACATATTAAGACTGTTCACTTATATATATATATCACTGTAAACTAATATCAAATTATCAATAAAAGTTACAAACCTATTCCTCTATAATATATATATCTTGCTTGCAGTTTGTATGCTTTTCATTATTACATCCTGATATTCGTATTAATGTTTAGCCTTTTGTTTTGCTGTTAACAAAGGAAGAAGAGAAAAGAAGAAGGAATGTATAATGTTAAAGAATGATTAGCATGTGATGTCTATTTTGGGATTTCTTCAAAATTATAATTAGTAATTCAGTGCAAACAGCTCATCAAAGCAAAAGTGATTGCTTTGGACAATCCCCTTAATAAGTGGATTTGCTTATTAAGTTTATTTCGGTTAACGTGATACAGTCCCTTTCCCTGGGATTCTAGATGGTCTTAGGTTGTTCCTCACGAATGAAGGGAATATGGCGATGTGATCCTTTACATAAGTTTACAATAAAAACCTTTAAAATTCAGGATATGTACTCCAAGTTAATGGGACTTTCGTGTGGCCTTATCTTGGGACCAGAGAAGCTTGTATTTCCATGGATCCCATATGCCTACATTAGAATCCTTGAAGGTTATACTAAATTTAATTTAATTACACCGCCCTAATTAAATAAAGACCTATAAGACTCTTCATATGCTCCTAATTGAATAAAAACTCTGTGGAAAAGACAAGCAAGTAATTATAATTTTAAAACGTGTTTGGATAAATAATTTAATTAAAGTCTTATTAAATAATACATAAATGCTTATATGATAAGTTATTTTTATAATAAAAAGGAGAGAGGGCTGAATTTTTAGTTTTATATGCTGTTTTTATAAGTTAACTTCATATAGTATCTTTAATGGGTTCCTTACACTCAACTTTAAATAATGTTGATTAATTTTTTTCATTAGAATAGATGATATGGAGTTAGTTATATAATGTTACTTAAAACATTTATATTAAAAATAACATATTTTTTAAGTATTATAGAATTCATAAAATTAAGTTAAATTAATATTTTTTTTAATAATCTTAGCGTTGGAGTGAATTCTTGTATAGAGTGTTTAAATCTATATAGAATTATAAAATTCACAAAATTAAGATAATCAGTTTATCTATCTAACTATGCGTTGTAGATGTTAAAAGGAGAAGTTATTGAAATAAGCTGAAAAAACTTTATAGATATATCATCAATTACTTCTATGTTATAAGCTATACCAAACACTTACACTAGTGCCTAAATCATAAGACAACTTCAAATAAGTTGTTAAGAAATTCTTCTAAAGTAAAATCTTAACCTTAATTTTATAAGTATTTTACTTCGGCTGTTAATTTAATATTTACTTAGTTTAGTTTTTTATAATTAAAAAAATATCTTATTTTTAACAACTTCAAAGAGAATTTTAAAAAATAATTGATTGTCTCTCCTTAAAAAATATTCTAAACAAACACTTTGTACATGTTTGGTGTTAACTGTCATCTATGCATACTTTTTGGAGTAAATACAATTATTCGATATCTATTATCAGGGATATAGATCCAGGAATGTGGAATGTATCAAATGGGATTAAAAAAATACATAATTATTTAAATATTTGTTTACTAATTAATAAATAATTCTTTAATCAATATAGTAAGTTTAACAAAATATTTATTATTAGTTTTATGTGCAAAACTAGAGATAGAATCCACTGGTAGAAGAAATTAAAGTTAAACAAATATTAACTAAAAATTCTTTTTTGTTCCTTTTTTTAATTTTTTTCTTTTCTTGTATACAAACAAAGGGATCTTTCAAAGTCTTTCAGGGGCATATTTCGATCCTCTTTTCCATTATTTAAAAAAAGTGAACCACCGGTTCAAGTATAAGATACTATCATTATTGTCTGGACAATTAGATATCCAATCCGAAATCATAAGGACTCAATGAGTGGAGTTCTATCAATTGAGTTATACCCCTCCTCCCTCTGAGTCGAGTGGAGCATGTATGAAGGAGTCAAGTCAGTTTTTTATTCTTTTCCTTGACGCAGCTAGGTCATCTTGGAATTGAACCAGAGACCTTGTCCATGAAGTAAATCATCACACCTACAATCCAACCAATTGGAAGAGAATCAATAGTTTTTTTTTAGAGCAATTCATCGTTCCTTTTCATTTTGTGTAATTTTTTTGGTTAAACTCCAAATTAAATCAACATGATCAATAATAGGTCGGTCAATTGGGTCCAAAAAAACTTAAATTTTCAAAAAATTAAATGACTAATAAAAAATAAATAAGTGCAAAATATTAAAAAAATAATTACAAAAATGACATCAGCTAATTGGATCAACAAATTCCCGTGCTTAAAAATAAAAACTTGATATCCAAACCAAAAGTCATCAAATTTGAATGAGTTGAAATAGGTTAAGTTTAACTCAAACAACACCAAAATCTAAACCAATATTTGGGTCTAGCTGATTTCACAAATTACTCAAACTTGTAAACACTATTAAGACTATTGTGTTTATCCGTCCACATTTTCATTTTGTGGAATAATACATAAAATATAAGAAGAGAAAAAGAAGATGTTTAATAATAAAAAAATGAAAAGTTACATTAATAAAAGTTAATTAAAAGGTAAAACAAGTAAAAAGAAATATGTAAACCAAAAATGGATCATTCTCTTTATTGTCATGGAATAGATATATATAGAATAAGAATCCATGTCAATTGGTGAGATTTCATCCTCAACTTTTTCTAAGATTCGCTTGGAATTCTTGATACTTCCGAAACACAATCAGAGCATAAAGATGGTTACCACCTACTACTACCTAGGAGAAGTAGCTCAACCATATATCAAACTTTAGAGCACAAGAAATTAATGTAATGGATATATAAAAACTATAGTGGAAAACACCATTCCGGTTTTTCTTGCCTGAACTTTCCCTCGACCTCTAACCTTGTGCTACAAATGCAAATAATTGATCACTGTGATCTATATTTGTCCTTGTCAAACATATTAAAACAAAGCACTATCATTTTCAGTTAGATCTTTTTATTATTATTCTGAAAGGCACAGTACAATAGAGTACATTAGCCTATAGCCTACACTTGGGACGAAGATGCACCTCATTATAACCATGAATTTAATTTAATCATTTTTATGGAAACTTGCTTTTTAAGGGGTTCCACATAATTTGCCCCTAAGCTAGCTTAATTCTCCAATTCGTTTGAGGGGGTTCCACATAACTTGAGTCCTTGCATGTCTTGATTTTTGCGTTGGAATCGTCCACAAACATAGAGACAGCCTTTAATTGATCAATTAATTAATTAATACATAACAGGAAACAGCAGCACAAAAGGTTGCTTTGCTAAAGAAGAAGGGGGCATGGTGAGTATATACATAAATAGTATATTGGATTGATGCTAATAATAAATTAAAAGAGAACAATGAGTGCATAGAACAAAGCGGGTTAGAAAAGGGAAAAAAAAACTCATTTTCAGTTCTCCTAATTAATTGTTCATTTATACGTTTCATATGAGACATCACTAATAAAATTGGATATATATTAATAAAAATAGAGTGGTTGTTGGTGTTGTATATGAATATAATTAAGGGTGGATTCAGTTGAACTTGAACCTGGATAGATCATCACTTGAGTCAGACTCAAAGGTTCCTTCCCACATGCAGGTTCTACTTATTTGGAGCAAAAATCAATTTGGATCCACTTAATAGTCCCCTATTCCTGTTGTTTATGTATCTTATAATAATAGACTAGTGGATGTTTAACTTAAAATACTAAATTAAACACCAAAGGACGTGATTTATTTATTGAAGACCCAAATAATGCTTCGTTGGTGGCCATTCCATTAAAACTGCATTATTCCTAATAGTATATCTTGCAAACGGAAGTGGCTTTTTTAGTGTGTTTTCTTGGATGTTGGGGTGGAAGTGGCTTTTTCTCTTTTCGGTTATGAGGATGTAAGTGGCTCTTATTTTTGTTCTAGAGGGTGGAAGTGGGGTTTTTGCTAGGGACATCCAGAATAATTGCTGGTATACTCAGCAAATCAGTGTAATTTTTGTTTTGTCCTTTCATAAAATTGATACGGATTAAGTAATTCATAAGTGATCCAAATATTTTTTTAATTTTTTTTTCAAAAATATGTTTTAAGAATTAATTTAAAATTAATGACCAAAAAAAAAAATTAAACCTATGACTTTCGCGTTATTAGCATGACACTCTAACTAACTGAGCTAATAGGCTAATTATGTTATAAAATAATTAATGTCGCTATATGTAACATTAAAATTTCTAATATATATTTAATGCGCATGTAAATTTAGATAATAAATTTTGTGATAATTAATTTTGATATAATAATTAATATATTTACATATATGATTTTTTATGAAACCTATGATTTTTATTTAAAATTTATATATGTAAACAAATTAATTATTAGAACAAAATTAATTGTCACAAAATTTATTATCTAAATTTACATGCGCATTTAATATACATTAGAAATTTTAGTGTTACATATAACGACATTAATTATTTTATAATATAATTGACCTATTAACTTAGTTGGTTAGAGTGTCATGCTAATCATGCGAAAGTTACATGTTCGATTTCTACTTGGGTCATTAATTTTAAATTAATTCATAAAACATATTTTTGAAAAAAAAATTAAAAAAATCATTTGGGCCACTTACGGATTGGGCAATCTTTAAGCCTCATACAAATTCGTATTAGTTTTATAGAAGGGTAAAATGAGAATTGCACTAATTTGTTGGGTGTACCAACAATTATGATGGGTGTGTGTAGCAAAGCCCTAGGAGTGGCTTAAGAAATATAAGGGTGTTGCTAGGTGCACCAGGCATATTGCTTGTGCACCCAACACAAAAAACGAAAATCATACTGATCACCTAATTCATAAGTGATTTTTTTTAATTTTAAAAATATGTTTTACGAATTAATTTAAAATTAAGACTTTCGCGTTATTAGCAGGACGCTCTAACCAACTGAGCTAATAAGCCAATTATGTTATAAAATAAATAATGTTGTTATATATAACATTAAATTTATCATGTATATTTAATGTTCATGTAAATTAAATAATAAATTTTGTGACAATTAATTTTGATATAACTCATACGAATTATATATTTTTGTATAAATAAAAAATATTTACTATTTAAAAAAATAATTTATTAATAAATTAAAAAACATACAGATTAGCTAATTGTATAAGTTATATCAAATTAATTGTCACAAAACTTATTATTTAAATTTACATGCGCATTAAATATACATTAGAAATTTTACTATTATATATAATAATATTATTTATTTTATAACATAATTGACCTATTAGCTCAGTTGATCAGAGCATCATGATCCGTATGACTTATACGGATCACGTAATCTGTATGAAGGACATTTTGAAAAATTCATTTTCTATGCTAGGTGCACAAGCAATAAGCCTAGTGCACCTAGCAACACCCGAAATATAAACACTAACCCTACAAGAAATTGGGCCATGGAGCCCAAAATAAGCAATCCGCTTGAGTTCCCCAGGTTATAAGTTCAGGAAGGAGAATGACTTCCTGCACCCCCTTTCGCTTCGTGTACCTCCAAAAAGACCCAAACTAATAAACTACCCTCCACCCAACACCAATGTGCCCCACCTCCATCGCTACACAAACACCACCATTGTCGACAACTCCAAGGAAGAAGGCGTAGACGGAGAAGAAGACGACGAAGGGGTGTAAAACACCCCTCCATTCCAAAATCATGAATCCGCAATACATTATTTTTTTATACTTTTGGAACAACGTTTTCAGAACTATGTCATAATTGTGGAAAGGTTGTTCTAGAAGTATGTTAGCATAGTTCCAAAAAGGTTGTTCTGAAAGCATGTTAGCATGATTATGAAAAAGTTGTTCCAAGCATGTTAGCATAGTTTTGGAAATATTGTTCTAGAAGTATAAAAAAATAACATATATGTGAATTCATGTTAGCATAGTTTCTATTCCGCATTTTACACCTCTTCGTTGTCCTTTTCTCTGTTTGCGTCTTCTTCCCTGCAAAGAGTTGTTGACAGCGTTGTTGGGTGTATTTGAGTGGAGCGGTGGTGTTGGATTGTTGGATGGAGATGGGGCCCAATGATGTTGGGTGGAGGGATAGTTTTGTTTGTTTGGGTCATTTTGGAGTTCAGGAAGGAATTGCCTCAAAAGTGACCTTAAAAACATTCTACATCATGATACATTTGGGATGTATCTTGTTCATTACAAAGTGTGAAACCTTAAAATATGAAAAATAACTTATTATAAAATGTTTTTGAGAAATTAAATAAAAATAAATAATTATTTATCTAGGACTCAAACAAATATATTATTTTTGAAATTAGTACCTATTTAATTTTATAAAACTATGAAAGTCATGTACTTTTAGTTCATAGTGTTATAAAAAAGATTAAAATATATTATTTTTACTAAACATAAGAATTAAAAATAAATAAAGCTTTATGAAAATTAAAATGAAAAATATCTTTAAGAAAAAATTTCTTTAAAATAAGTTAACAATTTAATATATATATATATATATATATATATATATATATATATATATATATATATATATATATATATATATATATGTGATGTAAAATATATTTACAGATATATTTTATAAGATTTAACCATTTTATCATGTCATTTATTGGTTAATATGACAATATAACAATAAGATGAATCCTATTAAATATTTGCATAAATATGTTTTATACTATCCATATATATAAATTAAACTCATGTATGTTAATTGAAACATATTATAATATATATATATATATATATATATATATATATATATATATATATATATATATATATATATATCACATACTAATATATAGGATTTCTGACGTTACAAAGAAACATGATAATGTCATATTGTAAATAAAAAACATAAAATTAAACTATTAGATCTTACATAAATAATGATGGATTCTTCTCTTTTTATAAACATTCAACGAGGCGTAAGACTAAAAATAAAATAAAAAATACACTAAAATAAAATGAGGAATAGAAACTCCCAAAGTCAGCTAAGAACAAGTTCTACATAACTGCATGAGGTTGCTCATTCATCATGTAATTGTCTTCTAAATCATAAGTTAATCTAGCTTAAGTATCTGCGCACAGATTGCCTTCACGAAAGATATAATGAATCCAAACTCTACAAAAGGCTTGCATAGTGCGACAAATTTCAACATCTTGAAATAATGGTGAGCTCCATCCACTAGCACTACCAACCTTATCACCTAAGATGCTTTTGACTTCAGAGCCAATGTGGATTTCAACATCTTGAGTAATGGTGAATTCTATTATAATGGTTTTGCAACTTTCTCACATAACATGATATATCCTGTTCACTATATTAATATGTGAGAAGATCCAATTTTCCAACGCATGAAGAACTTGTTTTTCTTCAAGTGGCAGATGGGTTCTCTGAACTTTTTTTTTTTTTTTTAACTTTCGTGGATCTCTTGCCTAGAATAATCTTGAAGGAGTTTGTTATGATGTTGTGGAGTCTCTGGTGGCATAGAAATGGTAGAATTTGGGAAGGAGCAAATCACAATCCTTTGTTGTAGTGCTGAGAGCCAAAGACATTCTTAAGCAAGGTTTTAAATATAGGTCGAGATCGCCTTACGATTTCATCACATTTGTTAATATCGTGACAAATCACAGACAAATGCAACTGATACTACTACTACAACAACTTTCTACAACAAAAGAGTAGCTATTCTACGACGGTCGCGCTATGTATATTTCTAAGACGGTCACGTCAAAATGACCGATTTAAAAAGCATTTCATTGTACGACGGTCACGTCAAAATGACCGATTTAAAAAACATTTCATTATACGACGGTCACGTGCACGACCGATGTAGAATGCTTTTAATTCTACGATGATCACTTGTTAAGAATCGATGTAGAAAGTTTTTAATTTTACGACGGTCTTCCTAGAACCGATGTAAAATGCGAATTTATTTTTGTTATTTTTGTTGTTGGATATATTTTTTTGCAGCTATTTACAGTATTTGAGAACTTGGTGGTCATGCAGCTATGAATGTTAAACCACCTACATAATTGAACCAAAACCAGATGACAGAAAGAAATTTCTACTTATACAAATATTTGAAATACATTAAAATCCTACTAATAGATAAGTGATTTACGTGTATACAAACGAGAATTTGAGATGATTCTAACAGCAGTGGAATCTGGCAGAGCAGCATGTAGAGTGCTGACATCAAGGAATTGCAATTGGCACTGCATATATATTATAAACAACAGGAAACCAAACAACAAGTTACTATCCTTGTGTCTCCAATATCCCAAGATTCATATTGTGAAATTTATATCTATTGATGCAGCGTTAACAGTTGAGCAATTTTTTTAGCTAGATTAAAACATCTACATAGCATGTAAAGAAGTTCAATACAAACATGGTACGACAGAGTAAAACATGCAGAAATAACAAGTATCACTAGGAATTACTAAGAAAACTATACACATGACCAGGATAATCAATTCTGGGTCTTCAATTCTTTTATTTACCCCTTTTTCAAATACTGTTATACACTTATACTAACTTGGTATTAGACTTCAGAAAATAGGAGGCTTACAATTGTAAAAACCTAATCAGCAGGTCTTTCCACTCTAACACTTCTTGGAACACCTACAAGCATGAATACAAGTTGCCAGTATTTTATTGTTAGAAATAAAAAAAAAAAAAAGTATTTATGATACTTAAGAAACAAACTATATAGCATTAATTCACCTTCAAAACTTTTGTCCCAGCTGCCGGTCATCTTAAACAGTTGATGGAAATGAGGCTTACAGTATAGGACACCCTCAAAGGAACAATAATTACTCAGCTGCAGGGATGCACGAGGAAACGAGGATTAAGAATTTATGCACAACATTTTTTTCTATTTCAAAATTCTGGTAGTAGAAATTGTTTCCTCTGTCTCAAATTATTTGTCTTTTAAGATAATATATATATATATATATATATATATATATATAAAAGAATTATTAACTACTTTGAAAAAATATATTTTATTAAAATGTCCTCATTATAAAACATTATATTATAGTTGCGAATTAATTAATATTTAGGAGCAACAATATTCAATGAGAAAAATACTGTTGAAAAATAATTAATATTTTTTATTTTCTAAAATACTTACTTAGTGTATGATGCGATAATGGATTTCTAAAATACAATACATGTATTTATTATTAGTTTAATTTATGGTACAGAACTTATCATGCAACAAAAGCAATTAATCCTAACCTTTCACATTATTTATCTGATAATAAATGTTTTTCCCTAATGAATTGAAATTTGAAATGCATGCATGATGGTTGTTAATTCTAAATTAGTTAATTAATTTTTAATATCATTAGCAGCTCCTATTCAATTAATCAAGGAATATACTAAACAAAAAGATATACATGTTGTGAAATACAATGGGTCATGCAAAAAAAATTCAAATTTAATTAGAGCTTTAAAAATAAAACTCAAATCCTATAAAAATTCAATCTTTATGAGTATGACATTTTACGAATTTAGCCTGCATTGAATCATGTTTAAATATATGTGGAAACACGAGTATAAACATAGAGCATATGAAAAAAAAAAATTATAGCCAATGAGCTTGAGATCAAAGATATTAAAAGACATACAGATTCATAGAAGGAATGTATCTGATGGGGTTCAAGATCTGCAATAGTGATGGGAAGGCCTGTCAGAAATGTGTCACAGGCCATATTCTGAAACACAAGAAACATGATTAATAATTTCATGTTAATGCATTTCAACATGATAGATTAACAAAAAAAATACAAGTACTACAAGGTTGCTATAGATTATCATAATATTTAACTAACTCATACGCCATACTTGTTTATATACCACATAAAGGATATATTGAAACAAAATAAGTGTATGCCAAATAAGATGTTTATATAGGTTACAGTACAATGATTAAAGAGAGGAATCTAGTCAAAATTAACTATATGTTTAACAAAAATTAGTTAGAAGTCCTAGGGAATGAGAGATAAGTCCTGCTTAAATTTTTTTTTTAAAAAAATAGAGCCTGACTTATTTTAACACAAGTTAATATTGACAAGCAAAAATTGACAACAAGCTTCAAAGGAGAAAAAATAACCTGAATCTGAGTATTTTACCTAAAAGACTTGAAGTAATATTCAAAGAATTGAAGTAATATTCACCTAAAAGACTAGCGTAAGGCAAGGAGATAGACTGCCCAATGAATAACACCCAAGTAAAAATGAAATAACACCCAGTAGGTGAGAGGAACCAACAAGCAAGTAAGTGCTTAAATCTCAGCAAGTTAATTATCCAGAACAGGGGCATTCTAAACTTGAGCAAAAATAAAATATCAAGACATAGATTTCAAGTTAATTATGGCAATGCCTTGTATCACTGGACAGCAGCCCCCACCTAAAGAGAGAAAAGTGAAAAACTAAGATCATTTACAAGCAAGCACACACATTGAGAAGGTCTTGATAAATCGGACAGCATCTAAGCCTGCCAGATCATAATAGTTATAGATACCCCCAAAGAATGAATGCAATAATACCACGAATTATGCATCCAATTCTCTATAATCACAATCCAAAATTGATTTCCAAATAGCTCATTGAAAACCCATGGCACTGAAATCAACAATAAGAAAATGACACTGAAATCAACAATGATAAAATAAAGGTTTTCTGCTGGATTAGGAAACTTGCCTCAAAAAAGGTGTCACCGTATCACGGTTGCCATAAAAACTTAATTACGTGAGTTAAGAAATTAACAAAAGGATAGAATAAATTGAGAAAACTTAAGTGCCGTCCCTTCCCAGTTATTTGAAAAATCTCAAAGCTTAGACTCTGTCCAATTAAAAAGCAAATTGCAATACTTGTAACAACAATTGCCATGACATCGTCTCTCTATAGAGCCTGGTCAAAATTCTCCTTCAAACTGCGCATTACTAGAGAGAAAAAGAATTTAGCAGCATAGAGTAATCTTAAGCAATATGAAGAAAATAGAGTGATAATGAAAAATGTGGACAAGGAAACATCAAGGGAGATACACATGTAGATATCAATTAAGGGAGATAAATTCATGAATGATTATTATACAAAGCATTCTTAACTGGGGGGTGGGGGTTGTTAAGATATTAAAACAAGATGCTTATGGGCTGGTTTAAACTTACAAACCAAATTTCAGAAAACTAAGTTAATAGTAGAAGCCTACTTGTGACTTAAGTGATTATAGCAAGAATCAAGGGCCATAAGGTTCCCATCAGCAACCTATAAAACATACATTAAAACGAACTCAATCACACTTCAAAAGCTTGTGTATCAAAATAATGATTTGGTTAACATACGCTTGCTGAAAATTAGAGTTAAAACTCATTAAAGCACCAGCAAAGGGAAGGCTACAGACGAGAATTTAGACAAAAGCATAACCTTAGGAAAATAAAATATTTTAATGAAGTTATAAAAACTAGAAAATATATCTTCGTAGTATTTCTAAATATGGGGTGTCGGATTAAATAATATTTACTAAATTTTACATTAAAAAATGGACAATAAATAGCAAAGAAAAAACACAAACATGAGACTTTTGCCACAAATCCATAGACATCACAGCATTTTTTTTTTTAAAAAAAGGACTCAAGTCAAGGGGCCAAGCCTACTCAATTTTTTCTCTATATAGCCAGACCAATCAATAAAATAATGACACAGTTCCTCTTCATTTATGATTATGCCAGATGAGTAACTACCAAAATTAGTCCAGAGTCATATACATCAAGTCATCAATGTATGTGTTCTCGCATTACTATAATCCCAATAAAAAGAGCCATCAAGATTCAAGATAAAAAAGAAAGCAAACTTACATAGTTCCGAAGCTCCTGTTGCAAATGCTTAACTAAAACATTACTCTCTGTAGAAGCAACTTCTTGAAACATTAAAGTAGATAGCTTTTTTTCAACTTCAATCTTCTGATGCAAACACTGGAAATAGGAATCATGATGCAATGCAATCATAAGATAATAACCCTACTGGAAAAGGGAATACAACAATGAAATGAAGCATGTAAAATACATTCCTCAACCAGAAAAAGGTCTACATGAATTTCAGAGGCTTAACACCAAATCAAATTTCATATTGCAGAGTGAGTATAGCTTTGTTCACACATGATATTCTTAAAGGAACAATAAAAGCCAGCAAGCAGCTAATTAGAGATCCAAACCTTATCAAGTTGATCCTTAAGATGTTTCAGTTGTTCTTTTAGCAGCTCTGCTTCTCTCTCAGCATTATTAGCTCTGCATTCCATTTGTTCAAGCTACAAGAAAAACAATACACAGCTCAAATAATAATGCATAGTTGTAAATAGCTTTTGAGTCTGAACAACAAACATAACCACTTACCATCCCCTTTCCCGCTACTCCTCTTCACCTCCTCGCCCTCACCGTACACTCCCACCCTTTCGTCCCTCCTCCTGCTCTTCGAATCCCCCGCCGTCTTTGACTTCTTCAATCCCTCCTCGCGGCCATTCCACTGGTCTCCCCCGCCTCCGCCATCCTTGTGTCGCTTCGACGATGACGCGTACTCGTCGGAATACTCCCCGTTCCAGTGTGCGTCCTTCGAATCCAGCCTCCGCTTCTCCGCGGAACTCGAATCCTTCTTCGCGCCGCCGCCGCCACCGCTCTCCTCCTTGCTCCTCCGATCCTTGGCGCCGGAATCTCGCTCGGAGTCGGAGTGCTCCCTCGCGTCACGTGAACTGTGCTTGCTCGATTTGTGCTTTGAACTGTGTGGCATCACGAAAGCGAGACGCGGAACAACAAAACCCTACTCGGCGAATTCGAATCGGGAGAAGTTTGGTGAATCAAAAAGGGAAACCCTAATTTGGAAGGAAACGAGTAACAAAGAACAAAACCCTACCCGACTCTCTCTCTCTCTTTATTTCTTTTTCTCTTCGGGTGTGTTTATGTGAACTTGTGAAGGGTGTATTTTTTGCTTTATCGGCGTTAATGAATAATGAGAAATGGAGGGGAGGGTCTTACTCTAGGGAATGAGAGGTGGGTTTGGAGTGTGAGGTTGAAGGAGGGGTCTGGAGTGTTGAAGAGGTTGGAAGGGGTAGAGTCGCGTGACTTAATTATTTCCAAAACAAAGACGATCCTATATAAAACCCGTCTTCCAACACTATTTCACAAATACATTCTAAGGCGGTTTTATAAATAATCGTCGTAGAACACAAAATCGCCTTTGTTTTAAATTTCAATATTTACAAAAATGTTACCGGCATGCATTTTAAGACGGGTCTATGACAATTATTGTCGAATCCGGGTCATAGAAAGTAATTTTTTTAGTAAGTCTTATTTAAAACCTTGATGTTGCCACCGAAATCACGATCACAGACCGATATTTAAAACCCTGGTCTTAAGAATTGGGAGAGAGCCTGTTTGAAGCAGTCTTCAAAAGCACCCAGGCGTCAATGCATTGTCCCTTGGCAGGAACCACCTCCATGTATGATCAAATGTAATGTTGATGCTGTCATCTTTGGCCCTCAAAGACTTTTTGGTGCTGGTATGTGTCTGAGATTTTTGCTTGCAAAATCAATCTGTTTGGAGGATTCTATTCAACCTGTGGAGGCGGAACCAAGCTATTCCTTGGTTGCTAGAGTTAGGTTTGCAACATGTTATTTTTTAGTTATATTTCAAAACAATGGTAGATGGTGTCAGGGGGAGTGGTACAACACACTCTCGACTTGGTCTATACTTTTTTTTTTGCAAAATACTCATATCATTTTGTTTAGAATCAAGTGTTGAATACATGATAAAACATGATCAACATTATGGAGACTAGGAAATAAAAGAGCTGCCCTAGCAAGCTCGTAAGCTTCTCTATTAGCTTGTCTTCTAATAAAAGGAACTCGATAAGTTAGGTTATCTTCTAAAATCTCCCTACAACTCTAGATGATGCTTCCTAGTTTGGAATTATCTATAGTCACCAATGTTACTCTTTCAGCTACCGATTTATTATCAATCTTCAAAATGACTTTTTCAAGGCCAAAGGATTGCAGAAACTGCAATGCTGAGAGAAGGCTCCAAGCTTCATCTTCAGTGACTGAAAGAAACTAGCATCTACATTACATTTCAAAGACCCAGGTTGAGGAGGAATCCAAATATCCCTAGTAGGTGATGTTTATTGGCATAGACGTGATCCAATTTCCCTATTCACTCTCGACCAAGACTGGAAGAACTCATCTCCTTGAGCTATCACATGCGAATCTGGGTAAGCTTTGTTGTCCCACACTTTATCATTCCTCCGCCTCCAAAGCAACATAGCCATTTGTTGTTGATGATGATCATGCAAGTCGTTGAAGAGTGCAAAGATGAATTCTGCAAAAGTCTCAACATTAGAAGCAATATCCTCAACAAGGTGCCTTAAGTGCAAATGATTCCAGCAACTTGTATTTGCATTACATAGGGAAAAGCAATGGAATGTAGATTCAACATCTTCTTCACAAAATTAATGGACAGATGATGGGGCAATCCACTCCACAAGATTTTAGGTTTATTCTGGTAGGGATACAGTGCCTGCAGGATCTCTGCAACATATTTTTAACTCTCGTTGGAACCTTCAAAGCCCATAATTTCTGCCAATCATCGAGAACATGGAACTCACTTACATCTGTTAGGTTAAGCATGATAAGCTTATAGGCACTTCTCATAGAGTAGATGCCATCCTTAGATGCTTCCCAAATAATAGAATCTTGTTTTGACAAATCCAAGATAGGCATTCGAAGAATAATTAACCTCAACATCTTCCTACACAAAAATTTGAGAGATCCTATCAATCCTCCTACAACAGTTAACCTCATCAATAAGCTCACACACCCGTAACCCTTCCAAGCCTTGTTGCACTTGGGTGTATAAATAGATATGTTTGATATTGCTGCAACTAATCAGTGGCCAGCCGTGTAAGTGCTAACTGAATTCTGGTAAAAAAATCCTAAGTTGTTATAACAAAATTGTTGATAGAATATTTGGGAAGATTCTTCAGCAATTTTGGTGATTTATGATCCTTATCTCTTTTAGACTAATCCTTGATGTGCGCTAGTTTATTGCGTATCCTTTGGGGCTTGTGCTCATGGGCTGTTTTGCTAACAACACCCTTTTCCGAAAAAATCACCTTGTCCTCAAGGTGATATTGCAACTTTAGGTCATCCTAGTGCTCCCAAGTGGTATCTTTCAGAGCTAATCCCAACCACTGAACCAGAACGAGCTTCGAAGGCGAAACACCAATGGTATCCCATTTCCAGTCAAGGATTGTTAAAGGTTCAACCACTGGGTGGTTATCAGAATTCGTTGGGGGCAAAGTATCAATATCCTCTGGTGGTTGTCCCTAATGGGTCATGCCCATCAAACTGCGGTACCTCAAGTTTCATATGAGGATGAGTGTGGGAGGGGGTGGGGTGATCTTGGGGTGAGGGTGGTTGGACTGTAAGTGTTGCAAGATGCTCTAAAATAGAGTCGATCTTAATGTTCATGATGGACTGAGCTTGCAAGATGGAAGCATGGTTTTGAGTAAGGCAATGAACAACCTCCTCGAGGTCGTTCTGTGGTGGCCTACCTGGTATTGTGCTCAGACATAAGGATGACAGGTTGGACCAATTGTTATGAACTAGCTAAGGAAGAAGAAGGAAACAAAAAGGTAATTCTCTATATTTTATTTATGCATTGAAGTTGTATATATAGATATGTTTGATATTGCTACAACCAATCATTAGCCGGCCGTAAAAGTGCTAATGGAATTCTGGTAAAAGAATCCTAAGTTATTATAACTAACAAAATTGCTAATAGAATATTTGGTGATTTCTGATCCTTATCTTCTTCAGACTTAATCCTTAAGTGTTGGTTTGCTACGTGTCCTTTTGGGCCTGTGCTCATGGGTTGTTTTGCTAACAAATTATTTCACATATAATCAAGGCAAAATTGTATTTTTGGTCCCCCTAGTTGTCTCCAATTTCGATTTTAGCCTCCCTTTAAATTTATTCATGAATTTAATCCCCCAATTATGTCAAATCATGTAAATGTGGTCCTCAAGCCTATATTTTTGAACGCAATCAACATTCAAATATGGGCTTAAGGACCAAATTTACAGGATTTGACATAATTGGAGACTAAATTCTTGAATAAATTTAAAGGGGAACTAAAATCGAAATTGGAGATAGGTAGGGAGACCAAAAATACAATTTTGTCTATAATCAATACACAAACAATTTTTATAACAATACTTAATAAAAAAATAAATATAATAGCAAATGAGAGTTTAGAAAAAGCTAAGTCAGGGTCAAAGGGCGTTATGTAATAAATTATAATCAACCCCGTCGGGTTAATCGTGTGCAGTAAATGATCTATAAATAAAAAAACACCAATACTTCTTTCATTGCATTGATATGATTTTGAATTTAGCCTCATATGAACTCAAACTCTATAGATAAAATAAAAATGTAAGATATCTAAGAACCCAACAAAAAGGTAATTACACATAAATAAGTTAAGTTAAGCATGGTGGCTTGCGTTTGAAACATGATTTACTGCCAAATTAAATAACGAATTATAATTATTATTTCTAACAATCACCAAAGGAGAAAAGAATACGAGAGAAAAATCTTGTTCATGCAAAACTTGTTCGAGAGTGGAAATTATGACTAGTCTCATGCAAAACTTGCATGATCAAACGCACCAGATTTTCTTAAAAAATTTCCAAACCATGATTGTAAGATTTGGATATTATTAATGATTATAGTATGTTCTTGATAACTGCTAAATATGAGTTATTTTGATAATAAAAATATATTGAAAATATCTTTACAAATATTTATTTAGCAGTTATCTTTGGCTTAAATATTAAGATTTGATATTTTTCTTATTTATGCGTTGCAGATATGAAAATGATAGATTAATGGAGAAAAAGATCCATAAAATATCCAAAATATCAAGAAATCTCAAGAAGATATGATTACAAGAAAAACAAATCCAAAAGATATCAAAAATATCAAAAAGGAAGATTTTTAGCTTCAAGCCCTCATTCATTCTAAAGCCCTCAATAGCCATGAGTGGCTAAACCCCTAGTTAGGGCCTGAGAGACCTAAAAGCCAAGCGATGTATGATGTACTCACTATTTATCAATGCAAAGGTGCTTTCTATTCTATTATATTTTCTGCTTTTATCTTGCATTATTCATCTTTATATTCTGTTAGGGGTTAGACGTTCGAAAGAGGGTAACTTCTAATAGAACAAAAAGAAAGGATTTCATAAAAAAATCATTACTAGGAATAGAATGATAATTTTATGCCCATGCATTCTTGCAAACATCTAGAATTCATACTTTATGCATTTTATTTGTTGAGTCTTTGCAAAGGAATTTGGAAGATAGATAAATAAAATAGCCTTCGTGAGGAATCAGGGGCAAGTAATTGAACAGATGTGGGTGTAGAACAGAATCACCTAAATTGATAAAGAAAAATCATAAACTCATACATCCTAAGCAAATCAGGCAGGCTAGGTCCCAACCTTATCATATTCTGATTTTATTTCTTTTATCTTCTATTTTTATCTTTTATTTTTCTTATCTTATCTTTTCTTATCTTTATCTTAATCTTTTATTTTTCTTATCTTTTATCTTCTATTTTCTCTTATCTTTATCATATCTTAATATTTTATCTTCTATTTTGATATTTAAATCTTTTATCTTTTCTTTTAAATCTTTATCTTATCTCCTATATTTTCTTATCTTTATTTTAAATTATTTATCTATTGCTTTTAAATTGGGTTTGCATTAATATAAGTACAAATAAAGTTTGTGTAGATTCGACACTCGAACTTCCGAGTACTTTACTACTTGTGACAATTTGGTACACTTGCCAACGAGTTAACAAGTTTTTGGCACCGTTGTCGGGGACTTTGTTTTTCGTACTTGATTATTTGCATATTTCTATTTTAAAGCAATTAATTTTCACTTTTATTTTTTATTTTACTTTCTTTTTTTTTTCAAAAAAAAAAAAAAACTTTTTCGTGTGAGTCTATACTTGCAGGATAAAACCTTAGAAGAACTTGATCCATGGGAGACATTTCCAAGATGGAAGATATTTATAAGAGGTGGACTAAGTATCTTGTCAGCACGCGATCAAGGGTCAATCACCCACCACCGGTAAATTGTGATTTTTGTGGAGGAGAACATTTCAATGATAACTGTCATCTCTACTCCATGAAAAATTCTTGGTGGGGACAGGAGATACACCCTTACAATCAATATGAAGAAGAAAAAACTCTAACTCTTGAAAGTGTGTTTGCAGAATTCATGGCATACCATGCTACCTCTACAACCAATCAAAACTCGATACAAAACTAGAAAATTCAGATTGGCAAGAGCTACTCTATGGAAAATTATCAGTGGGAGCAAGAGTTACAACCCTACAATCACTATGAAGAAGAAAAAACTTCTAATCTGGATAATTTGTTGATGTAATACAAGGAAGTCATTGAATCTACTCAACGAGCATTTAAAAGTCTAGAAATTAAAGTTGGTAAGCTAGCATAAGAAGTGACTAAATTTGTGATCAGAAGAGAAGAAAACTTTGTAGAGGTTGAAGCTCATGAGGAAATCCTTGTAGAAGAACATGACTCAAAAGAAAGAGATGAAGAGAAAGAAGAAGAGAAGAAAGAATAAGAAGGAGAAAAGAAGGAAAAGGAAGAAAACGGTGAGGAGAAAGTACAACAATGGGAGAAGCACTCACAAGTAGAAATTCAACAAGAAAGTATTCTCCAAGTCAATACCCCTCCTCATCAACTAATTGTCAAGGAAAAAAGATATGGAGAACATGAGAAAATCTTAAGTGTCATTCTTTCCTTGATCGCTACCATTTCTCTTGCAATAATGTGGAAGGTGCTTCCAAAATACACGAGTTTCATGGTGTCTCTAACTAAGAGGCGAAAATGCAAGGAAGATGTTTATGTGACCTTCATGCCACCTTGAAGGCATTGGACTCGTCAAGCTAATGACTTTAAAGAAGCGCTTACTGGGAGGCAACCCAGGATTTCTTACCCTATCTTTCTTTTAGTTAATTGCATTATGTGTTATTTCCTTTCTTTATTTTGATTTTGTGCATTTTAATTTCAGCAATTTAATTCTAGTAGTTTAAATTTAGTCATTGAATAAAGATTGCATGATATTTGTGAAGTCACTATTTAGGCTTTTTCCGAAGGATTCAACACTTGAAATGTTGCTTGACAATTGGGAAAATACTGGTTTCCTAGAAGCAAGAGTCAGTCAAACAGTGGAACATGAATCACAAAGAGAGAAAAGGTTAGCTTGATGGAAAGAAATCATGGTTCGGTAAGCCGATAACTTTATCTTGTCCCGGTGAGCTGTGTGAACTTAATTATGAGAGAACATCTGTTTTTAAATTTCTAATTTTGCATCATTCTTAGACTGTTGGATTATTTGCATAAGGTGGATATGATCAAGGCCATGTTTCTTTTTATTTTAGCCACTCAGCACCTATGATGAATTCATCCCTTGCACCCTTGTTGAGCCAAAAGTAATAATGATTTGTTTGAATAAACCCCTGAGCCTAATTTTGATATCCTTGACCTTGTTTTAGGATTCTAAGAGAGCATAAGGGTTTCAAGTTATGATAAGTCCTTAATTTGGGGGATTGCTAAAGGAATTTTCCTTAAAATAAAAAAGCAGCACACAATATGGCACCCTCAGAAGCTTGTAAGCCCAAAGTATTCTTATTAAAAAAAAAGAAAAAAAAATTGCAAATAAGGGCATAAAAAAAAAAGGTGCCATAAGTGCTAAGGTAAAAAAAAAGTAATTTTGAAATAAGGGCAGAAAAAGAGAGGTTTCATAAGTGCCAAGAAGAAAAATGTTGTTAGAGGAATAAATGCTAAAAAATAAATAAGCCTAGGCAAGAAATAAGTGAAAGTTTTTCTAAGGATGCATGCTCTCTTATAATCCTAAGTTTTTGAAATCCCAGACAAACCATGATTTCTTGTTTAGCCAGGCCCCGTTACAAGCCAATAAAGGTCCCTAGTGATCCACCAAGTGTAAGTAAGAATAACTTTAACTGAGAAGAAGTGCAAAATTTGGGAATCTTAATTGCAGGTCGTAGAATTTCAAACACTCACCCCACACACTTGTGCACAGAGAGAAACACTAACCTTGTGAGGAAAGTGAGGCAAGCCAACTTGATTAATTTTCGATACTAACTATTTTCATCTCGATGTTGTTTGTGCTTCCATTGTGAGATTATGGCAAATGCGGAAAGGACCAGTTGAAAGAATTTGAAAAAAATTACAGCTATTGAAAGTGTTGGAGCATTCGGAGCCTGCTCTCATTTATTTTTGTTGTTTTTGCTTGAGGACAAGCAAAGCTTTAATTTGGGAGATTTTGATAACTGCTAGATATAAGTTATTTTGATAATAAAAATATATTGAAAATATCTTTAAAAATATTTATTTAGCAGTTATATTTGGCTTAACTATTAAGATTTGATATTTCTCTTATTTATGGGTTGCAGATATGAAAATGAGAGATTAAGGGAGAAAAAGATTCAGAAAATATCAAAAATATTTAAAAATCTCAAGAAGATATGATTACAAAAATTCAAAAGATATCAAAAATATCAAAAAGGAAGATTTTTAGCATCAAGCCCAAGTCCACTACAACAACTATAAAAAGAGAGTCAAGCCAAGTAGAAAAAACACAACACCACATAACCCCCTCTCCTAGGGGTTTCATTTACCCCTCTTATCCCATCATTTCTTATACCTCATTCATTGTAAAGCCCACCTCATTCATTGTAAAGCCTCCAATGGCTATGAGTGGCTAAACCCCTAGTTGGCCTAAAAGCCAAGCGATGTATGATGTACTCACTATTTATCAATGCAAAGATGCTTTCTATTTTATTATATTTTCTGCTTTTATCTTGCATTATTCATCTTTATATATTCTGTTAGGCGTTAGACGTTCGGGAGAGGATAACTTCTAAATAAGATTTAAAGAAGGTATGCATGCATTGATTTTAGAGGTTAGACCCTCAGAAGAGGGTAACTCCTAATAGAACAAAAAGAAAGGATTTCATAAGAAAATCATTGCTAGGAATAGAATGATAATTTTATGCCCATGCATTCTTGCAAACATCTAGAATTCATACTTTATGAATTTTATTTTATTTGTTGAAAGATAGATAAATAAAATAGGCTTGTTATCCTGAGGAATCAGGAGCAAGTAATTGAACAGATGTGGGTAGAACAGAATCACCTAAATGGATAAAGAAAAAATCATAAACTCATACATCCTAGGCAAATCAGGCAGGCTAGGTCCCAACCTTATCATATTCTGATTTTATTTCTTTTATCTTCTATTTTTATCTTTTATTTTTCTTTTCTTATCTTTATCTTAATCTTTTATTTTTCTTATCTTTTATCTTCTATTTTCTCTTATCTTTATCATATCTTAATATTTTATCTTCTATTTTAATCTTTAAATCTTTTATCTTTTCTTTTAAATCTTTATCTTATCTCCTATATTTTCTTATCTTTATTTTAAATTATTTATCTATTGCTTTTAAATTGGGTTTACATTAATCTAAGTACAAATAAAGTCTGTGTAGATTCGACACTCGGACTTCCGAGTACTTTACTACTTGTGATAATTTGTTACACTTGCCAACGAGTTAATAGTTCTCGCACAAAATCATGACATGTCAAACTCATAGCTTTTCTCTTGAAAAATAACATGTAATTAGCTATAAACATTAGGTAAATTATGATAATCTCCATAGTGCATGACCACCATTCCTCCTTTCGCCCCTTCACCTCTACCATTAGATCTCGCAGTTGCATCCCTTCCGCAACCACCCCATCATCGACACTTCACCTTCACCACCAAATCTCACTATCACACCCCTTTTGCAACCACCCCCACTAGATCTCTATTGGGGTTTCCCCATCTATATATATTGTTGAAAATATTCTAAACAAACCATGAGTGGAAAGAACCACATCTCATGGACCATGCATTACATAGGAATCACTAAGGGATTAGAATGCGCCTTTGTAGGGTGCTTTCAAGTGATGGGTTGTCTTTGATTATCAAGCGTTGAAAGTATAACACCTCTACTCAATCCATGTGTGCAACAATCGGAGAAAAGTCTTGATGGTAAACATAGTAATATGGTTTAATACACTTATCTCTATCAATTCATGTATTTTCACCTCTCTCGTATATACAAGAATAATCTGATCCACATCTCACTCATATCTTATCAAATCTTATTTGATGTTGATAATCATCTTATCAAATCGTATTTGATATAAATCTTTGATCTTATGAAATGTCATTCGATTAGATATACAAATTTATGTGATCAGATATATAAATAATTAATTAAATCATATCTAAATAATTTATCTTATCAAATTCTGTCTTTTTAATTAAATCTTATTTAATTAATATGTAGTTAATTAATTAAATCATATTTTATTAATTAACTATGAGCTAAATTAAATCACAGTTGATTTATTCATCTGCTTCAATTGATTCCTCTATGCATGCGACACTATAGGCTTTAACTAGAATGGCAATAACATTATCTTTATAATATTATAGACAATGATTGACATCTAGCAATACATTGTTGTCACATAAACCACGAGAAAATCGGTGATTTGATTTCTACCTTAGCACAATCATTTCATTGTGTAGTCTTTGTCCCTTCATCCAAATGTCTTTATCGAACACGAGACACAAAAGTGTCACCTTGTTAAGTCCAATCATCTATTTCTCGATACCCAAGTGGACGTGTACACACAAATGAGTCCTATATTTCATATTGACCCATTTTCGCGTGGTCACACATGTAGCGCATCCCACTCTTTCAAGGGACCCATAGACATAACTCCTGCTATGTAGGGGGAATGATTCTTATCTACATCACTTACATTTCTCAACATAATTCATTGCACACACAAGTATTACTTTTATGATCACCTTGTTACATATGACGTTTGATGACATTAAAGCCTACATGTAGGGATCGTAGTGACTTCAAGTTGAATGATTACTATCACATAATGATTAGCATGATAAGCGTTTATGACACTTGCATAACTATTATGAAACCTTTTCATGGTGAGTCAATCTAGTATAAATATTACTCCCAATGTTTATACCTATGTGCTGACTTGATATTTCATATCCATGACATGTGAGATGCAGTCATCCATCTACTCACACAATAGTCTTAATATATTATCGTCGTCATAGTTAACAATAATACTCTTCTACAAACATTTAAGAATAACATTTTATCACTCAATGAATCTCACATCATTGGATAATTCACCTATTCTAAGGATGTTACCTTATTATTCAACAAATTAATAATATAATGATTGAAATGCATATAAACCAAAGTCATGATATAAAATATAGTCTAAAATGGATTGACCACTAAGGCTCATTCCAACAATCTCTCACCAGCACTAGTGCCATCGGGCATAAACCTAATACCTATTGGTCTAGTGTGAACATTATGCTTTTGCTAAGCAATGTGTCTCCATAAGTGGGTTAACGACCTTCTCTAATGTTAGCTCTCTACATATCTCTCGAATGAAATGGAAGCGTCCAAGTATATGGGTTTAGATAACTAGTGAGACCTAGGTTCCTTAGCCTGCGGGATTACTCCTTTGTTATCACAATCGAGGTCAATCAGGCCTGCGATGCTAGGAACAATGCCAAGTCCAGTAATAAACATCCCGATCCAAACATCCCACTCCTCAGCTTGCACCAAAGGCATCTATATACTCAGTATTTGTAGAATAATGGATGATTGTCCCTTGCCTGGAACTCTTCCAACTTACAACTTCACCATTAAGGCAAAATACAAACCCTGATTGCGATTGAGAATCATCCCTATCTCGAAAGCTAGTGTAAAATGAATCCTTAGTCCTTCCCAAGTACTTTAGGATATTATTGACAACGGTTTGGTGACCTTCACCAAGATTAGTTTAGTATATGTTCATCATACTCAAAGAATATGAGACGTTTGATCGAGTACACATCATGACATACATGATAGATCCTATTGCTAAAGCATATGGAATCCTACTCATGTGATCCCTTTCATCTAATGTAGTAGGGCACTATCCCTTGGAAAAGTATATGCCATGTGACAGACAAGAAACCTTTTAATTTCTTAATCCCCACGTACCCTTCATATAAATAAATAATGAAGATTAAAATATGTTTAATTCCTACTAAATAACTAAATCTTGTATTTGTTTATTGATAAATTTTTTCTTTACATTGAGTCCCTAATAAAATAATAATTTTGTTTTTTTTGTCATTGACACTTTTCTTAGTTCATAATAAATTAACCAATTTTGTTTTTATTCCATGATATTCTTTTCCACTTTGTTATTAATATTTTTCAAAATAAATAATAAAAAATAAATTTTTTTACCAGAAAATAAACATAAAATTTGTTAATTTATCATAAACATTAAAGTGTCAAGAATAAAAAATACTTTATTTTATTTTATCAAGAAGTAAAAATGAGTTTTTTTTATTATAGAGTAAATATAAAATTTAAATATTTAAGTATCAGGAACTTTTAGCTAATAATCAATAACAATCTTTTAATTAAATTAAATTTGATAATTTTACCTCGCTTTTTTTTTTTTCTGCTTTATTAAGTTGTTATCACGCTTTTCTTTCTCTCTCCCACGATCATTCCCATATGATATGATAGGGCAATAGGGTATTCATTGTTTAAAGTATGACATTAAAGGAAAGTGAGAAGAAAAAAAATACTGTTATCTTATATTATCATATAGTAGTATCATATATTATATTATATTACTACATAATATTATAATTATATAATATATTATATTAATTATTATATATATTAACGAGTTTACGAAAGTTCCTGGTACGAAGCAACAGAGATTCAGGAGGAGCCAGAGTGAGTGATACAGAGAAAGAAGAAAGATTTAAAATTGGAAGAGGAACAATTGGAAGGAGAAAACCCTAATTGGAGGATGTGATTTATTGCATAATCGATGGAAAAACCCTAGATTCGGAGCAGGGGGCGCAATCGACGACGCCGTAGATGCTTGTTGCGGTTGGAGCGTCGTGGGATCTGAATTGGTTCCTGCAATTGTTGCTCTCCGTCATCGTCGTGGCCATTGGGGTTCACTACTTCGTCAAGGTCACCGCTTCCAAATACTTCTTGGTCGACGCCAATTTCGAAGGGGACCACCACCACGCCCTCGCCACCGACGCCATGCCCGGTGCCCTCGCTGCCGCCGATCCTCTCTGTGCCGTCTGCGCCACGCCAGCCCCTAAGAAGTGCTCGCGCTGCAAAGCCGTTAGATATTGGTATGGTACCTTCCTTCAATCATCAATGTGATTGTGATCGTTATGATTATGAGGAGTTTTATTAATTGATTGATTGATTGATTAATTAATTAATGTATTTATTTAATGTTATGGTAATTTAGAGAATGGTGCTTCTTTTGGTAGTATTTTTGATTCGTAGGTAGCTGAGGTTTTACAATAACTCATACTCGCTATCCAACCAATTGAGCTAGACCCCCTTCGTCTTCTTGTGGTAGTTTTTGGTTGTTACTTGTTGGTTAATTAAGTCTTGGTGTGAAATGAATTCTGGGTTTGCTAATGAAATTGACGAGTTTATTTATTTATTTTCTTAAAAGAAATTTGGTGGGAATAGTAAGTGTTTGTTTTTAAATGGGTAAGAAGGGGATGGCTGAATTTAATTTGCATTTGTGTGGATTTTGCAGTTCGCAAGCATGTCAGCAGTCTCACTGGATGTCTGGGCATAAGACAGTGTGCAAGGATTTTCGTGAGACCAGTGCAAGAAGCTCGGCTCAGAATGGGGTAATTAATCGTGGGTTTAAGGCTTCTGCTGCTGGGGGTAAAAGCTTATCAACGATTGCGCTGATACCTGGCTGTGGAGCAGGAGCAATTTCCAGGCCAATCAAGCAGGCTAAAGATGTAATTTTCTATAATGGAAGTGTTAAATAATTTCGTGTTATGGGCTTTTCTTATTGCGGGTAGTGAGAGGGAAAGGGAAACTTTGAGTGCTAGATTTTGTTGCCTTGAGATGATGTGCCAAAAAGCATGCACCTTAGTGAAGAAAAATACTAATACATGTGGCTATTTTTCATTAGTCTTCCTTATTTCCAATTTGCAAAACAGTAAGCTACTTGCTGCAAAGGGGCCTGGAAGACTGAAGTTGTTAGTTTTATTATTTTACCCCTTAGCATCATGATTAGAATGTTAAATTGTTGGGCTTTTTGAACTTTTTTTTTTGTTATAATCGATCAGTTATCGATCAGAGGTATGTCTCCCCTGAACTTCATAAAGCACCAGTGCCGTGCTCTTGATTTTTGTTTTGGGGTCTTAGACCCTTGAATTGGAAGTCACATTGGAATGACTTGCTCTTTAGTCTTTACTCATCAGGCAGCTCCTCAATCAGCTCAGGGTGCTGACCCTTTCTAGTGCCTTGCCTCAGTGTCGTTGAGTCTCTGACATTATTTTGTTTACAGGCTAAATCTGATATATTTTCTCACCTGCGCATTAAAATTATATGCTTTGTCTTGTTCAGGTTCTTTTTTCTTACGATGAATTTGTCAAGTTTTTCAACTGGGACAAGCCAGGATTTCCTCCTTGTGGACTCTTGAATTGTGGAAACAGGTTTGCCCTTTTTCACGACTGAGCTTCAGCTTTATTGCTCTATCTGTGATAATAGTGATAAGAGGATATGGAAAGTAATTTTCATTTATTGCAAATTTTTTAGTTGCTTTGCAAATGTGGTTCTTCAGTGCCTCTCATTCACAAAGCCACTTGTCGCCTACTTGTTGGAGAAGGGCCACCGTAGAGAATGTAATGTCATAACTCTGACCTTGTTTTGCTGGATGTCAACTATTATTCATGCTTATGTTGTTGTTGTTGGTTCTTCAGGCAGTTGTAATGATTGGTGCTTCCTATGTGAATTTGAAAATCATGTTGAAAGAACAAGGCTAAGTTCACAGGCATTTTCTCCCATGAATATTCTCTCTCGTTTGCCTAATATTGGTGGTACACTGGGCTATGGAAGACAAGAGGATGCTCATGAGTTCATGAGGTTTGTTTTTCCTTGCAATGTTATCGTTTCACTTTTTTTAGTGAATTGTTTTGAATGATGTCTAGATCTTACATTGTGTTTGGTAAGATGTAGAAGGTAAGTTTTTTGTTTTTTTTTTCAATACCTTTTTGTAGGTTTTCCATTGATACTATGCAATCTGTTTGCCTTGATGAATTTGGTGGAGAAAAAGCTGTCCCTCCTAACCTTCAGGAGACCACCCTTATTCAACACATTTTTGGTGGTCGTCTTCAATCTGAGGTTAGACATCTAATCAGACTGAAATAAACATTTCTTGTTAGAATGAATGCCTTTCTATTGTTTCATTACAAATATAATGTAAATAGAGACTAATGATTAATTTGTCATGGGATTATTAAGTGAAACTTGCTGTGTTTTTTTGCCTATCTTTGAACTTTATAAGTTAGTCTGACTAAATGCTAAGACTCCAAATCATCCAACTCTATTTAAGGTTGGACTATGGAGAGTAACCTAATATTCTATTTGATTTCTATTTTCAAGAACAATTTTATGTTTTTAGAAATAATAAATATTAATAAAACCTGTTAGAATGAATGTTTTCTGGTCTTAATTTTTGTAAGCAGTTAACAGGATACATGTGTCAACAAGAAGAATACAATTACAGTAGTTTATGGTTTGGAAAAAATAAAAAAGCATTAATTTATGGAAATTTTGTAAATTTGTAACTAGCATGATGGCTGTCAAATCTGGATTCATAAAAATATTGTGTATCCAGGTTTCATGAATCGTGATCAATAATTGAAGATGCATCTATATATTGGCATTTCAAAGTTGAAGGTAATAAAGGGAAATATAAACTTCAAATTAGATCAAGATTCAAGTTGTAGCAGTCTCAATGACAGAAAGGGGGAAAAAACAGTGACTGCATAAATTCAGCTTTATAGCCCATTAAATAAACCAAAAAATTAAGCGTCTCACTATTTCCTATTCCAAATGCATAATCTAATGATCATCATTCTTCATCCCCACAATTAATGCCATTTAGTTCATCCTTACGGAAATGCTGTGGTACTTTCTGTTATTCCAATGTTTGTGTGTCTGTGATAGTGACATGGCAAATTCTTTGAAAGATAATTGTTCTGCAGCACTCTAATGGAAGAAGCCTTTTCAGTTTACTAGGGAATAACACGCTTATAAAATGTTATAAAATGCATTTTGTTATTTTGATACTGACATGGATGTGACCATATGTCTTATTCTTTTTTCTTGTGAAACTATAGGTGATTTGCACAAAATGTAATAAGATTTCAAATCAGTATGAAAATATGATGGACTTGACAGTTGAAATTCATGGAGATGCTGCTTCCTTGGAGGAATGTCTAGACCAGTTTACTGCCAGGGAGCGGCTTGATGGGGAAAATATGTATAAATGTGAGGGGTAAGGATGCTCTTCCTATTGAAAGATACTTGTACCATAACAATGTTTAATATCACATTAAATATTGTTTCTTCACCATTGATGTCAGCATCCCTTAAAAATAATATTTAGTTATAATAACTGTTTTTGTAGTTTGATTAATTGAATGTAGAGGATTACATGATGTTTTTAGATTATGAATTGAAATGGAAAGCATCCCTCTTCCCTCTAGGAAGAAAATTAAGTTCACGAAGATGTTCTGTAGTGGTAAACCATGAATGGTAACAATGTAATGAATTAATAATATTATTAGCTTCAAAACTCAATTCCAATAATATAGTCACTATATTAGTCTCATGTGCTTAAAGTTGACCATAGCCCTTAATTTTGACGACCAAGATATCAAGGCTGTTAAGACTATAGGCCTTCTATAAAAATTTTGTAATATGATAGAAACTTTTTGTACTGACCCCTGTCCCCTTAAAATGATACAAACTGATAATTTTACTGTACAAACATTTATTGGATTCAATTATGTATGTTATGCGTTCAAGTTATCCATTTTTTTGGTTTAGCTTTTATTAAAGAATTTGGAAGGTGGTGATTATACAGTATATCCTGTCAAGTCATGGTACTTAAGTTGATGTATGAAAATGGCTTTGTAGTTTTCTGGCTGTAGCAAAATATGTTTTGCTTGAGAATGAACCATAAAATTTATCCTTAATTTAGCAGTTGCTTTTGGTCTGATTATGCCAGATTTCTTATTTATTTGGCCGGAATCAAGTTTTATCAATGAAAATAGAATGCAAACATTTGCTTTTGATAATGCATTTTTGCTGTTAGGAAGATCCTGCTCTTAAACAAGTTTTCCTGCTGCTTGTCAGGTGCAAGGATTATGTCAAAGCATGGAAACGCCTTACTGTGAAATGCGCTCCAAATATTCTTACAATTGCCTTGAAAAGATTTCAGGTATTGGTAATTTGATCTAGACTGCCTGGCTAAGTTGTCATGCTATAAGTTGTTTAAACTTTAGATATCAATTGTATAATTTCTAGTACTTTCCCATCATGTGCTTCATGTGATATGAATTGTATGGATATGGATTTAGCATGATTATATACCATACTTGATTTTAATCCCTACTAGTATATAAAACCATGAAAGGCTTGTATGCATTGTGAGCTATTCTTATCATGTTTTCTCATTTCTTTATTTTGGTGTTGTGTACATGCAGAGTGGGAGGTTTGGAAAACTTAACAAGAGAATATCCTTCCCTGAGACTTTAAATCTTAGCCCTTATATGAGTGAAGCTGGAGATGGATCTGATATTTATAAGCTATACGGTGTTGTAGTACATATTGATATGCTAAATGCTTCATTTTTTGGTCATTACATCTGTTACATCAAAGATTTCCAGGGAAACTGGTATAGGATTGATGACTGGAAGGTAGATTTCTTTGTCTCCCGATACAAGTTGTAATATTTTTCTTTTTAGTCTCTAAGTACCCTGTATAATGTGCTTGAACTGTCAGTATCCTCATTTGTGTTGCATGACATTTCTCAGGTTATGACTGTGGAGGTGGAAGAGGTACTTTCTCAGGGAGCATACATGCTCTTGTATAGCAGGTATTCCTTTGATTATGTGCTGAAGAGGCTAATGCTCACTTATTTCTCTCTCTCACACAGTATTTGTGCTTCCTATTTTCACTTCTGCTGCCTGAATGATGTTTCCCAATTAGCTGGTTCTGTTAACATTGTGTTGAGAGCTTGTGAGTACAACTTTGAGTGTCTTTGCCTTTGGTAGGTGGTTTTATGACTAACATGGCCTGTGTTGGATTGTTTGGTCTTTGGAATCATGGAACATGGCAACTGTTAGAACACCAGCTCTACCTTTTTATATGGAGTAAATTATCAAATCACTCATTTTAGTCCTTGAAATTATGAAGAAAACAAAAGTAGTCTCTCAAATTGACAGCTAGTGATTATTGAAGCAAACAAATACCTGATGTTAGGATCTGTCAACTTTAATGTGCATTAGTAAATCTGGTCCCTAACATCTGGGACCAAATTGACTGGTGGTTGTCAAATTCAAGGAACAAATTGATTGATGTGGTAATGTTAGTGACAAAATTTTGACCTAGGATGCAATTTTGGGACCTAATTGATAGGCTGTTGTTAAAGTTAGGGAGGGATGTAATTTGGTTATTTATAATATTTAAGGACTGGATTTGTTTGGTGCCAATTTCATAGATTAGTTGATGATTTAGATACATCTCCCAGAGAAAGATTAAGTTCTGGTCTTTTTTCTTTGTTAAGCTTCATCTTTCATTGTACTCTGTCATGGCCTTTTCTTTGTTTTACATGGGCAACCTGATGTCTTGGTGATAAATTCAGTTTTATCTAGTTTGCTTAGATAATTTGAGATTGGGTGTGTAGTTTTGCATTTCGATGTGTGTAGTGGCATTTGCTCCGATTTCTAGGTGTGATTCCTAATTTTTGGAACTGAAGTTGGTTTGCACCTATTGATAACTGGTTATTTGAACCTATGACCTATCTTTATGAGGTTTGATGATATGAATGATTCCAATAATTGATGTGTCAAATGCATGTAACTTTTTAATAGTAATATTTGTCAATTTCTTTCTGAGAAAAGTGGTAAAGCATTGCTCAATTTGATCCTGGGCAGGTGTAGTGCCCGGCCATCAGGCCTTCAAATTCAAACTAGTGAATCTTCAGGGATAGCAGAAGTTCAAACAGAAGTGGAAGTGGAGCCTGGACAAACTGAACAAGATGAATGCCTCTCAAATATGAAGGCTTTGACTTGTAGTAGAGGTTCTGAGGTTTTGCCATCTGATGTTAGTCCAGAATTGAAGGTTTCTTCCAGCTATGACTGTGAGTCTTTTGCTGGATTGAACTCACCAGTCAAAAGAGAACAGTTTAATGATGTGGACATGATGGATGTTGATTCAACTGGTATTGTGAATGAGATTTCTTGTGGTGCTGTTGAATCATCTTATGTGCCCATTTCTCAAACAGACAGTGATTTGGGGGATGTAGATATGGGCAGATCATTAGAAGAGACTTCAGGCTGCAAGGAAGAGCAAGATGATACTGATATGGTTAGTTCTGGTCTTTGTTCGGGTCCACCAAATGACAATTCCTTTGATAAGCACCCTTCCGTTTCACGTGATCATCAAAACATGGAAGAAGATTCAGAACATATCGATGTGGTTAACTGCAAGTTGATTACAGCCAAAGATAATGCATGCTATTCTAATGGATATGTCAGTGCAAATGAGCCTTCAATTCCAGTTGAAGACGCAGGCTCACAAATTTCTGGCATCAGTTCTTTTCCCACTGAAAATGACAAAGGAAATGGAATTAAGAAAGTGGAAATATCAGCCGACATCTAGATGCAGCTATTTTTGTTATCTCTTCATATCATTTAATTATCCCATCATCGAAAAAGGTGGTGAGTTGGGAAATTTTTGTCCGGGGTTTCATTATTTGCAGGACCTTGGATCTTATTTCTAACATTTTTAGATGGATATCCTATTTTAATTTTACTGATAGAATACAAGTCCTTTGTCCTTATATCCTCCCTCCAATCTTGTACATACGAGAAACATAATTCTTCCAAGTTGCTGTGGACCTCCATTGTCGGGTTGGTTTAATCATTTTGACTAATATTTTTTTCCCAAGATTTTAACCATATATATATATATATATATATATATATATATGTATATATTAAAATTCAATGTTTATTAAATTAATTAGTTACACGCAAACGTTGTTATATGTAATTGATGACACGAGTTTAAAATGAGCATAATGTTAAACTTAATCGTGTGGCATCTTCCTACATTTTAACAATCTCAACCTACACCATTTGTACATTCCAAGTTAGGTAACCTGGAATATAAAACCTTCATTTCGGATTAACCTTTGGGAGTTGCTAGGTGCATCCAGCAATATTGTTGGTGCACCCAGCAATTTATTGAAACTATCATTTTACCCTTCATTAAAAAAGTTTAAAATATTTAAATAGTTTTCTTCTCCTCTCTCGGAATCACTCAGCCACTTCTTCTTTCTTCTGCTTTTCTTCCTTTGCTTACCTCTTCCGCGAGCCTTCTCCTCCACCGCGAGCCCACCTGCTGCTTCTTTCGGTTGGACGCCATTTCCGTTCGAGGTAGGTGTCCCTAATCTTCCCTTTGCTTTTATTATGCACTGTAGTTGTAGCATTTAGGGTAGGTTAGAAGAACCTTAGGTTAGGGGAACCTTAGGGTAGAAGACGAGAGCAGGAGACGCCGGAAAAAATGGGGAAATGGCTGACGGCGGAGTCTTCCGGAAGTTCCGGAAGAACCTTTTCCGGAAAGTTTCCGGAAGAAGTGTTCTTCCGGAAGTAACCAAACGTCTTCCGGAAGAACACTTCTTCCGGAAGACTCCCGGAAAAGGTTCTTCCGGGAACTTTCCGGAAGAAGTGGTTCATCCGGAAGAATTTCGGAAGACGCCCTCTTCCGGAAGAACTTTCAAATTTCCGGAAGACCTTTTCGGAAGAATCACTTCTTCCGGAATGTTTCCGGAAGAACCACTTCTTCCGGAAGTGGTTTTTTTGTTTTTTTTTTTTGCTTTTTATTTTTTTTTTAATTTTTTTAAACAGAAATTGTTTTGTTTTTTTTAAAATGAATTATTGTATTTATTTTGGTTATTTTGTTTTTTAGATTTTATGAAAAATGAGGTTTGGGTTTTTGATGTGATGTTTTTTTTATAATTTAAATTGTGTATTTTTACTAAATATTAATTTGTAAATTATTTGTTTTATTACAAATGAAGTATTTTATTTTCTAAAAAAATTGTGGATGTTTACTAAATAATTTTTTTTACATTAGTTGTTTAATTTTTTTTTAAAATTAAGTTGTGGATGTTTAGTAATGAATTATTTTTATATTAGTTGTGTTTTTTTTTTTATAAATGAAGTTGTTTATTTATTTTTTTTAAAAAAATTAACTTGTGGATGTTTACTAAGTAATTTAGTTGTGTTTTTTTTTAGAAATGAAGTTTCTTATTTTTTTTTTAAATTAAGAGTTGGATGTTTACTAATTAATTTTTTTTACATTAGTTGTGTTTTTTTTTATAAATGAAGTTGTTTAATTTTTTTTAAAAAATTAAGTTGTGGATGTTTAGTAATGAATTATTTTTATATTAGTTGTGTTTTTTTTTTATAAATGAAGTTGTTTATTTTTTTTTAAAAAAAATTAACTTGTGGATGTTTACTAAGTAATTTAGTTGTGTTTTTTTTTAGAAATGAAGTTTCTTATTTTTTTTTAAATTAAGAGTTGGATGTTTACTAATTAATTTTTTTTACATTAGTTGTGTTTTTTTTTATAAATGAAGTTGTTTAATTTTTTTTTAAAATTAAGTTGTGGATGTTTAGTAATGAATTATTTTTATATTAGTTGTGTTTTTTTTTATAAACGAAGTTGTTTAATTTTTTTTTAAAATTAAGTTGTGCATGTTTATTAATATTTTTTTTTACATTAGTTGTTTTTTTTTTATAAATGAAGTTGTTTAATTTTTTTTTAAATTAGGTTGTGTATGTTTTAAAATAATTTGATTTAAGTTAGTCTTATTTGTTTATAAATAAAGTTGTTTTTTTATAAAGAAAATTGTGTATATTTTGACCGAAAAAAATACGTGTTCGACATGATTTACAGATCATGGCCAGAACACGAGGTTTAGGTCGTGCCATAGGTAGAGTTGTAGGCAGAGATAGACCTGCTGACGAGGATGCTGGCGATGTTCCCGAGAGGCGTAGCCCTACGGCCTCAGCCCGTAGGCTACGCGTTCATCAGATGACTACGGAGGGACGTAATATGGCTGAGGACGTCGCTGCCATGACTAATGATGTCCCTGAGCAGCCTACGGAGGCACCTGAGATGCGTGCGGACGCACAGGGTGCTGATAGTGGTGAGGGGTCAGATGGTGATGATGCTGCAGAGGGATTCCCTGGTGGTCCACGAGACCCGTCAGTGCTCACATCATTTGCCGAGCATGTTGCACATGCCGTGTGGAGTGGACAGGTATTTTAATTTGTTAATTATTTGCCATTGTTTATTTATTTGTTTATGATTAATTTTTTTTAATAATTGTATAATTTGTACTTCAAATCAGGAACGTCCTGATTTGAAGTTAGTGTCACATGGGAGGAAGGTGACACTGATTGGGAGGCCAGTGCCTGAGATTGAAGGCCTGGTGGCTGTCACAGGATTAAGTCCAGTGATAGATTGTTCAGTTATTACTGGCGATCCTGGACTTATATTCGCATTTTGTGGAGAGGTGACACAGTGAGACTAGCACCTTCCACCTTCCTGTAGGAGAGCTGACGATCACATTGGATGATGTGTCGTCAATCCTACATTTGCCCATCACTGGCGCCTTGCACAGTTTCCACGCCCTTTCTACGGAGGAGGCCATATTCTTGCTTACGGAATTGCTGGAAGTGTCTGCGGAGGAGGCCAGAGCGAAGACAGCACTCACACGTGGAGCATATGTACGATTAGGGTGGGTTCGAGACATATATGAGACCAGATGTCAGGCCCGATGGTGGATTGTCGCTGCTCGCGCTTATCTACTGCACCTTGTCGGTTGCACTCTTTTTGCTAATAAGAGTGCAACATACGTGCATGTGGTCTACCTTGACGCTTTCCGGGACCTCGCTCATAGTCATGGTTACGCTTGGGGGGTTGCGGCGCTGGTTCATATGTATGACCAGTTAGATGAGGCTTGTAGGACCATCACCCGACAGCTTGCGGGGTACTTGGCGCTACTTCAGGTAAATTTTGTGTTTATTAATATGTTAGGTTCGATTATGATTTAAACATGTTTTTATGTTATGTTAACCTCAATTATTGTGTAGTGCTGGATCTATGAGCACTTCCCTAGTGTGCACCAGTGCGTGACTGACGATACATACCAAGAGACGTCCCCACGTGCTTCCCGGTGGTTGACGTCGAAGGCGCACATGAAGGGCATCACAGGAGTACCCTACAGGGCACGTTGTGATGGTTTGACCGTCACAGATGTGTCCTGGTTGCCGTACACGGAGCATCGGGGTGTTAGGGCGTTTCAGGAGATTTCATCGTTCCAGGGTCAGCTCAGATGGGGTCTTATGATCGTCACAGTTCGACCGGAGAGGGTGGTACGCCAGTTCGGTTACATCCAGAGCATCCCTCCGCCGCCTCTTAGTGCACGATTGTCACACAATCAGATAGATGACATGTGGATGGAGTTTGCGGATCACTTACTACCTGCGGGTCAGCTTTGTCTAGTGCCTGGGCAGGTATCTGTGGATTACATTGAGTGGTTTTTCCGCATATCTCACCCTTTCATGACACCGACCCAGGCAGCTGACCAGCAGAGGGATGCACCAGCTGCAGACCCTGAGGACTACATACAGCCGCCCAGCCCCCAGGTTCCAGTGGCATTTGACCCCCCTCCACATGTGGTAAGATTATTTGCGCGTTTAATGTTTTATGAGTTGTTGTTTATTTTGAATTTCATAATAAATGTTTTTAATGACTTTGACAGGATGATTACGAGGGATATGAGGCGATTGCACAGAGGTTGGAGCGTGTGCTCAACCTTAGGATAGTCACTGCAGGCACAGAGTTATATGACATTATGCAGGACTGCCTGACGATCGCGAGAGGGGGACCCAGTGCTGATGGGACGATCTGGGCTCGTCAGAGACGCCGCACGGACCATTGATCATTGTATTTATTTTGTTGTGTTGTAGTTGACATGAATATTTGTAATTATTACAGTTTTTGTTTAATATAGTTGACGTGTTTTGCACAGTTTATTATTTATAATATAGTTTGTTATTCCGATTGTTTGTGGTCCTTAAGCGAAGTTTACGGTTGTTTTAAATTTATTTTTAAAAAAAGGGAACCTAGAATTATGAGTTTTGTTTGTAAGAATTACATAAAAAATAAAAGTTTTTAAAATGATTAATAATTCATAAGTGAACCCTTTTTCCATGTTCAAGTACCCATGTTTGTAAGAATTACATAAATGAACCCTTTTTCCATGTTTGTAAGAATTACATAAAAAACATAAGTTTTTAGAATCATGAGTTTTGTTTGTAAGAATTACATAAATGAATCCTTTTTTCATGTTCAAGCACCCATGTTTGGGATTTTTTTGCGTGGGTGTGCCAGTGCCCTGAGACAATGGAGGGCGGCCATTTGTCATGTTTGGACGTCAAAGAACCCAAAAAAAATAGTCCCGTTCCCCGGTTCCGTCAACTAACACGTGAAAACAAAGCCTCAAAATCCAAAAAAATAGGAAATGAACGCTTTTTACATGTTCAAGTACCCATGTTTGGGATTTTTTTGCGTGGGTGTGCCAGTGCCCTGAGACAATGGAGGGCGGCCATTTCTCATGTTTAGACGTCAAAGAACCCAAAAAAAATAGTTCTGTTCCCTGGTTCCGTCAACTAACACGTGAAAACAAAGCCTCAAAATCCAAAAAAATAGGAAATAAACCCTTTTTCCATGTTCAAGTACCCATGTTTGGGATTTTTTTACGTGGGTGTGCTAGTGCCCTGAGACAATGGAGGGCGGCCATTTCTCATGTTTGGACGTCAAAGAACCCAAAAAAAATAGTCGCGTTCCCCGGTTCCGTCAACTAACACGTCAAAACAAAGCCTAAAAATCCAAAAAAATAGGAAATGAACCCTTTTAACAATTAATTTTTTGGACCACTAAAACAACACATTCAACTTTATTATGGGAATTAAACACGCCATAAACAGATAAAGGTTACATTAACAAAAAAACAAAAAATTAAACATCACATTCAGTTGTTTAGCGACGTCCCACTGAACTCGTCTTCAACATATTTAGTAAAGACAGCTAAAATTTCTATTGGTCCATATTTTTTCCAGTAGTTAGATTGTACTAACACCTTCAGCAGTTCGGCGTTGGTGATCAGCTCATTTATTTCATATTTTATAATCGTATCTGAATACTCAAACCGAGCTGGTTGGCGGAAAAACAATCGTCTTACCGTTTGTGATTCGTGAATTCCAAGTGGGGGAATCCCTTTAGGTGCAACTTGCTTGATTAAATTCTTCAGTTCATCGATGGTACATGTTGAAGGAATTTGAAATTTCTTAGGATTTTTTCCTGTGTACGCGCATCCAACAAATTTGTTCTGCGTTGGCATGTTCCATTTGCCGTTGTAATACAGGATCGCGTCATGAATACGAGGCATAATGCGTTCAAGTAAGTTTATTATTCCATCTGGTGTTCTTCCAACGGTGCATAATAACTCAATCGGACCAACACAAGAAAATTGATCATTACACATTAACATTGTGTTGACATCGTCATCATTTATCAATTTGATACACTCAAAGCGAATTTGGAAGTAAACCCCAGTATCATTGTGAATAATCGATCCATTTGGATAAATGAAAGCCAACCTTGAGTTGACAATCGTCTAACTGCTAGTTTCTCCTAGAAATGCCATAGTTTGTGTATCAGTTGGGAGATTATTTGAAAGCAAGATAATGTGTGATTTAGTAGCCTAGTCTGCCATATATATAGATGGTTGTGACCGAGCCTTTGTTTAACTTTGTTTACAAAAAAATAGACACGCGTAAATGTGTAGTCAAGTCAGCCAATGTGTTGTCGCTAATGTGTAGTCAAATCAGCCAATGTGTTGTCGAGCGACTGCTAGTTTCAAAATGTGTATTGAAGTCAGCTAATGTGTTGTCACGCTCAAACTGTAATACGCATGCATGTCATTATATGTTGTCAATTATGACAATGATGTATGCTGCACGCGTAAATGATTTTTGTTGGACCAACAATTTCCTTGCTTAACCAAACGAGTACTTGATAATATTAATTGGTTAGTAACGGGTTACAACAAATTATATCGCATAATGAATACAATTACATAAACAATGCATGTTTAGTCTTCATTTAGGTCTACATAGTGTGTTTTGAATGACATCAAGCTTGTGTATTGCTGCATTCTACTAATATATAGAATTGCCCACTGCTTTGCCTGAGAATAACAATTGCTTGACCACAACAGCGCTGGAGGCGGCAACAGACAATGGTCTTTCAAATAAACCTGTTGTACATGAACAAACATTATATCATGCGTTGACCGTGCCAAACGAACCAACGAAGTCATTGCATAATTGTTACATTAATTATATTCAATGTACCTGAACAAAATGATTTCCAAACATGTGACCGACACATATGATGCGGTGGCCAGAAGAGTCAGGTGGTGGTTGACTTCTAAGAGGGAAAAATGTCATGCTTTGTTGTTGGGACAACGATACAAGGATTACGTTATACCGTGAAGCAATCACATATCCCATGTCTGTTATATCCACCCACTTGTCCACACTAACCTGAATGAACCAAACATACACATGTAAGTAATTTAAACATTGTTATTAAAAAAAATTAACCTAAAAGCATACCTTTGAAAAGCCATCAACAAGTAGGGACAACTTTAATTGTTCAAATCTCTCTGTGCCACCGAAGAGGTTCATGTACTCATGCGACCACCTGCCAAGTTCTTTAAGCAATTCATTACGCACTAACGGCCACGAATCTTCCCCCATACCTAATAAAGCGCCAATGGACCGATATCCACAGTTACCGTCCGCTTTCACATCCACAACGTCACGAATGAAACCTTGAAAGAATGACGCAAATTGATCCAACATCGGGATGATCCTTGTTGGCTGACGCGGTTGAGAACATGATGCACTTCGTTTCACTGGAGAGTTGCTGCTTTGAACAGAATGAAAAACATCAACATACTCCCAGTAAGACGGATCACGCTTTGTGGATGTTTGACTTCTTTTCATCGGTTTCTTCGGTGCACCTTTAGTGTTCACCTTTGACGGAGGAGGGCACATAGAGTTATGATCAGGGTATGCGATTTCTCGAAGTTTACTCTTCAGAGTTACTTTGCCAGCCACATCAAGTTCATCAAACCTTTTAGATATGACCTCTATTTCTTCCTTGATGGTGACTTCCGTCTCACATAACCCTTGGTCTGAAAAGCAAAGTCTCCTCCAAAAAAGATGGACTGACTCCAATGGGATGCTGCCAGCAGTATACCTAGAAAGCTCACATGCACAAGGAAGCCCGTGCGTGCTTCTCATCACACAACCACAAGAAAAGAGATTGTTGTCGAGATAACGTAGACGGTCAATCTCAGAAGCAATATGATTTAAAGCATCCCTCGAAACCATCCCAAGAAGCCTCTTGTATAAGGTTTTTTTATATACATGGCCAACCACATGCGTACTGGTTTCAAAGGATGCTTTAATTTCGACGTGTTGCAGCGTGATCATGTTGTTCATGGCATCCCAAACACTACATAGGTCTCCAATGCTATTTTGTAGTACTCTTTTGAGAGCCCAATGAGCTGATTCAACCCTACATTTAAAATACACAACAAACATGAAAATATACAACAATTAAATACCATTTAATATTAATCGTTACTAACAAATAAAATCAGTTGTTAATACCTGTTTGTTGTTGTGTTGCCTAGGTGCATGACCTTATTCGTCCATGCTGTAATAAATTTTTCCTTGTGGGGGATAATCCATGTGTCGTTAACATAGTCAACGAACATCGGCCAAGGCGAACAAGCAACTTGAAACTTCTGATGTGACTCATGGAACTCGTATTCGGACGGAAAATCAACCAAAGTACCCCAGCTATCCATTACATAGTCCCACACATTTTTTTCCCCGATTAAAGATTTGCACTTCGCCTTCACATTCTTATCGATATGAAACCTGCACAACAAATTAGTAGACTCGGGAAACACAGTTTTCAATGCATTCATCAGTGCTAGGTCTCTGCCAGTGACAATAACAAGAGGGAGGCGATCGTGTCTTAAAAATAGGCCTCGAAATCGTTCCAAAGCCCATACAATATTATTAACACGCTCAGCCTCCAGATATGCAAACCCAGCAGAGAATGTCATCGCTGTTGGTGTCACTCCAACAAAGTCAAGTAGTGGGAGTCTGTACCTGTTTGTTTTGTAGGTACTGTCTATAAAAAACACCAGATGACATGCATTGCATAACTTTACTGCATCTGGGTGACACCAAAACAGATCACGCACAACAACTTCATCCTTCAATCTATGCCAATGAATGTATTGATCACGTTCGAGAAGCTTCATCAGATGCTGCATTTCGGTATCAACTCCTCTTATTGAAGAACGATATGCACTTCTTGCATTGTAAATTTGCTTTATCGTGGTGTAACTGTCGGCATTGTGTTCCTTCAACGTTAGCAAGATGTTTTTCGGTTTCACCATCGACTTTGTCATATCAGCAATAATTTTCTTTTCTTCCTTAGTCAATCGCCCGGCGTATGGATGCCCAACTAAGGACTTCGTCAATTCATGATTATGAATCCCACAGATCAACTTCACCATCCAACCTTCCCCTCCACGCACTGGTTTCCCACGAAGCCTGAAGGGACAACCACATTTCCTACTCCCGGTGTCTTTTCTAACGAATTCTTTATTTCTACACTTGTACGTACCACTCCTTTCACACCCAATTAACACAAATGAACTTCTTCCTCTGCTACCGGTCTCTGTGTCAGATCTCATAATCACTGCAACAAATCCATTTTCATGGGCAACTGTTCGAGCCCATTGCAAAACACCATCTCGAGTAGCGAATACCTACAACACAACCCTAACATATTAATTTTCATACAAACCATCAATTCAACCAATGACTCAAATTATCTATGATTATCTGAGATGTATTAAAAGCATTTGAACAATCGACATGTGGTTCATTCACTCCACATTCTTCTTGATTATCATAATCATAATCCATATGAACTTCTTGTGACATCGCAAAGTCATACCTCCATTGATCTTCGTCCATCTTAAGGACATATGCATCATACACAAGTACATTCAAATTATCATATAACCACATCCAAAAATTTACTACACCTTAAATAACAAACATATTAATAGCACATATGCATCATACACGACTATATTAAAATTATCATATAACCACATCGATAAATTGACTACTTATTAACTAACAACTAATACAAATATATTCTAAATTTATAACTACATTATTTACTTAAACTAAACTTATCACTATAATAAACAACTAATAAAACATTTTTGTACCATTATACATTTAAGTTACCTAAATCATTTAATATTATACCATTATACCTAATTAAATCAATAATCCACAACATATATAAAACAGAAATAAAAAAAATTATAAAACAGAAATATATATATATATATATATATATATATATATATATATAAATTATAAAACAGAAATTTAAAAAAATTGCTAATAATTTAACATTCCGGAAGACTTTCTTCCGGAAGTTACTAAGCCCAATTCCGGAAGAAGGTCTTCCGGAAGCACTTCTTCCGGAATTGGCCTTCGTAACTTCCGGAAGACCTTCTTCCGGAAGTGGTCATTCCGGACCTTCCTCCTTCTGTGCCTAAAATTTCTTCCGAATACACTTTTTACTGTTTTTCTTCTCTATAAACTAACCGGAAAACGAAATAAATGCGTACCTCCCACGAAATAGGAACAACAGCCACTAATAAAACTTCAAATACGGAACACGGGACCACCAAATCTTCAAATAGTTCACGGGACCACCAACAGACTGCAGAAGGGACCACCACCGAAACAACAGCAAAAGGAAGAAACAAACAAAGCAAACGGAAGAAGAAACAAAGAAGAAAGCGCAGTAAAACACAGCCTGAACACGTTAATTTAAAGAAATTTACACAAGGGCAAAATCGTCATTACATATGCATTAAATATTATTTTATTTTTACTTATTATTATAAAATGAAAATTCTTTTTTCTTCATTTTGTTATAAAATAATAATCATTTTTTTAGTATATATTAACTTTTGTAATAGAAATTAAATGTTATCATAGTAAATAATTTATATTTTTAATAAAATTTATGAATTAATTAATTTTTATGGTTTAAATTATACTAAATTGTCACACAAATTAATATTTGACATGCGCGTAAAAAACAAATTATAAATATTAGTCATAATTACGTTCACTAATTATTTAATTATTTATGTATAATAGTATTAATTATTTTATAAATTAGTTTATCCAATTAAAAGTAAATTATTACAAAATAAAATATTTAAAAAAAAAAAACTAACTTCCGGAAGAAGCTTCTTCCGGAAGAAAATGAAAATCTTCCGGAAGAAGTTTCTTCCGGAAACATTCCGGATGACGTTCTTCCGGAAGTTGTTTGTGAATACTTCCGGAAGACACAAATTCTTCTTCCGGAAGAAGGTTCTTCCGGAAAAGTTCCGGAAAGAAGTTTTCCGGAAAGTTTTCGGAAGAATCTTCTTCCGGAAGAAGAATTGCTGAAGGGCAGTTTCGCCACTTCACTGTTTGCTGGGTGTCCCAGCAATAATGCTGAGTGCACGTAGCAACTCCCTTAACCTTTTCGTAATGAAATAGGGTGTAAGCTGAGATTTTTGGGGTGCTGGAAGAAGAGACCCATCTATTGACTCGTGTTTAGGCCCATGAACTAGATTTATTTCAGTAACTTGACTAGATTCCATAGGAATTTTATTTCAGCCTTTTTCTACTTCCTTCGGCAGAGGCCAATTTAACCAAATGAGGCTTTTGGGGGTGTGTTGTGAGCATCTTCTTGAGCTGAAAGCACACGAGGAGCAAGAAAAGAAAAAGAGCACAAATTAACGGCTTTTGCTTTTCAGCATTTTCCCTTCACTAATCTAATCCTCTTTTGTTTGTTTCTTCAAATATAAAAAAAAAATACTTGTCTTGTGGATGGGGCTTGAGCATTGACTTGTGGAAACACAAACATATCAAAGCAAAAGAAGACAAAAGATTCCTCAACGAGGAGCCAAAAGGGAGCAAGAATAGAGGGTTGCTTCTTGCTTTTGCTCTAGGAAGGAAGGTCAGCCGAAAACCACACACACGAGTCCCAGGCAAAAAACCAAACCCTTCCCTTTGACAATTGACATTGTTAATGTTGATCCACTTTGAAACAAAACAACTCAGTAGTGGTCCTTTCTTTCTCCTTTTTATGCAAGGTAAAATGATTAAAAAATAGCCCGCCCCCCAGCAGTTTTTTGTTTGCGTGCTGAGTGTGTACTCTTTTCCATTTTTCAACCCGAATCCAAAGCATAGATATCTATCTAGTAGTAGTGGCTAAGGCCATTAGGCAAAGTCAACGAGTTATGTTATTGTTACCTAACTTCTTTTTTTTTTTTCAAATGCTAATTACTATAGGATATTGGTTAAAGAATTAAAAAGAATTTTTTTTATTAAAATATACAAAATTATGTTATTTATAATTTTTTTAATTTTTTAATCAATGTCCTAATAGCATTAATTAATAATTTTTTTTTATCATATACATAACTTTACTCGTGATTAGTTTTCATTAAAAATCCTTACTTTAATTATCTTCAGTTGAGTCATTCTTTTGGATGAGACTTAAACTTAACATCCTAATTAAAGATATTCAGTAAACCAACCAACCAACCAAGTACTTGTGAGTATCTAAATTCTAATCTAACGGCATAGATATGCACACACAACATAGTTTGCATCGAATGTTATGTTTTTAAGAGTAAGCCACACACGGGTGTGTGGTGTGTGCCTGTCATCACATCACATGTTAGTGTCAACCATCCAATATCCAACACAAAAGAGTTTTCCCGAGGAAGCTTCCTACCTCTCTTCCTACTTGTTGGGCTCCTTCTCTCGCTTTCCCTTTTACCCTTTTTTCACTTTCTTCTGATTTCCTCCTCCAAAGTCCTTTTTAAACACACAAAATTGTGTGTTCTCCAACACACACTCACTCACCACTGTGTCCGTGTGTTTTGTTGGTTTTCTTTTCCTATCCACTCTCAACATAACAGCAGCTGCTGCTGCTTCAGTTTCTATTTTCAGGTACTTTTCTAACCTTTGATTGGTTTTGTTCTTGTGTTGTGATTATTGTGGTGTATTCTGGTTACTTATGAGTTTATTGAAATGAAAGTATGAAACCCCTTCTTCCAGTGAGTGTGTCTTTACCCTTATTGTTATCCCTTTTGTTTCATTTATCCTGGTGCGAGGGTTTCTTCTAAAAGGTTTAGTAAGGGAGAGGGAAAAAAGGAAGAGGATATTGCTTTGCATTTTGAAGTCTCAAGTTTCATGCTTTCTTCTAAAGGATAGCTTTTGAAGCTACGAGGGTTTTTTATTTTGGTGGGGGAGGGAGTTTTGCAACTTTAATTGGTTATCAAAATTCAAGAATGAGCCTTGCAATTTTGGTTGTAAATCTTGATGGGGTTGAGGAAAGAAAGGGAAAGTTTTAATCTTTTTGGGTGCAGCTAAATAACCTTTTGGGTTATTACTTATTAGTTCAGGGCCACCCATTTAATTTGAAAGTCTTCATTCACATCAATTTGGTTTTTTTCTTATGATGGTATAGGCTTTGAAAGTGGCAAAATTGATTTCTTGTTAACGTCTAAGCCCCTTTGTTTGTTTCTGCAGTTGTTTGCTCCAAGTTTCTGATCAATGGAACATAGTTTGAAAAGAAAGTCTCCAGAGAGTGGAGACAATTTACTCTTCAGCAGCTTTTCTCTGGATGACCTTAATGAAGATCTCTTGGAGAGGGTACTTTCATGGCTACCAACTTCCTCATTCTTTCGCCTCACTTCGGTGTGCAAAAGGTGGAAATCAGCTGCTGCTTCTGTTAGTTTCAAGCTTGCCTGCTCACGAGTTCCTTTGCGGGATCCTTGGTTTTTGATGGTTGCTCCCAATCTCAACCAATCTATTGTCTTTGACACTGCTGAAAACAGTTGGAAAAGACTCAATCACCCGCATCTTCCGCTCAAAGACTCTAACATTAGCTGCATGCCGGTTGCAGCCTCTGGTGGCCTTGTTTGCTACCGCAAACTTTCAGGAAACTTCATTGTGTGCAATCCTGTTACCGGATCTTGTACTGAACTCCCTCCATTGCATTTCACCCCAGAAAACCAGTCTCTCAACGCGGTTGTGATGAGTACAACTTTCAATGATCAATTGTCCTACAAGATTGTGTTAGTCTTTGGCGAACTCCCTAACCTGTTGTTTAAAGTCTACAACTCTAGCTCTGGCTGTTGGGAAGATGAGGCTGCGCTGAGGAGGAATGTTGATGACAATTCCCTGGATTGTGATTCAACTGATGATGACAATGTTGTGTACTTCCTTAGCAAGGCTGGAACTGTTGTAGCTAGTAGCATGCATAGAAGTCCATCTAAGCAATATTCATCGGTTATTACTAACAAAGAAGGTCAGGAGACAGTGTATTTTCTCAGCTCCTCAGGGATGGTAGTAGCTTGCAATTTGACATCAAAGTACTTCTTTGAGTACCCCAGGTTGCTGCCTGTTTTCAGTGAGTACTCCATTGATATTGTGGAGTGTGGCAGTGAGATGCTTGTTGTTTTGCTATCAGAATTCTTGGAAAGCGCAAGTCTTAGGGTGTGGAAATATGATGAGGCCAACCGATGCTGGAAACAGATTGCTGCAATGCCTGCAGCAATGTCTCAAGAGTGGTATGGAAAGAAGGCAGATATTAACTGTGTTGGAGCTGGCGATCGGATATTCATATGCTTGAACTCCCCTGAGCTATGTGCTTATGTTCTGTGTGATTTGGTGACCAACAAATGGACAGAGTTGCCGAAATGTTGCTTGAATGGAGAACTCATGGAGTTCATGTCTGCCTTTTCATTTGAGCCAAGGATAGAGGCTTCTGTATGACACTAAAGTGCCCGTCTGGTAACTTGATATTGGTTTTGTGTTCTGTTAGATTGATTTTCTTCCCACTTGTACTATAATTTGTCATGCAAAATAGCTAGGGCTGATTGGTATGAAAGTAGAGATGGAAGCTCTAACCAAATGATTGATATTTGATTGCTAACTGAAATATTGTAATTCTCTCCATTGATCGTTAGATGTACACTGTTTCCAGTGAATGCTATTATCAATTGAATGCCTGTGTTGATGATTCATTATCCAATGAACAATGTCATGGTTTGGTCTCAATTAATTGTTTATGTTAGCATCCATTTTAGATCTAAAAAATATAGGTAATATCAATTTGGTCTTGGAAGAAATTTTACTAGAATTTAGTTCTTCATTTAAGCATAATGGTAATTAAATAATGGGTAAAATATGTATGGGTTAGTATAAAGTTTGAAAAGTATTAATTTTGTCTTCATAAAATTTTCATATTAATTTGTCTTATGTAAAAATAAGATATATTCTTATTGGTCTTTAATAGTAATTTCATTAAATGGTAATCTAATGTGACTAATTAATTTACATGTCTAATTTGATCACGGATAAATTAAATAATTTATGGCAGTAAAATTTCTAAAATGAATTAAATAATTTATGATGGTTAAAATTTTAAAATGAGTTAAACAATTTTTGACGGTTAAAATCTATCACAAATTATAATTTTTTGTCACTTTAGGTCGATTTTATCCCACTTTTTGATGAGATTAAGAGGAAAGATGTACTAATTGTAGATTTTTGTGTCTTCTAAGTGTGCTTAAAAAGGTATAAAAAAAAAAAATTAAGTCCGCAAGTCATATTAGGAAATTATTTAATGAAATTATCATTAAAAATCAATAAAAATGTGTTTTATTTTTTATAAAGATCAAGTTAATATAAAAAATTTATAAAAATAAATTTGGTATTTTTTAAATTCTAAAGGGACCCAAAATATATTTTGTCATATATAATAATCCATTTTGACACGGAAACCCTGTTATTGAAAACGTTTAAGAATCTAATTATTTCAACCATAAATGTGACTTGTGTGCAAGACAGCAATAGGTCTTATAGACTAAAATTAAAAGTCATAAAATTATATAGATTTTGGATTTTATTTAGCAAGTTTTACCTGTAATTTTTATAGTTTTTCATAAATTTTATTTAATAATAAAAAGAGTGTGTTGCTGATACATTTCAAGTAGAGAAATGCATTTGCATATTTCGGAATTCAGATACTCTTTCTAACAATTTTCATGTGCTACCTCAGAATATTAACATTGCTATACATTATAAAGGATGCTTTTTACGGTCATCTCACTGTGTGCTGCACTCTTTTAAGTTTTAAGTTTGACGATTGAAATGAAAGATGTAGTTACATCTGATAATGTTGAAATAAATTAATGTAAATTCATTTTGCAATGTTGATGCATTAAACGCCACACATTTTTTTGAAGAATCTAACTCACGTTGTGTCTCCACCTCTATTTATCTCCATGCTATAACATCTTACACGTTGCACTATAGCATCTCATGTATGCTACCTCTTATCCCTGTTGTAAAATAGTTGATTGACAATTTCGAACATATTCACATAAATGTTTCACGATATTTTTTTAGTGAATCACTAATTTAATTCTTGAAATTATAATGACTAGTTAAACTAGTCCTTAAAATTAATAAAATTATAATATAGATCTTTAAATTGTACATTACTGTTAGTTCTTAAAAGCGTGTGATTAGTCAAATTAGTCTTTGATTTTTTTAAAAAGACAATAACTTTGAAATTGTAAATCGTAAATCAATCAAATTTCTTGGTTATTAGCTAGTGTCATCTAACACCATCAAAAAGACTGAATTGGTATATTAAATGTTTGAGTGGCACGCATATATAGTTATCAGTCACAAAAAATGATTGAAACATTAGTAGACTAATAATTGATTTTTTTTTTTCATTTCTTATGTCTTTGTTCTTTCTTCACCCATTAGTTTTGTATTAATTTTCAAATCTACCTAATGAGAAAAAACCACCACAGGGACTCCTAAAATAAAGGTGTGAAATACACAATTAAACAAGGGGTCTCAACCTTTTTAACATCATTTAACTATGCATGATTCATACAATTAAGATTCATGAAGGATTCTTAGAGTATTATGCTTACACAATAAAGATTTTTTTTATCGCCAAATATAGTTAATTGTCAGTGATGTACTCGGTAACCTTTTAGGGATGTTGTCTGAACATCTTGAAATCATGCATATGTTCTGTGTGGAGGGGAGCAGGAGCATTCAAATGATGATTGCAAGTTCTACTTCATGAAAAATTTCTTGTGGAAGCAAGAGTCACGCCATCATAATGAACTCAACGAATCAAATGATTGACATTTCAATCTTGAGAATGTTGGATGCAATTCATGGGACCAACCCAAGTAGGATTCAAAGCCGATGATAATTTATTTAAAAATCTTGAGATTCAAGTTGAGAAACTAATAGAACAAATTGCTGAAAAATCTTTTATGATCATAAAAAATATTACAGCAAAGGTTAAATCACATGAAGAGAGTATTGTAGAAAAGCAGGATTCTAAGAGAGTTGTACATTGTTAGTATAGTTATTATTTATTTACAATTAAAATATAAAACCATTTAATTAAAATACACTATGTAAATATTTATTGCACTATAATTTAATTAAAAATTAACATATATTATATGTTTTTTCATAACTATTTTAAAAATTATAATGGAAATATTTTCTGATTAATTAATAATATAATTTATTTTTATAATAACGATACATAAAAATGAAACTGTAAATGCTGCAAGAATTACAAACTAATAATGTTTACTTCGAATGATGTGGCATAAAACAATTGGGAGATTCACCCAGATACTAGTAGGCACCTTCGTAGGCGATCAGCCCTCCTGGTTTCCCCTTGCAGAAGAAAAACGATTTCCCATGGAAGCATATAAAAATTATCAAAACACGCAGAAGAAGAAGAACAACAACAAAGGGCTTCTGAATTATCGTGTTTTGATCAGAATCTGAGGAGAAAATCACATAATTTCGAATTTGAGTTTTCGTGTAGAAAAAGGAAGAGAAGAAAATGGAATCGGAGGATTTGGTCAAACAGGAATTGGAGGAATTGCAGAAACAATTGGGGAAGAAGCAAAAGTTTGAAGCTTCTGTTTCGTCTCTTAAAACCCTTCTCCAACGCACTTACCCATCAGCTTCCCCGGCGCTTCGTAAATCCGTACGCTCTTTTTTCGTTTCTTTTTCTCTATTTATGTTCCAATTTTCTCATTATAATTTGTTACTAATTGTTGCCACGTTCTTCAATTTAAATTCTTAATGTTTCAGCCTTTCAGGGTTTAGTTCCTTTTCCGCTGTTTCGTTTCGTTTGGTCCCAAAGAATTGATTTTTGATTTGCTTGGATTGATAAGTATGGTTGTGTATTTAATAATAATTTATAAAAATAGATGTTTGGTGAACCTAGCTCATATGGTTATTGTGCCAATCATTGATTCAACTGAAAAGTTTGTAGGTCATGTCATGTGTAAGCACCTAGGAAGCATGAAGCATGAACAATTTGAAACCATCTTGAATATTGTATTAACACTTTGAAGTCTTCTAGCTGCAGTTTATGCCTTGTATTTTTTTATTTTTGAATTCCAAAACAAGTTGGAACATCACAATATTATATCTATATCAAGGTTTTGAAAAACAGTTTACGACTGCAAGGTTTTTGGGGTGTCTGCAATTGCATCACAACTGCAATCTGCAATTATGGCCCTGTCAACCGCATTTCTGTACAATTTTCTGCAATGTGAAAGATTGTGACAAAACCGCAAATTAGACTGTAACCCACAATTTAAAACATTGATCTAAGTTGACTCTTGCTCATTTTTAAAGCATTGTTTCTCTCTTGTGAATTATGATTTAGAATTTTTATATTGTTAGTTTTAAATTAATTTTATATGCTCTATTATAGTAGTTTAGTGTTTAGTGTCTGTGATGTTAAAAATTTCTCGTACGTGTAGTATTGCATTTGTGTCATGTATTGTATCCGTGCTTTTTTGGTAGGCACCCTTGTGAGGCTTGTGACAGGTGTGACCTTTGAATAGGTCAACCGTTCCTCTCTCAACTTTGATGTAAAAGAAAATGTTAGTTATTGTTCGCTGAAAAGCTAAAAGCTAGGAAATTGACTGTGTTGTTGCTGGTGGTGACAGTTTTATTCAGTTCTATGCCGAGTTGCTACTGTGTTGAAGACCAGGTATACAGCACCAGGTTTCTGGAATGCTGGACTGGGCCTTTTTGAGCAGGCTCATTTGCTTGTTTCTGATCCTTCTGAGAAGGAGCACTTGAAGGCTTGCATTGCTCAGGCCAGGGAACATTTGCATCTAGAAGACAACCCATCACAAACTTTACGACCTGCAGATAATCAGGCAAACAGAGGTGATTTCTTTTCAGAATAGTTGCATTTATGTGTTGTGCGTATCCTTCAGAGGTTTTGAAATCATTGACCCTTGTCTTATGTTCATCACATTTCTCAATGATTCAGGGTATCTTTTTGAGGGCCACCTTACGGTTGATCCTGAACCGCCTCAGCCGCAATGGTTGGTGCAGTCAAACCTCTTGACAACAGCTGCTACACTCTTTGCTGCTGAATCCTCTCAAGCTTCAGAAGCAAATGAAACCACTCAAGATGATGCCACAAATATGCTTGAAGATCTTCTAAATAGATTGGAAGAAGTTGTGCCCTTGGTATTTATTCAAAATATTCCATGTGCTTTTGATTACCATCGCTCATTACAGTTACAATTTTACGCTCTTAAATATCATAATGGCTTTGAATTTCTTGGTCTAGTTTCTGAAGTTGGATAAGTTTCTAGAATGAGGTATAATGTGGCTTAGTCAATGTTTGAACTGAACATAACTACATAAAACCAGGCTATTGTAGATTCATTTGAGATCATTGACAAATTGTCTAAGCTTTACTTGGAACATACCTAGTTGACTTTGAACAAGAATTTCTTCAGGTTAAATTTAACAAACCAAGCTACTTGAAATTGGTTCAATAGAATGCTTTTCCGCAATAGGTTAAAGAATCAATGCTAACAGGCTAGGAATCAAGTCAACTTCTTTTTAAATCCTTATGCATTCTATCCCTTGTCGCAGCCACTTTAGTGGATCTGTTATTGATATTGATGCATCTCTGAAGGGTAACTTGATATAAACAACTTACTCAATTCAACTCATTTTGTTAATTCTTTGGTCATATTGTAGCTCTTTTCAACTTGCTTTTTGATTGATATATATTTTGTCTATTATGAGCAGCCATTCCATTGTTACACTTTGCACTGTTCACTCAAGGAAGACTTGCTGTAATTTTTACTTTTTTGGGTTAGATGGTGGATGTAGGTCCTGTAGCTCCAAGAGCCCCTCCTGCCAGTAAAGAGGTCGTGGCAAATCTTCCGGTCATTACTCTCACAGAGGAAATCCTGGCTAATTTAGGGAAAGATGCAGAGTGTGCAATTTGCAGGGAGAACTTGGTTTTAAATGACAAAATGCAAGAGTTGCCATGCAAGCACACATTCCACCCACCATGTCTAAAGCCATGGCTGGTATTGTCCCTAACTCCACAGATCTATTGGAAATTTTATGTTCTTCTTTTGAAATCAACTTCATGCATTTTATTCTATGGAATTCTTGAAGAAATGACATGATTAGATATAAGATGTGTTCAGTTTTATCCTTTATGTGGCAGGATGAGCACAATTCTTGTCCCATCTGTCGGCATGAGCTGCAAACTGATGATCATGCCTATGAGAGCTGGAAGGAGCGTGAAAAGGAAGCTGAAGAAGAGAGGAAAGGTGCTGAAAATGCAATTCGAGGTGGTGAATACATGTATGTTTAAATGGCCATTCAATGTATGGTTAACAATATGGTTGTTCATGTAACAATGGATTTGAAATCTTTATTTGGTGAATAGTTGTGTATTCTTTATTGTTTCAAGCAATAGAGATATCTCAAATTTTTAGGGTTGTTCAAGGGTTTAACAATAGTTTCATGAAATGCACCCAATTAACAATTTAGGTTATAACTTTTTGTGTGTGTATAACAGTGGCAACAAGATTAGAACCTAAGATCTGTGCAAACTTCCCGAACTCCCTGTCACTAAGTCTATCCTAGTGGGTATTTAGTTTATAACTATCCACTTAAAGTTAAAATGTAAAATTGTAATGATTTGTAGAAAACCTATCAACGTTGAGTGGTAAACATGACACTGAAAGTGGGTTCAGCCTCACATAATACTTCTACGGAGTTGGTGTTAAGAGAATTAGGGACTACAAAGCTTAAGGATCATTTTTGGAAAAAATAAACAATTTCTTTTATTTTGAGGGACAAATAATATATTTGGAAATTTTACTAAACTACCCGTTAACCAATAAGGTCGCTGGTGATTAAGTTAACACTAGCCAATAGTTATAGAATTATTTCTTTTTAAGATTAAAATGCATGTCACGTGAAATTAATCTGAGTTGTTATCAAACTTGTCTATAGTTACTAAGGGAGTTTAACTCAGTTGATTTAATAGGGTATGTGAATTGCTGTAAACTCCTTCTGTCTTCGATTTTTATAGATAAAAAATTATCTACAGTTTCATGTGCTTAAATAAGGATGCATAATAAATAAAACAAGTAAAGAATATTGAATTGCGCATCTAAAATAGAAAAATGGTATAATTTATATGCTTTTTTTTTTGCAAGAGCTATAATTTATATGCTGGAATGTGAAGAAGGCCTATAAAAGAAATCAAAGAATTCTTACTAATATTTTATTGAAAGATGATGAAATTTGTCTGTTAGTTTGAGATAAAACCAATGCCCAAACTAAAGATGAATCCTTGATCTTGTTTGCTGGAGTCACTATTCTATCAATGGGATGGTGTCACTCACTACCTTTCAAACTAGCATCTTCAATGACCATTACTCACAACCTTTCAAACTAGCATCTTCAATGACCATTACTCAACCAATCACCTCATCGCTTACATACACTACTTTGGGAGGGTTTAAAACCCAATTTAAATTAACTTCACCGTGAAGTATTAGAATAGACTCTGCTGAGACAAAAAATATTGAACTATCAAGTTTTATAAATATGTGAGTTAATTTTAACTTACATATTGATCATATGATGAAACTTTCAAGAAATTAAGATACGCAAGTTAATTTTAACTTGCATAAAATTTAATTCATCATTTTATTTTCTATTCCTATAAATTATCCAAATAAGCCCCAAGTATGACGGCGTCAAAGAATGTTCAGCCATTGAAAATGATATTGCAACCTTTCCATAGAAGTTCCACATCATCTCAAACGAACTATACTACAAAGTACAAACAAACGTAAACCTGCTTAATGGATAAAAAAATTATTAGCATATTATACCAAAACCTTCATAAAACAATCGAAATTAATGTGGTGAACATCCACCAAAGTAAACTGTATAAGTACAAATGTAGAACCTCTCATTCACATGTAAAGAAGAAGACTAGCAAAAAACGAAAGTATCTCAGTGATGTATTTAACAGCACTCTTCAACCAATCTTTTCATAAGCAAGCAATTTCGAAGTAATTTGATCCAGCTGCTGCAAGTCTCAACCCAGCAAATCTAGCAATGCTGAATGCTGACCTCACAATGCAACCATTATTACCTCAACAATGAATATTTTCTATTTAGTCATCAGTACTGTATAAAGAGTATCAAGCTTAAAATATATCAAAATGCCTAATATAGCCCAGCCACATTTTAGCATGGCACTAAAAAACAGACGAATCACAACTTCTAGCCAAATTGCAACCATTATTAACTCGAAAGTACACTCAAATATACACTAGCGCCAGAGGCTCAGGAAACAAAGTTACCACAGCAGCACCGCAATGACTTGTGAATACACTGATAATAAAATAGCTGCTGCGCAAAGCTTCCCCAGAATACAAAGTGAAAATACCTCCATAACAAACTTCTTGATATGTAAAGGATTTCTTGAACACAACCACACATGGTTGTTACGATCAGAAAACTGTGAACCACAGGAACCTTGGATCCTAATAACACAGCATCTGTTAACTACCAGGTTTCCTACTCCACCTATTTGCAGATCTTGATGAACTTAGATTCGAGTCACGGGGCTCTGAGAACCTATCATTTCTAGTTGCAGATCTAGGTGAACTTAGATTTGAGTCACGGGGCTCCGAGAACCTATCATTTCTAGTTGCAGATCTTGGTGAATTTAGATTTGAGTCATGGGGCTCTAAGAACCTATCATTTCTAGTTGCAGATCCCATTGCATCATTCCTGCCACCTCCTCTCCTGTCTTTATGTCTCTTTGTGTGACGACTAGGTCTGTGCCCACTTGATTTCTTTTCCTGCTCAACTTCATAGGCCAATGGTTGGATCCCCTGAAGATCGGGTTCTGGAACATACCCAAAAGGCCGCTTGGACACATCCATTCTTCTAAATGTGATTGATATCCTAATAAAAGTTTAACAAAAAAACAATACAGATCAATAATACGTTATTTGTTTAAAAACCACATAGAATACCAAACCGGTTAATACCTTTTGGTAGGAACTGCAGGCACGCAATGCTTAGCTACATCAGCTCCATTTCCGTTCAAGACAAGTACAGATCTGGAGAAAAAAGACTAGGTATAAAATCCTGGTCTATAAAAGTAAGAAATTTGATGAAGAATTCAATCTAACTAGATATAAAGACATGTAATAATAGTTGAAATTTTATAACAAATAAGAATACAGAGGATAAATCCATATTGAATACTTACCCCATAGGTAACGGAATAGCAATTGAGCCATCAAATTCACCAGGGCCTACAATTTTTAAGTTTGATCCAAAAACTATATTGCACTCACTAAGAAATGATACAGTGCAAAATGGTCGAACAAAGTCATGGTTATCTATATGTGGAGGTATACAGTCCCCTTCTTCATAGATATTAACAATGCAACTATCTGGCACACAAGTAGGAGGGAGTACATGCCACTTGATAAGACGTCGAATAATGACCTTGAAAAGAGCAGGTATAGGATCAACCATTCCATTCCCAAGAATACCAGGTGGGTTACCATCTCTATCCTGTAAGCAGAAAGTTACATTTTAAGAGCTAAATCACTTTATCAAACTCATCAACAATTATACTGTGCTCCCAAGCATTAAGTTACTCTATTTCCAAATAAAGAAAATGTAAAAGAAGGACGAGAGATAGACTTACCACTGCATAATTGTAACAGCACCCAAATTGGATGGTTTGGCGTCCCTTACCCCTCATCCACTTTTGGGGAGCTGAAAACGTTTGCTCTGTAAAAGAGAAGAATTAACATCATATAGTCCATCAGAAATAACACCACCAAACAGATTTACTAAATAGTCAATAAACTATAGACAATTGGGGTGAAAAAAATATTATTTTCGGTATGTTAATGTGTATAGGTAGCATATGCATCGAGCCCACTGAATCATGATGACTTTCAGTTAATGACTTTCAGTTACAAAATAGTCAATGTTTTCTTATTTTTTAATTACGAAAATAGTCAATGTTTTCGGTTACTTAAGCAGTCAATGTTTTCTTATTTTTCTAATGTTGACAATTTTCTTCAGCGAGGCGAGACTATTTGATAAATCAGAAGCAATTATATCACTACAAAAATATTAATAGAATAACTGACATGACAGAACAAACATGGTATGGATAATTTGTAGTGTCAGATACAACAGAATAGGAAGACACACATCATTAATATAAATCTACAGCGAGTCGCAGTTATAGATAATCAAATTCATGATATTACTTTACACCAGTTAGTGGTTGTGCTTTGGAACACTATAAATCATCTAATTACATTTATATTAGGAGTAAACATATAATTCAATCCTTGAAATATGTTATTTTTGTGTTGTTTTAGTCCCCAGGAAGTTTCTGTTTATACAAATTGGTCCCCAGAGTTCTCAAGTTGCTAAGGAAAAAATCACCCCACTGAAGTTGTTAGCATGTTAACAAGTTCGCCCATCATGAGAACAATTAAACTTGCAAGACTAAAACAACACAAGCAATAAACGCCAAATCGTATATTTACAATTTTCACAAAATTCGTAGCACTAGAAGCCATTCAGAGTGACTACAATTTTGGACACAATTGTACTAGGTACATGTTATTTTCTTCTGTTCTTTCGATGCACAATAATGACAACGAGGTTTAAACCTAAGGCCTAAGCATGTAGTCAAAAGTTCAATTTTTAGGACCATGTGTACAAAATAACACATCTGTTGGGAGAGGTCAACCCCCCTTAAATGTGATCTTAGTACCTCAAGGGATTAATCGTACTAGGTACACGTTATTTTCTTCTTTTCTTTCAATGCACAATAACAGCAACGAGGTTTGAGCCTAAAGCCTAAGCATGTAGTCAAAGGTTCAATTTTTAGGTCCACGTGTACAAACTAACACATCTGCTGGGAGAGACCAATCCCTTAATGCTTCTCAGTACCTCGAGGGATTAATCTATGACTCTAGGCTGGAGCATATCCTGATTTCAGTTCAAAAAACCTAAGACTTCATGCAAACTATCCAAACCCCCAGTTCGTCATCCTCTTCTTTAATAAGAAAATGTAAATATTCATAGAAAAACATCAAAACAAAGATGGAATTTTAGTCAAAAGGTCAGTTGATGCATCACTAGACAACTACATAACAATGAAATAAAATCACATAACAAAAACACTACCCTAAAAGGATGAGATAACAAACCTTTCAATTCCCCCTTTCTCCCCATTTCCTGCAACGAGGCGACATAATTAACAATCCTCTTCTGCTCAGCAGCACTGAAAATCCCAGTGTGCAGCTCAAGCCCTTCAAGAATGTTCACAAGCTTCCCGTTAACCCTCTCAAAGCAGATAAAGTCCTTCTTTCGCCTCACATTCATGAACCTAATGTACTCCCTCTGCTCCCTCGGCAGAGTAGGCTTCTCAGCCACAACCTTAGCCACATGAGAGAAAGCATTCGAATCACCCACCGCAAAATTCCCGCCATTGTTGCTGTCTTCTTCGTCGCCGAACTCGTCATCTTCTTGGGCCATGTCGGCCCATGAAATCCTCTGGCTCGGAGTCTCCACATTGGAGTTATTCACCTCCGCCCCGTCCTTCCAACTCCCGAGAGAATGCGCGTCGCAGTTGTCGCAGTTATCCTCCACGTCGACGTCGTTTTGGTCACTGGGGATTTCGTTTTGAGGCGCTTCACCTGAAACCAAAGGAACGAAATGGTGTGAGAAGGAAAACGTTTATACCCAGATGGAAAAAACGAGAATTTCGAAGGAAAGTGAGGGTATTGCGACCTGGGTCGATGGAGCGGATGCGATCGGAGAGGGACAGGGTGCATCGAGTGCAGAGATCTCGTGAGAGGAAAGGGAGCCACGTGGCGAGAAACTCTGAAGCGGTTCGGAGATCGGAGGTGCTGTAGTTGAGGAGAAAAGGGTCGGCGTTGGAACCGTTGTTGCTGTTGGGTTGAGGTTGTCGGTGTTGTTCTTGGTCGTCCATGGCGCACTGAGTCAACTCGGAGGGTGGAATCGGAGACGAGAGAAACGCAGAGAGGAAGTAGAGACTGCACAAGAAGAAGAGAAGATACTCTGCTTCCTTCCTTCCTTTAAGATGCACACACACTTAATTTGCTTTATAAAGTTTTGGTTTTCAAAATATTTATAATTCGTTTTTCAAAATTACTTTTTTTCATCAAAACAAAATAAATCAGTCACATAGTATTTTTTAGTTTAAATGTAATTATGATTCTCTTATTTTATTCTATCCACAATTTTAGAATTGAAATATTTGATTTTTTTTTATTTTAAAAAATATGTGATTTTAGTCTTTTTATTTTAAAATAAAAATATTTAATCTTCCTATTTTAAAAAGATTACAATTTTGGTCAAAATTTTAGTTTTTTTCCATATTCTTTTTCAATTAATCATAAATCTAACATTTATTTAAGATATTATCAATAAGTAATTTTTAATTAATTACAAAATAAGAAATAAAAATAGGAAAAATTATGGGTTAAACCAAAATGGTAAATTTTCTAAAATACAGGAACTAAACTTATGGATTTTTTTTAAAATAATAATGAAAGTAAGTTAGTACAACAAATCATGCATCATTTGAAAACTTACTCATGTACCATGGCATTCACATCTCATACATATAAGAATCATGCATCACATGATTCACTCATTTCAATATACATAAAGTCATGTTCATACTCAAAAGAAATAATGTTCCCAAACATAATTCAATCACAATCAAGATTATCAAAATCGAGAGTCTACACAAACTCGTGAGAGCTCCGTAGACGTGACTCCTAGACTCATAAGAGTCTACTTTGTAAAAAACAATACCTATGGTTAAAATGGTCTTGCAACCTCTTCCAACATCTTCTTTACTCTAGTCAACTTCTCAATTTCCCTGCCTGAAATTAGTTAAGAATAACAATTGATAAGAATAAGGCTACTAGCCTACTACACAGCCAGAAAAAAATTCAGTAAAAATTTGTCAAGATTCAATAAGAACAGTTATATAAGTCAAAATGGTTAGGAACTAGGAATCAATCAACTATCCAGAGTCAAAAACAATGATTTACTCATTATACCAAAAATTAAGCTCATATAATACTTCCTAACAAGAAACAGTTAGCATGGCATGCTTCAAACTGCTTGCATAAAAATTACAAGTCATGTTGTCTCTTGTAATTTCATCTAAGTTATCACAACCCAGTCGAGAAACTACTTCTGCAAAAAGAAAGAAGCCTTTAGGACTTGAGACAAACATTTTAAACCACCCCAACCTCCCATTGCTTAACAAAAACTGTAAACAAAAAAACTAGGGAGCGTTGTGTACTTTGAACTGAAATAATAGCATCAGTTGTAGCATATCCAACTCTGTATTTATCGTACAGAGCACCAAGTTCATCTTGTACCTAACAATCTAACATCATTTATCAATTATCAGAGACATTAGGAATTTAGATTTACTGAAAGAAGTTTGTAAACTTGGGCCACTACACTTTTTAGTTTTCACAGCAGGGAATAAACCTTTAGGTATGATCCTGAAATAGATATTTTAGATGAAGCACTCCTGGGTCATGGTCGTGGCTCGTGGTACTCGCGACTTCGAAGCTTCTCTTGAGCTCGTCGTTGACACTAGTAGCAAGCTGCCAAGCTTCTCTTGAGCTCGTCATGTTCATGGGTGGGACTCGTGGCTTCCAACAGAACTAGGCAACCACCGCACCGCACTGCCGTGTCACGTGTCGTCTGGTCTCACACTCTCGCGTTGCATCGCTGCTGAATAGCTCTAACTCGCCGTGAATGAAGAACATGGACAAACACAAAATGAAAGAAGCAAAATCCCTAAATCAGAGTGAAGCAGTGGGCACAAAATGACGCCGTATCGTGGAAAAAAATTTTCCAACTGAACTCGTGTGACTTGGGCTAGACTTGCGAGTTTACACGAGTCTACCGCGAGTCCACCGAATCTATACAAAAACAAGTTTGCTTCTGAGTTGACTCGCAGGGACCAAGTAAACTCTTAAACTCGTAAGAGTCTACGAGTTGACTCTAGAGTTTGACAACCATGATCACAACCATCCTTAAGCACACTTGAATAAGTAGTACACTATTCAACCCATCCAAATTCTATATATTTTTCTATTATAGCAATTATCTATTAACACCAATAATCTGTATATCATTTCTTAATTTCTTAGGGTACTACTTCCTTTATTTCCTTTTATGTCCTATGACCTCTGTATGGTGTAAATTCTATATTTGGAGTTATATTAACCCAATCAAGTTTATTCCTATCTTGTTGGTAAGATAAGACAATTATCTATAACTTCTATGTTCACCTCAAAAGCTAGTTTAATCGGCTACTATGCCTAAAATCAGGACGAACATGAACTAATTGCATAATCCTAACGTATCGACCTTTGCTCACTAATTGTTCTACATATAGAGTTACAGAAGTCCAAATTAGGTTAAACCAAAGTCATTTGTTAACTAACATGTAAAGCTACATTTCTTATAAAGACACCTAAGCCTAGTTCAGTTATCTTTCTAACTCGTTTTTGTCACTAAAATCACGTCCAATTAAAATATAACCGGGAAGAGTAAAAACATACACCAACAACTAAAGAATGCAATAACTTGGTGACATCGTCCACCACAATCCCTACAACTCTATTGCAAGGAGACAAACTTTGCACAAACTTTGTGGCATCGTCCACTACAATTCCCACAACTCTTACTAAGGCTAAAGCATGAGTGTGATTTAAAACACGATCCCACACCACCTATATACCTCGAGTTTGAAAACTCTTAGGGGAAAATAAAAAAATATTAACTACCAGGGGCTCCGCGCTTAACCCTAAGTTCACTCTATTCTTTTGTGCTCCTAAGGCTTGGTGGCCTCCTCTATATATAGGGGAAGAAAGGGATTCATGAGATTATTTTGCCCAATGTGAGACTTAAGGTGTTTTTCCTGATCAGGTGGCCTACTTTGGAGCCGATTTTCTCTAAGATAGAATTTGGTTTACGAGGTGTTGGGACGAATTACAGCTTTTTCAGCAATCTTTCCAACTTTGCAAACAACACTAGACCTAGACAATTTTTCAAGCATTCTAACTATAAGAACTTAATCTATTACTCCTCTAATACCAAATATAATAACTACAATACTAACATGATTATATAACACACATAACATAACATAATATAATATGATAAAGACGACGATGACAACAACAACAACAACAACAATAACAACAAAAATTTATAGAAAATATGACATGAGGATCTTAATAAGGTTTCTCCTTAAGTTATATTCCTAATTCTCGAAGCTTGGGGGTGTTACATCAATCATACCCTACGAGTTTCAACCTGAATTGCCTTTGTACTTGTTATCTTATTTCTTCTTTTTTTCTTGGTTCACTCAACTTTCTTCCTTTTTCTTTTTTCTTTTATTAAACCCATTTATGCTTTAATCAACTGCCACTTTTTTCAAACCCATTACCGTTTATTTATTTTACTTTACATTATTATTTTTTCTGTTAATTTTTAAACCAAATTCGGTCCGCATAAGCCTAATAGTTGAATTTGCTTTTGTTTCCTTTGATAATTTTTCTTTCCACGTTGAACTCATAAAGAAAAAAAAAACAAAAATAATCAACAATAAAAACAAAATAGAACAAACATTAAATAAATATAAGTATATGCTACATGAACCCTAACGAAAAAGGAAAGTTTGGTCAAACATGGTAAACATAATTCCCATATAGTTTCAACGACCTTTAATGTAATTAGAGTAACAAAGCCATTTTTTACACTGAACTAGTTGTATTGCATGGACCTCATTTCCGAACGAATGCCACAATAATAAACTAGCAGCAAAAATAGGTGTCTTATTTGAGCGGGCATGACTTGCATACTAAAATATGCCTTCATTGTCCTTGACTTCCCTGAAACTTACCACTTCTTGTACCAACTCCTTTGCAAAGTTAGTTGATGTGATCACCTTACATATAACAAACATTATTAAGCACTAAGAGCTGTTACAACTATATCAAGATTCATGAACACATGAATTTTTGAGAAAGAGAGCATTATGAACAAGCAGAAATCAAGATCAAATATTTCACTATGAGCAACCACCCCCATAATAGAATTCAAATACTTTATGAAATTGAGAAAGTGGTGATATCTCAGTACCATACAAATACTATAATATGGAAAACAAATCTGTAAAGGAAGAAAGAAATATTAAACATAGGTTGATAAAACAAAATATCATCATTCTAATAGAATTATGATAGAACCATGGATAAGACAGTAATGTCTCTTACCTCTTGATAGGGCAATCAACATGAAAGTTAATAATATCAACATCAGTTTATTTATGACAAGTTAAAACTTTTGCGTCAACCTTATCTCAAGGACATCATGAACATAAAACTAAATAAAGTCAAATGTATTGTGCATTAGACATGTCAATAATGCAATGTATGTAAAAAAAAGGGATGCCAAGAAACAACTTGTGAAGGTCAAAACTCAACACAATTTATCAAATACAACAAAACATAATGATATGTGATAAAGTGTTACAAATATATTATAATATAGGCTAGCTAGTAGCTAAGCTTATAAAGCCTATGTGACTTTATGTAATTAGTTCAATTTGTACTATAATGCTTGGTAGTTGTCATAAAAATGTTTGTTAGTAATCACTACTAGCTAGTTCATCGAACTACATAATAGTTCCAGATTTAACTGATTTGTTAGGAATCTTATAAACGACTATTTTTCTTCATTGAAGATTCACTTTATTAAATGTCTCATATTTGTAGTAAATAGTAATCACACAATTCTAAGTTTTCCCTTACTTTTCTCTCATTATCTTGTATTACTTGATACTATAAATAATTAAGAAATGTTAGTAGTTCAAAAAATGAATACCGAACAATTTAATTTTTCTCAATTGCTATGAATTTTACAAGATAAACTTTACTATAGGTGCAATCTCTCATTCTAGACAAAATTCATCACTCGTAGCAATTGTCTTTGGGCAAGGGAGATGACCACATCACTATAATTAGTCCCAATTAGATTAGACAACCTGAAAAGATGCCAATATTTTTCATAATAAGGTATTTTCTATAGAACATCATAAACAAATGCAAATATATCTCTCCACAACCAATATTCAAAATTTGCAATAATCTATACTGAACCAACAACAAAGGCATGTCACTTATTTGAGCGAGCATGACTTGCATATTGAAACTTGTCATTTCTTGTACCAATCTTCTTTTGCAAAGCTAGCTAATTTAATCACCTTACATATAACAAGCATTATTAAGTAGTAAGAGTTGTTGGAAATATATTGTGATTCATGAACACAAAAAATTTGGGAGAAACACAACAATGTGAACAAGCAAATGTCAAGATCAAATATTCCACCATTAGGAACCAACCTCGGAACAGAATCCAAATTTGAGAAAGTGATGATATAATTATCAACACCATACAAGTAGACTATAATATGAGGAATAACTTAGTAAATCAAGAAATAAATGTTAAACATAGGTTGATAAAACAAAACAACATCATTCCAATAAATTATGTTAGCATAATGCATAAGATAGTATTGTCTCTTACCTCTTGACAGGAGAATTAACATGAAAGTTAATAATATCAACATCAGTTTATCCATGACAAGTTAAAACTTTTGCGTCAACCTTGTCTATCTCAAGGACATCATTAACCTAAAATGATTAAAGCCAAATGTATTGTGTATTAGACATGTCAATAATGTAATATATGCAAAAAGGGATGCAAAAAATAAATAAATTTGTCACTACTAAACAAATAGTTTTTTACGACGCATATTCTAAGACGATTCTAAAAAATTGTCTTACTATATAAGACAATGGTAATTTTGTAAATATTAGGTTTTTCAACGAAAACGATTTTTATAAAACCGTCTTAGAAACTACTATTCGATGACGGTTTTTGCAAAAACCGTCTTAGAAGGTTGTTATTCTAAGAGGGTTTTATAAAAACCGTATTTGTTGAAAGTGCCCTTTGTAACACCCCATTTTCATAAATAAATCAAAAAGAATTTTTATTTAAAAATTAATAGAATTTTAGAAAAATGATGAAATTTTTATAATTAAATAAATAAGGAGAAATAACTTTATCAATTAAAATAATGACTTGAAGGAAAATAAAAATGATATTTTATTTATTCATTTGATAGAAAATAAAATAGATTTCATTTTTATAAAATAAAAAATAGAGTAAATAAAAGGTTCAGAGTACCCTAACTATAAATAGAGATGTAAATAGGTCACCCTCTCTCAAATCCATTTTCTCTTCTTTCCTACCTAAAAACCCTCTCTTTTCTCCGCATACACTCAAATCTATCTCAGTAAAATGAAGATCTCGTACTCGTTAACCGTTGGATTGTCGTGAAATGTGAACGCTTGATTTGGAACTTATTTTTTGCACAGACCCACCGTTGACATTTTTGAGATAATGTGTGGTGGAAGAAATTTCCCTCGCACTGAGCTTTCTTTTTTCTCGCAGACACCCAAAATCTGTCCTAGTACAACTATGATCCCGAACTCGTCAACCATTGGATCACTCTGAAATTTGAACAAAACCTTGGAAACCCGTTTTCACACATTCTCACTGTTGGGATTTGAAAAATAATGTTTTCAAAGAGAAAAATTAGTCTTGCACCTTGACAGTAAAATGGAGGCTACAATCTCTTCGCCTTCTCTCTAACGTTGGGAAACCCTAACAGAGCAAATAGAGAAAAAACTTGAGGAATCTTAGGGAAATACTAGAGACACCGTTATCATTTCCGGACTACACACGTGAGCCCGCTTAGAGGTAACAGATGAGTTTATCGCAATTGGGATTAGAATGAACATGTGTAGGGATCCTTAGGGGATCAAATTGGGATTTATTTTGGGATGTTTATTGAATTATAATTTTTCCTTTATGATTATAAATACAATATTGTTGTGTTTGCAGACCAATTGATGTCCTGATGCGAATTGGTTGATAAAATTGAGTGCTCTTGGTGTTTTCGTGTTTTTAACCTAGGATTTTGATTCATTGATTTTGATATGATTGTGGGAAATTGTTTGAGGGGTTTTACTCCAGATGTTGTGAGAAAATTTTTTGTATAAATTGTTTGTACTTTGGACAAGATTTGCTAGATTGGCATGATAAATTGTTATATTGAGATTATGAAATTGTGATTAAAATTGTGCCTAAGTGGTAAATTGAATGTGTGATGAATTGTGAGATAACATGCTGCTTTGAGATCATAACATTGTTATTGGGATTGAGTATAAGTGCAAAGTTGAACATGCGTTGATTTGTGAGATACACATAAACATGTGATGATGGATTGTGACATTGTGATATGTTAAAATTGTGGACATGAAATTTGGTTGTGAATAAGTGTGTGGTTAACACTTGATGTGACAATATTTTTGTTGTGAGATGTGAATTATACAATAATTCAACTGGTATTTACCTTGAGAAAAGTTTTTATGCATAGTGTTAAAGGGAAAATGTAAGATCCTAGTTAGGAACCTAAAGTGTTAAATTGTAGCGCGATGTGTTAAACATGTTTGAAACACGAGTGTGAGGTCGTGGGTATTGTATAATTCATGAGCAGTGTCTATGTGCAAAAATTGTTTTAGGGGTTGGACTTGAATCAAGAAAGTGAGGCCTTAACGGATTCTTCGGAGTCTAGGCCTTGGGATAAAGACACTCGATTTGAGTACTCCTTTAAGCCTATGTTGATCCTATATGGTTGGAGCATTCTCACAAAACAGAGTGACCCTAAGTGGTCACCTTATGATTTTATTTAGTGAGAATGACTTGACATACCCATTATATGGTGTGTCTTGTTATGTACTCCTAAGCGCCTTAGTGTATTTTTTCATTGACATGGTACTACATTGCATATAGGCTTGAATCTTAGTATAATTGTTGCATAATGCTTGCTAATTGTCTATTATGAAATTGATGAGTGTTATTACATCTTGACCCGAGTGTGTGATTCACGTGTAGTGTGATTGGTGATTGAAAAATGAATTTTAAATGATAAAGTGGTGAAGTGACGTAGATTGTATTAAGTTGAGTTATGTTATAAATACTTTCATAATTTATTTTAATTACGTCTTTGTTTATTTGTTTTTTTAGAAATGTGATAACTCACTCCCTGTGTGCTATTTGTGTTTGAATCCTATGATGATCTCGAACCTTTTGTTCGTGGGAACAAATGACTAGGTGGATGACTTTAAAGAACCTCGTGTTAGAGGATGTTGGGACACGATGTTCTGATAGGATGTGAGATTAGGAATAAGTTTTTATTTTAATTGCATGATGTTATTTTATTTTATTTTACCTCACTGATTTAACAAAATTTATTTTGTAAACTTTGACGGCCTTGTTCTAAGCCGGATATGTTTTTAATAAGTTTTATTTGGTAATATTAAAGTGAATGTGATCCTTTTACTCATATGAGCTCCTTTATGTTAATTGAATAAAATCATTTTAGTTAATTCCATATTTTTATATGTTTTTCTTATTTATATGTATGTCGGGGTAGAGGGTGTCACACCCTCTACATATTGCTTCTGACTCTCCTTATCACTCTCACTCTCATTCTCATTTGATTTTGTCACGAACCCTAGGACCTCCTTTGTTCTTTTCATCTTCCACTCTCCCCATCTTCTTCCTTTTTCTTTTTCAAATTTGTGTCTTCACAACTCCACCGCACAAGTCAATCGATCCTCTCCCTTGTTTATTTTGCATCTCCCTTTCCCTCTTGGTCTCCGATGGTAAAGGGAGATGCGAAATAAAGGGCATGGTGGTGGTGTGGAAAGAGGCAGTGTGAGTGAAAGAGAAAGGAAGTAGGAAAAGGAGAGGCAAATGATAGGAAAGAAAAGGGACACCATCACATATGACGGTCGAAAATCACCGTGGCAGTGCTTCACAGAGGTTTCTCATGACTATGTTTTTTCTTTTTGTTTTTTGTTTTGCTCTACTTCTATCTTTGTTTACACCGTGAAGCTATATATTTTTTGTTGTTGCAGATCTTATTACTAGGTTTTTGGTCTTATGGGTTCTGTTTGTTATTGGTGTTTTTCGTTCTATTTTGAGTTGAATTCGTTGTGACAGTGCCCAAGAGTCAAGTTGTGTAGGGCGATGACTGTAGAGCCATGAGTGTTGCTGCTACACTCATGTGGTTTCAATTGTTTGTTTGTTCATGTTTTTTGCAGTGTGATTCAATTAATTATTTTATTCTTTTGTTGATTTTGGGTTTTAATTGTGCTTTGGAGACCATTGATTTTTTTGTTTTCAATTGTGTTTTGTAGACCGAGAAGGCTTTTCTGAAGCAACCAAAAGTGTTTCTCAAGTAAGCTTAGTGTTTGTTTTATGTGTTGAGGAGGGTTAGGCAAGGTTTTCTATTCTTAAGAACACCTTGGTATCAAGGCTTTTTTGGAATCTCTTGATGAAATTTCTTTTCTGTGCAGTACCATTGAGAGCACCAAAATGGTATAAATGTCCTGTTGGTGTGTCTTTTGGCTTTGGAGGAAAACTTGTGTCTTTTCATCGCAGGTCATCTATTGCATGTTCTCCGGTTGGCGCTTCAGAAGTAAGGTTTTAGTGCTTTGATCATATGTGAATGGCAAATTTCTTAACACTTTTAATTGACTTCATTCTATTTGTGATTTTCTAGGTTTATGTGCATAACTTGGTCACTGAAAATGGTCTAGTTAGTCTTTCATCTGTGGGTCATTTCCATTTTTAGTAGCAATGATGAGCAATGATCTCTTGATCTTAGTGAACACTAGACCATTGAAGTTTTGGAAAAAAACCCTTGCGCTTTTTTGTGATGTAAGTCTCTTTGGTCTTTGCTGCTTGTCTAATTTTTTATAGTAAGATTATGAAGTGCTGACATCATTTTAGTATTCCTATCGTTCTTAAATTTATAAAAAAGGAATGCCAAGTTACCTAATGAAGTTTTACTAGCATCTCATACTCACCTTCTCTTCTTATTATACCCTGGGTTTCTTTTAATAGTTTATTATTTCTTGTTAACATATTGCCATCTCTGTAATTGTCGCATATTGAAAGCCTGCATCTTTTGGCTTCACCTTTTGACCATTTATTCATATTGTTGTTACTAATGGAGTAATGGTCGTATTAAGATTGGATTAAACCGAGATCAAAGTTTCTCTTATAGTACAAATTAGAAACTTCATATTAGCCAGAAATTTTCGTGATTGAGTTATTATATATTACATATTATTCATGTTATCACATATTAACCGTTCGTTCAGAGATGAATGGACTATGCTTTGTGACATACTTGCTTCAAAACTCATGGGGGCTAGCAATACATTAGCTGCAACTCTGTGTTATATATGTGTTGAAAATATTGATAAAACTATTGAAATTTGGTCAAGGAGCCTGTCAAATGAGCACGAGGGAAAATCTTATGTTGACCTTCTTCAGGTAAGATTGACCCTCTTGTTGTAACTGTTATAAAATTCCCTCTTACCAATGTTGACCCTATTGTTAGGATTTAATGGAAAAGACTATTGTTGTTGCCTTGGCATTTGGACAGAAGCGGTTTAGTGCTTCTCTGTGCAACCTTGTTGAGAAACACCATAATTATTTGGTAATTTTCATATGTTACATTATTCTCATTAAAAACAGGTCATTTGTTAACCACATTTAGCGTGTAGAGCTGCAACTCATTAAAGTTAACTTTCATGGAGGAACACCATAATTATTTTGTTATTTAAGGATTCTTGATTGGAGAGACCTATTTTCATATTTTTTTTAGTTATTTGATTAATTATTATCTTGTTACAAATTCAGCTGCTAGGTTTCCATTTTTTAATTGTGAAACTTGATGTACACCTATATTTTTTTTCCACTTTTTTTGTTTCTTTTTCAAATGGTTATTGCATGCAGAGAAATACTTCAAAACTACTGCTTTTGAAAGTTCTCAATCAACATAGTGGGTCCTATTATGGTGCTGATAATTCCAATTATAATAGCAATTATTATTAGGTAGTTACTTAACTTTGTTCTTTACCATTTTCTTTTTTGGTGCAGAACATGTGTTTTTACAATTTAAAATTATTCCAAATAATCTTTGTTGTTTAGGAGCCAGTACCCACTCAAGTGCAGCATCGTGTTTCTGGAATTCAATATCCTGAAAGCTATCAACAACCATTTGGTCCTAGATATGGAAGAGGCTATGGTGTTCCTACTCCACCCCCAGCAACCTCTGCAACCTAATTTGTTTGTTCCTCCATAGACTAACCAGGTTGCGCAAACTCCCCACGAATGTCATCATATCATGTTACATCTTAAAAAAAAAAAGAATCCTCGTCGTGTTTGCGGATAATGTTTATGGAATTATAAGTCAGTGATAATTTGAGTTTTATTCAAAATATATTGATAGTTTATGGTTGTTTTTGGGCGAAATAATTGTTTTTTTTAAGTTCCTTTTAGAGGATGAATTTTTTTTCCTAGATAAGTTGAACCAAACATGCACATAGTGTGTGAATTTTGACTTCAAATGATTGATTTTAACATAGAAGAAAAGTTGTTTTGGGATGTAATTGCAAACCCAAGGCGTGGCAACCATTTGTTTGACATACAAGAAGAACTTTGTTTGAAATTTAAACTTGGGATGAGATCCCTCCCAGCCCCCCTCAAGTGCAACCTGTGCAACCACCTGCGCTCCTCCTCCTCCTCCTACTTTGCCTGATATAAAAGCACATGATCATTTCAAATTGCAACAAAATAATATAAATTTGTCTGTGTTTATTTTAAGATAATAAAAAGAGGGATAAAAAGAGAGAAGATCATAAATAAATCAAATAATTAGGAATAAGAAAAAGAGAGTGATAAAAGATATCATTAAAATAATTATACAAATATTAATATAATACAAATAATATTATCACTTTATTTTGTTTATAAACACCTTAATTAGAGTATTTAATATGTATGGAAGTTTTAATCCTCTTAGTTAGAGCTGCTGGTGACTAGTTATACGTAAAACTTCTCACTCTTCTTCATGCTGATGAGGCTTCTAGATAAATTTAGCAGTGAGAGTTTGACTAATATGTACCAATTCAAAAACCCTCTGACTCAATATAAATATTGCAAAAAATAAAAATAAATCTGAAACTAAGAACTCTTCCTCTAACGATCAAACTCTCATTATTGAAGTTTTTTTTTACATTTTTTAAAGTTCTAAGGTACTTGTTTAGAATAAGTACTTTACGTGATCACAATTAACCTTTTCTGTTGTGATGGTAATGATTATTATTGTGATGTTCCACATTTGCTGATATTTCTCATGTTGGACATTTGTTGACATGATCCAATCTACAAAAAATCTGCACTGAAGATGATGTTAAAGAGTATTGTACTTTAGTTTCAGTGAAGGTAGTTGATTTATATGTCTTAAAAAATGAATAGAATTGCTATTTTTTTTGGAGGGTGGATCTGGGAGGTGAAGGTTTTAAGTAAACTTAGCCCTTGCCTAGTAGTGTTTTAAAATAAGGGGGGAAAAGTTTTAGATATAGTATCAATTTATCCTGCAACTCTTGAAGCCGCCTCTGTTATTAAATTTTATGAACATATCAAGATTCCCAAAAACTGTTTTGTTTTTTAAGTTTAACCAACATATAAAATTTAGTATTTAATTTTTTGTCACTTAGTCTTACCCAACTCACACATAATTACTTGTGGTCTAAAATAAAAATAAAAACAAAATAAAAGTAACGAGTGTTCCTACCAAAGAATTGGTGATAAACAAAATTAGACAAATTAAATGTCAATTGGGATTTAGGAGACATTGAACATTAAGTCTCAATGAATTGTGTAATGGGGACAGGCTACATCCGATGGACCGGGGCTCACTCTTCCTAATTCTCACAAAATCAACCAATCAACCTAGAATAATACTTTCTCTATGAGAGTCAATTGCACTATAACAACGGGACCAAATACCATATATATAGTATTGTGTACATCACATCAATTCCAAGAGATTTGTATGGAAGAATACAATTTTACCTGTAACATGTAAATTTCATGATAGTCATTAACTTATATGGTCACACATTTGTCATGTAATATCTATTATCCTAAGGCATATATAATTCATGATACATAGTAATCACAATGCATGAACAATATTAATATATCCTACATCATTTTCATTTTCTATACGAAGAAACTCATGATACCCAATATATATATATATATATATATATATATATATATAACAGTAGAGTTCTATATAACTATTGAACAATATACTGATTTTTTTTTATTATAATAAGGAAAGTACCATAATAATACCAAGTAAGGTAATCTTTTACTTTGTTTTATTATCTCTTTTTTGTCATTTATTTGATACAGCAATGGATAATAATTATTGTAGTGGGAATAAGAAAATAATTTATACTATTTTTGTAGAAAAATATTGCATTTTAATCCCTTTCCCTGATTGCAAACAAACCATGTTACTTCTTAGAGAAATATGATGTGTTATAGGGAAAAGGATAAATTAGTATCAAATCATTCTTTCTCTTAGGTCTTACAATTTTTACATATCCTTTCTTTTAAGCTTTTAAGTAGTACACTGTAAAATTATTATTATATAGTACGGGATAGTAATTAAAAACTATTATTATATGTATTTAAGCTAAACTGTTTAATATAAAATTTAAAAACTTTATACTTATAAATTATAACCAAAAAATGAAATCTACTATTGATTTCACAATAATATAAAATCATTAAGTAAAATGGGAAAATAGAACAGACATATATCTCTTTATATTTTACATAATAATTATCATATTTTTATAGTTTTCTTTATCACAAAGTAGTTATTTTTGTTTTTTATTACTAATTTATGTAGTACTATTCTATGTATTCATTTGAAAATATTTATTATTATTTATATTCTTTTAACAAAATTTTCATTTTTTATATGTTATATAGTTAAAAATTATATCATTTTTTATTTTAATATTACTTTTACATTTGTATTTGTCTATTTTTTTAGTGTCCAGTACAAGATGACTTTTTATGGTTATAATATTATTTTATATATGTTTATTGATTACTAATTTTATTGTTATTGTAACATATTTTTCTGGTTTTGATAAAAAAATATAATTTATCAAATAGTTACAATGATATTTATCTTTTTATTTTATTGTTATTAGTATCTTTATACTTTATTTATAAGTTAATATTGATATTTTATTTTAATATTTTACAAGTTATAATATTACTTTTTTTGTATTAATATAATATTATTTAGTACTAGTATTTAAGTATGGATGTTTTATATATAATATTGTCTTGGTATAATATTATTTTATTATTTTTATTTAATAAAACCTTTATAGTTTTTAATTTTTATGTCTGATTTTATTATTTAGTATTTTATAAGTTGTAATTATTATAACATATATTGTTATTATTTTATTATTGCTATTATTATAATTTTATATTATCATTTCTTATTTCTTATAATATCATTTAAACTTTTTTATTGATTAAAATGATCAATTTATATATTAAATAATAATAATAAAAATATAAAATGTAACAACCAATGAGACTTTCATTAATATATTAATATTATATTCATTTTATAAGGTATTATCTATTAGTGTGTCAAAATTATATCTTGTTTATCCTAATAATGATTTTTTTCAATGATATGTCTTTTCAAGGGATTGTACATTAATATATAACTTAGGAATCATAGACAGTGTCAAATAATATATAACTTAGGAATCATAGACAGTGTCAAAGCCCCTTGACACCATTATTACTAATGTCCACATATAACTCAACTTTTTCAAACAAAGTTTTATATGTATAAACTTTTAATTCAACATCATATCATGCTTTACATAAGAGAAACCATCGTTCAAAATATCCAAGAAAAAACTTGTTAATATTAATTTAATTTTTAGGTTGATTTTCTACAAAATATGTGTTCGACTTGTGATTGGGATGCATGATGTGTCAAGATAAGTATTTGACACATGTTGCTTCATGTTCAAAATAAGTTTGGAATTCAGTTCACATGCACACTTAATAGATATAGATAGAAGTTTTAGATGAGGTATATATGATCATACAAACAAAATTACATAAAAAGAAGTGATGTTAACCAACTACTTGTACACCTCACCTCCCAATATAACGTTAAAAGTCAAATGAAACATACCAAACCCTAATTCTTGTGGGAATAACGGTGTCATATCAAGATGATCCTCCAGAGTTTTGTAGCGAGATCAACAAGCCAACATGAATGATTCATGAATCATTTAAATTGAGAAGCATATCAAATCAAATCAGATAAGTTAATGCATGCATATTACCATAGGTGACATAGGTAAAAAAAAAATAATGTGTGGATCCGAGAAACTTTATTTGTAAAGGATAAGAAGTTACATACTTGCATTATTTTGTAATGTCTTGTTGTTAGAGCTAACAACCACTACAATTGAATACTTTTAACATTGCCACTTTGACATTTTTAGATTTTTGATAAAATCAATGTTAACAAAAGGACAATGACATATTTGTAAATAATATGAGTTCATTAACATTAGTTGTTGAAGAACTGATATTATTTTTTACTTGTTAACATCGATTTTTAAAAAATCGATGTTATTTTACGCTTGTTAACATTAGTTTTTCAAAAATAGATGTTGTGTTTTGATGTTAACGTCAGTTTTTATAAAAACCGTATTTTTGTATATTTAACTTGTTTCGTGCTCACTCTCACTCTCACTCTGTTCAAGTCCTCACTCAGCACTCTCACTTTCACTCACAACTTTTTGTGATGCTCTTCCACTTCTCACTCTCAGCAGTCTCACTCTCGCTCTCTCTCTGACTGACAACGCGACGACGACGAGGTTACGAAAGGAGAGGTCATGAAAGGTTAAGATTTCACCTTTTACTTTTAAATCCTTTCTTTTCATCTTTTTGTTCTTTTCTCCGAATTTTGATCCCCTGCTCTGCTCCTGCTTTCTCGATCTTCCTTTCAACTTTTGAACTTTCACAGGTAACCTGACCGCAAATTTCGTATTCTAAAGGGTTTTTCATTGAAGGTCTTTCGTTTTTCTTCAATTGTTTCAGCTTTGGGATTTGAACTCAGCTTCTCTCGGTTTCTGTTGTTGCACAAGGTAAACTCCTATATAGTCGCGTATCTGATCTTTCATCTAAATCTTTTATTGTGATGTTAATTTTGTATTGGATATTAGCATGTTGATCTTGGATGATTTTGTTCTTTGGATTTTAAAGAAAAAGAAAACTATTGCTGCTTTATGAAATTATTTATCATTATTTGTCTTTGGTAATTTTATTATCATCTGATACATTGGTTGAAGTTGAAGCTCACTCTTCTTTCGTAAGTTTTCTATCTTTTTCTCCATAAGCAGCAACTGCCTTATGTTGGATCAAGTGGCCTCAGAATAATTAAGAAGGGGGGTTGAATTAATTATTCCTAAACCCTTACTAATTAAAAATTTACTCTTCTAAGGCTTTTACTTATGTTGTTAAGAGAATAAGGAGTAGAAGAGAAATTTAACCAAAAGTAAAAGCGGAAATTAAAATGCACAGCGGAAAGTAAAAGAGTAGGGAAGAAGGAGACAAACACACAAGAGTTTTTATACTGGTTCGGCAACAACCCGTGCCTACATCCAGTCCCCAAGCGACCTGCGGTCCTTGAGATTTCTTTTCAACCTTGTAAAAATCCTTTTACAAGCAAAGATCCACAAGGGATGTACCCTCCCTTGTTCTCTTTGAACCTAGTGGATGTACCCTCCACTAGAACTGATCCACAAGAGATGTACCCTCTCTTGTTCTCAGTCAACAATCCAAATAGATGTACCCTTCAATGTGTTAAGACAAAGATCTCAGGCGGTTAAACCTTTGATACTTTGTGAATGGGGATACAAAAGAATTCTCAGGCGGTTAGTCCTTTGAAAACTTTTGTATAAGGGAAAGGGAAGAATCAAAAGAATTCTCAGACTGTGTCATTTTGAATTCTTTGACAAGGGAGAAGGGAGACACAAAAGAATTCAGGCGGTTAGTCCTTTGTTCTTTTGGAAAAGGGAGAAGAGAGACACAAAAAGAATTCAGGCGGTTAGTCCTTGGCGAATTCTTTTTGGCAAAGGGAGAAGAGATGAAAAGAATGAATAGCACAAGTTTTCAAGGTTTAGAAAACCAGAAAACTTTGGAAAGCTTTTGGTACAAAGAAGAAGAAGAAGTTCAAAGAGATTCAAGGCTTGTAAAGGATTGTATAAGATTAATTGGATTGATTTAAAATGCAAAACAAAGCCTTGCTTTTATAGACTCTTCATGTCTGGTCAAAAGGACCATTTAGAAGAGTTATGACTTTTAGAAAAACTTAAAACCAATTTGAAAAAGTCAAAAACCATTTGAAGAGTTACATCTTTTGATTTATTCAGAAACAATCACTAGTAATCGATTACCAAATCAGTGTAATCGATTACACAAAGCTTTTATGTGAAAGCATGTGACTCTTCACATTTGAATTTAAATTTCAACATTCAAAGGCACTGGTAATCGATTACCAAAACATTGTAATCGATTACAACTTTTTTTTAAATCAATTGGAACGTTGTAAATTCATTTGAAAACTTTTTCGAATCCATTTTGCTATTGGTAATCGATTACAACAGTCTGGTAATCGATTACAACAATCTGGTAATCGATTACCAGAGAGTAAAAACTCTTTGGTAAATATGTTTTGAGAAAAATCCATGTGCTACTCAGTTTTTGAAAAAAAACTTTTCATACTTATCTTGATTAAGTCTTCTCTTGATTCTTGAATCTTGAGTCTTGAATCTTGATCTTGATTCTTGGAAGCTTGATCCTTGAATCTTGATTCTTGATTCTTGAAATCAACTTTCCTCTTGAATCTTGAAGTGTTCTTGATTCTATCTTGAACATCTTGAACTCATTCTTTGATTGACCTTTGAGCTTTTTCTCATCACCTTTGTTATCATCAAAACATCTTTGAATCAATCTTGATTCTTCATGAAGCTTTGCTTCTACACCTTATGGAGCTCAATTGATTCTAAAGAAAAGGAGAAGAGTAGAAGGGAAACGAAAAACATATTTCAGGTACCTAAATTGGATTTGCCTAAATTGAACACCAGGATTAGTGGTTTATCTGTTTTCTCTATTTTTTTGGTACACGAAGATGGTTTTCCTTCTCTTTTTCTTGGTTGAATTCATTAATTGTTACTAAATAACTTAAATTAACCAAAAAATAGCTTGTTTGTTGAATTGTATCATTTGAATTCCATTCTATGTCTTGGGTGATTCCCATATATAGTAAAAATAAGGTATTGGATATTAGGTATTGCATATTATTCATATTTAGAAACTAAACTAAAAATAAGGTGTTATTAAACTCACAAGCATGAGATTAAGGAAGGTATGAAACATATGAACTACAATTGGTATCTTTTTTGCAAATGACTTTACCAACTACTTAAAATTTTGAGTCCATGCAAAACAACTAAGTAACGAAAACATATGAAATTGATCACTTGGTTCAACCTCATTAGGGATGATTTTCCAACATTAACTTAAAAAACATGAAGACTAAGTGGAAAAATTGTAGCTAGCTATATAATATACATTACCATAAAGGTTAGATGAATATTAGTTGATCCACATGTTAGATAATCTTTCTTTGAACCATCTTTTATTCTTTATTGTAATTTTTATCACGTTAAGTATTAACATCAATTACTAGCTTAGCCTCTTCATTTTTTGGTGAAATTCCGGTGCAGATGTATATATATATATATATATATATATATATATATATATATATATATATATATATATATATATATATATATATATATAGAGAGAGAGAGAGAGAGAGAGAGAGAGAGAGAGAGAGAGAGAGAGAGAGAGAGAGAGAGAGAGAGAGGTAAGATATCTCTATCATGTTAACAGAGTGCTAGCTGCTGATAAAAAATTGGTAACTCACTTCCAAAATCAAAAGATCATACAAATAAATTATTTTATAGGTAAAATATATACAAAATATTAGGTAAGCAATACAGATTCAATTTATCCTTTCCACTGAAACACTCTTATAACGTTAATATCTATTGAAGTTACCAAATATCCATGAAACACATTATAACTAACACCAAAGATAATTTTATCAATAAAATAAAAGGAGAGCATGTTGTGTTACTGCTGCTTCAGGTAACTTTACTATTAAATAAATTTCAAATTGAAAAGGGGAGTTAAGAATCTATCATTTGTTTAATTCATCATGGAAAATTAATAAGCTTTAGGTGCTAAATATTATACAAACAATATTCACCTAATAGAATCCTCTATTATTCTCGTGTTAGGTATTTCCAATTTAAATTTTCCATTACAGTGCTTCCTATATGTTTAGTTTTCATGCACAATCATTCCTTGTGATATTTTTACCCCTGAAGACATGAAACCTTGCCACAAGATCTATTTAGTTTTCATGCTCAATGCACAATCATATATATTTAGTTTTTTTTTACATATATGGTGTTCTTTTTTTCCATATATCATCTTTGGTTTTGTAATGAATTTGAACAGACTAAATGTAAACTTTGATTTTTATTTGCACGCATTACTTGTTTTGGTTCAAGAGTTGTGCTTCAATTGATGGCAAAGCCTGAGTTTTGAGTTTAGATAGGAAGATATCATGAATTGAACAACTCCTCCAATTGTGCTGCTTATAAACTTCTTATTCCATCTCACATCTCACATTTTTATTAAGAATAAAAAGAGAAAACTTGTTGGTCTTCTATTCATGCTTTTACCTTATCTTTTGATGGTGTATTATTTGATAGTAATTATTCAATAATAATTTGAGTATAATATAATTTATTGTCTAGATTTGTACTATTTTCAATCTGCAGGTTTAATTAGGATAACATTAACAAAATAGACAAAATATTTTTAAAAAAAATGCAAAAACAACATCAGTTTTTATCAAAACCGATGCTATAATTCTTAAAATATCTATTTTGATCAAAATTGATGTTGTTTTTGCATTACATCGGTTTTATCCAAAACTGATGTTGTTTTTGCATTTTTTTCTTTTTTCTTTTTGTATATTTCTTACTATATGACATTGGATCCTTTGTTGTATAATGAAGTTCAACATCGATTTTCATAACCGATATTAAAATTGATACTTTTAACGATGATAGTTTCAACATCGATCGATTCATAATCGATGTTGAAAGTCTAAAAAATCTATGTTAAAAGTCTATTTTCTAACCGTGAACATACCAAATGTAAGTGTCAAAGTCTGAAAAAAAACATTTGCTTATTTTATTATGTGTGATAGAATTCAAACCCAACCATATGTGTATTTTGTCCAAACCTTTGAGAAACATTGACTTTCATGGAACAAATGTTGTATGGATTTCAGCTCTGGTAGGCAACCATGGTACATGAATATTTTCCACTCCTCTTTCCAAAATAAGCTATTTGCGCAAAACTCACATAATATCTTCTAGTTTCATCCTTACAAAGATACATGAATAGTTTTTCTTTTCCTTTTTTTAAAGGCAAGGATCATGATACTTCCTTTTTGTCATGTAGATAACTAATCTTTGTTGAAAAATTTCGTTGACCACCTTTAACGTAGTCTTCTCTCTTAATTTTTTTTTTTATCTACAACTTAAAAGATCTAAGCTTAGTACCATTTGGACCAATGTAATTGAAAGCCTTATTACTAGGATATTGGGCTTGAAATAACTCAACCTTGGTCAAGGCTCATAAGTTTGAACAATTAATGTAATGTAACCAAACGTGCCTTGTCTTTGGAATTACTTGTGCGCTTCCTTATTTGGTCCAACTTCCTGGCATTGTTAGATGATTTAGTTTAATTTTTCTCCAAGTCATGACTAAATTTAGGGGGAAATCAATCTGCGCACTTGTTTAAGTTTGTTCATCATGATGCCAATCCCATCTAGTAAATTAAAGATTAAAATAAAAACAAAAAAATGTAGGTTGTAATAATATATCTTCATAATCTACCTAAAGTAATTCTAATAACATAAAATTTTATAATGATTTTACTTATCACAATCACAATCGTAGTTCAAATAGATCTACCACTACCACTAAGTAACTTTTTTTAAATTGTCAAATGCTGACATCTAAGTGATTTTGTAAGGCTAAAGGACATGTACTATTTGTTAGTACATTAAATCCCAATATAAAATAAAAATAGCAAAAGAGGAAGGAATGTATTATTGCATGCACCTCATCTATATTGTATTTATCATATCGGTGTGCACAGGTTGAAGTTTCAGATTAAAACACTGTAGCTAGGGAGAAGTGTTAAACAAGTGGCCTCAATAACTTAAGAGGGGGGTGAATTAAGTTTAAAAAATTTTCCCTAACAAATTTTAATTCTCTCTTTAAAAGAAATATGCAGACTTAATATGCAGAAAAGAAGTAATGAACAATTTACTTGATGCTTCTTTAAATATGCAAAGTAAAATTAAACTGCAATAAAGTAAAAGAGTTTAGGGAATAGAGAATTGCAAACTCATTTTTATACTGGTTCGGCCACGCCTTATGCCTTCGTTCAGTCCTCAAGTAATCTACTTTAGATTTCCACTATACTTGTAAATCCCTTTATAACTTCTGAACCACTCAGGGATACCATTTCCTTGTGTTCAGAAAACTTTACAAATCAAGAGACCCACTGCCTCTTGATTAACAATAGTTTGCTTTGAAGTACAGAAAAATGTTTTTCTCTCTTTTAGAGAAGAATGATACAACTTGAAGAACTTATAAGAATCCTTAATGATTTTGCAAGTGTTTGGCCAAAGGTTTTCTTGAGAGAGGATAGGACAATGAATGTTCTGAAAAAACTCTAAAGAATTTCGAACACAAGTCACATATTTATAGGCCTTTGGTGACCTTTCAAAAAACTTGTGAAGAGTTATGACTTTTCAGAGTTATTTTTGAATTTTCCTCACTAGTAATTGATTACAGATATGTGGTAATCGATTACACAGTTAATTTTGAGGATTCATGGCTTTTCAGTTTGAATTTCAAAACTATCCGTTACTGGTAATCGATTACACAATAGTGGTAATCAATTACAGCCTTTAAAATTCAAATTCAAACTTTTCTGAAAGCTGTTTAAAATCATTTTTGCTTCTGGTAATCGATTACAACCTCTGATAATCGATTACTAGAGAGAAATACATAATTTTCAAGATGTAATATTTACTTAAAAACTTTATAAGATACTTGAAAACTTAAGTCTTTTAAGGCCAAACCTTTGCAACCTTTTTAAGAGATTCTTTTAACATATAAAGGTCTATTGCAAATCGTTTCTCTTGATTTCTTGATCTTGACTTGAATCAACGTTGAATAGCTTCAATCTTTTGGCATCATCAAAATCTTCATACAACATATGCACTTACAATCTTCCCCTTTTTGATGATGACAACAATATGAAAACATGATAAACGATATATGATTTGCAATGCGTGCACTCACCCTTACTCCCCCTTAAATTTGCAATTTATTGCCTAGTTTTAGATAAGATCTACCCTTAGTTTCTCTCCCCCTTCGGCAACATCAAAAAGCTGAAAAGACTGAAGAAAATATCAAAGCCACAAAATATCCAGAGCAAGTAGCACAACGAATAACAAAAACTAATCATCCATAGCAAATATAAAATAGAAGCAAGTGTGAAATATCCAAAGCAAAACATAAACCAATCAAATGCGAAATATCCAAAGCAAAGCACAAAACTAACCAAAGTGCTAAATAACCAAAGCCAAATACAAGGCAAAAATAGTAAAATGTCTAGAAAATTAAGGATTTATAATACTAGAAATGTCTAAGAATTCACAGGAGGATCAAAGCAATGTCAAATGAAGCTCATGTCGCCTTCAAGACGTGTGATACGTGAGTCCATTGCATCAAAGCGATCACCGACGAAAGCCCGAAGATCCCATAGCTCAATTAGGATGTCATGCAATAAGGAAGAGGAGGTATCTCATTACGATGGTGGAGAGGGTGTGCGTTCATCGGGAATGAGAGGTTGCAGGTCTTGTTTACTCACCCATTGGCCATCCATATCCTTTTGGTATCCGAAGGAGGTAATAACACCAACACCAATAGAAAATGATCTTTTAACCTTAACAAAAGGTTCATCCTCTAAAAGAACATTGAAATGCTAAAGAAACAAAGTGACAAGATGAGGATACGAAAGAGGTGCATTGGCCCGTAATGCCTTATGCATTCGGTACCTGACAAGATGGGCCCAGTCAATTTGGCAACTGGTTTGAAGAGCCCAAAGCAAGATTAAATCCTCCTTAGAGGCCTGAGCAAGATTGGTGGACCTGGGAAGCAAGACTCGACAAAGGATATAATGCATGATGCGACACTCAAAGGTGAATGAACTAGCAAGCAATCTGCCGGTTATATGAGCATAGTCATTGCAGACCATTTTACAGGCATCATGACTAGAATAGACATGCTTCTAGTCATCAACTAGAGTGCCCTCAAAAGGAACACCCTGACTGCTCAGTTTAGCCAGAGAATAAAATAGATATTGATCAATAACAATAGGTATTTGATGCACCTCAGAAAAAATGACTACATCTTGAATTTTTAGATTATTGTAAAAGACTCTAACTAATTCAGGATAATATGACAGTTTTAGAGACATAAACTCAACAAATTGAGAATTGTGAAACACTTGATAGCAATCAAAGGTTTCACCATCAAAGAATTCTACATCTAAATACTTAGGATCGAGAATGACACGATTGGAGAATAGGGAATAATACCTTTGATGTTAGTCATCGGAAGAAAACAGAGTCAATGACTTGGGAGATGAAAAAGAAGGAGGATTTGGTGGGTCACCGAATGTGCCGTGGTGGCATTGGCCTGCAACGGTGGTGGTGGAGGATGAACACTTTCTCTTCTTTGAGGGTTCTTCCATTTGAATGAGTTTCTGCAAATTCTGATTGGTGGGGTTTATAAAGAATTGAAAAAAAGAAATTTGAGCTTTGTTTGAAGTGATTTGGACAAGAAACAAGAAAGTTATGGTGATTTGAAGTTTTGAGAGGAAGTGGCGTTGTCAAGGAGAGTGAGGGAGAAGAGGGCTGCGCAAGGAGAGAGAAAATGTAGTATTTATAGACAAGGATGATTACAACTCATGGTAATCGATTACAGGCATAACTTGTAGCTGACCAAGCCCTCTGGTAATCGATTACAACCTATTGTAATCAATTATAAGGCCTGTTCTATGGTAATCAATTGCAGGGAGTGGTAATCGATGACCAGATCCTAAAAACATAAATTTTTCATAAAATCTAACTATTTTTCACTCACAAAACATACATATTCAGAATAACAATCATCAACAACAATTAACAATCAAAACAAGCATCAAAACTCTTAAACACATACATAAAAAACAATCAAAAGTTCAAGAACAATCATCAACAACAATCAATAATCAAAGTATAACTATCAAAACATAATCATCAAAGACAATCAAAACTCAAGAAAAAACAATCATTAAACCTTAACCAACAATAACCATAAAAAAGCAAATACAATCATCAAGGACAATCAAAAAGTTAACAATCATAAGAAAAGAAAATAATAAACAAACAAATTAACTATTGATCTAAGTCATTTATATCTAGGAGTCCCAATTCTCTTCTAATAGCAAAGAAGGTTTCTTTGGGGAGAGGTTTGGTAAGGATATCGGCTAACTAATTCTTTGTGTCAACGAATTCTAGTACACAATCCCCTTTTGGAACATGATTTCTCAAGAAATGATGCCTAATCTCAATATGCTTGGTTCTCGAGTGCAGAATAGGACTTTTAGATAGGTTTATTGCACTTGTATTATCACATTGAATGGGAATATGATCAAGAATTAATCCATAGTCAAAAAGTTGTTGTTTCATCCAAAGTATCTGTGCACAACAACTGCTAGCAAAAATATATTCTGCTTCAGCAGTGGATAAAACAACACTATTCTGTTTTTTACTATGTCATGAAACTAGAGCAGAGCCAATGAAATGACAGGTTCCACTAATGCTCTTTCTATCAGTTTTGCATCCGGCAAAATCAGATCAGAGTATCCTATTAGATTACAAGTGGAATTTTTAGGATACCATAATCCTAGATTAATAGTGCCTAATAGATATCTCATGATTCTCTTAACTGCATTAAGGTGAGATTCTTTGGGATTTGCTTGAAATCTTGCACACATACAAACACTAAACATTATATCAGGTCTACTTATAGATAAATAAAGAAGAGATCTGATCATACCTCTATATTTTTTTATGTCTATTGATTGACCGGTTTCATCTTTATCCAGATAGCAAGCAGTACTCATTGGAGTAGCCATGTGCTTAGCATTTTCCATCCCAAATCTGTGAATTAGGTCTTTGCAATATTTTGATTGACTGATAAATATTCCATTCTTTGTTTGCTTGATTTGCAGTCCAAGAAAAAAGTTTAACTCACCCATCATTGACATTTCAAATCTATTTTGCATATCTTGAGAGAATTCTTTGCAAAGAGAATAATTAGTTGACCCAAAAATGATATCATTAACATAGATCTGTACTAAGAGTATATCATTCAATTTGCTTTTAATAAAAAGGGTAGTATCAACCTTACCTCTTGAAAAACCCTTTTCTAAAAGGAATTTACTTAGACGTTCATACCAAGCCCTAGGGGCTTGTTTTAAACCAGATAAAGCCTTTTTCAGTTTAAAGACATAATTAGGTTTTTCTGAGTTTTCAAAGCCAGGAGGTTGATCCACATAAACTTCTTCTTGGATACAACCATTTAAAAAGGCACTTTTCACATCCATTTGATAAAGTTTAAAGTCCATTATGGATGCAAAGACTAATAACATTCTAATGGCTTCTAATCCGGCTACTGGAGCATATGTTTCCTCATAATCTATTCCTTCTTCTTGATTATATCCTTTGGCTACTAGCCTAGCCTTATTTCTAATTACTATTCCATGTTCATCTAATTTGTTTCTGAATACACATTTTGTTCCTATAATTGGATGATTACTAGGTTTCTCAACTAATTCCCAAACTTTATTTCTTTCAAACTGAGTTGTAGACACAATATTCTTTGATTTGAAAGAAACCCTTACTTGTTTTCCTTTTTGACAAGTATCACATAATCTGTCTTTTTCAAATTTAAGTTTTGGTAAACCAATAACTAAATCTTTAGAAATTAGTTTATTTAAATGTTCTATGTTTATATGGGCAATTCTTCTATGCCATAACCAAGGATCATCATCTTTACTAAGAAAACATTGATCATGATTTGGTGTTTTATCTAACTTTATCATGTAAACATTATTTGATCTATAGCCTATATGCTTTATATTTTTATCATGTTTGTTTTCAATAACACAATTATGAGAGTCAAATGATACTAGATAGCCTTTATCACATAATTGGCTAACATTTAGTAAACTGTGCTTAAGACCATCAACAAGTAGAACATTTTCAATGGAGGTAGATGAATTTGTACCTATTTTTCCGACTCCAAGGATTCTACCTTTATTGTTGTCACCATAAGTCACATGTCCACTATTCTTGGGAGAAATATGAGTGAACTTTGATGCGTCTCCCTCATGTGTTTAGAGCATCCGCTATCTATGTACCAACTTTTCTTCAAAGAAACCTCTTCATCGCTTTCATAATTTTTGGCCATCAAACTTAGATTCACAACTTCATTTTATGAGTCTTCAGATGAATCCATATTGTTGTCTTTCCAAGTGATGTAAACCTTCTTTGCTTTCTTATCATTGAAGGTTTTCTTTTCATATCTTTCTATTCTTTTCTTGAAACTTGGGCAATCAACTCTCAGATGTCCTGGTTGAACCTCTGATGAGGCCATGACTATTCTTGAAGTTTCTAAACCTTGTACAAGAATTAAGCTCTGATATCACTTGTTAAACAAGTGGCCTCAATAACTTAAGAGGGGGGGGGGGTGAATTAAGTTTAAAAAATTTCCCCTAACAAATTTTAATTCTCTCTTTAAAAGAAATACGTAGACTTAATATGCAGAAAAGAAGTAATGAACAATTTACTGGATGCTACTTTAAATATGCAAAGTAAAATTAAACTGCAACAAAGTAAAAGAGTTTAGGAAAGAGAGAATTGCAAACTCAGTTTTATATTGGTTCAGCCACGCCCTGTGCCTATGTCCAGTCCTCAAGTAATCCACTTGAGATTTCCACTATACTTGTAAATCCCTTTACAACTTCTGAACCACCCATGGATACCCTTTCCTTGTGTTCATAAGACTTTACAAATTAAGAGACCCACTGCTTCTTGATTAACAATAGTTTGCTTTGAAGTACAGAAAAATGTTTTTCTCTCTTTTAGAGAAGAATGATACAACTTGAAGAACTTATAAGAATCCTTAATGATTTTGCAAGTGTTTGGCCAAAGGTTTTCTTGTGAAAGGATAGGACAATGAATGTTCTGAAAAATTCTAAAGAATTTCAAACACAAGTCACATATTTATAGGCCTTTGGTGACCTTTCAAAAAACTTGTGAAGAGTTGTGACTTTTCAGAGTTATTTTTGAATTTTCCTCACTGGTAATCGATTACAGATCTGTGGTAATTGATTACACAGTTAATTTTGAGGAGTCATGACTTTTCAGTTTGAATTTCAAAATTATCAATTATTGGTAATCGATTACACAATAGTGGTAATCAATTACAACTTTTGAAATTCAAATTCAAACTTTTCTGAAAGTTGTTTAAAATCATTTTTGCTTCTAGTAATCGATTACAGCCTCTGATAATCGATTACTAGAGAGAAATACATAATTTTCAAGATGTAATATTGTCTTAAAAACTTTATAAGATATTTGAAAACTTAAGTCTTTTAAGGCCAAACCTTTGCAACCTTTTTAAGAGATTCTTTTAACATACAAAGGTCTATTGTAAATCGTTTCTCTTGATTTCTTGATCTTGAATTGAATCAACATTGAATAGCTTTAATCTTTTGGCATCATCAAAATCTTCATACAACCTATGCACTTACAAGAAGGAAAAAATATCTTTAATCATTGTATTGCACATGATGACATGAAGGGTTGGCTTTGATTGGTTGCAACTTGGAAGTTGTCACTAAAAGCCATAGGGTAACTGAAGTTACACAAAAGGGACTTACATCTATAAAGTTTACGAAACATTTATCTAGTGAATAGTGATTATCAACTTTTTTTTTTGTGCAAAATTAGGATACCGGTAGGAAAGAAAAGTTGGTGGTAGTAGTGGATGATTAAAACAATGAAGCAATGGTTCCCACAACATGAGCACTAAGCAGAAAGTGACCTTTGAACTTGGAGAGCAAAGGGTGTGAATGGCAGCATTCTATAAATGACAATTTAATCTTGTCACCATAACACCATTAATAATAGAAAAAGTTTAATCAATGTCTTGAGGATATTGGTTAAAAAACATAAAATATAAATATTTTTATTGAAAGATAAAATTGTGTTGTCCATAATTTTTTTTACGCTCTCCTGTAATTTAGATAATAAATATTTTTTTTAATTCCTTAACCAATATCCTGATCGACCCTTAATAATAATATGAATATATTTATTATACTGATATATATCTCTATATCTCAAAACTCGGGATATGACCCAAGTGGAGGCCACAATATTGTGTTATTGATTAATAAAATGAGAAAGACTTTTGATTCCTGTGCACCAACACAATTCAATATTTAATTTATCTATCATATTTGCATGGAACTCAAGAGGGTTGATGATCTCTTCGTTGTTTTTAAAGAAATGATTTTTTTTGTATAAAAATAATTTGAAAGCCATATTTAGAAATATTTTTGAAATATTTTTTTAAGTTGAATGAACTAAACTCCTAACAGATATACCATTTGCCCCTTATGAAGGCACGAGCTTGAATCCTTGTATTTCCCCCATATAAAACATGAGGGAAATTCATCTCCAACGTCACCCCACATACATTACTTTAAAAGGGTACATGTTTATCAAGAGGTCTAGTTTAGAGCATGTTCATGTGCATGAGTTGCAATATCTCTGTTTTTGATTTTTATGAATAAAAAAGAAGATATATGTGTAGTCACAAATAAGGGTTCATTTCACATACACAACATTAGTACACCCATGTTTATAAATGTTTATTAATGTTCTTAATCAATAATCACTGACATTGCACCAATTTTCATTGCACCAATTTTGAAATGTTGTGGCAAGTTCAGCTCTTAGCACTAATATCAGATCAAATGGTAATTTAGAATCTTCTAATAATATTTGTTTTATAATTTTTTATTTATTTAAGCTCATTTTTAGTAAAAATAAAATTATATTCTCATTAAAAATTACAAGCACATAAATTTTGAACAATAAACTTTATAATTTAAGAAAGAGATAAAATAGAAATAATAATAAATAAAATGCATATGTAATGTAATGAAAATAGAAAAAAAATTATAGGTTTTTAATTAAGGACAAAATTGAAGAACCAAAATTCCTAATCTATTATGAGGGAAAGTCAACAACAAGGAGAAATAAGTCAACACACAAACAACTAAAGACACTGTCATTGTCATTGAACTAATGTACTGGTTTATTGGCAATCAATCCCAAAGAGACAGAAACCTGAAGGTCTCTAGGGTGGACAGGAAAATGCAGGGTGTAAGTAAATGTTGAAAGTGTTTTTTTTTTCTGTTCTTATGTTTTCATTTTTCAATTTTATCTGAAACAAGGATCCTGCAACTGTGGCTCGTGGGATTTACTCAACCTGGTTGCTGTCTTTGGTTTTATCTCAAATTATAGAAGGAAAAAAAGAAAAAATGATAAAAAAAAGAAGAGAATGTAGGGTCATGTGCATCCATCCATACTTTGATGTTATCCACTGGTAGTGAACAGAAACACAAGATGCATGTTTCTCTCCCTAATCTCTCAATCATGTGCATATATTATTTTGTTCTCTATACATTGTCTTCTGTGTTCTTTAACTCTTATTCCATGCCACCCCCATGCCTTGTTATTGTATTCTGTATACATATATGTTAATAACTTGGTAAAGCTTTCTAAATTAGTTTTTAAAAAAGATTTTTATTAATTGGGAGAATTACAGTATCCTCTCTTGAGATCTTCTTAAATAATTTCACCCCTCTACTTTTGTAAAGAACACTCACATCTCCACCTTTTATTTATAACATAAAAGAATAACCCTTTAAAATTTGTTTGTTCCTCTTCATCTATAGGGTTTTTTTTTTTTTTAGAATAATCTATAGGGCCTTTGTATACTAATTTATGTTCCATAAACAACAAAAAAAAAAATAGTGAAAAGAACAATGAGAGAAACATAAAGAAAGAAAGATGAAATACTTTACTAATTCAGAGCAAAAATATTGGGAATATTATGTTATCTTGGAACTTTTGAATGTAGCCTTGCTTTACGCGGGTTCCTTTTGTGGTGCTCAGAAGCTGAATTACCAGGATAGTGCATTTCCAAATCATCCCTCAGGTGTCTGGACAAATAGTGTTTCTTGTAGAATTATTGTAAAAAATTATTGATAAAGGACAATGGTGTAGAATTACTTCAGGTAAACGGTGATAAAAGAAGACGATTGGAAATTAAAACACAAGTGGATAATTGTGTTAGGTGCATGCTTCAGCCAGTGACAGCTGTTGGTTTTGTAGAGAAAATTATAAAAAAATAGAGGAGAGAAGAGAGACAATGCGTATGCGGAGGAAATAGAATTATTCTATTCTAATTCAAATTGTTCTCAGCAGCGATACAATAAATAACAAAAGATAAACTAATTAGATAACAAGATATTAGCAAAATAGAATATTAAAACTAACTTGCTCCTTAAAGATAAGAATCACTTATTTGACTAGGCTAATCCATTAAAACTGCCTTACTCCTAAAATATAGGGAATCAACTTATTTACTAAATCCTATTTTAAAAATTAAAAAATAAAATATTATGCAGTTACAAAAGTAAATCTTCAACACTCCTCCTTGCTTTTGGAACTGCAAACTCCAATTCTTTGAGTTCAAGTTTGTTGATAGGTAGTGACTTTGTAAACATGTCAGCTAGTTGATCTTTAGACTTGCAGTAAATTAAGTTTACTTCTCCACTTTGTTGCATCTTTATCAAATAATAAACCTTGATATTGAAATGTTTAGTTTTCCCATGACACACGGGATTGTTTGCAATAGCAATGGCTACTTGATTGTCAACAAAAATTCCAGTTTTGTTCTTTTGAGCAAATAGAATGTTTGGCCTTGTTGTAGTGAGATACATTAGACATCCAATCAAGCTCCCATAATATCCTTCATCAATGTTATAAACACCTTCTTCCTTGTTGAACTTCACCTTTTGATTCATTGGTGTGCTAACAGATTTGCATTCCTCCATTTGAAACTTCTTCAAATTTTCTTTTGCATATTTCCTTTTTTTCATGTTTAGCATTCTTTCAAGATGGCAATGACCAAGTCTCTTGTGCTTGAATTCCGTGGGTGTGACTTGAGTGAAATAGGTTGTATGCTCCTCCTCTGCTAGATCAAATGAAAAGCTTTTACCTTTCATTTTAATCCTTAGAACTTCCCGGCCAAAATTGTCATAGATAAAACAATGTTGATGTTCAAAGGACACTTTAAATCCCTTTTTAATCAACTGACCTACACTTAGCAAGTTTTGGTCAATGTTAGGTATATAAAGAACATCTGATATTAATTTGGTACCTGAACACGTTGAAATTGCAACAGTTCCTTTTCCTTTTACAGGAATATAGCCACCATTCCCAATTCTAACCTTTGAGACACTAGTTGGCTTCAAATCTTTGAATAAAGTCTTATCATATGTCATGTGGTTCGTACAACCACTATCAATCAACCAACTTTCACTTGATTCACTACTCAAGAAGCATGTGACCACAAACAGTTGGTCCTCTTCTTCTTGATTAGCAATCTGAGCTTCCTCATCATGGTGATTTTTGTTGGCGCAGATCATCGCTTCATGTCCTATCTGGTTGCACTTGTTACATTTTGCATCTGGTCTCCTCCAACATCTGAAAGGTGCATGACCTTTTTTGCCACAATGCTGACAAGGTGGATAATTTTTCTTTTTATCCTTACCTTGGTTGTTTGCACTATTTTTGCTGCTTGTTGGTTGATTCTTCTTGAAAAAATCTTTTTTGCTTTCATCAACTTCATGATGTTTGGCGGGCAAAGCACCTTCGACAACACGATCTTGCCTCATCAACCTTCGCTGCTCTTGAGCTTGCAGGGCGTGTAGCACTTCTGCCAATGTGATTTTCGACAGATCCTTTGTGATCTCCAATGAAGCTATAGATGTTTCATACCTCTCCAGCACCGTTACCAAAATTTTCTCTACAATTCTCGAATCAGCAAAATCACTTCCCAACAACTTTATCTTGTTGGCAATACCCAACAATTTGTTTGAGTATTCTTTGATTGTCTCCGACTCTTTCATCCTTTGAAGCTCAAATTCCCTCCTTAAATTTAGCACTTGCATGCTTCGTATTCTATCATCTCCAGCGTATTCCTCTTTCAGATAATCCCAAATTGCTTTGGGTGATTTAAGAGTCATGATTCTGATGAATATCATTTGTGAAACACCAGTGAACAAACATGATCTCGCCTTTGCCTTCTTCATCTTTCTTTCCTTGTGATTTTTAATTTGGGCCATGGTGGGATTTTCAGGCAGCGGATATATTTCATAATCCTCTTCCACAACATCCCATACATCCAAAGACTCCATGTAGGATTGCATTTTCACTTCCCAAAGATCATAATTCTCTCCATTAAAGATTGGAAGAGTTATGTGGGAAAAACTTGCTTCACCTTCCATGGTACAGGTCTCGTAAGAATAAGGCTCTGATACCAATTGTTGGTTTTGTGGAGAAAATTATAAAAAAATAGAGGAGAGAAGAGAGACAATGCGTATGCGGAGGAAATAGAATTATTCTATTCTAATTCAAATTGTTCTCAGCAGCGATACAATAAATAGCAAAAGATAAACTAATTAGATAACAAGATATTAGCAAAACAGAATATTAAAACTAACTTGCTCCTTAAAGATAAGAACCACTTATTTGACTAGGCTAATCCATTAAAACTGCCTTACTCCTAAAATATAGGGAATCAACTTATTTACTAAATCCTATTTTAAAAATTAAAAAATAAAATATTATGCAGTTACAAAAGTAAATCTTCAACAACAGCTTATGTCAGTGTATCCCTCCTTCCTCAATAACTATTTTCATTTTTCTGACAAAAAATATGAAATTATTAATTGTATATTTAATTAAATGTCTGTTAATTGATTATGAATGAACTTTAATCTAGATATTTTAACTTTAACTTTAATCTAGATATCCCTCCTTCCTCAATAGCTTATGTTAGAGTATATGAAATTTTTTAAAATTATGTTAACTGATATTTTAACTTTAATCTAGATTTCTGTAAATAAAATAACTATGATTCTAGATTATCTAACGTGAATCTAGCCAACTATAAATTGATCTATTTATCTAATACTACATTTTGTTAAGCTACTAGTACACATGTAATAAAGATTAGTAGCTCTCTCTATTTTATACAAGCTGTATTTGATACACTTCTTTTAATATTTTCTCTCGACGATAAAATATTAGTATAGATTTTTTTTTCTTAATTCTTTAATTCATCAAGGAAAAGAGACTTTGACTAATCCAGAGTTTAATCAAGAGATAAGTAAAATATGATAAAAAAATTGTTTCTGCCCATTATTAAACTTGATATTATCCGAATGATTCAACTTTAATTTCGGTACAACTAATTGTATCCAATACTAGATCAAATAGAGTGTCCATAAATCATTTTTATATAAAAAAGTGATATTCTCGTGTTAACATTTTTTTTTTGTAGAAGCAAGCAAAAAAATATTTTTTCTATTAGTATTTTTTACTGTAACATCTGTTCTAAAAACTGAGGTACTTATCAAGCTCTGTGTGTTTTGCTCGGATGCCATTGAGAATTGCTGGCATATATAGTTTTATTACCTGTCCAAGAAGCTGTAATGTGTGGTAGCAAAAGTAATTTTTGGAATTAAATTGATGGCCTGCTGAAGAATAACACTGAGTCATTCATAGAATTGGTGTTTAAAATGTCTGTTATAGTAAATGAGGAGGAGTTCAGTTTGTTTGCTTTGATTTTATGGAGCTTACGGAAACAAAGAAATGAAAAATTGTGGAACTCACGTGTGAGGAATGAAACTGGACAGTTTCATTTTAGCAAAAACTCACTGCATAAAAGTCATTCTTCAAGCTTGAATATGATAGATGTGGTTATCGAAACAAATTGCAAGCTGGTTGCAGATGAGATCCTTATGAATGAGGAAGACTGCTCAGAGAGTGGTGTGATCATTGCACATATTGGAGAGATAACGAGAGTGTATCCTAATATCAGTATTAATTTTGTTAGGAGACCATTACTGAGAAGGAATCCATTTAAAGCGGGTAATAAAAGGGAAACAAACGTAGTTTGCCAAAACAGGGAAAAATCCAAAACAACATAAAAGCCTATGCTGTCCCCAACTATTTATAACACCATGAGGCCTTAAAGGAGGCCCAGGACCTCATTTGGATTAGCATCTGCTTTATGTACTTAGTCCATCTTATTGGAGAAAAAACCCATGATTCCACCAATCTATCCACTCTTTTCTGAATTCTATTTACACCAAAGTTGTTACAAAACCACAGAAATAAGAGGTACATAGCCTTTAAAGCAACAAAACAAACAATGACTAATGAAAATTGAACAAGACCCTCTTTCTCCTTTTCTTTTTTCTCCTATCTTTGATGCTTACAACCATAGCCAAGTTAAATAACTAGCAACCTCAAAACCAAAACACACCACCATGAACACCAAAGACCCAAGTTGTGTTGTTGTTGTTGATGGTAATGTTGCCCCAAATCAAAGTTTAAGAAAACAGGTCCAACAACAACACCACAAAAAACAAGTTAAAAGAAGACTCCACACTTGTAGGCCTTATCAAGAAAGGCTTCTGAATATGGCAGAGGCAAGGAGGGAAATTGCTACTGCCTTGAAATACCACAGGGAAGCTATGAGGCAAGCCAGTAAGGAACAACAACAACAACAATAACTGCAACACCATCAGCAGCAGCAACAACAATCACTATCCTTGCAGCCTTCCCATCTTTCAAGTTTTGACCAAGATGAAAGATTCAAGTCTAGGAGAAATCTTAGGATATACCCATCATGCACAACCAAAATTTCAAGTTACATGGATGAGTTTTCTTATTTATCATCCTTCTCATCCCATCCTCCTCCTTCTCCTCCAGTTCCAAACCCTTACTCCAACACTAGTCTGGTTACTTCCTCATTTGCTCATCCACCACCTAAGGCAGAAAACCCCAATTTCACACTACCAGATCATACATTGGGATTGAACCTCAATTTACATCATTTCAAAAATTTAGAATCTACCCATTCCTTAATAACAACAACTAAATAACAATAGCAAATCTCCAACATCATCTTTTTCTCAACTTTCTATTGTGACTGATCAAGATGTTCGTTCGATTGGAATATCACATTCACTGGAAGAGGCTTGCATACAGCTATGGATGGAGAGGGCATGGCTGAGATCAAATCATTGGGAGAGCAACATCAAATGGAATGGAATGACACCATGAGTTTGGGCACTTCAGCTTGGTGGTTCAATTGCTTAAAGAACATGGAACATGAAGTAAAAAATGAAGATGGTGCATGTCATATCTTTGATGAACTCAATGAATTTCCAACCGGGTTGAATAATGCAAATGAGTGGTGCTTAGAACATAGCTCCGAGGATTACTTCCAAGATTATACCGTACCTTGGTAAGTTCAACATAGTGTGTTCGGAAAAGACTTACATCCAACGTAATTAATGTTCTATTCAATCCAACACTGGAGCTCCTTCTCTGTTTAGTGCTTAGGAAAGTGCAAATGGACTTTTTGAAGCTTTGAAATGGCAATCCAAACACACCTATAATAAGTTTCATCATTTTTGAGAAATGGAAATTTTGTTAATTAAGGAAGCACCATTTGTTTATATTTTCTGTTTGGATAAATTTTATCCAAAATCATTTATAAGAGAAGAAAATAAAAAGAAAAAAAAAATAGTTATCTATAAACTAAAATTAATTTATGCAAATATTAAAAATTAATTTTTGAAGAAAATAATATAAGAAAACTTCTACCAAATTAGTTTTATGTGTAAGTTAATCAAACTGGTCATGAATATCTAAACCGGCTTTAGTATTGCTTTTCTATTATTTTTCCTGTCTTACTACATATTCAGCATAGCTGCGAAAAGATTCTATAAATCTTTCCAAGTAAATGGGAAAGAAATAAGCTTAGGAAAGATTCTGTTTCCATTTCCATTTTCTTTTCTGACCCCGTTTAAATAATTGGCTAGTAAGCTCAACAAATGTAACATACATGCATGTAATTAATTAACATAAGGATTATTGGCATAACCATAAACTTACAGGCAATCCTAAAGATAAATTAAGCTTGTCTAGAACAATCAACGATGTTGCTGATGGAATTGATTGTTTCTCTTTATTCATACCATTCACTATAGCATCAAAACCCCTTCTTTTTTTCAGGAATCAATTTTTTCTTTTCCTTCACTTACTTCTAATTTAAACAGTAATGACAGTTCATATTTGTGCTTTGTTTTTTACCGGTTTAGGAAAGACAAAATTAGCAGTACTTTTGGTTTAGGAAAAACCTTATCAATCAGAATTGGAATTAGTTTTCATTATGCTGATTGTTAAGATAAAACTATAGTTTTGATTAGAGAATAATATAAAAAACATGTAAGAAACTAAACTTCAAGAATCGTAGTATGAGAAAAGCCATTTCTCTGTGCTTTATTTTATAGGTAAAAATAATGGAACCAAAAATTCTTAAAAGGAAAAAACAGACAAGAACTAGAAGGCCACACACAGACATTGTTGACAGAAGGACAGGAAAAGGGTATACTATTTGCATCAAAATGGTCCAAGTTCTGTCTTCTGAACAGACTCAACTTAAACAGAAATATAGAGGCCAAGGTTTTAAATATCGGTTGCGGTGGCATTGCGGTTTTGTCACGCTTATTGATATCATGACAAATCATGGACAAATGTGGTTGATGCAGTTTTAATTGTAGTTGTGGACAGTTCAAAACCTTGATATTGTGGCCCAAATCACGGCTGCAAACTATTTTTTAAGATCATATGTATAGCAACTGTATTTTGATATTAGAAAATGATTCAGGTTGGAAAACTTATAGAAAAGTCTAGTAAGCAGGTTGTCAATAGAAAAGAACTCAAGCTTCCACTAATACGTATCAAGGTAATTTTTGCATACTGTAACTTGACTTTTGAATATCACATCTAGATTGGATGACACTTTTATTTTGCTTTTCATCTAGACAATTCATTATTTTTATAATATAATCTTATTGGTTTTGATCTTTTATTTTTCTTCTAGAAAACATAGTAATTTTGATGATATTAATCCAATTAAAATCCATTCTTGATGCATGGAGTCAAGTCAAAATGCTGTCAAAATTCAGAGTTTATGACTATAAAGGCCATAATGGACATGTAATTGCCTTGGATATTACATGATGTTTTCTGGCATGGTCTTAACTTCTACTATGTAAATTACAGGTAGATTACTCTGGATTTATGACTATAAATCCTCAAAGATTTGGGTAGAAATATTTTCCTTATAAAGTATGCGTTTGCTATTTTCTTTGCTAGTCCTCTGACTACTCAGATTTATATTTGGATATAGTGGCTTGTCTCATTGGGGTTTTCATTCTACTGTAGGCAGTGGCAGGTGGTCTCTTGTTGAAACTTCCATTCAACACCATATTTAAGTATCTCAAGGTTGGTTGTAGTCGACATTTGTAATTGTATGTATTCATTTGATGCAACAAATACTAAAATATCTTATTTTGCACAAGGCCTCATTCTGTATGTTTGCGTGTTTACTGGTAATTAACCATGGAGGTGGATAAAATTATTGTATCTCCTGATTTTCATGTATTCGTTGATTGCAAGATATTGAGCCACTTCTTGTTTTATTGTAACTTTTAGGTGTTTAATTAATTAGTAGATTTGTCAGTGTTGATTAGTCATGGTTAATTGCCTTTGTTTTTGCAGATGTTCAAACAATTGCAATGTGAATGAGGTGTATTGGTCCACGTGCAATGTTTTATGTTGCTGCTGCAATGTCTGACTATTATGTTCCTTGGAAGGAAATGATATAAATACAAAATATGCTTCCTTAGTTCTTCATTTCTTGAAAGTTTTAATGTCGTATTGACTTTAAAATTGGTTTACTTGGTTGTGCAATTGGCTAAGGGGAAAGGGTTTATCAATAATTTTCTACTGCTGCATGCTTGCACCAAATGTATTTAGAGAATTTTCCTGTAGCTTCATGTGTGAACAACTAAACATAAGAAAAGATTTCATTTCTAGTTATGCCAAAAATGTTGTCAATGCTTAGGAAACTGGAAAAACTTTTCTCTTGACTTGAGAGTTGTAATTTCCATTTTTTATTCTCTAGGTAGTGGTTAACAAATCGATTAAAAAATCTATATGGACCTATACCATTTTGACAAATACTAAATTGTAGTGATTACTAACATGGCAACAATGTCTTCATACGGGAAAGTTTAGAGTTTTGCTAAAAAAACATGGGTTAAAATGACTTTAGTCTAACTGTGCATCGGATGATACCTTGCATACCAACAAGTGTTCTTTAGGGATGAAGGGAGTACTAATTTTCTAAAGGAACTACATTTTCTATGTTTTGCACTACAAAATTTGTAGAAATGAATATAAGCTATTGGAGATCTGAGATATCATCCCTGGTGAAAGTATCAAAATACTTATTGATAGTGATTAGGTGTTCAAGTTAGTGAGAGGTTATTTTGTTGTTTTTTGCCAACAGGCGTTTGAATATAAAATTAAATGATGTAATGACAAATAGTAACTGGGTTGACTGATATGGTATAGTTCTTGTTTAGGTTGCACAAAGATAGGAACTCACTAAGAATTCTGACATTGGGAGGCTAGCAATAAAGGCCTCTGAGTTGCATTCTCAGCCAAGACATTGTTCCCATCCTGGTAGGACTGATGCCAGGGATGTTGTAAAAACACCAAACTTTCGAAAATCTTAAACTATCAATCTTGGTCGAAGAGATTTAGTTAAGAAGGTTAGTGCTAATACTTCAACGTCTGAACAGCTAGCATCCTTGAATCTGAAGGAAGGGAGGAACACAATAACCTCGAGTTTCTCTACAGTTAAGGGGAAGCAACAGGTTAGCAATCTATAAATTTCTTCAATTTTATTTGAAGTGCACAAGGCTTACTTTCCATTTACATTTATTTTGTTTCTTTTATTGAAATCCTTCTTTTATTGTTACTTCTTTTAATTTATTTATTTTTCATTTGTCTTACTATGAGGTTGATGATCAAATGAATTTGTGGGAATGGAACACTCGTTTAGTGATATCAGATGTAGATGAGACAATTACAAGGTGAGGACACACCTTAGTAAAAGGAAATTGTTTTCCAAATACATATTGTACTACTATGACAAACTTATGGTCAATATTTATTTTGTTAATAGTTTCTTGCTTTTTTCATTGCTAATTTGATCTAGCAAATAAACATACTTCATACTTGGTATCTACCAAAAAGTGCTACTCAGCAATCTTGCTGAAGTGTACCAACACTGAGTGAATCAACGGCTTAACCTCAATCAACCGTACTTTTTGTGTCCTGTTATCACTGAAAGAAAAGTAGACGAGAGGGACTCTATCTATTTATGAAGTGCATGTTTAGTTTTACAGTGCCGATGGTATACCAAGATCAGGGCCATATGTCTGTTCAGTTGTTTGTTGTTGAGTTCAAAGACCATACAAATCTTATTCCACTTCTCTGACTTTTGGTTGCCATTTTATTTTACGTCCTGTCCTATGACTTCTTCAAAATTGGTATGTTGATTACAAAACATATAAGGTCAACACGGTACAACCATGAATACATTAAGATTGGTGGTGTGCGCGTACAATTAATCTTATATATTAGTGCTTTTTAAAAATGCACTTGCCTCTGTATTTTTCACTGAGGTCACCAAACTTTGGCTTACAAGTTCCTTAAATGTTTCCTTCTTAGTGATCAAGCTTGTAGGGATATTTGTATACCTAGGGCATGGACTCATTCACTTACATTATATATATATATATATATACCTTAACTGTCATTCATTGTGAGGGATATTCGGATTGACTATTTGTTAAACTGTTAATTGGGCTGGACAAACTAGATTAACCATCAGCAATCCAATGACCGATTGAATTTGAATTTTTTATAAGCAGATAAAGAATCATCGTTGTATTTGCCTATTAGTTTCCACACCTTTTCTTTAATTTATTTTCTTTTCTTTTTGCTCTTCATTTAATTCTACTCAATGGTTTGATAATGTTAAACTCTTTCTTTTATTTTATGCCTTACAGGTCAGATGTTCTAGGTCAATTCATGCCTTTAGTAGGAATCGATTGGTCACAGACAAGAGTTGCTCATTTATTCTCAGATATCAAGGTTTGTCCACCTTACGCGTGTGTTTAGCTGTTTTGGATTACTACAACATGAAAATAAAATGTTTTGTACTTAAATGTTGAATGCATTGATTACACATGTAAAGAAAAAAGGGAATAAGCATAGAGAACAATATCTTTACATTGTTTCCCTTTTTATTGTTTGATTCATGTTTTCCTTTTTTAGGAGAGTGTTTCTCGTACTAATTGTAAGTAGAGTGTTTTGTACATGAGCACTCTATCTGTCGTGCTATTAAGGACTAATGGTAATGTTTTTATCCATTTCAGAACCTTTTCAACATGTTTTATGATCCGAAAATCTAGAAAATGTTTCTAGGAGGTTGCTTTGAAGTGTTTCTTGATTTTGTAGCTGCCATATATCAAATATCATACATGATACACATACATTAGTTATGTGTTGTTTGAAATTGACATCCAAACCACCTCTACTTGGGATTTTAATAAAGTTATAATTCATAGTGTCCATATATGGTGCAATATAAGGTTGATTTTTATACTTTTACAGGGTCTTCTGTTGGAAAGTAAACCCAGTGATGCAGTTGTTGTCATTCAAGTTCTAAATTAGGTATATATGGACTGTATTCTTTTTTTTTTGGAGGAGTGTTGCGTTTCTATTCAAATTGATTGTCCATGTCTTTTTTTTTTATCTTTCATATGTTAGTTGGGCTGATGATCAAATTATTGAGGGTTGGATGCTTTGGTTTACATTTGATTATTGTAATTTTGTAGCCATTTAGCTTGAAATGCATTCAGAATGCCACTATTAATATCTATTCAATGTAATCGAATATACATTCTAAGATGGTTATTTTATAAGAATTGTCTTAGAATGCATGTTTTCTAAGACAGTTTTTATAGGAACCGTCATCGATAGTGTCCACTTTCAACGATGTTGGCTATAAAGACAGTTCTTAACCATCGTTAAATGATTTTTTTGCGGTAGTGTATAGTTTGCAAGATTAAAAAAATGGTCTAGATATCTATTAAAATGAACTTCATAATTCATATGGTTCAGTTTCATTTGGCCTTTGTTGTTACTGTGCCTTGATACCAAGAATTCAGTCAATTTGTTATACATTTGTTCTGGTAGTTATATTACTCAAATACTCAAATTATAGCTGATGCTCTCCAAGCCTTAGCTCAGGCTATAGGGAATTCGAATAGGGGAGAAGCTACTGGAGCTACTAAGTACCAAGGGTTGGACCGTTTCCAATGAAACAATCCTCCTACTTTCACTGGAGGATACAACCCTGATGGTGCTTAGAATTGGATAAGGGAAATCGAGAAAATCTTCCGAGTGATGGCATGTCCGGAGGGGAAAAAAAGTTACTTTTGGTACATATACTCTGGTGGAAGAAGCTGAGTATTGGTGGGAGAATACTCACCAATGCCTATAGGCTGAAGGTCAGGATGTGACCTGGGATGTCTTTAAGAGGGTATTTTTGGAGAAATACTTTCCTGGGGATGTTAGGAACAAGAAGGAGATGGAGCTCTTGGAGCTCAAGCAGAGAAACATGACTGTGGCTGAATATGCAGCCAAGTTTGAGGAGCTAGTGAGGTACTTTCCCCATTATCAAGGAAGAGATGGTGAAAGTTCCAAATGTGTGAAGTTTCTAAACAGCTTGCGACTTGAAGTGAAGCAAGCTATGAATTACCAGGGTGTTCATCAGTTTCCACTCATGGTTAACATGTGCCGGATTTAGAAAGAAGACTCTCGAGATAGGGCGAGTTATTATAGGAGTACGGGCCCAATGAAGAACAAAAAGAATGGACCTCAACATCAGGGAAAACCATACTCGACCCCTCCTAAGCAATATGGTAACCGCCCCAACAATCAGAGGACTGTTGCTATGGGGTTTGCGGGTGGTAGTGGTAGCAAACCCAATACTTTCCCCACTCAGATCATTTTTTACAAATGTGGTAAGCCAGGGCACATCTCCTCAAATTGTGTTGATAAAGGCATGACCTGTTTTAATTGTAGACAAAAGGGGCATATTTAGAGAGATTGTCCATATCCCAAGAAGGAGCATAATGGTGGGGGCCAGAATGACCAAACTGGACATCCGAAGGCCACGGGAAAAGTCTTTACCCTTAATGGTGCCGAAGCTTCAAAATCCAAAGATCTAACCCAAGGTAAATGTTCCATAAATGGGATTCCCTTACTTGTGCTATTTGATTCTAGTGCAACCCATTCTTTTATATCCTATTCGTGTGTAGGGAAACTTAAGCTTTTTGTGTCTTCTTTAAATAAAGATCTAGTGGTAGAGATCCTAACTAGTGGTTCTATGTTAACATCTAATGTGTGTTTGAATTGTCCTGTGGAAATTTCAGGTAGAACATTTGTGATTGATCTGATTTGTTTGCCTTTGAGCCAAATTGATGTTATTCTGGGTATGGACTGGTTATCTTCCAACCATGTCTTGTTAAACTATTTTGATAAAACTATGGTGTTTGATGGTTTTGGAGTGAGTAAGGATATGATATTTATCTCTGCCAACCAAGTTATGACATCTTTAAAAGAAGATGCTGAGGTGTACATGATCTTGTCTAACTTGGAAATAGAGACAAAGGTTTCCATGTGTGACCTCCCTATTGTCAGAGAGTTTCCTGAAGTGTTCCCTAAGGATATATCCAGTCTACCATCCGAGAGAGAGATAGAGTTTTCCATAGACCTGGTACCTGGTGTTGGACCCAAATCCATAGCCCTTTATAGGATGTCTCCTATAGAGTTAGCCGAGCTTAAGAAACAGTTAGAGGAGTTATTGGAGAAGCGGTTTGTGAGACCCAGTGTATCTCCATGGGGAGAACCAATGTTGTTAGTAAAGAAGAAAAATGGGACCATGCGGTTGTGTGTAGACTACCGCCAGTTGAATAAGGTGATGATTAAGAATAAGTACCCTTTGCCTAGAATAGATGACCTTATGGACCAGCTAGTAGGAGCTTGTGTGTTTAGCAAGATAGACCTTAGGTCAGGTTACCATTAGATCCGAGTGAAGTCTGAGGATATACCGAAGACTGCTTTTAGGACCCGTTATGGTCACTATAAGTATCTAGTCATGCCCTTTGGTGTGACTGATGCTCCAGGTGTGTTTATGGACTACATGAATAGAGTCTTTCACCCTTACCTTGATAGTTTTGTGGTAGTATTCATAGATGATATTTTGGTATACTTCAAGACTAGAGAGGAACATGAAGAACACTTGAGGATTGTGCTGCATACCCTTAGGGACCAACAACTTTATGCTAAGTTGTCCAAGTGTGAGTTTTGGTTAGAGAAAGTTAGTTTCCTAAGGCATGTGATATCTCAAGGGGGTATAGCTTTAGATTCCTCTAAGATAGAAGTTGTTCTTGAGTGGGAGAGTCCTAAATCTATTTTTGAGATTAGGATTTTTCTGGGCTTAGCAGGATATTACCGAAGATTCATAGAAGGTTTCTCCAAGTTAGCTTTACCTTTGACTAAACTGACTCGTAAGGGTCAAGCTTTTGTGTGGGATACCCAATGTGAGCATAGTTTCCAAACCCTTAAGGAAAAATTGACGACCGCTCCAGTGCTAGTTTTGCCTAACCCGAGAGAACCCTTTGAGGTGTATTGTGATGCATCAAAGATGGGTTTAGGAGGAGTGTTGATGCAAAATGGCCAAGTAGTGGCCTATGCTTCTAGAACACTCAAGACTCATGAGAGGAATTATCCCACCCATGATTTGGAGTTGGCTGCTGTAGCTTTAGCCCTTAAGATGTGGAGGCATTACCTGTTTGGCTCCAAGTTTGAGGTGTTTAGTGATCATAAGAGCCTTAAGTACTTGTTTAGTCAGAAAGAGCTGAACATGCGTCAAAGGAGATGGCTAGAGTTTCTTAAAGATTATGATTTTGAGCTTAGCTACCATCCTGGCAAAGCCAATGTAGTGGCTGATGCCTTGAGTAGGAAATCCCTACATAAATCTGCCTTGATAGTTAGAGAGATGGATCTCCTAGAAAAATTTGAAGACCTTAGCCATGCATGTGAGGTTACCCCTTGTCATACCCTAATTTCGTCTGGGGACTATTATTTGACGGCATGCAACCTTTGTTTGACCGCTTCGAGGTACTTGGCACCCTTTGTTGCACGATACGTGAAGTTCCGAGACATGCCGTAAATAATAAAGAAGCATTGTACGCAATCCGTGAAATTCCGTAACGTGCCGAAAATAAAAAAGAAGTGTTGTTGCGCAATCCGTGAGTTTCCGTAACATTTCGAAAGCTAAAAAAGAGTAAATTACATGACCCGTAAGGTTCCGTAACCTTACGGAAAGAAAACAAGTATCGTTACGAAATTCGTAAAGTTTCGTAACGTTACGGAAAAAGAATCACCAAAAAAAGCAAAGGGGGTGTATTTAGTAAAAAAAGGGGTGCAAATAGAAACCAAGCCCACTTGGGCCTTCCAGATTCTTCCTCCAGAAGGCGGTTGCTTCTGGAGGAAGCAACCTGGCTCGCCTGGGCGAACTGGGTGGCAAGCTCCTCCCCTATTTTCCTATAAATAGAGGGAGGAGTGGAGAAGGAAAGGGTTCAGCCTTCTTGGCATTTCGTAATCACTTGATATTGGTGAGGTAAATTGTTTTCGTGAAGAAAATCCAAGCCAAGGCGCTTCCGTAACGTTTCCGTGGGTGATTTTGCGAAGATTTTCAACCGTTCTTCGCTGTTCGTCGTTTGTTCTTCGTCATTCTTCGGTCTTCAACCGGTAAGTTCCCGAAATCGAACTTTTCAATTCATTCTATGTACTCGTGGTGGTCCCCATTTTTTTTGTGTACTTTTATTCTCGTTTCATTTACTTTCCGTACCCCCTTTTGACGTGCTTCCGTCATTTACTTAAGTCATTTTCTCGCCTAATCAAAAAATAAAATAAATTTCCACCGATCATTTGATTTGTAATATCCGTTAATTCCTGTTAAAGTGAAACTAAGGCTAAAATCAACTTGCAAAGTCAAGCTCGTCCGCAAAAAATCACTAAAAAGGATTTTAAGGTTCAATACCTCAGTTTTTCTCACCAAGTAAAAATGGTTCATTTTAAGGTCCAACACCTTAAAAGGACCACCGTCCAAGTAAAAAGAATCGCTTGATTCACCCTTAAAAAAGAACTACGTAGGTCTGATTTCCTCTTCGATGGAGGGTACGTAGGAGCAAGAGCCCCGCTTTTGTCGACCTCAAAAAATAAAAAGAAATAAAAGTTTGGATACACAATTTCACACAATTCTAATTTAAGGTTGTTGTCCTTTGGGGACAAACGTGAGAGGTGCTAATACCTTCCTCAAACGTAAATACAACTCCCGAATCTAGAATATTCTTCATGACCGGTTTCCTTCGGTTTTGCCGATGTTTTCCACAAATAAACGTTGGTGGCGACTCTGCGCATTTTCCTCCTATGGAAGACGCACCCGTGAGCCTCGCCTCCCTCGCCTGCAAAAGGGTAGGTTGCGACAGTTGGCGACTCCGCTGGGGACTGTTTTTGTGAGTTAGGCCTATTTTAGGAAATTGTGGAATTGTAAAAACTTTGTGTGTGCATTTTTTTTGAATTGTGTAAATATAATAAATGCTGTCTTTTCCACATTTTTACACTGCATTCTAAGCACCCACAGGTTTGAGTAAAAAAGGGACCCTATACTCGGGTCCATGGGAATTTAAGGAGTGGAGGTGAATCTATGGTCATGCTAGGTCTCCGACTTGCTTGATAATAGTGAAACCTCGTCTAGAGCTTTCTCTCTTTATAATGTGTTGTCGCTGGTATTCCATACCGCCGCAATATTATTATCTTGAGTGATGATACCTCTAGAAAACAACCATTTGAGATATGGATCGTTGGGAGTAGTTATTAGAGGCCCTTAGATATTATCCTATAGGTCCCCAAATAGGGGCATGGAGCTAAGACGCTCTATGCCATTTGTTCTCATGCATTCTTCTGTAAATAGCACATAAATTATATTTTTGTTGTATAGCTAGTGATATTTTGTCTCTCTAGAGTAATGCGTCACTTTTTAATACATACGTTGGGACGCCGCAATGCCTAGAACGTAGTATTAAAAAGATGGATCTTTTTCGGTCTCGTACATGTAAATTACCCCTTGTTTTTCTCTTCGTTTCATGCATGCGCATTGCATCATTCGTATCGGAGCCTTGATCCACCCTTTTTTAGGTAAATTATAGACAAAGGATCAAGCTGAATGTTTTGATCATGCCAAAGTTTCACATGCGTCTTAAAGCTTTAATTCAAGACAAAGAAATTAAAGATATTCAAGATGGATGATCAAGACAGTCTCTAGAGTCTTAGAAAGGGTATATTAAATAGGAAGGGAATTCCAATTGAAGTAGCAAAAAGTTTGGCCAAGAAATTTAAGTTAAAAAGTCTTTTTCAACAAATTTACTCTCTGGTAATCGATTACCAGAGGATGTAATCGATTACCAGTGGCCAAAACTGATTTACAACAGCTATTAAAATTTGAATTCAAAATTTGCACCGTGTAATCGATTACACATATATGGTAATCGATTACCAGCAGTTTCTGAACGTTTTAATTCAAATTTTAAAGCTTGTAATCGATTACACACATACTGTAATGATTACCAGAGGGGTTTTTCAGAAAACATTCTCAACAGTCACATCTTTTTATCTGATTCTTAAGTGGCCATCAAAGGCTTATATATATGTGACTAGAGACACGAATTGAATAATAGTTTTGAAGAACAAAAAGGTCTTATCCTCTTAACAAGCAAAATTGTTTTATCCTCATACAAATTCCTTGGCCAAAACACTTGTGATTCAATAAGGAATTATTTGAGTGCTCAAATTATTCAATCTATCTCTTTCAAGAGAGATTTCTTCTTCTCTTCTTCTTTATTTTGAAAAGGGATTAAGAGACCGAGGGTCTCTTGTTGTGAAAGGATTCTAAACACAAAGGAAGGATTGTCCTTGTGTATTTAGAACTTGTAAAAGGAATTTACAAGATAGTGGAACTCTCAAGCGGGTTGCTTGGGGACTGGACGTAGGCACAAGGGTGTGGCCGAACCAGTATAAATCTGAGTTTGCATTTTCTCTTCCCTTAAACTCCTTTATTTATTATTGTTTTATATTCATATTCAAATTGTTCTTTTGAATCATTATTTAAGAAATTCATTATTAAGGGAATTTATAACTTGAATAGAAAGTTAAATAGAATTTTTAATTGGGGAAATAATTTGTAATATCTTAATTCAACCCCCCCTTCTTAAGATATCTGAGGCCACTTGTCCAACATAAATGATGGGGACAAATCAAAATGGAAAAGGATTCTATCAAGTCAAGGTCAAGGGCCTAGATGTCACCAGCCTTAGGGAGTTGGGACGGTTGATGGGACCCCTCCAAAGGAAAGCCTTCCGCAAAGTGTACGGGAAGATTTTAGATTTGACCACAGCGGAGGTATTTACGGAAGCCGTTGTATCCCTCGCCCAATACTATGACCAGTCGTTGAGATGCTTCACGTTTGGGGACTTCCAAATAGTACCGACTGTTGAAGAATTTGAGGAGATATTAGGATCCCCTCTTGGGGGAAGAAAACCGTATATTTTCTCCGGGTTTCTTCCCTCCTTGAGCAAGATTGCAGCTGTGGTCGGAGATTCGGCGAGAGAGTTGGATCATATGAAGCAAACTCGAAACGGCGTAGTGGGCCTACCGCGGAAATACTTGGAAGGCAAGGCAAGGGATATGGCGAGTCAAGAAGAGTGGGTACCGTTTGCAGATATACTAGCTTTGCTAATTTTTGGGGTTGTCCTCTTTTCGAACGTGGACGGTTTGGTGGACCTAGCCGCAATTGATGCTTTCCTTGCATATCACCATAGCAAGGGTGGTAGCTACCTTGGCGGACTTATTTGATACATTTGACCGAAGGTGCGAGAAGAACAACGCACGAATTGTCTACTGTTTACTCACTCTTTGTGTGTGGTTGGTTTCGCACCTATTCCAACAAGACATAAGGCACCCGTGTCCGCTTCAAAGTTATCGCTTGTGCGTCGAAAAGAAAAGAGTAGATTGGGACCAATACTTGGCTGGTATAAGAGGCAGCACAATCAACTGGTTTCCTCGATGGAAGGAAGGAAAGAAGGGAGTTCTCTTCTCATGTGGGGACTACCCAAATGTTCCGTTGATAGGGACGAGGGGTTGTATTAACTATAATCCCGCACTTGCCATAAGACAGTTAGGGTACCCCATGAGGGGAGCACCGATGGAAGAGAGCCTCTCGCCTTTCCTTGTGAGAGATTTCAACGCGCAAAGTCTCAAGATTGTACAAAGAGTCCGCAAGGCGTGGGAAAGCCCGTTAAGGAAAGATAAAGAACTTAGGGGCATCCATAATGGCATCATCAGTGGTTATCATGAATGGCTAAGAGTTCATACACAAGGGTTAGATTGGCTCTCCAAGTTGAAAATTATTAACGAGGAGAACTTCGAAGCTCCGGAAGAGGATGAAGAAGTCCAAGCTCTAAAATCAGAGCTAGGAAAAGCAAGACTTGCCAAAGAAAAATTCAAGTCAGCCGCTACAAACATCCGGAAAGAGTGTGCCGAGTTACGAGAGGAAAATGCGGCTACCGCGAAAGCCTTTGAACAAGAAACCAAAAGGGCTCGCAAGGAAGAGTATGGCCGAGATAAATTCCGAGGAGCTTTGTGGGGCAGCAACAATGAGCTCAAGCTCCGGAGAGAGGAAAGAGACCAGTCACGAGTACATGGCATGATCTTAAATGAGGAATTAGCTGCTTGCTCAAGATCCAAGAAGAGTTTGGCTCAACACTTAGAAGCCACGGAGCAAAGCATGCTAACTATAATAGGGCAGTACAAAGAAGAGTTAAACCATTCTTTGACCCATGAACAAAAACTAGTAGAGGATTTTGCACAAGCGTACGCCGAGAAGGAAGCAAGAGGGAGGGTGATTGATGCATTGCATCAAGAAGCGACCATGTGGATGGATAGGTTCGCCTTGACCTTAAATGGAAGTCAAGACCTCCCGCGACTACTAGCCAAAGCAAAGGCCATCGCTGAAGTGTGTTCAGCCCCAGAGGAAATTCATGGGCTAATCAATTACTGTCAACACATGATAGATTTGATGGCCCATATAATTAGAAACCGTTAGGTTCTGTTGTAACACTTTTGTATGATCTTGGCTAGATAAAAGCTTTGTTCCTTTTTATGAAAAGAGAAGTTCTGAAACTCATCACGTTATCTAGAAAGGGCCTTGAGGTGGATCCAAGTGCTCTGATCATTCATTAGCATATTCATGTTTTGGTGGCATACTCACCACTGTTTGTTTCTTTAGGGAACTCACCATAACTAAAAAAGCGCAAAGGCACCCCTATAACACCCGATCCAGAAGTAAGAGGGATAACGAGGAGGGAGTGCAAGAACAGATGAAGGTCGACCTATCAGCCTTAAAAGATCAAATGGCTTTTATCACGGAGGGCATGCTAAAGCTTCAAAAAACTATAGAAGATAATGCTATGGCGGCCGCTTCCAATACAGCTAGGGAAGCGGAACTGGTGCTACAACCCATAATAAACTTGGGCCGAGATAGAAACGCGACGGGTTTTAATCGGAGATATAGTCCTCAAGCCTACCCTTATGGTTTGCCTCCAGACTTCGCTCCCCGTACCGCTCCAGACGATTTGAGCCAAGCCCCTAACTTCGAGGGACAACTCCCTCCTCATGCTGACTATCCTCTACAAGAAGATGATGAAGGAGATGCCCATTTAGGCCCTCTACTTCCCCTCAAGGATCCAGCCCGCCATGAGTTGCCCCAACCAAACATAGTCCACCACGTCCCGTCTCCATCCGCACCCGTTAAGGAACTCGTTCCCTTTGCAAAAGACAAGGGAAAGATTGATTTACTTGAAAGGAGGCTGAGAGCGGTAGAAGGCCTCGGCAACTACCCGTTCTCGGATTTAGCAAATCTGTGCCTGGTACCTGACATCATCATCCCTCCCAAGTTTAAAGTGCTAGATTTTGATAAGTACAAAGGGACGACGTGTCCAAAAGGTCATCTTCGGATGTATTGCCGAAGGATGGGGGCATATTCAACGGACGAAAAACTGTTAATGCACTTCTTTCAAGATAGCTTAGCCGGAGCAGTAGTGGCGTGGTACACCAATTTGGAAGCTTCTCAGATCTGGTCATGGAAAGACTTGGCAACTGCCTTCATTAGGCAGTACCAATACAACACGGACATGACTCCTGATCGGAACCAACTTCAGAGCATGACCAAGCGGGAACATGAGTCCATTAAAGAGTATGCTCAAAGGTGGAGAGACCTAGCAGCCCAAGTTGTCCCGCCTATGACTGAAAGGGAAATGATCACGATTATGGTAGATACGTTGCCCACGTTCTACAACGAGAAGCTGATAGGATATATGCCGACTAACTTTGTAGACCTCGTCTTTGCCGGAGAAAGAATCGAGTCCAGACTGAGAAAAGGCAAGTTTGAATATGCCTCCAACGCTGCCCCCAACAACAATAGAAGAGCCCCAATGGTGGGCACACAGAAAAAGGAAGGAGATACCCACGCGGTCACCACCGCCCCAACATGGATGAAAGCGCCCCAAAATGCCCAAAACTCATAACAACACAACCACCCAAACTTTTCAATCCGAGCCGGAAGTTCCCTCCCAACTCAAGTGGAAGGGCCTCCCGCAACAGAAAAAATGCCTACCCAACACACAGCTCTAGCCACTCCCCGGCTAACCAATAATACAACTCCTAACGCGAGCTATAACAATGCACGACGCCCCCCGAAAGACGAGTTCTCTCCCATTCCCAGGGCATATTCCGAGTTGTGGCCCTCATTATTGGAAAATCATTTGGTGGTGGCCATACCCGGGAAGGTCTTCCAGCCACCATACCCCAAGTGGTACAACTCGAATGCCACATGCGCATACCATAACGGAGCCCCCAGACACAAGATTGACTTTTGCCTGCCATTCAAGTACAAGGTGCAACACCTAATAAATGCTGGTTGGCTATCATTCTAAGAGGAGGGCCCCAATGTTAAAACCAATCCACTAGCCAGTCATGGAGGGGCTAGCATAAACGCCATCGAAAAGGACTAGCCGTCAGGGTCAAAGAGATTAGAAGATGTGGCTACGTCTAGACGATTCATCTACCAGTCGCTGCAGGCAGCATGCATGGTCTCTCGTGGCGGAGGCGAAAGTGACGAATGTCTGTTTCATCTCGGGGAATCACACGACATGGAAACCTGCCCTGCGGTGGAGGAGTTACTTCAACGGCTCATGGACTGGGGGCAGTTCGAATTGTCCAAGGGAAATAGGGAAGAACCGCAAATTTGCATGCAGTCGGAAGAAAGGAAGGTTCCCCCAACCCCCAAAGCCCTAGTAATATGTTTCACTAGGAATGTGACTGGCTCCAGGCCCATGTACCCCTCGACGACGCCCAAGCCAACGCCGTTTTCCTATCAAAGCAATAAGGCCATTCCATGGAAGTATACCCCTCCCGCTTTTGGAGAAAGAGCTGCAACCCAGGTTGACTCCTTGTCAGCCAAAGTGACCAACATCACCGGCCTTAGTGGCGTAACCCACAGTGGCTGGGTGTTCGCTCCCCCTCACTCAGTGGAATTGCCCTCCAAGGGGGAAGCACCCATGATCTAAGAACCCGCAGGCACGGCCACCCCCTCAAAAGAAGTGGATCCCCCGGTGTTAAAAGGAGCTGAAAAGAAAGAAGGTCTTCAAGGAAAGGCGGTGACCTTGGAAGAGGCTCATGAGTTTCTTTGTCTCATCCAACAAAGCGAGTTTAAGGTAGTTGAGCAACTGAATAAAACTCCGGCAAGGATCTCTTTGCTCGAATTGTTCATAAACTCTGAGCCTCATCATGCACTATTGGTAAAGGTCCTCAACGAAGCTCACGTAGCACACGACATCTCAGTCGAGGGTTTTGATGGCATTGTTAATCATATAACTACCAATAACTATATCGCGTTCGTGGAAGAAGAGATTCTCGTCGAAGGGAGAGGGCACAACAAAGCGCTACATGGGGCTGTCAGATGCATGGACCATGTCGTCGCTAAGGTACTCATCGACAATGGTTCAAGTTTAAATGTGATGCCAAAGACCACCTTAGAGAAACTTCCTTTTAATGCGTCACGTCTAAAATCGAGTTCGATGGTAGTATGAGCCTTTGACGGTAGTCGGTGGGAGGTGATGGGGGAAATCGACATCCCCATTCAGATAGGCCCCCACACTTGTAATGTGGTTTTTCAAGTGATGGACATAAATCCCGCCTACAGCTGCCTTTTGGGGAGACCCTGGATTCACGCACTAGGAGTGGTCCCTTCAACGCTTCGCCAGAAATTGAAATTCGCGGTTGGTGGACTCTTGGTGATAGTGTCAGGCGAAGAAGATATGTTGGTGAGCTGCCCCTCCTCTGCACCATATGTAGAAGCAGCGGAAGAATCACTGGAAACAGGTTTCCAATCCTTCGAGGTGGTGAGTTGTGCCTCTGTGGAAACGAGTCCGTTGCTACCTTGTCTCTCTAATGCGACCCTAATGGTGGCACAGGAGATGCTCAGGCACGGTTATGAGCCCGGAATGGGTCTGGGCAAGGACAGCCATGGGAATGCCGATGTGGTCGACATTAGGGGGAACCCGTACAAATATGGGTTAGGGTATGAACTCGGGAAACCGAGAAGAAGGAATACACCGTCAAGACTCCGGGTAGATAGGGCATGGCCCGGCCATGCTAGCCAGTGTTTCACAAGTGCCAGGATAATGTTCGAAGAAGAGGTGGCGGCAATAGGAGAGGAGTCTCCATAAGATCCGCCAAGTTTCGTGCGACCATGCCATCCCAATTCCCAAGTGGGAAACTGGCGCGTGATGAGCCAGTCAGAAGTCTATACCGCTGATTCAATGTAATTAGAGGCTATAGATTCCTTTCTCTTTTGTTTTGTGAAACCTACCTTATTAAATAACAAAGAGATCTTGTTTCATTTGTTCTTGCGATTCCACCTTTTCTCATATCATTTTGCATGTTTTTATTTTTTGTCTTGACTGGTATAGATATGAGGGTCGATTCTTTGAGGATCCTAATAACGAGGGTTTGATAATCAATTTTGACTGAGAAGTAAGTCAAACAATAAACGAAGAAGAGGAAGAGGACGTCCTTTCACCAGAGTTGGAGAGGTTGATCGCTCAGGAAGAACGCGAAATGAAGCCTCACCAAGAGGAAATCGAGACATCTTTGCATGGTCGTACCAAGACATGCCAGGTCTGGACCTCGACATTGTGCAGCATAAGTTTCCATTGAATCCTGAGTCTTCCCCGGTTAAGCAAAAACTACGAAGGATGAGACTCGAAATGTCTTTGAAAATTAAAGAAGAAGTAAGAAAGCAGTTCGATGCGGGTTTCTTAGCTGTAGCTCGATACCCGGAGTGGGTAGCCAACATTGTCCTGGTCCCAAAAAAGGATGGCAAAGTGCGAATGTGCGTAGACTATCAGGATTTAAACCGAGCCAGTCCTAAAGACAATTTTCCCTTGCCACACATTGATATACTGGTAGATAATACAGCCAAGTTCGCCCTTTTCTCTTTTATGGATGGCTTCTCAGGGTATAATCAGATAAAGATGGCACTCGAAGATGTGGAGAAGACTACTTTCATCACCCTATAGGGGACAATCTGCTACAAAGTGATGGCCTTCGGGTTAAAAAATGCTGGGGCAACCTATCAACGTGCCATGGTAGCTTTGTTCCAAGACATGATGCATAAAGAGATAGAAGTCTATGTAGATGACATGATTGCCAAATCTCGGACCGAGGATGAACACCTCGTCAATCTGCGTAAGCTGTTTGGAAGGCTACGGAGATACCAACTGAAACTAAACCCTGCCAAGTGCACCTTCGGGGTGAAATCGGGGAAGTTATTGGGATTTATCGTGAGCCAGAAAGGGATAGAGATAGATCCCGAGAAAGTGAAGGCCATTCTCGAAATGCCAGAGCTACGCACGGAGAAGCAGGTTCGAGGTTTCCTGGGCAGGTTAAACTACATCACGAGATTTATCTCGCAACTCACCCCTACCCTTGAGCCCATCTTCAAACTATTGCGTAAGAACCAGGCGGTCCTGTGGAACAGTGACTACCAAGAGGCCTTCGAAAAAATCAAACAGAGCCTCGCGAATCCCCCGGTGCTCATGCCACCTGTAAAAGGAAGACCTCTTTTCCTGTACATGACTGTGTTGGACTAGTCTATGGGGTGCGTGTTGGGATAGCACGACGACTCTGGAAAAAAGGAACAAGCCATTTACTATTTAAGCAAGAAGTTTACCTCCTGTGAGATGAATTACTCAATGTTGGAAAGGACGTGTTGTGCCTTGGTATGGGCGTCACATCGTCTTAGGCAGTACATGCTCAGTCATACCACGTGGCTTATTTCCAAAATGGATCCCGTGAAATACATCTTTGAGAAGTCGGCCCTCACAGGACGAATCGCTAGGTGGCAGGTACTACTATTTGAATTTGATATTGTGTACGTCACCCAAAAGGCAATAAAGGGGAGCGCCTTGGCAGATTATTTGGCCCAACAACCCCTCCAAGATTACCGGCCAATGCACCCCGAGTTCCCGGATGAAGACATCATGGCCCTATTCGAGGAGAAGCGGACGCACGAGGATATAGACAAATGGATTGTTTGTTACGATAGGGCATCTAATGCTTTGGGTCATGGAGTAGAGGCAGTCCTTGTATCCCCAGATGACCAATGTATTCCTTTCACGGCCAGGCTAGGTTTCGATTGTACCAACAATATGGCCGAATATGAAGCGTGCGCCCGTGGGATTCAAGCGGCCATTGATTTTGACGTGAAGCTACTCAAAGTGTATGGAGACTCGGCTTTGGTAATACGCCAGTTGAGAAGAGAATGGGAAACTAGGGATCTAAAGTTAATACTCTATCAAACTCATATTTTGAAGTTAGCCAAATTCTTTACGACATTTCTTTCCACCACATACCTCGGGAAGAGAACCAAATGGTCGATGCATTGGCCACCTTGGCATCCATGTTTCAACTTGCCCCACACGGGGATCTGCCGTACATTGAATTCAGATCTCGGGGCAAGCCGACACATTGTTGTGCGATAGAAGAAGAACGAGATGGGAAACCGTGGTATTTCGAAATTAAACACTATGTCGAGAACAAAGAATATCCACCAGGGATTTTCGACAATGACAAAAGAACGTTAAGGAGATTGGCTACTGGTTTCTTTGTGAGTGGTACCATCCTGTACAAACGGAACCACGACATGACCCTCCTACGATGCGTAGATGCCAAAGAGGCGAACTACATGATTGGGGAAATCCACGAGGTTTCATTTGGGACACATGCCAACGGGCATGCTATGGCCAGGAAGATCCTTAGAGTAGGTTATTACTGGCTCACTGTGGAAAGCGATTGTTGCGCCCATGTAAGGAAATGCCATAAATATCAAGCGTACGCGGACAATGTCAATGTTCCGCCCCATCCTCGGAATGTCATGTCCGGCCCTTGGCCTTTTTCCATGTGGGGGATAGATGTCATTGGGGCCATCTAACCCAAAGCTTCGAATGGTCATCGCTTCATTCTTGTGGCGATAGATTATTTCACCAAATGGGTCGAAGCGGCTTCTTATACCAATGTCACGAGGAGTGTGGTGGTCAGATTCATAAAGAAGAAACTGATTTGTCGATACGGATTCCCTAGGAAGATCATTACTGACAATGGCACCAATCTGAACAACAAAATGATGCAGGAAATGTGCGAGGATTTCAAAATCCAACATCATAACTCCACTCCCTATCGGCCAAAGATGAACGGGGCTATGGAGGCTGCATATAAAAATATTAAGAAGATTATTCAGAAGATGACAGTGTCATACAAAGATTGGCATGAGATGTTGCCTTTTGTCCTGCATGGATATCGAACCTCGGTACGAACTTCTACTGGGGCAACGCCGTATTCCTTGGTTTATGGGATGGAAGCAGTACTCCCATTTGAGGTAGAGGTCCCTTCCCAGAAGATACTAACGAAATCAGGCCTAGAAGAATCAGAGTGGGCTCAAACATGCTACCACCAACTCAACCTTATTGAAGGTAAGCTTTTGACGGCCATGAGCCATGGGCGCCTCTATCAACAAAGGATAAAGAACGCCTTCGACAAGAAGGTACGCCCGCGCAAGTTCAATCAGGGGGACCTTGTCCTGAAAAAGATATCCCACGCTGTTAAAGATAATCGAGGGAAGTGGGCCCCGAATTACGAAGGACCTTTTGTTTTGAAAAAGGCTTTTTCTGGGGGGGCTCTGGTGTTCACCAACATGGATGGCGAGGAGCTACCCTCGCCTGTGAACTCCGATGTCGTTAAGCGATATTACGCTTGAAATATGGGGCAATCGAGGAAACCACTACATGTTCTTTTTATTTTTGTGTTTTCTTCTTGGTTTCCTCTAGGGATTCATGTCCGTTGTAATTGTCTCATCACAGTTCTTTAAAAGAAGAGAACATGGGTTTGAGGCTTCAATCCTCACTTTGGTTTTAAACCATGTGTTAGTTTGTAATAACCTGAGCCCTTTCGCTCAGTTCATGGGGTGCCCCAAGTGCTTAATTAAAACTGAACCTAACCAGCTTTCACTAAGAAGATTATTGCATTTGAAAACATTCATGCATACGCATACGCATGCATATTTTGTGATAACAGGGGCAGGATCGTCTTAGGCAACAGTCAGAGGTCGAGACAAGGTTAAAGGCAGAAACCAATCAAGGTAAGACAACGACGTGGTCACGATTTGCCACGCATTGTTGTTTCCTACTTTCAGGTATTTAGGGACGGACGCAAGGAGAGGCTAGGGTCACGACCAATAGGTCGTCATCCTTTGCCTAGCCCGAGACAAACGGAAAGCGCCGCTGCAAAGCATCCTAGTATCCTTTAAATTCACAGTTATTATTACTGTTGTTTGTTTAAAATAAATAATGGATGCCTAATCTACCTTGAGTGGGTTCGAGTGAGCGAACGCCGTACCTTATGTCTTCCCTAAAAAAAAAAGTACAGGTTAGCTCGCCTGGGCGAGCAACCCTTATATGAAAATGTTAAAAGAGGGGGAGGGGAATGTTTTCTGCAGTAAAAAAAACTTCCCCCCTCATTCAAAAACGCAAAGCTCACGGGACTTGCTGTTTTTGCTTCCCCAAGCCACCTTTGGTTGCATTATGCTTTCATTTTTGATACTCCTACTCACTCCAACAAGTAAGTATCTCATCTTTGAGCTTTCTAGCTTTCCATTGATGTATTTTGGTCTTCTTTTGGTGCTCTAAATTGTGGGAATGTGCTCAAATTTGTGGACCAATTTTGGCTTTGTTTCATGCTTGATTGGTTTGAATTGAGGGGTTGTAGGGGATGGCCTTAGGCCTAGGGTGCATTCTGAAGCAATGGGGCATGCCACGTTGTCCCCACTCTCTTGCTATTCATGCCTAAACATGTGCCCACTAAGTGCTCGGTGAAATGCCTCAATTACATATGGGCATGGTTTTGTAAGCTTGGGATTGTGGGACTGTTTTATATGTATAGGGACAGCATGAAGGATTTAAAATGAGTGCCCGAATGTGATTCTAAGCCTAGGAACCCAAGCTTTTAATTTCAATACAAGGAAGCATGACCTACGCCTAGGAATCTAAGTTTTGGTTTTGAATGTAAAAAGGCATGAATATTAGGACATGTTTGAGAGTTTTTTTATTAGAATTTAAATTTGGCTGCCCCATGAGGAATACCTTGCACCTAGGTAGCATGGAAAATACCTTTCAACGGTATGTATATATGTAGCATGGAAATGCCTTGCAAAGTGTGTGAATATATGGCATAAAAATACCTTGCAAAGTGTGAATGTATAGCAAATAATGCATTTAAAAAATTTGTATATGTAGGATAGGTAGCGTAAAAATGCCTTTCAAAATATGTATATTTGTGGATAGGTAGCATAAGGAGCCTTTCAAAAAAATGTACCCATGTCAAAAATGGCACGAGAATGCTTCCCAAATGAATATATGACGTGGAATTGCCTTTCAAGTGTAGATAGATGACATGAAAGTTCCTTCTCAAATAAATTCAAGTGTGTGCGTGACGTGAGATTGGCTCTCCAATGTGCATATATGTATAAATAAATGTGAATGAAACAACAAAAAATGTATATGTTAATAGAATACTCCAAATGTGCGTAGGTAGTTTGTGGTAGCAGAATACTTAGGATATGAACATGTGTAATTTTGACACAATACCTTGAGCATGCGTATATGTATTCTTTCTAAAAAATATATATGTGTGGTAACTAGAATGTTTTGAATATCCTCGTATGTTGATATAAATAGTAGGATATTTTACGCATATGCTCGTTCATAAATGTTTTACATTAAGGAAATGTGTGCACAAGTTTGTTCTAAATCGGAAAGATTAGCATGCCATTTTTGCTTTAAAATAAGCATTTTCTTGTAAACTAACTTTCCAAATGTTTGTCCTCGCAGGAAATGGCTCCGAGAAAGCTTTCCAATAAGATATCTAGGAGGGACGCCGCGGCCGAAGGAACTAGCGCCGCTCCTGAGTTTGACAGCCATCGTTTCAGGAGCGCAGACCACCAGCAGCGTTTCGAGGCCATCAAAGGATGGTCGTTCCACCGAGAGAGACGCGTCCAGCTCATGGACGATGAGTACACCGACTTTCAGGAAGAGATAGCTCGCCGGCGTTGGACGTCGCTGGTCACCCCCATGGCTAAGTTTGACCCAGAGATAGTCCTGGAATTTTATGCCAATGCTTGGCCCATGGAGGAGGGCGTGCAAGACATGCGGTCATGGGTAAGGGGCCAGTGGATTCCTTTTGATGCAGACGCCCTCAGCCAGTTCTTGGGTGACCCGCTAGTATTATAGGAGGGTCAGGAGTGCGAGTATAGTCAGAGAAGGAACCGGGCTGATGGATTTGACGAGGAGGCCATTGCCCAGCTGTTATGCATACCAGGTCAGGATTTTCCCGGACCGCTGCCAGGAGACGGGTGCGGATCATGCGCACCAGCATGACCACCTTGACTCAGATATGGATGACGTTGCTGCTCAGCAACGTCCTGTCCAGCGATCATAACTTCGACCTCCCTCTGCCGAAGTGTCAGCTGGTGTATGCCATCCTGACATGGATGAGCGTCCATGTGGCTCAGTTGATCACTGACACCATTTATTTTTTTGCAGGTATGCCACCTACCAGGCACCATCTAGACCCAGATAAGTCTAACAGGGCCCTGGGGTTTCCAGCGTTGATCACGGGTCTCTGCCAGTCATTCGGGGTTCCCGTCACACCTAGTAAGGTGATTCGACCGCCGATCACCCGGGCCTTCATTGAGAAGTATTGCACGCCTAGACAGGCGCAAGGTGATGCACCGCAGGCCGCAGATGCACCGCCACCACCTTGTCAGACTGATCCAGCTGAGTCATTTGGCATGGAGCAGTATTTACAGCACTTGGTTCACCAGCAGGCGGCCAACCACAGGGGGCAGGTGCAGACCCATGAGTGTCTCTACTAGCTCAGCCTCAGTCTACAGAGCCAGGGTTTCACTCTTTTTGCATGCCCTACTCCAGATCAGTTCAGGGCAGAGGTTGCATGGCCCGGAGATTGGCCTGAGGCCCAGGCAGGGGAGGCGCTCACAGAGGCTCCCGGTGATGCAGATGAGGCCCGCATGGATGAGGAGATGACAGATTTACTCGATTTCTTGGGAGGGAGCAGGGCCACATGACCGGGAGATCCCTAGATTCATATTCTCTTTTATGTTTCCTCTCTTATCTGTTACATATCATTTTATTTTTTATAACTTGAGGGACTAACGTTTGTTTTGTTTGGTTTGACTCTTGTTTTGTGCATATGTTGTTTGGACTGTTGCGTTAGTGCTTACTTCGTTATTGTCGATAACGTTTGTTGAAATTCCGGAACCGTGTAGAGTTTTCATTTAGGAACGTCGTCCTAAAAATAAAATGAACAAAAATCATGATAATGCCAAAAATAAGAAAAAGAAAGAAGCGTTGTGAACAAATGTCGTGTCTATATATATATAAAGAAAAGAAAAGAGTTTTTTATATATAAAAGAAAAAATGTATGGGAGGATTTTGTGTGTGTATAAATAAGGTGTGAAAAGAAATTCTTGAGTGTGAGCAACGAGTGTATATAAAGAAATTTTTGTATAAACCACGAGTGTATGTTGAAAAAAATGAAAAAGAAATCTTTGAACAGGAATAGAGTTCGTATATAAACCGTGTTGATATAAAGAGAAAGAGTTTTAATGCGTGTGTATACAGAAAAAGTTCGTCATGTATAGGAATGTAGGTGTACAAAGAAAAGCTTTCTCATAGATGGCGATGGATGTATAGTTTTTGCAAACATAAAAAATGAAACAAAAGAAAAAAAGAAAGAAAGACCTCGAAGGTCGGCATGTTATGGTCATAGGAAGCATAAATCATTCGTAGAGAGCAAACATATCTTTTGGAAACAAGGGACTGATGCTAAGAGTTTATTTTCCAGAATAACCGAGATGAGAATGGATGGATTCGTTGAACCGATGAAAGAACATAATTTGGAAACATTGGGTCTACTTGTGTAAATCCCCAGCTGTAGTATCACAATGCCATAAACTGGATGCTTGAGTACCCACCTAGTTGTAGCCATGACTAATTTTGCACGTTGTTTCCAAATCATCATTGTTATGCGTGCCTTGTGGAAATGATATGGAAGTCTAACCCGAAACCGACACCCTGACACGTGAATTTGTCTTGCCCCAAATATCAAAATCGGGCACACACAATGGAAAGACCATGTTGAGTCACAACCTTAAGCTACTTTGAACCTTGGCCTGTGAAGAGAATCCTCACCCTTTCCCTTGAAGAGAAGGACAACAGAATCTCCTCAAGGGAGAGCGAATAACAAATGCTAAAACCTGAATTCCTAATCAAAGATCGGAAAGGAAGAAATGAAAAGAAAGAAAAGAAAAGGAAAAGAAGGATTCCCGATCGAAGATCGGAAGAAAGTAAAAAAGAAAAAGAGATCAAAGGAAAAACAAAATAATTCCCGATCAATACAGGAAATCAGGAAAGAGAACAAAAGATCTTCTGACCAGATAAATTTTTGGCAGGGTAAATGACTATCGGCAAAGGAAAACCCATTTTTGGAGTAGTTCTTCCTTTGGGATTGCCATTCAAAGTGGCACGCGACTGGCGATATCCCACCCCACATAAACAAAGAGGAAAAGACTGAAACACCCAGCTTCCTCTCCAAAAACACTACCCTCGAGGAAATCCTATTGATTCGTGATCGTGCGTGTGATCTTTTGGTTCGATAGGGAATCGTGTGCACAATAAAGTCATGGTGCAGTTATGTTTTGGGATTAGGGTAAAACACTTGCCTGTGTGAGTTTTTATACACTATGAGTGATTTTATTCCCAGTTTCAGTTTGACCTGATGTTTCCCCTGAATGTTCATTTAAAAGCTAAATGTTGACATCCTGCCCTTCATTTTCGGTTACAAGGAAAATTACTTTTGGCATGGGTATACTGTTTCTCTAAGATATGGTGCTCTCGCGAATGATCAAATTTTCCTTGCTAAAGCATGTTCGCCTTTTTAGGTGAAAAAACCCGGTGGACCATTCGGTCCTGCCAACAAATCTTATTCGGAGCCCCATGAATTGATTGTCATTCATGCATCCTCCACCAACGAGTCTGGAGCCCCGCGAATTGATTGCCTAGCGCTGTTCTCCTATCCTCCACCCTCAAATCTTATTCAGAGACCCATGAATTGATTGCCTAGCGCTGTTCATGCGTCCTCCACCATCGAGTCTGGAGCCCCGCAAATTGATTGCCTAGCGTTGTTCGCCTATCCTCCACCCTCAAATCTTATTCGAAGACCCATGAATTGATTGCCTAGCGCTGTTCATGCGTCCTCCACCATCGAGTCTGGAGCCCCGCGAATTGATTGCCTAACGCTGTTCGCCTATCCTCCACCCTCAAATCTTATTCGGAGACCCATGAATTGATTGCCTAGCACTGTTCATGCGTCCTCCACCATCGAGTCTGGAGCCCTGCGAATTGATTGCCTAACGCTGTTCGCCTATCCTCCACCCTCAAATCTTATTCGGAGACCCATGAATTGATTGCCTAGCGCTATTCATGCGTCCTCCACCATCGAGTCTGGAGCCCCACGAATTGATTGCCTAGCGCTGTTCGCCTATCCTCCACCCTCAAATCTTATTCGGAGACCCATGAATTGATTGCCTAGCGCTGTTCATGCGTCCTCCACCATCGAGTCTGGAGCCTAGCGAATTGATTGCCTAGCGCTGTTCGCCTATCCTCCACCCTCAAATCTTATTCGGAGACCCATGAATTGATTGCCTAGTGCTGTTCATGCGTCCTCCACCATCGAGTCTGGAGCCCCGCGAATTGATTGCCTAGCGATGTTCGCCTATCCTCTACCCTCAAATCCTATTCGGAGACCCATGAATTTATTGCCTAGCACTATTCATGCATCCTCCATCATCGAGTCTGGAGCCCCACAAATTGATTGCCTAGCGCTGTTCGCCTATCCTTCACCCTCAAATCCTATTCGGAGACCCATGAATTGATTGCCTAGCGCTGTTCATGCGTCCTCCACCATCGAGTCTGGAGCCCCGCGAATTGATTGCCTAGCGTTGTTCGTCTATCCTCCACCCTCAAATCCTATTCGGAGACCTATGAATTGATTGCCTAGCGCTGTTTATGTGTCCTCCGTTATCAAGCGCAGAGCCTCCAGTGACTGGGAAATATGGTTTTTTGTTATTTTCCCGATTGGTTCCTTCGCCAAACATGTGTATATGTGCATATTATGTTTTTGTTGTTCGTGTTTGTTTTGTGTTGTGCAGAGAAAGAAGAAGGAGAGACGGAAGTCGTCATAGACTAATCATAGAGAGAGCGAAGACGGACAAAATCAGTTTCTTATCTTTACTTTCCTCCTATCTTCGATAAAAGGTAAGTAAAGAGGGGCAACTGTCATACCCTAATTTCGTCCGGGGACTATTGTTTGATGGCATGCAACCTTTGTTTGACCGCTTCGAGGTACTTGACACCCTTTGTTGCACAATACGTGAAGTTTCGAGACATGCCGGAAATCATAAAGAAGCATTGTACGCAATCCGTGAATTTCCGTAACGTGCCGGAAATCAAAAGGAAGTGTTATTGCGCAATCCGTGAGTTTCCGTAACATTCTGAAAGCTAAAAAAGAGTAAATTACATGACCGTAAGGTTCCGTAACCTTACAGAAAGAAAACAAGTATCGTTACGAAATTCGTAAAGTTTTGTAACGTTACGAAAAAAGAATCACCAAAAAAAGTAAAGGGGATGTATTTAGTAAAAAAAGGGGTGCAAATAGAAACCAGGCCCACTTGGGCCTTCCAGATTCTTCCTCCACAAAGCTCGCCTGGGCGAGCTTGGTGGCAAGCTCCTCCCCTATTTTCCTATAAATAGAGGGAGGAGTGAAGAAGGAAAGGGTTCAGCCTTCTTGGCATTTCGTAATCACTTGAAATTGGTGAGGAAAATTGTTTCCGTGAAGAAAATCCAAGCTGAGACGCTTCCGTAACGTTTCCGTGGGTGATTTCGCAAAGATTTTCAACCGTTCTTTGCCGTTCGTCGTTCATTCTTCGTCGTTCTTCGGTCTTCAACCGGTAAGTTCCCGAAATCGAACTTTTCAATTCATTCTATGTACCCGTGGTGGTCCCCATTTGTTTCGTGTACTTTTATTCTCGTTTCATTTACTTTCCGTACCCCCTTTTGACATGCTTCCGTCATTTACTTAAGTCATTTTCTTGCCTAATCAAAAAATAAAATAAATTTCCACCGATCATTTGATTTGTAATATTCGTTAATTCCTGTTAAAATGAAATCCGACTGTTCGGTCATGCCATAACCACGTTGGAAACCAAAAAGAGGTAAAATAATAATATAATAATAAAAAAATATCTTTTAGTAAAATAAAGCAAAAAAATCAATCGGACATTTCTCTTTGGGATTTCTCTTTCTTAATTGAATTGACTAATAACTAAAGTGAAACTAAGGCTAAAATCAACTCGCAAAGTCAAGCTCGTCCGCAAAAAATCACTAAAAAGGATTTTAAGGTTCAATACCTCAGTTTTTCTCACCAAGTAAAAATGGTTCATTTTAAGGTCCAACGCCTTAAAAGGACCACCGTCCAAGTAAAAAGAATCACTTGATTCACCCTTAAAAAAGAACTACGTAGGTCTGATTTCCTCTTCGATGGAGGGTACGTAGGAGCAAGAGCCCCGCTTTTGTCGACCTCAAAATATAAAAAGAAATAAAAGTTTGGATACACAATTTCACACAATTCTAATTTAAGGCTGTTGTCCTTTGGGGACAAACGTGAGAGGTGCTAATACCTTCCTCAAATGTAAATACAGCTCCCGAATCTAGAATATTCTTCATGACCGGTTTCCTTTGGTTTTTTCAACGTTTTCCACAAATAAACATTTGTGGCGACTCCGCGCATTTTCCTCCTTTGGAAGACGCACCCGTGAGCCTCGCCTCGCTCGCCCGCAAAAGGGTAGGTTGCGACACCCCTAACAGTGTGAGATTAGGAACTTTGAGGATCACCAGTGAGTTACTAGGAGATATTAGGGAAGGCCATAAGACTTACCTTTTTCTAAGGACTTAATTAGAAGCTATAGAGTTAGGAAGAGATAGTAGTTTCAATGTTGGATCGAATGAAGTCTTGAGACTTCAAGATAGGATTTGTGTTCCCAATGTGTCAGAACTTAGGAAGATGATCCTAGAGGAGGACATAGGAGTAACCTGAGCATCCATCCTGGTGCTACCAAGATGTATCGGGATTTGAAGATGATGTTTTGGTGGCCTAACATGAAGAGCGAGGTTAGTGAGTTTGTGTATGCATGTTTAGTCTGTTAGAAATAGAACATCGGAGACCTTCAGGGAAGTTACAACCCTTGGAGATACCCCAGTGGAAACAATATTTTCATGGATTTTGTTGTTGGACTACCTAGGATCCCAGAGGTTTAGATTCTATCTGGGTTATTGTTGTCAGACTGACCAAGTCTACTCACTTTATTCCTATTAATATCAGATTTTCCTTGGAGAAGTTAACCTCCTTATATATTAGTGAGATTTTCAGATTACATGGTGTGCCATCTAGCATAGTGTCTAATCGAGATCCTAGGTTTACCTCTACATTTTGGGAGAGCTTGAATAGAGCATTGGGAACCAAGGTTAGACTAAGTTCAGCCTACCATCCTCAGACTGATGGCCAAACTGAACGGACCATTCAGTCGATGGAGGACCTTTTGAGGGCGTGTGTCTTGGAACAAAAAGGGAGTTGGGAGAGTTTTTTGCCATTGATAGAGTTCACTTATAACAATAGTTTTCACTCTACGATTAGCATGGCTCCCTATGAAGCTTTGTATGGTAGAAGGTGTAGGACACCCTTATGTTGGTTAGAGTCCGGAGAAGACCTCACCTTAGGACCTGAAGTGGTACAACAAACCACCAAGAAGGTCAAGTTGATCCAAGAAAGGATGAGAATTGATCAGAGTAGGCAGGAAAGTTATCAGGATAAGAGGAGGAAAGACTTGAAATTCCAGGTTGGTGATCATGTATTCTTGAGAGTCACTTCGTGGACTAGGGTTGGTCGAGCATTGAAATCCCAAAAACTCACACCTCGCTTTATCGGTCCTTTCCAAATTCTTAAAAGAGTCGGTCCTGTGGCATACCAAATTGCATTACGCCTATCTTTTTCTAATCTTCAAAATGCCTTTCATGTGTCTCAACTCTGTAAGTATATCCATGATCTATGTCATGTGATCGAATTGGATGACGTACAAGTGAAGGAGAACTTGACATATGAAACATTGCCTTTGAGGATCGAGGATAGGCGAACAAAGCACCTAAGAGGGAAGGAGATTCCATTGGTCAAGGTGATATGGGGAGGTGCATCAGGAGAAGATGCCATGTGGGAATTAGAGAGTCAGATGCGAGCAACCTATCCATCCTTGTTTGAGTCAGGTAAATTTCGGGGATGAAATTTCTAAAAAGGTGGGAGAGTTATAACACCCTGAAATATTACTAATTATAAATCGATGTTTAATTGTATTTATCGTGTTATTTGAATATATGGTTGACTTGAATGAGTTGAGGCATGGCTTGAATTAGTCATGTGTGAATTTCTTGATGTGGATGTTGAGTTATGTGGAGTTTTGTTGAGCTAAGTTGAAATTATGAGATTTCAAATTTTACCTAAACCTATTTCAGTAAAATCACGATCTCAGATTCGTTAACCGTTGGATTGTCTTCAAATTTTGGCTAGAGCTTTCTAAGACAATTTTCCATAGTCTGACCGTTGGTATTTTGAAACTAACAACTTCGGATGTCTCACTAAGTGTGAGGGGCGCGATAAGCGCAATTCCAACCTGAGAGGGAATTGCGTTGAGCGAGAATTAGTGCAAAGGAAGTTGCGCTCAATGCTAATTGTCGTGCTAAGCGTGAAAAGTGGACTCTCGCTTAGCGATATGAGCTCGCTAAGTGAGATCTGTGGATTGTAAATACGTTCCTCAGCGTGAAAAACATGAATTTTCATTCTCCTTCCTCGAAACGCCCATCCAAACCCTAACACCTTCTTCTCCACCACCCACGACCACCAGTGGCCACCACAAGTTGCCGTTGCTTGCCTTTGAACCCCCACACCAAGAGAAACATTTAAATTGGAACATAATCCTTAGAACCCACCTCAAGGATTCGGTGGAGAAAACTCCCTCAATCCTTCCTTTCGTAGCTTCTTTGAGGTGATCTCGACTTCTAAGCCTTTCTCCTAGTTAGTTTGAGTTTCTCTTAGTATCTCTCGTGTTGGGTGCTGTAATAGGGTGTTTTTACACTTCCTTTGAAAAACCCTTGAAAATGAGATATTTTAAAAGTTATCTTTTTATAACATTGATGTTATTTTTGTGACCTTCACTAAACCCTGGTCACATTGGCGTGAGCGGAATTTCAAAATGACGTCTCCTTTTAGTAGAATTCCAAACACCCCTCGGCCCTTTATGTTTTAACAGGGGTATTTGACTCTGAATATTGTTATTAACCTTGTTTTTGAAATCTATACTAAATTTCCTTCAATTTGGTATATAGGAACCTTGCATTTGGACTGACGAGTGTGAACGAGAGAGACCTCTGAGCGACGCAAAGAGGAACTGACGGAGAGCTCACGATAGCTGAGGGGAGTTTATCATCATTTACTATTTTTAATACCATAGTTGGGGTCAAGGAACCTAACTATGGGGACTTATGTGTTGGATCAAGTGGCCTCAGAATAATTAAAAAAGGGGGGGGGGGGGTTGAATTAATAATTCCTAAACCTTTACTAATTAAAAAATTACTCTTCTAAGACTTTTACTATGTTGTTAAGTGAATAAAGAGTAGAAGAGAAACTTAAGCAAAAGTAAAAGCGAAAATTAAATGCACGGCGGAAATTAAAAGAGTAGGGAAGAAGGAGACAAACACACAAGAGTTTTTATACTGGTTCGGCAACAACCCGTGCCTACATCCAGTCCCCAAGCGACCTGCGGTCCTTGAGATTTCTTTTCCAACCTTGTAAAAATCCTTTTACAAGCAAAGACCCACAAGGGATGTACCCTCCCTTGTTCTCTTTGAACAACCTAGTGGATGTACCCTCCACTAGAACTGATCCACAAGAGATGTACCCTCTCTTGTTCTCAGTCAAACCCAAGTAGATGTACCCTCTACTTGTACCACAAAGGATGTACCCTCCAATGTGTTAAGACAAAGATCTTAGGCGGTTAAACCTTTGAACCTTTGTGAATAGGGATACAAAAGAATTCTGAGGCGGTTAGTCCTTTGAAATCTTTTGTATATGGGAAAGGGAAGAATAAAAAGAATTCTTAGACTGTGTCATTTTGAATTCTTTGACAAGGGAGAAGGGAGACACAAAAGAATTTAGGCGGTTAGTCCTTTGTTCTTTTGGAAAAGGGAGAAGAGAGACACAAAAAGAATTTAGGCAGTTAGTCCTTGGTGAATTCTTTTTGGCAAAGGGAGAAGAGATGAAAAGAATGAATAGCACAAGTTTTCAAGGTTTAGAAAACCAGAAAACTTTTGGAAAGCTTTTGGCACAAAGAAGAAGAAGAAAAAGTTCAAAGAGATTCAAAAGTTGTAAAGGTTGTTCGAGATTTTTTTAAATGCAAACCAAAACCTTGCTTTTATAGACTCTTCATGTCTGGTCAAGAGAACCATTAGAAGAGTTATGACTTTTAGAAAACCTTAAAACCAATTTGAAAAAGTAAAAAACTATTTGAAGAGTTACATCTTCTGATTTGTTCAGAAACTATCACTGGTAATCGATTACCAAATCAGTGTAATCGATTACACAAAGTTTTTTGTGAAAAAATGTGACTCGTCACATTTGAATTTGAATTTCAACGTTCAAGCACACTGGTAATTGATTACCAAAAACATTGTAAATTTAGTTGAAAACTTTTTTCAAAAACATTTTGCTACGGGTAATCGATTACAACAATCTAGTAATCGATTACCAGAGAGTAAAAACTCTTTGGTAAACAAGTTTTGAGAGAAATCCATGTGCTACTCAGTTTTTGAAAAAACTTTTTCATACTTATCTTGATTAATTATTCTCTTGATTCTTGAATCTTGAGTCTTGAATCTTGATCTTGATTCTTGGAAGCTTGAACCTTGAATCTTGATTCTTGAAATCAAATTTCCTCTTGAACCTTGAAATGTTCTTGATTCAATCTTGAACATCTTGAACTCATTCTTTGATTCTTTGAGATCATCATCTTTGTTATCATGAAGTGTTCTTGAACTTTGAGCTTTTTGTCATCACTTTTGTTATCATCAAAACTCATTTGAATCAATCTTGATTCATCATGAAGCTTGCTTCTACAGTATGTCTGTCCCTGTTGCATGCTGGTTTTCAAGAAAACAATGTTTTTGACTAATGGGATGCGATATATCTATTATTGATGAATAACATTATTGTTTCTATTAGACTTGTATGGTCTAAAGACCTGGGGAGTGTGAATCTTAGGCATGAACTATACATGCATGTATATGCGGAATGCTATTTACTAATGATACTATTATTGAGGATATTAATTAATGTGAGATGATGTTGTCGTTGATGATTATGTTGATATGAGTTGATGCTGTTATTGGTGATTATGTTAATATGACATGATGTTGTTGTTATTGATAATGTCATTGAAATGAGATGAGGCAATGTTGATGTAGATAATGATATTGAGGTGAGATGTTGATGATGTTGAAAACGTCATTGTGAATTATTTATGTTGTGTATATACATGGGGGGTGCAGTGACCATGTTGGATATCCATGGTGGGGGAAAATAGAGTGGTTAAAGAGTTTTAAGCATCTCTGGAGGGGGATGGCTTAAAATCTTTAATTATCCACAGTCAATGCATTGATGGTGTCCATGTTTCATATGTTGTATGTTGTGTATGTACGTGGGGGGTGTAGTGACCTTGTTGGATATCCCTGGTGGGGGAAAAATAGTGGTTAAAGAGTTTTAAGCATCTCCGAAGGGGAATGACTTGGAATCTTTAATTATTCACTGTCAGTGCATTGATTGTGCCCATGTTTCATACGTTGTATGTTGAGTATGTACATGGGGGTGTAGTGACCTTGTTGGATATCCCTGGTGGGGGGAAATAAGGTGGTTAAAGAGTTTTAAGCATCTCTAGAGGGGGATGGCTTAGAATCTTTAATTATCCACGGTCAGTGCATTGATGGTGACTATGTTTCATACTTCATATGACATGGAAATAGTATAAACTTTGTCAGTAAGTACTTGTAGTTTCTCATAAGGAGGAATACTTGTACTTGGGGGCATGTCACTCGGTTTGGAACTCCCTTGAGACTCAGGCTGATCACCATGGAGGGGGGGGGGGGGAGTTGCTTGTGCACAACATAGTGACCTCGACACTTATTGCCTAGTTTTCCTAAGTGAGAGTGTCGTGTGGACACGCTTAGGCTATTTCCTTGGGGATGATACTACATTGCATTTGAGAGTTGAGGTCAGGTGCATGCATCATACTGAGCATGATTGATTGGAATTATGGACGGATGATGACTATTTGTTGAGTGTGTGTTGGACTAATGAATGTTTGTATAAGCTTATGATATTTGTTAATGTTTTCTTACTAATTGTGGTTATTTGTTTTTTTGTATTAATTTATTTTATAATAAACTCACCTCTTGCAATTTTTGTATCGTGTGATTGGTACCTGTGATGATCGCGAACCTTTGTTCGTGGGAGTAGAATGACAGCAGTAGAGTACGAGAAGTGAGATTCTTTTGTGGAGCCGCCGAGTCGACGTGATGACGTTGGGATTATTTTGGGAGAAAGTTGTGTTTTGTTAATCAACTCCTTCATAGCTGGTTCTATAATTCTTTTTCTTGAATTGAGGATGTAAATCACAAATTTAATTATATGTATGAACAAATTTACTTTCCATTATGTGAATGATGTGTACTGAGTTACTATACCTATATACATATATATGTATTCACTTAAGTAATGGTGCGCTGTTTAGTGAATGTATATCGAAAAAAAATTACTTTCATTTTTCATAAGCAAATTAACAGAGTTTTCATTTAAAAATTGAAATTCTCACGGTTTAAAGTGGTGATATCATAGCGATGAGGCGGGTCATTATAGTTTTCAACTAAGAACCGTTTTAGAATGGTACCTTTTTCTAAGACGGTTTTTATGAAACTGTCGTAGAAAATGAAGACTTGTGAAGACTTTCTACGACATTGCTTACGACGATGATTAATAACCGTCGTCGAATGTGTCTTTTAACCGATGTAGAAAGCGTTTTTTCCAGTAAGGATACCCTTTCCATTGGCTTATAATTCTTCTACAAGAAGAAAATGGAAGAAAATTAATTGCATTCTCAAACAAGAAAATAAATGTAATTCGTTTGTAATTTTATAACGGAAGTGTTCTCTTCTTTTTTTATTTGGTTGGTGTGAGCAATTTTCTAGACAATGAAGTGTTGTATTTTTTTATTGGATGAATATGAAACTCTTATGTATGCTCACTGGCTTAATTTCCTTTCTTTGAATGAGACCAAGATCCTTGACAAAACCATTAGGGATTAGTTCATACATTTTGAGGATTGATCAGTGTCAGGGTAGACTTGCATGGCATACAAAATGCAGTATAATTTTCGCTATAAGCGGGATTGGTTACAAAATTGAAGACTTATGTACAGCGTGTTTGGTTACAAGTTGTGATTTCACATTTTATCAAAAGCTAATAATATAACCTATGTTTCAAATGTGAGTCATCCCTTTCTGATGGATTTCCAAACACACAGGTAGTGTATATAACTTATATGTAAAAATAAAGATCAAAATATGTGGTAGATTATTTTTTGGATTTGAAGCACATTTGCATTAGCACATGCTTCTTTTCTATCCAAGTTATGCATAATTTTAGGCTGGTGTGTGCCATTCTAAAGGGTAAGAAGTCCATCCAGTTAAGAGTTTAGATGTGTTGGATCAAGTGGCCTCAGAATAATTAAGAAGGGGGGGGGGTTGAATTAATTATTCCTAAAGCTTTACTAATTAAAAAATTACTCTTCTAAGGCTTTTACTAAGTTGTTAAGAGAATGAGGAGTAGAAAAGAAACTTAACAGAAAGTAAAAGCGGAAATTAAAATGCACAGCGGAAAGTAAAAGAGTAGGGAGAAGGAGACAAACACACAAGAGTTTTTATACTGGTTCGGCAACAACCCGCGCCTACATCTAGTCCCCAAGCGACCTGCGATCCTTGAGATTTCTTTTCAACCTTGTAAAAATCCTTTTACAAGCAAAGATCCACAAGGGATGTACCCTCCCTTGTTCTCTTTGAACCTAGTGGATGTACCCTCCACTAGAACTGATCCACAAGAGATGTACCCTCTCTTGTTCTCAGTCAAACCCAAGTAGATGTACCCTCTACTTGTACCACAAAGGATGTACCCTCCAATGTGTTAAGACAAAGATCTCAGGCGGTTAAACCTTTGATACTTTGTGAATGGGGATACAAAAGAATTCTCAGACTGTGTCGTTTTGAATTCTATGACAAGGGAGAAGGGAGACACAAAAGAATTCAGGCGGTTAGTCCTTCATTCTTTTGGAAAAGGGAGAAGAGAGACACAAAAAGAATTCAGGCGGTTAGTCCTTGGCGAATTCTTTTTGACAAAGGGAGAAGAGATGAAAAGAATGAATATCACAAGTTTTCAAGGTTTAGAAAACTATAAAACTTTGGAAAGCTTTTGGCACAAAGAAGAAGAAGAAGTTCAAAGAGATTCAGGGCTTGTAAAGGGTTGATTGAATAATTGTATTCAAAAGCAAATCAAAGCCTTGCTTTTATAGACTCTTCATGTCTGGCCAAGAGGACCATTTAGAAGAGTTATAACTTTTAGAAAAAACTTAAAACCAATTTTAAAAAGTCAAAAACCATTTGAAGAGTTACATCTTTTGATTTATTTAGAAACAATCATTGGTAATCGATTACCAAATCAGTGTAATCGATTACATAAGGCTTTTATGTGAAAGGATGCGACTCTTCACATTTGAATTTGAATTTCAACGTTCAAAGGCACTGGTAATCGATTACCAAAACATTGTAATCGATTACAGCTTTTTGGAATTAATTGGAACGTTGTAAATTCAATTTGAAAACTTTTTCAAAAACATTTTCTACTGGTAATCGATTACAGCAATCTGGTAATCGATTACCAGAGAGTAAAAACTCTTTGGTAAACATGTTTTATGAAAAATCCATGTGCTACTCAATTTTTGAAAAATCCTTTTCATACTTATCTTGATTAAGTCTTCTCTTGATTCTTGAATCTTGAATCTTGATCTTGAATCTTGATTCTTGAATTCATCTTTCCTCTTGAATCTTGAAGTGTTCTTCAACTTTTCCTCTTGAGTCTTGAATTGTTCTTGATTCCATCTTGAACATTTTGAACTCATTCTTTGTTTGACCTTTGAGCTTTTTGTCTTCACCTTTGTCATCATCTTTTGTTATCATCATCATTGTTATCATCAAAACATCTTTGAATCATTCTTGATTCACCATGAAGCTTTGCTTCTACAAGATGTTTGTAGAGCCTCTAAGTTCATGCAAATAGGACAATAAGTGTTCACCTGTGTGTAATTTTAGATTATAATAGCAATTTCCAAAAGTACTTATTATTTAATTATGTATGCAACTGAACTATTATTGAACCCAGGCCTAGCTTCTGAATCACCACCAAGAACCTAAGGAGAATGACAAGAATCTCCATACTGTTATAAGTAATCTTATCTTCTATTTTTTACCTATAGTATGATGAAGGGATAGGCCTCTATAAAAATAATTTGAGAAAATTGAAGTTAAGTTCCAATCATAAATTTCACTATAGTCCCAAAACAGATTCTGAAGCAGAGTAGTCAAATTTCATCACAATTGAATAAGAACATTTTATTATTAAAATAACCACTATGAGGAACCAAAGAGGAAGACTATGGTCAAAAGAGACCTAGGTTGGTCTCTCCCACAAGAAGTTTGTAAGCAACCAAAAGGACACAACAAATTATATGGCCAGGAAACAACAAAATTTTCATCCAATATTAAGAAACCCACATACCACTTTGTCTAGGTGTTCAAGAATAGAACTTTGATCATTGGGATCAATATCCGACTTATCTTTTAGTATAACCTGCATTACAAAGATTTGAATGATTATTGAAGAAACGTGAGATGGCTTCAAATGTCAACCCCATAGTCAATTCATTTTGCTTCAAATAGCAGTGACAAATGTAATTTTGTACGTAATTAATAGTTACAAAGGAAAAACAATATATTAGTATTTTTCCTCACCTCAGTATACTTAAAAGGCCGCACAGACATCAAAGGTATCTTAGTTGGGAGATATTGATTTCCCTATCAAGAACCATTTATTCAAGAACTTAGTAAGACTATATAAAAACAACAATAGCTGATCTGATACTATGAGAGACATTTAGATTATCATTACATAGACAAGTAGACAACCTTAATTTCTTGAAGAAGTACATGCTTCGGCTTGGATTCTCCATCAATAAGTGATGTAGCAACTGATGACCCTGGTTGCGAAATGTGAAATCCCATCCCTGGAACTTCCTGGAGAAAATTAAAATACATATTACTTTTGCAGAACACAACATATGTCAATCTGAGCCCATTTAAGACAAGTATAATTAGCACACCTGCGGGTCAACCAAACATTCATGCTCATGGCCCCACACAATGAAGTCTAGGAAGCATGGCAAGAAGTGCTCATTTATCGCATTTTTTGGATTTATTTTAACCCTACATACCATTGTTGAAAACAAGACCAATCATCATGAGATTAAAATCTAAAACTGAGGTACAGTACACCATTTGTAGGATCAATAATTTCAAAGTCAAAAACTAGCTACATATGCCCTTCTTACACTCGTGCATGAAAAAGAAGTGCATCCAAGAAAGCAGAGAGATGGAGTAGACATTAAGAACGTATGCAACGCATAAGCCTTACAGTTGGTGGAAAAAACCAATGTCTCTTGGAAGCCTCTATCGCCACAGTGAAGACAAACAACAACTTCCTGCAACAAGGGTAAAGAGTTCACTGATGGTGCATGTGCATGCATATAATATATGCCCTCTTCATAAAATATAATAGAAGCATGCATATAAAAATTTGTATCACTAATTAGGCTTATGTTTTAATTCATGTACGGGTAATGGGGCTGCAGAACTTCCTTAAATATATGTAGCAAAGTAGAAGGGACTTCCACTTTAGTAATAGGAAAAGAATGGACCCAAGTAGGTGCAGGACCACCCCTACAATTGACCTTTCTAATGATCCTTCTCTCATTGGTGCCAATCTTCATCCTCACCACAAGGTACCTTCCTCAGACATGCACGGCTCCACCCTCCCATTGAGATTTGTGATTTTCAGGCAGCAATGACATGTTTACAAATAATTGTTAGTAATAGTTAATTAAAAATTGGGAAGAAAAATATTGAAAAAATAAAACCTTCAGAAGTGGTTACATGGGTCTGATAAGTAAACAAGCTTTAGATCATGGCTATCAAAATAGTCCGCTTCATAATGACATGAAAAATTGGCACATTGGATGCACACAAAATAGTTATCCTATCCATGTAACTTCCTATTGCGAATACAATGAATTTTTCAACGGATTTGGTGCAGATAAAATGAAATACATAAATATAAAAATTTATTGTCAAATCAATGCCAATATTTGTACAATTGTGTTTTTTATGTGTACAATAACCATCAAATTCACCATAGTGTTTCGTCCTATATCATCTAAACCTATCTACATCACATGTTTTTAACTTTTAAAAAATATGCTGCCCATTTCTTACGAATTGTTGTTATTGTCTCGATGTCTAATGTCGTGTCATCAGTAAACCACTACAAAATATGAATATACAAATAATATGTCACATACATGTAAAATGATTAAAAAGTGATATTCAACTATTAATTTAAATTTGTTCAAGCAAACATTCCATGCTGCAATCATTCTTGAAACCCCCGCTTACTATGTTCCACATCCAATGCATGACATAATAACCACACTCATAGCCCCTCACTTTGAACATGTGATGCAATCCTCCCTAGGAAGGAATCAGTCACTAGAGCCATGAGCAAGAGGCTCCCAGAGGATTGGGCTAGAGCTGCTGAAGAAGGCCCTAGGGTTCTCATGAACCTAAGGGTAGATTTCTGAGCCCATGGGCCAAGGTTGGGGCCAATTATCTTTGTACATATTAGATTAGGATGCCATTATATTTGGTCCTTGTATTTAGGGCTCCATAATGTAGGTAGGGTACCCTAGGAATATAGGATTTTTCAGCTCTTGTATTTTAGGGCACCTAGACTAGTTTTTGTATTATGGGTAGTTTTGTAATTTCACATGCACTAAGTGAATATTTGATGTGTGTGTTGGGAAATAAATTTAATTGAATTGGTAGAAGCCCAATCCAATTAAATTTTAGAGGGGGAGGTGAGCATTTGCTTACTACACCATATTGCCACATCATATAGTCACACTTTGTGCATGTCCTTCATGTTTTACATGCCTCATGATACCTAAGCACAATTAGTGGAGAATCTTGGAATTGATCTTGGATTAGTGGGCTGAACCATAACTGAAATTCACTAATCATAATTAGTGAAATTTTGGTTCCAAAATTTGGCTCCACAAATTCAATTTCAAATTCAAGTGAAATTTGAATTGAAATTCAAATTTCCGTCCAATTTTGTGTGACACTTAGGCTATAAATAGAGGTCATGTGTGTGCATTTTTTTCAACTTTGATCATTTGAAAATTAAACTTCAGATTTCAGAGCTCTTTTAGAGCACAAAATTTTGTGCTCTTCTCTTCCTCTCCCATCATTCATCTCCTTCTTCCTTTCCCATCATTCATTTCCTTCTTCCTCCAAGCTCTTATCCATTGCCTCCTATGGTGGTGAGCTTCTTCTAGACTCATCTTCTCCTTGAAGTGGCGTCTCCTCTCTCTCTTCCTTCTCGATTCCACTGCCATTCGTCTTCCAAGAAGCAAAGGAATCCATTGATGAAGAAGATCCTAGGCCTACAAGCTCTAATGGAGCTTACATCAACATGGCTCTACATTCAATATAAATAATAATTGAATCTAACAAATGTATTGAAGTTACCATGTAAACATCACCAGTCAGAAATAAGCATTAATTAAATGACTAACCTTTACTTCAATCCACTTAGGAGTTCCTTGATCATTTTTGCCATCCACAGTGGTCTTTAATGTCTTCATTGCACTAGTCAAAAAAATAAAACATCAACGTATATACGATGATAAAAAAATTTATCATTCAAAGTTTACAATACATTAAATGAGTTACAATATAAAACTTTTTAATTACAACTTTGATATGAACATCAAGCTTCTTACGTAATGAACAGAACCAGGCAACAACATCGTTCCTAGGACACATAACAACCAGCTGCCATTGGGCACTGAATTAAACAAAAATTAGCTATGTATAATGCAAACATTTTTTTACAAGAATTTTCATAAATACTACTTACTAATTCAAGTAAGCTCCTAGGTACACCTCTCGTTGAGATTCCTTCACCCATGTTTGTATATAATGTTCACATTCAGCACGTCAATCCTTTGCATTGTGTATTGACTGAGGCTCAAGGAATCCATATACAGAACCATGACCCAAACATGAGATGCATGCATCCATAAACCTATTTTCAACATTGAAATGAAAATTGATACTAATGTATATCATAAGGAATATTAGTTATTATTCAATGATATGAAATATACTTACATCATCCATAATTGTAGTATAACTATGTTCAAACATTTGTCACCTGCTATTATTTCATTTACATCATAATATGTTAAGAAGAAGGATGCATCTACATTTGGAATTCCAAATTTAGTCGCATCCCACATCAACTCAACGGGATTCTCGTAAATGTCATATAATCAATTGACGCAAGGGATCATCTGCAGAAACATTATTTGGCCTTTGAAGAGATTTAGGTAGTTTCTTTGGACTAATATGTGAATCCTATATGGTTAATGAAAACAAAAATTAAACTAATGTGAGTAACTAATTTATATCGATCTACGAATGTCTTAATACATGTTAAACAAAATAAAATTTACCTCCTGTGCCACAAGTTTCACAAGATTTTTCGCCCATGCAATGAATGTGTGAAGGGTCTCCCTGACATAGTGTATTTTTGATGTTGGGAATGGGACTTGGGCGTCACCGTCTAAAACTTTTTCAACACTGACCCTTACCACATCATCAGCATAAGCCACGTTGTGAATGGTAGACCCCCCCCCCCCCTCACTAATTTTTCCCAAGGCCACTAGGTGTGTACAATTTTCACATTGCACATATAACCCCATAGTCGGTATGACATGACCATCATGTTCTTCGCCTAATGGGTTCACAACAGTTTCAACATTACTCTCATACTCGCCTGATGGGTGAGTACTATGATCCCATTTGGGAAAACTCAATTTTGATGGCATCCTTCAACTCCTGTTTCATTTTCTCTAGACTCCGCTTGTTTTCTTCTTCAATCTCATTCCTCCACTCTTCCTTAAGGCTTCCAATAATCTCAGCCAACTATTGTTGGGTGATTGATATAGAGGAACTGTTGGAGCCACGTGATGCCCTTCCATAGTATTGACTAATTGTCATACCAGACTCCACTACACGAACACGACCTGGATACTCTGGTCGCCCAATGGCAATATTGAGTATGTCGTCACGACCATGGGGAACAAAACTACCCGGTGTTGTTTGTTCTTGTAGCGAGTCCTATAACAAGCACGACATATAAAAACATCAAATGAGGTGGTCATTATAATACACAAAAATAACATTCAAATTATATGTCAACCATGAACTCACAATTCTATCAAATATTTCCTATGCCGCTTGAGATGTCATTTGCCCATATCGCTTTGTGCGAGCCATCTTCCACTTGACATGTCTTTCAATGGGAGATGGAGGGTCCTCAATCAATGGTGTATTCTCAGTCAACATTGCCTTCTTTTTTCTTTTATTTCTTTTCTCATCTAATAGCTTTTTTTCAATTAAATCATAACCCCCATGAGAGAGTACGTGGGGCAATCATTGGTTTTTTGAATTTGCTGTGCCTTTTTCCTGATTTCTTGTCATACACCATATAATATTTCTATCTAATTAATTGAAACAAAATGATATATTTGTATAGCTTATTTAAATTAAAACTAACAAACATCTAACTTGCCAGGTAGGGGTTTTGCGACTTGCAGCAAATTCATCCCAAGTTTGTTGATCTATACCATATTTTACAAAAGGATCTTGTTTTTGTTCACCGTCAGTGTCAGCATAGATAAATTTAGTTGTTAGCGAAGACTTAAATTGCCTCCATCTAGTGTCCTCCATTGACATCTTCTTGGCATTTGAGGCTTATGGGATATCAAATTTGGCCTGCATAACATATTGTTGTGTAACATTTAGTGCATGCCAACATTTTCAAGTGTTAATAACAGAAAATCTAATACATCTCCCTGTTAAATTGACTTACCAAAATTTTATCCCATACTAGGTCCTTTAGGGATTCCGGCACATCTTTCCAATTCTTGTGTACAATAGAAATCTTTTCTTGAGCTACAACCTCTAAAAAGCTGTGGAACTTTTATTTTTGTGGGCCTGATCCTCTTCCAGTTGCATGATTGACGTTAACCATTGGTCTGGGCTGATCTAAGGTTCTTAAATTCAACCTTCTAAGCCGTGTGGATTGTCTAGTCTTCTTAGGTGTAGCTTCCGAATGACCATCTGAATGCGGAGGGGACCTTGGGGGTGTTCCCATGACCCTGTGCAAATAAAACAAATTAATTAATGTCCATCTATTAAAAATAGCATATAGGTAAGAACTTTTAAAAACATTTTAAGTTAAATCCTTTGGCCAAACCTTTTGTTGTTTCAACTTGGAACTTTCTTCCTAAGACTCTAGGAATTATCTTGATCATATTTCTTGAATTTCTTGGGTATCTTGGATTCTTGTCTTGAATTTAAACTTGAGAAGCGCGTTCCTTTGGCATCATCAAAACATCTTCTTGAAGCCTTGCTTCTACACAAACCATTAAATATAGGAGGCCCATTAATGAAGTTTCCTTGAGGAAATAGGAAGTTTGATGAGGCCATAACTATTCTTGAAGTTTCTAAACATTATACAAGAATCATGCTTTGATACCACTTGTTGGACAAGTGACCTGAATAACTTAAGAGGGGGGTGAATTAAGTTAAAAAATTTCTCATTTAATTGACTTCTAAATCCCCTTTTAAATCTATATGATAAGAATATTGAAGATGAAGATGAGAATTATATCAACAGAATACTTCAACTGTGCAAGAAAAATAAAATATGCAAGATAAAGTAATCAAGATAGGGAAGAGATAAATGCAAACTCAGTTTATCATGGTTTGGCCACTTCTTGTGCCTATGTTCAGTCCTCAAGCAATCCACTTGAGATTTCCACTAACTTTGTAAAAAAATCCTTTTGACAACTTTTAAAGACCCAAGGGATCCATTTCCTTTGTGTTCAGGAAACTCACAATTCAAGAGACAAACAACCTCTTGATCTCAATAGTCTTTAAAGAAAGTACAAATGTTTTTCTCTCTTTTAGAGAAGAAGATATAATATGAAGTACTTAGAAGAATCCTTTATTAATTTGCAAGTGTTTGGCCAATGATTTGTTTTTGAGAGGCTAAGACAATAATGTTCTGAAAAACTCTCTAAAAACTTTCGTAGAAAAGTGACATATTTATAGGCTCTTGGTGGCTTTTCAAAAACTTATGATGGGATGTGACTTTTCAAAGTAACTTTTAAAATTTCCTTACTAGTAATCGATTACAACTCTTTGGTAATCGATTACACAATTATGTAATGAGGAGTCATGACTTTTCAATTTGAATTTTTATAGTTCCGTGACTGGTAATCGATTACAGACAAGTGGTAATCGATTACAACTTTCAAATTTCAATTTTCAATTTTCAAATTCCAAATTTTAAATTCCAAATTTTAAATTTCAAATTTCAAATTTCAAATTTCAAATTTCAAACTTTCTGAAGAAGCTTTTTAAAATAATTTTGTTTTTGGTAATCGATTACAATGTCTGGCAATCGATTAGCAATGGAAAAAAGGCTTTTATAATCAATTTAAAAGATATGTTGTGAGACCAAACCTTTGCAATCACTAAGAGACTCTTTTAACAAAGATAGACTAAGACTTAACTTTCTTCTTGATCTTTGTTTTCTTGGTCTTGATTTGGACTTGAAATAACACTTGTGTTGCTTTTGTCTTGGCATCATCAAAACCTTTATACACATATATTCATAGGCTAGAGAAGACATGTCTAGCATTGGCTATAACTGCTTAGGCTAAGGTGCCCATTGTTGAAACTAAGGCCCAACAATTGGAGGCTAGGCTATGGGTTGGACAAAGTGCCTCCAATGTTCGTGAATTGTTTCAGACAACTAGAGATCTGGTTATCTTCCTTAAACCACTTTAATATTCATTTTCTATCTTCTTATCTTTGATTGTTTATATCTCTATAATTGAGTAAAGCAAGTTATTAATCATAAGTATCACTACTACAATAATGGTTATTTACGACACACTAACTACGACGATTAAGAAGAAAATGTCGTTGAAGGATACACGGTGGCAGTGTAGTAATTTTAATGAATATATATACAATGACGGTTATTGAATAACCATCTTCAATAGTGAGTTTAAGGAGTACAACGATAGGTTGACAAAGACTATCGTAGTTGTATTGGTAGTACAAAGATGGTTTTTTCCTTTTGACTGTCTTTGAATAAGCTTACTTATTATTCCTGGAATCACTACTAATTAAGTAGCTTCCTCTCAGTCGCGCGCGCGTAACCTTTTTCTCTGCTTCTTCCATTCATCGTTGTCCAAGTTGTCGATTCCTTCAAAGGTTTGAATTCAATGACTCCCTCAAAACCCCCTTATGATTTTGTTTCTCTTCAACTTTCTCTGACCCTCCTAGAATTTCTACTTAAAAGTGTGTTTGCCTTTGTGTTTATAGTGACCCTCGAACCCATCTGCACTCTCTCACTAAAGCTTTGACTGGGCCCTCTGTCTCTTGAATCTCTGCGAAGCAACGCTGGAGCAGTTCATCTGTGAAGTCTCCGTCAAAGGTGTCTGTGTAGGTAAAAACCCCTGTCTGTCAAGTGTTTGTTTTCCTTTGATGTGGGTACTATGGTTGAATCTAGTTTGTTCTCAATCGAAAGGGTGTCTGTTTTTTGTTTTCTGCAATCGAGTGAAGAGACCGAGTTAAGCTTAATGGGAATGTGAGGTATCTTCATTTCATTAGGGCAGCACCTGGTTTGTAGCAAGTCCACTTCAGTGAATATAATTAACAAAAATATATTTCCCAAGCAACGATAAAAAACTTGTCCCTTTGGGGACATCCGAGGAAATTGGAAGCATGGCCCCTGCGCAAGGATGACACGCTTTTATCAAGCAATGGTCCAATTTTTTTTCCCCATGTTCCTTCTTTCAATATTTTCAGGCATGGGTCTGGTTAAGATTGATAAGCTTAAATTGAAAGCCTTCTTTGTCTAACGGCAATTAAGGATACACAATAAATCCTTTTCTGCAGCAAAATGTAGAATGCGAAAACATAAAATTTTATATTTGTTATAGGCATACGAGTAAGCATGAAAAAAGGGACATGCCCTTTAGGCTTGGTTTTCAGCCCTCAATTAGAATCCAAGCTTTGGTTTTATTGAACATGTTTTGTGGGATTTTCTCTACAGAGGTAGCCAAGGTATCTCTATAGTAAGTGTTCACTTTGAAAACATATTTATTCATTTATGTGTCTCTTCTTTTGTCCATTTCATGTAATCAGTAATGGTAAAAGAAAAAAAAAGAAAAATCTCACCACCCATTAATTAAACATTTTCCTATTTCCTATTTGATGTTTTCTTGTCCAATTTTGAATTCTGAAAACACAGTATTTGTATGTTCTACATATGATAGGAAGTTGGATAATTTCATTTTAGTGAATTTCAATCATGAAAACTAAAAAGAACTTCATAAACAAGTAGCACAGAGAAACTGATATTGGCAGGGAAGAGAATGAGTAACATGGGATGGAGAATGGAAGTTAGAAAGCTTCCAATTCTAACAGAAATATTTTGCATAATATAGATGATCCCTTTTAAAGTTAACTTTTGACATACCATGATCAATGATTCCGTGATAGGTGCTTTGCAGAGTTTCTTACAAATTTAACCTTCCCTCCTTGGAGATATAATGTGCTTTGAGAGTTGTATACACTATGGCTCTCCTATCCTCCTCCACCTGTCATTCTAGAGTTAGGGAGTGGCATTACAAGCTAAACTTTGGCCACAAAAACTGAGATATGTTTAAAAATATATTTATATGCTACCATCCATTCTGGACTAGTTTAACTTGGTAGATGATGATGTTCATATACAAGATCTCCCATCACCCACGAGTTTGGTTCAAAAAGATGTTGCCTAGCTACTGTATGTTAGAAAATATTTTTTGATGTCATGGACTTGCATTTATGTAATTAAAAAAATATGGTTGAATGGTAACTTGACATGCACTAGAATCCATTTTTTTTGTGATCAATAGATATTGGAAATCACATGAGGGCACTTGAATAATATAACCTAGTTAGATGAGTCTATGATTGGTAGAAGCATTGTGACTTCATGAAACAGTAGGTCACCTCATCTCTTTCTCTCGAATATATGTCCTGGGACATATGTCATTGAATTCAAGTTTCAAATTATCTTTTATCCCATCTATCTTCAGAAAGAGTAAAGACAAAATCCTACTCCAAATTCTTGATGTTCAACCATTTTAGAAAGTCAGAACAAATTAGGTCGTCCCATCTATGTTGATAAAGAGTAAAGACAAAGATCCAATGTGGTTGTGCCATTTGTGAGGTATGCCCTTTTGATTGGGTTGTGTGTGGATAGGTCTATAGCTTCTCAAACAACAAAATTAGGTCTTAGAATATCCTCTGGGCTAATGAGATAAATATGACCAAGATACAAGTGACTGGTGGGACTGTAAACACAAAAAAGGTCTTTCTCATCTTTGTTCCGTAGAACCATTGAAGTAGTGATGAACCCAAGTGCATACTCACCAACACGATGATGCTGATGGCAATTTCTTTGAAAGCATTGGAGCCTTGATCTGTTAAATAACTAAAAAAAACTTAGAGTTTGCTAATTACATCAAATAAATGACAAACAAATACATGAATATGTTAATAAATATACCCGGTGATATTGCTACACTTATTTGGTTAGAGGCAGCATATAAATAGCTTACAAGAGGCATTTTCTTATAGAACCATTCAGCTAGGGTAAGAACTGAAGTTCCTAACCATGATGACATGAGAATTCTAACCAAAATTATGAAAGTGATGGAAGTAATAAATCCAAGACCTCTTGATTGCCTGAAATAGTTAATTATAATGCATGATTATATTTGTTACAAATAGCATAAACAGATGAAATTGAAAATTTGAGAGTTGAACTTCAAACTCAACTTTCTACAACGCAAAAGTTTAGAAATTTAAAACAAAAACTTGGATATATGAACCACTCAAAAATTTATTAAGGCCCAAAATAAAAATGATCATGACAATGTCAAGTATATTTAAACCAAATTACTTTGTTTCTCCTATCATGTGCACTTGTTGTCTTTTAGAGTACTTTTGATGTTGGCCGTTTAAGGAGAGTGATCTCACTTTTCTGACTTTTCACTCTCTCTGGTTTAAGTCAACAAGGTAGAAAAGAGGTCACTGTCTATTATGCATTGCTCTGCGCTATCCACTTCATTGTTTAATCCTTCGCTACCTTTTTGTTTCCTCTTTGGCTGTTTGCTTTTTTATAATTATATTTATCTCCAACTTTGAGAAAAAAAAGAGCTCAGTTTCCTGAATCTTAAGCCTTTCTTACTTGAATTTTAAACTCCTTAATGAAGCATGTATATTGACTTCTTGTAGCTGCTACTATAACCTCAACCCCAAAATGCATACATTCTATGTTATGCAAATTTTCTGGGTTGTTGAGCTTGCATGCTCCAATCTAAAACTATAGAGATTCACATTCCCCATGCTTTGTTAAGTACTTGAGAATCTAAAGCATAGTACAAGGCATCAACTTGCTTTGGTTCTTCACTGTTAATGTATCTTGGCCTGTTTTTTAAGCTCTATGTTGTTCCATGAATCCTTGTGCTTCCTCTTTGCTTCCCTTCAGGTGGTTACTCATTGAAAAATCTTACCTTTACTTGCTCCTGTAAGCCTTGTGCTAGTAAATTAGCTTGCAGATCTAGGGTGTTTTGTTTCAGTGGTTTTCATGAATGCTTGCTCATGGGTTTCAAACTCCCAAATGGGTTCCACATTGTGGATTTGGTTTCAAAGGATGTGATTCAAAGGGGACTTTGGGGTTTCTTTTTTGTGCTAGTGTTTGGTTTTTTCCTCTTGATGTTAAGTGATGCTTCTTAATTCCGATATGAACAATTGGGGGGTTTTGTTTTTTATTTGATTAAATATGTTTTTAGTTGTTGTATGTACAAATCAACATGAAATTATGGACTTCCATTTATTCAAACTTGTACAAAGATGTGCCTAGATATCATTTGTGTTCCTGCAGCAGCAAAAATCCACCATCCATTATCTACTTGCCTCTGGTTTTTTCGTCATCTTTTAGGATGCTGGTTGACTTTTCAGCAGCATGAAAAAAATTTCTGTTGTATACTGGATGGCCCCTCTCACTGTAGTTGACCTGATTATTGTAAATCCTTCATCACATTGTAATGGGCTATATGGTAAAGGATAATTCCTTTCTTGTATTTGCTATATTGATGTCATGCCCTCCTGAGATTTTATTTTATTTTCTTTGATTGAAATCCCATGGAGTAGATAATAAATGTACCATCCTGATGTAATGGGATAAAAGGCATAATTTTGGTTATACCTTCCAAACTGGCTGTGTTGTCCATATTTGCATTCCATGTTCAATTGTCTTTTGGTTAACATTGATATCATGTAAAAATTAATTATGAGAAATTTAATTTAATGATAAAACATTAAAGGTGAAAAGAAGGCACCAAGGAGTTTGGCAAATAGCACCGTTCACGCCATAATAAAAAATAAACTTGCTTCCCATGTTTAATTATAATTTGAATGAGTAAGATATGTCAAGGCTTCTAAGAATGATGTGTCTACATCTACTAAAGATTTATTTTTCAAAATGTATTTTGATTACACATGGAAAGCAGACATTTATTATTTTGATATATGTAGCAAAGAAAATTACGTTTCAATTTAAAAGTTTCAACATGTGGCGTGTCTCAACAAAAGACAATAGTAGTGAAAACACTTGTACTTGATTTTAAATATTACTGCAATATGTTACTGTGATAGTTATAGATGAGTACTATTGTAGTAACGAAGAATAATGAGAAATAGAACCAACAAGTACATGCAAAGTGGGCAGTTTTGATTCCTCTTCATGTTGAAGACCTTTGATCCTATTTGAAGCGTAAGCTAAGTCAAAGCCTTAGGTTATCCTTACATCCATCTCAATTTTGGGATAAACTGATATCTTAATATATTTTACTCGGTCTAGATTAAGCATGATCAATATTTGATATGGCTAGAACTAAATACATTCTTAACTATAATATCCCCCCTCCCTCTTGAGGAAAGTTTAGTTGTTGAACAACTTTGTCTGGTGGTAGTGGTCCTTTAATTTCCTTCCTAATACATGGAATGTGGTATGAGAACAAAATTTGGGTTCTTAACTCATTCATTCTTTTCAATGTTGTACATATTCTGGTAGTTACTATTTTGTGTAGGAAAAAAGGGCCAGGAAGGAAGCTTTCATTGGTTTCTGCTTGGCAAGAAAATGTGTTTCTAATAATTAACTGCAGAAATGTTAGTTCAGGTCATAAAGTCACAAGAAAGCTAAACTACCTACTCCAACAACTTAATTTAACGGTTAATGTTGTTTTCAGTTCTTTTACTTTCCTCTTCAACTAAAATCTTAGGACTCTTTTTCTCCTGGTGTTCATCTTCTTGGCTTTGTCTTGGACCTTTTATAGAAAAGCTTGTGTCTCAAAAATGGTTAATGTTTCAGCCAGTTGACTAATAACTTTTGCCGGATTATTAAAGAGGAATTTGTCATTTGATGGACCAAACATTTTCCTTTCCCTTCTTGACCAACGTGTCTTAGCATAAACTTTTGACAGTCATCTTCTTTACTTCGTATTTCTTTTTATAATTGTTCTGCAGCCATGATTTAGGTATGGACATAGTTTGTTTCAACTATAACCGGAATATTCTCCCTGTTGGAATAGTTGTCATTTGATAACAAGTGCATGCATTTGTTTGCTGTTATGACCTTGCGTTTATGCCTGCTTTTGTTTTAAGCTATGAAATAGTCACTGTAGTTGCAACTGATAACTACTCTCCCATTGCAGATCAAACTTTCTTCTGTGCTACTAGCAAACAAGTATATGAAACCCATTGCAGCTGAACTTGGAATATTATGTGGACCTGAGAAGAAACCAAGCTAAGAGTTTTTGATCCTACAAGGAGTTTGCTTTGCTTTTCGTTTTCATCAAGTAATTTTAAGGCTCTTGGTTATGACATCACTCTTCTACATCACTGATAAACATAAAATGATTTTATTTTGCATAGAAAAACTAGACTAGCTGAAGTGTAACAAATTTTACTAATCTGGTTGCAACTCGTTGTAGGCTGATAAAGCTATTTTGTCTTTAAAACCTGAGAAAACCTCTTCTATATACTATCATTTTTGTTTCTTATTTTATTTACATTTTTTATACTATAGCTAAAATGATATACATTAATGGTACAAACCTAGAGATTTCAGGGTGTTACAGGTGTTAAGATTTGCAATGCAATATCGACTGGAACCAAAGAGATGATAGAACTAAGAACAATAAATACAAAGCAAGAAAAGTAGAAAGCTAAACTATCCTTGAGTATACATGAAATATATAGCTGTCAAAATTGGTCTGGTCTAATGGGCCAATAGGCTAGACAGGACTCTCTGTTGGACATTTTAGTGTAATTGATCTCTTTATTATGTTAAAATAAGAGTGCACGCTTGTTTTAATGTAATAACGAGATGTTCGGTTTAGGCAAAGGTTGGAAGTTACATGGAAGTTACTAAAACTTCCATCAACGGTTGGAAGTTACATGGAAGTTATTAAAACTTCCATCAACGGCAGTTTTTAAAATAGCAAAAACTTCCATCAACCGCCAAAAACCACATGTTCTTTGATTATAAATAATCATTCTGGTTCAAAAAGCATAACGATGTGAAAAACATACAAGACCAAAACAAAACTCTTGAAGTATAATCTTCTGATTTTATCTGATTGAACAATTTTGGTTGAACCCCGAAATTTGATTCAATCTGAAAGTGTTTATACACGACTTCAGATTTATCCAGGATTATCTCGATTTTCAAATTTAACCAACAAAAGATTGAATCAAATCTTTCAAGATGACGAACGATAGTTCGAAGATGACAAGCAAGTTTGCGAAGTTGGACAAGTTTGAAGGGCAGGATTTCAGAAGATGGCAGAAGAAGATGCATTTTCTCTTGACAACATTGAATGTGGTGTATGTGCTGAGTACACCGATGCCGGTGTATATGGAAGACGAAACTCTAGATCAAACAAGGAAGCGTTCGAAATGGGAGAACGACGATTACATTTGTCGTGGACATATTCTGAACGATATGTCTGACTTTCTCTTTGATATTTATCAAAATGTTGAGTCTGCTAAGGAATTATGGGACTCTCTTGAATCCAAGTATATGGCAGAAGATGCTTCAAGTAACAAATTCTTAGTTAGTAATTTCTTTAATTACAAAATGATTGATTTGAGGCCTGTTATGGAACAATATAATGAACTGCTGCGGATTTTGGGTCAATTTACTCAACATGATTTGAAAATGGATGAATCCATTGCAGTTTCATCTATAATTGATAAACTGCCTTCTTCTTGGAAAGACTTCAAGCATACCTTGAAACATAAGAAGGAAGAGTTGACTCTGGTTCAACTCAGTAGTCATTTCATGATTGAGGAGTCACTGAGGGCTCAGGAAATTGACAAAGTCAATGATAAAAACGTAGCAGGTTCCTCTTCCGTTAATATGGTAGAGGAAAGTGGAACAGCTAAGCAAAATTACAATGCTAAAGGTAACAAACGAAAATTTCAAGGAAATAAGAACAAAGGTCCAAACAAACAGACAAAATTGTCATGTTGGAAGTGTGGGAAACCTGGTCATTTAAAGAGGGATTGTCGGGTGTTCAAAGGAAAGAACAAGGCTGGTCCAAGTGGGTCTAATAATCCTGAAAAGCAACAAGGTCAGATTGTAGTGAATAATTTTAATTCGAATACGAATTCAAATTATGTATCACTAATATCTGATGCATTCTATGTGCAGGATGATGACGTTGCTTGGTGGTTTGATTCGGGAGCAACAAGCCATGTGTGCAAAGATCGTCGTTGGTTCAAGGAATTTAGACCAATCGATGATTGCTCTATTGTGAAGATGGGCAATGTTGCAACTGAACCAATCCTAGGATTAGGTTGTGTGAATTTAGTTTTTACTTCCGGAAAAAGTTTGTATTTGGATAATGTCTTATTTGTACCTGGTATTCGTAAGAACTTATTGTCTGGTATGGTTTTAAATAATTGTGGTTTCAAGCAAGTACTTGAAAGTGACAAGTACATCTTGTCAAGACATGGTTCGTTTGTTGGATTTGGTTATCGTTGTAATGGATTAAACATTGATGTTCCTTTTGTTTATGAATCTATTTGTATGGCCTCGTGTAGTTCTATAACTAATATGACAAAATCAGAAATTTGGCATGCTAGATTAGGACATGTTCATTACAAAAGATTAAAAGATATGTCAAAAACAAGTATGATTCCTCCTTTTGATATGAACATTGAAAAATGCAAAACTTGCATGTTGACCAAGATCACTAGGAAACCTTTTAAGGATGTTAAAAGTGAGACTAAAGTCTCAAACCTTATTCATAGTGATTTGTGTGATTTGTATGCTACTCCATCATTAGGTCATAAAAAAATATCTTGTTACTTTTATTGATGATGCATCAAGGTATTGTTATGTATATTTATTAAATACAAAAGATGAAGCTCTTGATAAATTTAAAATTTATAAGAAAGAGGTAGAACTTCATCAAAATGGGCTAATCAAAACTCTTCGTACGGATAGGGGAGGTGAGTATTATGATCCGGTTTATTTTCAATCTACTGTAATAATACATCAAACTACAGCTCCCTATACACCACAACAGAATGGTGTAACCGAAAGGAAGAATAGAACCTTGAAAGAAATGGTGAATTCCATGTTATCCTATTCGGGTTTAAGTGAAGGATTTTGGGGTGAGGCTATGTTGACAGCCTGTTACTTGTTGAACCGAATTCCTAACAAAAGGAATAAGGTTACCCCATATGAACTTTGGCACAAAAAGACACCAAATTTGAGTTATCTCAAAATTTGGGGATGTAGGGCTGTAGTCAGGCTTACAGAACCTAAAAGGAAAACCATAGGTGAAAGAGGTATAGATTGCATATTTATTGGATATGCTGAACATTCTAAAACATATAGATTCTATGTGCTAGATTCTAATGATTCTGTTGCTGTGAACTCGGTTATAGAGTCACGGGATGCTATCTTTGATGAACAAAGGTTTACATCTATACCTAGGCCAAAGGACATGAATTCCATGTCGAAAGTCTCAATTAATATTGAGGATATACCTTCAACTAGTACTGAAACTAGAAAGAGTACGAGAGTAAGAAAGGCTAAGTCATTTGGTGATGACTTTCAACTCTATTTGGTTGAAGGGTCAAGGAATGATATTGAATTTCAATATCAATATTGCCTTAATGTTGAGGAAGACCCAAAGACTTTTAGTGAAGCAATGGCTTCAAGGGATGCTGTATTCTGGAAAGAAGCAATCCAAAGTGAGATGGATTCCATCATGCAAAATAATACCTGGAAATTGGTTGACTTACCTCCTGGATGTAAGCCATTAGGATGTAAGATGATCTTTAGGAGAAAGATGAAAGTGGATGGTACTGTTGACAAGTACAAAGCCAGATTGGTTATCCAAGGCTTTAGGCAAAAGGAGGGTATTGATTTTTTCGATACATATGCTCCTGTTGCTAGGATATCCACTATTAGACTGTTGTTAGCACTTGCTGCTATCCACAATCTGATGATTCACCAAATGGATGTGAAAACTGCATTCTTAAATGGTGAATTGGATGAAGAGATATACATGAAACAACCTGAAGGGTTTGTTATGCCAGGAAATGAAAATAAGGTGTGTAAACTGATGAAATCTCTTTATGGCTTGAAACAAGCGCCTAAGCAATGGCATCAAAAATTTGATGAGGTTGTGTTGTCTAGTGGTTTTGTTATAAACCAAGCAGATAAATGTCTATACAGCAAGTTTGATACTCATGGCAAAGGAGTTATCATTTGTCTGTATGTAGACGACATGTTGATCTTTGGTACCGACTAAGATCAAGTTGATGAAACTAAGGCATTTTTGTCTTCTAAGTTTGATATGAAAGATATGGGGGAGGCGGATGTGATCTTAGGAATAAAGATCAAACGTGGAAACAATGGTATTTCCATCTCTCAATCACATTATATTGAGAAGATATTGGAGAAATTTAATTTTAAAGATTGTTCTCCGGTAAGTACTCCCATTGATCCTAACCTGAAGCTATTACCTATTAAAGGTGAAGCAGTGTCTCAACTTGAATACTCAAGGGCGATAGGATCACTCATGTATGCAATGATTAGTACTAGGCCTGATATAGCTTATGTTGTTGCTAAACTCAGTAGGTTTACAAGTAATCCTAGTTCTCATCATTGGCAAGCTATGAATAGAGTATTCAAGTACTTAAAGGGAACCATTGACTATGGTTTGACATATACTGGATTTCCTTCGGTTATTGAAGGTTACTCTGATGCAAGTTGGATAACCAATATGGAGGATTATTCATCCACAAGTGGTTGGGTATTCCTCCTTGGAGGAGGTGCTATCTCTTGGGCATCCAAGAAATAGACCTGCATTACAAATTCAACAATGGAATCTGAATTTGTAGCTTTAGCAGCAGTTGGTAAAGAAGTTGAGTGGCTAAGAAATCTGATCTATGAGATTCCATTGTGGCCCAAACCTATACCTCCCATGTCTATCAGGTGTGATAGTCAGGCAACTTTGGCTAAGGCATATAGTCAAGTGTATAATAGGAAGTCTAGACACTTGGGTGTTAGACACAACATGGTTCGGGAGTTAATCATGCATGGTGTGATATCAGTGGAGTTTGTGAGAACTCAGCATAATTTGGCCGATCATTTAACCAAAGGGTTAAGTAGAGATCTCGTGAAAAGGTCGGCTGTGGGATTAGGATTAAAGTCCATCTGAAATCTCTTATGTTAAGATACCCAATTCCCATCTAATATGGCATTAGGTGCTGAATTCAATGTGGAAAGCTTAACATGTAGAGATTGGAACACATCATCGAAAGTATCCCAAAAGGAATGTGTTCGGTTCTGTAAGTTAAGGAGGTTGAAGTATAACTTCTCAATGGTTCTTTTGAAAAATTGCATTTGCAGGTGCAAGAAAGAAAAGAACTACCTATATAAGCATGAAGTTTAGCCGCTTCAAGAAGCTGGGACTTGGCTTTGATATGGTTATGAAGGATAGGGACACAGGCTAGTAAAACTAGTGTCGAGCAAGAGTAATGTTATAAACTATTGTGCAGATTATCTTCATGTATTCATTATGAATAGAAAGGGTTCAATCCTTAGTGACACCCTGATATTCGAATATTTGAAACGTATAATTTGCTAAGATGAAATTCAATCGTCATGATATTTCATCTATGCAGTAGTTTGTGGTATGTTATGACTTTGGTGATTTGATCGGTAATTACACTAAAATGGGGGAGGTTTGTTGGACATTTTAGTGTAATTGATCTCTTTATTATGTTAAAATAAGAGTGCACGCTTGTTTTAATGTAATAACGAGATGTTCGGTTTAGGCAAAGGTTGGAAGTTACATGGAAGTTACTAAAACTTCCATCAACGGTTGGAAGTTACATGGAAGTTATTAAAACTTCCATCAACGGCAGTTTTTAAAATAGCAAAAACTTCCATCAACCGCCAAAAACCACCTGTTCTTTGATTATAAATAATCATTCTGGTTCAGAAAGCATAACGATGTGAAAAACATACAAGACCAAAACAAAACTCTTGAATTATAATCTTCTGATTTTATCTGATTGAACAATTTTGGTTGAACCCCGAAATTTGATTCAATCTGAAAGTGTTTATACACGACTTCAGATTTATCCAGGATTATCTCGATTTTCAAATTTAACCAGCACTCTCAAAGTAGAGGCCCAAAAAGAATTGGACCAATTTGGCCTTGCTCGGTGAGCTAGGCTGACCCCCTAAAATGCTGGCACAAAAATTACTAAACCTATTCAGCATGAGGCACTACTATTGGCACTGCGACTTTTGCTATCGACACTACCACTTTTGGAATTTGGGAGTGAAAAGACAAAACTGTCCTTAAGGCAGTGTTTCTATTTAATTTAAAACATTAAAATGCTAACAAATACTAGTATAGAATCCATGACAACAAAATCTTAATTTAGGTTACTCAACATACTCCTTCAGGTCTATTTTGCTTCCAAATTCATCCCCATTTGTCCCTTTGTTTCCTTTCTTTGATGTGGCATCCTTTACCAACTTGTTTAATTTAATATAAAACAATTATATGCTAAGAAATACTGGTATAGAATCCATGACTGTAGAATCTTACTCTAGGTTACTCAACATACTCCTTCAGGTCCATTTTGCTTCCAAATTCATCCCCATTTGTTCCTTTGGTGCCTTTCTTTGATGAGACATCCTTTACCAACTTGTTTAATTTAATTTAAAACATTAAATGCTTTGCCAGTTCTGGCAATTAATCCATGACAGCAGAATCCTGCAACACTATTCATTTTGGCCATTTTCTAGCATCATTTATCCAACTATAAACATGTTAACAGATACATATATGCAACTAATCCGTTCTGGATAATCATGCAGAAAAAATACACAGATACATGTTATAGGCACTTGAAAATGCATAGTTTGGTCACATACCCTCAGGGTAATGATTTAGTAAGTTTTCAATCATCAAAATACACAAGAAACAAATTAACTCTTTGAATCTAAGCTTGAAATCAGTATCATAGCAGTCCACATGAACTTGACAGATTTTCAATCATGCAGCACCGACACCACCATAACCCCAAAAACTTTAAATATTTTATATTTATAAAGTACAAATCTTAATTACTCGTGACCGCTGCAAGCTTCCCATTAATCTCTATCATCAATAACTTTGGTCTTCGACCTCTATGATAGATAACTTTATCTTTAATCTTCACTATCGACATGTGATAATCATATTAGTATTTTACTATTTTTATAAAAAAATCATGTACATAATACTTTTTTTATTTGTACCATTTTAAAGTTCAAACAAGTTAAAATGGCAAAACAGTCTTCATATCCTTGTGCATTGTTCTAATGACAGTAGTAACTTGCTCAGTCTGATCTTCATTGGTGCATGCTGCAAGAAGTACCTTAGTTGTTCCCCCATCTGGGTAACAACCAACATCGATCATTTCTTCAAATATTTCTAAGCACTTTAAGTAAACCGTTTTTTTTAGAGTATGCTCCAATACGAGAAGTGCAAGTCACCACATTAGGTTTTAAGCCTTTTCTAGATAGCAACTGAAAGAAGTCCTCGATTGTCTCAATAAATCCTACTTGACCATACCTATTTATTAAGATATTATATGTACTATTGTCAGCTATATATGATCCTTTTTCCATCACTCTGAGAACTTCAAATCTTTTGTAGAAATGATTTCCTATCTCTCTCAACCACAAAATCAAATGCCACCTGCCATGTTCTGTTCTTTTATGTCCCCTAACTGCTTCCATCTATCCACAGGCCTGTTAGAGTTTTTTGTTATCATTTTGTTGACAATTATATTAATTTTTCATGTTATTGAAAGGGTCTTGATATAAACTAGTGAGTATCCCTTGTTTTGTGTGGGGTTTTCCTTTTCAGTATAATTAGAATTTAGGGTAAGCATAGATTAACAAGGACAAAATGTTTGAAACTAAAATAAGGATGTGTGCAATTAGATTTAATGAAAGTTTGAAAATTTAAATTAGAGTTATAGTAGTTTAAAGGGACATGTGTCAATTTCATTTTCTAAGGGAGATTAAAATCATAATAAATACTCAATAGTGGAAAATAGTGCCACTTAAAAATGACAAGTCCCTAGAATGTTAACAAATAGCCAATTCCTCCTCTTCCATGATCAGGCTTGGCAATCCTACCTCGATCTCACCAAAAGTGAATCATAGAGTGTGATTGAGATTGCTAGTCATACAAAAGCACAAGTGAAATCTTCACTGTGAATCTTTACAATTGAACCTTTTTTTTTGCAATTCAAATACCAGAGGATAGGTAGCATAACCTGTGTTAACTGCTGCAATCAACTATGGCATGTACCATACATGTTTCATAAAAGTAACTTGAATTTGGTATGGCATAATTGAGGCTTCATGTGATTTCAAGATATGATTTTGTCTTTGGGATATGACTTGTGAGTATTAACATTGAATATGTCTTAAGTTTAAAATACTTCTCGAGTATTTAACAACTGTTATGTATATTAAAAGTTGTTTGCTCTGTATTTGCTATATATGGTATAGTGGCTGTTATATCACTAAAGTATTTTGGAGTTGGCTGTTCTGAGCCACTATTCAAGACTGATTGTTATGGTTAAATGAATAAATTATGCCCCACTACAAGTAAAAGGACTTAAATGTAATGCAATCAACAAATTATTTAGGGCCCTACACCAGTATCCCAGATTGACTATTATGATTAAATTAAGAAATTAGGCCACTTTCAAGTAAAGGGGCCCAAATTTAATGGATAGGGGTACATATGAATCAGGTAACCCTATTGTAAATAACAAAACCCTCCCTATTTCTAACACCAGTTCATCCTACATCCAAGTTGCTTTAACCAAGGGTCAACCTTTATGACATGAAAATTTGTCATCTTTAAGTTGTGAAGGTCAGCAACAATTACACACATTTGGTTTACTTGAAGACTAACAAAATTTGATGCCTATTTTGCAATCCATCATATCAGATCATATAGAAACTGTTAATTTTAGACAGAAAACAAAGAATCTTACTAAGCTCACCTTTCGATATAAATTTATCAACATGGTATAAGTTTCAGTAGTTGGCTTGCATGCATCCTTCTTCGTCCTTTTGAAAATATGTTTTGCTTTGTCAGAATTTCCTCCTTTCATTAATCCGTTTATATAAGCATTGTATACAATTGCACTTGGATTATTCATTGTCATATATGGTTAGCTATTTTGAAGGATCAAATTTCTAGTTATCATAAATGTATGCACATATAAGTTGGATGTTTATTTCTACTGAGATTACAAATGCTTCATTTTCCATTTTGTGCATATATCATTTTTTTTGTATTGTAGCTTAGTAAAGCATTATCTTTATTAGTTTGCTTTTCAATCATTTGATAACGCCTTAATAGCTTAAATTGTGGCTGACTGTGTATTGTTTTACTTCATGTTTTGGTTATTTCCCCCATTCATGTTATAGATTATATATGCTCTTCAGAACCAGTTAGGTCTTCTTTTACCACGAGTGAAATTTGAACTAAACATTTTTGTATACCATATCACTACATCCCCGCACTCCTTGTGGTTGTTAGTCATCATCTTCTGAGGTATGTATCTATTTCTGACATTGTTATGCTTATTACATGCATGCTTGTTGATATATGAGTATTGTTTTATAGTAGTAGTTATGTGCATTCTGAGTGAATCTTAGTTTCCCATTTGAGATTCAATACATTGATTAATACGGACAGTTTGGATTAATCAATGTATTGAATCTTGAATTGTCCGTTTGGACAATTTGGGAAGACTTTTTTATAGTTGATTCATACATATAGGTAAATTCTCTTTTGTATGATTTGAAGAAATTTCTGTATACTGTATTTCACTTTGTTCTTCAGGTGCATACTTGACTACGGTGATTGTGCAACATGTCACCGCTTTCATCTTGTGTACCTGAAGATCAATGCGAAATGCTGCCGAAATTTCATCAAATCTAACAAAAAAGAGTAAACCTTTACGTATGAATCTACAATAAAAATGTCTTCCTGAATGAGATAGGGCCACACCTTTCATGAAAAAAGTGAGTTTAGCATGCATGACAGATAACTTAATGATTTTGAATAGCAAAGACAAAATATGGATCGAAGTTGGATGAAAGCATTACGCATCAGTGACGAGTATGAGAATGAGGTTGAACAATTCCTACAATTTACAGAACGTAATGTTGAAAGTTTGGGGGGAAATTTTTTCTATCCATGTGTTAAATGTGTGATTGGGAGACGCCAATGAGTAAGTGAAATCAGATCACATCTTATATGTCATAGAATCATTCCGAATTACACAAAATGGATATGGCATGGGGAATTGCCAGACATGCCAACTAATTCTCGCACTGAGCAAGTTGATGAACACATTAGTGATCGTATAGAAGACATGATTCGTGATTTTGGACAAGACTATTTTGAACAAGCACATGCACCTTTGTATGACAAAATAGAAAGTGATTCAAAGACGCCATTGTATCCGGGGTGCACAAGTTTCACAAGGTTGTCAGGGGTGTTAGCTTTGGTCAACTTGAAGGCAAGATTTGGGTGGAGTGACAAAAGCTTCACTGAATTGTTTGTGTTATTGAAGAAGATGCTTCCTGAACAAAACACATTTCCAAAAAATCACTACGAGGCAGAGAAGATTTTATGTCCTATGGGAATGGAGTACCAAAAGATCCATGCATGCCCTAATGATTCATATTGTATAGAAATCAGTTTGCAGAAATGCATAAGTGCCCCACATGTGGGGTATCATGGTACAAAGTCCAGGATAATGAATTCGATGATGATGCAAGCAAAAAAAATAGTCGTCCAGCAAAAGTGTGTTGGTATCTTCCAATAATACCAAGGTTTAAGCGATTTTTTGCTAATGGACATGATGCAAAAAACCTTACATGGAACGTAGATGGTAGAAAAAGTGATGGATTGCTCCAACTTCCGACCGATTCTCCATAATGGAAGACAATTGATCGTTTGTATCCATATTTTGGAGATGAGCGAAGAAACCTAAGGCTTGGTCTTGCTTCGGATGGAATGAATCCTTTTGGTAACTTAAGCACAAACCATAGTTCATGGTCTGTTTTGCTGATGATTTACAACCTCCCTCCTTGGTTGTGCATCAAGCGAAAATACATTATGCTGTGTATGATGATAGCGGGTCCAAGGCAGCCAGGGAATGATATTAATGTGTATCTCACTCTGTTGATTGAAGACTAGAGAAAATTGTGGGAAGATGGGGTTGATGTGTGGGATGGGAATCTATAGCAGACCTTCAGGTTACGGTCAATGGTGTTTTGTACTATTGATGACTTTCCAACAGATGGAAATTTCACTGGATATAGTGTCAAAGGACACCATGCATGTCCTATCTGTGAGAGAAACACAAGCTTTACCCAATTGAAACATGGAAAGAAGAAATTTTATACAAGACACCGAAGATTTCTTAAACCTTATCACCCGTATCGACGATTGAAGAAAACTTTTAATGGAAGTCAGGAGAATGAAAGTGCGCCGCAACCATTAGCTGTAAACGAAGTTCATGATCAGGTGAAGGACATCATAACTATCTTTGGGAAGACCCAAAAGAAGACATCATCTAAGATGAACATATGGAAGAAAAGGTCAATATTCTTTGATCTTCCATATTGGTCTAGTCTACGTGTGCGTCACTGTCTAGACGTTATGCATGTCGAGAAAAATGTTTGTGATAGTTTAATTGATACCCTTCTTAACGTTAAAGGCAAGACAAAAGATGGTTTGAAATGTCGTCAAGACCTGGTTGACATGGGAATACGAGAGCAGTTGCATCCGATATCATAAGATCGGTGAACGTATCTTCCCCCAACATGCCACACGATGTCAACAATAGAGAAGAGAAGTTTTTGTCGATGTCTGCGGAGTGCAAAGGTCCCACAAGGATACTCTTCAAATATCAAGAGCCTTGTAGGCCTCAATGATTTGAATTTGGTTGGCTTGAAGTCTCATGATTGCCACGTCTTAATGCAACAATCATTGCCTATAGCGATTCGTGGAATCTTGCCTAACAAAGTTAGGGTTGCCATAACCTATTTGTGCTTTCTTTTTAATGCTATTTGTAGAAAAGTCATTGACCTTCGACAATTGGATGATTTGTAGAATGAGGCTGCCATTGTCCTTTGTTAGTTGGAGATGTATTTTCCTCCATCATTTTTTGACATAATGATTCACTTAATTGTTCATCTTGTGAGGGAGATCAGGTTGTGTGGTCTAGTTTTTTTTATGGTGGATGTATCCAGTTGAGTGGTACATGAAGGTGTTAATGGGTTATACCAAAAATCAATACCGACCAGAAGCTTCCATTGTTGAAAGGTATGTTGCTAAAAAAGCTATTGAGTTTTGTTCTTAGTACATTGAAACAATTCAATCTGTTGGGCTTCTTGAAACTTGTCATGACCGGACACGAGGAGGTAAGGGTACACGAGGATACAATGTTGTAACAATGACTCGACAGGAGGTCTCACAAGCGCATCTGTATATCTTAAATAACACACAAGAGGTCATTCCCTACATACGTACTCACAAAGAAGATCTGACATCTATTCACCCAAAAATGAACATGATGAAAGTGGTGTAAGAGCATAATAGAAATTTTATAAACTGGTTTAAAGAAACAATCTTCAGTGATGACAATGCTTCCAAAACATTAAGTTTGTTGGTTGTTGGCCCAAATCTAAATGTCCCCACTTGGAAGGGATATGATATCAACAATTATTCTTTCTATACAAAGTCACAAGATGATAAAAGTAGTGTGCATAATAGCGGGGTCACTCTTGAGGCTGATTCTGAACAGTATTCTAGTGCATCAGATAACAACCCAATGCAAACCTCAATGCCTCACTTTGAAGTGATTGAAGAAATCTGGGAGCTTGATTATACTCAATTCAAAGAGCCTGTATTTAAATGTCAGTGGGTTAATGGAAATACCGGTGTTCATCAAGATCAATTGGGACTTACTTTAGTAGACCTTAATAAGGTGACTTACAAGGAGGAACCTTTCATTATGGCAAAACAAGTCAGGCAGGTGTTTTACGTCCAAGATCCATGTGATTCAAGATTATCAGTGGTTCTACAGGGAAGACCAATTAGTATTAGTGACCAGAATGATGATTCAACACTTGACATTTGTGAGACGCCTACTTTTTCCACAAAAATGCCTTCCATAATTGAACAAGACGAGGTCGATGATGAATATGCAATTCGTAATGATCACGATGAAGGTTTATTGGAGAATATTCCTATATAACTGCGTTGCATCAAAGTAATGTTAATCATATTATGTTATTTGTTACCAATTTATGTAATGTGCATATTTATCTTGTAACCGATTACCAGTGGCCAATGTGCCTTTTGAAACGCTTTTAAATGTTTTAAATATTTTAGAAAGCATGTAATCGATTACACATGGCTTGTAATCAATTACCAGTGGTTTAGAACGTTTTAAAATAGCCATAAGAAATTTGAATTTAAATTTCAAAGTTATGTAATCGATTACCAGTGTTTAAATATTCAAATTTCAAATGTGAAGAGTCATAACTCTTCAGAAGTAACCGTGTAATCGATTACACCATTATGGTAATCAATTACCAGTGAGGATTTTCGAAAATAATTCCCAACAGTCACATCTTTTCATTTAAATTTTGAATGGCCATCAAAGGCCTATATATATGTGACTTGGGCATGAAATTTTCTTAGAGTTTTTACTAACCAAAAAGTCTTATCCTCTCAAAAGATTAAATTGTCTTATCTTCTAAAAATTTCTTGGCCAAAACACTTGCAATTCAATAAGGAAATATTTGAGTGCTTCATTGTACAATCTATCTCTTTCAAGAGAGATTTCTTCTTCTCTACTTCTTATTCAAGGAAAGTGATTAAGGGACCGAGTGTCTCTTGTTGTAAAGCGATTTGAACACAAAGGAAGGGTTGTCCTTGTGTGGTTCAGAACTTGTAAAGGGTTTTTACAAGATAGTGGAACTCTCAAGCGGATTGCTTAGGGACTGGACGTAGGAACAAGGGTGTGGCCGAACTAGTATAAAACTGAGTTTGCACTTTCTCTTCCCTTAAACTCCTTTATTTATTGTTATTTATCTTTCGCGTTAAGGAAGTTTATTTTGAATTGAATTATAGTAATTCATAATAAGGGAACATTGTTATTGTCATTAAAAAAGAATAAAATTTTAATTGGGGAAATAGTTTGTGATCATCTTAATTCAACCCCCCTTCTTAAGATATCTGAGGCCACTTGTCTAACAGTTTGGGTTATCATTACTGGAAAACCCGCATGCAAATCTACATAGAGGCTATAGATTTAAACATCTAGGAAGCTATTGAAATCGGTCCTTACATCCCTACAATGGTAGTGGGAAATGCAACTATAGATAAACTTAAGGAACAATGGGATGAAGAGGAAAGAAGAAGCGTACAATATAACTTAAAGGCTAAAAATATAATTACCTCTGCATTATGAATGGATGAATACTTTAGAGTCTAAAAGTGTAAGAATGCAAAAGAAATATGGGATTTACTATAGAAGTAACCCATGAAGGAACAACAGATGTTAAGAGATCTAGAATAAACACCCTAACACATGAATATGAACTTTTTAGAATGAATCAAAATGAGACCATACAAGATATGCAAAAGAGATTCACAAATATAGTTAATCATTTTGCATCATTAGGAAATATATTTCCTAACAAGGATCTTATTAACAAAGTACTAAGATGTTTAAGCAGGGAATGACAACCAAAGGTAACTGCAGCCCTGTTTGGAAAGCTTCAGGAACACGGAATGGAACTTATGAGACTAAACCAACATAAAGAAAATGACAAGAAAAAGAAAGGAATTTCACTTAAAGCCTCATCTTCCATTCAAGAAGAAAGTGACAAAGAGGACTTGAATGAAATAGAAGAAGATGATAATTTCAGTCTCTTCATAAAGAGATTCAATAAGTTTCTAAGGAAAAAAAGGAAATCAAAGAAGAACAAACTTCAATCCAAAGAAAAGAGGAGAAGGCAAAGAAAGCTTGCATCACTTGGGAAGATAACGATATGGATTCATCTGAAGACTCAAAAAATGAAGTTGTAAATCTAAGTCTCATGGCTAAAACTATGAAAGTGAAGAAGCAGTAACATCTTCTAACAATAACTTATCTATTTCCTTTGATGAACTTCAAGATGCATTTAATGACTTGCATAAAGAATCAGTCAAACTTGCCAAACTAGTTTCATTTTCTAAGAAAACTATTTCAAATTTAGAAAAGGAAGTTTTGAAATTAAATGAAGAACTAGAAAATCTTAGAACCAAAGTCAAAACTTTAAACCAATTGATACAAATCATTCTTCTACCATAAAAAATGATACTAGATAGTAATGAAGCATCTAACTCATGTAAATGATGTAACAAGTTTAAAGAAGAAATCAAAGATCTGAAAAATTCTCTTGCCAAATTTACTATTGGCAAAAATAATTTAGATATTATACTAGGAAAACAAAGATGTGTGTTTGATAAGGATGGATTAGGATATAGACCTGACAAAAAAAAATTGTATAAAAACTTCTTTGTATCTACTCAAAAGAATAGTTATCCTTTCCTGTCATGTTTTTATTGTGGAAAGAAAGGACATAGTGCATCTACATGCTATTTTAGGAAAAATAGTAATAATATTAAAATGATATGGGTTCCACAAAGATCTTTTATCAAAACTAACATTCAAGGACCCAAGAAAATTTGGTTACCTAAGTCAAAAACATAATTATGTGAATGAAGAATTTCTTGAAGAAAAGTTGGTACTTTGATAATGGATGCTCTAAACACATGACGGGAAATGCATCAAAATTTACTCATATATCTCCTAAGAAAAGTGAACATGTGACTTATGGAGACAACAACAAAGGTAAAATTCTTGGAATCAGAAAAATAGGTACGAATCCATCTACCTCCATTGAAAATGTTTTACTTGTTGATGGTCTTAAGCATAGTCTACTAAGTGTTAGTCAATTATGTGATAAAGGCTTTCTAGTATCATTTGACTCTTATAATTGTGTTATTGAAAATAAACATGATAAAAATATAAAACATATAGGCTATAGAACTAATAATGTATACATGATAAATTTAGATAAAACATCAAATCATGCTCAATGTTTTCTTAGTAAAGATGATGATTTTTGGTTATGACATACAAGAATTGCTCATATAAACATGGAACATTTAAATAAACTAATTTCTATGGATTTAGTAATTGGTTTACCAAAACTCAAATTTGAAAAAGATGGATTGTGTGATGCATGTCAAAAAGGGAAACAAGTAAGAGTTTTTTTTTTTCAAATCAAAGAATATTGTTTCCACAACTCAACTCTTACAACTTTTGCATATGGATCTTTTTGGTCCCTCTAGAACTATGATTTTTGGAGGAAATTACTATGCTTTTTTTATAGTTGATGATTATTCAAGATTCAAATGGACATTATTTCTCACTCACAAAAGAGATGTTTTTCATGCTTTTAAGAAACTTGCTAAAATCATTCAAAACAAGAAAAATATCAATATTGCATTTATTAGGAGTGATCATGGAGGAGAATTTGAAAATGAGGAGAATCATTTTGTGATGAAAATGGCATTGAACATAATTTTTCTGCACCTATAATCCCTCAACAAAATGGAGTAGTTGAGAGGAAAAATAGATCTTTAGAAGAAATGGCCAGAACTTTGCTTAATGATACAAATCTTCCTAAATATTTCTAGGCTAAAGCTGTTAATATTGCATGCTATGTAATGAATAGAGCTTTAATTAGACCAATCCTAAAGAAAACTCCATATGAATTATACAAAGGAAGAAAATCGAACATTTCTCATTTTCATGTTTTTGGATGTAAGTGTTTTGTGCTAAACAACGGGAAAGACAACTTAGGTAAGCTTGATGCAAAATCTGATGAAGGTATATTCCTTGGCTATTCCTTGAATAGTGAAGCTTTTAGAATTTATAACAAAAGAACTATGATTATTGAAGAATCTATCCATGTTGCTTTTGATGAGATTAACCGTATAAGGACAAGAAAGGAAACACTTTATGATATTACAGATTCATTAGAAGACATGCATATTGATGAGAAAGGGCACAAAGGAAAAGGAAATGGAAATGAAGAAGACTTTCAAATTGATAGAAATATAACAAATATAGATCTTCCAAGAGAGTGAAAAACTTCAAGATATCATCCTCTTGATAATATCATCGTGACATCTCAAAAGGGGTAACAACTCGACACTCTCTCAAAGATGCATGCAATAATATGGCTTTTGTTTCTTTAATTGAACCTAAAAATTTAAATGAAGTCATAATTGATTAACACTGGATTATTGTTATGCAAGAAGAGTTAAATCAATTTGAAAGAAATAAAGTCTGGGAATTAGTTGACAAACCTAATAATCATCCAATTATAGGAACTAAATGGGTATTTAGAAACATATTGGATGAACATGAAATAGTTATTAGAAACAAGGCTAGATTAATGGCTAAAGGGTATAATCAAGAAGAAGGAATAGATTATGAAGAAACATATGCTCCAATAGCCAAATTAGAAGCTATTACAATGTTATTAGCCTATAATGGATTTTAAACTTTATCAAATGGATGCTAAAAGTGCTTTTTTAAATGGTTTCATCCAAGAAGAAGTTTATGTAGATCAACCTCCTGGTTTTGAAAACTCAGAAAAGCCCAATCATGTCTTTAAATTGAAAAAGGCTCTATATGGTTTGAAACAAGCCCCTAGGGCTTGGTATGAACGATTGAGCAAATTTCTTTTAGAAAATGGATTTACAAGAGGAAAGGTTGATACCACACTCTTTATCAAAAGAAAATTGCATGATATTCCCTTAGTACAAATATATGTTGATGATATAATCTTTGGGTCAACTAATGATTCTCTATGCAAAGAATTCTCTCAAGATATGCAGAATGAATTTGAAATGTCCATGATGGGTGAGTTAAATTTCTTCCTTGGACTACAAATAAAGCAAACAAAGAATGGAATATTTATTAGTCAGTCAAAATATTGCAAAGAACTAATTAACAAGTTTGGGATGGAAAATGCTAAACACATGGTCACTCCTTTGAGCACTGCTTACTATCTGGATAAAGATGAAACCAGTCACTCAATAGACATAAAGAAATATAGAGGTATGATCGGATCTCTTCTTTATTTATCAGCAAGTAGACTTGATATAATGTTTAGTGTTTGTATGTGTGCAAGATATCAAGAAAATCCCAAAGAATCTCACCTAAGTGTCATTAAAAGAATAATGAGATATTTGTTAGGCACTATAAATCTAGGGTTATGGTATCCTAAGAATTCCTCTTATGTTTAGCACTTGGTTGATTCCTCTGTGAATGATTGGTTATTATGTGAATGATTTTTTCTATTTTGGTGCTTTCTTCTTTTTGATGTTGCCAAACGGGGAGAGAATCATGTAAGGTAGGTATAGGGTATATATTTTTCTTTCTGAAAATATTTTCTGCTAAGCAATGATTGCAAAATTAAAGGGGAGTGATCGTCTCGCAAAAGAAACATTTTTCAGTAAATGATTTCAATTGATTGTCATCATCAAAAAGAGGGAGAATGTGAATGTATGTGTATGAAGGTTTTGATGATGCCAAGACAAAAGCAACACAAGTTTTATTTCAAGTCCTAATCAAGACCAAGAAAACAAAGATCAAGAAGAAAGCTAAGTCTTAGTCTATCTTTGTTAAAAGAGTCTCTTAGTTATTGCAAAGGTTTGGCCTCACAACATAGTTTTTAAATTGATTATAAAAGGTTTTAAAATATTTTTAACATTTTCTGAAAAAAGCACTTCTCCATTGGTAATCGATTACCAGACATTGAAATCGATTACCAGAAGCAAAATTATTTTAAAAAGATTTTTTAGAAAGTTTGAAATTTGAAATTTGAAATTTGAAAGCTGTAATCGATTACCACTTGTCTGTAATCAATTACCTGTAATGGAACTATAAAAATTCAAATTGAAAAGTTATGACTCCTCATTACATAACTGTGTAATCAATTACCAAAGAGTTGTAATCGATCACCAATGAGGAAATTTTAAAAGTTACTCTGAAAAGTCACATTCCTTCATAAGTTTTTGAAAAACCACCAAGGGCCTATAAATATGTGACTTATCTATGAAATTTTTTAGAGAGTTTTTCAGAACATTATTGTCTTATCCTCTCAAAAACAAATCATTGGTCAAACACTTGCAAATCAATAAAGGATTCTTCTAAGAACTTCATCTTGTATCCTCTTCTCTAAAAGAGAAAAACATTTGTACTTTCTTTAAAGACTATTGAGATCAAGAGGTTGTTTGTCTCTTGAATTGTGAGTTTCCTGAACACAAGGGAAAGGGATCCCTCAGGTGTTCAGAAGTTGTAAAAAGGATTTTTTATAAAGTTAGTGGAAATCTCAAGTGCGTTGTTTGAGGATTGGACGTAGGCACAGGAAGTGGCTGAACCAGGATAAGCCGAGTTTGCATTTTTCTCTTCCCTATCTTGATTACTTTATCTTGCACACTTGAAGTATTCTGTAGATGTAATTTTCATCTTCATCTTCAATATTCTTATCATATAGATTTTAAAAGGGATTTAGAAGTCAATTAAACGAGAAATTTTTTAACTTAATTCACCCCCCCCCCCCCGGCTCTTAAATTGTTGAGACCACTTGTCCAACATCGCCTACAATCCCTCCAATATAGAAAACAATTCCTAGGAGTTAATATATGTATTTTCAAACCAATGTGCATGAGACATTATTTATACGATGAACAATTTAGTAAAATGTTAGAAACATGGCAACTATAAGTTTACATTGTTATGAAATGAGATTATTAGAATTGAGAACATGCTTTGACTAAAATGAAGTGAAAGAAAATAGATAGGCAATTAATAAACAAACCTCCCTATTTTGTTACCTCTCTTTTTAATTTTTTTTTCCAAAAAATGTCCTTAATTCAAAATTAAAGACCTGCCTGAAAACTTAGTTTCAAATACATGCTTTGACAGACAACACCTTCAGGAAGTAGTCCCCAACAGAATGGAATCATGATTACTTTGCAACCGAAAGCATGGGAAGTGGGGGGAAATTAGAGAGGGACAAGGATGTCTTTTCATCCCATCCCATTTTCAAAAAGTGTTAGGGGCCAATAGCAATTCCCTCTCCATGTCCATATAGTCCAATGCCATATGGGTTGGCTGGATTAGAAGGCGCGTATGAACCAGACTACGAGGAATTAACATAAATGAAGTGTGGAACTATCTATGAATGTAGCTGAGTTGTTTAGGTCTTCAGGAACACATGTAACGAATGAACAAAAAAACAGGAACACATGTGACCAAGCAAAGAGAAAAATTAAATCAATCAAGGAAGACCATTTATGTGAGTCAATCAAGTGTGTAGCAAAAGGGTCAAATAATATTTCATTCCTATAATTTTTAAATTGATGAAGTTGAGTGTATAACTTTCAGGAATTAAAAACACATGAAAAATGTCCAAAAAAATGGATGGACATAATTAATTACAAGTAATTACCACTATCTATTCTTACTATTTAGCTATATTATATGCTCATATTTGACAATTATAATAATTAATTATAATTTTTAAATATAATATATAAATGTATTACTAATTATTTTTATTCTCTTTGTTTTTAAAAAATTTTAAAGGAAAATAATTACTAAAAAAATAAAAAGCGAAAAAAAACATTTTAGAATTCAGTTCTGGGAATAAAAATATTCTCTCTACCTTTTGGGAGTACCAAATTCTCAATGAAGGTGCAAAAATAGTTTAAAAAATTAGGCGTGTGAATTCAGGTCTCCATTCCCAAATTCACACTAGCTACAGGATTGGGATACTTACGTTAAAAAAATATATTCATAAAAAAAATATTATGTAAAATTATTTTAATCAACACAAAATTATTTTAATGATAAAAATTTTCAACATATACATTTTTTATTTAAAAAATATCACATTATTTTATTAATAAAAATTAACATTAAATATTGTTTAATTTTTTTTATTATATATTATTAATTACATAAATTCAAGTGTAGTATCAATTAACATACAAGGCTAAAAGTTTTCCTTGATTTTTGGATTTTGGATTCGAGGAAAATATGTAATTCTCATAAGGGTTAAATATTGAGGCTGCAATAAAAAGCAAAAAATATGAAAGATCTATAGAGCTCAAGCAAAAGGCTATTACATCCTTGGACATTTGAACCAGACAGTCAGTATATCTGCCCCATCTGATTTAGCTTTCTTATATGCAAGACAACTTAAATGTTATGTTCCCTCAAGACATTCTATTAACTTGTTAACAGCAAAGAAATGTAATAACAAGATTTTTATTAACATCAGAGAGCAAAAATATTATACCTTGTTTTTTTGGCTTTTTTCCCCTGGCCGGAATAACAATATGTAATAGAAGATATTTTAGAATCAAAATGGGATGATGATAGAAATTAGATATCATAAAATTTATGATATATAGTATTAGATAAAGGACAAAATCCACCAAATTTTAGAAAAACAAGAACCAAAGCCATTTTTTTAAAAATGTAGATGACTGGAATCAATTTTGACCAAATCTAGAAGGACTTATAATGTTAAAACACATTTTAGCCTGAAAAATTAATGAATCACTTTCCTAAGTATCACATGTGATATACCAAACCTATCCTTACAAGCAAAATCTTGTATAAAGCAGTCAAGAAAATAAAATACCTGGATGGGGCCTGAAGCAGTTAAAAGTCCAGCAACACCACCACCAATCACCTGACCATCAGGACCATGCAAGTGAGACGTACATTCAATCCACCGGTTCGGCTTTTCATGCCACTGTTGTCTGCAACTGTGAATGATTTAGACAAAGATAAAATCTCAAACCAACCCTGAAAGTAAATGATGAACTAAATTATTTAAGAATTTCCAAAATCAATTAAGCATGGTTGTATGTATATCAAAAGAATTATGAAAATAACATGAGAAAATGCAAAACAGCAGAAAATAACAACAGGTCATAGGTGACATTGAACTCAAATGGACAACCAAGTTAAATAATGCTCAAATATTTAATATAAATTAAAGATAAAGATATGCATTTGCAGACAAATAATGTATCAAATAAATGATTCATATCATCATCGTGTACTAAATCTATGCATTGTATTTAAGCATTTCTCCATAACAAGACAAAGGAAAGCTCAACTTGAAGTCTATAACCTTTTAGTTGTCACTTATCATATTATAATACCCAATGATGTAAAAACGCTACTTCAATAGCTTATCATAGTATTTTTGTTAGAAAATTATGACTTAGTTTAGATATACTTTTCAATAAGGACCCACAGCTAGAAGAAGAAAATAAGGTAAAATGAATCACAATAAAAAGAATCATAAGTTAAAAAATCAATTTTTGCACATTTTTAGAAATTCTTACATTTAACTTCTTCAAAACAGAGGTAAATAAGTTGATTTTAACTTCTAAGAGAAGTTTTATTTACTTTACCTACTATATCTTTTTATCATACAAGTGTTCCCTGAAAATGTTATCTAATTTGGCCCACATCTCCTCCAATAATTGATACTCAGCTTCTGGATTAAGATAGCCAACAAAATTATGACTTTGACATTAGTTGAAAGGTTTCATTAGATTTAAAATGATTTTAACACATTACAAAAGAGGACACCGCTAAAAGTGTGTGCCTATCTTCTCTAGCCAGTAATTAACTTGTTACAAAGGAGGACACTGTATAGTATGGCAGAAGACATAAATAAGCTAGCCCATGAAAGCATTTCAGATATGATTTAAACTCAATCAAAGAAATTATAATATCATGGAATTGGAAATACAATCAAAACCTTTAGAGGATACAAAAAAAGATAGATGAATTTTATTTTTACTGAAAAAGCATTTAGATCTAAGAGACCATGCCTCATATGTCAATATGCCACCAGAAGAACCGGGTTGGCGTATGGTGACATTCGAGATAGCTCCATTGGCAGAGAGAATGCATATTCCTCTTGGACCCTTCTGGGAAAATGACAAGATCTTTCCAGCAACATCGTACAAAGAAATAAAGTAAGCAACAAAATCCTTATCCAAATCAACAAATTAACACAAAAGATCTATCAAAATTGCTCAAGAAAATCCAGCCAAAAGCCACACTATTCCATAAATCTGCAAAAAGGACAACAATCCACAAAGGCTTCTATTCTACATTACCTCTCCAGTATAAATATCCCTTGCTCCCTCTTCACCAAGCTTCTTACACACCTAGAATACCACCCAGAAACCATAATGGTAACAGAGTTCAAACAGCGAGAAAATATATAGGGTTAGAGACGAAATTGATCTTATTTCATAAGACTCCAAACTTATTTCGCAAATCAATATGTTTGTAAGATGATATTGAAACATATATCGAAGAAATATGTACGTTCTCGTCAATATCTTAAGGAATCTGATCCGTACCTTCACTCATATCATTTGAACCACTTTTTTTTCAGCATCATTTGAACCACTAGGGTGTAGATCAGCAGCACATTTTACCACCTCTACATAAATGATACTAGTCCTTTTAATTTAATCTAAAAATGCTAGTCTTTTTTTTTCCACCATATTGAGAGAAACACATTTTAAGACAGGACTCACAAAATAAACACTCTTTCCTCTCTAATCAGAAAACCAAACAAGGGAAAAGTGCTTTTTCTCTACTTTTCTTTTCAAGTTCCTTCTAATTCTATTCATACCAAACAAAGTGTTAAAAGAAAGCATTGTTTTACACTACTTAATTTTTATAGTACTACCTACCAAGTGCAATTCCACCCGTTGGTGCAGGAAAAGAAAAGATTTTTCTGCTCTATTTTCAGCATGAAATAATGGGTGCACGGAGATCGTAAAAATTGAAGACTGTGAAAATATTTTTCTCCCTTTTATTTGTTAATTCTTGATATGCATGAACAAAAGTTGCAAACTTTGTTATTTTTTTCCCTTAAGTTGCTACAAGTTGCTACTCCTTTGGTTAAATGAAACAAACTAAACAGAAATGGCACAACTTGATATAATAAGAATTGAGTAAAGTAAAATACTACCTTTGAAGCAACGGCGCAAGTACTCTCCAGTTTCTGTATGCTCATCATGTTGAATTATTGTATCAATAGCATCATTTGTTCTCTCCAAAAGTGTTGTAAGGTCCATGTATTCAGCCTACCCAAGAAAACAAATTTATTATTTATTAAACACTAAAAATGTTTCTTTAATGTTTGTGATATTTCTCTTTCAACCTCCTCAAGAAATAAAATAACCTCAAGTCATTTTTATTTTCCTTTTTCTTTTGCAAACCATAAAATAAAATAGTTGAGTACACAAGCAAGTAAGCAAGAAACGAAGAAGAAGGAAGGTTACCTCGAAATTGGCTTTAGAGAAAATAATTTCCTCTGCCCTGAGCACAACAACGTGTAGCTTCTCTTGGTACTCTTTGTTCTTCTTAGTAGAAGACCCATGTATCTCATTGACAACCTTATTATTCTTCAACAATAAAAATAAGATTAAAGTGAGAAACAAAAGGAAGAAGCTTTTAGGAAGCACTGTAAATACCTTAGATTCCTTGCTATGTATCTCCTCAATAGCCTTTTGAGTTACCTGTTTTGTTTTAAAAGCCACAAAGGCATAATCCTTGTGTTCTCCGGTGCCCCTGTCTTTCATTAATCGCACCTGAAAATTAAAAATGAATATTTTTTACAATAATCCCAATTTTCCCCACTTGCAGAAAGGGACAGGTTTATAACATGATTAGAGCAATTCATTAAGGCTTGGACCTCAAGAATATCACCCATAGGTATTACCATAACTCGGGACCAAAGAAAAAAGAAAATCACAACAAAGAGCTTAAAAAATCTAGCGCTATCAAGTAATCACTGAAAACTTATTCCACGATCAGCATTGCGAATTATCAATTCAAGTATTCACAAACTAAAAGGAATAAAACGAGAAAGAGAGTTGGGGAAGTCGGAGGGGATGAACATAAGATCCAATACAAGGACGTTGAGAATTGAGATATCTAACTAGGCGAACCCTACTATAGCATTCAGAAATGGAAATGAAACGCGGATCTAAAAGTGAAAGAGATTGATCCAAAAATGGCAATGGCGACGGCAACAGAGAGAAACAAAAATGCAAAGTGCGAATGAGAGAGAAAGCAAATCGAATTACAAAAGGAGAAGTTCACCTTCGTCGTTGCGGTCATCGTCTTTCTTCACAAGCGGCTAAGCCATTACTAATCACTGGTGAGAATCTCTAAGAAGTGAGAAGAGATCTCTGTTGCAAGTTTGTAAATGAATCCGCACTGAAGAAGGAAAATCCAATTTTCGAGGTTGGCAAAGAAGGAGGAGATGGAAGATGCAGAAACCCTAGAGCAGAAACGTGAAAGGTTGGCACACAGAGAGAGAGGGAGAGTGAGAATACAGAGAGGTGCGAGAGACTAGAGGGAGATATATATTTAAAAATAATTGGAAATCTTTTAAGACGGTTTTGTAAAATCGTCACAAAACCGTCTTAGAATGACATTCTTCTAAGACACTTTTCGCTAAACCATCTTAGAATGATTGTATTTATTTACAAAAATGTCACCGCGTTTCGTTCTAAGACAGTTGTTTATCAACCGACTTAAAATCAGCGTCATAAAAACTAATTTTTCTAGTAGTGTATTAACCGAAGAGAGGCGAGATTTGTATTGTACCGTTGAAGACATGGCTCGATGTGTGACTGAGAGATACCATTGCTCAGAAGGAATCCATTTAAAGCGGGTAATAAACAGATAGTTAAGAAACATAGTTTTCAAAAATAGGGAAAACTCCAAAACAATGTTGTCCCCAACCATTTATAACACTATGAAGCCTTCAAGGAGGTCCACACTGTTAGAAAAATATTTATTTACGACGTTGATTTAACATCAGTTGATAAAAAATTGTCTTAGAAAGAAACGCGTTAACATTTTTGTAAATAAATACAACTATTCTAAGGAGATTTTGCGAAAACCGTCTTAGAAACTACAAACTAAGACGGTTTTGAGAAAACCGTCTTAGAAGGATGTCATAAAACTATCTTAGAAGATTTTATTCGACTGTTTCTAATGTCTCCCTCTACTCTCTCGCACCTCTCTATATTCTCACTCACGTCTTTCTTTCTTCAACCTCGCTTTTCTTCAAAATCCTATGATTTTTGTTTCTAAACCTCTTTCTTAAACTCAGACAAGCACCCTTTAGTCTTTGTCTCTAACCTTTTCCCTTTCCCTCTAACTAACCAAACCAAACCAAGCACTCCCTAACACCAACCATTTATGCATTTTGTGGCGGGGGTCAAACGAGCTCGTTGGACTGAGATCCGACCTTGCCAGCGCTGGAGGAACCGAAGAAAGGTTGAATCAATGAAACGTGAGTGAATCATAGAAAGAGGAAGGGATAAGGTGCAGCTTGTTTGTCCGGTGTGCCAAGATTTCAACATTGCGACACTGACGGTGGTAAACGCGCAAGTAATGGACAAGCTTGGACAGGCCGAATGAATCATTGCCGACATTCGAATCAGCGCTAACCGCCTCCTTGAAGCGCTCTTCGTCGCAGTGGAGCAGCCTCACCAAGGCATCAAGCCTCTACAAGTCTTCCTTAAAGAAGATGCTTGCATGCGTTAGTATCTTCAAGACCTTTGATCGCTTGGTAAGTGTGTTGTTCCCCTTTGTTATATGGCATTGTTTTTGTGATTAGCTCTGCGTGGTTTTTGGTTTAATAGGTAAGGAACTAGAAGAGTCTGGAGTTCTGAGTGAATTGGTTCGATTGCGGAAAGATTTTTGGGGCTTGCATAAGCCACTAGTTTGTCCAGATGGCGCTGTGGTCGCTTATGCGTGGACAACTTCCAGGACAAGCTGGTGCTTCTGCTGTTTTTAATTTCTCAATGGTTTTTTCACTAACTCAATTCTGTTTCCAATATTTTATTTAGTTTTATGCACACTCCCAAATTGTTTATCGTATCTTCATTTTTTCACAGCTGAAATAGACGTGGTATGTGATGAAGTACCGGCATTGTGATGGCAAGTTGGTACTCAAGGTCACCGATAATCGACAAGTACTAATTATTATTGTTGTTGTGTGTTTTAGGGTTGAATGCCATTTTCTTATGTGTTCAATTTGTTGAAATATTGAAATCAAGACAAGTCAATTCTATGTAGTTCTTTCCATGAAGAATGTGATAGATTTTAAGGGTAAATACTAAATAAAGATGAGTAGAACTGGTTCGAACATTCCAAGTTGTGGATAACCTCTGTGATGTTGTTTAACAGAGCCCTAATTACCTTTGCCACTCACTCTAATCTAATTGAGTTAAAGATGCCCATCAATGTGCTTATTATGTAACTTTCGCTTCTTTAGACTTTCAATTTACATATGCTGCTGCTGAGGAATTGTGCCATATAAATTTAGCATTGTGGAAAATGATTTTCATTAGTTTACAACTAATTACACAGGGCGAATAAATAAGGAGAACAAAACAAAATTTGTACTGCAATCTAATCATAAAAATCAGGAGCCATAATCTCCTTCGAATCTATATCTGCTAAAAAATGAAAAACAGTAATACAATTAATTGATCCTGTAAATTAAAATAAACCATTAATTCCAAGCCGTATATAAGTATCAATTAACTTTCTCTAGTTAATTAGATTCTCATTCCCGTCAAGTTTTTAATTTTGCATTCTCAATATTTTCTGTCTTCTATATTTTATAGGTATACTATCGTCACAGTTAGTGAAAAAAAAAATCCTTATCAATAATCGCAGTTATTTATGTCTTTCAATCTATTCTCAATTATTTAATTTTGGAAAATATTTTATTTTATATATTTAATGTTTATTTATAAAATTTGATGTTATTAAACTTATTTATACTTTGAATAATAAGGATACTGTGAACGCTAGTTATGAAAGAACAAGGAACAGTGCACCGTTAATAGCTAATGATTTACAGGCGGACTTTTTTTCCAGCTACTGGTCTTAAGATAGGAGAATATAAGGTAAGTTATGATACTGAATAATGCAGAAATAATTAGAGTTTTATTAAATACAATACTTAATTCTTTATGTTTAAAATTAAATATTAATAATTTTTAAAAAAATATCAATTCTACTGATTATCTCCGGGAAGCTTTGACTGTGTTCATATCTTAAATATATCATCCAGCAGGCCCTGACCACACCTTTCAACTCTTTTTGGTGATTTTTAGCTAGTGTAAGTCATGTGCGTGGACATGGATTTGTGTTTACTTGTGTGCATGATTTCAGCCTACAGCCTCTGGATATTGCCAATTTGGACTTGTGGTATATGCTACTGAGAATGAAAGCATGTCCTCATCATACGAAGGTTATGATGATCCAAAAATAACTGAAAAGCAGACATGGTAATGCTATCTTATTATTTGTTTTGTTGATTATTTTATGAATTTAAATTTACTTTCTAAGTTTCTAGTGTTAGCTATAATAGGCATTTATAGTACAACAAATACTAATCAGATAGAGAACCTTTGTGGGGAGGGGATAGGATTCCCTTTAGTGTGTGCTAGCTGCCTTGCTTGTTTCTCTCTGCATAGCTGTACCTGAAACACATCAAATACTTGACAAACATGCAAAGAAGGTTCATGTAAATTTTTGGCAAATTCAACAAACTCTATAAAGTCTTGGTTTTGACTATAATCTGAGCCTCCTTTCTCACTGTAAGCTCCTCCTCTCGTCTTTCTTTTTATTTCATCTACTTTTTTCTTTTGTCTCTCTACATCACTAATCTGGATTGTTCGGGGCTGGCCGATAGATTCTGTTACAAAGGGTACCAAACAACCCTCAAGCTTGAAGATGTGCCTTCAGTTCCTATTGATTTCAGAGCAGAGAAAATGTCGGAGCTTTTCCATAGCAGTTGGCCAAAGCCAGAGGAAAACAGCAAGCACCCCGTTGGACTAATCTTGTTCAGATGCTTCTGGAAGCACATAGCCTTCACTGGTTTCCTTGCAATTATAAGGCTTGGAGTTATGTACATTGGTCCAATGCTTATTCAGAGTTTCGTTGATTTCACTTTATGAAAAGGCAGCACCTCCTGGGAAGGCCTTGTTCTGATACTGATCCTGTATTTGGCAAAACCAACCGAAGTCCTCTCTGTGCACCAATTCAATTTCCACTCTCAGAAGCTCGGCATGCTCATTCACTGGTAATTTGTATTAATAGAGGTTCATATAATTTGGTCCAGTTGGGGAAGACGTAACATTTTTTGGCATTTGAAGCTGGACGTGATTTATTTGTGGAGCAAAGTTAACATCTTTTACCAGTTTTGAAGTTGGATGTTATTCATTTCACCGAAATGCTGGGCCTGAAGATTTGGTTGCTAGGGAATCTATGCTTGCTAAAATCACAAAGAATCCTGGAGAATATAGTGAACCGTTCTTGAAGGAATTCAAGATATTTCATCAAGAACTCAAAGACTTCTTCAATGCTAGCAGGTTTGACATGACTATCACAAACATGACTCAGTATCCCTTGTAATCATATGTAAAAGTTTTTGGTTCTTCTTCACATCAATTTCTCTTATTATAATTTAAACATTATTTTGTTTTCTATTGGAAACTCCCTACATGATCATAGCCCAATCATTTGAATACACAATTCTTCATTTTGTATTTTTGTAAACCAATAGACTGATCATGGAACTTCATGCATTTGAATATCACTGACTATAAAATTTTCATTTTGAAGTAATCATATATTTCCATATGTCAGAAAATCAACTGGTTGGACACTATGTAATAGTTTCTCCTTTTAGGAGGTTCCATGTTCTATCCTATTGGAAGCAACTTGCTGAAGGGGCTCCAATAAGAAATGGTGGCCCAATGCATTAATCCCATGCATTATGGAATGTGGGGAGTGTCACGCACTCCACATGTAAAAAGGCTTCTTTCAGGACTAGAACTTGTAGGCTGTGACTACCAAGGTCACAAGACAGCAACCTTCTTGTGCCAAGGCTTACCATCTCTTGTGAAGCCTCCAGGGGGGAGCTAACAATAAAGTATACCAAATTTCAAGGATATACTTAAATCTTTTGAACTTGTATCTAACTAGTACCGGAAAATCTCTGTCCAAAAAACAACTGGAAAATCACGATTTGATGGTTTCACATATGGCTTTGTCATGTTGCAGTCTTGCTAAACAGCTAGAATCAATTCATGAATCTATGGATAAATATGGCATTTCAGCAATTAATTCATTCTTGGAGTGCAAAAAGGTGAATTTACTTTTTCTGATTCTCTTGTATCTATATTTCTTTATTTGATTTCAAGGTTTGACACTGGAATAAACTAATTGGAATATGATGTTAGATAACCCATGGTGGAACAATTAGTTAGTGAGTTAGTTTCCTATTAAAGAGATTTAGGGAAAAGAGAGAAAGAGGGAGAGAGAGGAAAGTGTTTTTGTAAGAATCCTGAGCATTACATGGGTATTTGTAAATATAACTGTGCAAAAAAAAAATTAAGAGAAGGTTGGTTTAAAGGATATCAAATTATTTTTCTTGATCATAAACTAAAACAAAATATAAATGTTTGAAACCCGTGACTTTTGAAAAAACTTAAAAGTTAGTTTGATTAATATAATAATATTTTAATGGTAATTTACAAACAACCCAATATGCTTAATGTTGTTGATAGGAGAAAATTTGGTACTGATGAAAAAAATTAAGAAACAGGAAAATATCCTATGATTGAATACCTAATTAAAGAGGAAAAATATATTGATTTTATTAAATTTAAAAGTTTGAAAGACGTGTCGAAATACTTCTCCACTAATTATAGATGTAGAATAAGAATAACAAATAATTTATGCTGCTCAGATTCAGTATGAAGGTGATATATTGTGGCTATCAAGCTATAGCTTGGATAAGAACTTTCTTCTTTTCTTGTGTGTGTGTGGTGGGGGGCGAGCACTGTTGCATTCATCCTTTTCATTTGATTTTGGTACTCAGTTGTTCTGATAAAAGAGTTGAGAGAACTTGAGAGAGAAGAGGAGATTGAGATTGAGAAAACCAATATTATTCAACCCAACTGTAAACTGATTACAAAGTTGTATATATAGTTGGATAACTGCCTACTAACTTAACTGTCAACTAACCTAAGTTTGTTGACAGCTGTTACAAAGATGTTAGGCACTAACTGACTAAACTATCAACTGATAATAGACTAACTACTAACTACATCAGTTAGAATATCAGTTAACTGACAAACAAAAAGAAACACTGCGAGTAATGTATACTCTCTTATATCTGATAATGGTATCTACTGATGAAGGATAATCTTTTATGCTTTTTCCAGAATATGGATGCTGCCACAGAAGAAGTAAAACTTTTATTTTAAAACAATGGAATCTTTAAATGTTATGAGAGAAACTATTGTAAAGGGACTTGAAAGTGGCCTCAGGAATGATGCTCCAGATTCTGCAATAGCTATGTGTCAAAAGGTGACACAAATTTTATTCAATTATTTAGCCACACCTTGAGTCTGGTTAGCTTTTTAAAAAATGCCCGAACATATTTTGATTCTCATTTTTTGGAAAGTACAGTGGCATCTCTGTGAGATTGGGCTTGAGGATTACTCATTTGTTCTTTTAAGTAGGTTTTTGTCATACCTTTTTCCTAATTTACTCCTTGTACAATTGTAACATACTCAGTAGTTGAATGCATTCTTGTGAAATATATTAAGGACACATGTTGCAAAAAACATGGGGTACTTGCTAACTATTTATACGTACAGTGGACAAACGGGGTATCTGTCTTGGAGGCACTTTTGTTGGGTTCATTTTGGATAGTGGACACACGGGGGGTGTTATGTTTGTATTTGTTGAAATTCAGATGTATTTGGATAGAGGGGAGTCATGCATCTCTTCCTGTTTGCAGGATAGCTGTATAAATTAAGATGCTTGATGGGAATCTATACATGTTTAGTTTCAGTGTATGATTTATTTGTAGCTGGATGTGATTTATTTGTGGAGCAAAGTTAACATCTTTTTCTATAATTATATTGTTGTCTCTACATATATTATATTATAATAAGTCCTCATGGTTCATGATGAAGAAGTCTGTATATAAAAATACTGCATGCATGTATTTTTACATTATGAAAAAATACTGCCAACGCCTTATGTTTGATGGCATGTCTTGAAATTAAATTATGACCAGGCCTTACTTAAAGTTAGGTGTAGCTTTCAAGTGTCGATCACAAATGTTAAATTGAAAATTTTAGTTTTGCAAATTTGAGTCTAGTTTATCTATTCTGGATAAATGTACCAAGTTACTTGTTTCAGGGAATAGAAAAGAAGACTACGAAGTTGAAAGGAAGTGAGAAGGTTGTAGTTGTACGGCATGAAGCTGGTCATGCTGTAGTAGGTACTACAGTTGCAAACCTTGTTGCATTTCACTTAATTGACGATAATTTTGTGGTATGATTTTGTAGAGGAAGCATATGAGGTAGTGATCTGGTTATAGAACTTTCTTTTAAGTTTTAAGATTTCTTTTTTCACCAAATCAATTATGAATTTTATTGAGTCACAAGATATGATCATGTTGGGAAGAGAGACAATTTTTATCAAATATTATTTGTAAACTCTACAAACAATTAAAGCAATTCTTTTCAGTGAAATTATAATGAGGTTTTATTTGATAACAAAATATTGTAGTGGGTTTTTTTTATTTAAAAAAAACATTCTAACATGATTTTTGAATTCTCATTTTAAATTTTAAGATGATTTTTCAAATGATCGTCTTAGATTGTAGACATTCTAAGAAGACTTTTTCAAAAATCATCTTAAAATTTTTATTTTTTTAAAAAAAAACACATTTTAAAATGGTTTTCAATGAAAATCATCTTAAAATGTTATAAGACGATTATTTGTCTGAAGATCGTCATAAAATGATAACTTTTATAAGATAATTTTTTAAGGATTGTTGTAGAAAACATTCACTTTCCACTATGCTGAATACAAAGATGGTTTAAAATCTTTTTTGGATGTGTTGAAAAACCGTCATGGAATGTTGTTTTTCCAATAGTGCTAGGATTTCATTTGGATCAGCATCTAGATTTGCAATAAATTATGTACATAGTGCCTCTTCTTTAAAATCTTGAGAATTTGGTGGCTATTCAACAAAAAATTATTAGATGATCTTGTATCATCATATATTTTTTGTTCAAGTCAATTTCTATGTGGTACATATTAAAGTTTTTAAAATTAAGAAAAAATAATTAATTACCATACTTATGTTTGATTGTGCTGTAAATGAATAAATTGAAATGTGGATTGAATTTCAATTAATTGCCATGTATAGTTTTTTATTATTCATTCATTTTTTACTACAACTAAAATTTTCTTGGCCCATAATTGTAGCAAATCAACCCAAATAATATTTTAATTTCCATCAAATACTAATTAAATAAAATGAAACATCATTTCAATAAATAAAGGGATCCAACTATATTGGTTAAGTAGTGTACATGAGGTAGCTAATGTAGACCTCCTCATACTTGAGTTCAATTGATAAAAAAAAATCCTGCAAAATGCATTCTTAAACATACTCGTATATCAGCTCGTACCTAAAACAATACGATACAATTTATGAAATAAAATTAGAAAATAAAAATAAAAAATCCAAACATATAAGAATGTTCTCAACCATATGATACATCAACTCCACTCTATCTCCTCCGTATATGCTAACACATTTTCGTTTCAATGATTTATAGCATGTTTGCAAGCTAAGTTTATGAAAGTATCTCAAGTTTTTTGGAAGATTGAGTTTTCTGACAAAAAATTACTCTTAAAGATATTCTTAAAAAATAACAAATCATGATCTAAAACTAATCCTGAACATATTTTTCGTAAAACTCTCACCAGAAATCCAAATATATTCCTATATTCTTTGACGATCATGATGATATGTCCTTGGAAAAAATATAGATCTCAGTATACATAATAAGTTTCATCATTTTTTTTTATAAATTCAAGTTTTGCCAAGGAAACACTTTTTGGTTCATTTTGTTTGGATAAATTTTTCCAAAATCACTTAAGAAAGAAAATAAGAAGAAACTGAAATGACTTCTCAATAAACTGAAATAAGCTTCTACAAAATTACTTATACTTAAGCTAATTTTATCTTATAGAAAATATTTAAAAAAAATTATCTTATGCATCGGAACTAACTAACAGGATAAGATACATAATTTTATAATATCATTCAATTATAATTCAATATATATGATAAATTTATTCACTTTTACGGAACTACCTTAAAAGTCTTATAAACAGTCATGTGTGACTAAGTAACAACACCCTGTCTAGAATCTTAAGCTATTTTCTAATCATCGATCCTAATTCAGAAAGGAAAAAAGCCATGGAGGTCCTTCCTGTATTATTATTTTGGACTGTTCGGTGGTCCTTCCTAACTGGAGCATCCCGTATTATTATTTTGGACTGTTCCGGTGGTCCTTCCTGCCATTAATGATGCATGGATGCCGTGGTTCAGGTTTAGGAGATGATGGCCCATTTTTATTTTACTTTCTATTTTTATAAAAAAAATTATTCAAAGATGATACTCAAACTACGTATATTTTACCACCAAACACGCAGAAGATCAATTAATGTGAGATTAATTTTCTCAGCTTAATCAGAAATCTCTGGATTGAATTTGATATATGCAATTACATAAAATATTCAGAAGAAAATTTTTGGTTTATATAAAAATCTTATCCAACTTAAAAACAAGATTGTTTCTTTGCTAGAAAATTACATACATTTCATAACAGTATCAAAAAGCACGTGTAGAACTGAAAATAAGATAGCATATGTTCAAGACAGTATAGCTATAGCAGTCAAAGAAAAGAGAAAAGAGAAAAGATTCATGTATGTATGTGTATATATTCGTTTGGGGTTTTCCTTGTATGGTCGAAATGCTGTGGACGGTGGCACTCCGAAAACTCTATTACTGTCGCTGTCGATGGTGGTCTATATTGCTGACTTGAGACACATAGAGGTTTCTTTAAAGGTTGCTTCCTGTGTGGTTTGGGTTGTGTTTTGTAGCAGATGATCATATACAATATAATCATATGTTTCGAGAAAATGCTCCATATGGTTAGAATCACTAATTAATTAAATGGGTTGCTTCCTAGCCGCAACGCAAACATATCATTTGGTTTGGTGAAATGAAGGACGGTGGAAGGTTTGAATTGAAGTAGTTTTCAGCGTGTTGTGATGGATTTGGACGGGGCTTGGCCGTGCTTGAAAAAAGGAGGCTGATGGTGAAAGCAAGGAAAGATAATGGGTCAAAATTATGTGAGAAGACTAGGTAAGCCAGAGAATATAATAGTCTAACTCCGAATTAAAGATTGTGAAGATTAAAATTAACATTATTTAATGTTTTAATATAAAATAAAATAAAAAGGATTTTTCAATGCCTTTATTATATATGCAATTTGAAAAAAGAGAGAATGAATAAAAATAAGAGTAAATTACATACTTTTCTCCCTTAAAAGATGCAAATAATACATTGCAATCCCCATTTGATCTCTTATATTAAAAATTATACCCCCTTTCTTGACATATTCAAATACATGACATTTTATTTTAATATATTTATATTTGTTACAGGCGGAGGAGGAGAGTGTCACATGCACACAGTTCAAGTGTAAAGTATTTTATGCTTTCCTTTCTTGTATTAAAATATACACTCTCCTTCATAGTAATATATATATATATATATATATATATTTTTTTTTAAATTCTCCGTTAGGTTGAAATTTTCTTTCACATATGTAAAATTTCATATTAATTCGAAATTATTTGTTATTTTGTTTATATAAATTAAAATTGACATAATATAAAATTTTTAAAATATACTAAAATATGAATATATGAATCATTTGATTACCTTCTTGTTGTTGTTCATTTTTGATAAAATTTGACCCAAATAATCTTGGTAATATATAAATATAATTCAATGGATCAATAAAAATTATATTTTATATCAAGTTATAAAAATGGTGCAGTAGTTGTCAAAATTATACCGATGTAATTTGATCTTTTCTCATCTATCTATATATATATATATATATATATATATATATATATATATGTATATATATATATATATATATATATATATGTATGTATGTATGTATGTATGTATGTAAAATAGAATTAAAAACAATTCTTAAGATAATATTTAATTGTTGTTATTAACATATTAAATATATAAATATTTAAATTAAATGATATTTTTTATATAGTATGGATTATTATGTTTATTGCATATACTATAAAACTAATTTAAATAATATCTTCAAATATTATCTTTATTAAATATAATAAATTATTAAATTTAATAAATGTAAGATAATATATGTATATTAAACATACAATTTTTAAATGAATATATTTATGTAAAAATTTATTATTACATAAAATGTAATTATTATAAAATTTTTGTGTTTATATAAATAAATAATTGTTTTTGTGTGTGCACACACACATTAAAATTTATTTTTTATTGTTTTTTTTTAAATTAATTTATGAAACAGTTGATAGTGTATAGGATATATTGGTAATAAATATTTTTTGTAACCGAAGTTGGTGGAACTTTAACAGAAGATTAAAAAAACAAAGGAAGAAAAATAAAATAAAGTGTCATGTATTTGAATTTGTCAGGAGAAGAAAATATAGTGTAATATTAGCACCTATAAGATAAAAGGAGATATTCTTTTTTATCCTCACACTATGTTAATAATCATCCATATATAAGCTATTTTTTAGCTCAAGATATAATTATAATTATGGTTATAATTAAAGTATTTTTGCAATATGCCCAAAATTTTTACATGCAAGTTTTAGTATATTCTCCTGTCCCGTACCCCCAATACCCCCAACCAATAACATAGTACCTATGCTTGCTCCGTCCCCGTTTCCCGATTCTCGTGAAGATCTGTGCAGATTCCGTTTTACATTAAAAAATGTCAAATTATAAAAAAATATAATTTTTTTTATCTCAATTTTTCAACAATAATAAATTTAAGGTTTAATTCTAAGTTTAAAGCATGACTAAAAATATCAAAATAAATCAATAATAATAGTAATAAAATCACACAAGCATAAAAGTATCCAAGAAATATCCAAGTACACATTAATGTTACAATATTACACAATAAAAACAATAAAACTAGTATAAAATTACAAGTCTTCATACAATAAATTAACATCATGATACTGAATCAAGTCTTCATACTTCCATTCAAGTGCAATGAAACATCTTCAACATCAAACCTACACAATGAAACATGTAAATATGTGTTTAGAAAATATAAAAAAGTCATGAATTAATATAATAAAATTTTCATACCGTTGGCGTTGTTGTGTCTGCATCGTCAACTATTGAGCAAAATTTCATCTTTGATTTTAAGGAACCTAATGACACAATTATACAATCATTAAAATAAATTAATTGCTTAGAAGAAAAATTTACAAGTAAAATTAAATTTATTACCTTCAATCTCATTACACAACCAATCTTGAGAATACATCAATGCCTTAACAGTGTCTTCATTTACTTTGCTACGACATGGAGTCAAAAACTGTCCACCAACGCTAAATGCAAACTCTGAAGCAACCGTTGAGATAGGAATAGCTAGAAAGTCTTTAGCAAACCTTTGTAAAGTAGGATACTTGACTCCAATGTTTTTCAAATATCCCAAAATGTCAAAGTTACTAATATTTGATTGATTAAACAATACAGGCTCCTCCAAGTATGAATCCAATTCAGATTTAACACAATCACCAGAAGAAGTTTCTTCAACATATTTTGAACGAAGTCTGAATGTTTGATGCGGCGTTTTAGGGTTTGGGTAATGTTTGTGTCTTTATGACTTATGTGATATTAATTATATATATGATAATTTTATTTTGTATTTTTTTTACTAGTAAAATATTATATTAACCCTTATATTTATGTTATACATATTATAAGTTATGAGTGTATATAAGTAAAATTTTATATACGCGGGGATATAGGGACCCTACGGGGCGGGGAGCATAGTCTCCTTTGTTTAGGTTCACTAAGCATTAATAAAATCAATTAATTCAGACTCAACAATGTGTGTTGCACTAAAAAGAAAAAATGTATGTTATTAGATGTCAATGTAAATATATTTTATATTATTAGTGTATGATTATTAAACTTTATATTATTAGTAGTATTTTTACAATATTGAAATATAAATTTTAAATCAGTTATTAAAGAATTGATTTAGAGAATATTTTCTAAATTAGTTTTAATGGAATCAATTTTTTTTATCGGTTCACTAACAACCAATTTAGAAATCTATTGTTTACAATGAGGAGCAGTTTTATTATGACAATTCAAGGGAAATCTCTCAAAAAAATGCCATTGATTTTTCTAATAAAAGGTTATATGTTATTCTCCAACGAAAAAGAATAAATATTAGGGAAGAAATTGTGTAATCAAAGTTTTATATTTATGATACCCTTCTTTCTCATCGAAGCTACTTGAATTGCACAAAAAGATGAAATACATGCAATAATTTGAATAAAAATAATTAACTTTCTTATTTTTTTTTTTACATTTCAATTATGCTTATTATTTATCTTATTTGGTTACTTTGTTTTGTTTTATTATATTAACATGCATTTGAAGAATTCTCACTTGTTAAAAAAAAAAACCTCATCATGACTGGCTCATCATCACCAATATTCTTAGATACACTATCTCTCATTTTAGCTTTGTTTTTAGTGATTGTAATAGGAAAATTGCACTCGTATTTTGGTCTACGAGATGCACTATACACAATAATGAAATGTAGTTTTGTGTTAGTTCTTTAAGTGCTTCTATTTTATTCTGTCTTCAATGTTGATTCCCTATCCTGTTTTTTAGGAAAATTAATTGGTTCTCAATCCTTATTGTATGTAAGGAAGAATTTGTAGTTGAAATGCTTATTTAAGAAAAAAAATTCTTACATAAGTTATGGTCACAATTAATCCACAAAGTCGAGTTTTTAAATCAGGTTATTCAGAACAAATATAGAAAGTTACTATCTAGATTGATTTTAAAATCTATTTAAGCACTATTAGAAAATACACTTTCTATACAAACCGATGTTAATGTAATATATTAACATCGGTTTTCTAGAAAAACCGATGTTAATTAATATATTAACATCGGTTTTCATGTATAACCGATGTGAACGTCCATCATCTATACATTTCTTTTGTTGTAGTTAGTTATATATAACATTGGTTATTTATAAATAACCGATGTTAACGTTTGTATATTAACATCGGTTATTTATAAATAACCGATGTTAAGGTGCATGTTGACATCGATTTTTTTAAATAATCGATGTTATTTACTATATTAATATCGGTTTTTGTTAATAACCGATATTGTTTTCAAGTTTTTTTTTATATAAACATTCTGTTTTTACAATAAACCCAAAATTGTACCTTTAAAATGCAATTTCAGACCCAATTCACAGCAAATAAATATTTTATTCTTCTTTCAAGCAGTTTTAATCACAATAAACATTGAATAGTTGATTTATTATGAACAACTATCAACAAATGAATTCAATGTTCAAATTACATAGGAAATGTAAAAAATGTTAAACCAAAGTAAACTAAGCTAAACTTAATGTCCCTAAATCCTAGCTCTGATCTCTAACTCGGAGATAATATTGTGCCCACTGGATCCGCAAGGCCTTTAATCTCTCTGGCTCTAATGGTCTAGGATTGTTAAAATAATGCATCATGAAATAAATGATAATAAGTTAATAATGTAATACAAATAATAAAAAAACCGAATTTGTTTGAAATAAACGTACTGTTTCCCAATTATTCCTGAAACTTCTTAAAATGATGGTGGACATCCAGTGCATGACATAATAGTCGCACTCAGTACTTGCATTTTGTCTGTTACACTAAATACATAATGAAATTTGGATATTAATTAAACAATTAGTGTACAGACACATAAGAAGTATATATAAGTGGAAGTTTTATGTAAATGGTGTACCTTGACGACAATCCACCTAGTAGGAGCCTTTAATTTAGGCTATGAAGCATCATCAAAACCTTTTAAAGCACTATTCCAAGCGTGTAACAATTAAAAAGTGGTGTTGTTGAGGTATTTGAATGCAAATGCATTGAAAAGAACACTGACCTGTTAATTATCCCCTTAAGGTAGTTGTCTGACCTGTTATGCAATGAACAAAACCAGACAACTAGGTGTTCCTTGGGCATAATGACCACCATCTGCTAGTGTCTGTTGCAGTGGGAATGAATATGGGTTAGTATATTAGTAAACATTAATTAAATTCAATTATTTTGTGTGACTTACCCATTCAGGTAGGCTCCAAGGTAGACATCGCGTTTTGAACTCTGCATCAAACTCTTTATGTAACTTTCAGTCTCAAACTGTGATTGCCTAAACCTCTGAATGGACTGTGGCTCGAGGAATCCATAGATATCAGAATTCTCCACTCGCATACTTGTTTCAGTTATATGCCTGTTTATGTTAAGTCAAAGTTAAATATTTATGAATTGAAAGCAATAACTTAGGTAATTAAAAATAATCTAAAATGACTTACAGAATCCACAACTGTAACACTGATATGCTGAGACATTGACCACCGTGTGCGATTTCCGAGAGGTCTTTGAGCTTTATGTAGAGCGGGAAGTCTGGATTAAAGACCCCGAACATGGTGGCATCCCATGTAACCTGGTAAGGCCTCAAGAAAGGCTCTGAGATGGTCAATGTCATCAGATAAAGCAGATCATCGACCTCCGGATCCGGCTTTTGAGGTGGTTTTGCCGGAGACACAGCTGCATGTTCATGAAACAAAGTTAAATGGCCTAATTTGAGGCACGATGAATGAATTAATTCAAAGAGAAGAAACATATAGTAAGAGTAAAGTACCTGTTGTGATAAAGACTTGACCAGATGTGTCGAACAAGCAAGGAAGGTGTGAATTGTCTGCCCCACTAAGGAAACCTCATTAGTGGGTACAGGAACTGGAGCATCTGGATCTTTAACCTCCTTCACACCCACCTTTACTTGGCCAGGCAACAAAGGAGTGTTATGAACAACAATGGATCCCTCATAAACTCTCCCCAAGACAACCAGGCGGGTAGGATTTGCTTCGATGTACAAGCCGCGCCTATCTGAGTCACCCGTCTTAGGATCGTTTCCTAAGGGATCAACACAACTCCCCTTTGTTCTTACTCGAGGACCTGAGGGACCAACTAGAGGCTCCGGAGGTAGTGCAAGTCCCTGAGATTGCATCTGGCTGAACGATGCCATGAGCTGCCGAGTCACTTTTTCTGTGATCGACTCCTCTAGCTGGTCCCTGATTTGCTGGGTCAACTGCTGCAATTCTTCAGGAGGCAACGAGGAAGAGCTGTGGGACGTCTGTGGAGCTGATCCGAAGTATTGCTTGATGGTGACACCAACTCCAGCAGCACAGACACGTCCAGGATGCTATGGACGACCAATAGCAGCGGTGAGAACATCCTGACGTCCATGGGGGATGAAGGATCCCTGTGTCGCTTGCTCCTCAAAGAAATCCTGCACAGAAAAGACACAATTGTACATGGCATTCACACAATATTGAAATATAATTCTAATGGTTAGTTCAAAATGACTTACGATTTTTTCAACGATTTCCTTTGCGACCTCAGTCTTCATCTCCCTTGTTTTCTTCATGCGGGCCATCTTCCACTTTACGTGGCATCTGACAGGGGATGGAGGGTCGATGACGCCATCAACACTTCCTAACTGTGCAGCTTCCTCCAGCTTCTTCTTGGTCTTCTCAACCAGGAGCTTCTGCTCCAAATATTTATAACCCCCACGAGACAAAACGTGGGGGGCAGTGTTCTGTTTCTGGATGGCCTGTGCCTTTTTCCGCACATCCTGCAAAAATAAAACAATAATCTTTCAAATTGCTAGAATGAAGTATAACAAGTTAATGTTTTTTGAAAAACAACTTAAATGGTAAGGTACATACCTCCCATGAAGGGTCTCTGCGAGTCTGGCAAAACTGGGCCCATTTTTCCTTGCTTATGTCGTATTTCTCACAGACAGTGTCGTCCACACCGTCCTGATCGGCTACAAGGGCCCATTTCCTCACGAGGTCTGATTTAAACTGCCTCCATCTCTCGCCGACAGTCTAAAGCAACTTCTTTTTCGTCTTACTGTGAGAAGCCTCTGGGATTTCAAATTCCAACTGACAATAACAAATAAGGTTTATTTGTTACAATAATGTATCATTTGGCTATTAATTAAACAACATCAAATAAGAAAAGATAAATACCTGAATATCCTCCCAAATCAAGTCCTTTTGAGCAGTAGGGACCTCCTTCCAGTTCTCGTACGTGACATCTACCTTATCACGCGCCACAATCCCCAAATATGTTCTTAATTTCTTCCTGTGGGGATCGTCGGCCTTGCCGGTAGTAGGATCAACATGGACCACTGGTCTGGCAGCACTAGGTGGTCTGGTAGCCAAGGATCGTAGACGTGAGGCTTTGCGTGTCCGCTTCACGGCAAACGGCAAAGTTGATGCGTCTGAAGGAGGAGGAGGAGGAGGTGAGGCAGGTGGAGAAGTCATGATCCTTTATACATCATCAAAATGTAAATTTCGATTACAGACAAATATCAACATCAACAGTTCTTTATGTAACTAAATTGGAAATCTGGGTTTCGAGGGTGCTTATGCTTTATTATTGTAGTTGGGTATGTGTCTTCTTTTGTGAATATCTTAGAGGTTTGACAGATTCATTTTATCTGTGATTCATTGTTATCTGAGGCTTTTGGATTGGAGAGGGATGGTCTCTCGCTCTATGTGTGTGTGTGTGTGTGTCTCTCTCTCTCTTTCTCTGTGTGTGTGTGTCTCTGTGTGTTTACTTACATTTTTAGTAAAACAAAAGCTCAACTAATAATTGGGAGAAGTACACGCCTTTGCCTACTTCAATTTATTTTGTGATGATATAGGAGTAAAGAACCATATTATGCTCCTCACTATAATGAAATGACAAAGAAAGAACATATCAATTCTTTAAATAACAAGATGCATGATGTTAGGGGTCAAGTAGTCTAAAGGCCCAATTTAAGCAACAGGAAATGGGTAGTACAAATCAATTGTGTCAACTAAGATTTGGCAAGAATATACTACAAAGGATGGGAAGGGAAAACAGTGAAGGTGACTCACAATTCACAGGTAACTAATGGAAAAGAGGTCTTGTATAAGACCCTTATAGGGAGGGAGGGAGGGAGAGGCTGCTTTGTGACTCTATTTCTGCATCTTAAGGCTGTAAGCTAGGAATAGGTGCAACTTCACCATCATCTACACTTTTAGTAAGTATCGGCCAAGTTGTTGACTGTGAGGCTGTGGAAAAGATAGAGCTTTTCTTTTGTACAAATAATTTGTATTACTTTATGGATCATTAGTAATTAATTTTTATTAACTTGCTGATAATCAGGTAGACTTTCTTTAATCTATTGTACATCTAATTTGATATTATCTAACAGTTCCTAATGCATGCTCCAAGGGTAGCTCTTGTTTAACATGGTCCATCATAAGCAGAGCCTGATAATGAAATGTTACTACCAAGTATCTTAATCAAATAAATAGAAGATTTATATTGAAAACCACACTAAAAGTGCATTAGTATACTATCTTACAAAACCTTTTTTCTTTTTTAATTCTTTAAGCCATTGGTTAGTATTCTCCAACCTTTTATTACAGTTATGGAACAAGCAATGGCCATTTCTCTAATTACATTGTTTCTTTCTTCTCTAATTTTTGGTTCAAAATAGGTACATTAAAAATACCCTTTTCATTCTATTAGTAAGACACAAAAGATAAGTGTCACTCTTCATAGTTCATAGCAAACCATTTAAAAGCTATTTTCCAAAGTTTCAATTATCTTTTTAATCAATAGTTGTTAGGTTGTTAGTGATAGAGATTCGAACATGTAATCTTGAATGTGTGTGCCTTTTGTTTCAGTGGCATTGAGACAGTTATCTTAAGTTGGTGATTTCACAAAAGCCTCTCCCAGGAATCCTATTATCATCATAACCCTACCTGATTTTTGTGTTAAATACACTCAATACTTTGACTATCCCAGCCCACTGTAATATAGGAGTGGTGAATTATGCCTGCTTTCACTCCCTCTTTAGTAAACCACCCATAAATAACAAGACAAGGTTATAAATAAATTTTGCAACAGGTAAAGATATAATTTTAAACAATAAGAGAAAGTGTAGCTGTCACTTACTTGCTTTGGTGAGCTCTCTTTCTCCAAAAAACAATTGATGAGATCCACTGAATACACAAACATGAAATGGCATAAGTTCCATTTTCAAAGCTTTCATCAAATATATGCATGTTTTCAATAATGCAATTAGTAAACCAATCACACAAACCAATCATATAATAACCAATCACATATGATTGGTTTGTGTACACTCTATTTAGTTTCAATGTTTTATTCTAAATTGAAATCTAGTATTGATTTGCTCCATTTTATGGACTGATATTAAATAGTTCAGAGAAGACACGAGCGGCAGGGAGTATGTAACGCCCTTCTTCACATTGATGTATGTTTTGTTTAGATTGAGGTTTGGTGCAGCTCGGGACTATATATAAATGTGGATTAAATATTAATCAATCTGAATAACGTGTATGAATTATGTAAATGAATCTAGCAAAATCAAATATATAAATAGAAAATTACATTAGACGATGTTAATTAATTCTCCTTCATCATGATCATTACGATTAGCGTGAACATCGTCAGCTTCTTCTTCTCCGACAATGTTAGGAGTGATTTGTGCGGTCAAAGGGCTAACATAGGTGTCCATGTATGAATCATCATCTTCTACATTAACACCAATTGTTTTGCCCTGTAGAACCACGCACCACCTTTCATCAAAAGGGTCTTGCACGTAAAATACTTGTCTAGTTTGTTCTGCCATGATGAAAGGGTCATTGTGGTAACCAAGTTTCTTTAGGTCTACCAACGTAAATCCTATATCATCGGTGTGCATACCGGTGTTGTTATCAACCCATTTACTTTTGAAAACACATACAGTAAATTTCACATAGTTAAGCTCCCAAATTTCATCAATGAACCCAAAGTAAGGGATGGAAGCTACACAGGGATTGGCGTCATGCACACTTGCGAAGTGTTAAGATTCAGCCCTTAGGGTGACCCCGCTGTTCTGCATTGTACTTTTGTCGTCTTGTGCTTTTGTGTAAAATGAATACTTGTTTATGTCGTATCCTTGCCAAGTTATAACATTTCTTTTAGGCCCATCTGCTAGCTTTCTTAATGTTTCTGAAGCATTTTCATCTGCAAAGATTGTATCTTTAAACCAATCACAGAAAGTCCTGTTATGCTTTTTCAACACCCAATTCTTTGACATTTTTGGATTATTCTGTTTGACTAAAGCTTCATGCTTAAGTAAGTATGGAAAAACTTCATTACTGTTTTTCAAGACATACAAGTGAGCTTGTAACAAATCTTCTAGATTTGGAGTGATCACATGCAGTCCTCTTGAACCCTTACCACCCACTCTGTCATCATGCCGAGACTCAGGAAGGCCAACAGGTTTAGCCTTCTCAATGTATTCTGAACAAAATTCAATGGCTTCTTCTGTAATGTACCTCTCAACAATAGATGCTTCTGGACGATATAGATTCTTTGTATACCCTTTTAAGATCTTCATGTATCGCTCAACCAGGTACATCCACCGCAAATAAACAGGACCACAACATTTGATTTCTCTAACCAGATGCACAATCAAGTGAATCATGATGTCAAAGAAAGCAAGGGGAAAATACATCTCCAACTAGCACAGTATAATTGCGGCCTCATTTTCCAGCTCATCAAACTTCACAGGATCAACGACTTTGCTACATATGGCATGGAAGAAAAAGCACAAGCGAGTTATGGCTAACCTGAATTTGTTTGGCAAGATGTCTCGTATAGCCACGGCTAACAATTGTTGCATGAACATGTGACAATCGTCAGACTTTAACCCTACAAGCTTAAGCTCCTTCAACTGCACAAGGCTTTTAATATTTGAAGAGTATCCTTATGGTACCTTCACCCGATGAAGACACTGACAAAAATTTATCTTCTCCTTTTCGGACAAAGTATGACAAGCTGGGGGCAAGTAAATTTTCTTCCCATCAGACCTTGGATGCAACTGTGATCGTATCCCCATATCAGCTAGATCTTGACGGGTATTCAAGTCATCCTTCGTCTTGCCTTGAATGTTAAGGAGCGTCCCAATCACATTGTCACAAATATTTTTCTCCACATGCATAACATCAATACAATGTCTAACGTCTAGATCAGACCAGTACGGAAGATCAAAGAAAATGGACCTCTTCTTCCATATGCAACTCTTACTTTTATCCTTCTTTTGGGTCTTTCCAAATACAGTATTCAGGTGTTGAACCCGCTGGTATACCTACTCACCAGTCAATGGTATCGGTGCAATATCGTGCTCTTGACTTCCATTAAAAGCTTTTTTTAGTCGTTTGTAAGGATGATTGGGTGTTAGAAAACGGCGATGCCTACTGTAGACTATTTTTCTTCCATGTTTTAGTTGTATGTAGCTTGTGTTTTCTTCATAGATGGGGCATGCATGATGGCCCTTAACACTGTAACTGCTGAGATTCCCATATGCTGGAAAGTCATTAATGGTACAAAAAAGCATTGCACGCATTTCAAACGTCTCCTTGCAAAACGCATCAAACACTAAAACCCCCTTGTCCCATAACTTTCTCAGGTCTTCAACCAACGGACTTAAATAAACATCAATGTCATTTCCTGGCTGTCTTGGGCCCGATATCATCATAGACAACATCATGTATTTTTGCTTCATGCACAACCAAGGAGGAAAATTGTAAATTACTAGCAGAACTGGCCATGAACTGTGTTTAAGGTGCCATATGGAGTCATTCCATCACTGGCTAGTCCAAGTCTAATATTTTGTGGCTCTTTCCCGAAATTCGGATACAAACCATCAATCTTCTTCCACTACGAGCAATCAGCCGGATGACGGACCATTCCATCATAAATCCTTCCATTTGCATGCCATGTGATGTAAGCTCCAGTGGAGCTTGTAGGCCTAGGATCTTCTTCATCAATATTGCTTCTTGGAAGATGAATGGCAGCGGAATGGAGAAGGAAGGGAGAGAGGAGATGCCACTTCAAGGAGAAGATGAGTCTAGAAGAAGCTCACCACCATAAGAGGCCATGGATAAGAGCTTGGAGGAAGAAGGAGATGAATGAAGGGAGAGGAAGAGAAGAGCACGAAATTTTGTACTCTAAAAGAGCTTTGAAATCTGAAGTTTAATTTTCAAATGATCAAATTTCAAAAAAATACACACACATGACCTCTATTTATAGCCTAAGTGTCACACAAAATTAGAGGGAAATTTGAATTTCAATTCAAATTTCACTTGAATTTGAAATTGAATTTGTGGAGCCAAATTTTGGAGCCAAAATTTCACTAATTATGATTAGCGAATTTCAGTTATGGTTTAGCCCACTAATCCAAGATTAATTCCAAGATTCTCCACTAAGTGTGCTTAGGTGTCATGAGGCATGTAAAGCATGAAGGACATGCACAAAGTGTGACTATATGATGTGGCAATGGGGTGTAGTAAGCAAATTGTCACCTCCCCCTCTAAAATTTAATTGGATTGGGCTTCTACCAATTCAATCAAATTTTTTCCCAACACACACATCAAATATTCACTTAGTGCATGCGAAATTACAAAACTACCCCTAATACAAAAACTAGTCTAGGTGCCCTAAAATACAAGGGCTAAAAAATCCTATATTTCTAGGGTACCCTACCTACATTACGGAGTCCTAAATACAAGGCCCAAAAATAATGAAATCCTAATCTAATATGTACAAAGATAAGTGGGCTCATACTTAGCCTATGGACCCAAAATCTACTCTAAGGCTCATGAGAATCTTAGGGCCTTCTCTTGCATCTCTAGCCGAATCTTCTTGGAGTCTTCTATCCAATGCCCTTGGTGGGTAGGATTGCATCACTATGTAAGGTCTTTTGCGTCATCCTCGTTAGCAAAAAGATGCTTCAACCTTGGAATGATTGGAAGATACCACAAAACCTTCGTTGGAGGGCCCTTCTTTGAGTTTTCATCAGAACTACTTTCCTTTTCATCCTTCACTTTGTACCGTGAAGTCCCACAGATAGGGCATTTGGACATTTCTTGGAATTCATGCCTACACAGTATGCAATCGTTGGGGCAAGCATGAATCTTCTGATACTTCATACCTATCGGACACAGTTTCTTTTTCGCCTTATAGTAATATTTAGGCAGCGTGTTGTCCTCTGGAAGCAGATTGTGCACTACCTCAAGCAATGAGGTAAAACTTTTGTCACTCCACCCATACCTGGCCTTCACATTAACCAGACTTAACATTACAGACAACAAGGTTAAGGAATTCTTGCACCCCGTATACAAAGGCTTCTTTGAATCATTTTGGAATCCTTCATACACAGGGGCGTGTGCTTGCTGAAAAGACTCTTGCCCAAGGTTACGAATCATGTCCTCCAAGCGGTCTCCCATTTCTACATCAAACGATTCAGCTTGGGACCCACTCTGCATGTCTGTCACTTCACCATGCCAAATCCACGTCGTGTAATTCTTCTTAATCCCATCACACAATAGATGCTCCCGTATGTCGTCCAGTAGTTGTCATCTTCCATTCAAACAGTTGATGAAAGGACAATAATATTTTCCTTCTTCATTCGGTCGACCTCTTTCTGAAATAAATTGCAAGAACTGCTCAACGCCATCCTCATATTCTGGGCTCATGCGACTTTCATTCATCCAACTTCGATCCATCTAGGCAATTTCATGCATGAAAATCTCACTTTTATATTTATAGGTGTGGCCCTATCCCATTTAGAAAGACTGTCTTTTATGTTAGCTTCATACATCAGGGTTAGCATTATTTTGAAAAATTTGACTAAATTTCGGCAACATTTCGCATTGGTCTTCAAGTACACGACATGACATAGGTGAAAGTAATTTCCCGATAATCAAGTATGCACTCAAAGAACAACTTGAAATGCATTGTACCGAAATTTCATCAAATTAATCAAAATAATAATAACCTTAACGAATGAATCTAACATAAAAATATCAGTCTCCCCAAACTGTCCAAACGGACAATTCAAGACTAAATACAATGACTAATGCAAATTGTCTGCAAGAATATATCATTGCATTCAGTCTCAAACGAGAATCTAAGGTTCACTCAGCATGAACAACAGTTGTTTATATAGCAAATTACATTGATGACGTATAAGAACATACAAAATCTAAATTTCAATTATAGACAAATATCGACATCAACAGTTGTTTGTATAGCATATTACATTCATGACATACAAGAACATACAAGGACATCAACAGTTGTCTGTGTGTGTGTGACTCTGTGTGTGTGTGTGTGTGTTTGTCTATGTGTGTGTGTCTGTGTCTCTGTGTGTGTGCATGTTTGTGTATCTATGTGTGTGTGTGGTTGTATGTGTGTCTGCGTGTGTGGGGGGTCATTCGAGGGTACCAAAGGATCATCATATTCTAAACATCATCAGCCACACGATGCACTCCTATATTGAAGAGTTACTAAACCAATGAGGCCAGAACAAGCATTATAATCAATTTGCAGTAGCATGAATTCACCTTCTTTGGAGGACACTACAATTCTGCCATCTATTATGCAAGTACCAAGGGATAACACTCAGATTCTCAAAAGCTAAGTTAACAAGGATTCAATCACACTCCAACTATAAACACTTCCATCTATGCTCATGAGAAATTTCAATTGCTGGCATAGAGAGATTCCCAGAGAAAGAAATGTTAGACAAGTGGCCTTAGATATCTTAAGAAGGGGGGGTTGAATTAAAATATTACAAATTATTTCCCCAATTAAAAATTCTATTTAACTTTTTATTCAAGTTACAAATTCCCTTAATAATGAATTTCTTAAATAATGATTCAAATAGAACAATTTGAATATGAATATAAAACAATAATAAATAAAGGAGTTTAAGGGAAGAGAAAGTGCAAACTCAGATTTATACTGGTTCGGCCACACCCTTGTGCCTACGTCCAGTCCCCAAGCAACCCGCTTGAGAGTTCCACTCTCTTGTAAATTCCTTTTACAAGTTCTAAACACACAAGGACAATCCTTCCTTTGTGTTTAGAATTCTTTCACAACAAGAGACCCTCGGTCTCTTAATCCCTTTTCAGAATAAAGAAGAAGAGAAGAAGAAATCTCTCTTGAAAGAGATAGATTGAACAATTTGAGCACTCAAATAATTCCTTATTGAATCACAAGTGTTTTGGCCAAGGAATTTGTAAGAGGATAAAACGATTTTGCTTTATAAGAGGATAAGACCTTTTTGTTTTGAAAAACTCTTGTTAAATTCGTGTCTCAAGTCACATATATATAAGCCCTTGATGGCCATTTAAGAAACAGATAAAAAGATGTGACTGTTGAGAATGTTTTCTGAAAAACTCCTCTGGTAATCGATTACAGTATATGTGTAATCGATTACAAGCTTTAAAATTTGAATTAAAACGTTCAGAAACTGCTGGTAATCGATTACCATATATGTGTAATCGATTACACCGTGCAAATTTTGAATTCAAATTTTAATAGCTGTTGTAAATCATTTTTGGCCACTGGTAATTGATTACCAGAGAGTAAATTTGTTGGAAAAAAAACTTTTTAACTTAAATTTCTTGGCCAAACCTTTTGCTACTTCAATTGGAATTCCCTTCCTATTTAATATACCCTTTCTAAGACTCTAGAGACTGTCTTGATCATCCATCTTGAATATCTTTAATTTCTTTGTCTTGAATAAAGCTTTGAGACGCATGTGAACCTTTGGCATCATCAAAACATTCAGCTTGATCATTTGTCTACAATCTCTCCCTTTTTGATGATGACAATCCCTGAAATCAAGACAAGCTATATGCAAGATGATAGCACGTTCACACAACCCTTACTCCCCCTATCTTTTGGCATGTATGCCTAACTTTTCTTAATGATAAATTTCTAATTGATTTCTAACCCAAGTTCGTTCTCTCAAGTTCTCTCCCCCTTTGGCAACATCAAAAAGAACTAAGCAACACAAATAAAATCCAAACAGAGCCAAACAATAAATCAAAATAAATCCATACATTGCCATAACCAATCCAAAACAAAGTTGAGAAATATAATAATACTTAATAATAGTGCAATATTATGATAACTAGAGCAACAAAAAGCCAAATACACGGCGATCAACCAAAGTACTAATAATACTTAATCACTAATAATACTTAGTCATAATACTTAAGCTAAGATGATGATGGAGGCGGTGGTGGTGGATCAAAGCAAGTACGGATGAAGGAGACATCTTCTTCAACTTTGGTGATCCTTGATTCCATGGCATCGAACCGCATGTCGACTTGCAATTCCATGGCATCAAACTTGTCACCAACAAAGGTCTGAAGACCATCAAACTTGTCCATAAGCCTTCGAAGAAGAGTGGAATTATCTTCAACTGGTAGGTTGCCTTCTTCATCAGCGGGTCGAGCGCCCTTTTTGACCCAAGAGCCATCATGCTCTTTGCGGTAACCAAAAGAAGCAATCACAGCAGCGCCAATTAAAAAGGATCTCTTGATTGGAACGTAAGGTTCAGAATCAAGAGGAATTTGAAAATGGCGAAAAAAGAGAGTAATAAGATGTGGATATGGCAATGGAGCATTTAATCGCAATGCCTTATGCATGCGATATCTGACTAAATGTGCCCAGTCAAGTTGACGCCCGGTATGAAAGGCCCACATGATAACAAGATCTTCCTCAGAAACCTAGGCAAGATTGGAAGATCGTGGACGCAAAATCCGCACAATCAGATAATGAAGGATGCGGCTTTCAAAAGCCAATGAACCGGCAAGAAGGCGTCCGGTCATATCCGCATTGTTGGTGCAAACCAACTGGCGGGCATCTTGTGCAGAGAAATCAAATTTCCAATCGTCATTCAGTGTACCTTCAAATGGTACACCGTCACTGGACAATTGGGTTAAGTCATGGAAAAGGGATTGGTCGATGACCATTTTTATCCCAAAAACCTCAGAAATCAAAGTGTTGTCCTGAATTTCAAGATTACAATAAAAGGCTTTAACCAATTCAGGATAAACAGGCAATTGTAATGACATGAAAGGTATAAGACCTAGGTTCTGAAAGGCTTGAATGCAATCAAAAGTTTCAACAGAAAAGAATTCCATATCAATAAACTTAGGGTCGATAATGGAACGAGATGAGAAAAGATTTGAGTACCGTTTCTGCTATTCTTCGGAAGAAAATAGTGTGGACGAAGATAAGGAGGGTGGAATTGGTGCTGTGGATGCGCTGTTGGTTCCGGAACGATGAGCTCTTGAAGCCGAAGCGGAGGCGGATGAACCCTTACGTTTCTTTGACGATTCTGCCATTTGAAGGAATTTTTGCAGATTTCAATCGGTGAAATCAAAAGAAAAGTGAAAAAGAAGAAGATTGCAAGTTATGGGAGTCGATTTGATGAAGAAATGAGTAAGATAGGAAGGTTTGGAGGTTTGGGAATGGAGGAACGTTGCAAGGGGGAAGGGGCTGCGCAGGGGTTTCTGGAAAACGTGATATTTATAGAGCAGGACGCATGGTAATCGATTACAATTTTTGGTAATCGATTACAGGTGGAGGCAGCCTAGTGGTAATCGATTACATGAATATTGTAATCGATTACAGGCCATCTGTTCTAGTGTAATCGATTACAGTATTCATGTAATCGATTACCAGAACAAAACAATAGCCTTTTCCTAACAGAAAACTTATTTCTAAGTCTAAAAACTTATACTATCTTAATAGTTACTTATACCAACAAGAAAAGTAAAATAAATTAATCATAAACAAGCGTCATACTTAATCAAAACACAATCAATCAATCATAAACATTACCTATCCAAATCACTAAGGTCTAAAAGGCCTAATTCTCTTCTTATTGAAAAGAATATATATTTTGGGAGAGGTTTTGTAAAGATATCAGCAAGCTGATTCTTTGTATCAACAAACTCTAATATACAATCTCCCTTTAGGACATGATCTCTAAGAAAATGGTGCCTAATTTCTATATGTTTGGTTCTAGAGTGTTGAACAGGGTTTTTGGATAGATTTATGGCACTAGTATTATCACACCTAATAGGTATACGATCAAGAAGAATACCATAGTCAGATAATTGTTGCTTCATCCATAAAATTTGTGCACAACAACTGCCGGCAGAAATATATTCCGCTTCAGCAGTGGATAAAGCAACACTGTTTTGTTTCTTACTATGCCATGAGACAAGAGCGGATCCAATGAATTGACAAGTTCCACTTGTGCTTTTTCTATCAGTTTTAGATCCGGCAAAGTCAGAATTAGAATATCCTATTAAGTTACACGTTGAGTTCTTAGGATACCATAATCCTAAATTTATTGTACCTAATAGATATCTCATGATTCTCTTAACTGCACTCAAATGTGATTGTTTGGGGTTGGATTGAAACCTAGCACACATGCATACACTAAACATAATATCAGGTCTACTAGCAAATAAATAGAGAAGAGATCCGATCATACCTCGATACTGTTTCATGTCTATAGATTGACCAGATTCATCTTTATCTAAGTAACAGCTAGTGCTCATCGGTGTAGCCATGTGTTTTGCACTTTCCATCCCAAATCTTTTGATCAATTCCTTGCAATACTTGGATTGATTGATGAATATACCTTCTTGAGTTTGCTTGATTTGTAATCCCAGGAAGTACTTTAGTTCTCCCATCATTGATATTTCAAATTCACTTTGCATATCAAGGGAAAACTCCTTGCACAATGAATCATTAGTGGATCCAAAAATTATATCATCAACATATATTTGAAACAACAAAATATCATTATGCTTTCTCTTTATGAATAATGTGGTATCCACTTTTCCTCTAGAAAATTCTTTTTCTAGGAGAAAATTACTTAAACGTTCATACCACGCCCTAGGGGCTTGTTTCAAACCATAAAGAGCCTTTTGTAATTTATAAACATGATTTGGTTTATCCGGGATTTCAAAACCTGGGGGTTGTTCAACATATACTTCTTCTTGAATTAAACCATTTAGAAAAGCACTTTTAACATCCATTTGATAGAGCTTAAAATTCATTATTGATGCATATGCTAAGAGCATTCTAATGGCTTCTAATCTTGCAACTGGAGCATATGTTTCTTCGTAGTCTATTCCCTCTTCTTGATTATACCCTTTTGCTACTAACCTAGCCTTATTTCTAATAATTATGCCATGTTCATCTAATTTATTTCTAAAAACCCATTTTGTTCCTATGATAGGATAATTTTCAGGTTTTTCTACTAGTTTCCACACATTGTTTCTTTCAAATTAATTCAGTTCTTCTTGCATGGCAATGATCCAGTTATCATCTATTATGGCTTCTTTTATATTTTTAGGTTCAATCATAGATACAAAAGCCATATTATTGCATAAATCTTTAAGAGAATGTCTAGTTGCTACCCCTTTTGATATATCACCAATAATGTTGTCGAGGGGGTGATCTCTTGAGGCTTTCCATTCTCTTGGAAGTTCATTATTTCCTCTAACTCCATTGTCTTGAAAATCCTCATTGCTTCCTTCATCTTTTTCTTTAGAGTCATTTCCATGAATATGTGTATCTTCTAAGGAATCTGAAATATCATCTAAAAAATCCTTCCTTGGAAGAATGGCATTAGACTCATCAAAGGAAACATGTATAGACTCTTCAATTGTCATTGTTCTTTTATTATATATTTTATAAGCTTTACCATCTGACTTAGCATCAAATTTTCCTAAGTTATCTTTTCCATTATTCAATACAAAACATTTACAACCAAAGATATGAAGATGTGAGATGTTTGGTTTTCTGCCATTGAATAATTCATATGGAGTTTTCTTTAAAATGGGTCTTATTAAAGCCCTATTTAAAATTTAGCATGCAGTGTTAATGGCTTCAGCCCAAAAGTATTTTGGAAGAGGAGTATCATTTAATAAAGTTCTAGCAATCTCTTCCAAAGATCTATTTTTCCTTTCAACAACACCATTTTGTTGAGGGGTTCTTGGTGCAGAAAAGTTATGCTCAATCCCATGCTTATCACAAAATAATTTAAATTCTTTATTTTAAAACTCACCCCCATGATATCTCCTAATAGATATAATCTTGAGATTTTTCTTATTTTGAATGATTTTTGCAAGTTTTCTAAATGCTTGAAATGCATCATTCTTATGAGTGATAAAAAGAGTCCATGTGTATCTAGAATAATCATCAACTATAACAAGAGCATAGTAACTTCCTCCAAAACTCATGATTCTGGAAGGACCAAACAAATCCATATGTAGTAATTGTAAGGGTTGAGTAGTTGAAACAATGTTTTTAGATTTGAAAGAAACTCTAGTTTGTTTTCCCTTTTGACAAGCATCACATAGCCTATCTTTTTCAAATCTTAGTTTTGGCAAACCAACAACTAAATCTTTTGATATTAATCTATTTAAGTGTTCCATGTTTATATGTGCAATCCGTTTATGCCATAACCATGGATCATCATCTTTACTAAGAAAACATTGATTATTATCTAGTTTTTGACTTAAGTCTATCATGTAAACATTGTTGACTCTAAACCCTATATGCTTTATATTCGTATCATGTTTATGTTCAATGACACACTTTTGAGAATCAAATGATACCAGATAGCCTTTGTCACATAATTGACTCACACTAAGCAGACTATGTTTAAGACCTTCAACAAGTAGAACATTTTCAATGGAGGTTGAAGAATTTGTACCTATTTTTCCAACTCCAATAATTCTACCTTTGTTGTTGTCACCATAACTTACATGTCCGCTTTTCTTGGGAGAGATATGTGTGAATTTTGATTCGTCTCCCGTCATATGTTTTGAGCATCCGCTATCTATGTACCACTTTTTCCTCAAGGGTTCCTACAAAATCAAGGTTGTAACTTAGGTACCCAAACTTTATTGGGTCCTTGTGTGTTAGTATGAATAACAGATCCTTTTGGGACCCAAATCATTTTAATATTGTTACAACTTCTTCTAAAATAGCATGTAGATGTGCCATGCCCTTTTCTTCCACAGTAAAAACATGTGATAAAACTAGAATTATATTTTTGTGTGGAAGTAGAGAAGTTTTTATGAAATTTTTGTTGTTTTTCATATTTATATCCTAGTCCAGCCTTATTGGAGGCATGTCTTTGTTTTCCTAATATGACATCTAAATTATTTTTACTATAAGAAAATTTTGCAAGTGAGTTTTTCAACTCTTTGATTTCTTTTTCATATTTTTCACAACAACTACAAGAATCTGACATTTTCTTGTCAGAAATAGTAGAAATATGAACTTTTTCATTTGGTTTAGAAATTGAGACTTCATTTCTAAGATGATCTAATTCTTTGTTTAATTTTGAAATTTCATTTTCTAAATTTGAAATTGTTTTCTTTGAAGATGAAACTAACTTTGCAAGTTTAATTGACTCTTTATGCAGATCAGCAAATGCATCTTGCAATTCATCAAAAGAAATAGATAAATTGTTTGAAGATGTTACCTCTTCATCACTTTCATAACTTTTTGCCATAAGGCAGAGATTTAATTCTTCATTTTCTGAATCTTCAGAAGATTCCATATCGTTTTCATCCCATGTAATGTATGCTTTCTTCAATTTCTTTTCATTAATATTTTTCTTTTCAGACTTCTCCATCTTTTTCTTGAAGATTCGACAATCAACCCTCAGATGTCCAGGTTGATTGCTCTCAAAGCATTTTAGAGTAGAGGATGAAGTTTTTGTCCTTCTTTTAGGCTTAAAATTGGGTCGCTTTTGATTTCCTCTGACTCTCAGGAACTTGTTGAATCTTTTTACAAAAAAGACTAATATCTTCATCATTATCCAAGTCAATTGAATCTTCTTTATCACTGTCTTCTTGGATTGCAGATGAGGCTTTAAGAGCGATTCCCTTCTTCTTCTTATCAGTTTCTTCATGCTGATTTAATCTTAGTAATTCCATTTCATGCTCCTGCAATTTTCCAAATAACGTAGCAAGAGACATACTAGAAAAATCTTGAGATTCTGTGATGGCAGTTACCTTTGGTTGCCATTCTCTATTAAGACATCTTAAGACTTTATTTACTAGATCTTCATTTTGAAAAGTTTTTCCTAGAGATGCAAGATGATTAACTATGTGTGTGAACCTCTTTTGCATGTCTTGTATACTTTCATTTACATTCATCCTAAAAAGTTCATATTCACGAGTTAAAGTGTTTATCCTAGATCTTTTAACATCTGTTGTGCCTTCATGTGTTACTTGTAGTGTATCCCACATATCCTTAGCACTTTTATAATTTGAAACCCTAAAGTATTAATCTATTCCTAGGGCAGGTGTAATAATATTTTTGGCCTTTAAATTATATTGTACTAATCTTCTTTCTTCCTCAGTCCAATCTGCTCTAGGTTTTTCTATTGTTGCACTTCCGGCCATTATAGAGGGAACATAAGGTCCTTGTTCTATGGCTTCCCAAATATTTAAATCTATTGCCTCTATAAAGATTTGCATGCGGGTTTTCCAGTAGTAGTAACCCACTCCATTAAAGATGGGAGGTCTATTTATAGAATTTCCCTCGGGAAACAAGTAATTTGATGAGGCCATAATTCTTGAAGCTTCTAAACTTTATACAAGAATGAAGCTCTGATACCACTTGTTAGACAAGTGGCCTCAGATATCTTAAGAAGGGGGGGGGGGTTGAATTAAGATATTACAAATTATTTCCCCAATTAAAAATTCTATTTAACTTTCTATTCAAGTTACAAATTCCCTTAATAATGAATTTCTTAAATAATGATTCAAATAGAACAATTTGAATATGAATATAAAACAATATTAAATAAAGGAGTTTAAGGGAAGAGAAAGTGCAAACTCAGATTTATACTGGTTCGGCCACACCCTTGTGCCTACGTCCAGTCCCCAAGCAACCCGCTTGAGAGTTCCACTATCTTGTAAATTCCTTTTACAAGTTCTAAACACACAAGGACAATCCTTCCTTTGTGTTTAGAATTCTTTCACAATAAGAGACCCTCGGTCTCTTAATCCCTTTTCATAATAAAGAAGAAGAGAAGAAGAAATCTCTCTTGAAAGAGATAGATTGAACAATTTGAGCACTCAAATAATTCCTTATTGAATCACAAGTGTTTTGGCCAAGGAATTTGTAAGAGGATAAAACGATTTTGCTTTATAAGAGGATAAGACCTTTTTGTTTTGAAAAACTCTTGTTAAATTCGTGTCTCAAGTCACATATATATAAGCCCTTGATGGCCATTTAAGAAACAGATAAAAAGATGTGACTGTTGAGAATGTTTTCAGAAAAACTCCTCTGGTAATCGATTACAGTATATGTGTAATCGATTACAAGCTTTAAAATTTGAATTAAAACGTTCAGAAACTGCTGGTAATCGATTACCATATATGTGTAATCGATTACACCGTGCAAATTTTGAATTCAAATTTTAATAACTGTTGTAAATCAGTTTTGGCCACTGGTAATCGATTACATCCTCTGGTAATCGATTACCAGAGAGTAAATTTGTTGGAAAAAAAACTTTTTAACTTAAATTTCTTGGCCAAACCTTTTGCTACTTCAATTGGAATTCCATTCCTATTTAATATACCTTTTCTAAGACTCTAGAGATTGTCTTGATCATCCATCTTGAATATCTTTAATTTCTTTGTCTTGAATAAAGCTTTGAGACGCATGTGAACCTTTGGCATCATCAAAACATTCAGCTTGATCATTTGTCTACAAGAAATAGCCACTACAATCTCTGAATTTATATGGTTTACAGAAAAGTCACACCCTATTAGCATCAGCTTGCAAGAAGATTAAGTTTCCCCTAAGTCATATCCTATCAAATCAATTCTAATAGGTAACCCTAATGGGTTGATTCTACTCGTTGTAAGAGTTATAGTTATTTAGTCATTGTTAGTTAACTTTCTAACAGAATGTGGCAGAGATAGGCTACTAAATAGATTGGAAGAGAAGTCTAGATTTTCCCTTATAGTAAGAGATTGGTCCTGGGGAATGGTCTTGGACCCTCAAAATACTGAGAATATACCAGAATGTTGTTGCTGGTGCTAGAAAAACCTAAATAGATTGAGAGACTATTGAAGATCAGAAATGGCAAGTAGTGACTAATTAAGGTTGCAATCTTTAATGTTGGAAGTTCTGAATGCATTCTAGTTTACGTACACACACAATTTTAGTATATGAAGCACTTGGTTCCTTTGTGCTATGGTCGTTGGACAGCATTGTTGCAGACCTTGCCAGTCATCAAGGAGTTGTTAAGGGATATAAGAAGGCAGTCCAACAATCATCATCGAAATCTCAGGTACCCTTTGAAATCATAACATTATATTTGGTCTAGTCTTTTTAAAGGTGTTGCATATAATATTTTAAATCAAACACCAGTATATAAGATTTTAAAGAAAACACCAGTATATAAGATTTTAAATCAAATACCAATATATACATACTAGTTCCTACATACGTACCTGGAGTTGCTATAACCCTAAAGAGCTTCAACAGTAATGCGAATTAAAAGTAGTATATGATAACCTGAAAAAAAAAACCATAGTCCAAGTGATACGTTTCAAATTGAAATCTAGTTATATAGATGATAAGGACAACCTTGCAATATACTATGTGGTCAGTTATCCAATGCCTAATCAACTCTTATATAAGAAACTTTTTTTTAAACTACAAAACTGCAATTGGTGGAAAATGTAATTTATTCTGCAAACTTTTAGGGTAGGATTGTGTTAAAACTAGTTTTGGAACTTAAATTTATAAAATTATAAAGTTTATTATCTGTATGGTTATTATTAACTGTATTTATCTTTTCTTGCATAGAAACTGCACCTCAAAGCCTGAAACTAAAGTTTAGTTTGTGATTGTTATTGTTCATTCTTCGTACAGTTTTCCAGAAAAGGAGAAGGGAAAGGCATTGTTTGATTGTGTGCTTTGTCATTCCTGCAAGCTTGTTTGGCTTGATTACCTGTTCAAAAACAGATATTTTAATGTCTGATTATGAGGACAGTGATTTTGGAGGCGTGCTTAGTTCAAATTTTTGTTTTTGAAATCTTTATTGATGAATCACATTTTTAAATCTCAAAATGGGTTCAAGGAAGCAGAAATTTCACCTTATCATTTGTTACTATTTTGTAGTTTTCCCTTTACCTGTGAAATTTTGGAATGGAAATGTCTTGGTTTCAAATCCAAGTAACCAACTTTATCTCTAAAATGGAAGTATTTTCTGTCATAAGAACTAGGATATTGTATATTTCATGTGACTGAATGAATGGATGATTAAATTGCTGTACCTGAGTATGGAGTGTTCTAATTTTCTTTTACCAAAATGCAAGTAATACCTTGTGTTGTGTTGTCCTTGTTAATTCATCCAATAACCCGGCATCATCCACTTAATAGGATTCCCTAGGCATTTTGTGTTTATCTTGAAGTTGTTTCTGTTCTCCCTTAGTTGCGGGTCATGCAGAACACTAAGGTCTCAAAGATATACATTTCTGCCTTTTACCTTTTCCTTATTATCTTTTGAATGTTTTAAATGGTGATGATGATGTGGTTATTACATCTTCTTTTGCTAGTTAGTCTTCACTCTTCATAAATACAATTATCATTCAACTTTGCCTGTTAATCTTTCTAAACAAAGTTGGATTTAATTTTTAAATTCAACTTTCAGATTGTTGAACTATTCACAGCACACTATGTTTTTGCTCATGGAGTTGCAAGGTTCTTGAGTTGTGCATATTGGGTCCTCCAGGTTTGTCAAAATTTGAACTCCTCCAAGTTTTTATCACCTAATTCTGGAAATATGTATACAAATTTATTGTAATATCCCAGATATGTTTGGTATGGAGAATTTCATATTTAAAACATTGGGTCTGTCGCTTGAATGTTTCTGTATGACACTTCTACTTGAATCTAATTTACCACACGATGATAGGGTTTTGATGGTTCCTAAGGAGAGTTGTTGCATAAGAATTTTGGCATCAAGATCTTTGGCTTGCCAGTTATATCTTTTGGCCTTGTCAACCATTAATATCCAATCATAGATAGGCCTACGATATACTTTGGCCTAGTTTTCATTACCTTTTACCTTATGTTAGCCTTTCAGTAGTAAAACTCTATAGGCCAAGAATGTCGAGCTCTATTATGTTGGTAGGTGTTTTCTTTTGATGTTGCGGATTTTGATGGTGGAGAAATTCGGGCAACTTGCTTCAATGCTGTGGCTGATCAGTTCTACAATGTTATTGAAGCTGGTAAAGTATATCTAATTTCCAAGGGAAGCATAAAGCCAGCTCAGAAGAATTTTAATCACCTTCACAATGATCAAGAGCTGACCCTTGATGTGGCATCAATTATACAACCATTCCTTGATGATAATGACTCAATTACATCACAGACATTTAATTATCACCCATTAGTGAAATTGAAAGTTTGGAAAACAACAGCATTGTGGATGTGATTGGTGTGGTGACTTTGTTGGATCGAGTGGCCTCAAAATAATTAAGAAGGGGAGATTGAATTAATTATTCCTAAACTTTTACTAATTAAAAATTTACTCTTCTAAGGCTTTTACTATGTTGTTAAGTGAATAAGGAGTAGAAGAGAAACTTAACCAAAAGTAAAAGCGAAAATTAAAATGCACAGCGGAAAGTAAAAGAGTAGGGAAGAAGGAGACAAACACACAAGAGTTTTTATACTGGTTCAACAACAACCCGTGCCTACATCCAATCCCCAAGCGACCTGCGGTCCTTGAGATTTCTTTTCCAACCTTGTAAAAATCCTTTTACAAGCAAAGATCCACATGGGATGTACCCTCCCTTGTTCTCTTTGAACAACCTAGTGGATGTACCCTCCACTAGAACTGATCCACAAGAGATGTACCCTCTCTTGTTCTCAGTCAAACCCAAGTAGATGTACCATCTACTTGTACCACAAAGGATGTATCCTCCAATGTGTTAAGACAAAGTTCGCAGGCGGTTAAACCTTTGAAACTTTGTGAATGGGGATACAAAAGAATTCTCAGGAGGTTAGTCCTTTGAAATCTTTTGTATATGGGAAAGGGAAGAATCAAAAGAATTCTCAGACTATGTCGTTTTGAATTCTTTGACAAGGGAGAAGGGAGATACAAAAGAATCCAGGCTGTTAGTCCTTTGTTCTTTTGGAAAAGGGAGAAAAGAGACACAAACAGAATTCAGGCGGTTAGTCCTTGGCGAATTCTTTCCGGCAAAGGGAGAAGAGAATGAAAAGAATGAATAGCACAAGTTTTCAAGGTTTAGAAAACTAGAAAACTTTGGAAAGCTTTTGGAAAAAGGAAGAAGAAGAAGAAGAAGTTCAAAGAGATTCAGAGGTTGTAAAGGATTGTATTGTAAAGGTTGCTCAAGATCATTGAAATGCAAAACAAAGCCTTGCTTTTATAGATTCTTCATGTCTGGTCAAGAGAACCATTAGAAGAGTTATAACTTTTGGAAAAACTTAAAACCAATTTGAAAAAGTCAAAAACTATTTGAAGAGTTACATCTTTTGATTTGTTCAGAAACTACTACTGGTAATCGATTACCAAATCAGTGTAATCGATTACACAAAGCTTTTTTGTGAAAGAATGTGACTCTTCACTTTTGAATTTGAATTTCAACGTTCAACCACACTGGTAATCGATTACCAAAACATTGTAATCGATTACAACATTTTGAAATCAATTGGAACATTGTAAATTTAGTTAAAAACTTTTTTAAAAACATTTTGCTACTGGTAATCGATTACAATAATCTGGTAATCGATTACCAGAGAGTAAAAACTCTTTGGTAAACAAGTTTTGAGAAAAATCCATGTGCTACTCAGTTTTTGAAAAAACTTTTTCATACTTATCTTGATTAATTCTTCTCTTGATTCTTGAATCTTGAGTTTTGAATCTTGATCTTGATTCTTGGAAGCTTGAACCTTGAATCTTGATTCTTGATTCTTGAAATCAAATTTCCTCTTGAACCTTGAAATGTTCTTGATTCAATCTTGAACATCTTGAACTCATTCTTTGATTCTTGAGATCATCATCTTTGTTATCATGAAGTGTTCTTGACCTTTGAGCTTTTTGTCATCACCTTTGTTATCATCAAAACTTCTTTGAATCAATCTTGATTCATCATAAAGCTTGCTTTTACAGACTTCTATTAGGCCTACAACATCAATCATGAGAAAAAATGGCACTGAAGTTCAGAAAAGAACTCTCCAGTTGAAAGACATGTCTGGCCGAAGTGTTGAGTTAACTCTATGGGGAAATTTTTGCATTGTAGAAGGACAAAGGTTGCAAACTATTTGTGATGCTGGGGAATTTCCAGTTTTGGCTACAAAAGCTGTCAGATTAAATGATTTCAATGGGAAGTATGTCGAGACTATAGCCACTAGTCAGCTATATGTGGAGGCTGATTTTCCTGAGGCTTGTACACTGAAAAGATGGTTTAAAAATGAAGAGAAGAGTGTCCCAACTCTCTCTATTTCCAGAGAACTATCTAATCTGGGTAAAACTGATGTGCGGAAGACTATCTCCAATTAAAGATGAGAAGTTAGGGACTTCAGAGAAGCCTGATTGGATATCTGTCTTTGTAGTTGTTTCACACATTAAGGTTGATAACTTCTGTTACCCAGGGTGCCTTCTCAAGATAGGGGATAGACAATGTAACAAAAAAGTGACTAATAACGCAGATGGGACATAGCATTGTGAAAGATGTAATCAGTCTATTGACGCATGTGACTTTAGGTACTTACTGTCAATGCAGATATAGGATCACACTAGCATAACATGGAATTGGATAAGTGATCCTAGAGTTAAAAACTTAAAATCTTGGTTCTTTGCCTTGCCTAACCAATTGAAGATATCCACTTATTTATTTAAATTGTCCAAGCTTGATTGAATCTGTAAGTATAAGGAATTCTTATTAATGGATTTCAATTTTAGGTAAGGTCTATAAGGGTACAACGACAAATAATCTGAATGTTGCAATCAAGCATGTAGAAGCAAGGATTCATGGTGAATGTGATTCAGAGGTGTTTTGATGATAACAATTATGACAACAAAAGATGATGACAAAGGTGATGAACAAAAAGCTCAAAGATCAAAGAGCAACTCAAGTGAATCAAAGAACATCTCAAGTGAATCAAGAACAAGTCAAGAGTTCAAGAATCAAGAAGAATTCAAGACTCAAGAAGAAAGCCTAGAATCAAGAATCAAGATTCAAGATTCAAGATCTCAAGAATCAAGATCAAGATTCAAGACTCAAGATTCAAGAATGAAGAAAAGACTCAATCAAAATAAGTATTAAAAATCTTTTTCAAAACTTTGAATAGCACATGATTTTTTGACAAAATCTTTACCAAAGAGTTTTTACTCTCTGGTAATTGATTACCATATTGTTGTAATTGATTACCAGTAGCAAAATGAGTTTGAAAAAGTTTTCAAACTGAATTTACAACGTTCCAATTATTTTCAAAAGGCTGTAATCAATTACAATGTTTTGGTAATCGATTACCAGTTCCCTTGAACGTTGAAATTCAAATTTAAATGTGAAGAGTCACATCCTTTCACTCAAAAGCTTTGTGTAATCGATTACACTTATTTGGTAATCGATTACCAGTGACTGTTTCTGATAAATCAAAAGATGTAACTCTTCAAAAAGGTTTTGACTTTTTCAAATGGGTTTTAAGTTTTTCTAAAAGTTATAACTCTTCTAAATGGTCTTCTTGACCAGACATGAAGAGTCTATAAAAGCAAGGCTTTGTTTTTCATTTCAATAATCTTGAATACTTTTCCAATCATTTCATTACAATCCTTTACAAGCCTTGAATCTCTTTGAACTTCTTCTTCTTCATCTTTGTACCAAAAGCTTTTCAAAGTTTTCTGGTTTTCTAAACCTTGAAAACTTGTGCTATTCATCTTTTCATTCTCTTCTCCCTTTGCCAAAAAGAATTCGCCAAGGACTAACCACCTGAATTCTTTTTGTGTCTCTCTTCTCCCTTTTCCAAAAGAACGAAGGACTAACCGCCTGAATTCTTTTGTGTCTCCCTTCTCCCTTGTCAAAGAATTCAAAACGACACAGTCTGAGAATTCTTTTGATTCTTCCCATTCCCTAATACAAAAGTGTTCAAAGGACTAACCGCCTGAGAATTCTTTTGTATCCCCATTCACAAAGTATCAAAGGTTTAACAGCCTGAGATCTTTGTCTCAACACATTGGAGGGTACATCCTTTGTGGTACAAGTAGAGGGTACATCTACTTGGGTTTGACTGAGAACAAGAGAGGGTACATCTCTTGTGGATCAGTTCTAGTGGAGGATACATCCACTAGGTTCAAAGAGAACAAGGGAGGGTACATCCCTTGTGGATCTTTGCTTGTAAAAGGATTTTTACAAGGTTGAAAGAAATCTCAAGGACCGCAGGTCACTTGGGGACTGGATGTAGGCACGGGTTGTTGCCGAACCAGTATAAAAACTCTTGTGTGTTTGTTTCCTTCTTCCCTACTCTTTTACTTTCCGCTGTGCATTTAATTTCCGCTTTTACTTTCTGTTAAGTTTCTCTTCTACTTCATATTCTCTTAACAACAAAAGTAAAAGCCTTAAAAGAGTAATTTTTTAATTAGTAAAGGTTTAGGAATAATTAATTCAACCCCCCCCCTTCTTAATTATTCTGAGGCCACTCGATCCAACAAAGCACATAATCAATGATGATGGAAATGTGGACACTTTTGTCAGTGAAATTACAAGCTTATCTCATGTCAGACACCCTAATATCAGCAGTTGCAAACAATCACAGTTTACTTGGTGCCAACTTAAAGTGGAATTAAACAAGGAATATACTTAAAGTGCATAAAAAAGTTAAATAATGCTCAAAATAGGCAATCCTAGCTTAAATCTTACCCTTTCCTTGATGTCACCCAAAGTTGGCAAGTACAGCTTATAGAATTCCTCTCTGAATGCAACCACAAACCTAAATAAAGTTTAGAAACCAGCAAGAATAAGACAATTAGAATCTGTTTGATTTTGAATAAATTTAAGGGACAACAAGATACATCTACTATATTATAGTATTTTCACTTTTAAAGGACTAAAGACGAATTATTGACCATAATTGATATATTATCATTTGTATATCACTAACTCGCTCTTACTTAGTCTGTCTCTCAACTTGCAATTACAACTTCATTGCAACTCAGCATTTGTGTAGGCTTTAAATACCTGATACAGTTAACAATTGTATGATGGATCAAGCTTAAGCTTCTAAGTTCTAAGAACACAATTCAATGACACAAATTTCATGATTCATATGCCTTATAACTAGTCAAACACGATTTGGAATACTACTATTTATCAACTGTACTGTACACTTAAATTTCTATAAATAGCACACATATTGTTTCCCTATCTGCACAGACAAACTAAATCTAAGATAGTTTTACTCAGAGGAACAAGAGAATTTCAAAGAGTGAGAGATGGAGAACTTCCCTGTGATCAACTTGGAGAATATCAATGGTGAGGAGAGAAAGACTATCTTGGACCAAATTCAAGATGCTTGTCAGAACTGGGGATTTTTTGAGGTAACCCACAACCATAAACTTCTTTACAAAACCTTTGTCATACTCACTCAAATTTATTTATATCTATACATTTGCACCTAAAGTAATGACCACTACGGCTAATTGAATTAGTGTACCTTCCAATGATTAAAAAATGATAAGAAAAACAATCTCCATTTTAATACATCTTTACGTTAAATAAACAAAACAAAAAACTCTTCTTTATTCTTAACCTCTTTCTCTTTTATTCTCAACCTTAACTTAGTGCAATCTGCAAGTCCTACTCAACTAGTATTGTTCATCACTAGGTTGTTTGGCTGCAGTGCTCCTTATCAATTAGTGGGTTGTTTGAATCTTAACCAACTTTCATAATAACGAGTTAGAACTAACATGCAAGAAACCAGAGAAAGAAAGTGTAGCGCACATTAGATACAGCTCTTAAAACTTGTGAATTTTTTAGATGGAGATGGATTAACATACTTAAAAGCAAACATTCTAGCAATGCAACAATGTATTTCTTTTAATCCATTAGATACAATTAATTTCATTGATGAAATAGATGTTGTAGGGAGGCTCAGAGGTACAGGTATAGGTTGAGGAAATGATGAAAGAGAGCAAACACTGAATCAGATGCGCACTGAAATGAAGAAGCTTGACAAGGATGTCTCTCTTAGTGTCATTGCCATGAAAACTCCGGGATTCAGTGGTGCAGACCTAGCAAACCTCATGAATCAAGCCTCGATTCTTGCCAATTGAAAGGGGCAAAGATAAAATCGCAATGGAAGAAGTTGATGACTCCGTAGATCGCATTGTGGCAGGCATGGAAAAAACCAAGATGATGATAAAAACCAATTTTTTATCTACTGCAAATTAACTTAAAAAGACTACTAAAAGCTATAAAAGACAGAAGAGAATAAGATCAAACTTGAGATATTTCATTCATTTCATTGATGGCAAAAGAAAAATTCTGGTGGCTTAACATGGTTCATACCAGGTGAAGATCCATCTCTCATCTCTAAGAACCAACTACTTGCTAGAATAGTTGGAGGCTTAGGGGAAAGAGCAGAAGAGGAAGTCATATTTAGTGAAACTGAGATAACCACTGGAGTTGCAATGGACTTGCAACAGATTACACAAATAGCAAGACAGATGGTAACAAAGTTTGGTATGTCAAAGATTGGACCATGGGCATTGACTGATCCTGCAGTGCAAGGTCATCATGTGGTACTAAGGATGCTAGCTAGGAACTAAATGTTAGAGAAACTAACTGAGGACATTGATAACTGTTAATGCATTGAAATTTCTGATGTGCATTTGTTATTATGCTTTATGCAGTGTAGTAAGTGTGGTGTGACTAGTACTTGTTGTAGTGTGTTATTAGACTTTGTATTTATGATGGGTAGATGACTTATTAAGTTGTTTGGTAGAAGTAACTATCTGTTGTGTTCTTTACAGTGGATTCTGGATTACAATGAATCATTGAATTGGAAGGAAATTAATCTTTCTTTAATGGGGAACTTAGCTATACTACAAGCATTATACCAAGCTGATTCTCTTTGACCTTGATAGGTTGAAAGAATCCTATAGTGTTGTAGTGAGGATTTAAATGTATAATTTTGTTTGGGTTTAATTTTGTTTTGTTCTGACAGGATTTAAAGGTATAAATCCATAACCAGTCTCATCCTCTAGCATTTCTTTTTGTTTGTCTGTCCAACATTCTTAAAGGCATAAGTTCTTATAGACATCAAATTGACTGTTAAGATAAAGGAGTGAACATGCTTAAGCATGAATAATAGGTATGATACACATCAATCATATGTCAAAACAATGGCCTTTGCCAAAATTATTTCATCACGGGGAAAAAATTACTAAGAAGGAGAAAAAGACTACAAAGCACGAAGAAAGTGAATCCTCTTAAATCATTTAAGCTAGATCCGTTATGCTCTCAGTTTGATACAAATTAGCTTAACCAAACAATAACAAGCACAGCAAAATCTATCCTAACATAACCCAAGAAATCAATAACAAATGTAAGAAAAAGATAAAATAGACCAAACACACATCCAGACAGCAGCAAATCCAAACAGATGATAGGTTGGAGAAGATTCAAATGGCACAGGGAATAGATTAAACAAGAAAAGGACCAAAGAGTTAGAGCATTCTGAAAGTAACACAAAAATAAGATACATGATATACCTGATTAAAAACATTTCCATAACCATATAACAAAAAGAAGGTGCAAAAAACAAAATTAGAGGCTAGCAATTTTTTGCCTAGATAATAATTATTGAGGACCAAATAATCAGTGTGGTTCTTTTTCAGTTCAATTTTTTAAAATAAATAACCATACTCTATGCCTAAGTGATCCTAACCTAATAGATAAATGCCTACAACAGCTAGTTGCTCACTCACTTGCTCCCCCAGGAATTAGAACTATTCCTCCAAGTCCCAAATGGCTATCAACTTCTCATGGATGTATTGAAGCGCATTTAACAGACAACAGGTATGATTTCTGTATTGACATTGAAGTTTTCAGATTATGGTTTCTGTTGGCTTGTTTTCAGGGGGCTTGTAATCTATATTCTGCTTCCTTTCAGAAGAATGACATAATTGAAATTGAAACGATTGGTTGTAGTGAACCAGTAGGATTCATCATCACAAAAATAGATGAATTCTGGCAACTTAAGCAGGTATATCGTGGTAATGCTTTGGCAGCTTTAATTTCAAGTATTAAGCAGCTGCCCAACAACTTAAATCCATTGAAGCTACAAATGAAGGCATTGAGCTTGTTGAGAAGTATTTTGCCATTATATTTGGAAGAGATAGAACAATAGGTATGTGTGTGGAATACACACAAAGATATTTGTTAACTGCAATAACTTACTTTTAGAAGGCTTATTTTAGCAAATTATACTTTTTGGTGTGTTTAAAAAAAATTAAGGTTATAATTTTCTAATTGCTATATTATTTCTAAAAAAAGCACGTATATATTAACAAGTTCACACACACATATAAAAGAATACAAGAGGAACCAAGGTTACTTAGGTCAGCCGTGGTGAAGTACATAAAGGAACAATGGAACTACAAGGATGAGCCAATCATGGTTGCTCTAGATTAAAAAGGGAAGGTCACAAATTACAATGCTCTTGATATGATCAACATTTGGGGTGCACAAGCATACCCCTTTTTGGCTTCAAAAGAGGAAGAGTTATGGCAAGACCAGAATTTGACAATGCAACTTTTGCAATCACTCATACTTTGTTTCCTCTAGAGAAAATGAAAGACCAAGTGAAGGAACTGTAATGTGTCAAGAGTGCAAGCGACCCATGGAGAATTTTGTGGTGTACCAACCATGAATAGGACAGACACAATAGTTGAGTTGAACTATTTTTGTTACCATTACCACCAACTTTGTCTCTTATTTTGAGTGTCAATCATTTAAATCCTAGTCCTAACTTAGAAAGCTTGAAGGAATTTCCTATAATCATTTATTGATATAAAGATATAAAGAAACTTGTGTTTAGTACAGTAAAATCAACTATATTTTACTCACCTGCTTTCCCTTATACAAGTAGAATTTAAAATAGTTTTCATATTTTCATATGGACTCAAACTGAGAAGGTGGGATGACAACATTTTGTTAAAGGAAGATGTAGAAGTCTCTTGTATAAGCAAGAAAGAAGCAACACTCTTAAGAGGGAAAAAGTAAAACAATGCTCAGGCTTATTACAAATCAGAATGAATCAAAACTGCCACAGCTCTTGAACCAAATTGATTCAAAACAAAAAGGCAATATAAATTATGTCACAAGAACTAGAGATTAAGTCCAAACAACTTGAAGATGTACAAAGGCACAAGGATGAATAGGATCAGGCATTATCGAAGCAAATTCAATTGCTCATAATTTAAATTAGAAAGCTTATGGCAGAGGAGCATCATTTGTCTAAAACTGACCAAAAATAGAAGATGACTACAATGTTAATGCAACAGAACATCACCACAACCACTCCCTTACAAGTACACTACATAGTAAATGAACCTTCATCCTTCTCTCTCTATTTATGCTTTTCTTAACTAAACCCTATTAGTTTCTAGAGTTATAGAAAATTACTAACATTGTGAAAGTGTAAGTTTCTAAGTCTGGGTGATAACACATTAATGTATTCTACCAAATACATTATCAAACTCAAGCATCCCACTAAAAATATAACGGGATCAGACACCCCAATACAAGCAAAAACAAAATAACAAGTACAAACAAAACACTAAGGGAATTTAAAATAATGGCAACCAAAAGCAAAACTTACCAAGGCACAGTAGACACAGCAGACACGAGAAGAGGAGAAAAAAGTGCTTTGGTGCCAATGGCTGCAAGGAAAGCAACGTCAGCAGACACAGTAAACACAGTAGACACAAAGCAAGAAAACTTACCAGAGCGTAGTGAAGAGGGTGGCTTTGCGACCAAAGCACGACTAGGGTGGCTTTGCGAGACTCCGCTTGGTGGGTCAAGGACAATGGCATTGCAGAAGGTGGCTTTGCAAGGTGGGTCAGGAGCAATGGCAGTGACGAGGGTAAGTTTGCGAGAATGAGTGCGGGCAGTGAAAAGGGTCTGTAGTTTAATTTTAGTAAAAATACAACATCGATTTTCTAAAAAAAATCGATGTCACCTAGCTCATGTTAACATCGGTTTTTTGAAAAACCGATGTTAACAGATTCTCGTTAACATCAGTTTTGTCAAAACCGATGTTAACATGACCTAGGTAACATCGATTTTGTCAAAACTGATGTAAACGAGACTATGTTAACATAGGTTTTGACAAAACCGATGTTAATAAACTCGTCTTATTTACAAGTATGTCACCGCATTTGTGTTAATAAACTCGTCTTATTTACAAGTATGTCACCGCATTTGTGTTAATATCGATTTTGGGACAAAATCGATGTTAACATGATGATGTTAAATATATATTTTTTACTAGTGAAGTCATCTGGTCCTTAATCTTAGACATAATTTAAAAGAAAATATCTTTTTTATTAGAAATTTTTTAATTTCTAAGAAATATTTATTTTTTTCTTATTATTTATTCTTATTAAATATTCTAAATATTAGCTCTTTTTATTGATAGCGCGCAATACATAATGCTCTCAAATTTTAATGTTTTAACATCATGTATAACAAGTTAATGATTATTAATAAGAATAAATTTGGTATATTAGTAATCTTTTTTAAAAAAACTAATAAAACCAACTAATTATTACCTATTTTAATTGGTCAGTATAATCCTATTACGAGTATCTTATATTAAGGGTCGGAGAAAGTATATCACTTTTTTATACCATGATTGTGGAATGTCGTGAAGGATCGCCATTGAATTTGTGTTTTCTAGTAGTGTCAACTAATGTTGCATCTAAATACAATTAATTTAAATTGTCAAAGATATTTTGTTAATTTTTTTTGTATTTAACGAGACATTATGCATTAAGAATATCTAAGTTGGTTGAATAGGATGTCTAAATATTATAAATCTTATGCTATTGTCCTCTATTTATATAGATAAAAGAATGAAACATTGTGTCTCATTTTAACATGTATTTTGCTTTGTGAAAGTATAATTGGTGGTCTCGTTTAATATAAAATATTAAATTAAATTATTATACTTACACATATTATATATATATATATATATATATATATATATATATATATATATATATATATATATATTATAGTCATAAATTTAATCCTTAAGTCCATATTTATAATAAAAAAAACATTCATTTTCATAAATCTCGAAAAGTTAGTCTTTGAATAACTCAGGGTAAAAAAATATATACATTATCGTGAGCCAACAATTAAACAAAAGAGGTCAACTAGTATGTTTATATAAGTTTATCCTAAAATACTTCTAAGATGAGAAAATAAAAAATAAAATAAATTATCATATAAGTTAAAATTAACTTATACCCTCATTAATTTATAAAAATTATCTGGTATGATGATAAGTTAATTTTAACTTATAGTAAATTTTTTTATTTTTTTCTTGTAAAAATACTTCAGAATAAACTAACTCATGTATCCTTATTATGCTAACTAGCATAAGCACACAGAATATGCCGCCAGTGTGTCTTCATTTATCGTATAAAGAAATATGATTATGATTATTATTATTATTATTATTATTATATTATTATATATATATACAAGTCATAAATATAGTGGAACCTAATGGAAAATTTGGTTTTTTTAACATAAATTAAATTTGGTTTCTTTATTTTTAAAATTTTTAATTTGGTCTCCTGTTATATAAAATAAATTCAATTTGGTCTTATTTCATTCTTTTAGCTTCAAACATTCTTTAAAATATAGTCAACTTTGGTTTAAAATATGACTAAATTGAATTAATTTTTTTTAAATAAGAACCTAACGGAAAATTTTAAAAATAAAAGGATCAAATTATATATATTTAAAAAATAAGAACCTAATCAAAACTTTTAAAAAATAAAGGGATCAAATTGAACCTAATAAATGAATTTCTTATTCACAACAATATTTTTAAATATCTATTTTATGTTAAATTACTTGATATTTTTAATTGCTCAATGGGATATATAAAGAAATAGTTTTATTGTTTAAAATCTTTAAGGATGAATGACATAACCAACTATTATTTAGAAATTCTCATATTTTTTAATTTTAAAATTCCAAATTAGCTTATTACTCTATTCTTGTTTTTTCAATAAAACACTGTTATTTAAAATTTGGTTGTTTAATTTTATTTTTAAAATTCCAAAATGCTATTATGCCAATTTTTTTATTTTCAAATTTGAACTCACTACTCTTTTGTTATTAACCTTTTAAAATAAAATTTTCAGTCTTCACTACACTCTTTCCTGTCTTTTGTTTTAACTGTCCAATTTTATTTGTTTTTAATTTTAATTTAAATCAAATAATTATAATTATAGAAACAGTTCAAGTTGTTGTAAAAAAAGAAAAATAAAATAAACCCCTCAAGTTTTTTTTTCATAAATAACTGTATTAAATTAGCTCATCATTCAATTATTTTTTTTATAAACAACTATTATTTGAAATCTGGCTTTTTTATTTTATTTTTAAAATTTCAAAATGCTATTATTTAAAAATGTTAATTTTTTAATTTTAAAATTTCAACTCACAACTCTTTTGCTATTAACTTTTTAAAAATTCACCATCTCCACTACACTCTTTTGATTTTTTTTAACTATTACCCAAAATTAATAAATTCTATATGTATTTTTAGTAATAGTTTTCGCGTCTGCATTTCTATTGTGCTAAAGTTTATACAATTTATCTTATTATTTAATTATAGTATAAAAATGTGATTATTATATACAGGTATAAAAAAGACACAAATATTAGATAAATTCTTATCTCTCATCTCAATTTTAACTTGAGATAGTCAAATACACCCATCCCAAATATATAGAAATAGGAGATAGAATAAAAACAAATAAGAGAAAAAAATGAACATTGCATATGAACAAAAAAGAAAAAGAGAAAACCTAAATCATCAAACACAAAATTTGTTGTACTCTTTATTAGAGTGGTTTTCAAGTCCACACGTCCATCTTAGCATATCACCAACATAGGTTCCAAGCTTATGATGAAGGATGATGCATGACCATATAATTGTCCTATTATGGTGTGTTATTTTTTGTCAAAGATGTTTGCTATCATCTGGTATCTTGCTGTAAACATTTTTTGTATCTGTCGTGCCAGTTTGGATCATGCAGTGTGGTTCAATTATGATTTTTCGTTAATAATATTGAATTTGTTGTAAAAAAAATTAAACACGATATAAGTCACTACAGAATAAAAGCAAGAAGAAGATAGCAGTATATCACATCCTATATTAAACAAAGAACAAATAAAAGTGATGAAAAGAGGGAAATAAAGAGAAACAAAATAAAACAAAAAAGAGAACACAAAATACGATGAAAAGAAAGAGAAATACAATAAAACAACATAGAGAACAGAAAAAGTGAGAAATTAAAATCCTGGAAAGATTACATTTTTTTTATTTGCTTTACTCAATTGCTTTGACGAATAGTGGTAGTAGAGAGGACAGGACAAAAACAATTAGTCAGACAATATAGTTCGATGGATGAAGCTTTTCACATTTTAAAAGAATGCATTAAGAGAAAGAACAAATGGGCACCTGATAGTCACAATAGTAGAACTGCATTAAGTAAAAAATTTATCAATTAAAATCAGCAAGAAAATTCAATTTTAGATGCCAAATTAGAGAGGCAATGTATTTCCTGTTAGTAATTGAATTTAGGTTAAATTACTCATTTGATCCCTATAATTTCATGGTTCTTACTTTTTTAGTTCATATAATTTGAAAGTGATCTTTTTAGTCCCTATAGTTTACATTTTAATTCTCTTTTAGTTCCTGTAATTTAAAAGTGTTTTTTTTTAGTCCCTATAGTTTATATTTTAATTCTTTTTAGTCCCTATAATTTAAAAACTATAAGGACTAAAAAAGTAAGAATCATGAAACTATAGGGACCAAATGAGTAATTTAACCTTAAATTTATGTCATATAATGAAGATTGATTCACTGCATTATTTCATACGCAAATGGTTGATGGCTTACTTGTATCATGTTCATCAGCAACAACAAACTCTCTTCTTTCACAGTGACTCCATCAAACAAAATTAAAGAATTTATATTACTAATAAGAGATGATTATTTGATAATAAGGATTAAATATGTTTTTCATATATGGAAAATAGGTCGTTTTTAGATTACTGCCTCAAATTCACTTTTGGTCAATTATGTATCTAAAAATTTTTTATGTTTCAACATATATAGAACTTGTTGTTAGTCTCATTCTGTTAAGTGATGACATGACAGACGAAGTATTATTTCATCAAGTCTAATCACTAACACATCACTGTCACATCATTTTTTATTATTTAAATTAGTTAAAAAATTCAATTTTCTTTCTTCCCCTTCTCCTTCTTTCCTTTCTCCAATAGAAACCACCACTGCCATTCAACCCTCATGCAAAGGTAGCTGGTCACTAGCGTCTTGAACATCGAGAAATCGCACACCAAAAAGTGGATGTGCATGTCGACTTGACCAGGCTATAGCAGGTTCGAGTCCACGCACTCTTTGCTATTCATCGCGAACACCATCGCCCTCTCCTCACCGCAACACGCGCTAACGATCCCGTCCATGAAGCTCTAGATTCCCAATGTGATAACCGTCTTTGTTGTCCCTGATTCCGGTTCCATAAACCAGTTCAAATCCTCCATCAGGATTGTCGACTTTGTCATTCTTTCCATCAACAGAAACTTTAGATCCGAAGGGGAAGAAGGAGAAGGAGAGGCGGAGGCCGAGGTCAGTGCCGAGGGCAGAGTTGACAGTGCAATCGACAGTTGTGGAGTTGGGTTGGACGGCGGTGGTGGCGTGTGAATGTTTTTTGCTGGAGAAGGAAAAAAAAGAAAAGGGAGAAGAAGAATTGAATTTTTTAAATAATTTAAATAATAAAAAATGATGTGACTGATATATTAATGACATTTCGTGTGTCATTACTTAAAATGAGACTAATGACCAATCAAAAGTGAATTTAACATAATAATCTAAAAATAATATATTTTTTAAATATAAAGAACATATTTCAGTCATAGTAAAAATACAAAATGAGAAAGTACTCTTAGATTATATAAAATGAAGAGAAACATGAATACCTGCAGTACATTCATGTCCAAACGCAAGAATTTAAGTAAAAAATAAAAATAAGAAAAATGTCCTATCAATCTTCACTCCACTAATGGTCATCATTGGTACAAAAGAATTTTGAGAATAACTAAGGCCTTTCATCTTACGTCAATTCCCTTACTCTATTTGTACATGTACATGTAAATTATTAATTAGCCAAGAATAAAATTTTACAAGCCAAAAAACAAAAATAAGAACTTTTTTTATGGAATAAAGGAAATTGTAATTTGAGAGGTGTTGGGATGAAGATTTGCGAAACTGCAAATACATAGAGAAGAAGAGGATTTAAATGTTGCTTAAAAACAAAAAAGGATTTAAGCGTAAGAGAAAAACGAAAAACTCGTGGGTAGCAGTAGTAAAAAAAATTAGTATCCATTTTTTATTTAAGCATTAAGAAGAGATGAGGCCCCACGTATCACAGTGGACAGTAAGCCAGGATATTCCCGTTAATGAGGGAGTGAGTAAAGGGGAGAGAAAAAGTTTTCTTAAAGAGGAGGAGAAAAAATAGATTTTTTTTAATTTGTATAGTTGTTTTTATCTATTAAGGGCATAATCTTCTTGCAAAAAGAAAGATAAAAAAAAAAAAGATTATTATCATCAGTATATTGTTATAGATTATACAGGACAAAAAACATTGTTTTCCAAAAAAAAAAAAAAACACAGCTGGGTCACCGTGTTGGCTCTCTATTATTGGCTTCATCGATCTCTCCGTCCATGTGTATTACAACTTATCTCAACTTCATATAACGTTTCTATCACGTCCCATCGCTTGATAATTAGTTGGACCTGAAGCAAAAATCAATGTATGAATTAATTTATTTATTGCATATTTATTTATAATTCTTTTTCTTTTATATATACAAATAAAGGTTATTTGGAATAAATATTAAACTATTTGATTATATAAATTTTAATATCCAATTATTTAACAATTGAATAAAGTAAATAAATTTATATATTTTTATAGCATATGCATCACTTTGAGTCTCTAACCATGCTCTTAATCAAAAGATACCAAGAGGAAAGAATAAAGAATGAATTGGTTTGACCTTTATAATTTATTATTCTAACATATTATGTGTAACTTACTAAGAATAGAGGTGATAATGTGAACTTTGACCCGATAGGCCACCTTGCTAGCTTGTCAAAAAATGATGGATCGGATTAGGTGACTCATCAACTCAACGAGCCAATGAAGGGCATGTCATACATATATTTTTTTTAAAAAAATATAAATATTAATAGGTATTTAGGCTTTGGATTGTTATTTTATATTTTTTTTTAAATTTATAGTGTTGTTCAAAAATAAAATACATATTTGTTATTGTTTATATATTATTTTATAATTTTAATTTCTCCAATACTTATAGGAAACATTTATATTAAAATTAAATTTAGAATAAATAATTGATATACTTTATGTTCTATAACTAAATTTGTTTCTCTTCAAAAACAAAAGTTAAATCTATTCATTTAAATTAATTTTATGAAATAAGATAATAAAATTTTCTTCTTTTTATTTTTTATTTTTGGAGGGTTGATCGACTAACCCGTCAATCTACCCTTAAACGAGACAAATAATTATTTTTAGCCCACCATTAGAAGGCGAGTCAACCTACCCTAACTTATTTTTAGAGAGCTAGTGGTGGAACGGGCCAAAACAGGCCAAACTGATCTGCTTTATTACCCCTAAGAGAGAATGAGTGTTCCATAATATACAACACTTTGTAGAATGAATAATAATATATCATTTTCTATATTTTTAAATGATTTATAAAAAAAAATGTATCAAATGAAAAATTGATGTCAGTGAATGTTCTTAAAATAATAATTAAGAAAATAAAAAAATATTTAGTAAAATTAAATATATATTACATTTAAGTAAAGAAAACATGTAATACATTTATATTTGTATTAATTATTTATTAAAACATGTTATATATCTATTTAACCTATATTTTTAGGATATTCGTTAACGCACATTTAACATATTAAAAATACAAAAAATTTAATACTTTTTTAATAGTTAAAAAATATAAGAAAAATTTAAAATTAGAAGCAATCATTAATTAGGATTGAAGTCTTCGTGAGTTAATTGGGTATTGGACCACCGAAGACCTTCTTTTTGGGGCTGTTGACCGCTCTGCCATTTCTCATTGATATACGTCGGTCTCATTAACATATGGAGATGAATACTGTTTTGTCCATGCATATATATATATATATATATATATATATATATATATATTTGTCTTAAAATGGATAATATGAGATATCTAACTCAATTTCAAAAGTTAGTTCAAAGGATAAGGGTTATCTTTCACTTATATATTTTAATGTGAGATTATTTTCAATCGATATGGAACTTGAATTATTTTCAACAATTTAAAATTTCTTAGTTTGGATATATGATCATATAGAAAAATTAACTAACCATGCATCTGGCAAATATTCAATGCTAAAACAGTGAGAACACTATAGCAAAAGCGGCTAGAAAGGATAATTTTACTTCAACTAGACAAGATCAAATGAATTTTTGAATGATTAAAGACAGAATGATAGGGATATATGATGTGGAAGCACAAGTCTAGTAAATGTCAGGGGATAAAGCCACGAATGAGAAAAAGGAAAAGAAAAATCCCTTTCTTTAGTCTCTAATCTAGTACATAAAGGGTTTAGTTATTGTTATTTGCAGAATTAAAATGTCATGTTGCTTAAGTTATTAACAAAGACATTTTGCCTAAATTAGATGGTATTGGTTTGCCTTCTAGTGTCAAGCTTGGTTCATGTGATTTTAGTTTTATATAAAATTGATTTCCAAAATATGTTTGAAATAAAATAATTAGTATTTAATTTTGTTTTTCTTAACGAAATTTATAATAAAATTTAACGACAATCTTTTAATTTAGATAACAGTTATCATAATTTATTTTTAAAGAAACTTAATTTTTAAAATATAATCATTTGATTAAAAACTAGAGAACAAATTTTTCAAAGGAAGTCCAAAATCTTTGATTTGGTAAAATATCGTTTGACTATGTCAAACCATGTTTCATATATGGAGTTTGATTTTTTCAAACTCTTTTCATCTTACATTTATTTTTTATTTCGTTTTTTCAATCTTTGTCCTCCTTTTTTATTATATCATTTATCACATTTCTTTCTAATTTTCTCCTTCTTTTCTTTTCTTTTTCTCTTCTACAATTAACTCCTACAAATACTCATTCAAAGATTATGTGGGATTTTGAGAGAATATTTTGACAAAAACAATCTTAAAGATTTTAAAAGATTATGTGGGATTGTATTGATTTTGTGGGATTTTAAAAGATTTTTTTTAAAAGACTTTTTACAATCAGGATTCTTAACCCAAGATTTTAATGGATTTCTAACACAGATTTTTAAGATTTCAAAGTACTTTATGGATTTTTAAGATTTTGAAAGATTAATACATTTTAAACAAAAAAATAACGGAAGTTACAAAAGTGAATGAAAAAGATGATAAATAAATTATAATGTTTGAATAAAGAAAATAAAAACGATAGAAATTTTAAACCTTTTAATAACAAAGTCATTATTGCCTAAAAAAATAATAACAAAGTGATTCTCACTTCATGTTCGCCTAATTATTAGCATTTCTCCACATTTGATCGCTAATATATATGTAAGAAACTAGTTATTTGACAAAAATAGTTATTGTTTCCTAATTGTCAAAAGTATAGTGACTATATCCCGAATAATATACAATTCAATAGAAAAACCAATAAAAAACTACCTAATAATAAAATAAGGGTCATGCTAACATGCGCACTTAGGGCACATGTTAAGGATACTTCCAATAGTAACTATGTCTTAAAAACAACAATTTTTGACTTTTGAAAAAGTAAATTGCACAACTTTCAATACAAAATTTCTATACATAATACACTAACAAGTGTCTTAAGGGCACATGTTAGCATTTTCCATAAAAATAATACTCATATATCATAAAATCATTTAAAAAAAAAACTATTAACAAAATAACAATAATAATAACACAATAACAATTAAAAAATTATTAACACAATAATAATAATAATAACACGCTGTCAAAAAAATAATAATAACACATTAATAATTAACATTTTAATAATAACACAAGAAAATAATAATAATAATAATGGACGTTGTAAAAAAACAAGTTGAAGAAACAGAAAAAAAAAAAGAGTTTTTTATTTTGATTTGCATATACAGTACTAAAAAAAAAGCAATATGAAATCTTGATGCATATCAATTGCCATTCTTTTGATGCATATCCATTGCCTGGACGTTGAAAACAATATGAATACGAAATCTTGAAGCATATACAGCACCCTTTTCTTTTGATTTGCGTAATATACATATAGTATGAACAATATTGACTATCGATTGCCATTAAAAAAATAGGTAAAATTGATTGAAAAGTTGTAAGAGAATGAACCTGGTAGTGGTTTGTGTCTTGTTCGACAGGAGAAGAAAAAGTCTTTGGAAGATTATGAAAAGTCTCAAGGGTTTGGGTGAGATTGTTGGAGGAGTATTTTATGTGTATTTCTAACTAAAAAGTCTCTCAAAATCCATTCCACAAAAGAATCCATCAAAATCTATTTACTTTTGAATACCAAAAGACATTTTAAAAGTGGTAAGAAATCTCAATTGAATACCAACAGATTTTGTTGCCCTGAAAAAAAAATCTTTATTGTCTTAATTGAATACCACAAGATTTGTTTATATTTTATAAAAGTCTTGATTGAATACCACAAGACTTTTTAATCATAAAAAAGTCTTTTAAAATCTTTTGAAATCTTAATCCAATACACCCCCTTAAGATTAGCCTACTAGGATTACGGGTGGGCAAAAAAAAAAAAAATTAAATCGACGGTGAACTGAACTGAATTTTTTTCAATAAAATTTATCTGAATTGTTGTACAGTTTAGTTTCAAAAACTTGAATTGCTTCTAAATTAATAGTTAACTAAACTGTGAACCAAAATGGAAATTGATTTCTTAAAAACACTTAAACCATGTGACAATGTCCACTCTCAAATTATGTCTGTGTCATAGTTGAGTTCATTCCTCTTCCTTATTGTTTTTATGTCTTTATTTTATCAATTGGTAAAAGTAGCACAACCACCCATGGTTGAATTCGCCCCTTTTTTATCCATATTTTTTTAATTGCTTAACTCTTCACAAAAACTTGTATTTTTGCATTCACTAAACTACGCAATAAGTTCAATCAACTAAATGCTAATATCTAACAAAAAAACTAAATCTTAAAATTATTTTTTAGGAGAGCAAAATGTTAATATCAATTCCTAGGAGAAGTGCTAATTTTTTCTTTAAAAAAACATTGACTATATTTTTGCATTCTAAATGTAACAAATATTTTAATGTTGGAGTATTTAAAATATAAATTAACAAAAAACATTTTCTCATAAATGTTTTTAAAACAAATGATCCTTAAAAATAATTTGAAACAATTCAAAGCAGTTTAAAATAATTTGAAGCAATTCAGTTTGAATCAGTTCAGTTTAGTTCAAACTACCTTTAAAATAGTTTAGTTCAGTTCACTTGAATTATTTAATAGTTCAATTCAAAAGAATTACAAATACAGTTTAAAATAGTTCACCATAGTTCAATTCAATTCCAATGAGACAATCGTAACCAAAGCTTATCTTCCTCTCATCACATTCAACCCATTATAATAATTGTGTTAACATAACCAATAAATCAATCAATAAAACTCATTAATGGTTCTCTTAGCCTATCTTCCTGGGCTAAGAAATTTGTTTGCCCAAAGAGAATAATTTTCACTACTAAAAAATAGGGTTTCAACATCGGCTATTAAGAACTTTTAACATCGATTATTAACTGATGTTGAAAGTATTATCGTTAATATCGGTTTTTCAAAATCGATGTTAATATAAAATTACAACATCGATTATTTAAATAATTAATGTTATATAATAAGAATTATAAAAAAAAGTTATATATCTCCATATCAACGTTGAATTTTACCAAAATTGATATTAATATATGCAAACAATATCGGTTTTTAGTAAAAACCAATGTTGTATGTCTATATTAACATCGGTTTTGGTAAAAATCGATGTTGCTAGTAATAAAACAACACCGATAATAAAAACCGATGTTGTTTTCTGATTACAGACATCAGTTTTTGGTAAGAACCGATGTTGTTTTATTACCAACAACTTCGGTTTTTGGAAAAATCAATGTTGTTGATGAAGTTTAACATCAATTTTTTTAAAAAACCGATATTAAAATAACATACAACATCGATTTTTTTGTAAAGTTCGATGTTATTTTTTCTTTTTTTTAATATGCTGTCTATTTTTTTAATAACCCCAAAATTAACCTGTGGATTTTAAAAGCAGAACCACAACATATAATTTTCATTCTATTTCAAAACAGTTTTTACCAAAAATTCCTTCAAAAATTTATTAATTACTATGAATTAAAAGAATATTTAATGTTAAAAGAGACATGAATTGTAAAAAATATAAAGTAACTAAACTATAATTCCAAAATTGCCTAAACACTAATAGTTTCATTTTTAACTTTCAAATAATAGGTTGCCCACTGGATGCGAAGTGTATTCAATCTCTCTGGTTCCAATGGTCTAGCATTATTGAAATATTGCATGATATAATAAAACATAAGTGAATAATATATAATACCAATGATAACAAAATGAAATATGTTTGAATTAAACAATTACCATTTCTCAATTATTCTTAAAAGTTCCTAAGATTATAGTTGACATCCCGTGCATGACGTAATACTCACACTCAGTGTTTCCTTTTTGTCTATTACACTAAATACATTATTTAGATATTCAATGTTAAGTACAAATTAGTGTACACAGTATTAAATATAACTATAATCATTGTTTAAATAACTTACTTTAACAACAATCCACCTAGCAGCAGCCTTGGATTTACTTTGTGGAGTATCGTCAAATCTTTTCAAAGCACTGTTGAATACAAACATGGATGCGCATTGTGCAATTAAAATATTGATGTTCCCGACTAATGCTAATGCAAATGTATTGAAAAATAGGACTAACTTGTTAATAATTCCTTTAAGGTAGTTGTCTGGTCTATTATGCAACGAACAAAACCAGATGACAACATTTTCCTTAGGCAAAATGACGACCATTTGCCAATGTGCACTGCAGTGGAGAACAATATAAGTTATTATACTATTATACATTAATTAAATTCATTTGTTCAGTTTAACTTACCCATTCAAGTAGGTTCCTAGGTACACATCCCTCCTTGAATTTTGCATCCAGTTCTTAATATAACTTTTTGATTCAAATTGTGATTGCCCAGATCTTTGTATGAACTGTGGCTTGAGGAATCCATACACATCAGCATTCCCCGCTCGCATACTTGTCTCATTCATATGCCTATTATTGTTAAAATAAAGTAAATTATATATGAATTTAAAACAATAAGTTAGGTAGTAAACAATAATGTAAACTGACTTAGAAAATCCACAACTGTATAACAGAGATGCTGAGACATTGACCACCGTGTGCTATTTCAGATAGATCTTCATGCTTAATGTACAAGGGGAAGTTGTCATTAAAGACCCCAAACATGGTAGCATCCCACATAACCTACAACGGCTTTAGAAAAAGATGTGGGATGGTCAATGTCATCAGATATAGGGGATCATCGACATCATGATCCGGCCTATCTGCAGGTTTCGACAGTCCTACAACTTTCTGCTTATCCAACATAGTTAATTAACATAATTTAATTATAATGAACACTTTAATTGACAAAAAAACATTTAATGACACTGAAATACTTGTTCATGTTCTTAGCAGTGTCTGGTATTGAGTTTTGAACTGTGGTTATGCTTCACTTTTATATGAATATATGTGTATCTATTTGGAGTGTGTGAGTGAGTATTTTATTTGAACTGGATTGAGGATGAAGAGAAACAACAACATGGGGGATAAAACAAGAAGAGAATATTGGGAAGTGTCTGCAACAAATTAAATTTAGGATATGTTTGGAGTTGAAGGAAGGTTGGTGGAAAGAGAGTATGAACAAAGTGTTTGGGAGTGGAGTTGACTGACATTGCAGGTCTTTCACTGCACAAACAAAGACTTGTGTGACAATGTGACATCGAATTGCACTAAGTCAAGTCAAGAACAAATGGATAATGAGTAATGACACTGCCTTTTGTAACACATTCTAACATTTTTCTTTTCTTTTCTAATATGTTCATACTATTAGATAATTTTATAATATTATTTTATATTTATATTTCACCAATATGGTACAATATAATCACTAATGAGTAAATAACCACATTTTAAAAGTATAATCACTAATTGAGGATGACAACAATTTTTTTTAGACAACCAGCTGAATGACAATGCCAACAAGAAAACTAGTTGCTATAGTGTTGGGCCTATTGGTTGTTGGGTTGTCAGGTGTAGTATTATTTATCATACCAGTTCTAGAATATACAACTTCAACATGTTCACTAAATTTTGGAATTTCACTAGACAACAATGGATTGTTAGCAAGTAATAAATGTGTCAAAGCTGACATTTCAATTAGTTCCTTGGGGATTGGATAAAAAAAATTGTTATTTGAGAGATCCAAGACTTTCAGGTACACAACATGCTTGGTATCACACCATTTAGCTGGTTTTCCCCGAGTTGGAGTTCTATAAGAAGTTTCAAGTTTTCAATGGATGTTGGTATGGAACCATTCAGATTGTAGCTAAACTTTCACAAAGACACACATAAATAAATGAATAAATAGATTCACTCAAATAGGGTGAGAGTTAGAGAGAGTACCTGCAGAGAGGGGTTGTTGTTACCAAACAATGTTTGTAAGTTTCTCTCTTTGTAAGTTACTTGTTGTAACCAAAATTTACCATACTACACATTAGATAACTTGATGATGACCTTTGAACTATAAGTTAAGGAGAATTCAGATACTCTCTTGCATACACTTATGACCACAAATACATATTATCATCCAGCTAAGCATATGTGAAATTAGATCAATCACAATTAAGCAAGATGCATTAACTATTAAAGCCTTTTTTTTTATCATTTGTTTCAATTAATCATCCAAAAGCCAAGTTGGAAAACAAATAACTGCCTCATTTCTCCCTATCGAACAACTAAACATACATAACAGAAATCAATTTGTTGTTGTATTCTGGGAGATAAAGAAACCAGATGGAAGCTAGGTTCTTTAATTATAATATTGTATTATGGCTTATATAGTTTCTTCAACCTTCACAATTCATCATCACAACACTATGGTTTCTGAGCTTCATGTACCCTTGAATAGATAAAAAAAATGCTTTCAATTAAATAGAACAAGGAAAAAATGCTCTTATTCATGGGGGAGCTCTATAGGCTAGAGCTAGACTGTAGAGGATAAAATAGATATTGTTTTCTATTTGTTATTTAAATTACTTTACTAATTTCTCTTGTCTTGTAATCTATATGCAAACAAGTTGTGAGTTATTCTTAGAAGAAATACTGACGAGAAATAATTCATCTCAATGTCCAAGTTGTGCATGCCACTGAGAGGCTTGGTTGTTTCTTAAATTTTTTAGCAATTGCCAGAGCAGCCCCCATTGAATAATAATATCTAGTTCCTTGATTGGGTGTGCTGCGAAGAACCAGCAATCCTAAAATTTAAGGAGAGGCTATATTGAAACAAATTAAGTTATGTTTTAAAAGGGCTTGAAAAATTAAAGTCTGAAACCAATAACAAAAGCTGATATACCCCAACGGCTATGATTAAATTAGAAGATTTATGAAAATAAAGTCTAAAATCAATAATTCTACTTCAAGAATAAGAAAAGCTGATGAAAGATGGGATATAACAGGGCTAGGCTTTTTAGACTATCCAATCATCTCACTGGTGTTCATACACATTATTATAGAAGCAAGGTTCATGATGATGAACCAAGCAATTTTGATGATGCCAAAAGCCCAAGTGATTGATTCAAGACTTCAAGATCAAGCATCAAGAATCCAATCCAAAATTCAAGATTCAAGAGAAGAAATCAAGAAGCACCGAGTCAAGACTTCATATAGGATAAGTATTAAAAGATTTTTTCAAAAACCAAATAGCACAGTTTTGTTTTACAAAAGAATTTTCTCAAATTTTCTAAAGTTACCAGAGTGATTACTCTCTGGTAATCGATTACCAGTTTGCAGTAATCGATTACTAGTGACCAGATTGGTTTTTAAAATGTTTTCAAATGATTTGTAACGTTCCAAAATGATTTTCAAATAGTGTAATTGATTACACTATATTAGTAATTGATTACAAGTAAATCTGAACGTTGGAATTCAAATCCAATTGTGAAGACTCACAACTTTTCATAAAATACATTGTGTAATCGATTACACCATTGTGATAATTGATTACCAGTGAATAATTTTGAAGAAAAAGTTAAGAGTTATAACACTTAACATGATTTTCTCAAAAGTCATAACTCTTCCAATGGTTTTTTTGACCAGACATGAAGAGTCTATAAAAGCAAGACCTTGGCATGCATTTTACAAGCTTCCAAAAAACACATATCTCTTTCAAATCTTTTCTTACCATTGCCCATTGTTTTTCTTTGCAAAAACTCTTGCCAAAAAGATTTCTAAACTTTGGTTTCAAAACTTTGTTTTTCTGCAAGTGAAAATTCTACAGAAAACAAAAGTGTGCTATTTTTTCTTCCTTCTCTCTCTTTCCAAAAGAATTCAAAGGACTAACTGCCTGAGAATTCTTTTGATTCTTCCTCCTCCCTCTTAACAAAAGATTTCAAAGGACTAACTGCCTGAGATATCTTTTGTTTCCCCTTACAAAGATTCAAGGGATTAACCGCCTAAGAATTCTTTGTCTTAACACATTGGAGCGTACATCCTTTGTGGTACAAGTAGAGCTTACATATACTTGGATTGTAATATTGAGAAAAAGAAAGGGTACATCTCTTGTGGATCAGTTCAAGAAGAGCGTACATCCACTTGGTGTTTCAAAGAGAACAAGGAAGGGTACATCCCGTGTGGATCTTTGCTTGTAAAGGATTTTACAAGGTTATTGGAAATCTCAAGAACCGGTGGTTGCTTGGGGACTAGATGTAGGCACCGGTTGTTTCCGAACCAGTATAAAAACTTGGTTTTGTTTCCTTCTTCCCTACACTCTTTAATTTCCATTGTGCACTTTTTATTTACGCTTTACTTTTGTCTAAGTTATTATTTTGATTCCTTACTTTCTCATAACTTAGTAGTAAAGACAAATTGAATCTAGTAACATTAAGAAGGATAAGTTTTTTTTTTAATTAGTCAAGACCCGTTCATAATTAATTCAACCCCCCCCCCTTCTTAATTATTCTGAGGCCACTCGATCCAACAATTATGCATGTAGATATAGTAATTTGCAACAGTTGCATTATTATTTTCTAGTTTGACTTCTCAACACAAAAAGAAAATTCACCAAGAGGGCCTAGTCAAGAAAAATAGAAGATGGTAACATATCAGAAAGAGGAAAGCAATTGATTAATAATTGACACTATCACCCGTTTTTAGCTGAAGATTCGATCAGGTTAGCTGATAATGACGGCTTTACCGTGTAAAAAAAAAAGAATGCTATTAGTTATAGATAACATTCCACATAATGTCAGACAAAGCAAGGCAGGTGTGGATCTAAGATGCAAGCACACAGGGAAAGCGAATTGGTCAGTGTCATTCACAATTTTTTTATAGAAAAAGTAGATAAGATAAGTGTAGGTAAAACAACATAGAGTCACCCAAATTGGCTATTGTTGAAACTTGAACAGAATTTTACTGTGAAGTTGTTTGCATCCAATGCTAAACTTATAAACTAACATGTAGCTAGTGAAATATATCCCATCCGTCATCAAAGTGATTAGATTTTACTGTAATAGATTCACTAGGTATGAAACAACAACAACTGCAACATTCTACTTCAACACTCAGTGGACAAGTCTGCCATGAACCTCATGAAAGAAAAGCTAAAGAAAAGAATGCTCCATCATTATTCCAAGAATTATACTTCAATAAATGGTGGGCCTATTGATTCTTCTTCTGTTGAGACAAAACTGAATAAGGTACGCAAATAGTTTCTATAACAAGCCAACCTTAACTTTCTATTTGCACTTGTGTATGTATAACTATTATGCTATGCATTACCATTATCTTTAGTAAGAGTAATGATATTATAGCTTTCTTTGTGTGATACTTTCATTCTCCATATATAATCATGCAACAATTTATATTTTCATAATAAAAGTTCTTGCATTTTCTAAGGTTGATTGTTGCATTTTCTAAGGTTGATTGTTGACTTTAGGCTCAGATTAATTGAAAGCAACACTTCAGCTTAGATTGTACAATAAGTGAATCAGCTCACAAGCAATCCAAGTTGAGCCCACAACAACAATTATATATATTGCAACTACAAGTCAATCTATATATATACAACATGATTCATTCAATATATTAGCATATATCATTGTGTCTGAGTGTGCATAACTTAAAATTCAATATATCCCCCATTTGATTGGTTTGAACTAATAACCAAGGGGTTCAAGTTCAACTTTATACATCCTACTTACCATGTTTATAAGCTGCTACTAGACTAGCCAGGAACATGATTCATTCCAATGTCACTCAAGTCAAATTTAGAATATCATGAATGTAAATTTTTTGGGTACACAACACAAGTAGCTACAAATAACCAAGTGAATATATATATATATATATATATATATATATATATATATATATATATATATATATATATCAATAAGAAATAGCAAATAAATCAGAAATTGGTGTTTCAATCCATCTTTATATAACTAAGAAAATTGCACATAGCAAGTTTTTTTGCAGACACACCAAGCTAATGGCTACATACGATACATTAAAGCAAATGATAGGTGCCTTTTCACTAGAATAATTGATAGGGAAATGATTTTTGCACAGAGCAACCACGAACACAGAGAAATGATTATGGTAAATATGTTATCACAAGGAAGCAAATGGACTGTTTATTATATACTCATAGTCATAGGATATTAGAATAGTTCCTCTATATACTATGCTTAAGAGTCCTGAACAACAATGTGTTGTTGAAGCTCATAGGCATGATTGCACACTCAAGGATATGATGAGGAGGACTAATAATGTGAAGTTCATGCATGTATACTAAGTTCTTGAAGCTCAATGTAGCAAACCTTGTCCTCCCACCAATAAAGTTAATGTTGCATCCACTATCCCTAATTAAGTTCACATTTTTTGTTATAGATGTGGGTAATCCTTAAGTTGATGATGTGGTTGATTATCTTGCTATGGTTGATGTTTCACGACCTATTGATCCAATTCAGTAAATTCCTACAAAAAGGTTTGTTAGACAAAGGTGGTTTATTATTGGTGATGACCTTCTGGTTTATCTCAATAAGGATTCATATAACTTTAGAGATAATGTTGATCCAAAGCGCTATTGAGAAGTTATCTCTTGCCCTCAATTTGAAATGTGAAAGTGTGCAATGACTGAAAAGACATAGTTTATGTCATTTAATGACATATGAAAGTTGGTTATGAAAAGATCATTTAGGTAGAAAAGGCTTTAATTGTGAGAATTAAGGCTAGAGAAGTCTCTAAAAAGTCTCATGTATTCACACAACAACCTGAGGGTGTCCATATTGGTGGTAATGAGGACTTGGTTTATAAATTGAAGAGGTTGATTTATTGCTTGAAACAAGCTTCCAAAAAGTGGTACTTGAAATTTGATGGAATAGTTACTTTCATAAGGATTAGGGAGAATAAAGTTGATTAGTGTATGTACCTCAAGGTTAGTGGGAGTAAATTTATCTTCATGCTATATGTAGATCATATATTGCTTACTTTTAATGACCATAGCATGCTCCATGAGACAAAATGGATGTTGACTAGATGCTTTGATATAAATGATGTTAATGAGGATTTTTTGTGCTATGGATCAAGATTCATTGAGATAGATCATGCTACACACATGAGGTGTCTAAAAAGGCGTATATTTATAGTCTTAAGGAGTTTTAATACGCAAAATTGAAAATTAAGGGAAGTTTCAATCACAATAATGTCAAATTTTAAAAGGATAAATGTCCTAAGAACGAGACTCGATGAGCATATATGATAGATAAACCTTTTGGGAGTGATTACGGTAACCTTATGTATGCTCAGGTATGCATTAGACTTAATATCACTTTCAAAGTTGGCATTCTTAGTAGATAAGGTCAAGCCCTAGGAAAAGGTTGCTAGATAACTGCTAAGAAGGTGACAAGTTACTTTGCAAAAGACCAAATAATATATGCTTGTATATTGGAGAATTGACAACTTGGAGATCATGGGGTACACAGATCAGATCTTGGTGGGTGCCTTGATGATAGGAAAACAACTTCTAAATACATTTTATGATGTTTGGAAGTGTGATATTCTTGAAGAGTGAGAAACAAACTCGTGTTGTCTCCTTTACTATACAAAACAAAGTTCATTGCTTGCTTTGTTGCTGCTACTCATGTCATTTGGTTAAGGATTCTTATGACAGGACCTCACATTGTGGACTCTATTCCAACTATTGAGAATTTTCTATGATAATAGTGTAGTATTCTGTATAATGAACAATAAGACTTTTGGTGATTTTAAATTCATGCAGTTCACTACTTGGCTATTAGAGATCTTGTGAAAGATTGTCATAGTTGTTTAACATATAGTAACAAACTTCATGCTAGGTGATCCCTTAAGCAAGGGACTCGAGCCCATTTTTTTTAGGGACATTGTGAGTTCTTTTAATCTTTTAATATGCTTGGTTAGTGGGAGTATGAGTTACGTATTGTCTTCCCCTATGTTGACAAATCTTTAGATTTTGATATTTTCATTTAATTTAAATTCTATTATGCACTTTGTATTTATGTGTGTGATAACATTAAAACTCGGTGTCATTGGGACCACTATGCCTATGGTCAACATTGGAATTAGAGCTGAGACATATTAATATTAAAGTTCATTGTCGTTGGGACCACTATATACAGGTGGTCCACTCCATGATTGAAGCTGAGGCATAAAAATATTAAAGTTCGATGTTGTTATGACCACTATGTCGATGATCAACACTAGTATTAGAGTTAAGGCATAATAATATTGAAGATTGATGTTGTTAGGACCATTGTGTCTTTGATCGACACTAGTATTTGAGCTAAGGCATAATGATATTGAAGCTTAGTGTTGTAAGGACTATTGTGCTTGTCATCGATGAAATGTTGGAGTTGAGGCATGATGATTTCCTAATAAACCATGTAATTTCTCTAGCTTTCAAGCTCTTGAGAGAAATTAAAGATTGACGATGAAAATGATGGCATGGTTGTGTAATCACATTGACACGTCATTTTCTTGCTACACTCCACATTGATGACTAGTTGACGAAGTCGATAATATTTGTAATCATGGGCGATGTTTCATCAATATGAGGGTTGCAATTTTCGCCATGATTTAGTGTTACATGACTTTTGTTGGATGAAGTCTTAATTAATTAGGTGTTGTATCTTGGAATCATATGTTTTGTGACCACAATATGTTATTAGCCCAAGAGTCATTTTCAAAAATATTTTTAAAATTAAAGACACAAATTAATTTTGTCCAAGTGGGAGAATGCTAGAACTTTCCTATAAATTCTTGTGGATTAAAATTAATTGTGACATTTTGTTTTGCCTAAAATGGATTGATATTATGATTCGTTTGATGATACTTTAGTCCATTAATAATGTGTGATTAATGATAATGGACTTTCGACACCTATTATTAGTCAGCGTGGGAAACAATGTGAGTCTAACTACTAAGACTATAATAGGAGGTAATTAGGGTTAATAAGTAGTGGCCAAGTCCCTTTTGTTGTCGTGTCATTCAAATGCTCTTTAGGGTTTTTCATTGAAAATTCTAGCTAGTAATTGGAGCGTGTAATTAGGTAAAGAAAGACTTGATTTCTCAGTATCAAAGATTCATGTAACAAATAATTCTCATACATCCAATCACGTCTTCAACAAGTAGGTAATTTTTAATTGATGTTCCGAACTCCTATATATAAAGTTTGTGTCATTCTTGGTTAGGTTTAACATTAAAAAAAAATGTGTCATTCTTGACATGATTTTTCTTACAATTAATTGTAATTGAGCTAATTGGCATCTGATGACTCATATTAAAAAATCCAGTGAGAGATACCCCTCCCTTTACTTTAAGACTTACAATTTTAAGTTTCTATTGCTTAGGTTTTCTTCTTTGCTATAGTTCCCTTATTTCTCTATTTTGTAATCTTTGTATGAAACATCCAAGGCAGGCTAAATTTCAAATTAATTTTATGGATCTTGAGATTTGATTTTAATTTCAAATTTCAATTCTCATCTTTTTTGCTTTTTCTTTTAAATCTTCTTATTTTTTCTTATATCTTGATTGCTAATTCTTTTTGGGTTTGTACTTTATCTTTCAAATTCGAATTTGCATTTTAGATGGATGCGTTAAATGCTTAATTAGTTTGATGTTATATGTTATAATTAACAAGCTAAAATTTTTTATTAACCTTGATGAATTAATTAATTATTTTTATTAAGCATGGAGTTTAGGTTAAGAAAATAGTTTTTGAAATATTAGGAGTTCGTCAAACTTGTGAAAATGCATAGCTGTAAGTGGAAAGTTAGTATCGATTTCCAGATCGCATTAGTGTAAATTTTGGTCCAATTACTTACGAAGAACTACATATACTGTTTCTTAATGCCCTGAACCGACCAACACATCGGAATAATAACAAGATACACAATGTAAATAAAATGTTAGAATAGGTCAAAAACTCAAATTAAAACACATGCATGTGTATTATCGTTTTCATTGTATTAACTATATATATATATTGCTACCATGCATTAACATTTTTCCCTAGATAGTTAATGTGTATCATAGCTTTATTATTTTTTTGACGATCACTCTCTAGATATAGATTTAACTTATTTAAAGTGAGAAAGTATATAAATAAAATACTTAAATATGATTTAGGTCTCTATTAAACGATTCATTTTTATTTTAGGTTGTTAATTAAAAAATTTGTTACATTAGATCCCTAATATATTAAAGCTTTTTGCTTCAAGTCTCTATCGACAAGTGATTACACATGACATAATTTGAATAGCCAATTATATTGGGAAGCATGGACAAATGATCATGTATATAGATATGTATTTTAAAATTAGTTAATGTAAAATTTTGTAAAATTAATTATTTATGTTATTATTAATAATTATAATAATCATCAAGGTTAGTTAGTGTAAAATTAGTTGTGTTTATTGTTATTATTGTTATGATTAAGACAATAATTATAATAAAATTGTAAAAAATTACTAATTGTGTGTTTGTTGTTTTTATGATAGTGGTTAAGATTATTATCATCTAAAATAAAAATTAGTTTCAATTTTATGTAAAAATATAGTAAATATTTTTTTTTTAAAAAAATATTACTTATTAGAAGATAGACATTTAAAACAATTACAAAAAGGAAGAAATTTTTCTGGCCCCCCTTTAATAAGTTTCTGGATTCATCCATTTTGGGAAGATATATTAAAAAAGTATCATATCATCACTTAATTGAAGACAATAATTCAAAACAAAAGTTTTGATATATCCAAGATTTAATGTAATGAAATTTATTAGGAGTTTAAAACAAAAATCAATCATTTATCATAGACCTAAAACATATTTTAGCCTAAATAAAATAAAATAAAATACATTTATTGTTAATATTTTATAAACATAATTTACTTAACTCATAGAATTGATACAATTGTATAAGATCGTGTTTTGTTCACATGTAGGAGAACTATGCATTTAGCAGAAGAACTTGTGTTTAATTTTCTTTATGTGCAAAATTTTCTTAAGCAGCGACAATCACGCCCTGTAAACAGATTAGTCTCTGACCTAATGGGTTGGGAGACACTTGTGATCTCTGACCCAAGATCCATAAAGCATAACCCCTCTGTTCTTATTTATAAGATTCAATTATCTAATTCATCAATATTAAAGAAAATAATTAATTTAGTTGATAACAATAAATTTATCTTAAATTTGTAATCTTTTTCAAAACTATCATTGTCATTAATACTCATATATCTTCTAACCTCTCTTCTTTTAATTAGGGGTATTTCTAGCGTGAAAATAACTAACGCACTGAACATTATATATTGGATCTTATAAAAATCAACAAACATTATTTTAAATTTGGATCTTATAAATAAAAATATGGAAGGAGTAAGGTATTTTGAATAAAGCCTATTGCATTGTAAAATACACATAGACATCAATATGGGCCACAAAAATACCAAATTGTGAGTCACCTTCAAGCGAATCATAAAAATACCAATTCGATTGGATCCACCATGGGTTGGGGGTTAGGTGAGTCGGTTTTCTATTTTTAAAAAACAAAAAATATGTTTGGTAAGAGTATTTTTAGAAATTGTTTTCAAAACTAATATTTTTTGGTTTTTCAAATATAGAATAGGAACATCTCTAAGTAGTTTTGTTTTCTATTTTTAGTTTGCCATTACATATATTCTTCATTGCATTGTTTCATCTCTTTCTCCCTTTATACCCTTTCAAAATTAGTTTCTAAAAGTTATTTTATAAAATAACTTTAAAAATTATAAACATAAATACAAATAGATATGATAAAACTGGCTACCCTGTAGGCCAGCCTGCTGTGAGTTGATAATGGATGATTTCATGTGAGATTTTCACTAGGGTTCTCTCATTGAAAAAAACCTCCACTATTAAAATTCATGTCTTTTTTCATTATTATCTAAATTTTCTCTTTCTTATTTTGAATTAAAGACTAAGATTTCACGTAACAAAATATCACATGAGAATATCCAATTCCGAATCAAAACTCGTTGTGAGTTGTACGATATACTGGGCCAACCAAAAAAGTCTGAATCCAATTTAGGCTTCGAGGCTCAAGTCTCGTGAAAGTCTAACATTTTAAGTTTAATATAACTTTTTACAAATTTTGTGTCACGATCAAATTAGGTTAACAACCTCTCTCTCTCTTTCTTTAAAGATCATGACCGTGAAACTTATAAAATATTGTTTCTTTGTGGGATAAATAATTATTTTTGTCCCTGAATATGTAATTCGTTGATAAATACATCCCTAAAAGATGAAAATATAAAATTTAATCTCTAAAAGTATAAAAAGTACAACAAATATATCCGACCGTTAACTTCATCGTTAATAAAATAATCTACTTGGCACAAAAGAGTGAATTTGTTATTGAAATAATTACCAACGTGGTCATGCTGACTAGATTGGATAAAAATGACAGTAAGATATCATTTTGGACTTAAATGTCAGTAATTTTTTATTGGACGAAAAATGTCAATATTTTTTATTGGAGGAAAATGTTAGTAATTTATTTTGAACCAAAATGTCAGTACATTTCATTAGACTAAAATACCAATAAGTTATCAGTAAGTTTTTATTGGACCTAAATATCAATATGTGTCTATTATACTAATTTGTTAGATCCAAAATTTCGTTTCATTTAAGGGTAAAATATAATTTTAGAAAAAATTTTCGTTATTTTTTTATCGTTACAAACATAACATTAAAATAATTACTTAAAAAAATATTGACAAACATAATTTAAAACAAACATAATAATAACGATAATATTGATTATCAACCATAATTTATCCGTGACAATAAAAATCATATAAAATAAACATTATACTAGTTTACCAAAATAAATATTGTAACATTGTACCAATCATTACAATAATTTCCAAATTATAATAATTAGTCACAATCTACTATAAATAAAAAATAAATATATCTTATATTTCACTTTTTCGAATCTTAATTTTTTTTATTAACGGTATCGGACGAAAGTTAACGTCTGAATATATTTATCGTACTTTGTACATTTTTCGAGATTAAATTTAATATTTTCAACGCATTTGTCAGCAGAGTGGGAAGACAAAAAGTCAAGAAAATATTATATGAAAAATATGTCCCTATTTTGGCAATTAGAGATGATTAAGTTGATCATCATTTGAGTGACAAATTCATCCATTTATATCACATACACTATCTTATTAACAATAAAAAATGAAAATTAACGGCGAATATATTTGTCACACTTTTTTATATTTTCGGTGCACATTCAAAACCAAAAGTATTCATTTATCCTTTATAATATTTTATCAACTTCAGGCCCTGAATTTCCCCACGTGCTCGTGCTCATCTGGTCTTACTGAGTCAGCCCCATACGTGACTGCACCTTATCATTTGGCCACGTGCCCACACTCGTTTTACGCTCTTTCGGAGAACACGTTTAGAGCTCCAAAATCGTGGAGCACCTTCGCCTCCTTCCTCACTATATAACACCCTTCCGCCGTCAATTTCCATAAAAAATAATCTTCACAACAATCTTAGAAATAAACCTACATATCCAACCCTCATATAAATACGCCATTACCCTACAACCATATATTATACACATAGCTAGACATGGTGAAACCAGCCATGGCTAGTGTTGATTCTTCTTCCTTTTCTTCTTGTAAAAATGATTCATTTTCCTCTAACTACAGCATTGATACTTGCAAGATGTACAAAGGGGTAAGGAAGAGAAAATGGGGCAAATGGGTGTCCGAAATTCGGCTTCCCAACAGCCGTGAGCGCATATGGTTGGGGTCCTATGACACCCAAGTGAAGGCGGCCAGAGCATTTGATGTCGCACTTTATTGCCTACGTGGCAAAAGTGCGAGTTTCAACTTTCCTGACACACCTCGACACTTGGAAATTAATATGGTGTTACCATGTGACATACAACAACAACCTCTCTCCCATCCGGAGATTCAAGAGATAGCCTCGAAGTTTGCGAACAACGACCACGTCCCTTTGGAGGAGGAGAGTGCTTTTCAAGAACAAGAACAAGACCCCTCGATGGAGTCACAAAGTGACGAGTCTAAATCTGCCAATACAATAACGGAGATGAGCAACTTCCCTAATATTTATGATGGTGGAACTCATACTAATGTACAAGTGGATCAATTACAAGGGGATTGGGACAGCATGGATTGGACATTTTTTAACATGTTGGATGACTTGAATGGCTCGGATTTTGGCCTCTATTTGGGGCCAGACAAGTTGCACCCGGGTGAGTTTTTGTGTCCCACTCAAGCTCCAATGCTTTTTCATGAGGATGAAATTGAAGGTGATGATGATCATGATGCTTTTTCTAACCATTCCTTACTTTGGAGTTGGAACTTTTGATTCACCTGCAAATTAACTTAGATACCCTCTACTTTGCATAAGTTTCAACTAGTAAATAATTACTAGCAAGCAAGCCTCTCTATTATGTTTTTTTGTAGCCATTTATACATGGCTGTTTCTCAATTATAATAGTTAGGCTATGACTAGAGTTTATGTCAAATGGACCATAAAGACAAAAAGAAAAAAGACCATATACCATGCCATAAATAATATTATAGAAAGTGGCCCGGTTTTTATTGCCATCTTTCTGTTTTTTTTTTTTTTTCTGTTGAATTTATTAGCACTAGCTAGCTATGTCGGATTCAGTTTCTTAAAAGTAAGTGATTCACTTTAAAATATAAATTAAATAATTTCAATCATTGGTAAAAAAAATCAATAATCGTTAATTTTTTTCCATCATCAAAGATTGATGTTATTACTTTATTTTTACTTAATTACTTTAAAGAAATCAAATCCTGCTGTCTCTTGAGAAAAAAGTAAAGAGATTAACACGTGATAGCAGCTACCCACTGCCAATTTGTCTCTTCTAGTTTCTTTTGGAGATAAAATCTGCACTGATAGTTTAACATCACCAGTATAATTGTCAATCATATTATCTATATATCCCAGACAAAATAATATATTATGTATACATTTATTCTCAGATGTCTTGTTTCTTTTCTTTTTAATTGAATTTTTTTATGCGTGTTGGTGGTGCTTACTAAACACAATAATTGCATAATTTAAAGTAAATTTTTGTCCACTCATCTATTTCATTAAACTTCTACAATCATCGCCATTGCATGATTTGGAATTCCCTCAGAGAGAGATCGCTCGAAACTTTTATGTATCTAAAAATAAATTTAATTTAGTGATCACATACGACTGAATTTAATAAACTTAATAATTTGCATATTTGTTATTGTTTTATGATATGAATCAGATATATATTAAGAAACATAAAATACACATGTTTTCCTTTACTTAATTAGAGTGTAAAATGAAATTGTCTTTGTTTTGTTATATAATAATTTGTTTTAGTGTACGTAAGAAATATATATATATATATATATATATATATATATATATATATATATATATATATATATATATATATATATATATAGAGAGAGAGAGAGAGAGAGAGAGAGAGAGAGAGAGAGAGAGAGAGAGAGAGAGAGAGAGAGAGAGAGAGAGAGAGAGAGAGAGAGAAGAGAGAGAGAGAGAGAGAGAGAGAGAGAGAGAGAGAGAGAGAGAGAGAGAACATTGATAACATGCTACGGTGAAATAGAAAAAATAGAAAGCTTAAAATTTATAAAAAATGTTGATAGCTAGTACTTGGCAGAGGAGTTTTAGGCTTTATTTATTTACTGTTTTAAAAACGATAGTTTTCTACTTTCTAAAATTTGTTTGTCCCTTTAATATATTTGAAAGTGTTTATCTCTGGAACACATTTCTGTTTTCTAAAGTGTTTCCTGATAACTTAAATAGAACACTTGAAGAAGAAAAAAAGATGAGAAAATAATCTCTCAGTTATTTTTGTTTCTTTATTTTTAAAACATTTATTTTAGAAATAAATTCCAAAACTTATTAAATTTTGGATTAGAAATTGATATTGAATAGTATGGAGTATTTTAGAAAACATTTTTTAAAATAAAAAGGTGAAAAGGTAATCAGACATGCCATAAATTTTACTCTATTGGAAGTAGAATTTGTATTCCCTCTTTTGTGAGAGAACTAATCGTTGTGCATTTTAAATTACTTGAAAATAGTCATGTGGAAAATTATAAATTTATCTTATTAAATAAGCAAAATGATGTGTAATGGAAAGATCACCACTATATCTGTTAGTTTATGGAATTTTCTATTTTACAAAACATATAAATCAGTTTCTACGATTTAGGTGAATTATGTATAATTGAAACCTTTATACCATTTCCTTTTTCGTTTTATAATTTGTTAGGATTGATGGTAACGAGTAAAATCCAGTGATATTTAATAAATTTCAGTATTTGAATTGACAAACCATTAAAAAAATCATTTCATTTAAAGACTATTTTTTTATTTCCTCCCAATTTAACTAATATAAGATGGAGCAAGAAGTTGCAATTGCTATATTTATAGAACTACGTATTTATCCCCATTTAAATTTTATATACCTCTTACTGAAATTCATTTTGGAGTTGTCCGCGTATTCTACGTTCAACCTTTCCAACCCAGGTACTCATAAGCGGTTTTTGATGGTATCGGTTACCCCCGAGTGTTACAACTGGTTCATGAGTATATATTTGTTGTAGCCAATGTTCAAAAAATCATATCAATCATGGACATTAGAAAGGCAATGAACTTCTGTTCTATATGATGGAAAACCAAAATAAACAATATTTGTTGATACAAATTATAGCATGTTGAGTATAGCCATAAAGCTTAAAAAAGATTGTGAAAGACATACCTAAATTCGTATCCATTCTTATAAGCTAGACAAAAACCTTAGTTATTCTTGAAAGTGTTTTGGTCCACTTTTTAGGGGAATGTGTAACAGAATCTGACTAAGAGAGAAGCTATCATAGAGTGTGAATTTGCTTAATAAATTAATAAATTCATAATCCCCTAATAATAGGTAAAGATCTCTCAAATGAACTATATACTAAATGATTGACCCAACCCATCAGGATCAATCTTATCTTAATCCAATCCAAGATATATGTAATATACATATGATAATTAACTTATCTCAAATTATCGATTGAATAGAGTAATTTAACTAGATAATGTATTTTTTTTTACAGGGAATTAAATTCTTTTTTATTAAAAGTAATTGTTTGGATATTTTACTAATTTTTTTTTAAAATTTTAGAATTTAAAAAGAAATTTTAGTTAAATGAAAAGATAGAATTTCAAATTCCATCTCAAGAGAGTGAATTTGGAAATTCTTTGGACAGAGGTGCACCTCACTCTTGAACTTCTCTCTCTGGTTCGTCTTACTCCTCTCATGAACTTTCATGGTTTTGATGCTGTTCTTTTGTGATTATTGCTTTGTTCTTCTATGATTATCTCTTGAACTTCTCTCTGCTCTATTTCAATGCTCGCGTAGGAGATCTTCTATTTATTCTTCTTCGATCATTTTGTTTAATTGATTGAAAAATCTTTTTCTGCTGAAATTTTAAGTAGTAATTGATGTTTCTATGCTTTGATTTTGTGATTAGCATGCCAATTGTTTGTGAGATTTGGTGGTTAGATGTGATTATTGTTGCATTGTTGCATTATTCACAAGGATTTTGTGGAATTGCAACTTGTGTTTATCGGTTTGGATTTCATGAGTAGAAACGGAACAACAACACACTTTCGAGGAACCTCAAACGAAACCTGAATTAGGGTTTCTAACAGAAAAAATTGCTTCACTCACCGAACTAGAAAAGGTTGAGGAAGTTGAAACAGAAACAAAGTCTGTGTCACGTCCTAGTGTACTCACTAGGTGCAAATCGGAACTGGCGAGAATCGGACACAGACTTGACCCTCCGGTAAATAATTTGTTGAAAAAAAGAAGGTTGGAATCTGATTAATTAATCCCATTATTTTTAATTCGTACCTATCTCCATATTTTGCTTCCTTCCTACTACTCATTTGAATATAGTCTTTTTTACATGTAATTGAATTGAATGTGTTTGAGTCTTTGACACCTGGAGTGTACGCGCTAATTAGTGGGGCTCGTTGGTAACATAAAAGGGTATGAGTGTGTAGAAAATAGAAAGAAGAAAGAGAGGGAGTGGTTTCAATGCATTTCATGTGCTGAAGCCTGGATTTCAGTCCTCAGTAGTTAATTCATTTCTTGTCATTACACTGCACAAGCCTAAAGCCTAGATTTTTTTTTTTCTCTACCAACCATGTTAAGAACCTGAACTTGCTGCTCTCTGCAATTTGCTTTCAGGTTTTGCTTTTTGTTTCTTTCACTTAATATCGAACTTCACGGAGTCCATTAATTAATCTCTAAAATAAAATAAAATAACGGGTTGAAATGGGGTTTAAGCGTAATTTTTTGCTTAATAATTTTGCTTTTGTTTCTAAAATAATTTATTCTAATGAGTGCACAAATACTGTTTGGAGTAAGATTTTGAAGCTATTTTTTTAAGCTGCCATCTATGACAGCACAACACTCATCCCAATGTTGTTCAATTAACTATTTAAGTATCTTTGGATGCTCTGACTAACTTTCCAATTGTGTGGAAAGTTAATTTGGATTGGAAGTATGTATCTATAGGACTTAGCCGTGTACCCCATCTTGTTTCTAATACTTATTTTATTTTTAATCAGCACAAAAAACATAATTTTATTGGATAGATGGTAGCTAGTAGTACCAGAATTTTAATAATCATAACAAATTGCAACTTGCAATAGAATGTGAAAATGACTGGTGGAATGTTTTGTTATCATAGATGTCACTTGTTAGGAGAATTATTGATGTTTTTTTCACTTAATTGTTGGATCTGCTTCCCTTCATGTTGTTTTTCATGTACTTTATATTATTGCATATAGGTGGAAGATCTCATGAAGGCAGGAGAAAATTTAAGAGCAAAACTTGGATTGCACAAACGTAGAATAAGTAAGCATGTGTTTTACTTTTTTAGTTTATATAAAGAACATATATTTCCAAATTGAATAGTGTGAAATACAGTTTCTATGTAAGTGTTACAATATTGTTTAACATGGAAAAAGGAAGAAAATAAAGGTTGGTGTGTGGATAATAAACATGGATGCCCATGTTGTTAGGTAATGGTTGCTTGGATTTAGGTGATGATGATTGTGCTAGGTGTAAATAGTTTTACCTCACTGGCAACGAAAATTCGATCCTTTTCATAAACTTTAGAATTGTAAATCCATGAGTTGCAAACAAAGTGCATTGTTCCATGATTAGGAATGTCATCAAGAGTCAAATTCACGAGGAAGAACTCAACTTGCATATAATTTTTTTATAAAAAAATCTCCAAGAATTCCCATGTCGTCGTCCCATTCAAAATGAATATTGAATGCAGATTGGCCAGCTCCCAAAGTTGGTATCGAGGTAATGATACCTTCCAAATAGGTCTTCTTTCCGACTAGTCCATTTCCATTTGCTACAAAAGTTTAAAATATAAATTCAAGACTATATTAAGATTGTTTTGTGTTTGAGCAATATATGTTTAATAGTAATACTATCACATTTTTTATACTGAGCCAGGGAAGTATATATCGATACATCAAAGTTATGTACGTTTTACTTTTTCATGTCAAGGAAATAAAAATTATTTCAATGAATAAAACAATAATTTAATTATTGATTTGCTTATTCTTACAAATAATTTTTATCAATTTAATTTCTAAAACATAAAAATGTTAATTTTTTCTTTTTTTCCTCCTTTGTTAAAGTGCTTGTGTGAACGGTTTATTAAAGTTAATGACATCCTTTTGTTATTATATAACTTTTCTTTTAGTTATATAGTGTGGAGAGTCAAGAAATAGAAAGTAGTATAGTTGATGCTTCAGCTGCTTCAAGAAAACGTAGAAGAGATGAAGAGGAGGAAGAAGAACTTGAACAAGCATTTTTCATTATTGTTAGTGTTGCCACTATGCTTTTGGGTGCAATGACTTGGTATCATAACAAGTACTTTGTTAAGGAACCTGCTCAAAATTTGGAATTAGAAAGGCATAGCTTCCTCAATCGTCTATATAGAGGAACAAAAACTGATTGCATTGAACAATTAAGGGTCAGTAAAAAGGCATTTTTTAAGCTATGTGCAAAGTAATTCCTAATTGGGATGATATTGTAGACCTATGTGCAAAGGATAAAGCTACTGGATTTAGAGCAAAAAATGCATTAGATGCAGATGCTATCATGAGTAAAGAAGCAAATGAAGAGGAAGCAATTCACAGCGTGAGTATTGACTTAGAGGGATCAAGTTCTGCCACAAGGAAAAACATTCACCCAAGTAAGAGTGGAGAGAAAGAAGGGATGATTTCCTCAATGAAAGAAGTAGTCGAGTCATTGAAAGAATTTGTTGAAGTGATTAAGAAGAAGATGGAGAACAAAAAAAAGATGGAGATAAAAGAAGCTCAAGAAGTGATACATGAAGTGGTGAATGAGCTAGATAATATACCTAATTTTAATGGTGCACTTCGACATAGAGAAATCGATTGGTTGACAGAAAATCCCATTAAGTTTGAGATTATAAAAGCTCTTCCATTGTATGAGAAGGAGGATCACATCTCGTCTTTTATGCCTTGATGCCAAATGATTGGTACATTTGATATCATGGCAAGTATGTTGATGTTGTATAATTATGTTTTACACTTATATCTCTCATTTTATATAACAAATTATGTTTTAACAAATATGATTTGTTCAATAGCACTTAACATTATGTTTTCTTCTGCAAAAAAGATGTGAAGGAATTCCTATGCTAAAGCAAAGGCAATTAGAAAATTTGGAATTATTTTGGATGTTGAACTTATTTTGTGACTAGATTTTGCTTCAGTCCAAGTTTTTTTGTGTAATTGCATTACTGGTCAATGACTTCCACAGAAAATAAGTTTTATCTGTAGGCTTCTAAATAACATTCCAAGGTGAAATGGTACTAAATTATTTTTTTTATGTTGTGAATTTTCATTTGTATATTTTTTATGTTGTGGTGGTTCTAAGATCACATTTAATATGTCATTTTATCTACTAAATAGTTTTGCCTTATAAACTTATAGAGTTTTGTAGTAGGCCGTAAATGGAATAATAATTTAAATAGTTAAATTAATATATTTTTAATTGAAATAGATTATTGGAATACCACACTCGATAAATAGTACATAGAATTTATTAATGAAAAAAACAATTATTTTATTAAAAAATTGTTTTATTAAAATATAAAATTTTAAACAAAGAATGCATTTGATGTTGGTTAATTTGAAAAATCGAGATGATACTGGATAAATCTGAAGTCGTGTATAACACTTTCAGATTGAATCAAATTTCGGGGTTCAACCAAAATTGTTCAATCGGATAAAATCAGAAGATTATAATTCAAGAGTTTTGTTTTGGTCTTGTATATTTTGTCACCCGTTATGCTTTCTGAACCAGAATAATTATTTATGATCAAAGAACAGGTGGTTTTTGGCGGTTAATGGAAGTTATTTCTTTTTTAAAAATTACCGTTGATGGAAGTTTTAGTAACTTCCATGTAACTTCCAACCGTTGATGGAAGTTTTAGTAACTTCCATGTAACTTCCAAAATTTGCCTAAACCGAACATCTCGTTATTACATTAAAACAAGCGTGCACTCTTATTTTAACATAATAAAGAGATCAATTACACTAAAATGTCCAACAAACCTCCCCCATTTTAGTGTAATTACCGATCAAATCACCAAAGTCATAACATACAACAAACTACTGGATAGATGAAATATCGTGACGATTGAATTTCATCTTAGCAAATTACACGTTTCAAATATTCGAATATCAGGGTGTCACTAAGGATTGAACCCTTTCTATTCATAATGAATACATGAAGATAATTTGCACAATAGTTTATAACATTACTCTTGCTCGACACTAATTTACTAGCCTGTGTCCCTATCCTTCATAAGCATATCAAAGCCAAGTCCCAGCTTCTTGAGGCGGCTAAACTTCATGCTTATATAGGTAGTCCTTTTCTTTCTTGCACCTACAAATGCAATTTTTCAAAAGAACCATTGAGAAGTTATACTTCAACCTCCTTAACTTGCAGAACCGAACACATACCTTTTGGGATACTTTCGATGATGTGTTCCAATCTCTACATGTTAAGCTTTCCACATTGAATTCAACACCTAATGTCATATTAGATGGGAATTGGGTATCTTAACATAAGAGATTTCAGATGGACTTTAATCCTAATCCCACAGCCGACCTTTTCACGAGATCTCTACTTAACCCTTTGGTTAAATGATCGGCCAAATTATGCTGAGTTCTCACAGCCCTACATCCCCAAATTTTGAGATAACTCAAATTTGGTGTCTTTTTGTGCCAAAGTTTATATGGGGTAACCTTATTCCTTTTGTTAGGAATTCGGTTCAACAAGTAACAGGCTGTCAACATAGCCTCACCCCAAAATCCTTCACTTAAACCCGAATAGGATAACATGGAATTCACCATTTCTTTCAAGGTTCTATTCTTCCTTTCGGCTACACCATTCTGTTGTGGTGTATAGGGAGCTGTAGTTTGATGTATTATTCCAGTAGATTGAAAATAAATCGGATCATAATACTCACCTCTCCTATCCGTACGAAGAGTTTTGATTAGCCCATTTTGATGAAGTTCTACCTCTTTCTTATAAATTTTAAATTTATCAAGAGCTTCATCTTTTGTATTTAATAAATATACATAACAATACCTTGATGCATCATCAATAAAAGTAACAAGATATTTTTTATGACCTAATGATGGAGTAGCATGCAAATCACACAAATCACTATGAATAAGGTCTAAGACTTTAGTCTCACTTTTAACATCCTTAAAAGGTTTCCTAGTGATCTTGGTCAACATGCAAGTTTTGCATTTTTCAATGTTCATATCAAAAGGAGGAATCATACTTGTTTTTGACATATCCTTTAATCTTTTGTAATGAACATGTCCTAATTTAGCATGCCAAATTTCTGATTTTGTCATATTAGTTATAGAACTACACGAGGCCATACAAACAGATTCAAGAACAAAAGGAACATCAATGTTTAATTTAAACATTCCATTACAACGATAACCAAATCCAACAAACGAACCATGTCTTGACAAGATGTACTTGCCACTTTCAAGTACTTGCTTGAAACCACAATTATTTAAAACCATACCAGACAATAAGTTCTTACGAATACCAGGTACAAATAAGACATTATCCAAATACAAACTTTTTTCGGAAGTAAAAACTAAATTCACACAACCTAATCCTAGGATTGGTTCAGTTGCAACATTGTCCATCTTCACAATAGAGCCATCATCGATTGGTCTAAATTCCTTGAACCAACGACAATCTTTGCACACATGGCTTGTTGCTCCCGAATCAAACCACCAAGCAACGTCATCATCCTGCACATAGAATGCATCAGATATTAGTGATACATAATTTGAATTCGTATTCGAATTAAAATTATTCACTACAATCTGACCTTGTTGCTTTTCAGGATCATTAGACCCACTTGGACCAGCCTTGTTCTTTCCTTTGAACACCCGACAATCCCTCTTTAAATGACCAGGTTTCCCACACTTCCAACATGACAATTTTGTCTGTTTGTTTGGACCTTTGTTCTTATTTCCTTGAAATTTTCGTTTGTTACCTTTAGCATTGTAATTTTGCTTAACTGTTCCACTTTCCTCTACCATATTAACGAAAGAGGAACCTGCTACGTTTTTATCATTGACTTTGTCAATTTCCTGAGCCCTCAGCGACTCCTCAATCATGAAATGACTACCGAGTTGAACCAGAGTCAACTCTTCCTTCTTATATTTCAAGGTATGCTTGAAGTCTTTCCAAGAAGAAGGCAGTTTATCAATTATAGATGAAACTGCAATGGATTCATCCATTTTCAAATCATGTTGAGTAAACTGACCCAAAATCCGCAGCAGTTCATTATATTGTTCCATAACAGGCCTCGAATCAATCATTTTGTAATTAAAGAAATTACTAACTAAGAATTTGTTACTTGAGGCATCTTCTGGAGAGTCCCATAATTCCTTAGCAGACTCAACATTTTGATAAATATCAAAGAGAGAGTCAAACATACCGTTCAGAATGTGTCCACGACAAATGTAATCGTCGTTCTCCCATTTCGAACGCTTCCTTGTTTGATCCAGAGTTTCGTCTTCCATAAACATCAGCATCGGTGTACTCAGCACATACACCACCTTCAATGTTGTCAAGAGAAAGTGCATCTTCTTTTGCCATCTTCTGAAATCCTGCCCTTCAAACTTGTCCAACTTCGCAAACTTGCTTGTCATCTTCGAACTATTGTTCGTCATCTCGAAAGATTTGATTCAATCTTTTGTTGGTTAATTTGAAAAATCGAGATGATATTGGATAAGTTTGAAGTCGTGTATAACACTTTCAGATTGAATCAAATTTCGGGGTTCAACCAAAATTGTTCAATCGGATAAAATCAGAAGATTATAATTCAAGAGTTTTGTTTTGGTCTTGTATATTTTGTCACCCGTTATGCTTTCTGAACCAGAATGATTATTTATGATCAAAGAACAGGTGGTTTTTGGCGGTTAATGGAAGTTATTTCTTTTTTAAAAACTGCCGTTGATGGAAGTTTTAGTAACTTCCATGTAACTTCCAAAATTTGCCTAAATCGAACATCTCGTTATTACATTAAAACAAGCGTGCACTCTTATTTTAACATAATAAAGAGATCAATTACACTAAAATGTCCAACATTTGATTATTTTATCAAAATAAGAAATTTTGAAAATGAAGAAATTCAATTTCTTTATCCAAACACAAAATTTTGAAAATGAAGAAATTTAATTTTTTTATCCAAACATAGAACTTAAATTGAAGCATTTGAAATTCTTAGAATTTAAAATTCTTTAGAATTTTGAATTGTCTCATCCAAACACACTCTTAGGGAAATTCGAAATCCACGGTCTCCAATCGTTTGATGACGAAACCTCGCGCCTTCTCTCTTGGACCAACATATGCAAATTTACGTGATTTCTTCTTTCGCCTACGGAATGTCTTCCGCTTCTTCATCTTTGTTAGGTAATCCTTCCTTTGTAATATCATTTGAATGCTTGATTTCACTTGCATTTTGTTGTTCTCCATGAAATCCACAATTCTCCCCATGCCAAACAAGATATTTTTTTTTTTGTTATAGAACTCAATCTCTATACTTTTGTTCTTATTTAAACAAGGAATGATGCATGTTATTTTTATCGTGAAGGATTGTAGTTTCTTGATTTTTTAGGTGTTGTTTGCATCATGAACGATTGAATTTTGACCAATACTTTTGCCTTGTTTTGGCAAGGGAATATCCTATAAAGTTGTGAAGTGATTCAAGTGCATTCTACCTAGCTTTCAGTTTGTAATTGTTGAAATTGCTACAAATTTCTAGAATATTCTCAAATATAATATGTATGACAATAGTAGAATATCCTATAACTATAGTGTGTATGAATATGGTAGAACAATCTAGAACTATAATGTGTATGAAAATGGTAGAACAATCTAGAACTATAAGTGTATGTATAAGATAGAAGAATCTAGAACTATCATGATACTAATCTATCATGAAAACTCTAGAAAGACATAAAGTAATGTAGAAACATTCACTACCATTGAGAGGTTGGTGACTTGAGCCTATAAATAGGCAATTGGTATGTTGTAATTTATCATCCAAGAAATCAATGACATAGTCTTCTTTCTAAAACAATTCTCTAAAACTATCAACTATCATCTAATAAATTACCAACAGTGATATCAGAGCTACGTTTGGTCATACATTGGGCGTAGTTATATTACCTACCTACCATTCCAAAATCCTCCCAACTACTTCAAAAATTTCCTTTGTACTATTAACCCATTCCAATAATATTTTTTCTAAGCTATGGATAACACTACTCAATCGTCAACTATTTCTGTCCCTATCTTCAATGGTGAAAATTATGATTTCTGGCGTGTTAAAATGGAAACATATTTTTCATCTCAAGATTTACGGGACATAGTTGAAGAAGGCTTCACTGTTCTCGCGGATACTTCAGCTCTTAATGCATATCAAGAAAAATAGTTGAAGAAAAATAAACAGAAAAATTCAAAGGCGTTGTTCACCTTGCAACAAACGGTGACTGATCCAATTTTCCCAAGAATTATGGGAGCTAAGACTGCCAAAGAAGCGTGGAACACATTGCAGGAGGAGTTTCAAGGAAGTGTTAAGGTACGTGCCGTTAAACTTCAATCTCTAAGAAGAGATTTTGAACTATTGAAGATGAAGGAGTCTGAGACAGTTAAATATTACTATTCTAAAGTTAAAGAAATAGTTAATCAAATGAAAGCTTTTGGGGAGGATATTATTGACAAGAAAATTGTTGAGAAAATTCTAATTACTATGCCCCAAAAGTTTAACCCAATCGTGACAACGATTGAGGAAACCAAAGATCTGTCCACTATATCAGAGACAGAACTTGTGGGCTCTCTTGAAGTATATGAGCAAAGACTGTATAGGCATAAAGAAGATACACTTGAAAATGTCTTCCAGTCAAAGTTTAAATTTCAGCCCCAAAACAAAGAAAATGGAGGAAAGAAAAATTATGGAGAAACTTCCAGAAGAAGAGAAGGTTCTAGGAATTTCCTAAAGAACAAAACAGATAAAAATTCTCCATGCTATATATGCAAAAGGCAAGGCCACGCAGAGAAAAATTGTTGGTTCCATAATATGCCACAATGCAACCATTGCAAGAAGTTCGGGCATGTAGAGAAAAATTGTCATAACAAAAATAGGCATCAAGCTAATATCACAAAGGAGCATGATCAAGAACAATGTATGTTCTATGCCACTCAAGACTCAATAAAAGAAAAGGGAGGAAGTTGGTACTTGGATAGTGGATGTAGCAATCACATGGCTAAGGATGAGACTATTTTCAAAAGCATTGACGAGTCTGTCAAAGTCAAAGTTTGACTGGGAAATGGAAGTGTGGTTGAATCAAAAGGCAAAGGCACTGTCATGGTGAAGACAGATAAAGGTACGCGACTCATCCATGATGTCTTACTAGTTCCCAGCCTAAAAGAAAATCTTCTAAGCATTGGCCAAATGATGGAGAGAGGCTACACACTTCACTTTGAAGGAGGTGTATGCAAAATCTTAGACAACAAAAATAAAAGGTTTGAGATAGCCCAAGTAAAGATGAATAAGAGCAATAGAAGCTTCCCTCTAAATTTAAATATGCAACAAACATTGCCATGAAGGTACAAGTTGATGATTCATGGCTATGGCATCGAAGATTTGGCCACTTCAACACACATGCCTTGAAGTTGTTACATGAGAAGAACATGATGAGAGATCTTCCAAGCATAAAGTAGAACAATGAAATGTGTGAAGGATGTCTCCTTGGTAAGCAACACCAATTTCCTTTCTCCAACAAGCGGAGGATGGAGAGCGAAAGATTTATTGGAGCTGATACATATGGATGTCTGTGGACCAATGAGGACGCCATCACATGAGAACAATAGGTACTTCATACTCTTCATTGATGATCTCTCTAGAATGACATGGGTATATCCTAAATATTCTTAAATATAATATGTATGAAAATAGTAGAATATCCTAGAACTATAATGTGTATGAATATGGTAGAACAATCTAGAACTATAATGTGTATGAATATGGTAGAACAATCTAGAACTATAAGTGTATGTATAAGATAGAAGAATCTAGAACTATCATGATACTAATCTATCATGAAAACTCTAGAAAGACCTAAAGTAATGTAGAAACATTCACCACCATTGAGAGGTTGGTGACTTGAGCCTATAAATAGGCAATTGGTATGTTGTAATTGATAATCCAAGAAATCAATGACATAGCCTTCTTTCTAAAACAATTCTCTAAAACTATCAACTATCAACTATCATCTAATAAACTACCAACAGTAATCAATGTTGCTTGGTAATCGGTTCAAAGTGTTGTTAGAGATAATCTTATTTTTCAATTTTGACCTACACTATTTATGAGTTTAATTTTGTGTTGACAATCCTCTACTTATCAATATTGGCAAGTGACTACAATGGTGGATAGCGGAGAGCACACTTTGGTGATCGGTAAGAAAACATATAATGCACTATGTTGCTTCTTCTTTTCCTTTTTCTTCCGCACATGCACAGGCTGCCTTACAATTTGTTTCTAGAATGATTAATTGGAGTGCCATAGTCATATCATTTTATGAACCATAAGGCTTATTTACATTTTAAAAAAGTTTGATTTTGTGTTAGTGATTGCAATTGATTTTTTTTTTTCCAGAAATCTGGTTGCTATAGAGATGTAGGGTAATGGAAAAAGATATAAAATTATAATAAACTTAATGGGTTGCATGCAAGTGAAGCCATTTATTGTATGGCTTCAAGAATAATTGCCATGCACTAACATCTTTGCGCCTTGGAAAAAGTTTATGCTTTTGGTTTTTTAATTTTACTATATATTATGTTTATTTTTTTGTCATGTTCTTTTGTGATAATTGCCTATGATTTAAGTTCTCAATCACGTTATGAGCTGCAGGTTATAATAAGGTAAGTTTAATGTTCTGAATTTGGATCTTCTGAACATACATCTAAACTTTGTCCAATGCTTGTCTTTTAAGGTTGGTATTCTGACATAGAGTGGTTGCTTGTTTAATTAGGCAATGATTTTTGTGCTATTAGATATTCCAAGACTATTGTTCTGCTTAACATTTACACTTTTAGTCCTTTTTGGACAGAAAGTATCACCATGCAAGTCAAACACTACTACAAAATATAGATTTAACATCGCTATATTAATATCGGTTTTTGATAAAATCAATATTAACAAAAAAGTGGTCACATATTCATAATTAACATGATTTCGTTAATATCGATTTTTTGGAAAACCGATGTTAGCGAGATCACGTTAACATCGGTTTTCCTCGATTTTTGGAAAACCAATGTTAACATGACCTCATTAATGTCGGTTTTTTGAAAAACCGATGTTAACGCGAGCCCATTAGCATCTGTTTTTTTGGAAAACCGACGTGTTTCTTTTATTTAAATGTGTCTCCCCATCTTCTCGCGCTCACTCTACACTCTAACCCTCAACTCTCACCCATTTCTGTCACTCTCACACTTTTTTCTTCACTGTCACTCTCACACTCTCCACGGCCTGGCATCTTAGTCTCGCGTTCTCATTCTCGCTCCCACTCACAGCTCTCCGCGGCGGTGAAAAAGTCACGAAAGGTCAATATTCTTTGTCACTTCTCTTTTGTTTTGGTCTGTAGTTTGCTTGTGACCTTTGCTTTCTCTATCACCTCTATTTCGTTTTGGTATGTTGTCACAAAACGACTCTTCTTCACACCATCATAGGCGCCCCAATCCCATCTGTTGATATCAAGGTCAGTGTAAAACTCAAAAAAACCTTGGGGAAGCTATTCACAATTCTGGTAGTTGAATTTTATCACTTAGTTCATCGCCGTTTGGGGAAGTTCTTGGGTAGTTTTTTATTTTTATCAGTTCTTTTTCTTGGGGAGGTTTGCTGAGACAGGGTGTTGAGTGTAGAGTTTATGTAAAATAATTAAATTGGAATTATATATAACTTAGGATGTTGACTAATCGTATAAGTTGGCCATTAGATTATACATGTATTGTGATTTAGTCTTTCATTATTTTAGTGACTAATCTAATTTAGTTTTTCAAAAATTATTGGTGTAATTTTTTTTCCTGGACTGCTTCTTATTGAATTTACTATATTAGTGCAATATTACATTCATGAGGGTAATCTTAATGATATTTTATTCAAATGACAGTACGTACAAGAATTTTGATCATAAAGGGTGATTAAACTTAACACAGAACTGTTTTGGATAGTCACATTGAGAAATGTTTTTGGCTAGGATTTCTATTTCAATTTTAAAATTATTCTTTGAACAAAAATTATGAGAGAAATTTTGATGTAAATCATGATTTGACATCTTTAAACATAAAGCTGAACACCTGTAGTGGTATAGTGAAGAGATTGTAGATTAAACTATCAACAAGATTAAGATACAGTTACATTTTCCCATAGGCATTATGATACCATTTTATATGACTAATCATAAACAAGAGCTAAATATCAGCAAAGTTAAGGTTATTTGTGAGAATTAAATTAATGAATACATGTATTTGTTATGAAACTTGTGTGCATAATGTTGTTGTGTGACAACATTAGTTTTCAATGTTTTGAAACAATGAATGCCCTTCTAAGAAACACGAAAAAGGGGAAGAAATATATCATTAACTTGATTCCACCATTGTAAGGATTTAGGAATAACATAATTATAAGAGGGGGATTGTTAAAACAAGGAGCATCTATTTGGTAGATAGCATGTTAGGGATATTATTAATGATGAAGCCCCAATGTCAATGTGGTCCAAAGGATCACATATGACTAGCTTTGGCATTAGTTCCCATTCCATAATGTATAATTCAAGAATTCAAAGATCTCATTCCTCTCTTTCAATCACTTCATCCTTTTTGTTTTGATTCTTCCAACTAAATTCATGACTCTTTGCTCAGTTGTCCTTGAGACGTATTTGATCGTGATGCTTCCCAAATTGGGTTTGACCTTTCTCATTTCAGTTGTTCAATCCAGAATTAATCTTTAAGTAATTAAAGCAAAGTGAAATGTCATTCAATTTCAATTATTATTGGTTCTTTTATTGTGTCTAAAGAAAGGTCTATTGCTCATCCCAAGTAACACTATATAATTCCTAAAACTATTTATATTTAAATTATTATTGTAAATTATTTGATTAAAGATGTTTTTAAACTTTGTAAAATGAGTAAATTTTAATTTTTTATCTCTTAAATATATTTTTCTCTAGTTTTGATTCCTCTAAAATTTGAAGTAATTGTTTTAATTCCTATAAAATGATTGAACTTTAATTTTGATCTTGTTAAATTTTTTCTTAAATTGTAATTGTAGTTTGTAGGCACTGTTTGCATCATGATCACGTCGTTCATTGTTGGAGATTGTTAGTGTCCGTCATCACAGATATGAATGTCTTTCGTACTATTTTTAGACTCTTTTTTTTTGTTATGAATGCTTTTATAAGTTGTATTATGTGATTAATGACTATTGTTTATATACAAGTTATGTTCATCATGAATAAACCTTAGTTTTCCGTTTGAGATTCAATACAATGATTCCTTCAGGCAATTTGGAATAATTGTTGTATTGAATATTGAATTGTCTGTTCGGATAATTTGGGAAGAGACATTTTTTTTTATAGTAGATTCATACGTATATGTTAATTTCTTTTCTTAAATTTGATGAAATTTCAGTATACTACATTTCCCTTTGATCTCTGAATGCATAGTTGATTATGTTGGAATTCATGTCACTGCATTCATGTCGTGTACTTGGAGACCAATGAGAAATGCTGCTGAAATTTCATCAAATCTGAGAAAAATGACTTAACCTATACGTATGAATCTACTATAAAATAAATGTCTTCTTGAATGGGATAGGACCACACCTTTAATGGAAAAGTGAGGTTTTCATACATGGAATAACTTTGTGAGTATCATAGAGTTATGAATTAGATGGATTGAAGTTGGATGAATGCAAGTCACATAAGCCCTGCGTATGAGGAAGGTATTGAACAGTTCTTACAATTTGCCTTTGAAAGAAGTCGACCGGATGAGGATGTAAAGTATTTTTGTCTTTGTATAAAATGTTTTAATGGGAGACACCAAGTACTAAGCGATATGAGAACATCTTCTGTGTGATGGAATTAAGAAAAATTATATGACATGGATCTAGCATGGTGAATTGGCAGACATGCAGAGGGGGTCTTAAACTGAACCGCTTGATGTAGAAATGAAAGATCGATTAGAGGATATGATTCATGACCTTGAACAATAGTCTTTTCAGCAAGCACATGCCCCTATGTATGATACATTGGAAAGTGATTCCAAGAAGCCTTTGTATTTGGGGTGCAAGAAGCCTTTGACACTATTGTCAGCGGTTTTAAGTCTAGTTAATGTCAAGGCCAGATATGTGTGGAGTGACAAAAGCTTCAGTTCACTGTTTTAGGCAGTGCAAGATATGCTTCCAAAGGAAAACACGTTGCCAAAAGGTTACTATCAAACAAGGAAGATATTGTGTCTAATGGGTATGTATATCAGAAAATTCATGCGTGCCCTAATGATTGCATAGTGTATAGACATGAGTTTAAAGAATTGCAGAAATGCCCCAGGTGTGGGGTATCGTGGTACAAAGTGAAGGATGATGACGAGTGTAGCAGTGACGAAAACACAAAGAAAGGCTCCCCAGCGAAGTTTTTGTGTTATCTTCCAATCATTCCAAGGTTTAAGCGTCTATTTGCTAATGGAGATGACGTAAAAGACCTTACATTGCATGTAGATGAGAGAAACTATGATGGAATGCTCTGTTATTCGGCTGGTTCCTCCCAGTGGAAGAAGATTGATCATTTGTATCTAGATTTCGGCAAAGAGGCAAGAAATCTTAGGCTTAGACTTGCCACTGATGAATGAATCCCTATGGTAGTTTAAGCACTCAGCACAGATCGTGGCCTATTTTGCTAGTAATTTAGAACTTGTCTCCTTGGTTGTGTGTGAAGCGAAAATACATGATGTTGTTTATGATGATACCAGGCCCAAGACAGCCAGGAAATGACATCAATGTTTATCTTAGTCCCTTAAGATCAAAGTCAAAGTTGAACTGTAGTGTTCTAAGATGTGAATTGAGTGATACATTTACCCAAGCTAAATCATGAGCTTAAGAGTGAAATACTTTATGAGAGGACAAGTTGCTATGTGATTAGATTTGTAATGCCACTCTTGTTGCATGCTTTGAACATTGCAAAGGATTTGGTTGAGCTAAAAAGCTGAATGTGGGCACCATACTTAGATGATTGAAGCACATAATCAAATAAATCATCGAATAAAAAGGGGGAATGCAAGAGAAACGTGTTTGTGACTTATCATTGTGAATCCTTGTTATTATTTTTATTCTAGTTTTATTTTAAATTTTTGCTGGTCAGTTTATTTTTAGTTGAGTCTTGCTTGAGGAGAAACAAGGTTCTAAGTTTGGAGTATTGATAAACGTCAAATTTAGCGTATTTTCATATGCAATTTGAGATGTTTATTTGATACTTTAGTATACTTTAGGCCTTGTTTTGAATCAAATTCATTGTGTTTTCAGTTTTTAATATACTTTAGATAGGAATTATGATTTTAGAAGTTTTTAATATGATTGTGAGTTTTTACAGAGAAATAGGGCTATTTTATAAGGTAGCCTCGCTTAAGCGAGGTCTAAGCCATTCAAGCGAGCTCAAATAGAGGAGAAGATGAAATTTTATAGAAGATATCTCGCTTAAGTGAGGAGGGTACTAGGGAGTGTGTCCAAAAACTGTATTAATTCAAAACAAAGATAATTATGGAGATATAGGTCGAAAACAAATGAAGAAAATCACTTGAAAAATAATTACAACAATTAAAACAAATTATATAAGCTAAAGAGATAATTTCCTTGTATATATTATATTATTTTCTAAATTAAGGAGATTATTCACCTCTATTAAATACATCTATGATTCTATAAATAGAGAGACATAGGCAGTAACAAAAAAAACACCTCTACACACCCATCGTTCACTGTAAAACCTTATTTTTTCTCTCTCTTCTTGTATTTCATGAGTGGCTAGTTTCTTTCTTAGCTAGGAAAGGAAAGGATTGAACCTTATTTAATGTAATTTTCTCACATTAATATATTGTTTGAGTTCATTATTTGCCTTCTATACTTAATGCTTTGTGAGCCTGCGCACCTTATAGATGATTCTAGGAATTGACGTGCACTTTGTCGAGTCTCATTGAATCTCGAACCAAATTATATACTTAATTGGGGTTATCTCTAGGGATAGAATAATCTTGGTCAAGCCTTGTTAATTCTCAAACGATAATGTTGATTGCTTGTGTTGGTTTTCCAAGGGATTGGGAATCAAGGCAAAGTATTTAAGGTTTATCACCTAAGGGATTAGGGATAAAATACATTAGTGAATTGGGGATGAATAATATAATGATGTAGAAGTGTGAGTAATTGCAGCAAATAAAGGGATTCCGAGTACAATCTTAACATCTCAACATTATTGTTTCCGTCTATAATTATTGTCGCATCAACAAGTAACTTCTTATCTTTTTTTTTTAATTTCTATTATTAAATTTTCAGCACAATAATCTCTCTAGAAAAATATCTTTATCCAAAAGGTTTTAATTTGAACATTCATCCATGCACTATTCCTTTGGGAGACGACCTGAGCTTGGGTTCAGTACTACAATTGGGATTCGATTACACTTGACCGACGTAAACCCTAACGTAATTAAAATGTCAACATCATGCACAACTAAGAAGGCAAGTTGTAAATTACTAGAAAAAACAAGCCATAAACTATGGTTAATGATCAAATTGTCAAAAATATTTATTCCATCAGTGACAAGTCTAAGCCTAAGATTTCTTGCCTCTTTCCTGAAATCCGGATACAAAAGATTAATTTTCTTCCATTGGGAAGAATCACTCAAATGGCAGAGTATTCCATCATAGTTTCTCTCATCTGCATAGCATGTAAGGTCTTTTGCATCATCTCCATTAGCAAATAGTCACTTAAACCTTGGAATGATAGGAAAATACCATAACACTTTTGGCGAGGGCCTTTCTTTGTGCTTTTATCACTACTACACTCATCATCCTTCACTTTGTATCGTAATACCCCACACTTAGGGCATTTATGGTTTTCTTCAAACTTATCTTTATATAGTTTGCAATCATTAGGGCATGCAAAAATTTTCTGATACTCCATACCCATTAGACACAATATCTTCTTCGCCTCATAGTAACTTTTTGGCAACATGTTTTCTTCTTGAAGCATACACTGCACTTCCTTAAGCAATGATGTGAAGCTTTTGTCGCTCCACCCATATCTGGCCTTCACATTAACCAAACATAATATCACTAACAACAATGTCAATGACTTCTTTCACCTCGAATACAAAGGCTTCTTCGAAAAACTTTCCAATGTATCATACAAAAGGGCATGTGCTTGTTGAAAAGACTATTGTCCAAGATCACAAATCATGTCCTCTAATCGATCTCCCATTTCTACATCAACCTCTTCATTTTGGGATCCCATTTGTATGTTTGTTAATTTCCCATGTCATATCTATGTTATATAATTCTTTTTAATCTCATCATAAAGAAGATGTTCTCGTATGTCATCTACTACTTGTCGTCTCTCATTCAAGCAGTTAATACAAGGACACAAATATTTCCCATCCTCATTCGGTAGACTTCTTTCCAAGGAAAATTCCAAGAACTTTTAACCCCATTCTCATACACAGGGCTCATTCAACTTGCATTTATCAAACTTCGATCCATCTTTCCTCTTCTAAGAGTCACTTAAAGTTATTCCATGCATGAAGATCTCACTTTTTTCATTAAAGGTGTGACCCTATCTCATTCAAAAGGACATTTTTTTTATACTTGATTCATATACATAAGTTAAGTCTCTTTTATTAAATTTGATGAAATTTCGGCAGCATTTCGTATTGATCTCCAAATACATAGCCAGAAAATGGTGACATCAATTCCACAACAATCAAGTATGCACTCAAAGAACAGAACGAAATGCATTATACCAACATTGCATTAAATTTAAGAAAAGAGACTTAATTTATGCGTATGAATCTAGTATAAAAATGACTCTTCCCAAATTTCCCTGAGCGAATGGCTCGTGAACTGAATATTAAAAACGCTAACTTTCCAACTTCCCACCTTAATAACTTTACAACTTTCCACCTTCCTCCTTTAATTAAGAAAGGATGACTTCCATGCCCACAATCACAACCACTTCCACTTTCACTCTTTGATTTTACACTCTACCCACTGCATTACTCTGAGTAAGGTAAGTTTATTTTTATATTTCCTTTTTCGTTCTATTGTAGGTGGATTAAAGGTCTATGATTTAAGGGGATTCTGCAAATATGTTGAATACATTGTGTATCTCAGGATGCTTGAACCCTAGGTAGATGATTTACTTGAGAATGGTATGAACCCTAGGCTAAAATAGATTGTGTGTTGTTGCTTTGTAAATCTGAATGGGTTTCTAGTTTTCAGAAAAACACATTTCATTGAGCTATTGAGAAATCCCATTTCGCTAAGCGAAATTGCCCATGGCTAAGTGAAAATACAACAATATATTATAAATTATGGATAATTTTGCTAAACTAATTATGCATTGGAATTTAAATGAATAAATGCTTCATTATGGCACATGATTTTGTTCTTATGGTGTACTCTAATCATTGAAATCTCTCTCTTTGCTCATTATTTTTTAGATGGCACAACCAAGGAAATCCACACACACCATTCCTTCAAGCAAGAAAAGGAATGAGTAAGCTTCCTCTCACCAAGAACTAGAACCCATGCATGAAGATGAAGAGCATGGCATTCTCCAGGAAGCTCTGGAGCCTTTGGACAAGAGACGCTTCATGTCCAAATCCAAACAACAAAGATATGCAGAACTTGAGTCCAGAAGCCTGATCTGTGAGTGAAAAGTAGATCTTAAGGTTGGGCATTATGAAGAGTTTCAAGCTACCATCACAAAGAAAAAAATGGAAAATTCTAGGATAGCTTGAAACGAAATTCAATGAAGAAAAAGTTAAAGAATTCTATGCCGGCCAATGTCTGGCTGACAAAGCAACATGAGATCACTATGATTTCTTAGGTGAAAGGAGTCCGAGTGAAATATGACAGAGATACCATCAACAGGTATCTAGGAGAATCCATTATACTCCTAGAAGATGGCAGGGACACCAATCAAAGAATGACTAGGCGACATGAATTCAATAATGACAATGTGACTAAACTTTTCAAAAACTTATACATATGAATTAGGAGCATTAGGAAAAGCTTTGAGGATTCTCCAACCTAGCATGAGAACTCTCACCCAAATCTGGACCAATTTCTTACTAGCTAATGTTATTCCCAACACCCATGTGTTAGATATCAACACGGACAAGGGCCTTTTGATTTGGTGCATAATTCAGGGGCTTTAAGTGGATGTTGCTACCATTATATCAGACGAGGTGTAGAGGATCATCACCTTAACATTGTCAACTACTGATAACACCTCTAGACCTTTGGGATTTTGTGCACTCATCACTGGACTATGCAAATTTCATGATGTGCAGATCCCAGCTCATGTAGTGAAGAGCATCTAACTGCCAATCAACAAGGCCTACATTGAGACACACTACACCAATCCCTTGGAGGAGGTACATGGTCCTATTCCTAGACCACAACCATTTTCCAGAGCACATGTCACTGAGCTGGCTACCCTACAAGATTTCATGACTATTCATTTCACCCATATTGAGCAGTAGCAAGCAACAAACCACTGGGCCTATGCTTCGTTAAATGATTCTTTTTACAGGTTGACCATACACCAACATCAACATCCCACATAAATGTTTCCTTCGCTGTCTCCAGAACAGTTTTCTTGACATGCAGCTTGGCCTGGGGACAACCTAATTTTCTCAGGGGGGATGGAAGCTACTGGTGATGCTAGTGCTAATACTGATGCAATACAGGGCGCTGAAGATGTTGATGAAGGAAGAGATGGACTAGCATGAGAGAGCCATCAAAATAGCCAGCACGATGATGATGAAGAAAAAGCATAGTTCAATTTTACATGTCTACCATTTATTTTTCTGCAATTTAATTTCCCGTAATTTACTTTCAATACATTTGAGTTATACAGTTTGACATTTTGTTTTGGAGTAGCTTGGTTTATAGTGGTTCATTTTGGTCACTTTTAGTTACCTTACATTTTGGGAATTAATGGCAAACTTATTTTGTTGAGTGAGATCAGTTTCATTCTTTGTTATTCATGCATGTTGAAAGCTTTATGGGATGAAAGTTTCAAGGTTTGTGGACTTTGGATTGAATTGAAACATTTGTTGAACTCGTTGGCTAGTATAACTTGGATACCTTTGTGAAATTCAAAGCGTTCAATAATTGTGGCATGATTTTATTTTTGCAAAAGAATACTTGAGACCTTAAAATGAGATGAGTGTGTTTATTGGATTGCATTGACGAATGAATGAGTACCACCATTGGAATTATTACAATGAGTTTTGCTTGATTCTGTATTTTGCTACCTTGCACATAAGATTAGAAATGATCAAGGCATGCTGTTTTTTATAAGCCATTAAGCCAAATAGCCAACCATTTTTAATTGTATCCCTTGCAATTTTTTTTTGTGCCAAAATGTGCAAAATAATTTTCTTCTTGAACCCTTTGAGCCACAAGGAAAAACAATAACTTTCTCTCATCTCGAGGTAAGAGAGAAATTATGCACGAAGGGGGTTCCATTTAGGTTGGGGGGAAAACTTGTGTTTAATGGTTGATTTGAATTGGTAAAGAATTGTTGAGTTTAAAAAGATTGTCACCAATTATAGTTTATCCTATCTTCACATGTGAAATAAATACTTGCTCATTTTATTTAGTTCCTATTAAAATAAAATAAAAGGCAAAAAGTGAAATACTAGTCAAGTGAGTGAAAAATGATATGAATAAGAATAGAGGAAGAAAAAAGAATCAAGGAATCATGGTGACAAATGCTTTCATTGGAAAAGTTGATTGAATTGGGGATGGTTTTCATTAGGGAAAGAGGAGAGTGAGAGATTTTATGTAATTCATGTGATAATTGCTCTCTTGTCCTCTTGGTGATTTGTTGTAATCTAGAAAAACCATGTTTTCTTCGAAAGCCCAACCATATTACAAGCTTTGAAAGTCCTTAGTGATCCAAATTGTATGTGCTTGAATTGTGCTGAATGTGAGAGGTATAGCAAAACTTATTTGTATGCAACCAGTGTATGAAGGAAAGATAAACACTTGAGTGCACTTGAAAGTGAGTGAAATACTTGATTGGTGAGGATTGTATTTTTCTTGCATCAATAATGGATTTCCATGCTTCTTGTTCTCCTTGAATGGAAAACTTGTGTATCCTTGTTATGGTTCCCAATGGAGGACATCATTGTCGATAATCAAAGCATTGTCTCATTCCCTGTTGATGAGTTTTATTGGAACAAACATGTCTTGGATATATTAAATTGAGATGGATCCCAACTCATGTTTAGTTTTGAGTTCAACATCAATAGTTTAATTAATTTAGGTTGTATATTGTAGACTGTTTACTTTTGCTTGAGAACAAGCAAAGTCCTAAGTTAGGGGAGTTGATAAGTGTCAATTTTGCGTGTTAATACTTCTTTCATGACACTTGTTTACTTGAGTTTGAAGAGAATATGTTTGTAAAAATTTCCTATAGATAGGTATTTTTTTAGTATTGTTGTATATGGAAGAGTTGACAAGTATTTTTATGAGAAATCTTTGTTGTTGGATGCAAGAAAGATAGAAATGCTAAGTTTGGATGAAATTTCCTGAACTAATCATATTTAGCTCAGCGGAATAAGGCCATAAAAAGGAAGAAAACAGGGGAACTCATCCAACTAATTGGAGGCAGAATGGGAGGAATTCAAGATAATGAATCAATTGAGCTAAATATAATTTAGCTTAGCAAAATGAGTTTTCTTCATGCTGAAGAATGTTGTTTCGCTAAGCGAAATTTCAATCTACTGAGCAGATTATCTCATTTCTGCACGTCCTTTACTTGATAAAATAGAAAAAGGAGAGAGAAAAGAGAGGAGGAGAAAAAGACTAGAGAAAAACAGAGCTTGAAAAATATGGAGCTTCATAGGAGAGAGTGCAAGGATAAAGAATCTGGGGACGGATGCTAACTTCCTAAACCTCTGAACTACATCTAATTCCTACTTACACTCGTCAATCACTAAGTAGAAAGGCACAGTGAAACTAGCTGTATGTGCAAGCAGATATGCACAACAGCTTACGCTCGTCAATCATTACTTGGTTATTATTAACACAAAAAACCTACTTGCAAGTGGTTTCTTTACCTGAATATTTATAAAATTGTAATTTTTATTCTTCTCATCGTCACAAAAGAATGTATTGTAAAATTACCTCAAACCAAACATTTTTATAATCATAATTTCATACATAATGAATGACAAGATCAGCAACAGTGTAATAGAACCACAACCGGTTGTCCACAGTAGAATTTTTGAAATTGCTACAAATTTCTAGAATATTCTTAAATATAATATGTATGAAAATAGTAGAATATCCTAGAACTATAGTGTGTATGAATATGGTAGAACAATCTAGAACTATAAGTGTATGTATAAGATAGAAGAATCTAGAACTATCATGATACTAATCTATCATGAAAACTCTAGAAAGTCCTAAAGTAATGTAGAAACAATCACCACCATTGAGAGGTTGGTGACTTGAGCCTATAAATAGGCAATTGGTATGTTGTAATTTATCATCCAAGAAATCAATGACATAGCCTTTTTCCTAAAACAATCCTCTAAAACTATCAACTATCAACTATCATCTAATAAACTACCAACAGTGGTATCAGAGCTACGTTCGGTCATACATTGGGCGTAGTTATATTACCTACCTACCATTCCAAAATCCTCCCAACTACTTCAAAAATTTCCTTTGTACAATTAACCCACTCCAATAATATTTTTTCTAAGCTATGGATAACACTACTCAATCGTCAACTATTTTTGTCCCTATCTTCAATGGTGAAAATTATGATTTCTGGCTTGTTAAAATGGAAACATATTTTTCATCTCAAGATTTATGGGACATAGTAGAAGAAGGCTTCACTGTTACCGCGGATACTTCAGCTCTTAATGCATCTCAAGAAAAAGAGTTGAAGAAAAATAAACAAAAAAATTCAAAGGCGTTGTTCACCTTGCAACAAGCGGTGACTGATCCAATTTTCTCAAGAATTATTGGAGCTAAGACTGCCAAAGAAGTGTGGAACACATTGTAGGAGGAGTTTCAAGGAAGTGTTAAGGTACGTGCCGTTAAACTTCAATCTCTAAGAAGAGATTTTGAACTATTGAAGATGAAGGAGTTTGAGACAGTTAAATATTACTATTCTAAAGTTAAAGAAATAGTTAATCAAATGAAAGCTTTTGGGGAAGATATTCTTGACAAGAAAATTGTTGAGAAAATTCTAATTACTATGCCCCAAAAGTTTGACCCATTCGTGACAATGATTGAGGAAACCAAAGATCTGTCCACTCTATCAGAGACAAAACTTGTGGGCTCTCTTGAAGCATATAAGCAAAGACTGTATAGGCATAAAGAAAATACACTTGAAAATGCCTTCCAGTCAAAGTTTAAATGTCAGTCCCAAAACAAAGAAAATGGTGGAAAGAAAAATTATGGAAAAACTTCCAGAAGAAGAGAAGGTTCTAGAAATTTCCTAAAGAACAAAACAGATAAAAATCCTTCATGCTATATATGCAAAAGGCAAGGCCACGCAGAGAAAAATTGTTGGTTCCATAATATGCCACAATGCAACCATTGCAAGAAGTTCGGGCATGTAGAGAAAAATTGTCACAACAAAAATAGGCATCAAGCTAATATCACAAAGGAGCATGATCAAGAACAATGTATGTTCTATGCCACTCAAGACTCAATAAAAGAAAAGGGAGGAAGTTGTTACTTGGATAGTGGATGTAGCAATCACATAGCCAAGGATGAGACTATTTTCAAAAGCATTGATGAGTTTGTCAAAGTCAAAGTTCGACTGGGAAATGGAAGTGTGGTTGAATCAAAAGGAAAAGGCACTGTCATGGTGGAGACAGATAAAGGTATGCGACTCATCCATGATGTCTTACTAGTTCCCAGTCTAAAAGAAAATCTTCTAAGCATTTGCCAAATGATGGAGAGAGGCGACACACTTCACTTTGAAGGAGGTGTATGCAAAATCTTAGACAACAAAATAAAAGGTCTGAGATAGCCCAAGTAAAGATGAATAAGAGCAATAGAAGCTTCCCTCTAAATTTAAATATGCAACAAACATTGGCATGAAGGTACAAGTTGATGATTCATGGCTATGGCATCGAAGATTTGGCCACTTCAACACACATGCCTTGAAGTTGTTACATGAGAAGAACATGATGAGAGATCTTCCAAGCATAAAGGAGAACAATGAAGTGTGTAAAGGATGTCTCCTTGGTAAGCAACACCGATTTTCTTTCTCAACAAGCAGAGCATGGAGAGCGAAAGATCTATTGGAGCTGATACATACGTGTAGAAGCAAGCTTCATGATGAATCAAGATTGATTCAAGGAGTTTTGATGATAACAAAGATGATGACAAATAGCTCAAAAGTCAAGATCACTTCATGATAACAAAGATGATGACATTCAAGAATGAGTTCAAGATTGAGTCAAGAACACTTCAAGGATCAAGAGGAAATTTGATTTCAAGAATCAAGATTCAAGAATAATCAAGATCAAGATTCAAGACTCAAAGATTCAAGAATCAAGAGAAGACTTAATCAAGATAAGTATTAAAAAGTTTTTCAAAACATTGAGTGGCACAAGAAGTTTTTTACAAAGTCATTACCAAAGAGTTTTTACTCTCTGGTAATCGATTACCAGATTATAGTAATCGATTACCAGTGGTTTTAAAACGTTAAGATTTTCATAATTCAAAATGAAGAGTCACATTTGTTGAGGTGTAATCGATTACCAGTGACTGTTTTCGAAAAATTCATTTCCAAAAGTCACAATTCTTTAAGTGACTTGTTTCTGAAGATTCTTTCAAAAGTCATATCTTTTTAAGTGATTAGTTTTAAAGGAATTGCCAAGAGTTACAAGTTTTGACTTGAGTCATCAAGAAACTATAAATATGTGACCTTGGCATGAAACAAAAAAAATTGATCTCAATCATCTCTTTCAATCATCTTTCAATATTTTCTTTCATCTCTTTCAATAGTTTTTCTGTTTCATCTTCTCTTCATCTTTCTAAAAGTTTTTGTTCAAGACTTTCTCTTTCAAGAAAAGTTCTTTGTTCAAAAACTTGTGTTATTCATCTTTTTCATTCTCTTCTCCCTTTGCCAAAAAGAATTCGCCAAGGACTAACCACCTGAATTCTTTTTGTGTCTCTCTTCTCCCTTTTCCAAAAGAATGAAGGACTAACCGCCTGAATTCTTTTGTGTCTCCCTTCTCCCTTGTCAAAGAATTCAAAACGACACAGTCTGAGAATTCTTTTGATTCTTCCCTTTCCCTAAAACAAAAGATTTCAAAGGACTAACCGCCCGAGAATTCTTTTGTTTCCCCCTTCACAAAGTTTCGAAGGACTAACCGCCTGAGAACTTTGTCTTAACACATTGGAGGGTACATCCTTTGTGGTACAAGTAGAGGGTACATCTACTTGGGTTGTTGACTGAGAACCAGAGAGGGTACATCTCTTGTGGATCAGTTCTAGTGGAGGGTACATCCACTAGGTTGTTCAAAGAGAACAAGGGAGGGTACATCCCTTGTGGATCTTTGCTTGTAAAAGGATTTTTACAAGGTTGAAAAGAAATCTCAAGGACCGTAGGTCGCTTGGGGACTGGATGTAGGAACGGATTGTTGCCGAACCAGTATAAAACTCTTGTGTGTTTGTCTCCTTCTTCCCTACTCTTTTAATTTCCGCTGTGCACTTTAATTCTTGCTTTTACTTTTGGTTAAGTTTCTTTTCTATTCTTTATTTTCTTAACAACATAGTAAACGCCTAAGAAGAGTAATTTTTAATTAGTAAAGGTTCATTAATAATTAATTCAACCCCCCCCCCCCCCTTCTTAATTATTCTGAGGCCACTTGATCCAACAATACGGACGTCTATGGACCAATGAGGATGCCATCACATGAGAACAATAGGTACTTCATACTCTTCATTGATGACTCCTCTAGAATGACATGGGTATATTTTCTAAAAGAAAAATCAAAAGTCTTTGGAGTATTCAAAATGTTCAAGGTCCTTGCTGAAAATCAAAGTGGAAAATAGATAAAAGTACTAAGAAGTGATCGCGGCAAAGAGTACACCTTTCGCGAGTTTGAAAGATTTTGTGAGGATGAAGGCATTGAGCGAAAACTTACAGTCGCATATTCTCCTCAACAAAATGGAGTGTTTGAGAGAAAGAATCGCACAGTTATGGAAATGGCTAGATCGATGCTCAAGGAGAAGGGACTACCTAACATATTCTGGGCTGAAGCAGTCTACACTACTGTTTACATGCTCAACAGATGTCCAACTAAGTCTGTAAAAGACAAGACTCCAATTGAAGCTTGGAACGGGAAGAAGCCATCAGCAAAGCACCTAAGGGTATTTGGATCTATATGCTACATTCATGTTCCGGACATGAAAAGGCACAAGCTTGAAGACAAGACTATACGAGGTATCTTCCTTGGGTATAGCAATATCTCTAAGGGTTACCGTGTGTACAACTTGCAAACTAAGAAACTCGTCATCAATCGAGATGTTGAAGTTGATGAGTATGCTTCTTGGAATTAGGATGAAGAAAAGGTAAAAAAAGTGGAGAAGAATGTTCTTATACCTGCTCAACTACCTCAAGAAGAAGCTGAGGAAGAAGACCCAGGTGAACCACCTTCACCTCCACCACAACAACAAGATTAAGAACTATCATCACCAGAGTCTACTCCAAGACGAGTAAGATCTTTGGTGGACATATATGAAACCTGTAACTTGGCCATACTTGAACCTGGAAGCTTTGAAGAAGCGTCAAAGCAGGAAGTATGGGTCAAGGCAATGGAAGAAGAGATACAGATGATCGAAAAAACAACACATGGGAGTTAGTAAATCGTCCCCATGGAAAAGATATCATTGAGGTTAAGTGGGTCCATAAGACAAAGCTCAACCCTGATGGCACCATACAGAAACACAAGGCGAGGCTAGTAGCTAAGGGTTACTCACAGCAACCCGGAATTGACTACAATGAGACATTTGCACTAGTAGCTCGTCTTGATACCATAAGAGCTCTAATAGCTCTTGCGTCACAAAAAGGATGGAGTATCCATCAAATAGATTTCAAATCCGCCTTCCTTAACGGTGTACTTGAAGAAGAGATCTATGTGGAGCAGCCACAAGGATTCGTGTCTGAAGGCAAAGAAAGCAAAGTGTTAAGACTAAGAAAAGCACTCTATGGTTTGAAGCAAGCACCTCGAGCATGGTATAGCAGAATCGATCAGTATTTCATGGATCAAGGATTCAGGAGGAGCAAGAGTGAGCCTACACTTTACATCAAGTCTCAAGGTCAGAACACTCTCTTACTTTCTCTATATGTAGATGATCCTATCTATACGGGAAACAATACTAAGATGATGATGGAGTTTAAAGAAGACATGATGAAGACCTTTGAGATGACCGACCTTGGTTTGATGAGTTACTTCCTCGGCATAGAGGTAAGTCAGAGAAATGAAGGGATATTATGTTGGATCGAGTGGCCTCAGAATAATTAAGAAGGGGGGGTTGAATTAATTATTCCTAAACCTTTACTAATTAAAAAATTACTCTTCAAAGGCTTTTACTTATGTTGTTAAGAGAATATGGAGTAGAAGAGAAACTTAACAGAAAGTAAAAGTGGAAATTAAATGCACAGCAGAAAGTAAAAGAGTAGGGAAGAAGGAAACAAACACACAATAGTTTTTATACTGGTTCGGCAACAACCCGTGCCTACATCCAGTCCCCAAGCGACCTGCGGTCCTTGAGATTTCTTTTAACCTTGTAAAAATCCTTTTACAAGCAAAGATCCACAAGGGATGTACCCTCCCTTGTTCTCTTTGAAACCCTAGTGGATGTACCCTCCACTAGAATTGATCCACAAGAGATGTACCCTCTCTTGTTCTCAGTCAAACCCAAGTAGATGTACCCTCTACTTATACCACAAAGGATGTACCCTCCAATGTGTTAAGACAAAGATCTCAGGCGGTTAAACCTTTGATACTTTGTGAATGGGGATACAAAAGAATTCTCAGGCGGTTAATCCTTTGAATACTTTTGTATTAGGAAAACGGAAGAATCAAAAGAATTCTCCGACTGTGTCGTTTTGAATTCTTTGACAAGGGAGAAGGGAGACACAAAAGAATTCAGGCGGTTAGTCCTTTATTCTTTTGGAAAAGGGAGAAGAGAGACACAAAAAGAATTCAGGCGGTTAGTCCTTGGCGAATTCTTTTTGGCAAAGGGAGAAGAGAATGAAAAGATGAATAGCACAAGTTTTCAAGGTTTAGAAAACCAGAAAACTTCATAAAGCTTTTGGTACAAAGAAGAAAAAGAAGTTCAAAGAGATTCACGGCTTGTAAAGGATTGTATGAAATAAGTGTAAAAAATGTATTGAAAAGCAAATCAAAGCCTTGCTTTTATAGACTCTTCATGTCTGGCCAAGAGGACTATTTAGAAGAGTTATAACTTTTAGAAAAACTTAAAACCAATTTGAAAAAGTCGAAAACCATTTGAAGAGTTACATCTTTTGATTTATTCAAAAACAAACACTGGTAATCGATTATCAAATCAGTGTAATCGATTACACAAGGCTTTTATGTGAAAGGATGTGACTCTTCACATTTGAATTTGAATTTCAACGTTCAAAGGCACTAATAATCGATTACCAAAACATTGTAATCAATTACAAATTTTTGAAAATAATTAGAACGTTGTAAATTTAATTTGAAAACTTTTTCAAATCCATTTTGCTACTGGTAATCGATTACAACAATCTGGTAATCGATTACCAGAGAGTAAAAACTCTTTGATAAACATGTTTTGAGAAAAACCATGTGCTATTCAATTTTTGAGAAAACCTTTTCATACTTATCTTGATTAAGCCTTCTCTTGATTCTCGAATCTTGAGTCTTGATCTTGATTCTTGAGATCTTGAACCTTGAATCCTGATTCTTGACTCTAAACTTTCTTCTTGAGTCTTGAATTCTTCTTTATTCTTATCTTGAACTCTTGAATTGTTCTTGATTCACTTGAGTTGTTCTTTGATTGATCTTTGAGCATTTTGTCATCACCTTTGTCATCATCTTTTGTTATCATCATTGTTATCATCAAAACACCTTTGAATCACTTTTGATTCACCATGAAGCTTTGCTTCTACATATTCATCTCGCAAAAGAAATACATAGAAGGATTACTTAAGAAATTCAAGATGTATGGTTGAAAACCTGTTGCTACTCCACTCATAACAAATGAGAAACTACAGAAGAATGATGGAGCACCAGAAGCTGATGCATCCAGCAAATACCGAAGTCTAATTGGAAACCTTCTATATTTGACAACTACACAACCTGACATAATGTATGCTACAAGTCTTCTATCAAGATTCATGCAAAGCCCAAGTCAAATACACTTTGGAGCAGGAAAAAGAATTTTTAGGTATCTACAAGGAACAAAAGAGTTCAGTATATGGTATACTACCGAAACCAACTCATAATTACTTGGCTACACCGACAGTGATTGGGCAGGTTCGGCAGATGACATGAAGAGTACCTCTGGCTATGCTTTCTCACAAGGATCGGGAATGTTCTCTTGGGCATCGAAGAATCAAGCTACAGTAGCACAATCAACAATAGAAGCAAAGTACGTGGCAGCTGCTGAAGCAACGAGCCAAGCTATATGGCTTCGTAGGATACTTGAAGACATGGGAGAAAAACAAGATGAGCCTACTAAAATCAACTGCGACAACAAATTAGCAATTGCAATGGCGAAGAATCCAGTTCATCATAGCAGAACAAAACACATAGCAATCAAGTATCACTTTATCAGAGAAGTTGAAGCAACTAATGAGATCAAACTCGACTACTGCAGAACAGAAGATCAAATTGCAGACATATTCACGAAGGCGTTGTTGAGACCAAGATTTGAAGAATTATGAGCTATGCTTGGAGTCACAGAAATTTGCATCAAGGAGGAGTGTTGAAATTGCTACAAATTTCTAGAATATTCTTAAATATAATATGTATGAAAATAATAGAATATCCTAGAACTATAGTGTGTATGAATATGGTAGAACAATCTAGAACTATAAGTGTATATATAAGATAGAAGAATCTAGAACTATCATGATACTAATCTATCATGAAAACTCTAGAAAGACCTAAAGTAATGTAGAAACATTCACCACCATTGAGAGGTTGGTGACTTGAGCCTATAAATAGGCAATTGGTATGTTGTAATCTATCATCCAAGAAATCAATGACATGGCCTTCTTTCTAAAACAATTCTCTAAAACTATCAACTATCATCTAATAAACTACCAACAAGAACATAGACATGTTTCAGCTCCACCATCATCAACCTGTCTTCCTGTCTCTTTCAATTTCCTCTAGCTAGTTTCTTTTAATTTTCTTTGTTACCCTAGACGCAATCCTTCACAAGTTGTTGTTATGATGAAAAATATCAGAACTAGCCACTTTGATGAACAACAATCCGGTGAATATCCATGTCCTTCAACATCACAGAACGCTCAGACAATCCTCTTAATCTGTCACGGACGTTCATGGCAGACCTCCCAGCTTGAACCATATCACCACAGAACTGGCATGTGATTAGACGCAGGGGGAAAACTGAAGCTTGATGCTCCACCTACGAAAAAAGTTAAAACAATTTATTAAGATAGTCTGATTCATAATATAATAATTTGCATATCTTTCATATGAAGTCAGATTACCAGATTGTATATTTCCTTGCATTAACTATGAAGAATTTCATACTGACTAGAAAATTAAATTAAATGTAACAAGTAGACCACACTTCTTAGTAAAAGGAAAACTTAGATATGGTAACTTTTTACGCAAATTGACAACAAACGACAAACTTTAGGACTGGCCCCCCCAGTCCTTAGATTCAGAAATAATATACATTTCAAGAATTTCTCTTTGTCCCTTAATTATTTCTAATTTCTCAAAAGGGCAAATGCCAAACATGCTTATTTCAAACATATCCAATATCCATCTCCTCAAACAGCCTCCAAATGTTCTTAATCTCCTAAAGTTTCGGTAACTAAAACAAAGGATATTTTTTTATATGCAGATATGAAGAAAAAATTGAGATTCCTATCATCTGGAATAAAATCGAAAATAGGGTGTGCGAGCATGTTCTTACGGGTGAGTCTGTTGATGAAAGAATCTAATCTTTATATGCTTCTATTTGATGAGAATAATAACAAGTACAGATAGATGAGGCTTACGGTTCATGTTTAACATAGACAAAGGAAAAAGTAAAAAATAGAGAGAAAAAAATGATGTGCTAGGCAGGATACAAGGAAAAAAAAATTATTTCAATGAGTCACTCCCCAACCCCTATAATATTAAAAGCAAAATTTCAGAAGACTTGGAAATGGCTTTAAACTTCACTCCCATCACTAGACTTTCAACTTTTAGAAGATCCAAAATGTGTCAGCTAACCTTGGAAAAAACAAGTAAAATTCCATACTTCAAAGTTTGTGAAAATCAAGAAAAAATTCCAATAAAAAAATATTGTAATATTTTAATACATGACACTTTTTAACTGCAAAAAACATAATTATTCATGGCCTCCTCAACATTGTTTCAAAATAAAATTTAAATAAGATGAAGGCTTCTGCCATCAATTCTCTGGATTAATAACTTATCTCAGCAATAAACTTGGACAGACACAATGGCTTCAACAGAACACAGAAAAATAATGTATAACAGTAATCCCATATAGATGCAAACACAAAAGAAACACCCGCACACACAAAACTAGCAAGAAAGGGTAGGAGACATGAAACTCACCATTTGCTCTTTCTCAAGGATTATTCCACAGGGCAGTGAAGTGCCTCGTGAAAAACTTTCATGTGATTTTCTAATTCTTCCTGCTGGAAAGCCTGACCACACTTGTCACAGTGAATGTGGTTCTTGGACTCCTCAATCCTAAGAAACACTCCACAGCCTGAACGCTGACAGACAAAACTGTACATTGTTCGGTATCCAGTTCCATAGATGACATGGAAGATGATGCTTGCTGACCAACATTTTGGTTGAAATTATCCTGGACCATGACTAGTATTTTATAGTTAGTAATTCCCTTGAAGCCATATACACCAATGCTGTAAGTCCCTCCACCCATATTTTTATCATTAGAGCTAAGAATCAAAGTCTTTGAGCCAATATCATGAGAAGAACACTTATGCTGGTGTCGTGTAGGAAATATGAGAGGATGTCTGGAGATGAAAATATCAATGTCCCCCCCCCCAATCTGTCCCTGATTCTAATTTTACTTCAAGACAAGAATTCCCGGAAGAGAGTTTCTCCCAAATGACATTGTCTATGGAAAATTTGTAATAGACAAACTTTCCTTCTTCTATTGTTCCAATTTGTGACCATCTGTCTTTTCTGAAAATGTACCCTTAATTTGTAAGCAAGTTCTCCATTGTTTACAGTTAAAATGTCACCTTGAGAAAGAGTAGCATGCTGCCGAAGACATGTTTCGAGGATAGCCTTATGATTGGGCAAGTCAGAAAATCCTACTCTTTCAGGGTGAAGTTTTGAATATGTCCCTTTTGGAAGCCAAACATAGCGGACATCAACTAAGGGAGGTTTTGAAGTGCCTTCAGAAAACAAATTATTCCATACATGAGGAGGAAGACCCACTGAACCTTGATCAGCAGTGAATTCTAAAACTCCTGAATGGGTGGTCCTCCCCTGTTTCACTTTATCAGTAGTTTGGATGCTTGAAGTGCTTTCTTCATGAACTAATGAAAACTGAAAGTATAAGGGTCCCTGTCCCTTATCAAAAGTACCCTGCTTAGACAGTTCTGTTCAGATAGCCTGAATTGAGCATGGAAAATGAAGGAAATCATTTAGTATTTTTCACATCAAGAATATAGACAAAAAAGGAATTGTTTGCAGCCATAAATTTTATGGTGGAAGGTATGGTAAGCATTTGTGTATAAGAAGATTAGCAAGTTTATTTTCACCGGTGGTGGGATTAAATATTACAAGACTAAGTTTCAATATCATTTAAGGGTTTAAATTAAGCATCACACCAGCAGGTTGTTGCTTGGTAACATTGCGACTGATTGTTACAATTTAAAAACCATTCATGTTCATGTACTTGATAGCCTTAATCTTTTTGGTGATGGTTACTCAACATGGTATTGAATACTCTTTGACAAACTGACATGGAGTTCCATGCTTGATAATATAATGCCCCATTATTTCAGCCAAATTACATTCAAGCATAAGATATGATGGACCTATCCTATGCCTTACATCAACCTCAAAGGGTTATTAGAGACTAAACTCTTTCTAGGCCATCACCTTACAGCTCAAGCTTTTGAGTGGAAAAGGTTGCTTGGTACCAACTAGTTCTTTCTTAATACACAACTTTGAAGACTCGACCATCAAACCACAATACCACACCACAACCCTATTTAGGGGCTTGCCCTGCTAACTAGTAAGAGGCATAGACGAATCCAGCATGGGCCATTTCAAATAGTCCAGAATTAAAACTTCTCAATGAATACAGTTGTTGAATCGTGTTTTATATAAGATAAAGAAAATGTTTCCAACAACCATATAATGTAAAGGGTCCAAAAGTGATACACAGTTAAAAAAGATGCAAAGGTAGCAAGTCAGGGAACATAAAACCAATGGTGCTACTGCATAGACATCAAAAATCACGAAAAGTGCGAAATTTTTATTACCCTTCCCTTACACAACAAGAACAAACTGAAGAATAAGTTTGCTGAGTGAGATAATCATAACAATAGCAGGACATGATCGGACAATCCTTTGGGTGTGTGAGTAATTTTGTGGTGTGGTGGAGTTTTCCTAACACATTTTTATGGTGACTTTGGTTTATTTCTTTTCACTTAAGGAACCTCCCAAAAGAACACAGTGGCCTGGGCACATCTACGATCATCATTCGGCAAAATTAATAAATAATTGGACTGACTTGGTTAGGGATTATTGTTTAGAGAAAGTATGTAATAACAGGGGTAGGTGAAACCAATTTTTAAATTAAAAGTCCACTTTTAATCAAATCTCGTAAAATGGCATTTGTTACACGGTATATGTCTTTCTTCAAGAGGTGGCTTATAAGGTTTTATCTTTGGGGATAAGCTTAAATGCAATGATACAATTGTACATTTAATTGTGTTAGCCTAAATTCTTCCAGAGAACTGTATATATATATGTTCCTAATATAATGCCAATTTAGGGAAAATTAATTCCTTGAAATTGAAACCAAAGCATTCATCACATTTGTTTTTCTTATTTGGAAACAACTTGAAATAGATCACTCACCAGAGACGATATTTCTTCCACAGACAGAAGTTAAAATTACACAAAATCATACAAACACACACCAAAGAACCATATTAAACTAAGAAAAAACTATTTCCTTCCCCTATGAATTGTCCTTTTCACTCTTCATTAATTAAGCAAACCTTCAACAAGTCTCGCGAGCCATTGTGGTTTCCCAGTCATGAAAACATTATATCCCAAAAGCATTCCAAATAGCAACCCACATGAATATCCCACTGCTACAGCTTTCCAGCCAAATCCTGATTCTTCATGGTGAAATGTTGAATATGGTGGCCAATCTTCATCCTTATTGCAGGATTTTGACAAAGGAAATCCACATAGCATTTGATTTCCAGCATAAGAATCATTTTCAAACGTGTTAAATTGTCCACCTGTAGGTATGATTCCCTCAAAGTGGTTTTGTGAAAGGTTCAACACTGCCAGAAAATTCAAATTGATCAAAGCCACAGGAATCTCTCCTTTCAACTGGTTCCACGAGAGGTCCAACCATTCCAAATTTCTTAAATTACCAAAGGATCCTGGAATGGTACCAGTGATTGCATTGTGCGAAAGGTTAAGTCCTTTGAGAGAATGCAATTCTCCAATGACTTTTGGAAGTTCTCCTTCAAACATATTATTTGATAAATCAATAGTTGTAAAAATACTTAATATCCTCTCGAGCTCCATGTATCTACCTTTCATTACAACCACTACTGAATCATTATATAAATTTTGGTTACCCATATATTTCAAACCAGTTTGGTTGTCATTCACACTCACCATTCCTTGAAAGTTCTTGATGTATGAAGCTGGCAAGGGCCCACTAAAATTGTTATTTGAGACATAAAAAATTCTCAGCCTGGGAAATGGATACTTGGCACCGAAAGATGTGATGACACCATGAAACTTATTTGATCGCAAACTGAATACCTGTAACTCCTGGAGGCTTTCTAGCCAATGGGGAAATGTATCCTCTATGTTATTGCCTGTCAGGTCCAAAACTTCCAAATTTGTGCAGTGGGCCAAAGACCGTGGTAATGGTCCATCGAATTGGTTGCCATTCAACTTTATAGTCTCAAATGCATTTCCCTTAGAAAAGTTCCAAGGTATGTTTCCATAAAGGTTGTTCATTTGCAAATCCAATGCTGAAAGATAAGGAAATGTTGACAGACATTGTGGAATTTGGCCGGTCAAGTTGTTATGAGCCAAGTTGAGTATATTGAGGGTGCTTGCATTGCACATTGCTGAAGGAATGTTCCCGGTCAGCTCATCATTTGAGACTAAAAAGTATTCAATTCCATTGGGTGGAATTGGGAGATCTCCTTGCAACTTGTTGAAACTGAGATCAATATGAGCAATTGTATAATTCCAGGAGTGTAAGAGCTTCTCATGAAACGACTGGGGAATGCTTCCACGAATGTTGTTATGAGAAAGATCTAGATTCGACAATAATTCAAGTGGTGCTAAGAATTTAGGGAAACTATTAATATTACAGGAAGATAAATATAAGGATTGAAGGTTGGGTAAGATGTAGTCAGCGGTACTATCAAAGTTAATAGAGAGAAAATTATTGTGAGAAAGATCGAGGTAAAATAGATTTTTGAATTTTGAAAATTGATGAAAGTCCAGATGACCACTCAAGTCAGTTGATGACAAACTCAAACCAGTAAGATTTTGGAGTTCAAATATTGAATTGGGAAAATTACCTTGCAGTTTGTTATTAGAGATTGACAAGTATTCCAAAGAATAAGATGAGAATTCACCAATTGACCCCGTGAGGAGGTTGTTGCTAAGATCCAACTCTAACAAGGAAGGCAAAGAATAACACCAACGTGGAATTGTTCCATTTAACTTGTTATCAGTCAACAATAGAAACTGCAATTTTGAAAGTTTATTGATTTTGCTTGGAATGGGGCCAACTAATTTATTAAATGATAGATCTAAATTAAAGTGGAGAGTTGAGTGAGATTAAACAATGATGTGGGAACCAGTCCATCAAAATTGCAACCCCATAGATATAGTGTGTTAAGAGATTTCAAATGGCCAATGGAATCTGGAATGTTTCCCGAGAAAGCAGTATGAGAGAGAGCCAAGTTGCTTAGTGGAGTACTCCAGTTGGACTTTGGAAGTTCACCTCCAAGGTCTTTATTAAAACTCAAATCTAGCATTTGAAGATTGGGTAAAGAGAGGATGTGACTCCATAGATTCCCTTGCAATTCGGTGGATACAAGACTAAGAGAGATGAGAGAGGAAGATAGATTGGTTAGCAATGACAAAGAGCTGACTCCGATTGAAGACATGTCCACGTCATCTAAATAAAGCTCTCTTAAATTAGTTGCGTTTTGAATGAGTTTGTTCCATGTGTATGGATCAACTCTCATTCTCCTGGAGTCGTAGTTGCTACTAAGATCAAGGAATAGTAATTTGGACAAGCAAGAGATTATGGAGGGAATGTCACCAAAAAATTCATTTTTGGCTAGGTTGAGTCGTTGAAGGTGGCTTAGGCTGAATATGGTGCAGTTGGGATGGAGCTGACCTTGAAGATTACAGAAGCTAAGGTCAAGACCGATGACATGGCCTGAGATGGTGTCGCACGTGACCCCATCCCACTCAGAACAATCTGTGTGCTTTTTCAAGGTTTCTAGTTTGAAAGGAGTGTTGAGTGAGTTTTTGAAAAGTAGTAAGGCAGAGGTGTCATGGTGGTTGCAGAAAGAGGAAGAAGAAGAAGAAGCTAACATGAAGTATGGGAGTAGAAGCCAGCAAAGAATGTTATTATAGATATTCATCCTTCAAACAGAAGAACAAAAATAGAGAGGATTTGATATGGATACAACCAATTCAATTCATTAACTTCTATTTATAGCCTACGTTGCTTCTAAGGCTTTCATTTCGATTCAACTTTTGTTCCTTAGGCTGTGTTTCAAGTCATGTGTACCTTTATTTTTTTTAATCAAATTATTAATTATATTTATTATTTTCTTCAAGAAAATTGTTTGAGTTTGTTCCTAATAAAATGCTGATTTTGAGCGGATTGAAGGTTGAACGTGTGAATTTTCCTCATTGCCTTTGCAGGCCAGGATACAACTCAGACAACTTACAGCAAATAAATACAGTTATAAACCCACACAATACAGAACCATATTAAAATAATTCATTCCTTGACATTTGCATGGATTCTGTTGTTTGTTCTTTTCACTCTGACATATGGCACACGTTCAACAAGTCTCGCAATCCATTGGGGTTTTCCGGTGAATAATACATTACAGCCCAAATAAAGACAATGAGAAAATTCAAATTTGTCAAAGTCATAGGAATCTCACCCGTCAACTGGGTCCATCAGATGTCCAACAATTCCATATTTCTTAAATTTCCCAAGCAACGGCGGAGTTTAGTTTTTTTACATAGAAAAATAGAGTATTGATAAATACACTACTACAAAAGGGGTTTTTTAAGTCGGTTCTATGGGACATTTAACGATGGTTTTTAGCCGTCATAGAACGCAGTATCGTAAAATAACATGTTACTTTTTAAGACAGTTTTGGAACCATCGTCATATATTCGAATTTCTAAGACGGTTATTCGAATAATTGTCTTAGAATGTGTCATTTATCAAAGGCGGTTTTCTTCCAATATTCGACTTAGTATACAGGATTTTCTAAGACGGTTATTAGAAAAACCGTCTTAGAAAGCTAGACATATTAAGACGGTTCTTGGAATAACCGTGTTAGATTCTCAAGTCACATGAGACATACGACGACGGTTATTCCAAGAACCGTCTTAGTATTTCTAGCTTTCTAAGACGATTTTTTTAATAACCGTCTTAGAAAGTTCAGTATTTTTTTTATAATTTTTTTTGCAGCAATTTTATTTTTTGTAATATTTTTGGCTGTTATTTTATTTTTTGTAATTTCTTTAACTAATACAATATTAAACATTGATTTGAAACAAAAGTATACTCATTATTTTCAATTGAAAAATCATTATATTACATAATACAAAAATTTACATAATTAATTAAAGTCTCAAATTTTGCAAGAATTTACATTGCTATCCACACCTTAAGTAGAACAGGGACTAAAGAGTAAAACACAAGCATGACCACTGCAAATTGAACCAAAGGAAGCACCTGAAACCAACCTTGAAAGAAATGAATATGAATGATGATGCTTACAAGTTTTACATCACTATTGAGAGCATGTTATGACAACATATATAACATTATAACTTGATATCAGACATCCTAGTTAAAGTGAAATAGTATCGTTTACTCAACCACAGAGAGAAAGTAATAAATAAAGCTTAATGCCTCTGCTGACCAATGAATAGATTTAAGTTTACTGCGCTCAAGTATGCTTCTATAATAAGTGTTTTTTTTCAATGATAGAGGGGCAACCATTAAAAGCTGCCATTGTATTAAAACATAATTCTAAGTTGTAGACTGTGCATAATTCCAAGTTTTAGACTCAAGTCACAGTGAAGTTATATTTTGCCCTCAACCAATTGCGTTAAGTAATATCTTAATTAATATCACATAGGCAAGGCACAATAATCTTTTATATCTTAATTAATATTTATTTATTGTGAAAGATTTTTTTAGTTGGATATAAAAAAAATGATTTTTTTAGTACAATGGAACGAACAAGCACAAATTGAAAAAAAAAAACCTCCCATATATAATTAAAATAATATTATATTAAATTAGAGGGTTTTAGGAGCTACTATTTAATTTAACAATAACATTTGAAATATTTTTTTAGAGAAATTTCAAAAAAATTTCTTAACTTTCTAAATGTATCCATCTATCATTCTTTTATCTTTATTTTAAAGTTAATTTTTAATATATATTTTTTTCAAAAATACCGCCAGTTAAAAGTAACCTGATATTATAATATGTTTCTTATAAATCTAAAATACAGTCCAATTTATGTTAAGAATATTTATTTGTAATAAATTTTAATTATAATATAATTTATATATTTAAATGTATTTATTTATTATAAATTTTAGTTATATAAAATAATTATTTATTTTGTGTAATGCACAAACTAAAATACTCATTACTAAAAGAAGTTCTAATTTTGAATTTATAAAGTTAAATAATGGAATCAAACTTTGCTAATCCCCTATCCCCTTCCCGTACTTGTTTCCAATCAATTCTTTAAAACTTTAGCAGGACGTACGGTAAGATTGAAACTTTTTTAGTAATCAATGCAATTACTATAGTTTATTTATTTTTTACCGCTGGTACATGGTTTATTTATAGTTTGTGAACAATTAATTAATAATGAGCAAGTGGTAGTTACTACTCCCTACCCTACACAAAGACGAAGCCACTACGTGCCAAGAGTTTGAAAATTTTGTCTTGTTAGAGGAAATTTTATATATATATATATATATATATGAGCCATTAGCACGGAGAAAATTGAAAATGAAATCCAGTGATTTCAACAGCCCAACTCCAAGTAATATGCAGAAAAAAAGTTATAAATAAAGCAGCCCATACCAGAACTTCTATTTGAACAGTAGAAGGTTGTTTTTCATGAACATAGAAGGGTAGGGAAGTATATGCATATTCATTGGGTACCTGTAGGAAGTCATGACTTTGGGATCTCTTAAAAGGCTTTGTCTTCATAATACATTGACAATGAGCAAGTATAGAACCTGCTACAAAGTGTAGACCTGTGGTATGCATCATGTAACAAGTCATCAAAGTCAATACCCCAAAGTATTCATATTAACTGGAGTTAGTTTTTTCTTTTAAAAAAAATTAATTATAAATATGCATCACACTCAAACAGAAGAACCTAGAGAATATACTAATAATATTTTATAATCCAAGAGAGCAGCAAATGCAATGCATGCCTCACGCCTTGAAAGAAACTAACACATCTCTAATATTTATTCTAGTTGTTTGTCATATTGTTCAACTAATCATGAATCATGCTTCTAGTTCTAGAGTTCTATTATTCAATCACTATCCATGAGTGCGTGCCAAGTGTCCCAATTTTATTATTTTAAGAAAATGATGCCTCTAGTCTAGTCCATTTTCCTTTTCATTGAAAGTCATATATATTACCTAACCGCTTGCCTCTTAAAAAAAAGAAAGAAAAACCTGACACGGTCATAAAAGCCCAAACACAACCCCCATGTGAATGAAAGCCATTAAGAAAAAAAAAAAGAGTGCCTATCCAAGAAATAATCCAAGAGAGAAGAGAAAGCTAAGCTTACAGCTGCCACGGGAATCTCAAGAATGTCAAACCATGAAGGCATTACAGAACCATCTACAAAAAGAGCAAATCAGTAGATTAATTATCTTTTAAAATGAATAAGCATACAACATTTTTCATAGCATTGTATCTAAAAGAAAACAGGATTGTAAGGCTATCATGATGTCAACAAATGCCATCTTAGATGATGTTAAAATTTGAATGGATGTACAATAAAAGATACCAAGTAGAAAATCCAGGGTAAGCAAAGGATGAATAGGAGAAGAGATGGCAGGAAACTTATTTAGCATACAGTTATATGAGCAAGGACCATCAGTCAGAACAAAAATTCTAATAAATAATTTCCTTGAACTTACCTACGCTATGATCTCCCAAACACCTCAATTACAATATTTGGTGGTTGAGATTTGAGTGTTGATCATAAAATTTCAAGTGGTATGGACCTAGAAAATTTAATTAGACCAATTGAGGAAATCAGAAGGTCAATTTTGTACACAGCATAGCCGATCTACCAACCGGGATGTAGAATGAAAGTGAACTAGCAATTTCAAGGTAATTAAGTTGAAAGTATAGAGAAATTGAGTGTAAAAGCATACAGTTGCAAGTGACAGGGGCAGAAGGGAAGGACCATTTGGCGTCTCTGAATTGGGAAGAAGTGAATAAGGTTTTGATGGGTTCCCATGAATGCCCTCGCCAATCTCTCTAACCAAAGGGCCCTCCTCTATTTTCCCTACTGCTCCTGCCATACTTTCCATCACCCCATGAGAATGACGGCCGACTATAATCTTCCAGCATCTTGTCGTTGCTGGACCGAGAAATCGCATACCCATGACCATGACCTTCAGAAAATATTCAAACCAAAAAGGAAAATACAAAAAAAATCAACACAAGCAAAGGATATATTCTCGCATCCAGAAAAAACATAGACCAAAAAATAAGACACACAAAAATCTTGCAAAAAGAAAAAAACCCTCCTCAAGGTAGAAAGTAAAAATATTCCAATAACAATAACAGAAGCCACGGATCTTCGAAAATAACCCAAGGTCGACCCTCCAAAACACATCAAATACGCAAAGAACAACCCACCAAATCTTAAACCACTGAAAAACTCTTACCAATAATGAAAATAAAAAAAAATAAAAACTAAATAAGAAAATGGATGCGCGAGTTTTCCGGCATGTTGTGCAAAACAAAACGCAACCGAAACAGAGAGTTGGAATGAAAACTCACCTAGCGGTCGGCGAAACTCGGCGGATCCCCAGCGGTTGAAGTCGCGGTGGTGTGAGGAATCCCTCCATCTGGCGACAGACCCAAGCGACTCGGACCTCTCGTGCTTCCTCTCCTTGAAGAAGTCCTTTCGATCCCAAGGCAATGGTTCAGGCGGCATCAAAACCCGTCGAAATGAGAAGGTTCAGGAACTAGGGTTGGTGAAATGAGTAGGTGGGAGGACGCGTTTTATTTTTTATTTTTATTTTTAACTACGACGGTTTTTTATTAAAACTCGTCATAAACTTTATTGCATATAACATTCTAAGGCGGTTTTTTAATAACCGTCTTAGAATGTATGACGTAAAATGTAATTTTTTTTATGATAATTACAAAAATGCCATCGCACCACCTTTTAAATCGGGTCTACAATAACCGTCGTAAATCACACGTCGTAAAAAATGCTTTTTTTAGTAGTGATAAGATATTTTAGTATTTTTAATTTGTATATTATTTAAAGTTGTTTGTTCTTTAATTATTAATGGTTTTAAGTTATTGACAAGGTATTAATATTGCATTCTTTGTTTTTTTTATAAAAGAAAGTTGCGTGCTAAGTTCTTGTTTTTAGAACATCAGTTATTATAGTTTTTTTAATAACACTTTTTATAGGTTAACTATTTTACTGTTTAATTGTCTTTTTGTAGGAAAATTTATCACTTAGAAAGTTCAAGTTTTTTAGCAATCTTGGACTATATATATAACAGATACTATCTCCTTGTAAATTTAGTGAACCACAAGAATTTGTATAACTTTCAATTTGCAAAAAGTTTGCATGTGGTTACAAGAAAAACTGAATATATGATCACAAAGTTTGTATGATAGTTTCGAGAAACTGCAAAAAATGGCTAAATCTATATAAGCTGAAGGTGAAACTTCTAAAACAATCTTCTAATTAGCTTTATAATGGAGTTTATGCAGTGTATGATCTATGCAAAACAATTAAACGAATTCCATCAGATGCAATAATCTTAAATAGATCTAATTAAAACACTAGTTGTTCAACTAATGATTTTTTCTACTTAGAAGCTTATTCAAAATATATATCAGAAAGCCACTGATAGTTTCAGTGAAACTATTTTTTTAAGATTCAAACAAAGGATGAGAAACACTGCAAAGATATTTTAACCTGATTCGGCCAAACAACCTCTGAACTACATCTAATTCCTACGTACACTCGTCAATCACTATGTAGAAATGCACAGTGAAACAAGCCGTAGGTGCAAGCAGATATGCACAACAGCTTACGCTCGTCAATCATTACTTGGTTATTATTAGCACAACAAACCTACTTTCAAGGGGTTTCTTTACCTAAATATTTATAAAATTGTACTTTTTATTCTTCCTATCAGCCCAAAAGAACGTAATGTAAAAAATACTGCAAACCAAACATTTTTATAATCATAATTTCAACATAATGAATGACAAGATCAACAACAGTTTAATAGCTCCACAGCCGGTTGTCCACAGTAGAACATAGACATGTTTTAGCTCCACCATCATCAACCTGTCTTCCTGTCTCTTCCAATTTTCTCTAGTTTCTTTTAGTTTTCTATTTGTTACCTAGATGCAATCCTTCACAAGTTGCTATTATGATGAAAAATATCAGAATTAGCCACTTTGATGAACAACAATCTGATGAATATCCATGTCCTTCAACATCATTGAATGCCCACAGGAATCACACGGGGCAGTCCTAGAACAACAAATACTCTCATGCTCAGACAATCCTCTTAATTTGTCACTGACGTCCATGGCAGACATCCCAGCTTGAACCATATCACCACAGAACTGGAATGTAATTAGACGCAGCGGGCAAATTGAAGCTTGATGCTCCACCTACCAAAAAAGTTAAAACAATTTATTTAGATAGTCTGATTCATAATATAATAATTTGCACATCTTTCATATGAACTCAGATTACCAGATTGTATATTTCCTTGCATTAACTATGAAGAATTGAATACTGACTGGTAAATTAAATTAACAGCAATAAGTAGACCACACTTCTTAGTAAAAGGAAAACTTAGACTTTTTATGCAAACTGACAACAAACGACAAAATTTTTTAATATGAAGATATGAAGAAAAATTTCTTCGGCTGAATCAGGTTAAAATATCTTTGCAGTGTTTCTCATCCTTTGTTTGAATCTTAAAAAAATAGTTTCACCGAAACTATTAGTGGCTTACTGATATATATTTTGAATAAGATTCCAAGTAGAAGAAAAAATCATTAGTTGAAGAACTAGTGTTTTAATTAGATCTATTTAAGATTATTGTATCTGATGGAATTCGTTTAATTGTTTTGCATAGATCATACACTGCATAAACTCCTTTATAAAGCTGATCAAAAGATTGTTTTATAAGTTTCACCTTCAGCTTTTATAGATTTAGCCATTTTTTGCAGTTTCTCGAAACTCTCATACAAACTTTGTGATCATATATTCAATTTTTCTTGTAACCACATGCAAATTAATTGTAAGTTATGCAAATTCTTGTGGTTCAATAAATTTACAAGGAGATAGTATCTGTTATATATATAGTCCGAGATTGCTAAAAAGCTTGAACTTTCTAAGTGATAAATTTTTCTATAAAAAGACAATTAAACAGTAAAATAGTTAACCTATAAAAAGTGTTATTAAATAAGTTACAATAACTGATGTTATAAAAACAAGAACTTAGAATGCAACTTTCTTTAAGAAAAAAACATAGAATGCAATATTAACACCTTTTCTATAACTTAAAACAATTAATAATTAAATAAAAAATAACTTTAAATAATACTAGAATATCCTTTTTGTTAATACTGTATTTTTATATGTAAAAAAAAAACTTAACTAAGCTCCGCCATTGCTTGGGAAATTTAAGAAATTTGGAATTGTTGGACCTCTCTAGGAACCAGTCGACAGGTTAGATTCCTATGACTTTGACAAATTTGAATTTTGTCGTTGTCTTTAACCTTTCACAAATGTGTGAACAGTTTAATAATACATTTTGAAATGATTCCTATGCTTGAGAAATGTGCGGTAGGGACTTCCTTCCAAGTCTCGTATGTCACGTCGACCTTATCACAAGCAACAATCTCCAAATATGTTCTTAATTTCTTCTTGTGGGGACTGTCGGTCTTCCCAATCCCAAATATGTCTCTCTGCCCCTAGTGGTCTAGTGGCCAAGGATCGTAGCCGTGTGGCTTTGTATGTCCGCTTCAAGGTAGACGGAGACTATGATGCTACTGTAGGAGGAGGAGGAAGAGGCGAGCCAGGTGGAGTAGCCATTGTGGAAGCAATGACTTCCAAGATTATTTTGATGATGCCAAAGAATCCAGAGTTAAGCAAGTTTCAAAGAATTAGGAGTCAAAAAGCTTCAAGAATCAAGATTCAAGAATAATCAAGTTTACAGATTCAATCAAGTTTTAAGAATCAAGATTCAAGAATAATCAAGATCAAGATTCAAGAATAATCAAGATCAAGATTCAAGACTCAAGATTCAAGAAACAAGAGAAGACTCAATCAAGATAAGTACTAAAAAAAGTTTTTCAAAACATTGAGTAGCACAAGAATTTTTCACAAAATCTTTTACCAAAGAGTTTTACTCTCTGATAATCGATTACCTTCTGGTAATCGATTACCAGTAGCCAGCATTGTTTTCAAAACTGATTTACAAAGTTGTAATTGATTACCATAATCAGGTAATGGATTACCAATATTTTAAAACGTTAGATTTCAAATTTCAAGAGTCACAACTAGTGATAAAACATTTTCAAATCATTTTAAACTTGTGTAATCGATTAAACAATACTTGAAATCGATTACCAGTGTTTCTAAACGTTTTAATTTTCAAATTTAAACATGAAGAGTCACATATTTTGATGTGTAATCGATTACACTATAATGGTAATCGATTACCAGTGACTCATTTCGAAAAATAAATTTTCAAAAGTCACAATTCTTAAAGTGACTTGTTTCTGAAGATTTTTTCAAAAGTCACAACTTTTTAAGTGACTAGTTTTCAAAAGAGTCACAATTTTTAAAAGGTTACTAGTTTTAAAGAAATTGTGAAGAGTCACAAACTTTAACTTGAATCATCAAATGATTATAAATATATGACCATCGCATGAATTTCAATAACGTTTTTTTTACAGAACTTTCTAATTCATTTCTCTTCATCTTTCTAAGAGTTTTTGTTCAATACTTTCTCTTTCAAGAAAAGTTTATTGGTCAAAAACTTGTGTTATTCTTTTTCTCCATTCCCTTCTTTCTCTTGTCAAAAGATTCAAAGGACTAACCGCTTGAGAATTCTTTTGTTTCTTCCCTTCTCCCTTTTGACAAAAGATTTCAAAGGACTAACCGCCTGAGATATCTTTTGTTTCTTACAAAAGATTTCAAAGGACTAACCGCCTAAGATATCGTTTTCCCTTTCCCTTTATACAAAAGATTTCAAAGGACTAACCGCCTGAGATATCTTTTGTATCCCCCTAACAGAGAATTCAAGGGACTAACCGCCTAAGAATTCTTTGTCCTAACACATTGGAGAGTACATCCTTTGTGGCACAAGTAGAGGGTACATCTACTTGGGCTGTTATACTGAGAACAAGAGAGGGTACATCTCTTGTGGATCAGTTCAAGTGGAGGGTATATCCACTTGGTTGTTCAAAGAGAACAAGGGAGGGTACATCCCTTGTTGATCTTTGGCTTGTAAAGGATTTTACAAGGTTGAAAGAAATCTCAAGAATCGTTGGTTTCTTGGGGACTGGATGTAGGCACGGGTTGTGACCGAACCAATATAAATCTTGGGTTTGTCTTCTTCTTCCCTACACTCTTTAATTTCCGTTGTGTACTTTTAATTGCCGCTTTTACTTTTGGTTAAGTTATTGTTTCTCTTCTTTACTTTCTTAACTTAGTAGTAAAAGCCTAGTTGAATCTAGTAACATTAAGAAAAATAAATTTTTAATTAGTCAAGACACATTAATAATTAATTCAACCCCCCCTTCTTAATTATTTCGAGACCACTTGATCCAACAAGTGGTATCAGAGTAGGTATCTTGAGAAAAGTTTCACAACTTGAAGATTCATGGCCTCCTCAAATTCTCTCTTTCCCAAAGGAAACTCCATCCATAGGCTACCTATCTTTAATGGTGAGGGTTACCACTATTGGAAAACCTGAATACAAATCTTTATTGAAGCCATAGATTTAAACATTTGGGAAGCAATAGAAATAGGACCTTATGTACCCACCATAGTAGATACAAGCACTAGCACAACAACAGAAAAACCTAGAGATAAATGGACTGAAGAAGATAGAAGAAGAATCTAATATAATCTTAAAGCCAAAAACATTATTACTTCTGCCCTAGGAATAGATGAATATTTTAGAGTGTCAAACTGTTCAAATGCAAAGGAGATGTGGGATACTCTCCAACTTACACATGAAGGCACCACTGATGTGAAAAGATCTAGAGTCAACACCCTTACACATGAATATGAATTATTTAGGATGAACACTAATGAGAACATCCAAAGCATGCAGAAAAGATTCACACAGATAGTCAACCACCTTGCCTCCTTAGGAAAAACCTTTCCAAATGAAGATTTAATCAATAAAGTTTTGAGATGCTTAAGTAGGGAATGGTAGCCCAAGGTAACTGCCATTTTTGAAAGTAAAGATCTTTCCTCTATGTCTCTTGCCACTCTTTTTGGCAAATTGCAGGAACATGAAATGGAACTTCAACGTCTCAACCAAAATGAAGAGATTGACAAAAGGAAAAGAAGCATAGCACTCAAAGCCTCCTCCTCAATGCAAGAAGAAGAAGAAGAAGAAGAAGAAGAATCTAATGATGAAGAAGACTTCTCACTCTTTGTGAAGAAGTTTCATAAATTTGTCAAAAATAGAAGAATGAAGAGAAGCCATAACTTCAACAATGGGAAGAGATCCCAAGAAGTTTCTCCAACTCTTAAATGCTATAAGTGTAATAAACCCGGTCACATAAAGGAAAACTGCCCCTTAAATGAGTCATGGCCCGAGAAGAATGAGAAGAAAAGCTATAAAGAAAGAAGATCCAAGAAGGCGTATATTGCTTGGGATGATAATGACTCATCCGATGGTTCAGAGAAGGAAATCAACCTTCTATCCAAGGACTATGAGAGCAATGAGAACATCTCTCAAGAAGATTAAGCAAAAAGCAAAAGTTTGACTTCCATCTTTGAAGATCTAAACACTTAAATCATGAAAAAGGTAACATCAAAACCATTCTCTTTTAAATTAAGTTGATTGAAACTTTCCTTTCAATTAACTTGTTTATATGATGACTAACAAAATTTTATTTGTTTGTCTTGGTTGATTGTTATTGTGAGTTTATGCTTATATGTTTGATTGAGTTATTTTTCTTTCTCAAAGCATGAAGTTTATTTAAAAAAAAAAAAACAAATATCTGATGACGTCTATGATTCTTGCATGATTTTTAATATGATATATGAATTACTTGCTTAAGAGTCGTTCATGATGTTTTTTTTTTAAAAAAATCCATTATGTTATATATATTTATTTTTATATAAGAGTTTTCAGATATAAAGTATTTTTTTCTGAAAAATGTGTTATCCAACATAAGCATGATAAAGATATTGAGCATATAGGTTTCAGAGAAAATAATGTTTACATGATTGATATGAAACAACGACTATCTGATTATGGGATTGTATTAGACCATATACCTATAAAATGTGACAACACAAGCGCCATAAATATATCTAAGAACCCAGTCCTCCACTCTAGAACCAAGCACATAGAAATTAGACATCATTTTCTTAGAGATCATGTCCTAAAAGGTGACTGTGTTCTAGAATTTGTAGATACCAAAAATCAACTCGCAGATATCTTCACAAAACCACTACCCAAAGATTCCCTCTACACCATTAGAAGAGAATTAGGACTTCTAGATGTCAGTGACTTAGAAAAATGATTTGTTTTATGTTATGATGACTTATGACTTGTTTAAAACACATGTTTTTATTATGTTTTGTGAATGATTTATGACATTATGTTATTTATTTATTCTCTGAACATTGGTTATGTTTTAAGTATTTGGTACTTAGTTAATTATGACTGAACTTGATGTCTTTATTTATTTTGCACTTAGATGTTTATGTTTTATACTTAGACTTGGTTATTTTGATGATATATGACTAAGTGGTTTGCATTTCAATTTGGTTTTATTCAAATTATGCTTTATGTATGTTTTACAATCATTTATGTTTGTTTTACAAATTATGTTTTGTGTATGTTTTAAATTCTTCATGTTTTACGCACTTTGGCCTTTTTGATGTTGCCAAAGGGGGAGAGAAAAATGGGTATTTTAGAAATCAAGATATTATATTTTCAATGTTTTAAAATTAAGCATGAATTCAAAAAGAAAGGGGGAGAAAGAGATGAGTGAACGGTAGAACAAAACTTATATGTATTCTCTTGATTTCAGGATTGTCATCATCAAAAAAGGGGAGACTGTGGAAGCAATGACTTCCAAGATTATTTTGATGATGTCAAGGAATCAAGAGTTAAGCAAGTTCTAAAGAATCAGGAGTCAAAAAGCTTCAAGAATCAAGTTTCAAAGAATCAAGATTCAAGAACAATCAAGTTTCAAGATTCAATCAAGTTTCAAGAATCAAGATCAAGATTCAAGACTCAAGATTCAAGAATCAAGAGAAGACTCAATCAAGATAAGTACTAAAAAAAGTTTTTCAAAACATTGAGTGCACAAGAATTTTTCACAAAATCTTTTACCAAAGAGTTTTACTCTCTGGTAATCGATTACCAGTAGCCAACATTGTTTTCAAAACTGATTTATAAAGCTGTAATCGATTACCATCATCATGTAATCGATTACCAATGTTTTAAAACGTTAGATTTCAAATTTCAAGAGTCACAACTAGTGATAAAACATTTTCAAATCATTTTAAACTTGTGTAATCGATTACAAAATACTTGTAATCGATTACCAGTGTTTCTAAACGTTTTGATTTTCAAATTTAAACATGAAGAGTCACATATTTTGATGTGTAATTGATTACACTATAATGGTAATCGATTACCAGTGACTGATTTCAAAAAATAAATTTCCAAAAGTCACAATTCTTAAAGTGACTTGTTTCTAAAGATTTTTTCAAAAGTCACAACTTTTTAAGTGACTAGTTTTCAAAAGAGTCACAATTTTTAAAAGGTGACTAGTTTTAAAGAAATTGCCAAGAGTCACAAACTTTAACTTGAGTCATCAAATGATTATAAATATGTGACCATGGCATGAATTTCAATAACGTTTTTTTTACAGAACTTTCTAATTCATTTCTCTTCATCTTTCTAAGAGTTTTTGTTCAATACTTTCTCTTTCAAGAAAAGTTTATTGGCCAAAAACTTGTGTTATTCTTTTTCTTCATTCCCTTCTTTCTCTTGTTAAAAGATTCAAAGAACTAACCGCTTGAGAATTTTTTTGTTTCTTCCCTTCTCCCTCTTGACAAAAGATTTCAAAGGACTAACCGCCTGAGATATCTTTTGTTTCTTACAAAAGATTTCAAAGGACTAACCGCCTGAGATATCTTTTTCCCTTTCCCTTTATACAAAAGATTTCAAAGGACTAACCGCCTGAGATATCTTTTGTATCCCACTCACCAAGAATTCAAGGGACTAACCGCCTTAGAATTCTTTGTCCTAACACATTGGAGGGTACATCCTTTGTGGCACAAGTTGAGGGTACATCTACTTGGGCTGTTATACTGAGAACAAGAGAGGGTACATCTCTTGTGGATCAGTTCAAGTGGAGGGTATATCCACTTAGTTGTTCAAAGAGAACAAGGAAGGGTACATCCCTTGTGGATCTTTGGCTTGTAAAGGATTTTACAAGGTTGAAAGAAATCTCAAGAACCGTTGGTTGCTTGGGAACTAGATGTAGGCACGGGTTGTGGCCGAACGAGTATAAATCTTGTGTTTGTCTTCTTCTTCTTCCCTACACTCTTTAATTTCCGCTGTGTACTTTTAATTGCCACTTTTACTTTTGGTTAAGTTATTGTTTCTCTTCTTTACTTTCTTAACTTAGTAGTAAAAGCCTAGTTGAATCTAGTAACATTAAGAAGGATAAATTTTTAATTATTCAAGACACATTAATAATTAATTCAACCCCCCCTTCTTAATTATTTCAAGGCCACTTGATCCAACAACCATGGGCCTGTAAAGAAAAAAAAACTTAAGTTAGTTAACATTATCAAAAAACTGAATTAGTTATGTAAATGAATGTACTGAAATGAAATACATAATTAGAAAATTACATTAGACGATGTTAATTAATTCTCCTTCATCATGATTATTACGATTAACATGAACGTCCTCAGCTTCTTCTTCTCCAACAATGTTAGGAGTCATTTGTGTGGACAAAGGACTAACATAAGTATCAATGTATGAATCATCATCTTCTACATTAACACCAATTGTTTTCCCATGTAGAACCACGAACCACCTTTCATCACAAGGGTCTTGAACATAAAATACCTGTTTAGCTTGTTCTGCCATGATGAAAGGGTCATTGTGGTAAGCTAGTTTCTTTAGGTCTACCAACGTAAATCCTATATCATCGGCTCGCACACTGGTGTTGTTGTCAACCTATTTACATTTGAAAACACAAACAGTAAATTTGACATAGTTAAGCTTCCAAATTTCATCAATGAACCCAAATTAAGGGATGGAAGCTACACAAGGATTGTCATCATGTACACTGGCGAAGTGTTGAGATTCAACCCTAAGGGTGACCCCGCTGTTTTGCATTGTACTTTTCTCATCTTGTGCTTTTGTATAAAAGGAATACTTGTTTATGTCGTATCCTTGCCAAGTTATAACATTTCTTTTAGGCGCATCTGCTAGCTTTCTTAATGTTTCAGAAGCATTTTCATCAGCAAAGATTGTATCTTTAAACCAATCAAAGAAAGTCTTGTTATTCTTTTTCAAGACCCAGTTCTTTGACATTTTTGGATTACTTTGTTTGACTAAACCTTCATGCTGAAGTATGTATGGCAAAACTTCATTACTATTATTCAAGACACACAAGTGAGCTTGTAACAAATATTCTACACTTTGAGTGATAACATGCAATCCTCTTGAACCCTTACCGCCCACTTTGTCGTCATGCCAAGACTCGGGAAGCCAAACAGGTTTATCCTTTTCAATGTACTCTGAACAAAATTCAATGGCTTCTTTTGCAATGTACCTTTCAACTATAGATGCTTCCGGATGATGTAGATTCTTCGTATACCCTTTTAAGATCTTCATGTATCGCTCAACCGGGTACATCCACCGCAAATAAACAGGACCACAACATTTGATTTCTCTGACCAGATGAACAATTAAGTGAACCATGATGTCAAAGAAAGCAGGAGGAAAATACATCTCCAACTGGCACAGTATAATTGCAGCCTCGTTTTCTAGGTCATCAAACTTGACAGGATCAAGGACTTTGCTACATATGACATTGAAGAAAAAACACAGTGAGTTATGGCTAACCTGACTTTGTTAGGCAAAATGTCTCATATGGTCACGGCAAACAATTGTTGCATCAAGACGTGACAATCATGAGACTTTAACCCTACCAGCTTAAGCTCTTTCAACTACACAAGGCTCTTAATATTTGAAGAGTATCCTTGTGGGACTTTGACCCCCTACAGACACTCACAAAAACCGATCTTCTCTTTTTTTGACAAAGTATGACAAGCTGGAGGCAAGTATATTTTTTCCCATCAGACCTTGGATGCAACTGCGATCATATGCCCAACTCAGCTAGATCTTGACGGGTATTCAAACCATCTTTCGTCTTGCCTTGAATGTTAAGGAGCGTCCCAATGACATTATCACATACATTTTTCTCCACATGCATAACATCAATACAATGCCTAATGTCAAGGTCAGTCCAGTACGGAAGATCAAAGAAAATCGACCTCTTCTTCCATATGAAACTATTACTTTTTTCCTTCTTTTAAGTTTTTCCAAATACAGTATTCAAGTGTTGAACCCGCTGGAAGACCTACTCACCAGTCAATGGTATCGGCGCAGTTTCGCGTTCTTGAGTTCCATTAAATGCTTTTTTCAATCTCCTGTAAGGGTGATGAGGTTTTAGAAAATGGCGATGCCTAATGTACATTGTTTTTCTACCATGTTTCAGTTGTATGTAGCTTATGCCTTCTTCACAGATGGGGCATGCATGATGACCCTTAACACTGTAACCGCTCAGATTCCCATATGTTGGAAAGTCATTAATGGTACAAAAAAGGATTGCGGGCATTTCAAAAGTCTCATTCTAAAACACATCAAACACTAAAACCCCCTCGTCCCATAGCTTTGTCAGGTCTTCAATCAATGGACTTAGATAAACATCAATGTCATTTCCTAACTGTCTTGGGCCTGATATCATCATGGACAACATCATGTATTTTCGCTTCATGCACAACCAAGGAGGCAAATTGTAAATTACTAGTAGAACTGGCCATGAACTGTGTTGAGTGCTTAAATTGCCATATGGATTCATTCCATCACTGGCTATTCCAAGCCTAAGATTTCTTGCCTCTTTGCCGAAATCCGAAAACATACGATCTATCTTCTTCCACTGGGAGCAATTAGCTGGATGACGGACCATTTCATCATAGTTTCTCCCATTTGCATGTCATGTAAGGTCTTTTGCATCATCTCCATCAGTAAACAGACGCTTAAACCTTGGAATGATGGGAAGATACCGCAACACCTTTGCTGGAGGGCCCTTCTTTGAGTTTTCATCAGAACTGTAGTCCTCATCATCCTTCACTTTGTACGGTGATACCCCACACCTAGGGCATTTGGACATTTTTACGAATTCATGCCTGTACAGTATGCAATCATTCGGGAAAGCATGAATCTTCTGATACTCCATACCCATCGGACACAGTATCTTCTTGGCCTGATAGTAACTTTTAGGCAACGTGTTTTCCTCTGGAAGCAGATCGTGCACTACTTGAAGTAGTGAACTAAAGCTTTTTTCACTTTACCCATATTTGGCCATAACATTAACCAGACTTAACACCGCCGACAACAGCGTCAAGGAATTCTTGCACCCCGTATACAAAGGCTTCTTTGAATCACTTTGAAATCCTTCATACATAGGGGCATGTGCTTGCTTAAAAGACTCTTCTCCAAGGTCACAAATCATATCCTCCAAGCGATCTCCCATTTCTACATCAAACGATTCAGATTGGGACCCACCCTGCATGTCTATCAATTCACCATGCCATATCCAAGTCGTGTAATTCTTCTTAATCCCATCACACAATAGATGCTCTCGTATGTCGTCTAGTATTTGTCATCTTCCATTTAAACAATTGATGCAAGGACAATAATATCTTCCATCTTCATGCAGTCGACTTCTTTCTAAAGCAAATTGCAAGAACTGCTTGACGCCTTCCTCGTATGCAGGGCTCATGCGACTTTCATTCATCCAACTTTGATCCATCTAAATAATAACTCCGTGATACTCACAAAGTTATTCGATGCATGAAAATATCACTTTTTTATTATAGGTGTGGCCCTATCCCATTCAGGAAGACCGTCTTTTATGGTAGCTTCATACGTCAAGGTTAATTCTATTTTGTTAAATTTGACAAAATTTCGGCAACATTTTGCATTGGTCTCCAAGTACACGACATGAAATCGGTGAAATTAATTTCCCGATAATCAAGTATGCACTCAGAGAACAACTAGAAATGCATTGTACTAAAATTTCATCAAATTAAACAAAATAATGTTAACCTTAACACTTGAATCTACCATAAAAATATCAGTCTCCCCAAACTGCAATTCAAGATTGAATACAATGATTAATGCAAACTGTCTGCAAGAATCATTGCATTCAATCTCAAATGAGAATCTAAGGTTCACTCATCGTGAACATAATTTGTATAGCATATATCAGTTGTCATTAATGGCAGTGAACGAGTAATAAAAATATTAATTGGTAACAAACATTCGTACCTGTGATGATGAGCAACACAGTCCTAAATGAAATCAAGAATCCAATAAATAACTCAACGACCACCTACATCAATCATCATTCCGAAAAATAGATATCAGTATGTGACAATGAGTAGGCTATACAAATCGACTAAATACCAAGTGTTACTATCCTATTTGAATGAAGGTATGTTAAGGCGGAACTAAAACTAAGGATGAAGCATGTTAAAAATAAGGATTATCCAATGAACCAAGATCCTTCAACGAGAAAACACTATTGAGTTTGCAAACTAAGCTCTACAACAAAGTAGGGTTATTATTGATGATGATTATGTCATCAACATAGATCATAATATAGACAGTTGTGGAACCTTTGGAATAGACAAATAAGGAGGGATGACATTTGCTAAAGCTGAAACCGAAGTTGCAGCCAATAGGAACCCTATTTGGGGGAATAGGATCAAGAGTGAAAGTATCATTGTTCATAAAGGCATCATATTTTGCCTTCACAGCTGTCAACCATGCAGGGTATCGACAATGATGTTGGTTGAGACAGTGTGTATACTCTCAATCATATTGTAGCACTTCTATGATTTAAGCTAGTTTACTCTGAGAGTGTGGATCTAACGTGTAGTGCCTTTGATTTTGAAGAGTTTTGCATCAAAGATATAAATACCTAAGTTGGAGGCTTGAGCATAATTGAGTTTCCAGCAATCAGCACAGGACAATTTTGGAAACAGCAAGATTGACGGGATAGTTAAAAGGTGGAATGGCTAAAATCACTCCTAGTGGAATCTGAAAATCAAATGAAACTTTCTAAGATCACATCAAAAACCAAATCTGGAACATATGTTAACACTTAGCATTTCACCTCATCATATGATCATTTAATATGCTAGTCATTAGAAGTTACAAAGATAATACAATGTCATGGAGAGATTACACTACTTTATGAACTCAGGGTTTTGATATTGTGTCTGATTGTAATTGTAACTTAATAAAATATAGATTTTCTAGATGTAGTTGACTATCTGTTCTTTAATTGTTACTCAATAAAATATAGATTTTAGATTCCTCTAATCTATAATCAAAAAAGAATCTTTGTAGTGTTACCTCTATGTTTCTTTTGTCTTTTTACATATTGTTCTACTTATTAGTTTCGAGACTACTTTATATTGGTGGAATTAGTTTGCTACTGTCCTTGTTTTCATACTCATTAATTTCTATTTCCTATAATATGTTTAAATTTGATTGCTTTCTTTGCACTAATATTAGGTGTTCACAATGCCCTTATGTAGCAACAACCTAATAGAATGACTATTATTGTCCCTCGGCATCAACATGATTGCCAAAGTTAGTTTTTTTCCCATATCCTTTCAAATCATGATTTTGGTTTCCTACTGGTATCTTTCATAGGAGGCCATCCTTACTTCAGACAGAGTCTCATACTGTTACTCCACCACTTTAATAAGCTCTATATTAGGAAGCGGCAGAGGGGGCATTGAATTAATAATGTAACATATTGCATGTGCAGCAATGAAGGGTAGTTGAATGATTTATATAAGGAAATAATTGAGTGATTTATGTAAGGGAATAAAAAGAAACCAAAACACCATGTTAACCGATATCTCTAAAAAAATAGAATTAGAGAGACTAAAAAAAGGAAAGAAAATAGTAGGATATGTGAAACACCCTGTGTTGCCTTTCAATTATGTACCTCTACTATTGTGCTACTGCCATCTATTGGTACCAGAATTAATTCAAGAATAATACAGAAAATTTGTCTCAGTTGAGGGTGTTTTCATCTAATTTCTAGTAGATACTAAATGTTGGTTCCATTGTTAGTAGAAACTCAAATCGTAGTTTGCTACTTTGCAGGGGATTAGTCCCTTCTTGCAGAAACACTTGTTATTGTATATTGGGGTTTTGTACAAAATTTTTACTTTGACAAAAGTTAATTTTTCAGCCTCAGAATATGGTATGCCCAGAAGGAAAACAAAGTTAGTTCTTATATTGTTTTTGTCTTGCATGATTTATGCAGGATTGGCCAGATAGCCAAAGTAGACTATGAAGCACCCAAAGTTAGTTCTTATATTATTTCATTCTCTATGCAGGATTGGCCAGACAGCCAAAGTGGGGTCATCTAAAGGATTTACATAGAGCAATAAAACTCTGTGAACCTGCTTTAGTATTTGGAGATCCTACTGTACAACAGCTTGGAAACTATGAAGAGGTATAACTTGATTCAATTATCTGAGAATTAGCAATCCTATCTAAAATCTTTGTAAGTAGACTAAACTTTTAACTTTCATATCCAATGTACAGACTCATGTTTTTAGATCCAAGTCTGGAGCTTGTGCTTCATTCCTTGCGAACTATAACCCACAATCTTATGCAACAGTGGCATTGGAAATCAGCATTACAACTTGCCTCCTTGGTCTATAAGCATTCTTCCTAACTGCAAGCACACTCTTTATAACACTACAAGGGTGAGACAAAAATCAAACAAAATTTTATTTCAGAATACTATGCATGCAAACCAAGATGCCACTTGTGGTTATAGTTTCTCTCAACTACCAGACTTATAAGGTACTTCCAAACCAAGATGCAGTTCCAAGCTAAGGTAGTTTATGTTTCCTCTTTGTCTGATTCAGTTGTTTCTTGGGCAGAAACAACATGGGCAGTGAACATGATAGTAAAAACTAACAGCAACCACTCTTAGAGTTAGGAAGATCCTTGGGTACAATTAGAAGATAGGTGAGAGTAAAACTAACAGCAACCACTCTTAGACTTGATGCAATTGTAGCAGATAGGTGAGAGTAAAAACTAACAACAACAAATAATGCAACTTAGCTATAACCAGCAATAATCTAATCAAAATTGCCATTTGCCAACACACACAAATACAATTAAGATCAAAGTTGACTTATAATGGATTATAATACTCCAATTTGCAAAATTGAAATGAAGCAATCAACCTGAACATGTGTTACAAAAATGCAAAACAACTGAAACTCAATTGATCTTGTCCATTTTGTTGACAAGCTGACCCACTTGAAACTCCCTAAGGAAAAATAAGCCTACCTAATAGTAATGAGAACAAAGATCCAAACACTCGAGTTTGTAACTAAAAAATTGCTTAGACATTTTGTAGAAATAAGTATTGGTTAAAAATTTAGTATTCCTATACAACAAACATAGAGTAATACAGAAGCTCAAGCTTCCCACACAGGACACAACTGATACAAGCAAGTGAAGCAACCAATTGACAGATAACCAATTATAGTTACGTTGCTCTTTAAAAGTGAACTCAACCTACCATGTACAGTTGCTAATATCTGAATCAAACTGTAATAATTTATCTTTCTAATTTCTCATTTAGCTTAACACATGAATAAATTAGAGTTTAACAAAGAATACATTCAAACTTTTCATTTACCATCTTTCATTTATCTAGTCTAGGAGAGGGTTCTACTCTCTGATTTTCTCACAATGAGCACTCAAAAATTATCTATGTGCACAGTGGACGGTGCTCAAGAACCTTCTAATCCATTTTACATTGACCCAAATGACAACTCCATGGTTCTAGTTTCACCTCTCATGAACAAATTTCCATAGTTGGTCCAGATCAATGGAGATGAGTATGCTAACTTAAAAAACTAGGAAGGTAAGGGATCCATAGCACTGAGTATTCATCATAAGCCTGACCTACAAAATGGTAAGGGATCCGTATCTAAGGCTTAAAACAACAAGTGAATTAAGAGAATGACCAACTATTAAGCAGCAATGCAGCATATAAGTGAATAACTACAAGATCTTTATCAACCCAAAATCGATACCTCTGGCCAATTAGAAGCATCAAGCAACCACTCTTAGACTTGATGTAATTGTAGCAGATAGGTGAGAGTAAAAACTAAAAGCAATAAATAATGCAACCTTGCTATAACTAGCAATAATCTAATCAAAATTGCCATTTGCCAACACACATAAGTACAATTAAGTGACTGCTCATTCTAGAGACTTGGTTTGTGCTATTAACCCCATTTCTTTGATGGTGGGTTGCAGCTGTAGCAAAGGGGTACTTAGCTTGATTGTCCAAATGGCCATCTATAAAATAAAAACAATGACTCAATCTTTGTATCAGGTACACAAGTTATATGTTATTTGATTTTCTTTGTATTACTATGGGGGCACGCTATAATCTTGAATCTACTGCTACATTTATTTGTGTGTGAGGTTCTGAAACTTAGCAAAATATATCGTAAGGGATGTGAAAATCTTAAGTTATTTCTTATAAGGATGTGGGGATCAGATGCAACAAGTGTTCTCTGACATAACATGCTAGTGAATTTTCAGTCTGAAGTTTGGTTTCTGAAAGTAAATTCAAAAAATGATAACTAATACTATTTAAGTTAATTTTCCATTTAGATGTCAAAAAATCAATGTGCCAATTTTCCTAATGTATGGAAAACAAGATCCTTGGGTAAGGCCACTTTTGGGACACTAGGTTAAAAGGCAAGTGCCTCAAGCTTCATATTATCAAATTAGCCCTGCTGATCACTGTTATAAAACTTAAGGGCAGGGGCAATTGCTAGCAACAAATAGAGGTAATTAACTTATCATTGGGGCAATTGCTCGTCACTATTATAAAACTTAAGGCCAAGGGAAGTATGCTTCATATTCTCATCATTGGTTTCATATTTGGTATCAATCGAACAGAACTCTGTAATAGGGGCAATTGCTAGCAACAAATACAGGTAATTAACTTATCATAGTAGTATCAATAGGAATACCTCAAGCAGCCTTCAAAGAAAAGGGTACTCCTGTTAGTCTTCTTCTTTAGCTTAGGATTGAGGATGACCTGGACAAACAATAACAACAATAACAGAACTGTGTAAAACCCTATTTATAGCATAACAAACAATAACAACAGTAACAACATCTAATATATGCTTACAGAATGGGACTAGAACACAAAACTGAGAGATTGACAAAATAGATACTTTCAAAGAATTTTTGTGACCAGAATCACCTTGAATCAACTGCTAACTTTCTTCCAGGAAGCTCAATTTGGTTTCCAGGATCAGATACCTGAATATGTGTTACAGGAACAAACCTACAAAGACACATATAGAAAAAGAAGAAAGTTCAAACAAGTTAACTATTTTTCCACAAAATGCAGTTTGTAACAATGTACATGAAATAGAATGAACATACAAGTTAACTACGCTACCTCAAACAAAATAAAGAACACTACACTACACTAGTACAGTATGCTACCCTAGTTTTACAACAAACATTAAGCATTCAAAGACCTGCAAAGTGAGCACCACTTACCTCAATCAAAATGAGAGCCTATGAGCACTAGTGACCACGACACGAAACGTACCTCAGATCACCACGACTTCCCCAATCCTTGCAGCAGAAACCAATAAAGGTCCTTGGGTTAACCACGATTTCCCCAAACAAACCTAGGTAATCAATAGAACAATAGAGCTTAGATGAAACATACCTAGGTAATGTGGCGATGGACAAGAAAAAGAGAGCTTTGACAGTCTTCAGCACGATGGAGAAGAAAAAGCTTAGATGCAGAACAACACAGGTTACACAGAGAACAAGAGAGCGTGAACAAAATAGGTCGCGTCTAATATAATTTTAAATGTAAGTCCAACATCGGTTTTCAATAGAAAAACGATGTTAACAAAATGATGTTAACGTTAACATCGATTTTCTTCAACAAACTGATGTTAACTGATCATACGTTAACATCGGGTTTGAAGAAAACTGTTGTTAACGAACTTATGTTAACAAAGTGACGTTAACATCGGTTCTTCCAAAACCGATGTTAACGAATTAATGTTAACATCGGTTTTACAAGAACCGATGTTAACGTCACTTCGTTAACATTGGATTTTAAGAAAACCGATGTTAACGGATACACATTATTTACAATTATGGCACTGCATTTATGTTAACATCGGTTTTGTCAAAAACCGATGTTAATATGTCAATGTTAAATTTGCTTTTTGTGGTAGTGCTTTGAGATAAAGTCTTAACATATAATAGAAAACATCTCATTTTATTCATATAAGAGTTTTCACATTAAGAAGACGTGTTTTTAGCACAAAATAAAATGCTTTATGGCAGACATTTGAAACTTTGAATCATAAAAACTCTCCATGAACTAATATTTTCTTCAAACTTTATACTCCCCTCAGATGATGTCACGCTTCTACTTTTACTTTTTCTCCCCTTTTCTTTGACAACTTTTTTATCTAGCTTCCTAAGAAACTTATCACAAGAGTCGTAAAACTCAATTAAGAGATGAATAGGACCATCATGACACATTTAAGGACGAGGATGTTTCCTACCAGTGATTTTTTTTTATAAAAGTAATCCCCAATCATGAACCATTTGTGAGCCTCATTTTCAGCATGAGCACGATCCTTCAAGGCTTGAGCAAGAGTTTCTCTGCTTATGGCAAGTTCAGCTTTAAGAAAATGAGCATAAACGCGAGAAGATGAGGGATCATACACTTGAACAACCATGGAATCAGAACTAGCTTCAGTACCAGATTCAACTTCTTCGATAATAGGATCCACGTGGTGTATGAAGAAGAATATGGAGAAGGGAAGGAACACCATAAATGAAAGGTATGATCAGACACAACCATGTTGAAAAGAGTTTCTTGAGAGAAGCAAGTGTGCTTCAGGGTTTGATAGCATCACCCAATTTCATAATGAACTGCATCTGCAGGTAACTTTTCATCAGGTTCTATACTAGAGAAACATTCCTTCAGTCTTTAGAACCTCTTCATGGCATACCGGTCCATATTAGTGAGCTCAACCTTTTGCTTTAAATCTTCAAGCTCATGTTTGAAAAGTTGACCAGGACAAGCTTTGGCATATATGGTTAGTGGAGCATTGTCACCGTCTTCAATTAGCAACTCATTGCCTTTGTAGCAACTAGCCTTCTGATATAGAACAAGCTTATCAATAGCTATCTAAAATTGAGTCTTTAGAGTGGCTAAGCAAGAAAATCTTGACCCAAACATGAAAGGAAGATGAGTGTGCCTTTAAATACTTCGAAAAGAAACTTGCCTTGATCTAATCTATTCTCTATAAGCAGATAGCTTCACTCTAAGTTCAAGAACATAGTCTAATAACTCCCAATCTATGAAGTCTAAAAAGTCTCTCCAGACTTGGTGCGATGCCAAGGAAGGACAACATTGATGCAACACATGAAACCCATCAACTGTTGAAGATCCAAGAGAGTAGATAAAGACATTTCAGCAGACTTAGCCTCTCTACTTTTCCAAACACTTACACCAAGAGGATACACTTTTCTATTTGTAAGATGATGCTCCAAGATCACACTGTTAGGGTTGGGAGCAACAGTCTGTCGTGGAGGCAACTCCTTGATCACTTGTTCCTTATCTTTATATACACCAAGTGAGTACTCTTCTTCTTCATGCAAGATTTCCCAAGATGGATAAGAGAAAAGGTCAATACCTGGAAAATCTGTCTTCTAGAGCTAGGTGAGATTGATATATTGTAGCTCCAATTTTTGCATCTCTAGATGAAGAGCGTGAGTCCCAATACCATATTTTTCCATCCAAACTCTGTCACATGTTTTCCATTCCAAAATTATGTATCCTCTAAAACCATGATACAACTTGGTGTGAAGGTTGGGATGTACTTGAATGTCTAGTTATGTCTGAACAGAAGGTCTTGAAGGCAAGATCCATGTTGTGGCTTCTTGTTCAGTTGGCTTCACCAATCTACAGTTGAGCCTATGGAAGAGTTTTGTTACCCTTATGGGCTTTTAAGACATCATTATTATCTTTTGTGCCTTCAGACACTCCTTTATTTCTTCTATAGAGAAAGATTATGAGCCTCCATAAATATCTTCTAATCGTCTTAGCCTGTCTTCATCTGCTACACTAGACTAAGTAGCAAATAATTGTTCATCAGTATCAAACACTATATCATCATTTATTTCTACAAGAGATGCCTCAATTATTGGCTGAAGCATGTCCTCTTCAAGAGCTTCCCTTTCAACATGGTCCATGTCTTCAGGAATAATGACAACTTCTATTTCTACTTGCCTTTGAACAATATCCAGAGAGAAGATTTGTGTTGCATATTCTATTGCAGATTAAACTTTCTCCAGTTCTTCCATTTAAGCTTTCTTCATTTTTTGTTCAAATTGGGCCTGTATTGACTCAACAATAATAGCTTTTGACACTGGCTCACCATCTATCTCTATCATGGTAGCCTTCTCAATACTATGCCTTTATTCTTCCTTAACAAACAATGTCTTCTTAGATTCCATAATGACTTCGTCTAGAATTTCTTCAGATGACTTGCTTCTAAAGGCAACAAGCTTGGCATCTTCCTCCAACTTTCTCTTGTGTTCTTCCTCAAATAGTGCTTTAACAAAGGCAAGCACTCTTCTTCTAGCTCAAAAGCTTCATTCTTCTCAAGCATCTCATCTAAGTTAGCTTTTTTCATGCTTTGGCCAAGGATTGCTTCTTAGCCTTAGCAAAAGCTACAACTTCTTTTCTACTGATGAGGGATAAAGAAAGTTTGATTTAAGGAATAGGATGAAATGGTGACTAAGGTGGAAGGGCTAATGAAGGTGAGGGTTGAGGTGTTGGAGTTTTAAGAATCGCATTATTAGATTCTTGGTCTTTTGGAGGTGAGGTTGGTTGAGGTTTTGAAGGTGAGGAGGATGTAGACTGAGGTTAGGAGTGTTTGATTTTGATGGTTAGTCATTTAGTTGTTGGCATAGATTTAAGTTTAGACTTAGAGTCTGAAGCCTTCTTCTTTAGGGTGGTTTTAGGGTCTGAAGGTTTAGGGTCAGAGGTGGTTGTGTTTTTGGCTTTTTGGCTAAAACAGAAGGCTTAGATTCACATGAAGAAGAAGGATCTTTTCTCTTAGTGGGTAGTCTGGGTTAGTTGGTCTGAGGCTGAGCATGCTCCCTTTGTATCTGCAGAGATGCAACTTCAAACTCAAGATCAACAAGTTTATCATAAGTTCCTATCATTTGTCCTACCACGGACTGTGGTTCCTCCTTTGCTTCCTTTTTTTACCTTCCTCTTTTCGTTTCTGAGCATATTCTACGAACTTGTCAGCAATCGCTATCTTCACACAAGTCACTCCCTTCAACTGAGTTGCTCCAGCAGACGCTTCCATGCCAAACACATTTACTCGAGCGTTTCTCATAATTTGAGTGAACAACATACCAAAAGGAATAAGGTTTTTCTTCACTTTTGAGTTGAACCTGTCCTTAAACTGCATCCAGTAGAAGAAGATCTCAGGAAGATTCACATTTTCTTGTACCATGACTTTGCATTGCAGAATTTGTCCCTATTACTCAAACAATCATGTGATCCCATTCTAGGCATCACCATGCTGAAAAGGAAAGTATGGATCAATCTGCACATGTAGGTCAGATTTGCAGTTTTGAGAAAGTTGATCATCGCCTTCTTATCATCTTTTAGATGTCGTGGAGTACCATAAAGCATGATATCCATAATCTTCTGGGTTATTCCATCTCCCCGTCCTTGTCAAAGACTAGACTTTCTTCAGCACAACCAAACACAACAACGATGGTTATTGGCGAGATCACCACTTCCCTCCCTTTGACGATGCCTCTGTTGCTAACACCATTTTTCCTTGTAATTCCCCATAACAAGGCATATGGACCATAATGCCATCAACTGAAGTTCTCAAGGAAGTTGGTCCACCCAACACGATTAAACAAACCTTTGATAGGGAAACCCTCTTCTTCTAGGGTTTGGAAGTCCATCGAACGTCTAGGGATGAAAGACTCCAAATGAAAGACGTTCCTGGCCTCTTCTTCAGAGTTGATTCCTGGAAACACAATAGCTTCACTCCTCTTGGGTGCCATTGTTTCACAAAGATGAAAAAAATTTGTAAGTAAAGATGTGGTTTTTTAAAAGTCTAAGTTCTCAAGCACAAATAATTTTACAAATAGTTCTCTAAGAGTTCAAGATTTCAAAAGAATCTTTTGAATCCCCACCTTAGCCTTTTATATGTTTGAAAAGAACATAGTAATGGTTCAAATGACATTTAATGTTTTCCAAAACTGTTTTTAAATCATGGTGAAAAAGGCGGCACATATCTATTAAGAAAAGATAAAAGGTTTTTATCTTTATGAACACACTTCCACTTTTGTCTGTACACTTGAGCACACGTTAGATCCAATAGATTAAAGAAAAACTTTAAGATGATGCTATCGTCTAAAATAAAGTAGCATTTCTCATCAGTCTAATAAGCTAACCATATTTAAATGTCCCCTTATACAAATGAATAAAATCTTTAGACAAAGGTTTAGTAAAGATATTAGCTCATTGATTATCTATATCTAAAAAATTTATATCAAAAACACCTTTTTGCACATAATCACAAATGAAATAATATCTTATATCAACATGTTAGACCTTTGAATGATATATGGGTTTTTAGACAGATTGATTGCACTAGTGTTGTGACATATACTAGTATATTGTTCTAAAAACTAGAGTAATCCTCTAACTGATACTTTACCCATAACAATTGTGAGCTGCAACTTGCAATAGATACATACTTAATCTCTACTATGGGTAGAGTAATGGAGTTCTTCTTCTTACTTTCCCAAGATATTAAACAAGGTTCAATATAATGGCATCCACCACTTGTACTTTTTTGTTCAACTCTATCTCCTGCATAGTCCGCATCACAATATCCTACTAACCTAAAATCTTGATTTTTCTTATAAAACAAACTTTGGTTAGTGGTACCTACTAGATAGTGTAAAATCCTCTTAACAGCTTTGAGATGTGACTCTCGAGGATCAGACTAAAATCTAGCACACAAATATACACTGTACATAATATCAGGTCTACTTGCAGTCATATATATAATTGAGCCAATTATACCTCTATAGATCGTCTGATCTATTGGTTTACCTTGTTAGTCTCTACTCAGAAGATTGGAAGCATGCATAGGTATTTTTATTGATTTGGTACCTTCCATCTTGAACTTCTTCATAAGCTCTTTAGTGTATTTCTACTGATGTATGTATATTCCTTTACTGTCTTGCTTGATCTGAAGCCCCAAGAAGAACTTAAGTTCTTCCATCGTGCTCATTTTGAACTCATTCTTCATTAGATCAGAGAAATCTTTGCACAGAGATTCCTTAGTAGCTCCAAAAATGATATCATCAACATAAATTTAAACTATTATGAAATCTTTATCGACTTCTCTTCTAAAAAGAGTAGTATCCACTTTACCTCTCATAAAACCATTTTCTAAAAGAAAATACCTCAATCTGTCATACCAAGCACGCGTTCCTTGTTTCATGCCATACAAAGCCTTTTATGAATCTGAAAACATGATATGTGTATGGTCTTCAAACCACGGAGGTTGTTCCACATATGTAACATCTCATTTTTCGTAAATAAATTAAAAAGGTTTTTTTTTTTAAAAATAAAGTTTTAGAAAAATGACAATCTTGGACTCATTCACCGTTGGATCATTGTGAAATTTGAGCACCAGGTTAGGAACACAATTCCAAACATTCTCACCGATGGAAATTTTGAAATCATGTCAGAGTTGAGAGAAATACACTTTTCATCGTAGCTTTTTATTTTCCCATAGAAACCCAAAACTGTCTCAGTAAGACTACGATCCCGTATTCGTTAACCGTTGGATTGTTGTGAAATTTTGATATGTGATTTACAGTTCATTTCCTCACATCTTAACCATTGGGATTTTCAGAATAACCTCTTTGGAGGGAGAAATACTCATCGCACGTAGACAGTGGTTCAATCTCTTCTCCTTCTCTCTAACATTTGGGAACCGTATCAGAGCAGTCAAAGGAAAAACTTGAGGAATCACAGGAAATTGCTAGAGATGCTGCTATCATTGTCGGAATACACACGTGAGCCTTCTTAAAAGTAAGGGATGAGTTTATCGCAATTGGGGTTAGAATGAACATGTGTAGGGATCCTTAGAGGATTAAATTGGGGTTTATCTTGGGATGTTTATTGAATTATAATTTTTCTTTTACAATTATAAATACAATATTGTTGTGTTTTACGTACCAATTGATGTTCTGATGAGAATTGATTGATAAACTTGAGTGCTCTTGATGTTTTTGTGTTTTGACCTATGATTTTGATTAATTGATTTTGATATAATAGTGTGAGATTATTTGAGGGTTTTTACTCTTCATGTTGTGATAAAACTTTTGTATAAATTGTTATGTAGATATTATGAAATGGTGATCCAAATTATGAGTATGTGATAAATTAAACCTGTGATGAATGGTGAAGTACATGTGTATTGAGATGAAATGTGTGTATCGAGTTGTGAGCTATGAACTGTGCAATCACACAATTGTAAGACCCTTTAAGGGCGACGAGTATTGTGATGGGATCCACTGTGGGAACCCGACGAGTTTAATCACAAGCGTGACAAGTTAAAATGATTTTGAAAACAATGGAGTAGTTGTGTGTATTGCATAGTTCATAGGTAAAGTGTGTATGATTCATAAGGTGCGATAACATGCTATTTTGGAATTATACCATTGTAATTGAGACCAAATATATGTGATAAATTGAGTATGTATTGACTCGTAATATATTAGTGCATTGAGATGTTGTGTGCATTGAGTTGTGAGCTATGAATTGTACAATCACACGACTATAAGACCCTTTAAGGGTGACGAGTTAATGCTAAAACCTTTAAAGGCGATGAGTTAATGCTAAGACCCTTTAAGGGCGACCAGTTAATGCGCGACGAGTATTGTGATGGGAACCACTATGAGGACCCAACGAGTTTAATCACAAGCGCAACGAGATTAAAATATTTTGAGAATAATTAAGGAGTCGTGTGTTTTGTACAGTTCTTAGATATAGTCTATGTGCTAAAATGTTTTCTAGGTTGGACCTAAATTAGGAGGGAGAGGCCTTGATGGACTCTTCGGAGTGTAGGCCTTGGGAGTAAATACACTCGGTTTGAGTGCTCCTTTAAACCTATGTTGATCTCATATGGTTGGAGCATCCTCGCAAAATAGCGTGACCCTGACTGGTCTCCCTATGATTTTACCTCGTGAGAGTGACCTGACTTGCTAGTGTGTGGTTTGTCTTGTCATGTACTCCTAGGCGCTCGACGAGGTTTTTCATTGACATCGTACCACATTGCATATAGGATTGAGTCTTAGTGTATTTGTTGCATAACACTTAGTGATATTGTATTTTGATCATTGAGTACGTGAATGTTGTGAAAACGAATGAGACATGTGGTGTTGTGATGTGATGTTGAGCGACAAAGTGGTGAAATAATGTGAGTTATGCTTAAGTAAGTTGTATTTTGTTTATATAATATTTATACCTATATATGTCTTGTTTCTCTCTATTAGTTAGGAATGTGATAATTCACTCCTTGTGTGCTATTTGTGTTTGGATCCTGTGATGATCTCAAAATTTGTGTTCAAGGGAGTAGATGATTAGGTGGATGACTATGAAGAACCTCATGCTAGAGGACACGAGAACACAATACTCTGATAGGATGTAACATTAGGGTATAAGTTTCTATATTAATTGCATAAAGTCTTGGACGACCTTGTTTTGAGCCGAGATGATTTATTATTTATTTGGACAAGTTTCATTATGATGTTAGAAAAGTGAATGTGAGCCTTTTACCCTTTTCAAAGGCTTGTATTTAAATATGTTTTAAAAACTTTTAATTAATTTTAATTTCTTACTTCTTTTATTATTAGTACATATATGTGAGGGGTAGAGGGCATCACAACATACACTTCTTCTATAAAAACATTTAAAAACACACTTTTCACATCCATTTGAAACAAATTCATATTTTTATGAACATCAAAGGAAAGAATGACCCGTATAGCTTCAAGTCTAACAATAGGAGCAAATGTTTCTATGAAATCTATACCTTCTTATTAGTTATAATCTTGAGCTACTAACCTAGCTTTGTTCCTTACCATCTTGCCTTGTTCATCCAGTTCAATTTTTAAAAACCCACCTTGTTCCAATAATACTTTTGTTTTAAGGCTTGGGAAAAAGTGTCAAGACATCATTTCTGGTGAATAATGGAGTTCTTCTTCCATTGCAATGATCCAGTCATCATCCATCAAAGCTTCATTTATCGTTTTAGGTTCAATTTCAGACATAAAAGCACAAGACATGAGATCTTTGAATGATGATCTAGTTTTGACTCTTTCAATCTGATCTCCAATGACCTGATCTTGAGGGTGATAGTTAACAAATTTCCAGTCTCTAGCGTAAGGTTGTTGACTTAATGATTCTCCAAAGTAAGGAAGAATTTCAAACTCAAGCTCTTTAATTCAAGCTCTACACCAAGCTTGTTACAACTAGTATTCTTTGTCCTACAAATCCATTTTTGACTCTAACACAAATCAGAAGATTTGTTGGTTTGATTGCACAATGACTAACACTATCATTTTACAGATGAATAAAAAATTTTAGTCCTTAGTCTTTTCTCTCAAGATGAGCAAAGTGTTTTCATAGCTTTTTTGAACTTTATAAGAATTTACATAAAGATCTTTTTATAGAAAGAATTTAAATAATGAGCCCTTCAATTCATACTTCATGTCTTCAAAGTTTCTTCTATTTATAGGCCTCCTTCAATCAAGTATATATTGTCTCTAAATGGACATATTTTCTTTCTTAAGCTTGCGTATGAAAAACGTGGTTGTTGGAGAATTAAATGTGTGCATTAATTGCACATGCTTCTTCAAGCTGAGAAACTACTCTTTGTCGTTGTTGTGTTGAACACTACATCAGGAAACCACTTTCTTTTTTGTCAGGGCAGTATGTACAGCAAAGCTCTTCTTTTGATAGTGATTGAGGAATTTCAAAGCTTTGCTTCATTTGTTCTTCATCGAATTTGTCAGATCCTGGGAGAATGTCTCTACAAAATAAATCTCAGATGTAGAGTACTAAATGAAGTCTCAAATGTTATCTTTAATTTTGTATCAGATCATGATTTTATCTTGCTATCGTCTAAAACATCATACGCATACTTCACAAAACATGTTCTGATAACGCATAAGACACAAATTTTAACCTTTGTATTTGCTTACATCTAATAAAAATAATTAAGAGTTTTGATTCGTCTTAAGACATAAATTTCTTTTGACTTGACAACATAAGAGAATTTAATCCAAACTTTGGATTAACTTGGCATAAAATATTTTAAATGATGCGTAATTTAACCATTCACTTTATAAAACAAATATTATTTTAATTAAAATCCAAAATTTCTTCAACCAAGGCACATGATTAGAGAAAACAAACTTGACACATATTTGTCACAAATTAATTAAGAAAATGGGTCTAGATTTAAACAGTGTAGTAGTGAAAAAAGTATAATGTATATTAAAACACTAAATTATGCCAATTTTATATTTATTCGATATTGACAAATGGTAAAAGTAAAGACTGAATGATTTATTTGGTCTTTTTATCTTTTTTTTTTGGTTTAGTTTGATCGTTTATCTTTTAAAAAGTTCAATTTGATCTTTTATCATATTTTTGGTTCAATTTATTCCTTTATCTTATTTTCTTTTTGTTCAATTTTTTCTTTCGGTTTATTTAAGATTGACGTTGTTAATCATTTAAAAATGAACTTTGTTTTTTCAATTTTATTGCTTTCCCCTCCACTTTATTTTAAACAAAAAAAAAGTTCATTCTTAAATGATTAACAACATCGATCTTAAATGGATCGAAGGACTAAAGTGAACAAAACAATAAGATAAAGGACCAAATAGGTCATTTGGCCTAAAGTAAAATAATATACAATTCACTACAAATGTTTATTTGATTTAAAAAACAAATAATCTTTGACCCAAGTAATGACAAAGACGGAAAAATTGTGGCCAACACTAATCAATATAGAGAGTTCCTAAGAATTATTTTTTTTGTGCCTCATTGTTTATCTTATTCAAAGTTTTGACAGCATTAGGGAGGAAGACTAAACATAAAAAAAAAACATTACATGATTTTAGGAAAAAGTTCAGTCACAAGAGAGCCTTTAAGCAAATAAGGAAACAATACAATGTATTGTAACTTATATTATCAAGATCCTAATACCAATAGGGTACCAAGAAATTAATTAACATAAGCAAAGAGAAAAGTACATTGTGGAACAACAAATCACACTAACAACAATGTACCGATAGGATATAATTATTATTGACATGATAGAATCAACACAAAATTCACATAAATGTACCCACAATAGGGGAGATTACAATTATGAAAATAAGAGAAAATTATCCTTACCACAAAATTGGTAATTTATACCATGCATAATTGTATAACTAATCACACATTCACATCACTATACCCACGATAGACGAGTTATAGTAATTCAAATTAAGGGATAAAATTATGCACATAAGAGCATGCCAAATTTATCATGCAAAATTAAAAAAAAAAACCTCAAATTAAATCCTCAATAGCGACACAATATAAGAGAGTACTCCATACTGGAAAATCACTAAAAATACTAGAGAATTGCCACACAAAAATTTGAGGTCCACAATCAGAAAGTACAATGCCCAAAATTGCAAATTAAGTCTCGCATTAATCAAATAATTAATTTTTTATGCCAAAAAAATGGGCTTGGGAGATTGGCCCAAGCGTCATGCCCAAGGAGTGGCATTTTCAAAAGAAGTTACCTTCCTCGCCCAAAATAGCAAATTGGGTTGTGCTTGACCCATGACAGGATTTGGTTTGTTCTCTTAACTCAAGCGACAACTACAAAAGTAGGGTCATTTTGATTGTCGTCAGGAGATGGGAAGTAAAACCCCTTTAAAAATTTCAAAATTGGTTGAGGGACCAAGGAGAAATCAAGAAAAGATGTTGAAAGGGAGAATCGTGTTTGGCAATAGCTTCGCAAATCATATTTAAAATTTTAACAAGATATATAAAAGGAAAATGTAATTAATGTTACATTGAAAAACAAAATTGATGATTATTTTAAACAATTTTTTTTCTTTTTACACAATAATTCTTATGGGACCAGTATAATTTACATTTGAAGATAAAGAAATAAAATGTGTTTGGGAAACCGTTCAGATCCTGTTGAATGGAGAGTTTCCCACTTTCCAATGTAAAAATGAAAAACCAAGAAGGGGCTCGCTTTGAGTTGAGTGAGTTAATTTTGATCCAATTCCAATACAAACACACTCATAAAAGTTAATGACTTTGTTTGAATGTAAAGATTAACAAGAAATTATGCATGTGTTTCGTTTATATATTATTCATATAATAACAATTATAAAATATAAATTAAAGAAAAGAAAAAAAATTGCATCCCATTAGTATTACTAATAAAAGAATATAGATATTGTTGCTAATAATATTAAATTTTAATGAAATATTTATTGTGTAAATCATAAGAAAGAGTTAAAAGGAAAAAATATTTATTGTGTAAATCATAGGAAAAAGTAAAAAAAATCATAAGTAGTGTAATTTTTTGTCTCCAATACAAATATTTCTACTTTAAGTTTCTTAACCAATGTCCTTAGATAACATTTATCATATTTTATAATATACTACCTTTTGGACTCATGATTAAGAAAGATAGTTGAAATCATTTATTTTACTAATTTCAAGTAAAAATAAGGTTATTTTTAAAATATTCTTCTTGGAAGTTGATATCATGAATAAAAGAGTCATTGAAAATAGAATTTGAATTAAATGAAGGGTGTTTTAGGAATAAAAACATTAAATAAATAGTTAGATTTACTTAATTATATTTAAGCCCAACATCATTTTTTTGCTTATATATGAGTCCAAAGGAATTACATGTCTTGGCCTATAAGTTATTATTGTTAGAACAAAAATCAACTTTTTATCATAAAAATCATATCACACTTTAACTCAAAACGAATGAAGGTAATTACTGAATATCATGCAAAAGTGTATACAAATTCATGATGTTCAATTACTCTTTAGAGTTATGCAATTTTATGTGGTCGATTGGCAATGGCAAAACTTGGACATGACAAGGGAAGCCATGGCACCCAAAAAATTTTATAGATATGCAATTTTATGTGTTTGGCAAGCCATGGCGAAACTTGTACATGTATTAAGATATAAAGTATTTTATAGGTGTTGAACGATAGATATTGATCTTGTTAGGGAAGGAACTTCTACTATATATAGGTGTTAAAACTTTTATAATATGCATATCTTATATAATCTTTTATTTTTTTCACAGAATCTTATATAGTCTTATTCTTATATGTGTTGAAATATAATATATTAGATAATCTTTTAGGTTTTTAAAGTTAAAACTTTTGATATGAACATATATTATGTAATAAAATATAAAGGATATAACATTGGTGTTCACCTATTTGCTTGTCTTTTATTCAAAACTCATGTCTTCTTATACGAGCAAGCTTATAATCCCAGAACCAGAGGACGCACCAGCAACAAAGGTGCAAAGAGAAGAAGGGACCAAGAGAAGAGTGGTGAAGCCAACATACCTTAATGATTACGTCTAAGGGCAGAATTAGAAGAATGAAGTAGTAGAATCAGCACAAATCAGCACAAATCCGTATTAGTAGAATATTCCTTTTGGATAAGATTTGGCACAAATCTGTTATTGGAATTCCTCAATATATATATATCTATGTAAATAAACAAGCAGGATATGAGAAATAAGAATTTCCTTCTTACCTTGAATTTATCTTCTTCTTCTTCCTTAGTCTGGAGGTACTGACCCTCGATGTCAGTAAACAAACCCAACACCTAGCATCTTCACTCTTGAGTGTTCTTTTGAATTCAACTTCAAGTCCAACAACTTAATGAGGAGATGCATTTTTATTACACGTATTTTTAAATTATCTATATTTTATATCCACGATTAACAAATTCATGGCTATATAATTTTTATAAGGTATTAGGTTGAGTAGATTTTATTTACATTTGTTGATAAAGCTCCACTCTATATCCTTGTTTTTGTTTTCAAATAAAATCTATAGTTTGTTTTTTTTAAAAAAAGTACATATTTACATCATATTATTAACATTAATCCATAATGTGTATATTGATCAAAATTTGAAACAAAATAATTTATTGTGGAATATAATGTATTATTTTTTATCATTTACCTTGAAATTATTTTTGGATAAATTATGTTTTAGGGTCCTCCAAAATTATTAATGTTTGAATTTGGTCCCTCTATTTTTTATATTATTTTTTATTCTTTTAATTTTGAAATGTATTTTTTAGTCCCTCTAAATTTTAAAGATATCACTTTCGGTCCTTGAAATGTTTTAAATAACACTTTATATAAAGGTAAAACAATGTAAATAGCGCTTAAAATACAAAGAAAATTTAAAATTAGAGAGACCAAAATAATAGAAAAAATTTAAAAGGACCAAATTTGAACATTAGTAATTTTAAGGACCTAAAATATTATTTATCCTTATTTTTTTCATCAACTTTTTATTTATATTTTAGCTTAAATTTTTTATATATAATATAATATTACATTTTTAATTTATGTATTAAATTTTATTTGAGCTCCCCCATATTTTTATTTCAAGCTCCGCCATTGTTGTTTGGTCTTCCAAATGTACTTCCAGATTTACAAGTATTTCTTTAGAGAACCCATTAACTATCCTCTTGTCTCCTAATAATGGGATGTCAAAAAACAAAACAACATTACACGTGACTTAGAGATCACAACTTGTTGATAGAAGACTTTAGGACTATCATTTAGGTATTTATATTTTAGTCCATCACAAAAAATAGGATTACATACACTTTAGTCTATACAGATTAGAGGTTCTAAAGAAGTGTCTCATACTAGGTCAAGCCTCTTGTGAGGTATGTGAGAAGAGGCCAATTGCTTGCTTGGAATTTGGTGTCTTGTTTTCACATGGAGCACCTTACTTCTAGGTGGGAGTATCAATGGTGGTCACTGTTTGGAGAATATATGATAAATACAAGAGTTATCTTACAACTTTCACCTTTTCTTTCTCACAAGTACTTAAATCACTATCATATATTATGATTAAATATTTTAACTCTTGCCTACTCATAGGGTAAATAGGTAATACTATATAGATTCATCCAAAGGGCAACACATGTTATCATAGGACAAGGTCCTCTCACATGACTCGATGGATGTGCCAAGTCATTGGTACCTCCAAAGGATGACATTTTCTCTCACAAAATAAGGTTCGCTTAGTACACTAGTGCAAAAAATAAAATTGAAATCAATCTTTTCCATCGGTTGTAAAAGAACTGTTTTAATAAAAATACGATGACATTTTTATAAATAAAATGAATGTTTTTAGATTGGTTATGTAGGAATCAAATAAAAAATTATTATAAAAGACTATCGTTTAAATCAAATGAAAATTGAATTGATCTAAAAGACTTCTTTTAACAAAGCCCCAAAAAGAAACCCTCGCGCTCCCTGCAAAAATCCTCTTGCTCGCTCACTTTTGATTTGTCTCCAATGTTGTTTGCCACTATATATGTCTTCGGTATTGTTTGCCATCGTCTCTTTCTCTGGCATTGTTCACCTCTCAGTGTCGCTCATACTTTTCTATCTCTCAAACGCCGTCATAGATTTGGACACTCTGTTGGGTTTTGAGATTGCACCTATTATTAGACTCCCCCATATGTTTCTCTCTCTCTCTCTCTCTCTCTATGTTTGTGAATTGTTGTTTATTCTATAAAGTATGTGTGTGAATTGTAGTTGTTGTGTGTTGATTATGCAAACTGTGTGGGTTCATAAAGCAAAGTGTGTGTTGATTCTTAAACAAAAGAATAGTATTTGGTGTAATTGTTGCTATAGTTTCATATGTTTTGTTATCTAATTTATGTCCTATTAATGATTTAATTTCTCTCTGTGGGAATTTTGGTGCTATTGCTAATTTTGTTTCATATGGTTTCATATGATTCAATTTAATGTATTGAAAGAAAGAGTCAATTGTGGAAGTGTTTAAGCTAGAATAGAATTTGCAAAATCCCTCTTCTGCTTATATCCACACCAAAAAATGAAGATTAATGTGGCTTCTAAGAACTTTAACTAGAATGGAATTTATTGCTCATAAGTAAGGGCGTTTGGTTGTTTGAGAAAACATATCCATTCAATAAGTTAGAGATTAGATACTTGGTCAAGCCTTATTGTTATCTTTATTTTTTGTGCTTGTTATCTAATAGCTTTGTAATAAATTAACAAGGCGAGTAAACTAAAATGGAGAGTTTACTATGAAAGGACTTGAAATTTATTGTAATACATTCAATTTCTTCATGCACTGCTAATTTTGTATATTGTGCAGTTAACTTATGTTATATATAAAACTTCATAGGTGATTTCAACATATTGTTTCCTTTAAGTGTTGAAATGTTTTTTGCCTTTTTCTTGCAGCAATTATATTTTAATCTATGTTCTACTTCGGTTTGAGTTCCCTATTAACCCAAGGTTTGTTCTTTGTCATAAATTGTTAACTCCTTGAAAATATCCCTGTTGGATGTCAGTTTTTTGCTATTTTGATGGTTGTTATTTGTTCCATGTTGTATGCTTTTGGGAACTGTTGATAATAGGGAACCTATATATTGACCTGTCTTTGCTATATATCTTCTCTATATTGACACTTACATGACATGCAATTTACAAAATCTTTTTCTTGAACTTTTGGTTGTTTGAGAAAACATTTAATTCGTAAGTTTTTTATTAATTAAATATCATTTTAACATAATTAACATTTATTTTAATATTTTAGGTATACACATCACTTGTGTACTGATAAGGAGAAGATTGCAAATGTTTATGGATTCATGGACCTGCAACTAATTCAGAATGTTGGGCATACGACAAATGATATTCAAGCTCATTTCATAAATAGACTACATTAAGACAAAAAACAATGTTACTTAACACCTTGCATTCGTAAGTTCATGTTTACAAGTTATTTCAAATTATGTATCACTAGTCACCAATTGTCCCCGAATATTGTAGGAGCCACTGGCAATTGTTGATTATCTTTCCTAAGCAAAATGTTGTGGTGGTATTATGTTCGTTACCCAAGAAGACGATCAACCAAGAAATGAAAAACAAAGTTGAATCGTAAGCTTTTTTCCCTAAAATATTTTTTTCTCATATGTTTATAACTCTAAAACCTATAATGAAATTCACATTATTATTTGTTTATGTTAAAGCTAAGGACATATATCAAAGGATGGAGGGTTTGGGGTTAGCAAATAGAAAGAAGCCTATGTGGATTTTTCCCTGTGTAAGTAGTTTAAAAACTAACAATCAATTAAAAACTAAAATAGTTACTTAAATAGTTACTAATTGTATTCAAAATTGATATTCATTGTAGTGTCAAATGCAAACTGGGAGTTATTAGTGTGGATGTTATGTCATGGCACATATGTTCAAAATTATCACCAACAATATTGTTGTTTCATGGAAACATGAAATTAATGAACTTCTCAACAAATTAAACAATTATGTTTTTGGTTTTAGTTCATGAACTAATATTTTATTATATGTTTTTTGAAATTGTAGGTCTTTGACAATTTAGGTCCAATGCTTGATGAGGGTATTCTTCACATTCAACAACGTTGGACAACTTTTTTTCTTGAACTTGACAATTTTTAGACTTATTTGATTTTTGCATGTTAAGACATATATGTTAAGCTCCAGCCAGTACTTTTTTGTTTTAATATGTTAAGGCACATATAAATTTGTGATGAACTTAGTTGTGTTGTTTATATTATGTAAGGTTCAATGAGTAGTACATGTTTAGAATATTTGACTATAATTTGTTTACAAAATATTTGATGTTTTTATTGTTAAGGAAATATATAATAACTTGTGCTCAACTTGTTAGTTTGTGTTATGGCATATACAAGGTTGTGGTAACTATTTATGGGAAAAAATGAATTAAAACACAACTTATTTAAAAAAAAATACTTTTAAGATCGGTTATGACTATAACCTTACTTTTTACATCAGGTAGTGTAAAGACCGATCTAAAAAACTTTTTTAGATCGGTTAATGTAATAACCGATGTAAAAAGTGAACCTATTACATCGGTTATGAGACAAAATCGATGCAAAATATGTTTTTAAAATCAATCTCAACTATTTAGATCAATTTTTAGATCAGTTGTATGTGAACAATTCTTAGAAGATCATTTTTAAGATCGGTTGATAATTGATCTAAGAGGTCTGACTTTCTATGTTGCCTACATAGATATCGATCATACAATTGGTGTAAAAGTTCAATTTTAACCAATGTCAAAAATGTTTTATGTAGTAGTGGTAGGACTTTATAGAGCATCCAAAAAAGTGGTCGTTGAAAAGGACAATGGGATATCATATAGAACGAGGTCCTCTTACAGGACTCTACAAAATCCCTAAATGGATTTCTTGAGGGCAACATGCCCTCTCAATGAATATGGTCCTCTTGTATGACTCTACAGAAACCTACATCCCTTTAATATCTTAAAGTCTTTAAGTTCCAACTTTAATATCTTATTAACAAGGTTAATTCACCATCACATATTCATCAAACTCATAACCTTAAAATATACCCAACAATCAAACAACATATATATATGTATGTATATATAAAGCTTAAATATGATTTTGATCCCTAATAAATATCCGATTTTACATCTACTCCCTAATAAATTTTTGTTTTGCTATGAGTCTCTAGTAAAACAACAATCTTGCTTTTAGTCCTTGACACTTATTTTTAGTTCCTAATAAATTATCAAATTGTGTTTGCTCCATGATAAATATTTCTCATTTGTTCTTGATACAGACTAAAACCAAATTTGCTAATATATTAGGAAGCAAACATAAAATTTTCAAATTTATCAGGGACTAGAATAAAATATCAAGGATAAAAAGTATTATTTTATTAAGGACTCAACGCAGAGCAAAAATTTACTAGGGAGCAAACACAAATATCAGGTATTTATTATGGATCAAAAAAATATTTAAGCATATATAATAATATCCAATGAAAACCAAATAGACACAAAAAGAAGTATATGCACCAAACAATTTTTGAATCAAAGTAATTCCTCTCTAACAAAGAAAAAGCAAGAAACAAAAGAATGTAAGTAAGTTTCATTATCGTCAATTTTTCTTTTCAATACACATAATAATCACCAAATAGAGTTTATGAAAGCGTTAGCAAGAAGACATTCTTTATAATTTGAATAATAAAGAGAGAAAATAGAAAAAGAAAAAGAAAGTCATGCATTCATATATTACTAATATTTATTCATAATTTGATGATATTTTTCAAATGTTGTCAAAGGTTTTTAGCAACATTTTTATTAAATTTTAGGCAAAAAAGTGTTACTAAAGATCACATGTGTAGTAGTGACACTATTAAGAAATTTAATCTTTATAACCATCTATACATAACTTAAGATCAAAACACTGATAAAAAAAATGTTTTTACAACAGTTTTAAGGGTCTTTTTACGATGGTTTTTACCATCGTTGAAGCCATTGTGTGTAAAGTCAAAACTTTCCACGACAATTTCCAAACTGGCATAGAAAGATATAATTTCTAAGACGATTTTGTCTCGGAACCATCTTAGAATGTCTTTTTAAAAAAAAAATTGAGAATTCTAAGACGGTTTTCTCAAAAATCGTCTTACAAAGTAGACTTTCTAAGACGATTTTCAAAGAATCGCCTTAGAATGTCTTTTTTAAAAAAAATTAAAAAAAATTGAAGATTCTAACCATCTTAGAAAGTATACTTTCTAATACGATTTTTCAGAGAACTGTCTTAAAATGTTTTTTTTTTAAATTAAAAAAATTTAAAATTAAATTTCATTTTGTTTTTGGTGTGTAAAATTCAATTTCAAATATTCAATAATTCACCAATGGTCATAAACATACAATCACAATCACGTGAATTGAACTAATGATATATTTGGTTATTGATATTTGAATTCTACAACCATGTGATTAAGTATATGAAACAATATCCTACTAAAATTAAATGTCTTTCATGTAGTACGTAAAATCTTTTCCTTTATACCCTCTCAAATCTCAATGGTTTTAAGAACAACTATCACGATAAGATTTAAGACTAAGATACTTCTTTACAGTATACTGGTTATAATTTTAGTCAAAAAATTCACAAAAAGAAGAACCTTAACTAGCCGGAGAAACAAAAACATAAATGAATATAAAATGAAAAAACAAAGCATTTCTTACCATTTCTTTTTATTCATGAAATGGTATGAGACCATGAGTTAGAATCTAAAATATCAATACCACACTCCAATGACAAGTATACACTGGAAGAACCAATTCAATTATTCAGTATGATAGTATATTACAAAATTATTGATAATAAAGGTGCTAACCATTCTAATTTTCAAAATTAGATGGGTGGGTACAGCCAAGTGTAAAGGAAAATTTTAGTCATAATAAGAAAATCAAGCTTGGATTTACAAGATATAGTTTCGTACCAATGAATGATCCAAGCAAAATGTTTTCAAGTTACCGTTTCAACATAAACTGATTACATGAGGGGAAAGAACATATAAGAATTTTATCCAAGTATAAACTATTTCATGATGTTAACAACTTAACATTCCATTTATCAGAGCATACTTAAAGTTAGTGCTATTTTTTTTCTTTCAACACTAACAAACAAGTAATGATTATCCATTCAAAACAACATATAATGAAGATCAAACTAGTTTGATTGATATGCCAAATAATGTTAGTACTGTATGCAATTCTTGACCTATACAAGAAGGCCATGAAATATGAATTCCATACAACATATTCGAAAGGCACAATCACTTCCCACGGTTCGCTAGGATATCCTTAAAGACAAAGATTTTGCATCTCTGTATCACAAAATTTGATATAAACAGAAAGTATAATATGGAATGCTATAAAATAATAATGATAACAATTAGGTAGAAAATGTATGGAGTTTGTTATTCGACACCATAGGTAATGTCAAAGACAAATACCTAGATCACACTGGTAAGGAAGGGGAACAAAAAAAACGTTAGATTGAGTGACTAAAAGTGATAATTGAAAATGAGAATGAAATGATAGATAATATATACCGATGTTGAGAGCCTTAATGATGCCATCTTTGTGGCCCTTGAAATCTTTGAAGACCATGAGATTGAGCTCCTCCTCCTGCTACCTCCATCTCCATTTTTTTGTGTTGAGTTAAAATGAAATCAAATAAAGGGAAAGAAACTATTTATTTAACCCCTTATCTCTCATTCAAAACCCTAATCTTACATCTGGTGTCCATCCTGATCTTCTCCACGACCTTCCCTGACCCTTCCAATGACACGGGGTCGACCTGCAAAGTGTCGACTAGAAGCCAGCAAGAGACCATTCAGTCGCCAACTTCAATGTCGGTGGTCTCAGAGGTGACGTCGAGAACCCATCAAAGACCTTGAGCAGGGACCTCTGTGTCGTAGATGCATCGCCCTTGGCAGCGACAGTGGGGGCGCTGACGAGGATGACGTGGTCGGGGGAGTTCGGTGGCACATCTTAGATTTAAATCTTGGCATCGGTGGCCTCTTAGAGCGTCTTGATGAGCAAGTTGGACTTGCCAATGATGGCGCCCACTCGCGACATGTGACAAAGGAGACAGAAGGTCACGTGAGTCGTGTAGGGTTTGGAACAGTTCACGTCACCATTAGAGTGGTTAGGGTTGGAGGTTGGTTAGCCATCAAAGTGGAACACTCTGCTTTCTACTTTCTACTTTCTACTTCTGCTTTAGAGGAAGTTGTTGTTTCTTTTTCCCATAATGTTGTTGCTTCAGAGGAGATTTAAGGTTTCACTCAAAACAAAGAAAGAGAGAGAGAAAGCAAGAATAAGAGAGAGAGAGAGAAAAAGAAAGAGAAAGGGTCAGTGTATTGCCTGATAAGAGAAAGTGAAATTCTGATACTGGGGACAGATGTCGTACAGGATGTCACGACATCATGCTTCAGAACATGCCGATTATATTTGACAGTGTGTACAGTTTAAACAAGAAGATAACACAAGAGAATTGTTAACCCAGTTCGGTGCAACCTCACCTACATCTGGGGGCTACCAAGCCAGGGAGGAAATCCACTAAAATAGTGTTAGTTCAAGGTCTAACAGCCACTGTTTACAACCTTCTCACCTAACCACTACCCGTGCGACCTCTACCTAAGAGCCACTCTTAGATATGAGAAACCCCGCTCACTCCCTCTCAATCACACTCCCGTGTTTACAAATAAATCAAAGACACACCAGAGATCAACTCTGAACAAAAGGGATCAACCCTACACACTAGAGATCAACTCTACACACTAGAGATCAACTCTACACACACAGGTCCAACACTTGATGTTAGGATAACATCAAGGTGGCTCACAAAACACTCAAGTCCCAAAACTCACAAAATAACTCTTCAATCCCGGACTTGGTAGAAAACTCGTGCAGCCTCCATGTTTATATAGCAATGTGCGTTTCTGGGCTGCAACGGCTTGTGCTGGAGGAGATCTATCATTCTTCCTGAAAATCTGCAGTTAAAGAACTAAAAGATACAGTTTGATCTTTTAGTTTTTATCTTTAATCTTTAATCCCTGAACGAACTCTTCTACTTTGAAATTCGAACTTTAATTATCTTTTAATTCGTTCCAGAAGATAGATCATCTTATCTCTTGCTAACTGCACAATAATCTGTTAAATATATAACAGATTTATGTGTCCAGTATTTTCGGGCAAGATGTCAGGACATCGTATCCGACATCGTGGATCCTGCAGCTTCAATGCTTCATTTGACATTTTATCTTGACTTATGCATTGTGCAGCAACTCCAGTATTTTCGGGCAGGATGTCAGGACATTGTATCCGACATCGTGGATCCTGCAACTTCAATTCTTCATTTGACATTTTATCTTGCCTTGTGCATTGTGCAGCCCGATCTTATTCCTTGACATAACGTTGGACATCATGTGCAGCAACTCCAGCTTTCCTTCATTGTCTAAGTGCTTATGTTTTAACAAAATCTTAGCCAATCTTTTAAAACTCCGTAGAGCTAAGCACTAACAATCTCCCCCTTTGGCAAATTTTGTCTAAAACATACTTAGACACTTCCAGAGCAGGTACGAGCAGTTATGCAAGTGGGATCAGCAACTTTCATTATCAGAGTAATCAAGCACAGCGGAATCTGTAGTTTAGACAAGTTGCAAGTCTACAAGTCTTCTCCAGGATGTCAAGACATCTCACGTGACATCAGCTTTCTGCTCCCCCTGTCTTCATGCTCTTTCTGCAGCATCTTCTATCAGCTACTAGTCTTTCCAGGATGTCAAGACATCTCTTGTGACATCAGCTTTCTGCTCCCCCTGTCTTCATGCTCTTACTGCAGCATCTTCTAGTAGCTTACATCAGTCATCATCAGCAGCAGTCTCCCCCTCAAAAACCATATACATACAACTCCCCCTCAAGATCATGAATCATGCATACATCGTTTCCTACTGCCATACATCGTATCAATCATGCATAATACGACTATTGCATACATAGTATCCTACTGCTCAAAATCATGCATAATAGCAAGCATAATACTATTACTCCCCCTTTTTAGACAGAATTTGACAAAAGTAGAATGCATGAACTTAAGGTGCAAATATTACAGACCAATAGTAATCAATTGTTCAAAGGGACATGCCCTTATAGCTAGTAAAAGGCAAAAAAATATAAAGGTCTGATGATCATGGGGTGGCTTCAGAATCATCATCATCGGATTCTGTATCCTCTGCTGCATCTTCCTCATCGGCTTCTTCTTCTTCTTCCTCAGCTTCTTCTTCCTCTTGCTCAGCTGCTTCTTCTTCCTCAGCTGCTTCACCATCATCAATGCCACTTTCTGAGAGCCTTTTGATCAGCCGTTCTAGCTCCATCTTCTTCTCTGTGGTGGCTTTGATGGTTGCTTCCAGCACCTTGCATGTGTCCTTGAGTTCAGCAATCAGAGCATCCTTGGACACAGCACCTGAGGCAGCAGCTTTCCCTGATGTCGAGACAATGTCTGGGACATGTGTCCCCTCAAACAGTTTGTAATGCAGGGATAGAGGAGATTCTCTCTTCATCACAGAGTCAGTGTAGTTTAAAATGTTTGGATGTTGACTCAACATAATGCCACACAATACAGTAGGGAAGGCAATGGGTAATTTGACAGCAAATGATTCTGAATGCTTAACAGTTTGATCAAAAATATAGTTTCCAAAATTAAGTTTGGACATGGTTCCAACAGCATACAGAAATTTACCCAAACCTGTGGCAACAGTGGAAGTATGGTTGGTGGGTACCCAGTTTGCAGCGCCAATCCTATGCAGAATTGCATACTTCACACTCAGCTTCCCTGCAGAAAGCTTCCCTTTCTTTGGCCAATGCTGGACTCGTTTGGCAGTGATTTCCTTGGCAATCTGATGCTCAGAAACATCAATATCCACCATTCCTTCAGTAGGTCTGCCCAGGTACTTGTTGATCACAGCAGGGGAGAATCTAATACACTTTCCTCTGACAAACACTTTCTGATAATCATCACTTTTTCTGTTTGTTATGTCAGAGGGAATGTTGACAATGAATTCCCTGACTAGGCTTTCATAACAGTCTCCCAACTTGGTGACTGTCTTTAGTAGTCCAGCAGCCTTGATGAGTTCCATGGTCTCCTTGCAATCCAAGGCATTTCTTCCCAGTTCTCTTTCTAAAGCAAGTCTCCGTTGATACACGAATTTCCACCTTTCAGCATTGCCAATGGAGTGGAATGAGATGTTGTCCAATGGTGCATCAGGGATATTTTCAGGCACCTTTTTCCCAGATTTCTTGGCCCTCTTTGATGTCGAGACATCTAGTTCGACATCATCATCAGAATCAGATGAGGAAATTTCTTTCCTCTTCTTCGAAGGGATTGCAACTTTGCTCCTTCTGGATGTGGTAGGAGTGATTGGAGTATTCTTCTTCTGTGCCATAGTCTTGATTCGTCCAGACCTCTTAATGGGGGTTTTTCCCTTTCTGCTTTGTAACCTTTCAGCAATGCCAGGCGCCAACCTGTTGGCAATGGGTTCCTCATCAGATTCTACTTCTTCCAGGTCAATGAGGTCACCTGGAGCAGGTTCTGGTGCCCGTGGTGCAGGGGTCTCCTTTGTGGCTTGATCATCTTCCTCTGTTGATCTCTCTTTGCTGGGGGAAGAGAGTACTTCAGCATTTGGGCCGGCAGATGTTGGAACATCTTTCTCAACATCAGGCACAGAAACATTCGGGGTGGAAGATGTTGGGATATCTTTCTCAGCATCAGGAACAGAGGCGTCTTTCAAAATGCTACTCACAATACTGCGGATTTTCTTGTCCATCTCCGTGTCTACTTCCCTAGGACTTGTTGCAAGGCTAGGGTTTTCAGCAATCTTCACTCCCTGTTGTCTTCTGGGAACCAGTTTCTCAGGGACAGAAGCTTGACCAGGAATTATTTGTATGGGTTGGATGTTGAATTCTGGTTGTTCCTGGTGCGGAGATGATGGTACAGAGGGTGAACCAGGAGCTGAAGTTTCTTTTGGTGAGGTAGCCATGGAAAAGTAGAGCGTTTGGAATGATTTCGTAAATTTCTGAGAGCTATTGGGAAATGTTGATGAAAACACGAATGCCACGAAAATATAAATTTGAATGAAGAATGTAGAGGGGCGTGTGAAGCAACGGTCAAATCTGTTTTGGCCCAGTAATGAACGTGCTATTAATTTTAAGTGATTCGTTTGGGCACGTTCAGATATCAGTAGCTGCTATAATTCCTCTAGCAGACAAATGCCCAGCTTGCCCCTCAGTTTTTCAAACTGATTTGCATCCAATGCCTTTGTGAAAATATCTGCTATTTGTTCCTCAGTGTCAACATGCTCCAGTGTGATAACTTTATCATCAACAAGCTCTCTGATATAGTGATGTCTGATGTCAATGTGCTTGGTTCTGCTGTGTTGCACAGGATTTTTAGAAATATTAATAGCACTCAAGTTGTCACAGTATAATGTCATGACATCTTGTTCGACATTGTACTCTTTGAGCATCTGCTTCATCCAAACTAGTTGTGAACAGCTGCTTCCTGCTGCAATATACTCTGCTTCTGCGGTAGATAGGGACACACAGTTCTGCTTCTTGCTGAACCATGAAATAAGATTGGTTCCCAAATAGAAACATCCACCAGAAGTGCTTTTTCTGTCATCTGCACTTCCAGCCCAATCAGCATCACAATACCCAACCAGCATTGAATCTGAACAATGACAGTACATAATCCCATAGTCACTGGTGCCATTTACATATTTCAGAATTCTCTTTACTTGAGTCAAGTGACTTATCTTAGGATTGGCTTGATATCTTGCACAAACACCTACTGCATAGGTGATGTCGGGTCTGCTAGCTGTTAAATATAGTAAGCTCCCAATCATGCTTCTGTACAGACTTTGATCAACACTGGTGCCAGCTTCATCTTTTGACAGCTTCAAGTGAGTAGGTGCAGGTGTTCTTTTATGGCTGGCATTCTCCATCCCAAACTTCTTGACAATGTTCTTTGCATACTTGCTTTGTGAGAGGAATATGGAGTCTTCCATCTGCTTCACTTGAAGTCCCAGAAAATAAGTCAGCTCTCCAACAAGACTCGTCTCAAATTCAGATTGCATCTGTTGAACAAAATGTCGAAGCATCTTATTCGACATCCCTCCAAACACAATGTCATCAACATATATCTGTGCAATCATCAAGTTTTCAGCATCTTGCTTGACAAAGAGAGTCTTGTCAATTCCTCCCTTCCTATACCCTTGCTGAGTAAGGAACTCTGTTAGCCTTTCATACCAAGCTCTTGGAGCTTGCTTCAATCCATAGAGAGCCTTCTTGAGCCTGTATACATGATCTGGATGCGTTGGATCTACAAATCCCTTTGGCTGCTCCACATAGGCTTCTTCATTCAGGTATCCATTCAGAAACGCGCTCTTCACATCCATTTGGTACAGCTTGAATTTGAGGATGCAAGCTACACCAAGTAACAGTCTGATGGACTCAAGTCTAGCAACTGGAGCGAACGTTTCATCAAAGTCTACTCCTTCAATCTGAGTGTAGCCTTGAGCAACAAGTCTGGCCTTGTTTCTGGTTATAACACCTTCTTCATTGGTTTTGTTCTTGAAGATCCACTTGGTGCCAATCACATTAGTTCCCTCGGGTCTCGGAACTAGCTCCCAGACTTCATTCCTTTTGAATTGCTCCAATTCTTCTTGCATAGCATTGATCCAGAACTCATCAGTCAGTGCCTCTTTCACATTCTTGGGCTCAATTTTGGAGACAAAGCATGAGTTGGAGACAATCTCAATCTCCCTTGATCTTGTAGTGACTCCTCTGTTTGGATCTCCTATAATCAGCTCCTTGGGGTGCATCTTCTGGATTCTAATGGAGGATTTCTTGTCAGGTTGAGTGATGCTTGGTTCATCTGTAGCAGAATCAGAGTTTTCTGCATTCTCTGCACTGTTAGCTGTATCTGCTACATTGTCTCCCGATGTTCTGACATCTTCTTCGACATCCTTCTTTCTTGCTGGAGTTAGATCATCAACAACCACATTGATGGATTCCATCACAGTTCTGGTTCTGGAATTGAATACTCTATATGCTCTGCTGTTTGTAGAGTATCCCAAGAATATTCCTGCATCACTCTTGGGATCCATCTTTCTCCTTTGCTCTCTGTCTGCCAAAATGTAACATGGACTTCCAAAGATGTGGAAGTGCTTGACAGTTGGCTTCCTCCCTTTCCAGATTTCGTACAGTGTGGTAGGAGTCCCTCTTCTAAGTGTGACTCTGTTGTGGATGTAGCATGCTGTGTTCATGGCTTCAGCCCAGAGATTATAGGGAAGTTCTTTGGCATGAAGCATGACCCTAGCAGCCTCTTGCAAAGTCCTGTTTTTCCTCTCAACTATGCCATTCTGTTGTGGTGTAAGGGCTGCAGAGAACTCATGAGTGATGCCTTCAGATGTGCAGAATTCAGTAAACCTGCTGTTTTCAAACTCTCTGCCATGGTCACTCCTGATTCTCTTGATGACACAGTCTTTTTCTCTTTGAAGTCTTAGACTCAACTCCTTGAATACTTCAAAGGTGTCTGATTTTCCTCTGATAAAGTTGACCCAGGTAAATCTGGAGAAATCATCCACAACAACATAGGCATACCTCTTTCCTCCAAGGCTTTCAACTTGCATAGGCCCCATCAAGTCCATGTGAAGTAGTTCCAGCACCCTGGAAGTGGTCTGATGTTGAAGCTTCTGGTGGGACATCTTGACTTGCTTTCCAATCTGACATTCACCACAAATTCTGCCTTCTTCTATTTTCAGATTGGGAATGCCTCTAACAGCACCTTTGTCAATGATTTTCTTCATGCCTCTTAAGTGCAGATGTCCAAATCTTTGATGCCATATTCTGACTTCATCTTCTTTGGAGGATAGACATGTGGAGGAGTAACTGGTTTCTTGAGGTGTCCATAGGTAACAGTTGTCCTTTGATCTGCTGCCCTTCATTAGAATTTCACTCTTCTCATTTGTCACCAAGCATTCTGACTTTGTGAAGTTTACATTGAATCCTTCATCACACAGCTGACTGATGCTGATCAAGTTTGCAGTCAGTCCCTTCACCAGCAGTACTTTGTTCAGACTAGGAAGTCCATCATGAACTAGCTTTCCCATTCCAATGATCTTTCCTTTAGAGCCATCTCCAAATGTCACATAGCTAGTGGAGCAGGGCTCAATGTTCACCAGGAATTCTTTGACTCCTGTCATGTGTCTGGAACAGCCGCTATCTAGGTACCAATCTTCCTTAGCTGAAGCTCTAAGTGAAGTATGAACAACAAGACTGACAATCTTGTGTTTTGGAACCCACATCATCTTCTTTCTGCTGTTGCTACTTTGAGTTCCATGATGTGGATGGCCATGTAGATGATAGCAAAAGGGCTTTATGTGACCATACTTGCCACAGTAGTGACACCTCCACTTCTTTCTTTTGCTCCTTTTCTGCTGCGTTCCATGATGTCGAGACCGATGTTGTGACATCGTGGCTCTAGTGCTGTTTTTGGCAGGAACAAATTCTGTCATGGTTGTTCTGCCAGCAGACTTAGGATTGAATCCAAGTCCTCTCTGGTTTCCAACATTCTTTCCAAGCTGCAGCACCTCATCAAGCGTATCTGAGCCTTTATTCAGCATCTTTATTGATTTTGTCATGTTTTCCAGTTTAGAGTTCAGAAAACCAACTTCTCCTTTAAGCTTAGAGATCTCCTCTTCATGTGCCTCCTTTTCAGCCTCCAGATCTGCAATGACCTTCTTCAGTTGTGCTTCTTGCTGAAGGATCTTCTCACTTTTGATGCATAGTTTTCTATAGGATATAGCAAGCTCATCAAAAGTGATTTCACTATCTGTATCACTTGAGTCTTCAGCAGATTCAAATCTCCCAGTGAGTGCATTTACATCTCTGTCGGAATCACTTTCTTGTTCACTCTCTGTATTATCAGACCGACATACAGAAAGTCCTTTCCTCTGCTTCTTGAGATGAGTGGGACATTCAGCTATGATGTGTCCATAGCCTTCACACCCATGGCATTGAATTCCTTTGCTGTGACTGGGCTTTTCATCTGACCTTTTCTGGTATTTACTACCTTTCCTGATGTCGAAAGGGATGTTCTGAACATGTGGTTTCTGCCTCCTGTCCATTCTGTTCAGCACTTTGTTGAACTGCTTTCCAAGGAGCACAACTGCATTAGTCAGCCCTTCATCAGTATCCAGGTCATACTCATCTTCTTCTCCTTCATCATTGGACACGAACGCCAGATTCTTGCTCTTCTTTTCAGCCCTATCCGAGAGTCCTAGCTCAAAGGTTTGAAGGGAACCAATGAGTTCATCCACTCTCATATTGCAAATGTCTTGGGCCTCCTCTATTGCAGTGACTTTCATGTCAAATCTCTTAGGCAAAGATCTGAGGATCTTTCTCACCAGCTTTTCGTTTGTCATTCTTTCTCCCAAGGCAGTGCAAGCATTGGCAATTTCAAGAATGTTCATGTGGAAGTCATGAATACATTCTTCCTCCTTCATCTTCAGATTTTCGAATTTTGTAGCCAACAGTTGCAATCTGGACATCTTCACTTTGGAGGTTCCTTCATGAGTGGTTTTCAGGATCTCCCATGCATCCTTGGCCACTGTACATGTGTTGATCAGTCTGAAGATATTCTTGTCAACTCCATTGAATAGAGCATTCAAGGCTTTGGAGTTTCCAAGTGCCAATTCGTCCTCTTCTTTTGTCCAGTCTTCTTCAGGCTTCAATTCATTAGTGGGCTTTCCTTCTGTGTCCAGCATCTTGGGATGTTCCCAGCCTTTGATGACAGCTTTCCAGGTTCTGCTATCCAGTGATTTGAGGAAGGCCACCATTCTTGCTTTCCAGTATTCATAGTTGGTTCCATCAAGAATTGGTGGTCTGTTCACTGGTCCTCCTTCTTTCTCCATGTTCATCAGAATTTATCTCCCTAGATCTCACTCAGTGATTTCGAGTGCCTGCTCTGATACCAATTGAAATTCTGATACTGGGGACAGATGTCGTACAGGATGTCACGACATCATGCTTCAGAACATGCCGATTATATTTGACAGTGTGTACAGTTTAAACAAGAAGATAACACAAGAGAATTGTTAACCCAGTTCGGTGCAACCTCACCTACATCTGGGGGCTACCAAGCCAGGGAGGAAATCCACTAAAATAGTGTTAGTTCAAGGTCTAACAGCCACTGTTTACAACCTTCTCACCTAACCACTACCCGTGCGACCTCTACCTAAGAGCCACTCTTAGATATGAGAAACCCCGCTCACTCCCTCTCAATCACACTCCCGTGTTTACAAATAAATCAAAGACACACCAGAGATCAACTCTGAACAAAAGGGATCAACCCTACACACTAGAGATCAACTCTACACACTAGAGATCAACTCTACACACACAGGTCCAACACTTGATGTTAGGATAACATCAAGGTGGCTCACAAAACACTCAAGTCCCAAAACTCACAAAATAACTCTTCAATCCCGGACTTGGTAGAAAACTCGTGCAGCCTCCATGTTTATATAGCAATGTGCGTTTCTGGGCTGCAACGGCTTGTGCTGGAGGAGATCTATCATTCTTCCTGAAAATCTGCAGTTAAAGAACTAAAAGATACAGTTTGATCTTTTAGTTTTTATCTTTAATCTTTAATCCCTGAACGAACTCTTCTACTTTGAAATTCGAACTTTAATTATCTTTTAATTCGTTCCAGAAGATAGATCATCTTATCTCTTGCTAACTGCACAATAATCTGTTAAATATATAACAGATTTATGTGTCCAGTATTTTCGGGCAAGATGTTAGGACATCGTATCCGACATCGTGGATCCTGCAGCTTCAATGCTTCATTTGACATTTTATCTTGACTTATGCATTGTGCAGCAACTCCAGTATTTTCGGGCAGGATGTCAGGACATTGTATCCGACATCGTGGATCCTGCAACTTCAATTCTTCATTTGACATTTTATCTTGCCTTGTGCATTGTGCAGCCCGATCTTATTCCTTGACATAACGTTGGACATCATGTGCAGCAACTCCAGCTTTCCTTCATTGTCTAAGTGCTTATGTTTTAACAAAATCTTAGCCAATCTTTTAAAACTCCGTAGAGCTAAGCACTAACAGAAAGAAAGCAAGAGAAAACGTACCCATTCAAAGACAATGTTGTAAAATCATCCTTGTACAGGGTTCAATTATGACGGTTTTTTGAATAACTGTTCTTGAACTCACAATTCTAAGACAGTTATTTGAAAATCTTCTTCGTTATTAATGACCTTAATTACAATAATATCATCACATTGTCTTCAAAGACGGTTTTGGACAACCGTCTTTGTTGACGCGTGATAATAAACAACTTTTGTAGTAGTGAAATGTGCCACCAATACCATTATAATCCTAAAAAAGCTTTCAAAAGAAATTAGAGAAAGTCTCTGCATAGTCAATGTCTTTAAAAGAAATGAAATTTTTAGATACATTGAATTTTTAAGGAAAATAATTAAATTGTAAGCTATAACATTGTGTAGTGGAATTTAAAGGAATTTGAATATGAAAGAAAGTATAAAGGAAGAAAAATTTTGAAATCTAAAATGTCTAGGAAACTTAAATTAAAAGGCAACTAAGAATGACTAAAAGGTAAATGCAGCATTTTTAAAGACTTCAAATTATTAAAGAAAAACATAAGATGAAAAAGGAATAGGAAACGAAAAGAAAAAAGACTGTTAAAGTAAATAATAAATCATAAATAAAAAAACAATAAAGAATTGTTGAAAATGTGAAGGCATTATTGAAAGAAGTGAATGAAAACATATACTCAACTTATTGAACCAATAGTTATTAATATGTAAAGGGTGATAGATGTTACAGAGTAGTTGGTATAAGTGTTTCAACTGCAAAAAAAATGAAATATAAGGATTTTATATATAAATTTCAAACTCTAATAGTCAAAAGATATTATACAAACTATACAAAGAATTCGCATAGGTTCAACCTTCTTCTGTAAAGGATAGACAAGCTTTTCCGAATATTAGATTTTGTTAGAGTTTATCTCTTTTGTTTCCCAAAAATTTTATCAAAGAGGGCAAAAACAAAAAACAATTTACCAAAAGAGTGTAATTTGAAAACAATTTACATGACAATCGTTGTCTTTTGACACTCATTCGTCCTATAGTGGGGAGGTGCCACCTTGACTAGTGCCACTAAGTGCCAATCATTCTCAACTTTTTACATTGGCTATATGAATGACCGATGTAGAAAATACTTTTCTACATTAGTTACATGTATAACCGATGTAAATAAGCGTTTTCTAAATACATTAAGAATGTGTTTGGTTTAGATGAAAATAAAGTGGATGGAAATAGAAAAGAAATTTTAGGATTAAAGTAGAGTGTGAGAGGTGTGGGTTCCATATAAAAAAGTACAAAAAATTCTCTTGTATATTATTTTCATCCTTCAAAACAAACACAATATAATATCGATTTTAAATATAATCGATGAATAAAAGCATTTTTACATTGGTTATACATATAACTGATGTAGAAAGTCAAAAATGGCCGACACTTGGTGATGTTACTCAAGGTGGTGTCTCCCACTACAGGACAAACGAGTGTTAGAAAACAACCCCTATCATAAAAAATATTCCAATACTACACCTTTTAGGTAAATAGTTTTTTAAAAAAAATACCTAGTTTTGTCAAAAAGTTCTTGTTTCCATGGGTTTGGTCCATCATCATATCTTGTTTTCTTCTTTTTTTTCTTAAATCTTAATATCTTTATGGTTGTTTGTTTTTACCTGGTGGGTGGATGTTGAGATGCCAACCTAATTGGGATTTCTTAAACTTCTCAATTTATTTCTTTCCTACCTTTTGCTTATATATATATATATATATATATATATATATATATATATATATATATTAATTCACACAAAAAATAAAATTATTTTTATTTTTTATTTCAATCTCAAATATTGACTCGAATCTTTAATTATTTTTTCAACATTCTTCAATATTAGTTAATATCTTGATTTCGACAAATGACCTTTGAGAAATCAAAATGGATCAATCAAAAAGTATTTTTCAACCCTTAAATTTTTGTAAGTTGACACCGATACGAAGATACCTTGTTGTTAAGGTAGATCAAATATATTTAGCCTATGTTTGATTTTAAGGAATGAAAGAGGTGTGAAAATAAAAAAAGATGAAAAGAGATTAAATATTTCAATGAATTATAGAATGTGTGGGATCCACATTAATTTTTAAAACTTTCATCTCCAATTCATCCCAGGAAATTTAAATCAACATTGCCTTAAACTTTGCAAATCAAGGACCCGAACAAACTTTGAGCTTTTTGGTAAGAACATGACTATTGAAGTGATGAAGTTTTGAGAATAACAATTAATGATTGATTGTGCGTTTGTTTGGGAGCCAAAAGGCCAGTTGATGCTTTCTGTACTTCCCAAGTTGCTTCTTGTACTCTTTCAAAATGTTTTTTATCTTTTGGACTGATCATTCCAGAAGTCAAAAAGAGAATGTATTCCAAAATATAATTTTACATTCCACATTCATTCCGAAATGCAAAAAGGGAGTGCAAGAAGTAATTGGGAAGTGCATGAAGCAATAGTCCAAAAGGTCATGATATGTGGAATGCGAGGACAACAAAGGCAAGGTAAATAAAAAAATAGCATCGGTCTAAAGGATAAAATAACTGGTGACATAACAGAGAAACCGAGGCACATTTTTATCATCTATAAAGTCTTTTATTGCTCAAGAATTGAAACATTCTATTGACTCATATATCACATTTTTCGCAATTTTTTTTTATTAATTTTTCATTTTAAATTTTGGGGGTGGGTTTTTTTTTAAAAAAAATATCATGAGATAATTTCGCTTTCCAGTTTGGGCCGAAATCAGGTGTATGTGTATGGTATTCTCGGATCTTGTCTCGCTGTTCTGCACCTCACAAACTAATTAAATAAAAACAAAACATACATTTGCATTTGACGTGTATTTTAGTTCGTGGGATGCACAGAATAATTTTTTATATAATTAAAATTTATAATAAATAAAAAAATTTAAAACGTGATCATATTATAATTAAATTCATAGTAAATGAATATCTTTAAACATATAAATTCTATTTAAATTTACAATAAAAAAATTTATATTGTGATGCAAATTTACTTTTAAATAGTCAGTTTCTTTAAAAATTATTAAAATTCAATTTATAAATAAAGATGAAAATGATAGATTAGGGATAAAGATAAAAAGAGTGGTTGAGATGGTTGAGAAATTTTTGTCTAGTTGTTAAATCAAAATTAAATGGTATTTTAACATGTGCACTGCATAGGATAAATATTTAATTTTATATGATTAAAATTTATAATAAATAAATTTTTTTAAATATTATATTTTAAATTTATGATAACTATTTTATATTGTGATATAAATTAAGTTATTTTTAATTATTGATAATTTTAAAAAAAAATATTTTTTTTGGTGAAAATAAAGTTCTTATTTATAGTAGAAGAATAGATATGAAATGTAATAAAGTGCAAAAGTAACTTGTTATGATTTTGAATGAATAAGTCTTACAAAGTTTTTATTGATAGAAATCAAAGAAAGTTATCGGGAAAGCTAAACCCCTTTGGTATAAGTTTTGCAAGGTTTACAATATTAATTTCAACCCAAACTGTTGATTAAGCACTTTGGTAGTAGTAGTTTATCTTTTCTTTTTCTCATGCAAACTTAAAACCAGCTTATCCAAATGTCAAAAGGACTTTTTCTTCCTACAACCTCCTTGTTGCTTCCTACACCTCCCATTATTTGAAAAAATAGGTGAACAAACAAATATGCCTTCACCCCTACTAACTTAACCTAACTTCTTTCTTTTATTCTGCACCGCAAACACCTCTTGTTCCCCCCTTCCTTGCCACCCCGCACTCCCGCACCTCCATTGGCTTCCTAGTTTTTCTTTTTCTTGTGGTTGTTCGTGAGTTAATAATCATCTGAGATCACCTTCCACATTTTTTCTAGGTAAGTTGTAACTTTTGTCCCTTTCCCTTTTTTATTTTTATTTTCAGTAATTTATCCGATAGCTTGATTCGGTTTGTGTTTTTGTTGTATCTGGATCAAGCTACCCATAATTGTGCCATAAATTTTCATTTTTAATTTTTTTCATATATTTTTTGTAACTATTTTGGATAGCTTGATCCGGATTTGGATTTGGTGGTTTCTGGATCAAGCTATTCATAATTAGACAATGGAATTTGAAAATGTAATCTAGATTGCATGATCTATAATATTTTCTAATGTTTCAGATCATGCAATTAAAATTACATTTCTGGATTGCATTGCCCAATTATGGATTAGTTGATCCATAGTAATTATTGTTAATCCAGAACAGATTTTCAAATTGACAATCATTACTACGGATGAACCTATCCATAATTTTATTTAGCAAAATGGAATGCAAATTGGTATTGAGGAAATTGTTATTTTAAAAAAGTATTTAGCAACCCAACTACTATGAACATTTTTTATTCTCATAAATCATTGCACTATTTTAATTTAACTTTTAAGTGTAGTTACATCTTTTAAAACAAATGACATCCCACTGCATAGAGTATCTATTTTTACGCTAGTTATTATAGAAAAGGATCTATCTTACCATGTATGATACTTTATGATTAGATAAGTTCTAATTAAATTCTATAAAAAAAAAAAACTAAGGTTTAAGTGGGTTTAGAAAAAACATGAATGAACTCAGAAAAAGAAAAAAAAAACATATGAATCTTACACATGGAATCATATGGTTTTATGGCTTTTTTCTTCCTTTCTTCATCACCTATCCCATCTATTATTTTTGAGCAATTCGTTGATTGATTACAGTTAGTTACACAATTTTGGCAATCCATCTAGTGAAAATTCTCTCACCTCATTCCCCTTGTAGAAAATTATATTTGTTATGATAGGTTAATTGATATGTAGGATATTGTAATTGTTAGGATAGGTTAATTATGTTTACTTTGACTCTGATTACAAATGTTAGAATGTGTCAAACTATGTTCACAATATTTAGGGTATGTTTAAAATATGTTGACTCAAATTTTGATCATTATACATTGATGTTATCTTTTATACAAATATGCCACGTACAAGAGGTGGTGACCACACCAGACCTACTGCATTTGTACGTAGGTGTGCAGTTGTAGATGAGGAGCAAAAGATTTACGAAGCTCCCGAACATGTTGTCGCTGATGATGTTGCACCTAAAGATATTGTGTTTGGTGGTGGACCTAAGGACAAATTTTGATTATTATACGTTGATGTTATCTTTATACAAATATGCCACGTACAAGAAGTGGTGACCACACCAGACCTACTGCAATTGTACGTAGGTGTGCAGTTGTAGATGAGGAGCAAGAGATTTACAAAGCTCTCAAACATATTGTCGCTGATGATGTTGCACCTGAAGATGTTGTGTTTGGTGGTGGACCTAAGGACAAATCAGTCCTTACTAAATATGTTGATCACATGGCTTGTAAATTGTGGGATAGCTTGGTATACCAATAACAACAATCTAATATTTTTAATTTTTTATTAATTGATTCGTATTTCATAATGAAATACTAAAATATAAATTTTTGTAGGACTGTGGAGAGTTAAAGCTAGTAGCACATGGAAGGAAGTTGAGGGATTTGCCCCCCCTCCCCCATAAGGAGATCATGCAATTGGTGCAAGTTTTAGGGTTACTTTCATTGACTAAATGTAGTTATGAAACCATTGACAAGGGACTTTTATTTGCTTTTACTGAGAGGTGGCATCGTGAGACCAACACATTTCATTTGCCAATAGGAGAGATGACAATCACACTTAATGATGTGTCATCATTGCTACATATTCCTATTGTTGGTGGTTTTTATAGTTACCCGCACACGTCTAAGGACGTGGCCATTGCATAGTTGATGGAGCTTTTGGGAGTGGACCAGGAGGACGTATTATTTTAGACTAAACAATGTAGAAGGGTTCATGTTCGCCTATCTTGGTTGTGAGGCGTTTATGCAGATAAGTGTAGGGACAAGCAGTGGGACCAAGCTACTAGAGCTTACTTGTTGCAATGAGTGGCATGTTCAATTTTAGCTTACAAGAGTTTGACACAGGCCAATGTGTCATTCTTACATTGTTTTCGTCACCTTGATCAGTGCGAGGGATATGCATGGGGTGTAGTGGCACTTACATATTTGAATGAGTAGTTGGGTGATGCAGGTTTTGCAACTACAAAGCAACTCGGTGGTTACGCAACTCTATTGCAGTTAATTACTGCTACCATCATAACCTTAAATATAAGGAATTTAATACTTGGTAATCAATGTCGTTACTTTTTTATTGTTGAAACATGCATGGGTCTACAAGCATTTTCCTACTATTGGGCAGAGGGAGCTAAATGGAAAACATACAAAGGGATTACCACGAGTCAGTCGTTGGACAATTGGCAAAAGATTATTATCATTGGCTGACTATCGTTCAGCACTAGACGAGTTGACCATAGATAGAGTGCTTTGGATGCCATATAAGGAGCACTGCAATGTTTGTCCATTTGGGATGTTATCACTATTTTCTGGATATATTCAGCTTGGGTCAAACATGCATCTACATTTTCCTAAGAGAGTCTTGCAACAATTTGACTATACACAAAACTATTCCTCAACACCCATCTATGTTTACAACGGTACAAATATCCACCTAGGATGTCGACGAGAGGTTGTTGAATTTTTCATACCACTTGGTCAAGTCAAAAGAGATGATTAGTAAGCCTTCAGGTTGTGTTATAGGTTACATGGAGTGGTATTTTAGGATCTCGCATCCGTTTGTGCTCTCAGTTAATAAAGAATGCATTCCTATTGTCCAACCAGTGATACCAGACATGAGAGATGTGTTAAACTCAAGTACCCAACATAATTTAGTTTATGTAAGTGACTATGGTATAAATGTGTATTCAACATTTTGATGGAATTGTTATATTGATACATTAATTGTTTATGTTTCTATTAATAGGACATTTGTTGTAGGGTTGCTGAACCCCTACAGGAGATGATCAACTTAAGGATGGTGACTGAAGGCACCACAACATGGGAGAAGGTTCAAACGACACTTTTGTTGTTGTCTGAAGATACTCATGGTGGAAATATTAGTAGAGGATGAGGTGGAAGAAGAGTTTGGGGTAGTTGGGGAGGTCGTGAATGGCCTTGGAGATATCCTTTGTAAAAACTTATTGACATGATATTTGGTTTACGTAGGAACCTATTGACTTTTATGTCATGTTTGGTATTGTGATGATCTTTATTTTGCATTTCAGACTTGATTTATGTTTGGTAATATATGTTGATATTTTAATGTGGACTAATCGTAGTTTAGGGAATGTTATATCGAAATTTCTTTAGAAAATTGTAACCATATTAAAATAACAAATCTCACACTTAGGGTCTCACAAACAATTACAAAAGTATGTTAAAAATACAAAAATATCATGATTATTCTAATCAATCTTTTGCAAGGTTGACAAAACTGTGTGACACCAATTAATTGTGAAAATTGTTGCATTCTGTCAATGTATGGAGTCAGCCACTGTTTTGCTGCAGGATGACAATGTGTAGACCATTTCACATTGGGATTTGGTATCGGACAATGATCCTTCAAAAATACCTGCATAGAAATTTTAATAGTCAATTAAATATTATTATAACAAAATATAATCGTTATCAGGAAGAATGTGTTATACCTGAACAAAATGGTTGTCATTGACATGACCTACACAAATCAAATGATGAACTGACGTATCAATAGGAGGTTGGGATCTAAATGGGAATATGGTCAAACATTGTTTTTCCGATAAGCATACAAATATGACATTATACCTAAATGCAATAACATATCTCATGTCTGGTATTGTCATACATTTATCCATAGATGCCTAATAAATATGACATTATACCTAAATGCAATAACATATCCCATGTCTAGTATTGTCGTCCATTTATCCATAGATGCCTAATAAAGAATGAAGTTAGTAAGCATAATTACATAAAATTTAATGCATACAAATAACAACTTGAAATTATAGACTTTATTGTAGAAAGACTGTCAACAAGTAAAGATCTCTTTATGACATCGTAATGCTCATAACTACCAAATACAATGAAATACTCATCCCGCCACTAACCAAGTTCTTTAAGCAAATTGTTACGCACTATAGGCCAAGTGTCTTCACCCATATGTAGTAAGCTAGCAATTGCATGGTATCCACAATGGTCATCGGCCTTTACATCAACAATGTCCAAAATATATCGATGAAGGTTAACATGAAATTAATCTAGCATGGGAATATTTCTTTTGCGAATCTTTGCCAACTTCACTTTGACCCGATGCCTTGGATGACTTCCAACTTGATGAGTTATATCATTCACAAAATGTAATGCATTAACATGTTCAAAGTATAAAAGATCACGTTTAGTTGACCTTTCCAATTTACTTGCATGCCCTTTTTGTGATCCCTTAGTTTTTACCTTATCAAACAGTGAACACGGAAGTCATGCCAAAGTATGCTATTTCACGAAATTTACTTTTTATAGTGACTTTCCCAGCTATGTCAACCTCTATAAAATGTTTTAATATAACATCAAACTCTTGTTGCACGTACATATCTACATATGGCTCATTTGAACCCATATTTGCAAAGCTTAATCTAGTCCAAAAAAACATTAATTGCATCAAGTGGTATGCTACCCATGATATACCTAGCTAGTTCCCATGCACAAGGGAGAACATGTGTATATCTTATGATGCATCCAATTCATCTTCAATATGATTAAGAGCATACCTTGAAATGAATCTGTGCAATCTCTTATACAATGTTACATTATGACTACAAAATGAATACTTTTCTCAAATGAAGCTTTAATTTCAGTTTGTTGCAATGTGATCAAGTTGTTTATGGCATCCCAACATTTACAGAAGTCCCTCATGCTATTCTAGATCAACCTCTTTAAGCTCCAATGCGCAAACTCAACCATGTTAATCAACAAACTCCATATTAGTTTCAATATATTGCACTTTGTCAAAATAAGTTAATTACATAAAATACTTGTTTCTAGTTGAGTTCCCTAAGTGCATAACTTTATTCGTCCATGCTTTTACAAAACATTCCTTGTGAGGGATCAACAATGCATTCTTCACATACTTGACAAAGTACTCTGATGGTGAACATACAATTTCAAACATCTTGACACGCCCCTCATACTTAGACCGAGTAAGACAATCTTTAACACTACCCCATGCATCCATGACTTGGTCCTATGCCTCTTTGGGAGCAACGTAAGTCTTGCATTTTGCTTTCACATTTTTTTAATGTGAAATTGGCACAATAAACTACTTGCTTCAAGAAATACAGATTCCACTGCATTTATCAAGGCTAAATCGCTGTCAATGACAATCACTTTAGGCAATCCATCAACTCTAAAAAAAATGTCCTCTAAGCTTTTGGAGTGGCCAAACAAAGTTATCATCTCATTCAACCTCCATATATACAAAAGATGCAAAAAATGTCACACCAATAATCTCAAGTAATGGTAGTCTATATTTGTTAGTTTTGTAGGTATTATCCATCAAGAACACTATGTTAAATGCACTAATCATTTTCACAACATCAGGATGTGTCCAAAAAATATTGCGAGCAATTTCTGATGTATCATTCATTCTATGCCAATAAATATACATATCTCGTTCAAGTAAGTTCATCAAATGTTGCATTTCCATTCTAGAACCTCTTTGAGATTAATGATACACAGTCCTTCCATTATATACTTGTTTTATTGTAGTCACATTTCTTTCATTGTGCTATTTGAATGTCAAAAGGATTGTTTTGACTTTATCATACTCTTTGTCATATCAACAAGCATCATCTTCTCTTCAGTATTTAGTCAACCAACATACAGATGACCAACCAAAGACTTAGGTAAATCATGATTATGCACCCCACAAATTAACTTCAATATCCATCCTTCATCATTCTTCAGTGGTCTCCTCTCAGCCTAAAGGGACACTCATACGTTCTAGTTTCACTTATTGTGATTTGTAAATATTTTTTGTATCGCCTATACTTTCCACCCCTTTCACAACCCAACACAACAAATGTCTTCCGTCTAGGTTGTCCTTTTGATGTATCTGATCTCAAAATGACAACAACAAAACCCATTTCAAATGCAACATCCTGAGTCCATTTCAATAGTTTATCTCAAGTAGGAAAAACCTATATACAAAACATACAACATCAATATGTCAATGTACAATATTTTCAAGGTATTACAAACAAAAAACAAACACAAAATAATTACCTTTGTAGTTATGAATCCTTTGCTACAATCAACAATTTTTTCAATCTCTTGTCTGTAATCTTTATGAATATCTTCGTCCACTCTTATGTCATTATCCATGTCAACCTCCATATCCACTTCATTTGACATCTTCCTCACATAATCATCTTCCATATAAACCTTTCAGAAGAAACAAAATTAATTTAATGAACAAAAACCATTCAACATATTCAAACCAATTTATAATTAATAACTAAAATTAATATAAATACCCCAAACCAACCTTCTAGATAAGGCAATGAAATGGAAAAAAAAGGATTGACTAATTAGGAACTTCAAAACATCAATTTTAGATTCCTTGATCTAGAATATAATATAATTTCCATATCAGGCTATCTGGAATTGATGTTTTGAAGTTCCAGATTAGTTCATCTAGTAAGCACAAAAACTCAAAATAGATCAAACAATCCGAAATTATTATTGCACAATTCCAAATTGATTGATCTGGACTAATAAACAAATACACATAATTTCTGAATCAATAAATTTGTACTTGTATAAGAAAAAATCCGGATTATCGAATTTGAAAATATGTTATATTTTCATATTATTTGATCCAGTACTATTATTACACCATTCTGGATTCATTGATCTGGATTTGTATAACAACAAATCCAAATTGTTTGATTTGGAATTATGCTACTTTTGCATATTTAATTCTAGATTTGGTAATTCGGACCTATCCTAAAACAATCACGGATAAGTTAATCCGATTATAATAATCTAATACAAAAAGTATAAACAAGACAATTAACAACTCACTTGTGCAAGTGAACCCGAGCCACGAAAATGTGAGGAAGTGAACAAGACAATGTTTCAGGCATGGAGAAGTGAGGAAAACAACCTATGGACAAGTGAGGAAGACAAGATTATTATGGCCATTTTGAAATTTTGTAGGTGCAGGAAGCAAACAGGGAGGAGTAGGAAGCAAAAGCCTGTCAAAAGACTCTTGCCATGTGAAGACATGACTGAATTATGTTTAGGAGTGCAAAAAATCAAACTGAACCGAACCACTTCGGTAAAAAATCATTTTTGGAGAAAAAATTGATCAGACCACTTTATGAAAACAACCAGTTAACCAACTCATATTTTAAAAGAGGGTGTTGCTAGGTGCACCTAGCAGTATTGCTGGTGCACCTAGCATTTTCTCATTTTTCCAATTTTTCCCTTCACTCTTACGGAAAAACTTCTTCCGTAAGAGTTCCATAACTCTTACGAAAGAACTTCTTCCGTAAAAGTTTTTTTTTTTTTTACGAAAGAACCTCTTCCGTAAGAGTTTTTTTTTACGGAAGAACTTCTTCCGTAAGACCTTCTTCCGTAAACTCTTACAGAAGAAGTTCTTCATAAGAGTTTTTTTTTTACGGAAGAATCTTCTTCCGTAAGATTCCTACGGAAGAGATTCTTCCGTAAAAAAAACTCTTCGGTAAGATTGTTCTTCTGTAAGAGTGAAGGGCAAAATTGGAAAAATAAAAAAATACTGGGTGCACCAACAATACTACTGGGTGCACCTAGCAACACCCTTTAAAAGAAGTTTAGTTTGACTTGATTTTTTTTAAAAAAAAAAAAAAAATCAATCCATATATTGAACCAAACCTAAAAAATTGAACTGCTTAAAGAAAAAAACTGAACCAATCCACTTTATAAAATCGATTCAGTTAAAAACCACTTTTATAAGGTGGATCAAAAATGAATCAATTTGTATTTTAAAAAAAAAATCCAATTTTTGCACGGCCCTAATCATTGTACGTAGCCTTACCTTTATACAAAAAAGACTGTTTCTAGATTCGAGCCTATAGCTAACCGGTCATTGTCCGCAGCCTTAGATGAAATGAAATAAGTCTCTAACGAAGGATAATATAAGATTATGTACATACCAAGTAAAATCTTTAGTAAGAGGCAAGAGCCACTTTGGAATTCAAAATTTACTTAAATTTGCTTCATTCAGTATATCAACCGATCTCCAAATCTTATAGTAATTGTAAGCACCAAAAGGATGAAATGAAAAACCAGACCAGTTGAACATTTGTTCCGAGCTGTAAATTGGCATTGAATCTAATTGGCAAAGTGAATTGTTCTATCATGTAATTGAGTTCTATCAGTTACATCTGAATTTAAAAAAAAAGGAATTTAACAAAGAAATGAAAATTAGGGTACAAAATTAACAGAAGGTAAATGCTGAAGTGGAGTTCCTGCTGACTGACTAATGTGTTCAGATGCCTCTGAAACCTTAATGGTACAATTCTGCTACAACCCTTCTCTTTACTTCTAACCTTTTCCATTTTTTTTCAACCCGTAAAACCTCTTTTTTCTCAACCCGTAAAACCTCTTTTTTTTCATTTTTCTTTTTGACTTGACCATTGCCATTACTTCCCATATACAGATACAAGAATGACTACAATGTCTATGTGTTCATGATGAATTTTTTTACCGTGTCAGAAACTTGTATATCTCCTTGGTTCAGTATATCACAACACAAAGCAGGCCCGGCTGCGGTTCAGTGAAATCAAGGCCTTCTTCGAGAAGATAACGCTGTACAGCTATTGGGAGTCTCGCAGGAGTGCGGGAGCCCCGAGTATGGTGACCAGTGCCAACACAGATGTAAACCTGCAAACGCTGCTCGGGGGCTCTGGCTGTGCTTCGTAGCACACTCAGTTCGTGTTTCAGCACGTGAATCGCTTCACTTACGTGCAGACCATGTAGGTCTATCATTCTTTGGGGCCCTCTTCCATTCTCTGGAGCAACAGGATTCCTGAAAAAGTAACATTCACAATGACTACAGCAGAATCCAGCACTTGGAAATTGAGAACAATGAAATCAAACATTCTAACTCATACTACAACTTAGTTCCAGAAAGAAACTACTTAGCAGGTTCTATTGGTAATATGGAAAAGGAAAGGCCGCACAGTTTGGACAGTAGATTTTCCCAGAAATAGTGGTACACTCAGTTGAACCTCTTGTAACAAGTTTTGTCTGCAAGCCATTCGATAACAACTGGACATCACTTATGTTCTGTTAACCACTCAGAGTGTTTCACATCTCTTAATAACAATGTTAGACCATTGTTCTTCTTAATGGCCAGCAGTCACAAAAAAAAGGATAAATAAATAAGCAGAGGTAGGAAGAGAAAAAATATTTTTTCTGATTTGTTGTACAAATCTTTGAAAACAGGAAATATTTTGAAATCAAGGTAATAGTTTTGAAATTAAAAAAGAAAACAATATGCCCTCCGGTCTCAATTATAAGAAGAAAAAAACTGGACATTCAGTTGAACCTCTTGTAACAATTTTTGTCTGCAAGCCATTCGATAACAACTGGACATCACTTATGTTCTGTTAACCACTCAGATTGTTTCACATCTCTTAATAACAATGTTAGACCATTGTTCTTCTTAATGGCCAGCAGTCACAAAAAAAAAGGATAAATAAATAAGCAGAGGTAGGAAGAGAAAAAATATTTTTTCTGTTTTGTTGTACAAATCTTTGAAAACAGGAAATATTTTGAAATCAAGGTAATAGTTTTGAAATTAAAAAAGAAAACAATATGCCCTCCGGTCTCAATTATAAGAAGAAAAAACATATTTCACACTTATTAAGGAAATTAGTTAACTTCATTAAACTGTGTCAATCCCATTTAAAAAATAAACTTTTTTCCTAAACTACCCTTCATTGGAACTTGATAAAAAGCATAAAAAAAATTGTTGGTCTTATTAAATGAAGAGTATTTTGAAAATAGTCTCGTTAAATAAGGCAAAGTTAGTTGAGATTTGCTTATATTTGAGACCAGAAAATTAGAGATTTTTATTGCTTATAAGTCTGATCAGTTCATAGTTTAATCTGGTTTTACCAATGTGTGTGTGTGTGCGTTTCATTTTGGCAACATGCAAGTTGGAATTTTTACCAAAAGTCACATGGATAGGAAGAGCAATAGAAATGGGGAACAACAAACCTCTGGCGATAAATAGATTCTTGAGCTTTTCCATGTGCTGCTTTCATATGCACGTTGTGCAGTTGCCCCTTAACACTTAGCTCCTTTGCAAGGGCCTTGTTGCCAACAAGGTAGGCTTGCCGTGCCTGTTTATTATATTATGAATAATTAAACTCAAGCTACAAAAATTAGGATGGGTGGACTTACATCTCTTGCCCAGCTACAGGTAGAAAGCGCAGTTGTTGAAACTCAAGTTACAAAGTTTGTTAGCTGGACAAATTCCATTACAAATTTACAATGAAAGCAAAAATTTAATGTTGCATAAAAAAAAACTTATGAACAGATGGTTCTGGAAGGATCTTGCCGGTCACACAGCAAATGTTCCTTGAATTTGTTGTTTGTGCATATTCAATTTGGTATCATCCTAACAGCTCTTCCTTTAAATTTACCCACACTACCCAGATCCAACTTGATTGTCCAAATTTATATACTAGAAAACAAAAGAAATAACATAAAATTATGGACTAACTACTAAAAAGAACATAGAAGACTAGAATTGAAGGTAAAGCATATGGATACGAGCCAACCATGATGTGTGTAGGTTCTAACCAAATCATTACATTGTATTCTCATTCAAATTTCCATTAACTCCTCCATCACTGCATGAAACAAAGACCCACCTGCTCAAAATATGCATTACGCAAACGTGCATGATCACGAGCCTCCTCCCGCAGCTCAGAATACATATTTGCTGCCATTCAAAATTGTTAAAGGAAACACGGTATAGAAAGAATTCATCTCACAGTTGAAGCATATAAGCATAAACATTTACCAACTGCGTCACCAGTTTCAAGCCAAACAGGAGCTGCCCGAGCAGAGCCACGATTCTGTAATCTATCACCATTGTTGACTCTCCCCTGTCCACCATTGTAGGCACTAGCCAGAGCATTTAAACTCCTACTAGAGCCAGTGGAAGCATCACCAGAACCATTTTTATCATACTTCCATATACCAGAATCCTGAGAAGCCAATTTCCTGACAGCTGAAGCAAAGTCAACAGCACCTCTAGATGGAATAGAAGACCCAGATTTGAACATGAGCATGTCTTTATCAGATGATAAGTAAGGATTGCCACTTTGTTGAACGTTATCTGCAGCATATTTTGAAGCATTCTGGCCATTTGATGAAGTAAGAGCTGGAAAGTCCATTGCACTCAGATTCGGAGATGACAGAGTCTTTGGACTCGGATTCTGATTGAAGCTACTGTCAACTTGAATCTACAAAATTGGAGGGAAACAAGTAGATACTATAAACATAAATGCCCTCATTTAAGAAAGAATGTCAGAGAAAAGAGTGCTATTCATGAGAGATGACAGTGATATCAACATAATGAAAACCAAAAACCAAAAAACATGGTTGTATTACTATATCATATACCAAGAAAAGATATATATCCCAAAAATTGCTAATAAAATTCCAATGATCCCTTGATAACATGAAGCATAAGCTATCAGGATTCGGGAAACAGTGGTAAGAAACCAGGAGCTGGATTGCATTACAGTTGCCCCACAACTTTATGGAACGCCAGCTCTTCCCTGCCAAAACAGGGCACAAGTATTTCTCTACATATTTAGCTTCCATCCCTTCTGATTTAATATGGTACCAAATCATATCACAAGATGTGCATTTCCAATAAATAATTGCATCACAACATGCTAGGAAACACTTACAATTGATAAACGTAACTCACAACATATAAAACTATACATTACATTTTTACAGGTAGTCACATGAAAAGAAGCTTAATAATGAACCATAATTTAACCACAAGTTAGTCAGTACATGAAGATCAACCTACCTCTAACTGAGTGAGCATCTCAATTGTCAGATGTAAATCGCATCCATTGGCAAAGAAAACTTCAGAAAGGCTTTCTGAAGCAAAACCAGGGAATAGAGAAGCTAAAAACTCCAAAGGGTTCAAATCAGTATCATTCACAAGAGAATTCCCAGCGAAAACATCATTAAAGAATCCATGTCCAGTGTTGTCATCATAAACAAGTGCCTCTTGACCACTGCTAACATGCAAATCAGTATTCCTGATTTGCCTATCCCAAGGCTTTGCTGATGAGTTCAAAATGCTTGCTGAAGATGGCTCATCCCTGTAGGTTGAATTGGAAAACCTTAATTTATCAGCAAAAGTATTGCCATTAAGGTGCTGTTGAGACAGTTCCTGCTGCTCATTTAGTATATATCTAAATCCCTTGGAAGAAGGAAACATTGAGGATTCATTATCATCATTTATAGATAAGCCTGCTAAAGAGAGGTTGTTAAGACCTTGGGATTCATCCTCTCCCATGACCTTGAAGTCAGGGGTGATATCATCAGGAAGCTGACAACGCCAGTACTGGTGAGCCTCATCATCGGAATTATTTGAAATGGATGATTCTGCTCGATCTAAAACTGCTTTCCCAAGAGATCCGGCAGCAGCAAACCTCGCTGTTGCATCTACCAAGCTGGTGCTTCCAGATGGCGATGATCTGAGGGCAAATGGAACAAACTCTGCTGCATTTGGATTCAAATAGGTTGCTTTGTTTAAGGAGCTCAATTTTGCGTCTGTTTGGGAACCTTTCTTGGATAAGCTCATTATTGACAAGAATATGGACAAAAATGACTAAAACATAGATAGACCTTAAAAACTGTAACAGAAATATTCCAGATAGCTTCAGCCAAACCCTGCAAAATAATTCAATTTGGTCATACTAGTTGATCAACCAGACTGTCGTCAAAATAACAGGAACAGTAAAAAAAATCCCAAAAAGTGTCCATCATATACTAAACAAATGAATTCAACTGTATCCTAGATCACATGATACATGAATGCAAACAAATAAACAACACAATATTGAATTCCAGTTAAAACAATTTGCATAGTCAAATCAACAAAGAAGTACAAGCATACATAAAACATCTGTAATTAGGTTGATTATTACTGCAAGCAACCATTGATTGACCATTTTCAAAACTGAAACTTGGAAGTGAATCCCATAAAACTTAATTGGACAACAAAGGGACTATGTATTATGAATTACAGACACAACTTTTAGCTAATCATATGAATATAAAAAATGCATCGATGAACACTTATCAATTTCACACCAAGTAAGAAACAGCAGGATAAAAGCAAAAACTCTTTTTTTCAGGAGCAAATAATTGAAAGTGGTTAAGATGAAGTAAACAACAATTAAAAGAATTGTTCAATTGTATCTACACAGAAAGCCTATTAAGACCCAATAAAAAATCCAAAAATATCAAACCTTGTCATAGGAACAACAAACAAAATAAAAGTGCGAAAGATTAAAACCAGCTGAAGACAAAAAAGAAAAAAAGTCAAAGCATGAGCAACAATAACACAACCTTCCATTATGAAAGCCAAAACCTTTACGAGATCTCAAGTGATTCAACCCTTTGAAGAATCAAAAAACAACACAAAAAAAATCAAAAACAAAAAAACCCCAATAATACAATTAACCTAATCAAAACAAAACAAAAGAAGGTAATTACAGGGGGGGGAACAGACAATTAAATGAGATGGGTAAGTGAAAGATCTGAAATTTATAGAAAGTATGGAAGGACAAATTATACCTTTGCGAATCAAATCAAAGGGATCCATGAGGGGAAATTGCATGAGATCAGAAGGGGTAAGAGAAAAAGTGAAGAAGCAAAGTTTTAATTTTTTTCTGGGAATTGGAGCTTGGAACTATCTCTCTATATCTACAGTATTGTTATCTCAGTTATCAGTTTTCTTTTTTTTCCTTTGTTCTCTCTCTCTTTTCTTTTGTTTCCCTTTTCTCTTTTCTCTTTCTCTCTCTTCTTTCGGAGTATTTTTTTTTTTTTGAAAGGCTCTTAGCTAAAACCAGCACCAGCACCACAAAAATTAGTACTAAAGAAGACACCAAACCTTTCGCCGCTCGATTTGACGCCTACCTATCTCTACAAACTTTCTCTCTCTAGAAAACCCGCTTAACTATATACACTGTTGGTAATTAATTAATTAGTATCCATGTTGGGATTGGAGAAGGAAAAAACGGTGGCGCAACCCTTTTTTTCTTTAATTTTAGTGCATTTAATATTTTATAAGAAAAAGGTCTTGCTAAGTCTTCAAATAAAAAATACTTATCCTTTTAAATTACAGAAAAATGTAAGAAATCATAAATAATATAATTTTTTACTTCTCAGTAAAAATATTTTTATTTTAAGTTTTTTAATCAATAAATTAAGACAAATACTAACCAATGTTATAAGAGCATTAGTTAAAAAAACTTACCGTATAAATATTTTTATTTAGAGACAAAAAAATTACACTATTCATGATTTTTTTTTATATTCTATTATGATTTACACGCTAAATATTTTTCTATTTTAGTTTCTTATCTAATATCATAAGAACATTAATAAACAAGATCCTCTTTAAAAATATGATGTCAATACTTTTATTTTAATAGTATTTTCTTTATAATTTAATGTTTCTTTTCCTCATAAATATAATTTATAAAAACTAAAAAAATAAAAATGAAAAATAAAAAAATAATAATAAATTATAAGAATTAAAAATATATTTAAATCAAGTAAAAAATTGTACATGATCCATTCCAAAATAATATTGTCATATGTTGGTATACAAACATTAAGAAAAAATAATAAATAGATGAAACATAATAATAATTTTGTATAATTAACTTTGTATCATTATTTATTCATTTATAAATTTGATTTTTTATTATTAATATTATAAGAAATATAAGTAACAAAAATAACTAATGTTAGATTTAAAATTTAAAATAACTATTATTTTATAATAACTTTTTTTCTTACGGGATAATTGTAATAGCACAAAATGAGTAAAAGTTTAATATTTAACATATTCTAATTTCCTATTTAATATGTACGGAATGTATAAGTCTACTTCATCTAAACTCGTACCAAAAAATTTAATATATAATAAATTCATTAAATTTTATAACAATTTTCTCTTATATTATAAATTTAAATCATCATTGAATGTGAGCGGTTTTAGGATTCTTCTTCAATGAAAACTTTTTAAGTTTTTTATATATAAGAATATTTTTAATTATAATCACTTTAGTTGAATTGTATATCCTATTCTAATTCATAGATTAAATTTTTCTTTTTTTCATTTATTTCACTTTTCATTTTTATTTTTAAAATGAAATATGATATTTTTAAAAACTATGTTAATAATTAAATTAACTCTGTATCAATAATAATTTATCATGTACTTTGCACAAGATAAAAGTCATATTGGTTCATGGTATAACAAAATTATTTTTAATATAAATAAATAATAATACAATAATAAGAGTTTAATAGTTATGCATTAAATTATAAAATAATTTTATATGATAATTTAATCATAAATTATCATTTTTATAATTTTTAAGGTAATTATTATAAAAATCAGTAATTTTTTATATATAATGAATTGTGATTAAGAATATATGAGTAAAGGTCGGTGGATTAATCCGTTAAGTCAACAATCATGCAGATAAAGAGTATTTAAAAAATTGGTCTGTGGTCCAATGGCTCGCGGGAGAGGGCGTCCAAAAAAGAAGGTTCTGTCTCCGATGCTTGCGAATGTTTTGAAGCAGAGTGGAAGAACAAATGATTCAGAGAGAAGCCCAACGATTGAGCATGAAGTTGAATCGAATGCGACGGTGGAAGAGGAAAAAATCCCAACCCTAGATGTTATTGAGGATGATCCGGTGGTAAATCAGAAGATTGTTGAGGAACCGAAGAAATTATGGGTAGATGTAATCAGTGGAAACAGAATCCCGTCCAATGGAGCTGCCATTGAGTATTTTGCCCCGAAGGTAATGGAAGGTGAAATAGAAGTGGAGATTGAAGAAGAAGGCATCCTATCTGAGCTCAAATATTGGGAAACGACTTTGATAATGTATGTTTTGGGTAGGGAGTTGAGCATGAACGCGGTTAAACAGTATATGATGAAGTTTTGGAGTTTTGTTCAGCTGCCAGAGATGTACTATCATGAAGATGGGTATTTTATGTTGAAATTTCAAACACACAAAGATAAGGACATGGTCTTGATGAAGGGCCCTTATACCATTCAGAATATGCCAATGGTGCTAAAAGACTGGAACCTTGAGTTTGATTTCAAAAGAGATATGCTGCGCACATTGCCGGTTTGGGTAAAACTTCCCAATCTTCCTCTATATCTATGGGGTACCAAAAGTCTTGGAAAAATTGGGAGTGCTCTTGGGAACCCTCTATTTACAGACGAATGTACGGCAAAGAAATTGCGAGTTTCATACGCCCGAATCTTGGTAGAGATAGATGTAACACAAAAGCAAAAGGAGAATATCACAATAAGAGACAAGGAAGGGAACAAAATCACACAGCCAGTTGAATTCAAATGGAAGCCTAAGTTCTGTGAACTGTGTCAGAAGGTCGGACATCAGTGCAAGGAGAAACCTAATAAACAATGGCGTGAGAAACTAAAATCTGAAGTGATAGTCAAGAATGCCAAACAGAAGACGGTAGAGAGAGCCAGGAATAATCCCGATGAACCAAAATCATCATCTTGGACAAATGCTAAAAGCAGCAGTAGGAATAAAGGAAAAATGGAAGAAACTATCCATGAAGTTAGGTGTCAAAATGGTTTTGATGTTTTCAAGATTGGGGGTCTTGAAGACATTCTCAACACGGGGACATGATTATTTCATGGAATGTAAGGGGGATAAATAATTCAGGTAAGTGTAATGAGGTTAGCTCCCGCCTCAATAGAATTCACCCTGATATTGTTATCTTAGTTGAAACTTGTGTTAAACCGCACAAAGCTGCGGAAGTTAGGAATAAGTTTGGGCGTATGTGGTCTTTTAAGGATAATTATGCAGACCATAATAATGGGCGAATTTGGGTGATGTGGAAAGAGGCCAAATTCAATCTGCAGGTGGTCAGAAGCTCTTCCCAGTATATGCATTGTTGTGTTACCCATTTGAATGGAGACATGTATATGTATCTGACTGCAATTTATGCAATGAACACCTTGGAGCAAAGGAAAAATCTGTGGCATGATATAGAGGGTCTGCATGCCAGTATCTCAGGTCCTTGGGCTCTCATGGGGGATTTTAACAACGTACTTCATGCTCAAGACAGAATAGGGGGTAACATGGTCACAGAAAATGAATACAGGGATTTGGAGAAAATGCTTGAAATAACGGATCTTCATGAAAAAGATAGTAGTGGGGGCTATTATACTTGGACAAATAACCAAGCTAATGGTGTGATATACTCTCGTATAGACCATGTCTTTGGCAACTTAAGCTGGCTGCAGCAGCACGTAGACTTCAATCTTCAAATTATGAATTCTGGGGTGTCAGACCATTCCCTCCTCTGCTTGCGCAAACAGGAAGACAGACGTCCCAGTAGAACTCCCTTCAAGTTCCAAAATGTGATCACTAATGTCTTAGGTTTTCAAGAATCCGTGAGAGATAACTGGAATAATCCTATTACGGGTGCTACTGCTATGTGCAGACTTTGGAAAAAGCTTAAACGACTCCAGCCCGTTGTCAAGTCCTTGAGCAGAACCTTCCAAGGCATTTCAAGAGAGCTGATCAAAGCCAGAGATCAACTCAATGTTGTGCAGTAGGAGCTTCTAACGGATCGTTTTAATATGCAGGTTATTGAGAATGTGAGAAGATGCACGATGCAAGTTCTGAATCTGAGCAACCTTGAGAAGCAGCTTCTCAAGAAGAAATCGAAAGTTGAGTGGCTTAAACTAGGAGACGGGAACAATGCTTATTTTCATGCGTCTTTAAAATCGAAAAGTAGGAAAACTCAAATTCTATCGCTTGTTACTGAGAATGGTGATACGATTTTTGAGCAGGAGAAAATAGAAGATGAGATTGTTAATTTTTACAGGAAGCTAGTTGGCACGAGGAGCAGTCAGTTAAATAGTATTGATCTTGTAGCTATGAGGCAAGGCAAGCAACTGACTAGTGATCAAAGGACCTCTTTGACAGCGCCTATAACTGAAGAAGAAATTGTTAACAATCTCAAAGGCATAAGTGATATTTCTGCACTGGGGATAGATGGGTACAGTGCGAAAATTTTCAAAGCGACATGGAACATAACGAAGGTTGACGTCATTTCGGCGGTGAAGGAATTTTTTGAGGAATGTCTAATCTACAAAGCAGTTAATTGTTCCTTAATCACTCTAATTCCTAAATTGGACAATGCCAATATGGTGAAAGATTTTCGCCCCATCTCTTGTTGTACTGTTGTTTACAAAATCATATCGAGGATAATGTCTACGCGGCTGGGGAAAGTGTTGAGTTCAGTTCTGCATCAGAGTCAAGCAGCGTTTATACCGGGCCAGCGTATTCATGACCATATATTGTTGGCTTATGAGCTGATCAAAGGTTACAACACCAAGGGAGGAACTCCGAGATGCATGCTCCAAATGGACTTACAAAAAGCGTACGACTCCGTGGAATGGTCGGCGTTAGAAGCCATTTTAAATGAATTAAGCATCCCTCACATGTTCATTAAGTGGATTATGATTATGGTGACTACTGTGTCGTATAGATACCAAGTGAATGGTGCGCTTTCTAATATTGTGCAAGCTAAGAGAGGGCTCAGGCAAGGGGACCCCCTTTCCCCCTTGCTCTTTGTGATCGTTATGGAATATCTCTACCGTGTTCTGCAGAAGTTGAAACAGGTTCCGAACTTCAATTTTCATCCGAAGTGCGAAAAGTTAGCCATAATCAACCTTAGCTTTGCCGAAGATCTGCTTATGTTTACAAGAGGAGATCCCATGTCTGTAAGATTGGCGATGAATGCTTTTAATGATTTCTCAGCAGCCACTGGTTTAAAGGTTAACCCATCCAAATGTAACATTTATTTTGGAAATGTTACGGATGAGGTGAAGAAAGAGATTCAGGCCAATGTGAACTACAATGAAGGCACCATTCCATTTCGTTATCTGGGCATCCCTTTATCGAACAAAAGGCTTTCTGTTGCGCATTGCCTGCTCATAGCGGATAAAATTACGGCGAGAATCACACATTGGAGTGCGCGGCTTTTGAGTTTTGCGGGCAGGGCGCAATTGATTAACAGCGTTCTTTTTGCAGTTTCGAATTTCTGGCTGCAATGCATACCGCTACCCAAGGAAGTTATCAAGAGGATTAATGCAATCTGTCGCTCGTTCCTGTGGTCGGGTGGAGATAAGCTTACGCGTAAATCCCCCATAGCTTGGAAGCGAGTCTGTACACCGACGAAGCAAGGAGGTCTGAATATTATTTCTATTGAGGAATGGAACAAAGCTAATCTCATCAAGTTATTGTGGAATCTAAATGGTAAAACCGATAGTTTGTGGATAAAATGGGTTCACTGTTATTTCTTAAAGAAATGGAGTATCATGAATGTCCCTATGAAGACTAACACTTCCTGGATTTTTGAAAGCAGTTTTATCTCAAAGACAAGAAGTGTGTATCAATCCAATTTGGCAAAGTATGTTGCAGGGACAAAAATATCAAACAGGCAGAATGTACAAGTCTCTAATTCATCAATTCCAAGAGGTTAAATGGAGATACTTATTCAAAGGTAACATGGCCCGTCCGAGAGCCCGCTTTATCCTTTGGATGGCTTGTCATGAGAGAATGGCAACTAAAGATAGATTAATGCGATTTGGAATGCTCAATGATGATACTTGTTGTTACTGTAAAGAAAAAGAGACCATTCAACATATTTTCTTCCAATGTAATGTGTTGAGTCAATTTTGGAAACACACCCTTAAATGGCTAGAGGTTCCACATTCTCCGGGTGGTTGGAATGAGGAGTTGGATTGGATTATTAAGAAGTGCAAGAGTAAGGGGAGCAAAGCGAAGATCATAAAATGTGCGTTCACGGAAGCGGTTTATGAAACCTGGATGTTCAGAAACAACAAGTGTTTTGGTCTGGATACTACTAGTAGTAATGTAGGCACTAGAATCACCGACACCATTGTTTACAGATGTTGGTTGAATCCTAAGCTTAGGAATCATTTGGGTAGGCTTATGATCCCTTAGGTGGTGTTTGTTTTTGTTCTTTTGTCTGCTTGGGTTTTTGATCTGCTGGATCCGTGGGGGTCGCTTTGTGTTGATCTGTTTTTTTGGTAATGAATATATTCTTCTTTTCCAAAAAAAAAAAGTATTTAAAAAAAAATCGCATAACTGTATGCAAATTTGAGTTTGGCATGTGAAACATGTAAACTTCGTGGACTAAACCTGCGGCTCATGGACTCGCCCACAAAACTTGCATATTTTAGTTACAAATGTTCATGTATTTTAGATTTATACATCTATCTATATCCTTTATACAAAAAAGGCCCCTGTTGTGTCAAGCTGTCGCAGTGTCATTTTTTTATTTTATTAATTAATTAATTAATTACTTTTAGAAGGTCCTTTCATTTTCCATTTTCCCGTTCTCTTATTTCTCTCTCCTCGATTCCTATCTCCTCGTTCTCTCTTCCTTCTTCTGCCTTCCTTCTCTTCCTTTTTCGGCGTTTTTTTTAGATCTAAAGTTGTTATCTCCTCTACAGAAGAGATGTTCATCAACGGTGTTGAAGAATAAAGGTTCCAAGGCCCCTGTTATGCCTGCTGTCGCAATGCCATTTTTTTATTTTATTAATTAATTAATTACTTTTAGAAGGCCCTTTTATTTTCCAATTTCCCGTTCTCTCTCATTTCTCTCTCCCCGATTCCTATCTCCCCCTTCTCTCTTCCTTCTTCTGCCTTCCTTTTGTTCCTTCTTCTGTGTTTATTTTTTTTACATCTAAAGTTGTGATCTCCTCTACAGAAGAGATGTTCATCAACGATGTTGAAGAATAAAGGTTCCATTTATTTTTATTTATTTTTTTTATCTATTTTCCCCTTTTTTGTCTAATTTTTTGAGGTGATTTTTGGAACAGGCTAATGGCGGTGTTGAAGGTGACGGCGCTTTGCCCATGCAAGGGCCTTCTTTGTTCGATTTTTTTTCGCTTTGGTTTTTATATTTCTTTGGACGGAAAAAAGGTGTAACATTTGTCTAATTCCGATGTTGTGGACTTCTGTTTGTCTTGCCTTCTCTGTGGTTTGACCTTTGGGTCGTTTTTATGCCTAAAGCTTTCAACTTTGAGTTTCCCTGGGTCCTAAAAACTGTGTGTCTTCCCTTCTTTGCTCGATTTATTTTTCACTTTGTTTTTTTACTTTCAACGGAAAAAAGGTGTGACCTTTGTCTGATTCTGGTGTTGTGGACTTCTATTGTTGTGCTGGATACTAAAGATGTTGACTTTCTGGTACCCTGTATCAGAAAAAAAAAAAAAAAAGGTTGTTGTTGTTTGTGTATTTTTTATCTTTTCCGATTTATTTTGGGCCGTTTTCACTTTGTTAGGTTCATTGAGGGTATGGATTTTTTCTTTATCTCTGAGAAAATTTGGGATTTTTCATTTTTTCCAGGAAAAACGCCTCTTTTCTGGAAGACTAAAAGGTGTCATTTTTATCTTCCACCATGAATATATTCCAAGCACACTATTTTTCCTATTTTTCCTGAAAACTAATCGATTTCCTTGCACCCAAAACTCCTCTTTTCTTCAAGAATAAAGGTACCATTTTTATCTATTTTTTTTCCATTTTTTTTGTCTAATTTTTGGTGGTGCAATTTTTGGGACAGGCTAACGATGCTGCTAAAGGTTACGACACTTTGCCCATGTAAGGGTTGCAACGATAGGATTCGCATGGTGGTGTTGAAGAATGAAGGTGTCATTTTTATCTTTTCTTTCCTTTTTTTTTTGGTCTGATTTTTTGTCATCTTGATGTTTTCGATATCAAAAATCAAGATTTCTACGGTGATCGTCTTCGGGGGCTCCTCCGTCGATGCCAACTTAAGGTTACTACTCTCTTCTTTTTCATTTTTTTTAAATTATCTTCTGCCATTTTTTCTACAAGAGTTGTTGCTGATTTCTTTTTCTTTCTCTTCTGTTCTTTTTCATTTTTTTACAAATAAATACCTTTTCGGGATTTTTGCTACAAGAGTTGTTGCTGATTTTTTGCAACAATATGATTCACAGGGCGGTGTTTTTTTCGCAACACAGAAGCTTCAATTTTTTGGGGTGTTCTCCCTTTATTTTGTTTTGTGAGTTCTCGCACTACATAAAGCTTAAGTTTTTTTGTGTTCCTGAGCCTTTGGGTACCATTTTTTATTGTTTCTTGATTTTTCACAACCCAAAAGCTTCAATTTTTTGGGGTGTTCTGCCTTTATTTTCTTTCTTGAGTTCTCGCAACACAAAATCTAAAAAAAAATTGTGCTCCTCAGCCATCTCCACCTTTTTGTGCTTTCATCCTTTTTTTGGTTCAAATCCAAAAACAGTATCTTTACATATTCAAGTGCGTGTTCTTGGGTTCTGCTAACCTTTGTGGTCTTCCCATTTCTATCGGGTTTAAATTAAGCGGTTATTATTTGTTTGTGCTAATGACTTTTGTTACCAAGGTGTTATCCATGCTTACTGACCTTTTACTATGTCTTCCCTTTTATATACCTTTTTTCCCCTTCTTTTGTGTATTTCTTTCTTTGGGTATGTTTTATTTGTTATGTTTTCTGACCTTTTACTATGTGTGGACACCTTAATTTGCTTCTCTTTATCCCAGATAACAGTGAGAAAAAATGAAGCACTGGCAGACCTGCTGAAACCACTAGATGAAGCACTGGTAGACCTGGTGAGTAGTGACATTTAATTTTGGGAAAACAACAACTGAGGTTACCATTAACTTTTTTTGCTTATTTTTATCTCTGAGTTTATCATGTAGGATGATGTTATTGGTTGTTTTAACTACTATGCCAAGCTTGCGTGAGGATTGGTGACAGTAAGAGCCTTTGTGGTCAGCTTTGCACTCACCATACTCTTCAGCTTCATTGTGATGAAGCTCAACCTCACCACTGGTATTATTCCTTCACTCAATGTCTCTGCTAATTTAATTGTTTTTTAAACTACTTTGAACCATTCTCAATTGTTTCAAATTGTTCTGAAAAAGATCATTTGATTTGATAACGTCTATGAGAAGAAAATGTTTTTTTTTTCCACCCCTATGGATGGCTATTCATTTTTCAGGTTTAAATATTTGTGTAGTCATATTCTTCTTCTTCCACTACTTTTTAGCTTCTCTTCAAGTCGCCAAATATTTAGTTTATGTTTTGTATGTTTTGCCAGCTTATCATGTATGGAAAATTATCATATTCTTCCTGAAGTCAGTTTTAACATTGATTTTTAGTTCCATGATTAAGAAATATTTATACCCAGTTGCTTATGCCTTCTGTATCTTTAAACCTTGGTACTATTGTTACCGCATATATATATACACACACACACACACACACATATATATATATATATATATATATAATTAACACTTTTTTATTTGCTGATAAATAAAAAATAAAAAAAAGCTTTCTATGCTTTGGCATGTGATTCTTTTGTCATAATGATTACCTTAAAATCTTGGGAGGGTATTTGGAGAAATCTAACATGTTGAGGCAATCCTTCACAAGGCAAGAGAAAACTATCATCCAAACCTGTGTTGTGGCATCCTCTGGCATAGCCTTTAGCGATACCTTCTTTCTTACACTCTATTTTATGCCTTTGTGAATTTGTTAATGTTGTTGTCATAGTTGTAGTGTTTTGAATTGGTTAGTTTATGTGATTTGTGACCCTCTTTTTTTGTTTCATGATGTTGACATTGTTGGTTTTGAATTTAACTAATTTTTTATAGGGTTGGATTTTTGCTTCTGTTCCATAATCTATAGTGTGATAGTTTGTGGGGGATTTGGATTTTATCAGTTGTGATTTTCTTTATTAAAGTTTTGTTTTCCTTGCAGTTTTTATGATGATCTTAGATTATTTCTTATATTATTTAGTGTTTCTGTTTTAACAGGATGGTGAAGTTGCAACTCAGGAGGTCGAGAAGAGTTACCATGTTTCTGCATTTATTATTTTAATTATTTAATATTAATGAATTTTATTAATTTTATTGTACATTTATTATTAATAAGTGTGGATTCCTCTACTCTTCATAGGTTTCTAATCTTTAATTCTCTTTTCCCTTTCTTTTTTTCCTCTTGGCCCTTAACTTAAAATTTGTCATTTTTTTTTGTTTTTCCTGTTTATATGGGGCTCACATAATCTTGGACCAGTTATGAAAATTAATTTATAGATAATAAAATCAATTCATTTGTTTAACAGTCAATTTAAAATATTCTGTTAGGATATGGAAATAATCATAATTTTAAAATTAATAAACATATTCTGATAGGATATGGAAATAATCAGAATATCATGTTACTTAACAATCAATCTTAAATATGACACTATTAATCTTAAAATTAATTTATACATTGAGTTATTCCTAATTAATAGGTTCTTAACAATCAATTTTAAATATTATCATATCAATTTTAACATATTATTAAAACCAGGTTCACTTTTGTATTTATTTTTGCTGTAATCATTGTCAATTTAATCATAATATCATTTTACTTAACCATCATTCTTAAATATTACACTATTAATCTTAAAAAATAATTTTGGCATTCAGTTATTCCTAATTAGTAGGAACTTAACAATCAATTATATTTAAAAGTATGTTTTATGAATTTAAAAATTAAACAAAACGTTAGGCAAATTTAAAAGACCTTTCCATTAATAGGTACCTAACAATCAATTTTAAATATTCTGTTAGTATATGAAAATAATCATGATTTTCAAGTTACTAAACATATTCTATTTGGATATGTAAATAATCATAATTTAGACGTTGAGTTATTCCTAATTAGTAGGTTCTTAACCATCAATTTTAAACATTATCATATCAATTTTAACATATTATTAAAATCAGGTTCCCTTTTGTATTTATTTTTGCTGTAATCATTGTCAATTTATAAAAGTTTAATTATAATATTATGTTACTTAACGATCAATCTTAAATATTACACTATTAATCTTAAAAAATAACTTTGACGTTCAGTTATTCCTAATTAGTTGAAACTTAACCATCAAATATATTTAAAAGTATATTTTATGAATTTAGAAATTAAACAAAATGTTGGGAAAATTTCAAAGACCTTTCCATTAATAGGTACTTAACAATCAGTTTTAAATATTCAGTTAGTATATTAAAATAATCATGATTTTCAAATTAATAAACATATTATGTTTGGATATGTAAATAATCATGATTGTTAAGTTATTCCTAATTAGTAGGTTCTTAACAATCAATTTTAAATATTACCATATCAATTTTAACCAAATATTAAAATCAGGTTCACTTTTGTATTTATTTTTGCACTAATCATTGTCACTTTATAAAAGTTTAATCATTATATCCTATTACTTAACAATCAATCTTAAATATTACACTATTAATCTAAATATTTAATTTTGACGTTCAGTTATTCCTAATTAATAAGAACTTAACAATCAATTATATTTAAAAGTATATTTTATGAATTTATAAATTAAACAAAACGTCAGGCAAATTTAAAAGACCTTTCCGTTAATAGGTACTTAACAATCAATCTTCAATATTCTGTTAGCATATGAAAATAATCATGATTTTCAAATTAATAAACATATTTTGTTTGGATATGTAAATAATCATAATTTCGATGTTACGTTATTCCTAATTAGTAGGTTCGTAACAATCAATTTTAAATATTACCATATCAATTTTAACATATTATTAAAACCAAGTACACTTTTGTATTTGTTTTTGCCGTAATCATTGTTGGTTTATTAAAGTTTAATTAATAGACATATTTTATTCATATTTTTATTTGTTTTAATTCCAAATTAATAGGTTCTTAACAATCAATTTTAAATATTCTTTTAGATTATGGAAATGATCATACTTTTCAAATTAATAACCATATTTTGTTAAAATATGGAAATAATAATAACTTAAGTATTTACTTATTTCTAATTAGTAGGTACTTAACAATCAATTTCAAAGGTTCTTTTATGTACCTTCTTCTGGATCCAATATAAAAAAGACAAAAAAAAAATAATACAGCCAACAATTTCAAGCGCGGGCAAACACTCCTAATATCTTATTGTAGTCATGTCCATCCCAAGGTTATTTTTTGTACCTTCTTCTCATATTTTTTTATTAATGTTGTACTATTTTGTTTACCATCTGTAATGTTTTATGAATTTTAATTGTCTATTCAACGTGCATGAAAGGTTTATGCTTTATAATTTTTTTGTGTATATTACTTTCTTTAATTTATAGTGGACGAGATTCAATCAAAAATAAGGAAAAAAAATGCAATCAACAATTTGAAGGCACGGTCTACTAATATCTGATTGTAATCAGGTGCATCCCGAAGGTTCTTTCATGTGCCTCTTCTCATATTCTTATTAATGTTGTAAGATTTCGGTTACCATTTGTAATGTTCTCTGAATTTTAATTGCAAATTAAACGTGGACGAAGGGTTTATACTCTGTAATTTTTGTGCGTGTATTGCTTTCTTTAATTTATAGTGTACGTGATTCAATCAAAAAGAAGAAAAAAAAATGCAGTCAACAATTTGAAGGCACGAACTGACACAACTAATATCTGATTGTAGTCATGTGCATCTCAAAGGTTCTTTCATTCGCGTTCTTCTCATATTTTTATTAATGTTGTAAGATTTCAGTTACAATTTGTAATGTTCTATTAATTAAAATCGTAGATTTAACGTGAATGAAAGGTTTATGCTTTGAAATTTTTATGTGTGTATTGCTTTCTTTAATTTATGGTGAAGGGGGGATTCAACCAAAAAAAAGAAAGAAAAAATGCAGTCAACAATTTGAAGACACGGACTAACACTACTAATATCTAATTATAGTCATGTACATCCCAAATATTCTTTCATATGTCTTCTTCTCACACTTTTATTAATGTTGTAAGTTCATTACCTTTGGGTATGAAACAATTTTCAAATTTCTTTTTAATTTTGACCAAACAGTTTATGATTTGTTTTGATTAACTATACACTTATTTCGTTGGCTTATATTTTTTCTCATTTTTCTCCCTCTTTATTGTTTCATGGCTTATATTTTCCCTCATATCTTTTTTCTTCATCCTTCCTTTTATTCCAAACAATAACAAAAAATATATAATATTTAACGTGTTACCTAAATCATACTTTATTACCTCCATGTAGCTCAACATTAATTATTCTAGTTTTACAATACTCAAATTGGAGTATCAGCTCCTCATCGGCACAGGCCTCCCGCTAGTTTTAGCTTTAAAATGAAAGGAAAAAACTTCTAATTTGATAGATTTTTTATTTTATTTTGTAAAGAGTTATTTTCAAATTACTATTTGGGTTTGTGAACTAGTATATTTATGGCAGACTTTGGAGACCAAATAAGATCTAGAAATAATCATTTATGAACTAAATTTATTTGGCCCGTATAAAATGTGAATTTGGTGGGCTGAGCTTTAAAGAAGATATATAAACTCATCCCTAATTGTGATTAAATAATAATATAAAATTATTTTATACTATCAGTACATAATTATTTTTCTCATAATATAATGAGTTTGTTAGCATTTATTATATTAATTATCTTTTTTAATAAATTATACTAATTATATTAAATAAAAACCTTAAATATGATTTTTTTATTAATTAACTTTGAAAATTTAATACTGGAAATGATTTCTGTTAAACTCTTTTAATATTGTTAATTTCTTAACTAATAGTAGTTTTTGACGACTCCTTACTAGGACCCTATTTTTTTTTTTTCCATTTTATTTGTATATCTTGCATGAGACAAACGTGTAACAACCAACAACGTTAAACATGAGACGATGTATTGTCTAAATTCTAATGAATCTCTGATGCATAATTGTGCATCCAAAATTATTTGTCACTGATAAAAAAAAAAGTCTAATTGCCCTAAGTTAGTATTTTTATTGTTTTATCTTCTGTTCTTTGATTTTGGAGATTCTATATTAATAAGGTAAAACGCCCTGAACAAATTGAGCATTTATGTTAACATTTATTTTCTTTCATCCAAGGGATGCAGTGTGTCCGTAGTTTTTTTGGCATTGAACTCGAATCATTAGGTGGCATACTTCATTTTTATTACTTTCATGATGAGACCAACTATATTTTTCAGTTTTGGTTCTTAATTTCTCATTGTGTGTTCAAATTCAGTGGAACTACTTCAGCTTAATGATAGTCTTTCATTAGAAAGCTTTAATACAATAAAGAAAAACGGACAGGGTATATGAAGTTAATGGCAAAGGTTTCACGTTTTATTACTGTTAACTCTTGGGAGTTGCTACTTGCACCCAGCATTATTGTTAGGGCACCCAACAAATAGTGAAGTGGCGAAACTGCCCTTCAACAATTCTTGTTCCGGAAGAAGATTTTTTCTGGAAACTTTTCGGAAAACCTCTTTCCGGAAATTTTCCGGAAGAACCTTCTTCCGGAAGAAGAATTTGTGACTTCCGGAAGTACTCAGAAACTACTTCTGGAAGAACGTCATCCGGAATGTTTTCGGAAGAAGCTTCTCCCGGAAGATTTCCATTTTCTTCTGGAAGAAGGTTCTTCCGGAAGTTAGTTTTTTTAGAAAAAAATATTTTATTTTGTAATAATTTACTTTTAATGGATAAACTAAATTATAAAATAATTAATATTATTATACATAAATAATTAAATAATTAGTGAACGTAATTATGACTAATATTTATAATTTGTTTTTTACACGCATGTCAAATATTAATTTGTGTGACAATTTAGTATAATTTAAACCCTAAAAATTAATTAATTCATAAATTTTATTAAAAATATAAATTATTTATTATGATAACATTTAATTTCTATTAAAAAAGTTAATATATAATGAAAAAATGATTATTATTTTATAACAAAATGAAGAAAAATGAATTTTCATTTTATAATAATAAGTAAAAATAAAATAATATTTAATGCGTATGTAATGATGATTTTGCCCTTGTGTAATTTTCTTTAAATTAACGCGTTCACGCTTCTTTTTACTGCGCTTTCTTCTCTGCTTTGTTTCTTCCGTTTTGGTTGCTTGCTGTTGTTTGGGTGGTGGTCCCTTTTGCAGTTTCCATTGGTGGTCCCGTGAAGTATTTGAAGATTTGGTGGTCCCGTGTTCCGTATTTGAAGTTTTGTTAGTGGTTGTTCTTCCTATTTCGTCGAAGGTACGCATTTATGAGTATTTTTTTCGTTTTCCGGCTAGTTTTTAGAGAAGAAAAACAGTAAAAACTGTATCCGGAAGAAATTTTAGGCACAGCAGGAGGAAGGTCCGGAATGACCACTTCCGGAAGACCTTCTTCCGGAAGTTACTAAGGCCTTTTCGGGAAGAAGTGCTTCCGGAAGTGTATTCCGGAAGTACTTCTTCCGGAATAGGTCTTAGTCACTTCCGGAAGGTCTTCTGGAATGTTAAATTATTAGCAATTTTTTTTAATTTCTGTTTTATAATATATATATGTATGTTGTGGATTATTGGTTTAATTAGGTATAATGGTATAATATTAAATGATTTAGGTAACTTAAATGTATAATGGTACAAAAATGTTTTATTAGTTGTTTATTATAGTGATAAGTTTAGTTTAAGTAAATAATGTAGTTATAAATTTAGAATATATTTGTATTAGTTGTTAGTTAATAAGTAGTCAATTTATGGATGTGATTATATGATAATTTGAATATAGTTGTGTATGATGCATATGTGCTGTTAATATGTTTGTTATTTAAGGTGTAGTAAATTTTTGGATGTGGTTATATGATAATTTGAATGTACTTGTGTATGATGCATATGTCCTTAAGATGGACGAAGATCAATGGAGGTATGACTTTGCGATGTCACAAGAAGTTCATATGGATTATGATTATGATAATCAAGAAGAATGTGGGGTGAATGAACCACATGTGGATTGTTCAAATGCTTTTAATACGTCTCAGGTAATCATAGATAATTTGAGTCATTTGGTTGAATTGATGGTTTGTATGAAAATTAATATGTTAGGGTTGCGTTGTAGGTATTCGCTACTCGAGATGATGTTTTGCAATGGGCTCGAACAGTTGCCCATGAAAATGGATTTGTTGCAGTGATTATGAGGTCTGACACAGAGACCGGTAGCAGAGGAAGAAGTTCATTTGTCTTAATTGGGTGTGAAAGGAGTGGTACGTACAAGTGTAGAAATAAAGAATTCGTTAGAAAAGACACCGGGAGTAGGAAATGTGGTTGTCCCTTCAGGCTTCGTGGGAAACCAGTGCATGGAGGGGAAGGCAGGATGGTGAAGTTGATCTGTGGGATTCACAATCATGAATTGGCGAAGTCCTTAGTTGGACATCCATACGCCGAGCGATTGACTAAGGAAGAAAAGAAAATTATTGCTGATATGACAAAGTCGATGGTGAAACCGAAAAACATCTTGCTAACGTTGAAGGAACACAATGCCGACAATTGCACCACGATAAAGCAAATTTACAATGCAAGAAGTGCATATTGTTCTTCAATAAGAGGAGCTGATACCGAAATGCAGCATCTGATGAAGCTTCTCGAACGTGATCAATACATTCATTGGCATAGATTGAAGGATGAAGTTGTGGTGCGTGATCTATTTTGGTGTCACCCAGATGCAGTAAAGTTATGCAATGCATGTCATCTGGTGTTTTTTTATAGACAGTACCTACAAAACAAACAGGTACAGACTCCCACTACTTGACTTTGTTGGAGTGACACCAACGGCGATGACATTCTCTGCTGGGTTTGCATATCTGGAGGCTGAGCGTGTTAATAATATTGTATGGGCTTTGGAACGATTTCGAGGCCTATTTTTAATACACGATCGCCTCCCTCTTGTTATTGTCACTGACAGAGACCTAGCACTGATGAATGCAGTGAAAACTGTGTTTCCCGAGTCTACTAATTTGTTGTGTAGGTTTCATATCGATAAGAATGTGAAGGCGAAGTGCAAATCTTTAATCGGGGAAAAAAATGCGTAAGACTATGTAATGGATAGCTGGGGTACTTTGGTTGATTGTCCGTCCGAACACGAGTTCCATGAGTCACATCAGAAGTTTCAAGTTGCTTGTTCGCCTTGGCTGATGTTCATTGACTATGTTAACGACACATGGATTATCCCCCACAAGGAAAAATTTATTACAGCATGGACGAATAAGGTCATGCACCTAGGCAACACAACAACAAACAAGTATTAAGAACTGATTTTATTTGTTAGTAACGATTAGTATTAAATGGTATTTAATTGTTGTATATTTTCATGTTTGTTGTGTATTTTAAATGTAGGGTTGAATCAGCTCATTGGGCTCTCAAAAGAGTACTACAAAATAGCATTGGAGACCTATGTAGTGTTTGGGATGCCATGAACAACATGATCACGCTGCAACACGTCGAAATTAAAGCATCCTTTGAAACCAGTACGCATGTGGTTGGCCATGTATATAAAAAAAACCTTATACAAGAGGCTTCTTGGGATGGTTTCAAGGGATGCTTTAAATCAGATTGCTTCTGAGGTTGACCGTCTACGTTATCTCGGCAACAATCTCTCTTCTTGTGGTTGTGTGATGAAAAGCACGCACGGTCTTCCTTGTGCATGTGAGCTTTCTAGGTATACTGCTGGCAGCATCCCATTGGAGTCAGTCCATCTTTTTTGGAAGAGACTTTGCTTTTCAGACCAAGGGTTATGTGAGACGGAAGTCACCATCAAGGAAGAGATAGAGATCATATCTAAAAGGTTTGATGAACTTGATGTGGCTGGCAAAGTAACTCTGAAGAGTAAACTTCGAGAAATTGCATACCCTGATCATAACTCTATGTGCCCTCCTCCGTCAAAGGTCAACACTAAATGTGCACCGAAGAAACCGATGAAAAGAAGTCAAAGATCCACAAAGCGTGATCCGTCTTACTGGGAGTATGTTGATGCTTTTCATTCTGTTCAAAGCAGCAACTCTCCAGTGAAACGAAGTGCATCATGTTCTCAACCGCCTCAGCCAACAAGGATCATCCCGATGTTAGATCAATTTGCGTCATTATTTCAAGGTTTCATTCCTGACGTTGTGGATGTGAAAGCGGACGGTAACTATGGATATCGGTCCATTGCCGCTTTATTAGGTATGGGGGAAGATTCGTGGCCGTTAGTGCGTAATGAATTGATTAAAGAACTTGGCAGGTGGTCGCATGAGTACATAAACCTCTTTGGTGGCACAGAGAGATTTGAACAATTAAAGTTGTCCCTACTTGTTGATGGCTTTTCAAAGGTATGTTTTTAGGTTAATTTTTTTAATAACAATGTTTAAATTACTTACATGTGTATGTTTGGTTCATTCAGGTTAGTGTGGACAAGTGGATGGATATAACGGACATGGGATATGTGATTGATTCACGGTATAACGTAATCCTGGTATCGTTGTCCCAACAACAAAGCATAACATTTTTCCCTCTTAGAAGTCAACCAGCACCCGACTCTTCTGGCCACTGCATCATATGTGTCGGTCACGTGTTTGGAAATCATTTTGTTCAGGTACATTGAATATAGTTAGTATAACAATTATGCAATGACTTCGCTGGTTCGTTTGGCACGGTCAGCGCATGATATAATGTTTGTTCATGTACAACAGGTTTATTTGAAAGACCATTGTCCCTTGCCGCCTCCAGCGCTGTTGTGGTCAAGCAATTGTTATTCTTAGGCAAAGCAGTGGGCAATTCCATATATTAGTAGAATGCAGCAATACACAAGCTTGATGTCATTCAAAACACACTATATAGACCTAAATGAAGACTAAACATGCATTGTTTATGTAATTGTATTCATTATGCGATATAATTTGTTGTAACCCGTTACTAACCAATTAATATTATCAAGTACTCGTTTGATTAAGCAAGGAAATTGTTGGTCCAACAAAAATCATTTACGCGTGCAGCATACATCATTGTCATAATTGACAACACATAATGACATGCATGCGTATTACAGTTTGAGCGCGACAACACATTGGTTGACTTGACTACACATTTACGCGTGTCTATTTTTTTGTAAACAAAGTTAAACAATGGCTCAGTCACAACCATCTATATATATGGCAAACTAGACTACTAAATCACACATTATCTTGCTTTCAAATAGTCTCCCAACTGATACACAAACTATGGCATTTTTAGGAGAAACTAGCAGTCAGACGATTGTCAACTCAAGGTTGGCTTTCATTTATCCAAATGGATCGATTATTCACAATGATACTGGGGTTTACTTCCAAACTTCAACTCCGGTGCCCATTCGAGTACCAAATAGGTGTGATTTTGCAAGCCTAAAAACCATAATACATAATACCCTTCAGCTATCCGACAAACAATTTTTGGATGAAATTCACTACCGGAAGCCATTCACCGATACAGGTAACCAAATTCGCTTTGAGTGTATGAAATTGATAAATGATGACGAAGTCAACACAATGTTAATGTGTAATGATCAATTTTCTTGTGTTGGTCCGATTGAGTTATTATGCACCGTTGGAAGAACACCAGATGGAATAATAAAGTTACTTGAACGCACTATGCCTCGTACTCATGACGCGATCCTGTATTATAACGACAAAATGGAACATGCCACCGCAGAACAAATTTGTTGGATGAGCGTTCACAGGAAAAAATTCTAAGAAATTTCAAATTCCTTCAACATGTACCATCGATGAACTGAAGAATTTAATCAAGCAAGTTGCACCTAAAGGGATTCCCCCTCTTGGAATTCATGAATCACAAACGGTAAGACGATTGTTTTTCTGCCAACCAGCTCGCTTTGAGTATTCAGATACGGTTATAAAATATGAAATAAATGATCTGGTCACTAACGAAGAACTGCTGAAGGTATTAGTACAATCTAACTACTGGAAAAAATATGGACCAATAGAAATTTTAGCTGTCTTTACTAAATATGTTGTGAAAATCGAAGACGAGGTCACTGGGACGTCGCTAAACAACTGAATGTGATGTTTAATTTTTTGTTTTTTCGTTGATGTAACCTTTATCTGTTTACGGCGTGTTTAATTCACATAATAAAGTTGAATGTGTTGTTTCAGTGGTCCAAAAAATTAATTGTTAAAAGGGTCGATTTCCTATTTTTTTGGATTTTCAGGCTTTGTTTTGACGTGTTATTTGACGAAATCGGGGAACAGGAATATTTTTTTTGGGTTCTTTAACGTCCAAACATGAGAAATGGCTGCCCTCCATTGTCTCACGGCAATGGCACACCCATGCAAAAAAATCCCGAACATGGGTACTTGAACATGAAAAAGGGTCCATTTCCTATTTTTTTGGATTTTCAGGCTTTGTTTTTAGGTGTTATTTGACGCAACCGGGGAACGGGAATATTTTTTTTGGGTTCTTTGGCGTCCAAACATGAGAAATGGCCGCCCTCCATTGTCTCACGGCAATGGCACACCCACGCAAAAAAATCCCAAACATGGGTACTTGAACATGAATTTTTTTTAAAGTCATCTTTGTAGTATCTTATATGGCGATTTCATTGTCATGTAATTTTTTTTAATACATAATTATGAATTATGAATTATGAATGATTTTAAAAACATTTATTTTTTATGTAATTCTTACAAACAAAACTCATGATTTTAGGTTCACTTTTTTTAAAAATAAATTTAAAACACTCGTAAACTTCGCTTAAGGACCACAATCAGAATAATAAACTATATCATAAAATAATAAACTGTGCAAAACACGTCAACTATATTAAACAAAAAACTGTAATAATTACAAATATTCATGTCAACTACAACACAAAAAATAAATACAATGATCAATGGTCTGTGTGGCGTCTCTGACGAGCCCTGACAGTCCCATCAGCATTGGGTCCCCCTCTCGCGATCGTCAGGTAGTCCTGCATAATGTCATATAACTCGGTGCCTGCAGTGACTATCCTAAGGTTGAGCACACGCTCCAACCTCTGTGCAATCACCTCATATCCCTCGTAATCATCATGTCAAAGTCATTAAAAACATTTATTATAAAATTTAAAATAAATAACAACTCATAAAATATTAAACGCGCAAATAATCTTACCACATATGGAGGGGGGTCAAATGCCACTGGAACCTGGGGGTTGGGCGGTTGTATGTAGTCCTCAGGGTCTGCAGCTGGTGCATCCCTCTGCTGGTCACCTGCCTGGGTCGGTGTCATGAATGGGTGAGATATGCGGAAAAACCACTTCATGTAATCCGCAAATACCTGCCCAGGCACTAGACAAAGCTGACCCGCAGGTAGTAAGTGATCCGCAAATTGCATCCACCTGTCATCTATCTGATCGTGTGACAATCGTGCACTAACAGGCGGCGAAGGGATGCTCTGGATGTAACCGAGCTGGGGTACCACCCTCTCAAGTCGAACTGTGACCACCATAGGACCCCATCTGAGCTGACCTTGGAAATATGAAATCTCCTGAAACGCCCTAACCTCCCGATGCTCCATGTACGGCAACCAGGACACATCTATGACGGTCAAACCATCACAACATGCCCTGTAGGGTGCTCCTGTGATTCCCTTCATGTGCGCCTTCGACGTCAACCACCGGGAAGCACGTGGGGACGTCTCCTGGTATGTATCGTCAGTCACGCACTGGTGCACACTAGGGAAGTGCTCATAGATCCAGCACTACACAATAATTGAGGTTAACATAACATAAAAACATGTTTAAATCATAATCGAACGTAACATATTAAAAAACAAAAAATTTACCTGAAGTAGCGTCAAGTACCCCGCAAGTTGTCGGGTGGGGGTCCTACAAACCTCATCTAACTGGTCATACATATGAATCAGCACGACAACTCCCCAAGCGTAACCACCACTCTGAGCGAGGTCCTGGAAAGCGTCAAGGTGAACCACATGCACGTATGTTGCACTCTTATTAGCAAAAAGAGTGCAACCGACAAGGTGCAGCAGATAAGCGTGAGCTGCGACAATCCATCGCCGGGCCTGACATCTCGTCTCATAAATGTCTCGAACCCATCCTAGTCGTACATATGCCCCACGTGTGAGTGTTGTCTCCGCTCTGGCCTCCTCGGCAGACACCTCCAGCAACTCTATCAGCAAAAATCTGGCCTCCTCCGTAGAAAGAGCATGGAAACTGTGCAAGGCGCCAGAGATGGGCAAATGAAGGAGTGACGACACATCATCCAATGTGATCGTCAGCTCTCCTACCGGAAGGTGGAAGGTGCTAGTCTCACCGTGCCACCTCTCCACGAATGCGGATATCAGTCCAGGATCGCCAGTAGTAACTGAACAATCGATCAGTGGACTTAATCCTGTGGCACCCACCAGGCCTTCAATCTCAGGCACTGGCCTCCCAATCGGTGTCACCTTCCTCCCATGTGACACTAACTTCAAATCAGGACGTTCCTGATTTGAAGTACAAATTATACAATTATTAAAAAAAATTAATGACAAACAAATAAATCAACAATGATAAAAAAATTAACAAATTAAAATACCTGTCCACTCCAAACAGCATATGCAGCGTGGTCCGCAAATGATGTCAGCATTGACGGGTCACGTGGCCCACCAGGGAATCCCTCAGCAGCAGCATCAGCATCTGACCCCTCAGCACGATCAGCACCCTCTACGTCCGCACGCATCTCAGGTGCCTCCGCAGCCACATCAGGACATCATCAGTCATGTCATGTGCATCCGCAGTCATCTGATGAACTCGTTGTCTACGGGCTGAGGCAGTAGGCCTACGCCTCTCGGGAACATCAGTTACATTCTGATCAGCAGCTCTATCTCTGCCTACAAGTCTACCTATGGCACGACCTATACCTCGTGTTCTGGCCATGATCTGTAAATCATGTCGAACACGTATTTTTTTAGGTCAAAATATACACAATTTTCTTTATCAAAAAACAACTTTATTTATAAACAAATAAGACTAACTTAAATCAAATTATTTTAAAACATACACAACCTAATTTAAAAAAAAAATTAAACAACTTCATTTATAAAAAAAAACACAACTAATGTAAAAACAATTTATTACTAAACATGCACAACTTAATTTAAAAAAAAAATAAACAACTTCATTTTAAAAAAAAAACACAACTTCATTTTAAAAAAAACACAACTTCATTTAAAAAAAAATCACAACTTCATTTAAAAAAAAAAACACAACTTCATTTAAAAAAAACACAACTAATGTAAAATTAATTAATTAAAAAATATCCACAACTTAATTTTTAAAAAAATAAACAACTTCATTTATAAAAAAACACAACTAATGTAAAATTAATTAATTAAAAAATATCCACAACTTAATTTTAAAAAAATTAAACAACTTCATTTATAAAAAAACACAACTAATGTAAAATTAATTAATTAATTAATTAAAAAATATCCACAACTTAATTTTAAAAAAAATAACAACTTCATTTATAAAAAAACACAACTAATGAAAAAATAATTAATTAGTAAACATCCACAACTTTATTTTTTTAAAAAAAATACTTCATTTATAATTAAATAAACAACTTAATTTATATCATTTAAAAAAAACTAGTATTTTTAAAAAAAATTTCCAAACACACACAACTTTATTTATAAAAATAAACAACTTCATTTATAAACAAAAAACACTAATTTAAAAAATAAACAATAAACAAAAACAAAAACAACTTCTTTTATAAACAAAAAAAAAATTTACAAATTAATATTTAATAAAAATACACAATTAAAATTATAAAAAAAAAACATGACATCAAAAATCCAAACCTCATTTTTCATAAAATCTCAAAAACAAAATAATCAACAAAAATATAATAATTCATTTTAAAAAAAACAAAACAATTTTTGTTTTTTTAAAAAAAAAATACACTTTCTGGAAGAAGTGTTCTTCCGGAATTATTCCTGAAGAACACTTCTTCCGAAAACTTCTTCGGGAAAACGTTTGTTTTCTTCCGGAAGAACACTTCTTCCGGAATGTTTCCGGAATAGATTCTTCCGGAAGTTCCGGAAGAACCCCTAACGGGTCTTTCGGAAGCCTCCGCCGTCAGCCCCCTTTTCCCATTTTTTCCGGCACCTCCTGCTCTCGTCTTCTACCCTATGGTTCCGCTAACCTAAGGTTCTTTTAACCTAGCCTAATGCTACAACTACACAGTGCATAATAAAAGCAAATGGAAGGTTAACGAAACTTACCTCGAACGAAAATGGCGTCCAAGCGAAAGAAGCAGCAGCTGGGCTCGCGGTGGCTCGCGGTGGAAGAGAAGGCTCGCGGAAGAGGAAAGAAAAGAAAGAAAAGCAGAAGCAAGAAGTGATTCCAGGAGAGAAGAGGGAATGTTTTAAACTTTTTTAATGAAGGGTAAAATAGTACTTTCAATAAATTGTTGGGTGCACCAACAATATTGCTGGGTGCACCTAGCATTCCCTTTTCTCTTTGTTTGTCACTTCTTCAGGTTCCAGGGGGCTTGGAAGTATGCATCTGCAGGCATGGTTATTACAATTATAATAACTTACAAATTACGAAGGATTATATATAGAACTAAAAATATTGTGCCAGAAACTAAAAATATAAAAACCAAATGAAGTAACATTTTTCTTTTCGCCTAAAACAAAGCATATATGTTATGGGTTTAAGTAAATAGCTATTTTTATGTTAAACTAAATTAGTACCTGTTGGATGAAAAAATATATAAAGCATCATAACATTTAAATAAAAATAGGAAAATATAATAAAAAAATTCAAATAGTAATCAACCATAAATAAAAACACCATGTGGCAGTAGTAACTAAGAATGTCCTAAATTGAACCAACCATTTTAAATCATCAAACTGATCAAAAGAAAAAAAAACAATAAAAAACTTATAAACAAAAAAAACTAAAAAAACAAATTTTGTATTTCGATTTGATTCAGTTTTTGTTTACTAGTATTTTAGTATGTGTATTGTGATTTTCTTAATGCATGACAAAGTGATTTTAATTAAATGGCAAGAGAAATTTTAATTCATGCTTTAAAAATATAATTAAGATAAAAAGTTCCATGTTATATTGTTAACTGAGGTGTGGAGTTTGAAGATTCTTATGGGTCTTAAGAGAAGGATTAAAAAAGTTAGTAATGGATGAGATATTTAGATGATTTTAGAGATTGGCCTTATGATTTGATAAGGAAAGTTCTTTTTTTTTCCTTTCCTTTGCCACACTTGATGGTCAAACTCTTATTTTCTCTCATTTTTCACATGATCTTGATTTTCTTGTCCACACACAAGGAGTTTCCTCTCAGGTTTTCAGAGATGGAACTTGATTTCCCTTCATGACAAGTTGTTCCCTTCTCCTTTCTTGAGCTTGTAACCATTGTTGGATGTTAAGCCCAATTTCCCTCCTCTTTCTCCTTTATGAGTTGACCTATAATGGGTAGTTGTTGAAAAACCTCATTAATGTTGTTTTTAGTTTATATTTTTCATGGTTTCATGGTGAGGTGTTTTTATTAAAGAGAACCTTCTTTTGTTGATCTCAAGACTCTTATTTCCCTCTTCTCCTCAAAAGCCTAAGCTTGAAGACCGTTTAGGTAAGAGAAACTCTTGTTTACTTTATTGTTTTTGTGATATTGACTTGATTATAGATGTTTGTGAAAGATAAATAGACATAAAAAATGTAATCTTGGCTAGTTTAGGTTTTTAAGGTTTGGATTTTGTTTGAGAATGTATGATTAAGAGGCTTATTGGGAAGATTAATCAGCTAAAAATGCAATTGAAGAGATTAGTCATTGTTTAGTATGCTCGGGAATTGTTCAGAGGCCATAGATGGTCATTGGAAGTTTGGAATTGTGATTCTCACAAGTTGTAAATCGTAGGCTCACACTAAGCATGATGAATTTGTGCCTAAAGTGCACAAATTTTGGGTTTAAGCCTTATTATCCAAGCTAAGCATGTGTCAGGGATGCTAACCTTTGGGGAGAAGCCCTTTTGACGACTTGTTTTTTTTATTATAAAATAGAATCCCACATAAGAAAATAGGAAAAACATCTCGTGAGTTATGGAAATGCGACAAAACAAACCTGAAATATTTGAAAGTGTGGGGGTACTTAGCCAAAGTACTGTTACTTGATCCTAAGTAAAGGAAAATAGGACCTAAGACTTCTGATTGTATGTTTATTGATTATGCAGAACACAGTGTTACCTATAGGTTTCTTGTTCTTAAGAGTAAAGTGCTTGATTGCAATACCATAATAGAAACTAAGAATGTTGATTTCTTTGAGGACATATTCCCTTTAAGGTCTAGTGTTACCTCTAGTACCAATGCTAGTATTGAGCAACTTGTTGAAACCTATAATGAACCTATGTGTGAGGACTTGAGAAGGAGTAAAAGACAAATGATAGAGAAATCTTTTGGAGATGATTTTTATATGTATCTTATTGAGGATGACCTTTGGGAACAAGCCATTAAAATTGAAATTGACTCTATCAAGAAAAACTATAGATGGACTTTAATATACCTACCCAAAGGAACAAAGCCAATTGGATGCAAGTGGATCTTTAAGAGAAAGTATAATCCTAATGGATCAATAGACAAGTATAATCTTGATGGCTAGATTGGTAACTAAAGGGTTTACTCAAAAAACTAGACATAGATTACTTTGATACCTTTGCGCCAATTACCAGAATTTCCTCTATCCGAGTTTTAATAGCCTTAGTTGCCATCCATAAGTTAGTGATTCATCAAATGGATGTGAAGACAACTTTCCTAAATAGTGATTTACAAGAAGAGCTATATATGACTCAACTTGAAGGGTGTGAGGTTCCTGGTCAAGAAAACAAAGTGTGAAAACTTTTAAAATCCCTATATGGTTTAAAATAGGCACCAAAAAATGGCATGAAAAGTTTAATGGGACTTGTGATGGTTTTTCCTTTAGTGATGTTGATAGATGCATGTGCACAAAGTCTATGAAAGACGATTAGGTCATTATATGCTTATATGTGGATGACATGCTTATCTTTAGTACATGCATTTATATAGTTTTAAGTACTAAATTTTTCTTGGCATCTAAATTTGATATGAAAGATAACAAGTGTAATTATGGGAATTAAAATCATAAGGAAGGGATATAGTATATTACTATCCCAAAGACATTATGTTGAGAAACTTCTTAGAAAGTTTGGTTATTATGACTTAGTGAGTACCCCTTATGATGCTAATTCTCAATTGAAGAAAAATTAAGGAGAACCAATTGATCAAACTCAATATACCCAAATCATTAGGAGCTTACTGCATTTAATGAATTTCTCTATATCTAATATTGCATATGCACTAAGTAGATCAAGTATATACACTCATAGTCCTAATCAGGACGACTGGGATGCACTTGCAAACCTCCTAAGATATTTGAGAGGTACTATGGATTATGGTATTAAATATAGTGGATTCTTTGTTGTACTAGAAGGGTATAGTAATGCTAATTGGATCTCTAATTCAAATGAGACAAAATCCATTAGTGGTTATGTATTTACACTTAGTGGTGATACGACTGCATGGAGATCAGCCAAACAAACTATTATAGCTAGATCAACAATGTAGTCAGAGTTTGTTGTTCTAGAAATGGATGGTAGCAAGACTGAGTGGTTGAAAAACTTCTTGGCCAATATTCCTTTGGGAATGAAACCAACCCCAATAGTGTCTATGCACTATAATTCTCAATCAGCAACCATTGTAGCTAAGAACAAAACTTTCAATGGTAAAAGTAGACATATACAATTGAGACATAATGTGGTAAAGCAGTTGCTAAAGAATGAAACAACTTTCATAGATTATGTGAAGTTGGAAGGAAACTTAGCGGATCCTCTGACAAAACCCTTGGTGAGAAACATGATATTAGAAATATCAAGGGGACTTAAGCCACTTGAAAACAAACAATGATGGTAACCCAACCTTTGTGATTAAAGATCACATTAAGAAGGTTCAATGGGAAAAACAAGTCATTTGTCAGTTCTACTAGCACTAAAATTAATTTAATCAATTTTTTAATCTTAGTCCCTTCTTATGGTGTGAAAAACTGTTAGATGTTGCATTACCAAGAAGGTAAGCTTTATAGTTAAGTTTTACGTGGTTATGAGAAAGCTTAACAACTTATAAAGCTTTTAATGATTTTCATATCCCTTATGGGTGATGTATGATTTACAACATACACTTGATGAAATCACCTATATGAGTGTCAAGTGGGGCCGCTTGCATGAGATCCTAGCGAGATCTCTAAAGCACTCATGAATATTGGGCACATGCATGACCTAGTAAGGCAACACAGCAATAGCGACATGAATTGTGGGGATGTACTGTGATTGATAAACCACTAGCACACACCAAGTGTTTTAGGTTCAATAGCTTGCTACCCTACTACATTGTGTGGCATATGTCTTATTAGTCTAGGCCTGGTTCAATAGCTTGCTATGTTAGTTTTGGATGATCCATTCATTCTCTTTGTTTCGATGAATAACAAAGATAAAAATTTATGATTGTTAATGATTTACATATAAGAGTATAGGACACATCACATGAAAGCATTATGATAATAATTTCCTATACTTCAAGCTCTGTTGATGATTTTCGTTCACTCTACAACTGAGTACCTTTTTGTAAAGTAATATCCAACGCCTAACGTGCTGTTAATAAAACAAACATTGAAAACTAGTGGTTCATCCACTATGCTTCTATCACGCGTCCAAAAGGACCCTTAAACATTTACATAAATATTTATATCTCTTATAAGTGTAGTCCGATAACAAGTGGATTTGTTCATACTATAATCCATCTATTTTATATTGTTCTCAATTACTTGATTTAAACTAACGGTTGAATTCAACATGATTGAGAAAATTTTAAAAATGATTTATTCAAGAACAATATGTTATTGGAATCATGAAGAGCTTGCCTTTTTTTTTAGAAAGATTCGCCCCTCCAGCTGTCAATGTGCCATAAAGACTGACAACGGTGAAATATTGAATGCATTGATCCCAAAGAAGATTTGCTCCTCCGATAGCTATAAAAGACAACTCATTTCAACGTTCAAAACAACCAGAAAAGAAATGAAAAGTCGTCAAGCTGAGAATCCAAAGAGAAACAAAATGATATCATTTCGAGAGAAATGTTGAGCTTAAAAAATTCATTGTAAACACACTCTATGAGTGTTAGAATCTCTTATTCTATTTCAAATAATTGTTTGAGAAAGCTAGAATGACTTAGTGATAAAATAATACTTGAGTGTTTTTAGAATTAGAGGGAGTTAAGGATTGTATCAATAGTGACCTAGAGAATACTTGACTGGATATAATACTTGTTGTAATCAAGTTTGATTAATAGAAACCTTAACTAGTTGATAAATGAGAACTGGAAGTAACTTAGATTGAGTGAACCAATATAAAACTGAGTGTTTCTACTACTTTTATTTAGTTTTTCATAGTATTTTCAAGGCATATTATTGGCACATCTCTGCACACAAGTCTTTCATTAAAACTATTGTTTATAAATCATTGGACAATAGTCCTTTACTACTTGTGAAAATCTTACTCGTCATTAGACGCTAGTCTTTGTAAACAATTTTGTTTATAAATCACTTCCATTGTGAAAAGATCCAAAAAGAATATCTAATACACTATTCAACTTTTCTCTAGTGTGATTTATTTTATTTCATGCTACACCAAATCCAATGCATTACATTCCATATGAACTGATGAACTCTTTCCTTCTTTTCTTAAAATGTTTTCTCAAAATGTTTTATTTAATCTTTTGTAATATGTGAAAGATTGTTGTAGTTTGATGAATATTACAAAAGACAAAGTCTGGCATTGCTTTGGGATAACTTTGGCTCAAGTGCTTATATATCATTTTGTGATATGGGCTTTCAGAGTGACTAGCAAGATATGAAAGTCTTGCTTGCATAAGCTTAGACCATGTAGGCTTGTCGTAGCTTAAATCCTCCAATTTGTCCCCCCTTATGTGTGCAATAATGTCCTGTGCAAAGTTTCACGGTTTTAATTAATTAAATTCTTTTTCAGAATTATTTTGAATTTCAAAAGTTTATCCAAAATATCTTAATTTTAATTAGAAAGAAATTGAGTTGTCTCAATTACAAAAATCATGAGATTATACTATTTATTTCTTCTTATTGTTTTATCTTTTTTATAATTATCAAATCAATTATCGTGTCAGTTTCAAATTATATTACCGTTTTTCACGAATCTATATATACTTTGTGCCAAATAAACCATGCAGATTGTTTATCCATCATTGTCTCATTAAAAGAATCGAATCTAATTAAAGTGCCCTTCTATACTTTCCAGCTATTGAGTGATAGATCATTGACAGAAACATGGGTCATAACCATTACGTTACATTCATGAATATATACAATAAATGACTATTGTATTCCAGTGAGTTTGATGTGGCAATAAAGTCATTTGCAAAATACTAAAACACTGAACGTGACCTTCATCATTGAAACCTGGGCGTTGTTGAGACATCGTAATTGTATCCGCATGTTATTATACAATAAACTTGAATATGGAAAAGGTTAGCTTATATGAAATTTCTCTTGGCTTAATTATCGAAATTTTAAATTAAATAAGGCTTAATTAAGTTTCTCATATCTTGAATATAAGTCATTTTTAAATTATTATCTCACATTTAACTTTTTCAACTAAGTATCTTGAAAAAAAAAATTATTTTATTATCTGTCGTTAGTCGTTTTCCGTTAAGTGATGACGTGATAGATGTCACGTCATCATGTCTGGTCACAAGTATTTTATTGTCACGTCATCACCTTCAATGATGTAGCAACGTGGCAATGACGGGACAATGATTGAGTGTGGTGACGTAACATTTCGTCTACCACGTCATCACTTAACGGAAGACAACTAACGATACGTAGTAAAATAAAACTGAATATTTTTTCAGGTACTTATTTGACAAAAAAAAAAAATTAGGTAGTGATATGAAAATGACATATTATTTTAGGTATAAAAAAATTATTTAAGCCAATTTGAAAAATAATATTTTAGTTAACAAATGATAAGGAGGAGTTTTATCAAAATAAATAATTTGATTTTAGAAAAAATGATAAATGATAAATTTTATTATTTCATTGAAAATAAAAATAAAAATGATAAACGTAAATTTATGTTTAAAAACAAATCTTATAAGTCAATAAGAAAAAATTGTTTCTAAAAAAATTTTATTTGATAAAATATTTGTAAACTTAGAAATTAATTAAAATAACTTGATGAACATATATGTACTTTACTTTTATATAGACTTAATAAACTTTATCATATTTATTTTATTGAGATAATTCCTTATTCAAAATAAGAAATAAATTAAATTAATAAGATGTTTTTTATTGATAGGAATAAAAAAAATACTATTTGAAATTTACAATAACTCACATATCAATTTATTATGTTTGATCAATTGAACTAGATTAATAAGATAGTATTAAAGATGAAATTAAAGAGTTAAGATACGTATATTTAATATTTGGACAAAGTTAAAAGAGAACCTAACAATATCAAATAGTGAGATATATATCTTGAACCCAGAGAATAGTGAAGGAAAAGTGGAGAAAGATATAGCATGTTATATGTATACATTGATCGTAAAACACCAATTATATATGATTTAAATAAGTTTTTCATACTTGAAAAATAAGTCATTTTCAGATTACTACCTAAAAATTCATTTTTTTTGTTAAATACCTACTTGAAAAAATTTCCAGTTTTATTTTACTATTTGTCGTTAGTTCCCTTCCGTTAAGTGATGACATGACCATGAAATATAGAACGTCATATCATCACGCCTAATTACTAATAAGCCATTGTCATGTCATTGAAAGTAACGACGTGACAAGACATAATAACATGAGAATACACGTCATCACTCAATAAAAGATAACTAACGACATATAGTAAAATGAAACTGAAATTTTTTTCAGTGTTTAGTTGAAAAAAATAGTTATTAAGTAATAATTTGAAATCGATCTATATTCCAAATATAAAAAATTTAATTAAACCATTAAATTATGATATATATATATGAATATTTTTTAAGAAAATTGCAACATATTTTAATGATACATATTTATTCAGTAATAAAAATATAAAAAAATAATTTTATCTAATTTAAGATACTGTAATTAGTAATTACACTTTGCTTGAGACCGAGTAAAAAGCATCACAGTTTCCGGTTTATTTATTTACTTTTTGCTTCGGAGTTTCAGGTTTATTTATTTTATTGTTAAACAATTAATTCTTATACTTTTAATAAAAAATGAAGATTTTAATATAATTTTTCTGAAGTTTTTTGAAATTTAATTCTAACTGTTAAATGCTAAAGTCTAAACCAGATGTACCCATTTGATGACTTGAGAGGGGAGCGTTGGCAATGGCCACGCAATATATTAAATTATTCTCTTTTTTAATAAAATTGTAGACAAGTACATATTCTGTGTCACAACTCACAAGAAGTCGACTAGTTTGTCAGTTCAACTGCTGCTTTCATCTATAACAATATATAAATCGAATAATTTTTTTTTGGTATCCACATTTGCATGGACGTCTTTACCCTTTAATTATACTACAATCTGATATTCTCTTTCAACTCCAACTGCAACACTCATCAGTTAAAGGATAAAATAATAAAAAATGTAAAACACAAATTAAATTGATGTAAAACGGCCACACCTATTCCTTTTCTATATAACTAACTCATTCGTTCTTTCTCTCTTCCTTTTATTAACTTCTCTCATTCATATTATTGTAACTTCTCATTTGTAGGATGGCCTCATGTGGATGAGAGAGGCTGCAACGGCGCAACAACCTGCAAAGGACACGAGCATATGCCAAATGACTGAAATAGGGACAGGCCGAATTGCATCTTTTTACTTTTTCCTTTGCTCGTTGAAATTTTCATAAACGTCATCACAAGCATAGTTACTAAAATTTCTATTTATTTGCATCTACATTTATGTCTAATTGTTTTTTCTATGTGCAGATATATACTTGAACTGGGAAGAGGCATTGTTCTCTCTAAAATTAAGTAACTGCCCTTTCTCCACGGAACCAATATTTTGTTTCATTATTAGGCTATTGAAACATAAAATATATAGCAACATTTCCTCAAGTTTCAACTGCATGTTTTTACCCATTTTAGTTGTTAACCCACCCCACTTCCCCATTTTATATTCAACCTCATTTCTTTCTGTCATTTTGCTTAGTTAGTAGTGTAACAACCACTGACGGTGGCAATTTATATTGGTGGAAATGATTATTACAATGGAGAGTAAATGGTAACATTAACGCTTTTGTGTTTCATTTACTTTGGAGAGTTAGTTTATAGATTTTAAAATGGTTGTGATTATATATGGCTTATTCTTCAACATGGCATATCTTAAACCAAATGCATTTCTTCAAAATCTGATGTTTTTTTACTTTTTCTTTTTGAATGTTGCAGGACCCAAGTTTGCATTCCCATTTAGAAGTGGCATTTCCATTTTCTTCTCAGGAACGTGCCGCACAATTGCACATTGTAACTGCAATTTTCTATTTTCTAATCCGTCTCCTCTCTCGCTTTGTCTGCTTTATATTAGTTCCCTTTCCTTCATTTTTGTTTATGAGTGCATTTCATAATTCATTTATTGCCACTTCATCGAGGCATTGAAATGTGGCTATAATAATTTGAATCACATTTGTAATATTTTTTATAATTCTAAGCCAGTGACTACCAGTGAGGCAATTTTTTTTACAATGTCCTCTCTCTCTTTCTCAATTATTACTATTTTTTTACATTGAAAGCTTAATTATACTTTTTTACAGAGCTGAATCATTTTAAATTTTTTACATTATCCCCAAATTTTAGATGCATATATTATTAATTCCTATCTGAGTTTTATTTTCCATTCAAATTTGCACTTACACCCTCAAATCTTAAAAATATTTTTAATTTTTGTTCTAATATCCCTTAAAGAATAAGACATGTACTTTCTAATAAATTTATCTTATTAATTTTAAATTTTAAGTTCTAAATTTAATCAATCATTCATATTATTTTTTAGAATTTTATTCTTTTATCTATCTATTATCATGTTCTTCAGATTGAGTGCTTCAACAATTTGTTTTTTTTTTGTTTATTAACCTTATTATATTGTTTTTTCTCATTGTTTGCGTAATTTTTGGCTGATATTTTATATTTAACGTGCATTTTAGGATTTATCTTATTTAAAATTTTAAGTTCTAAATTTAATAAATCATCTATAATATTTTTTATAATTTTTATTTTATCATCTGTCAATTACTTTTTTAATTTAGACAAGAACATCAAAAGAAGACGTAATAAAAATTGTTAATGAATGACAATGGAAATAAAAGAAAAAGAGTAAATTACAATTACCCTCCCTGTTGTGTGAGTGGCACATTGCTTTTAATGAATTTTTTCTTCCCAAAATGCCATCACCCCTTCTCTCCAGCTCAGCCACCCCAACAATGCAAGAACCAGTATCTTCCACAACTTCAAGCGGGACCAAGAGCAGCAAAAAAATAAAATAAAAATGAAACATTGTTGTTTACTTATTTCAATTTTGCTTGTAGTTGTATTACATCGGTTTGAAAAGCATAAAGCTTAAGCTGGATCCAAGAAGAGAAGTTGATAGGAAATTGGAGCAATTGGGGTGAGATGATGAGGTGAGGAAATGGGTTTGCTTACCACTTCTACTCTTTATTCATCACATCGCTGCAACAACTCTACAAATGTGTTAATTGTTCTCGTGAGAATAAAGCATGGTGCAGGTGGTGAGGCACGGCGGCGCGGAAGATTTTGAACCACCCTTGGCGGCGGCAACCATAGTGTAAGATGATAGATGCAAGTGTTGCTTGCCTCCCCTCAGCTCCGACATCACTCACGCTGCCACCTCCCTTCCAACACCGTCACTGTCCAGATCTGGTGCTCCCTTCATTTTTTTCACTTTGCAAATCTTTTTTTTTTTCAAAAGTTTTTTCTAATGCTAGACCTGGTCTCAGAATCTCATTTGTAATTTTTTTTTTCGATTATCTATCTGTTATGGGTTTAATATCTTATGTTGAGTATATTGTTTGTTGAAGAAAAAAAGAGAAGGGGTTAAACAAAGTGACAAAATGGGTTTAATATAAATAGAAGAATTTTTTATTTTGGTTTAACTTTTTTTAACAGAGACTTAAGGCCGTGTTTGTATACAGCGGGTTAGAAGGAATGGAAAAAATAAATAAATAAGAGGTGACAAGTGTAATTAAGGCAATTCTCATGGGTAAGCCTAATCTACTCAAACTAAAAATACAACTCTTGAAAGTTTTGATTTGATGTGTTTGGATAAAATATATTAATAATTTTTTTAAGAAAAGATCATTTTTATATTATTTCAATCAATTTTTTAAAAAAAACCACACGTCAAACAAATGTTAAAATTGTTTGTGATTATTCTGTAAAAGGAAACTAAAAACAATTTTTTTTATAAATTAAAGAACTAAATTTTATTGTATGATATAAAACTGAGTATAAAAATAAGATTTCACAACAATATTGGGAAAAACATATTTTTCCTTTTAATTATATGCAATAATATTATAATTTTTTAATGTAAAATTGACTTTAATTATAGAAATAATTTTTTATGTTTAATATATATATAAGTTTCTATTCTTTAAAATATGTATTCTTTAAAATATGTATGCCTTTTGTTTTCGTCTCTCACTTTTAATTTATTTCATATGAGGCTTTTAAGGAATTTTTTTTATTAATAAATTTTCATTCCATTAATATGTTATTCATTATTTTATTCCATTAATATTTTGAATTTTTCATGGGATTTCTTATTTTAAGGGGGAAAAAAGATTAAAACCATATTATTTACAAACACTGAATGAGAAAAAAGATTTTATATATATATATATATATATATATATATATATATATATATATATATATATATATATATATTTGTACATTGAGTAAGAAAAACTCTATAGTTTATATTTAAAGAAATTAAATGGAAATAATTAAAAAAATAATAGAAGACTAACATAAATACTATTTGATAAAAGAAAATATTGTATATAGTCTCATTTATTAAAAAAAATAAAGACGAGGGTCTAAATAAGTTATTGTAATTTTTTTGGGGACTAACTTAATAAAATGATGTTTTTAATGGTTTTTCATTATAAGTAATTTTTATCAATTTATTAAACCTCTAAATTTAGAATTCTCATAAAGTAAATTAAGTTTAAAAAATTATACAATTTTAAAAGTAAATTGTTAATTCATTGTCTCTCTTGATTTCACATGATATTTAATATATAAATAAACAAATATTGTTGTTTGTATCATCACTTACATATTAAAACAATCACTATCACATCACTAACAAGTAATAATATGAAGCCATTTTTAAAATATATTAAATTTACGCAGACAAAAATTAATTTTAAAAATTATTACATTTAACTATGTTTTCGATTCCTATGAGAGAATAAAAAAATTGTGTTTACAAGAAAAGCTTACAATCAATAAAAGGTGTTAATTTTTAAAGCCTATATAATTTTCTAGTGAAATTAACAATTAGGATTAGCCTTGGTGATAGAAGATTAGGATATAGATGTATAAAGACTTATGTTCGTTAAAAGACTTTTATAATGAAAGAATAGGAAAACAAAATAATAAACCGGACCACCTAATTTCAATCCATGATATAGTTATGCAGCTAGACTACGGGACTAAATTAGAGCAAGTTAGGTACTTACATACATATACTCGTTAATCATTACATTATTTTATTAAGGGATACTTAATAAAGACATATATAATATATTCAACTAATGAGTTATCTATGATTAATCACAAAGTTTGCGGTAGTATAAATATCAATATTATTAAGACTAAATTGTTTTCTATATCATTAAATATCAATATTATTTTAATTAATGATATATATATATATATATATATATATATATATATATATATATATATATATATATATATATATATATATATATATATATATATATAAATGAAATGTAAAATAAAAAAATAAAAAAAAATCCTTCTCAACTAACTTTGCCCCCTCTCCCTGAGAACATTTTGTATATATGAAAAAAAGATAAATGTTAATAAAGGAAAATATATATGAAAAATAAGTTTTTGAGTTAATATTTATTTAGAATTTTTTTAGTAATAGATCATATCTCTAATTTTATCCATAATATTAATAATAAATATTTTTAAAACTTATTATTTATTAAAACTTAAATATTTAAATAATTATGTAAAAGAAAATTTCACCCCTTCCTCACTTGATACAGTCATATTCGTCCGAGTGCAACACGAAAAAGGGAGAAGAGATGGTGGAAGTGCCGTGAGACAGGAAGGGACACCTTCTCATTTACTAAGTACACTCCCTTATTCCCTTTTTACAATTCGCCCCCTTATTCCCTTTCTACGATTCGCCCTTGCCTCTACCGGATCAACTACTACTTATATAAATATAAAGCACCAAAGGTAAGCAGTTTCCAGTCAAAAAAAGCTATTCTTCTTTTTTCTTAAAGAAGTATATCCTTTTTTTTCTTTCTAGAAATGTCTTTTCAAAATTACATATACCTATTTTAGAAATGTATATCTAGAACAATGATTCATATTTCTAGAGATATACTTCTAGGATAGGTATATATTTTTTAATAAAATATCATTTAAGAATTAAGATGGTTGATGAAAAATAAAAAAAGATGATAAATGTTTATCTTATACCTATGTTTGTTGGTCTTATTTTTATGTTATCATTAATGTTCTCTAAATCCTATCTAAAATATTATTTTCATCTTATCTATATTATTTTTTAAACACTAATTTTAAACCATCTTCATATATTCATTATATAATATTACGTTTTTATCATCATTATTATATAATATATTGTATTTTCCTTCATATGATACTATGTTTCAAGGTGCTTTCATCATTAACTTCATATATTATACACCTTATTTACAAAGCAAAGTTTTTTATGATGATTTTTTTTCCTTTAAATGTGTTCATTTATCTTTTAATTCAAGTCTACCTGAACGATTCATTGCTACATGATGTTAGCAATGAACATATCTTGAAATGCATTGTCACATGAAAGAAAAAACAAAATATTGTATAATAGTGATGAAAACATAATATTATATAATAATTGTATGGTGAAGATAATTTAAAATTAGAGTTTAAAGAATAATAAAGATAAGATGAAAATAAAATTTTAAATAGAATTTAAAAAACATTAATGATAAAATGAAAATAAAACTAACAAACATAAATATAAGATAATCATTTATTATTTTTTATATTTATCGTTAACTATCTTAATTCTTAAATAATATTTTAATGAAAAATATATTCATATTTCTAAAGTATATCTTAAGAATTATGAATCATAGTTTCGAACATACATTTTTAGAATAGTAAGAGACAAATTCAAAACCGCAAACCATGTGAACTAGCCTTTCCAGCGCATTATAGAACTTAGTGCTGGCTATTGTTTCCTGCATCTCCCAAGTTACTTTCAACATCTCCTTGATGGCTTTTGTAATAGTCAATCCCGAATGTAAAATTACATTACGGAATGAATCCCTTTTTCGGCTTCCAGAATGACTAATCCGGAAGGTAAAAAAACCATTCCAGAAAGGGTGCAGGAAGCAACTTGGAGGTGCAGGAAGTAAGTGCCCATAGCGCTAAATGGGACAAGCATGTTTCGAACCCTTCCATTTCAAAAAGGTTAGACTACTTTTTTTTTACTCTTTTTTTTATGTGCATTATTCAATCTAATTTTTTAATCTTAAAAATATTTAATTTAGTCTTTTAATTTTTTAAAAACATTCAACATTTTCTTTCTGTCCTAATGGACACAAACGACGTTAATGAAATCAAACAAAATGCAACATTGATAATTTTTTTAAAATTAAAACAATAAATTGAGTTTTTTAAAAAAAAATAAAAGACCAAATTCAACAATCACAAAAATAATTTATACCTGTGTATAATATGTAAATAATTGTTTTTTATTTATCTTTAAATGATTTTAGATTTAATTAAAACAAAATTTAAAAAATACCTCTTTTGTTTAACTAATTGTAGATTGGTTTGACTGATTCTTACCAATTCTGGGATGAAGTGAGTTTTTAAACTTAATGGATTGATTACCAGACTCGTTGAATCGACTAGTTCAAACTGATTTTAAAATAATGTTAGAAATTGCAAAAATACAATGAAAACAAACTTAGCGACCTTATCATAATCAGTGCAAACAACAAATTCAAATTGAGTACTTAAAATAGTGAAAATGTAAAAAAATTAAAATGATATTATCATAAAAGGAAAAAAGGTTATCCAATAAAATTAAATATTAGACAAAATTGAACTTTTGTTAACCTTGTAATTCCTAGTCCATAATTTTGGTTTTTCTATTTTAAATTTTATAATTTTAATCCCCAATTTTTAAAAGCATCCTCATATTTTGCTCGATCTATTATTTTATGTTCTCCATTTTAAAATAGTGACATCAAGAAAATATTTAATTAATTAAAATGTAAGAAATAAAAGAAATAAATTTAGATAAACTTAAGGATTGAACAATAATTAAGGATTTTTTCAAATAGGAGGATCAAATATCTATACTTTGTAAGATGACCAAAACTGCATATATGACAAAATAAGAGACCAAAGTTGTATTTAAGCCTTTCTAAAATTATGTAATTTTAGTTCCTTTGTCAATTGACTGTTAGTTGAACATGATGAGTGATTCATCATGTTTCTATGTGTAATTCAAGATTTCAGTTGTGTTATGGTGATTTCTTATGTGAATTCAGTGGGTTGTTCCCCCTTCCTATGGGTTCCCCCACTAGAGCTTGCTTATAGCACACATGATGCATGGTTACAACCTGTGCCTTAGCATACAACAAGTTATATAGAAAGCATGAACCACCTCAAACTCACTCAATTGATGGCTAATGGTTCTATGTAATTAGTAGGATCGAGTTTTCTACTCCAATTTTAGGTTTTTAGGGTTGTGAACTCAAGGGTACCAATACAAGTTCTTTGAGTAAGGAAGTTTCAGGTTTTACTTATGTCAATGAGTGAAAACAGTAGTAAGAGATTGAGTTAAAGAGTTTGATCTTCCCCCTCAAAAGGGATATAAAAGGGTAAGGGTCCTTTCTTTTGTTGTTCCATTGAATTAAGTTATAAATGCCTTGCATGCTTATATATCTTGGCATTTATCGTACATTTCATGCCTTAAAACTTTGTTTTAATCACTTTTATGCTAATATAACTATTAATTAGGAGTAAGTTTAGTGTCTTTAACTTTTCTGAAATTTTATTAACTTTTGATGTTTTATTGTGGGAAAAGAAGAAGAATTGAAGATTTTGGAGTTGAAGTGACTCACTCAACGCTTCTGTACATGCTAAGCATGAGCAACACAACAAAGAAGGCCTCGTGGCAAACATCTGGAAGAAAATGGGCCAATTGGAAGTTCTTGAGGGCACTCAGTGTGTCATTACTCACTAAGCAATTTTTTTTCACAGTGAGGATTTGGGCTTAGTGTGACAAATGAAACCTTAGTGCACACTCACTTTTAGCAATTCTATTTTGCATGCAGGCGTAACCCAACATGCTGGAGCTAAGTGCACAGAACATTATGCAAAATTGATAGTGCAGCGCGTTTAGCCTTATTTAAGCTCCAAGGATGCAAATTGAATACAATTTTGGTTGAGGGGAGAAATCTTGGGCATTGTGAGGGGTTAGGAAGATCTCACTTGTTCTCTATGGCTTCCCTATCAACTCTCATCATTTTGTGCATAAGTTTCCTTCAATTTTTTGCATCTTCCTCTTCACTTCTTGTAGTTATGTAGTTAGGTTTACCCATTTTGGGGGTTGATGTAATTAAATCCATTCTTATGTTTACATTTTTATTATTAATCTATGTTTATTGTTCATTGTTAAGTGTTCTCTTCTATGTTTAATGCTTGTCTTGTCTTGGCTTGATCACCTTTTACTTGATTTTGTGGTTTGAAGGATCATTGAGAAATGCATTTGAACTTAGAAATGGGGAATAATACATAATCAGTTTTGTGTCTAAGGATATAGTAAAACTTCTTATTCATCCTTTAACTCTTGTTTTTAAAGCAAGTCACTTGGCTAAGTTACTCAAGGGATTGATAATTTAGTTAAGGGACTTAAGGCTCTTTCCATCCAAGGGATTGAGGTTTGAGTAATTTGTGAGTTGATGATAATAATTGAGTTTTGAACTAGATGAGTGATCTTTGCTTGCATCAGGAGGTGATTTAGTGAAATCAATTCTAATTCTTTTATCCATTTTTATTTTGCCTATTTTTACCGCATTCCAAGTGTTCACAAAAATTACAATTTTTTGTTTATTTATACTATTGTTATTTACATTTCCGCATTTCAATTAAAATCACCATTGTTCGAAGTTAGTGAACTTTTCTATTTTGTCGAATATTATGTGAGTCTTTGTGGATATGATACTTGGACTTTCATTTTATACTATTTCCGTAACTTGGTATGCTTGTCAAAAAAACTAACACTAAGTAAGTGTCCTCTTCTCAGAGAGTAGGAGTTGTCTAAACTTAAAGGATTAGTTCCTCGAGTCTAGTTAACTTGACAACTTAACACTAATAACGCATGAGCTTGCCTTGACTATCATCGAGTCCAAGCGGTTGGAAGCTCTATCTAGGAAGGCATTTTGTTTGAAGTACTCACTCTGAAATCCTTAAACAAAGTAATGTGCTTGGCTTGCTTGTGAAACTGGACAACTAGACAAGGCCAGGCAAGCATCTGAGTGGCTTGATAACTAGCATTTATCTCCGAGTGAAACTAGGTTAGTTAATCAAGCTTAGAGACACTACATGTTTACCTGTGACTAGCTTCTCTATTTGCTTTCCTTGTTATGACTGGTTGCTTGCTCTATTAGATTGGTTGTCTTCTCTCTATGACTAGTGCAACCTTGCATGTGTTTTGCACTTGACTTTTTGTTACATTTTTTAGTTTTGGATGTTATCTATAGTGAAACAATTGAGAATGATTTGGTTATCCTTCTCTATTGGAGAAGTCAGAGAGATCATGCTTTTAGTACATTTATATCTCTTCTCTTATTGCATAATGGAGAATGTTATTTCTTCTCTCATTGATGTTATTGGCAAATTGGTCTTAATCCCTTTTTTTGGTCTTCATTAGAGAACATATTATAATTACAATCTATGTCAACCCTTTCAAACAACAATCAGAGTTTCAGAGTTCATGGCAAAGTTTGGTAATTCCCCTATGAGACAATAAAGACATTGTTTGCTCAGTCTAGGAAGTCAAATTGGAGATGAGATGGGATTTCCATTCGATTAGCCAACAAGAATCTATACTTGTTGACTTCCATCGGAAATTCCATCTATTAGTTATGGAAATTACTAATTTAATTAGGATAGTTTATCTCCATAGTCGTAGTCAACTTGTGGTGCTTGGACTGTTACGCTCTTAAGTAGAAAGAGTTGTGCCCTTAATATCAGCTATAGCTTTTGGCTTAATGGTAAGCGCTCGATCCAACAATTGGTATCAGAATCAAGGTCATGAGTTCAATTCCCAACGGGGCAATTACTGAGGGGGAGATTGTTTGTTGGATTGTGGCATCAAATGTTTTGTGGAAGAGGCCTAGGTGGGCCAAGTCATAGTCAACTCGTGGTGCTTGGGCTGTTACGCTCTTAAGTAGAAAGAGTTGTGCCCTAACTATCAGTCTTTTGGCCTAGTGGTAAGCGCTCGATCTAACAATTGTTACTATTGGCTAATCATAAATCACTTTGCCATATGCCAATGCCACATCACTGATCCATATAAGTGTCACGTCAACATGTAAGAGCCACATAAACAATAATGCCACCAATCCATGTCATCGTCGATGTGCCACATCATTTGTCTAGGGATGGGAAGAGGTTTCCTCGTTGCATCTTTCCACATAACATTGATTTTGTCCCTTACATTACCTTTATTGTCCTTTGGGCATCATGTGTAAGCTTTAAAGTGCTATGTCAAAGTCAACATGCCATGTCATGGTCAATTGATGTTGTATTAAAGAAAGGACAAATTTTGCTTAAGTTTAAAAATTATGGGACTAAAATCACGGATTTAAAAATAAGGAAACCAAAATTACATATTAAATATTATAAGTAGCCTAAAAGTGCGATTTAACCAAAATGTTAAGTAGGTAAAAGAAAAATCAAATTTATCTCAATAGAAAAAAGTCATAAATTAATTATATAGACGAAAAGGTAAAAAATAAAAGGTAAAATTATATTTTTGGTCTCTCTTTTATTTAAGTTTTTCAATTTGGTCTCTCTATTTTTAAAATGTTCAATTTGATTTTCTAATTTTTAAAGAATTTTTATATTGTCCTTCCCTCCAAATTTACATTAACAACATTAATGAAATTAAAAGAAATGGCAAATATTAAACATTTTCTGAAAATTAAAATACTAAAGTGAACATCTTAAAAATAGAGAGACCAAATTGAATAATGTTAATAAAAAGAAGGACACATAAGTATGTATATATAATTTAGTTTTAGTCGTATTTGTTTTTTTTTTTTTAATGCAAGTGTAACTCTAGGGGTGTAAATGAGTCGAGCATAGACGAGTTCTTGAAGATTGGGCTTAGCTTGTAAAAAATTGATTGCTCAAGCTCGATTCATTTATTTAAGTTTGAGTTTGGTTTATCTAGCTCGTTTATAACTTAATTACTTTTGCTTTTATGAAATTATATTCAAATTATTTTTTAACTTTATCAATATAGTATTTAATAATTATTTTAATACTTGATAATTTATCTACTTACTAATAGAAAAATGTGCTAAACATGAAATATGTGAAATTAAAAAAAAAATAGACTATTACACTTTCATAATTTAGTAATAAAAAAATCTTAACTTATTGAATGATACAAAAAAACTTAAAAATTAATTTAATATTCTTTTTTAAGAGCCAAAAATGCTTTTTCTCAAGGCAAAATTAAAATTACCAGAAACTTGACCCAATGTGTGTTGCATTTTAAGGTAAATTACATGGAATCACTATAATTAAGTCTGTAGATAACAAATCCATAACTTGTTGACGGTGGTGGTGGCGACGACAATCATTGCGGCAAAGTTGGTGATGGTGATTACAGCGATGGTCATGATAATGATAGAGGTGATGGTGGTGATGATCATAGTGGTAAAAGTGATGGGTTAATTGAGATATTTTAGGAAGTGATAATTGATATCTTTATGGATTTAATTCTTATTTGGTGAATCTTTTAGAGGTTTAATGGTTATATTAGATTTTAATTTCAATTTATAAATATTTTAATCTTAACCATCTATTAATTTTAATCTAGATCTGATGGTTGTTATTACTTGTTCTCATGTCACATAAGATAGTGTTCTCACATGAGTTCTATATATATAAACAAGCTAATCACGAGCCCTTAATGCTTGGACTATACTCATTTAAATAATTAAGCCTAATCTTAAGCTTGGGCTTGTTTATTTAATTAAACAAACAAACTTGAATGAGCTAAACTTAATAGTTCACAAATAGCTTGGCTCACTTACCCTCCCATTTGTAACATCCAGAACACTAACGAGGACAGAGAGTCATTGTTAGTGCAAAAGAGAAGAGGCACTGACAAATAAAGGCTCTTGGAAGGCTTCCAACATAAGGGATACATAAATTATTCAAATACACATCGAACTAAGAGAGATTTAGAGATTGTGTAGGTATAAGGTTGTACAATTGGGGGTGACTTAAACAAAATTAATTAGTAGTACCTATACCAACAAGATGCATCAACTTTTTGGTAGTCCATCATTTAACAACTCCATATTCAAACATGCTTGGCTTGGAGCAACTATAGGATGAGTGACTTTCTCAGAATTTTCCCAAGAAGCATATGATTGAGGTCATAGCACATTAAAAAGTCTCGTGTTGGTTTGTAGAGACAGTCAATGATCCTGAAAGGACATAGATGCTACAAGTGGTATCATAGATGGTTATCAATGTCTCAGAAAGGATTACCAACAAAGGATTTTGAGTAGTGGAAGGTTCTAACTAATGAGGAAGTAAAATGAAATGTCACTATATGAAGTGTCATAAAGTAGTTTGAAGATATTACAAGTGGTATCAGAACAAAACCATCTCCCAGTATAATATAGTTTGAGGATAAATCAAGCAAAAGCTAGAGAACATGTAACATCCTAGACATTGATGAGGGTAGGGAGTGATCAACGGTGCAAAAGAGGAGACACAAACAAGGAGTGACTCATGGTAGGCTTCTAACAAAAGGTATATATGAATAAATTGAATACACATCGGAATAAGAAGGAACATAGGCTATGTAGGTATGCAATTGTACAATTGAAAATGACTTAAATAAATTAATTAGTACTATCTGTACCACAATATCAATAATATGTATTTACTTTTCGATAATTTATCACTTAAGAACTTCATAGTTAAGAGTGTTTGACTCAAAGAAATCATGAGATTGTGATCTTCTGAAAAGTTCCCCTAAAAGCGTGTGAGTGAGGTCATAACATGCTGAAAAGTCTCATTGATTTATAGAAACAGCCAAAATGATCCTAAACCTAACTAATCGTTACCGTTTATTTTTTAAAAGTATAAATCTCATTGCTTGTAATTATATCTGGTAAGATACATGCAATCACATATTAAAAATAGTTATACGTTGATCGGATCTATTAGCTATATGGTAAGATTAGGTCTCAGCTTTTTTTTTCTTTCTTCAAAACATAAAAATACGATAAAAAAGGGAAATATTTTTCAGTGATTTTAAAATATCAATCATGATCAACAATTTATTTTCCTATGTAAGAAAATGTTTCCCCTTTTTTTCAGTTTGTGATATGTAATCATGAAGTCCTCAATAATAAATATCAATATATAAGCCAATTTTCATGAAAAAAATAAAAATTGAAAGTTTCAATTTATATATATATATATATATATATATATATATATATATATATATATATATATATGATGATGATGATGATGATGATGATGATCGCTTTTAAAATAGATTATAAATAGGGGAAAATAGGTTATAACTATGATGATGCCCAAATAATAATATTATATAAATACTTTCCAAAAAAATAGATTTTTAAAAATTTTATAAATATCTCTTGAAATTAAAAATGATTGAAATTAAATAATTAAATTGAATTTAATAATTTTAATTATTTAAATTTTTTATAAATACTTTCATAAAATTAGAAATATTACGGACTAAATTAATAGTTTTAAATTTAGTTATTTTAATTATTTATAATGATCATAAATGTTTTGTTGAAATTTAAACTTTTAAAATTTTTTATGAATGTTTTCTTGAAATTGCGAATAGTTAGAATTAAATAAATATACGTACAATTTGTTACACAAATACCGGCAAAACTCCATTAATTCCTGGAAATCAGAAAACCTGCATCTTCTTATATGGTTCATCTTGAAATAATAGTATTCTTAGACAATCTAGATTATCAAAGTTTGTGATTGTTTTTTTTATACCTGCGACAGTGAGAAAATATTCTTATCTCTTCTAAAAATTTGTTGAAGTTCAATATATTTTGTTTTGTTGTTACGTAATTAATTAGCACCTCTCGAGAGTGTTTTGGAGAATAACAATGTATACAAAGCAAAAGGATATAATGTCTAATATTAATTGTCTATGAAGTTGTATGATCATTAAAAGAAACATACATTTAATCAATTAAAATTCAGTAACAAACACAATGTAATCCACGATCTCAATGAAATGAAATATATATAAACATGGAGTGGAAAGTGTAGTGGAAGGAGGAGACGTGTTAGGAACAGAAGGGGAAAGAAAGAGTTGGAATGCAAGTAAATATTTTGTTAGTTTTTGGTTTTTATATTTTGAAAATTTTAATTATGAAAGGTTTGTTGGTTTGTAGCAGTGGATTTTTTTTTTTAAATAAATGTTAGATTTGATTTATCTTTAATTTATTAACTGTAAAATTTTCATTGATTGTGTCTAGGAGTGAGTTGTTAGCAAAAAAAAAAAAAATCTGTAACCGTGGGTATCCATCAAAATCCGTCCCGACTTTGACGGTTAATTCGAGTTGATCGAGTATGGGTTCGGGTTTTTTCTGATAACCATAAGTCGGGTACGGGGCACGGGTATGAGAATACTACATCCGCCTCGACCCCGAACTCGGACCTGCCACTTAAAATTTTTAGAATTTTTGCATAATTTAATCAAAATGCCTAGAATTTTTATTACTTGTTAATTTTATTATAGAATTTTTACATAATTTAATATTTTTTTGTTAACGATTCTTGTAGGCACATGCGTTATAATAAATTTATTGACATATAAGTAGTTAAAAATAAATATTTAACAATCAATTTATTTTTTCTAAAATCAAATTTTTAATATTTTCTTTTAAAAAAATATTTTTCTAATTTGAATCGGGTACGAGATAGGTCGGGAATACGCGATACTTAACGGGTACGGGAATGAGATAATAGATTTTAACCTGATAGTCGAAGTCAGGAATTGGGAAAACAATACTCATCCTCGTCTCTTGTCTATTGTTAGGTTTGTGTTCATACAAGCATTTCTCAACAATATATCCTTTGTTTTCTTCTGTTTGCGATATGTAATCATGAAGTTCTCAATAATAATAATAATAATAATAATAATAATAATAATAATAATAATAATAATAATAATAATAATAATAATCTTGATAAGTAATAAATATTAATATATAAGCTAATTTTCGGGAAAGTAATAAAAATTAAATGTTTCAAATTTTGTTCACAATAATTTTAAATGTTTCAATCAAAAACTTTTATATATATATATATATATATATATATATATATATATATATATTATGAGCGAGATTCATTATCACTTCTAAAATAAAGTATAAATATGAAAAATTTCATGAAATTATAAATATTATAGGTTACATTAATAATTTTAAATTTAGTTCTTTTAATTATCTGTAACAATTATAAATGTTTTGTCGAAATTCAAACTTTAAAAAAAATTTATGAACGGCTTCTTGAAATTGAGAATAGTTAGAATTAAATAATTATATTAAAATTAATAATTTGAGTTATCTAAAAATTATTATAAATGCTTTCTTAAAATTTTAAACTTTTAAAAATATTATAGATACTTTTTAAAAATTTAGAATAGTTGTGTGCAAATTACTAAATAATCTTAATTATTTGAAAAAAATTATAAACTCTTAAAAGATGTTATAATTGCTTAATTGAAATTGAGAATATTTAAAATTAAATAATTAAATTCATATTTACTAACTTTGGTTGTTTTTTCACAAACTAACTTTCATTGTTTAAAATTATTAGAAATGTTTTTCTTCAAAATTGTTTTATCCGATAAGGAACACAACATTTAATAAAATTAACACAAATTAATGTGAATATAATATTGTGCTGACTTTTAATCATTTAATTATATGTTATTAAATTTATATTTTTTTCATTCATTCGCTTAATTTTTTATTTAGTATTATTTTTACAAAATGTTAAATTAATGAACTTAATAGAAGCGATTATAATGAAATAATGTATTGGTTATTTTTATGAAAATAATTTTATAATTATTATTTTCATTTAGGGTTAGTTATGTAGCTTCATTTATTTATACAAACTTCTTTGAATTAAAAAGAACAATATTTTCAAAATTATTTTTATAATTGTATTGAAAATTAATCACATCCAATTATCTTTTATTATTTTTCATTGCTCTTCAATTATTTTTTATGATAAAATAAATTCTATATTGTGACATTTAAATTGATTTTAATAATATAAAGAATTAATAAAAATTTTAGTATAATTTTTATATAATGAAAGTTTTTATCCTCCAAATTACCCTTGCATCGCACTTTTGCCATCTAGTTATTTATAAAAGAAAATCACTGTTTGAGTGTGTGTTTTTTTTTCTTTAATACGTGGGATATTCTAGCTTTATCAATGATTAACCTTTTATTTTACTTTATTTCTTTGAATCTAGTTCCAACAATTAACATACAAAAACAAAGAAATATAATTTTTTAACAATTAAGGACATACTTATTTTACATTAAAAGTTAATTTCTTATATACTATATTAATATAGTCCTGGCCTTTACATATAAGCATAATAAAATTTACCAGAAAATCTAATAATATTAGATTGTTAAAGAATATTAATATCTGATTGCTATTGGTGAATATTTTAACAAAAATTAAAAATTAACATATTTTTTGATATATTTTTGTATTGCAAGGGGAATCACTTATGAATATATTGCTACTAATATTTCGTATAATATAAATTATTAAATAATTTATATGCATTGTACGTACAAAAACCTAGTTTTTTAACAAATAAGGATACACTTATTTTAAATTCATAGTTTCTTATTTTTTATATATAATGAAAATTTGTTATTGAAATTATTTTAAAGCTACATATTAATTACGTTTAATAGTGTAAAAATGTTGTGAAAAATGTTAAAAAACTATAAAAATTTATATTGTGCAAAACTAAAGAAGAATCTTTTTAATAAGAAAAAAAAAAATTACAAAAACTCTTTGTGAATTCTTTATCTCTTATAAGTGTGTTATCTAAGGGTATGTTTGGATAGAGAATTTTAACTAAGGAAAGTAATTTAACAGAGAATTTAAATTTCTTTAATCTAAAATTCAGTGTTTGGATGCTTTTTTATGAATAATTTAATTTTTTTTGGAATTTTAAAATAAAATTTTAAACAACTAAAAATGTGGAATTTTAATTTTCTTCTAAAAAGTGAGAAATTGAAATTCTCTTTTGATAGAAAAACCTTACATAACGTTCGTGTGTTTCCTTTATCACCTCCATCCTCTCTTCCACATGAAAGTTTTTAAAATCATGTTCTCGACTCTTCTCTCACGCCGATGATCCTCTTCTTTGAGAAGCATCGTCCAAGCTCGTGGAGCGTCGATCAGATGCGGGCGTAGGGGGACACGTAGAATTGCACCCGTCAGTCAGGGGAGCAATCGTCACCGTCTATCACACTGCGGAGGTGCTTGACAACGTAGAGGGCTTGAGCCATGCCTTATGTTGTTGACTGAATGCTGTGGTCTAGTATGGTGGTGTACATTGGCGTATCCTGATTCCTGGAACCCCGCATATTATTCTTTTTGGAAGCATACCAATCATATCTTCTCTTCTCTTTGTATTCATTTTCTTTCACCCTCACAATTTTTTTTAATCCAAACACAAAATTTAAAAAATAAAAAAATTTCTATTGAAGTATTTAAAATTCTTAAAATTTAAAATTTTTCATAATTTAAAATTTTGTTGTCCAAACATACTCTAAAGGATTTATATCCTTATGTTTTCTGTCGATGAATTAAATGTTAGAAATCCTTGCGCATATATATATATACTAAAAATAAGTTAAATAATTATAGGTAAAAAACACTCTCATCCTTAATCATTCGTATGAGTGTTTTACATTACCTAAACCATTAATTGTTTTATGATTTACAATCCTTTACTAATAATGGTAATTGTCCTTGAAATCATAATAATTTGTGTCACCTATGTTAAGTCATCTAGAATTTAAATCATAATTTTAGGTATGAAATTATATTAATACTATTAATCGGTGTCCTTTGTGTGTGTGTGTTTTTTTTTGTCTTTAGGGAGGGTCCCAATTAATTGATTTGTATTTATATTTGAGAGTGTCTGTCCACTTGTCCAAACACTTAAATAGTGGGCAACTCTTATACGGCATTGGGCGAAGCTAATATAATAATATTCTTTTCCACATGGTTACAAAATCAGTGAAAAGCGGAGAATTTGTATTTCGAGGTGCATGTTCAAGAATTTATCTTATTTCAAAAACTTATAATTGAATTATTTAAGAAAGGCTAATTGAAACATTTTACTACTAATCAGTGCATGTTTGAAAAAGTGTTGGTGAGATTAAAAGTAATTTTATAAACACATTAAAATTCTTACTTTTACGTTTATTTGTGTTGGACCGATGGATTTACTTCAAAACACACGTCACAACAAAAGCAACGGAAAAACAAACATATCCCGATAAATAATCAAACACTTGAGTTAAAATATAATATTAGAATATAATATCAGAATATAACATCTTTATATAAACATCTAATGAGATTGATATTTTGTCACGTCATTCTATTTATTCTTATAAAAGTAATAATAAAAAAATTATTGAATACTTGCATAAAAATACTTCATACGTAAATTATATATAAAAATTTATATAAATTAAACTTATAATTAAACAATCCATGGTGTGAGATGGCGCTTTTAGTTAGAGGTGTTAATCGATTCAAATTAATACTAATTATAATGATTGAATAAAAAATATGTTAATTGAACAAACTAAAAAACTAATTTTTAATTGGATTATATTGAATTATGGATTCTATCTTGAAAACCAATCTAATCTAAACTAGAAGTGATCATTGGTTGAATTGGTTTGAATCAATTTAGTGGATTTGGGTTGTATTAGACTTTTCATATTTCTTTTAGCAACTTGAATCAAACTAACTTGAATCAATGTTATGAGATTTATAATTATGAAATTCAAACCAAAATGTTAATTCGAATTAACTTGAGTTTTTCTCTTTGGTTTGGTTCAGTTGATCGGGTTAGTCTAGACCTTTGTCCACCTGTAATCTAAGTTGAATCAAATTCTATATAAAAAATTAATCCAAATTTAAATTGAATATTGGATCTTACGTTAAAAATAATTTAATTCAATTGATACCCCAAGTTTTGGTGCTCTAGCTCCTCGTTATAACTACTGTCTCTACACACTGAGCAAGCAGATGAGATAAAAAGAAAGAGTTAAAAAGAAGGAAGAAAGAAAGTTAAAAGGAAAAGTATAAAAGTGATGATGATTAAGATTCATGTGATGGAACGAGGACAAAGAAGTATGTGATGTCCTTCACAATTGAGAGGCCCATGGCATGGCCAAGAAGAGATTGAGTGCAAACTTCCCATCCTTTATCATACAATGTTCATAGTACTTGCTCCATGTGGTCACGCGCGCATGGTTTCACGAGTTTAGTACAAACACACGCCCCTAGTTGCACGTTTGGGTTGGACGTACAATCACACCAAAGGCTCGTCCATACGTACTACACAAGGATTATTGCTAATAATTGAATTTCGAAATATTACAATTAACAACAACAGCAGCATGAACCACCTTATTTCAAGAGTACTTTTATGTGATGATGACGATAATGATGATGATGATATTAGCAACGACAATAGAAATACCAACAGTGGTCATAGTGACAGCGGTGGTGGAGATGACATTGAAGGTAGTGGTAGTGACGATGTGGTGGTGATAACGGTGTTAGTGGTGGTGGTGGTAGTAATGTCGGTGGTGCTAGTGGTGAGGGTGATGGTAGTGACACTGGTGAGATTGTGGTGGTAGTAGCAAGTGATTGTGTGGTGGTGGTGGTGGTGGTTGTGGCGACGTTGGTGGCGATTGTGGTGACAATGATAGAGGTAATATTGTTGGTAATGGTGGTGGTGGGGACAATGAAGGTGACGGTGAAATTGACGGTGGTAGCAATGTCAGTGTGATGGTGACAGTGGCGATGATGGTGGTGGTGATGACAATGACGGTGATGGTGGTAGTAGTGATAAAAATGCTGATAGTAATGGTGATGGTAGTGACAATGATGATGACGGTGGTGGTAGCGATGCTAGTGATCATGATGATGACAAGATAGCGATCGTGACAATAACAGATGTGGTATTCGTAGTGGTGATAAATGGTGGTAGTAGTAAAGAATGTCATTGTCAAGGGTGGAGCAAGATCGTTTTATTGTAAAAGTATTCCAAAAATAATTTAAAAATTATTTTAGTCCCATTTTTGTTAAACAACTTTTGTTTTGAAAATTTTATTTAAAAACCAAAAATAAAAATTGGACCCTAAATATCTACCTTCTAAGTTCTAATAAATAAATATGTAATAAATAAAAAGTTACACAAAAATATTTATTATTAATTTTAATGAAAAAATATATTTTTTAATCTCTATACTTTCATGAAATCTTGTTTTTAGTCATCAGAGTTTCATATTATCTAAATTAGTCTCTGTATTTTATAGAAAATTTGTTTTTTAGTCTATCAGTGAATTTTAACGGACTGTTTAACTTTTGTATGACGTGGCAAATAGTTTGTGTTTTTTAATTCATTTAATTGATTTGAAACATTGTTTTTTTTAAATTATTAATATGTCTTCCCAAAATACATTGAAACCATAACTTTCAAGGGCTTCATTTTTGTCTTCATTTCCGTTGTCATTCTTCAACCGTTGTTACAAATTTGTTCTTGCGTCTTCTGAGTTTGTTTGCTTCTTAGCCGCTTCCATGAATTTACATGATAAATGGGCAATATAATCTATTTGTCACATAAGAAATGATGTCAACACAATTTGTGATTAGGGACTAAAAGAAAGTTTTTTTTGTTGTTGTAAAGTACATGGACTGAATTGAATGATATGAAATTACAAAGATTAGAAACAAGACTTTATGAAAATATAGAGACTAAAAATATATTTTACCTAATTTTAAAAATTAGAGATAAAATCTACCACCAAGAAAAAATTAACTCAATACTCTATTTTTTTAATCCATTTTTCTATCAATTTTTTCTCTCTCATAATTACTAGTTTGGAAGTTTTAGATTTGTAATTCAACCAGATATGTGTTTGTTATAATCGGTGTAAATATTTTTAATGGTTATTTAATCTATATTATATTTTTCTGTGTAAGTTATGTTTTTTTATTAATGAAATAATGATATTCATTTTTTGACAGGAAAATAATGATATACAAGAGTTAAATATGAGCCGATGTTGTATTATAAGATGGTTTCTGCCGCAGAATACAAGATTTGAACGTTTTATTAGGAAAAAAAAAAACAAGAATTTATGAGCCGAAAGCCATGTTTCTGCCTTCCAATCCGGAACTTCAAACAAATCACTTATGTCTAGACATGTGTACTTAGTTATTGGATTTTGGATACGTCTTTTTTTTTTTTTTTTTTTTCAAATCTAGTTATTGGATAAGTTTAAATTTTTCACAACCTCTCGAACGACTGATTTTAAATTCTTAACAAGAATATAATCATAATTCATAGCTTTTGCTCGATCAAAACCAATTTGATTTTGCACAACTTTAATGGTGTACTACTATCACGTATCAGGGTGGAGCTAGATCGTTTTAGTGTGGGCAAGATTTTAAAGGTTTTTTTTTTTTTTTGCAAAATTAATTATAGGCATAATATTTTAGAGGTCTCTCAATTGTATTGCGATTATACTTAATAACTATAATAGTATTTATCTGCAATTTCTACAATTTTAAAATTCTGAAATTCTCCACAACTATAGCTACAATTACAATTTAAAACTTTGGAGTGGCCAAAGAGTAAAACATCATTAATTCTTAAAAAAATAACTAGAAGTATAATTTTAAGAATACTACCTATTGAAAGAGAAAATGATAGTGGTGATCGTGAATATTTTACATGAGATCTTACTAGGAGTTGGTTGTGATTTTGAAAAGTTTAGATGAAATCTTAGATTTAAACCTCATTGGCACATTAAGAAAATTTAGCTTAATTGGTTAAATAAGTTGTGTTAAGTGTTATTTCTGTTATGAAATTTTTTTAAGTTTAAAAAATTGTTTCATTTCGATTGATATCATTTCGATGAGAAAGGAAAGAGTAAAGTGAAGGAAATATAAAAGGTTAAGTATTCTCATAAACAAATGTTATTTCAATAAAACATTTTTTGATGATTATCATATGCACTTGAAGGGTGTTATTTCGATGAAAATGGTTTCCATGACATTATTACACACATGAAGAAAGAAGTGCTCAGATTGAAGTATAAGTTTGAATTCAAAATGGAGGTTATAGTGGTTTGGCAAAAAATATCATGAGAAGCAATCAAAGTCGTTAGATACAAGTAAGGATTTTTTTTGACCATTATTAGGAGATGTTTATAAATAAAGACTTCTAAAAACCATTTTCGTATGATTGAATCACTACCACTCAAATCCTCAAATACCAATCACGTGCTTACTCGAAAATGGCTCTGGATTCAAAGATTGGAGTGTATGTATTCATTTCACTTTAAATAAAATTTGTTTTCGTTTACTTTTATGTATTTCTTTGAACTTTAATCTCTTTTTAATCTCCATTTCTTCTCTGAAGTATACTTTTGTCAAATCTCCTTTGCTTATTATTATTATCAAATTTATTGTTGACATTGTCATATATTATATAATTAGAATTGTTATCAAAATCCTTATTAGAATTAATATAAAAATATTATTATTATCGAAAACATGTTTATCAAAATTGTTATTATATGAATGGTTGAGGAAGCTGTTTATATGAAACCTTTTAAAATGGATATCACTATCGAAATTATTATCACTTTTTTTATTAATTCATAGGCAATTCTCTTAAGTTGAAAACTAGAACTGTTTGTTTGACCAAAAAGAACTTACAATCAAATATGGATTCTATGTGTCACACTTAAAACATTTATTTGTTAATAGAATTATTAGTGAAAATTACTACCTAATAGATGTAAAACTCTATTTAAAAACTTTTACAATTTTCACAACAAATTAGCATGCTTGTTGGGACTAAGTTGCCATAATTTTCGATTTTAAGAACAAGTCTTAGGAATCATTGCATGTTATTAAGAAGTGGTAGGATGACAACCTCTGAAAATAGTTAGAGAAACCACCATAATAACAATAACAATAATAATACTACTACAAAAAGTTCTAAAAATAACAACAATCATGTGCAAAATCAACCAATTCCATCTACTGGGATCAACAATGAAGTTATCCTAGTTGTAAGTCAGCCAAACAATGATGCTATTGGTACAATGGGTGAAGAAGTGATGCGTCCATAGGTTCAAACATTTGTTGTCGAGACCACTTTGCATCAAAGCAATATAATAACAACTACCAATACGCCACCATTTTCGACTACAAGATCATGGGGTATGCCACCTTTGTCTAATGATATGAACATTTCACAAATGAATATGCCTATGACTCAGAGTTGGGGCCAGTAGCCATGGTTATAGTGTTGGACAACTAAGAAATATGCGTGTTCCTACTGAAGATAAGTTAATAGGTGATGGTAGTATGATTTATGTGATACCCTCTACCCCGATATACATATTTATATAATAAAATACACGGAAATACATAATTACATAAAAGAGATTTTATTTTCTAAGCATAAAAGAGTTCACGTGGGTAAAAGGTTTACATCCTCATTAATCAGAAAATTAAAAACTTATCAAATAAGGATATGAAAACATCTCCGCCTAAAACAAGGTCGTCCAATTTATTTATACAAAAGGAAAACAAGTTAAGCAGTGGAGTAACATAAAATAACATGCTCAAAACATTATGCAAATAATATAGAAACTCATGCCCTAATGTCACATCCTATCAGATAGTATGAGGTTCTTTAAAGCCATAATCTACTCCCACAAACACAAGATTTGAGATCATCACAGGAGCCAAACACAAACAACATACAAGGAGTGAGTTATCACATTCCTAAACAAGTAGAGATAAACGAAAGCACACATACACACACACACAATTCACATCATTTTACCACTTATTGTGTAACATCACTTGTCCCAAAGATTTAATCACAAAATCACATTCTACACCTTCACATTAATCATGTGTTCAAAACATCACATTTCAAGTACAATACAACATCTCACACTCACAATTCATTACCCACCATCATGTAACAAGTCACAATGATCATTACGTAGGCGTTATGCAATAGATATACTAAGACTCAATCCTATATGCAATGTGGTATCATGTCAGTGAAAAACAACACTAGGACGCCTAGGAGTACATAACACAACATGTCACACAATGGGTATGTCAGGTCACTCTCACTAAGTGAAATCATAAGGTGACTAATTAGGGTCACTCTGTTTTGCGAGAATACTTTAATCATATGGGATCAACATAGACTTAAAGGAGCACTTAAACCGAGTGTATTTACCCCCAACGTCTAGACTCTGAAGAATCCGTTAGAGCCCTACCTTCCTGATTTAGGTCCAAACCCTAAAACAATTTTTTTCACGCAGACACTGCTCACGAATTATACAATACCCACGACCTCACACATGTTTTCAAACATGTGTTAAACATGTTTAACACATTGCGCTACAATTTAACACCTCAAGTTTCTAACTAGGAACCCTACACTTTCCTTTTAACACCTCAAGTTCCTAACTTGGAATCTTACACTTTCTTTTTAACATTTTCACGTGTATCTCACAAATTAACACATGCTTAACTTACCACTTATACTTAATCTCAATCACAATTTCATAATCCCAAAACTTCATGTCATTATGCCTCATGAATCATATGCACATCACATAGTAGTAATATTTACATGGCACAAAACACACACACACACACACACATATTAAATCAAACTATATTATCACTTCTCATCCATCATGTATACTATTTTATGATATATATATATATATATATATATATATATATATATATATATATATATATATCAAACAATAGCAATATTTTAACATTTAAGGCATATAATCATTCACTTATTCAATCAATTAATAACAACCACACATACATGTATGGTAAACAAGTATATCCTTACATTTCCTCCTAAGTTACTACGAAATTTGTAGAGTAAAATTACAAGTACATGGGATGTACTAATCCTATTAAGTTAATAATTATCTTGTTTGAAAGCTAAGACAATTATCTACAATTCTTATGTTGATCACAAAAACCGGTTTGACCATTAACTATGTCTAAACCTAAGGTAAACATTGGATCATTACTTAATCTTAACAGCTCGACCTTTGCTCAACAATTTGACTCTTTAGGGGGCTATACAACTCTAAATTGGGTGAAACCAATTGAATTTCTTAGCTAACAATCTAGAAATTAATTCACATTGTTAGGAAAATAGCATGAGCTTAAAACAACTGATTTTCACTAAGCACGGGCGTAATCTCACCAATCACGACTGTGCTTCGCGAAAAACCTCTGTTTCGTGAAGCAAAAGAGGCACAATTCAAACCTCAAAATACACCCAAATTCAAAAAGAATAGCACAAAACATGTGATCACATCATAGGGAACAAAACTCCTCAATCAATTTCAAGAAAACATGAAAGAATCAAGAATGACCAAATTTCTAGGTTTCTAACATTCAAAGTCAAACACTCAATTAAACCATCCAATTCGCATCAAAGTATCAATTGACTTGTCAAACATGGGCAATTCGTAGTTATCATTGTACAGGTAAAATTAAAATGCATAAAACACCCCAAAATTAACCCTAATATGATCCTCTAAGGATCCCTACACATGTTTACTCTAACTTCAATTGCAATAAACTCATCCTCTACCTCTAAGAGGGATCACGTGTGTAGTCCAATAGTGATAGTAGTGCCTCTAGTGGTTCCCTAAGATTCATCAAGCTTTTCCATTGGTTTCATTGCTATAGTTTCCAAGCACTAGAGTGAAGGATAAGGGATTGGAGCCTTAATTCACTATCTACATGCGAGGGGAATTTCTCTCTTTAAAGTCATTAGTTTAGAAATCCCAACGGTGATATTGTGGTAGTATGAGTTCGGAAGTTGGTGTCCAAATTTCAGGATGATCCAACGGTTAAAGACTCTGGAAATCATAATTTTACTGGGACATGTTTGGATGTATGCGGGAAAAAAAGAGGACTTTGGGAGAGAAAGAAGGGAGAACGAATTTGGGACGAAGAAAGAACATAGAGATGTATCGTAACTATAAAAACCGACCTAATATATCTCTATTTATAGCTAGGGTACTTTGAGCCTATTATTTACTCTATTTTTCTTTATTTTATTATTTTATAAAAAGAGAACTCTATTTAACTCCTTTTAAATAAATAAATAAATAAATAAAGGTGAATAGTTTAAGGTGAATAGCTGGATTCGATAGGAAATCAAGGTTCATGTTCTTGTTGGAAAACATTTGAGGTGAATAGTTTTGTGCCTCACAGAGATAGAACTATTGAGTGTTCCAGAAAAATGGTATTATCAATAGTAGAACCCATCACGGGTGAATAAAAACTTGTCAAAAACCTAGTCGAGAAGACATTAAAGACTAAGGAAGAATGCAACTTCAAAGCAACAAAAGAACAGTGGTACAAAGCCATCTATTTTCAAGAGGATCATTGAAGGCCACCCCTTGGTTTCAAAAATAATGAACCAACAAAAGTAGGTAAAAAGAACGAAGTGATTACTGATTGCTTTGAGTTAAGGTTTGAAGGTTCCATTGAAGCAATTTGTGAAATTGTTTTGATTCTACATGCTGAGTTTGCTAAAGAATATCAAGCTCATCATGTGATAAGGGATTGTGCAAGGGAATAGTGTTTCAAAGATCATTCTTTAACTACAAAGGTTGTTTAGGTGACTCAAGTGTCTTGTTTTACCTTTCATCATAATGCTGTTGTTTCTGATCCACCAACAAATGAGACGAAATCTCATATGAAGCCTCTAAATTTGACTGCCATGGTAGAGGACTAAATTATCAACAAAATATTGGTAGATGATGGAGCAACTATAAATATTCTGCCAAAATTTATGCTGAGAAGATTTGGTAAGACTACTGATGACCTTATTCCTCATAATATTATTGTGTATGATTTCTATGGAAAAACATTTGGTTCATATGGGCTTATCTGTTTATATGTATTTGGGAAGTAGAAGGAAGCCAATGTTGTTTGTCATGGTATCCTCTCAAGCAAGCTTTAATATGTTTCTAATAGAATGAATCCAGGAATGGGTGTTGTGCCTTCGATAGTGCACCAGAAAATCTTTTTCTAGAATAAGATGGCAAGTTGAAGGTGGTTGAGGCAGATCAAACTTCTTATGGGCTCTATGCCTCTTTTGTTAATGAGAGTGACCAGATTTTGGCAATCAATGCTCCTTTTGAGATTAAAGACTCATACTACATGAATAAGAAAATTGGAGAAGAAGCAAACAAATTTTTCTGTTGGGACCCCAAGAGGGGATTTCTGTTGATTAATAAAGCCATCGAAAAAATTGCCACCATCAAAGAGATATGAGCTCTTAAGCATATTTGAGCTTTATGGCTCAAATTTTGGCCTATATGGCTGATAGTTTGAAAGAAACGAATTTTGTGGCCATAATGAGATCAAATTGGTTATTGTGGTCATAAATAAAAAAGGGATGGCTACTAAGGCCATTAAAGAAATGTTAAATGATGAAAAAGTATCACGAGCCCAGAAATTAAAAATCATGATAAGATAGTAGAAAATAATTTCGAGGAAAGTGGTAAAAGGTTAAAATTAGATTGTATATATGATAATTCACCTTTAGGTTTTGAAAAACCATTGTCCCCTAATCTCAAGAAAATGGAGGCACAAGATGCATTGGAAGAAATTAGTTTAGGGATTGACGAAAATCAAAAGCCTACTTATGTTAGTAAATTGTTAGAATCAGGGCTTTGAGGAAAAATTGTTTCTTTCTTACAGGAGTTCAAGGATTTCTTTTTTGGGATTATGAAGAAATGCTTGGACTTAGCAAAGATCTGGTGGAGCACAAATTACCAATTCAAGAGGGGAGAAAACTTGTTAAGAAAGCACCAAGGAGATTTGATTCTAATGTCGTGGAAGTTATCAAAGCAAAAGTCAAGCGATTTCTAAATGCTAAATTCATTTGTACAACATGGTATTTGAATGGATTTCTAACATAGTTCCAGTAATTAAAAAGAATGGAAAATGCGACTTTGTATTGACTTTAGAGATCTAAATTTAGTAAATCCTAAAGATGAATATCCTATGCCAACTGCTGATATGTTAGTACACTTAGCAACAGGAAATGAAATCGAGTTTATTATATGGATATTCAGGGTTTAATCAAATATATATTGTTGAACAAGACATATACAAAACTACTTTTTGATGTTGAGGGGCATTAGAAACTTATGAATGGACAATCATGCCATTTGACTTGAAAAATCAAAGGTCTGTGAATTTATTTTTTCATGATTTGATTGGAAAATTTATTAAAGTATATATTGATGATGTAGTTGTAAAATCTGAATCGAAAAGCAATCACCTTGAGCATCTAAGATTGTCATTTGAAAGAATGAGAAAACATGGATTGAAATGTATCATTTGAAATGTGCTTTTGTGTTTTTGCAAGTGAATTCTTGCGTTTCGTTATCCAACAAAAGGGAATCAAAATAGATAAAAATAAGGCAAAAACCATTTTAAACTCTAAAGAATAAAAAGCAAATTGAATCATTACTGGGTAAGGTGAATTTTCTTAGAAGGTTCATTTCTAATTTGCTAGGAAAAACTTAGGTGTTTCTCTATTACTCAAACTAAAGAATGAAGTTGATTTTCGATGGGAACAAAAACACCATGAGATATCTTCCAAATCCACCAGTGTTAGTGCCTCTTGTGTTGAAGGAAGGGATCTTAAGTTGTACATTTTAACATCAAATTCGATGATTGCAAGCATGTTGATGCAAGAAAATGAAAATGGCATAGAATGTGCTATTTATTATCTTAGTCGAATTCTGAAACTAGATATATTCCTATTGAAAAACTATGTTTTTGTCTGTATTACTCTTGTACTAAAATTTATGTTATGCATACGTCATTTGTATTTGTATACTGAAATCACATAGTAATTATCTCCGTTTCTTTTCTTTTATTGCTTATTTTGTGTTAAAACAATTAATTCCTCCTCATTTCCTACATGTAATTTTATGCAAGCCAACAACAAGATGATGAAGACTATGGTGACTAAGTCTCACCCAAGTGTGGGAAAAGAAGACCCTCCAAAGAAGAAAGTCATTCCGAAAGAGCTTAAATGGAGTAAGAAGAAGAGAGTGGATTATTATGCAGGAGGATCAGGGCAAGAAGGACAAATCACCTTGTTCGATGGTGGTTAATTATCTTCCCTTTTCCATTTGTCAGGCTAAAAAACAAGCGCTTCTCAAGAGACAACCTGAAGTATGTTATAGTTTTTTCTTATCCCAATCTTTTACTTTCCTGCTTTGATTTAGTACATTATGTGTTTTCATTGAGTTTTCCTTTTCGTGCATTTTTCATTTTTAACTTTGATGCATTGAGGACACTACACTATACAAGTGTTGAAAGGAGAGGAGTATCATTGCTCCACCAACTTTGAGCCCTCTATGATATATATGAATTGTTGCATTTTGTCTGGTTATAGTACTGTGAAAATCTCTTGGGTTTAGAATTTTGTGTTTTTAGTTATTCCATTGATAATTTTTTTGTGTGTATTGGAATAATTGGTGTTTTCTTCAGAAATAAATATTAGCATGCATGATTGTGAATTGTTCTTAGAGCTATCCTAAAAAATATGAGTATTGAGCTTTGATTCTTTTAGTGTGGGTGGATTAATCCTTTCATTAACATTGTTTTATTCTCTATTTTGACATGCATATCCTTGAATAAATTCTGAATTTTATGAAAAGACGAGACTTTGATAGGCTTTCTTGAGACATGTGAATTGTTTTAATTAGTTTTTCCCCTGGTTAACCACTTTGAGTTTGAATGATAATTTTTTTTGGTCCTTGAACTATATTATGTGGATTGTTGAAGTGAGAAAAAAAGGGGGAACTAATAAACATTGCAGGTTGTGCTAGTGAATAAATCCTAAGTCCTTCTCTCAAGTGAAATCCAAGACAAAATGGGGTTGATGAAAAAAAAGAAGAAAAGAGGAAGCAAGGATAAAAATGAGAAAAAAAAGAAAGAAATACACACACACACACACAGATATATATATATATATATATATATATATATATATATATATATATATATATATATATATATATATATATATATATATATATTATGCATTATTGGACCCCAAAGCAAATAAAAAGAGAGAAGGAAAAAGGGACCAAAAGTTAAATGAAGAAGAAAGGTGAAAAAATAAGTAGAGATTGAATTATAAGTCTAATGGATGGATTATTGAGTGAATTTTTTATGCTCCATCGTGTGAGTTTTTACTTGTTGAATAAATGAGAATTTATGTTGCATGAGTTCTAAGTTAAGATAATTTGTTTTGATTGAGAATTGAAATAATTGATTGAGGACAAGTAAAGCTTAAGTGTGGGAAGGTTGATAAATAACTTTTTAAGTGATATTTTGTGTGAGTTTTTGTGTCGTTTTGCATGCATTTTCTTGGCAGAACTTATGTTTGGACACAAGTTTTATATTTCAAAAGTACAACCACGCAATTGAGTGAAAGAGTTGAAAATTGTATATTTTATAAAGATTTGAAGACTCTACACTTGATCATAGTCGTGGTACATTTACCACAACTGTAGTAAGTAACATAACCATAATAAGATGATAACAACCCTCCAAAATAACGTCAACGATCCGACAACGAACATGGTAAATTCACCATGATCATTGTCAATTCATGGGGGTCTTGGTCAACCATGAGGGTGGTAGTTAATTCATAATGCACTAGAGTTTTAACATCACTTTCGACCATGACCGTGGTTGATTTTACCATAGTCGTCGTGTGTCTTTTTGTACTAATATGTTTAGGAAGTTATATATAGGTCTCTAGACTTTGTAAAAAAAATTTTTGTTCATTTTTATCTTTTTATGAATGTGAGAAAACCTTTAGAGCTTTTGAGATAATTACTTGAATTAGGTGCACCATGGCTTAGCATCCTCTCCTTTGACCACCTCCATCATGCCCAAAGTATAAAGTCCTCAGTTACAATCACTAACACCCTATTTATATCTTCCTAAAGATAATTACTTGAATTAGGTGCACTATGATCGTACTAAAATCCACCACGAATGTGGTCGAAAACTGTGACATTGAAGATTTGGGACGTCGTGGAATGACTATGACCATCATGGTGTGGACCATGACTTTGGTGAATTCATTATGATCATCGTCGTAACGCTGACACTATTTAGAAGGGGATTCATCATATTACCATGGTTGTACTGCTTACCACAATCATGTTGAATATTCCACAGTCTTGGCCAAGTAATAGAGTCTTCAAAACATATAAAAATGCAAATTGCAACTCTTTTCACTCAAATAAGTGGCTATGCTTTTGCAAGACAAAATTAGTATTCAAACGTGAGTTTTGCCAAGAAAATGCATGAAAATGGTACAAAAATTCACACAAAATATCACTTCAAAAGTGGTTTACCATAATAATAAATATGCACCACAATTTTATGAATTTAAAAATAATAAGAAAAATTAAATAACGTCTCATATTTTTATCAGAGTGAATAAAAAAGAGAAAGTAAAAAAAACTAGCTAACCCTAGGATACAAGATTCCTAAGGAATCAACTACAAAAGTATAACTGAGATCGGGAGGTCAAACACTCCAGAATCTGATTGCACATGAAGATGAGGCTCCCACCTTGGCAAGCCAATATGTGACCTTGTTTCCTTCTCACAACATGTGACTAAAGGAAAATGAATCATTGAGAAGTAATTAAGCTTTTGAAATTGTCAACCAAGGGGGTGAGAGGATGAGTGCGAGGAACTCTTTTCTTGATAAGATGAAGTGCGAGGGTTGAGTCTAATTTGCATACCACGGACTGAAAGCCACTAGACTTAGCAATAAAGAGATTGACAGTTGGTGAATTGCAATAAGCTCTACAATGATATTAGACATAAAACCACAATAGCCTGAGAAACCTTGCATCCATTTACCATGATGATTACGAATGACCCCGCCAAAGCTTGAAATCCATGGGTCCCTAAAATAGCCATCATTAGTATTAATTTTAAGAGTAGAAGGTTCAGGAGGAAACATGTGCACAAGCCTTTGATGATGAGGAGAAACTATCTTGCCAAATAAGAGTAGACTTTCGTGAACAAGCTTTTGAATGTGAGAGAAGATAAACTAATGATTCCACACAGTGTCGTGGAAGATCTCAATGACATCATATTATATAACATTGTATTATGTTAACATCATATAATATTATTAATAAATTATTTTTATTAGTTATAATGACTACTTTAGTGAATGAGCATATAATCTTATATTCTCACTTATTAAAACAATCATTATAAAGAACTAGTTCAATACCCGCGCGGATGCATGATAAGCTGTAAAATTAAATGTATGATATAATTGTATACATTTAATTGTAATTATGTAGAACTTAGTAAATGAGAACTAAAATTAATATAAGATTATCAAGAAATGTGAAAACTAAAACCTCTAAAATGCAAAACACAAAATACAACATTTCGCATGTTACTAAATATTTATGAACCAAGCAACTGAGTTGAAAACCAACTGTAATTATACATCGCATAACTTATCATTCAAAGTTGTAAAAACTCTAAAAATAAAACATAAGTCATCCTTGAAAAGAAATAAATTAAAACTAAATGTAATAAAATTGGAATACACAATATATTTTATATAATAAACTATTTATCTACAAAATGATAAGTTCACAAAAAGATTTGTAGCAGAAACATTTTTAGCATCATTTTCCACAAAATACATCACCAAGAGTTATAAATAAAAATTTACAGATATTAGTATAGTATAATGTACTATAAATGATGGTTAAGATAAGCATGACAATAAAACACCACGAGATTGTATGTTATTCCTTATTCTTGTTCAATAACATCGTCTCCATCCTGTCCCTAATTCTCGATGATGACAATAAACATATATAGAAGAGAGAAAATGAATATTAATAACAATAATAGTTATCATAGATACTTACATAGTATAATTGTAATTGTATAGAACTTACTAAATGAGAACCAAAACTAATATGATTGAAATATATAATATACTTTATAAAATAACACTGTCTATTTAGCTTCGATGATATTCATGGTTATTCATGTTTTAAAATTTTATGAACAATGAAATACATATTTAATTTTATTGAGGTTATTGTTGTTTGATATGTTGTTAGTATATTATTTACAAAAGACTAAACTATGGAGTAAATATCTAAAACGACTAACATATTGAAATGCATCCATGATAAATATATTGAAGAACAACTGCAAGACTAATTTGGAGCATAAGCTTGACAATGTCACATGATAAATGGTTTAATAAAAACATTTGAACAAATCAAAGTATTGTTTTAAAATTTAGAAAACAACATTAAACCCAACAAATAAAAAAAAATAATCATATGTTCATATATAATTATTTTTAAAAAAAATATATAAATGATAGTTAAGATAAACATGACAATAAAGCACCACGAGATTGTATGTTATTTCTTATTCTTGTTCCCTAACATCGTCTCCATCATCCCGTCCCTTATTCTAGACGACGATACTAAACAAATATCGAAAAGAAAAAATGAATATTAATAACAATAATAGTTACCATAGATACTTATAAAGTATAATTGTAATTGTGTAGAACTTATTAGATGAGAACCAAAACTAATATGATTGAAATATATAATATATTTTATAAAATAACATTGTCTATTTAGCTTCCATGATATCCATGGTTATTCATGTTTTAAAATTTTATAAACAATGAAATACATATTTAATTGTAGTGATGATTATTCATGATCATTGTCGTTAGTATATTATTTATAAAAGACTAAATTATGAAGTAAGATCTAAAATTACTAACATATTGAAATGCATCCGTGATAAATATATTGAAAAACAATTGCAAAACTAATTTGGAACATTAACTTGGCAATGCCATATTATAAATGATTTAATAAAAACATGAGAACAAATCAAAGTGTTGTTTTAAAATTTAGAAAACAAAATTAAACCCAAAAAATAAAAATATATTTAATCTTATGTTTATATATAATTATTTTTTTTAAAAAAAAAGTCTAAATGATGATTCAGATAAACATGACAATAGAACACCACAAACTTGTATGTTATTCCTTATTTTTGTTCCCTAACATCGTTTCCATCTCGTCCCTAATTCTTGACGCTGATAATAAACAGATATAAAAGAGAGGAATTGAATATTAATAACAATAATAGTTATCCTAGATACTTATATAGATTTTGGAAAACTTCCTTGAAATGAATGATATGATAATTGGTGTATATAGATTGTTTCTAGTACACACCAAATATCAAAATGACATTGTTTTCATATAAAAAATATACTTATATTTCTATTTCTTTTAAAACATTGTTAATCATCATAAGAATCAAACTTAGGTGCTAAGGAGTTTATAACAAATAACACACATTATTTAACTAATTGATTTAAATTCCTTGATATTGAATTTAAGTATAGTTAATAATATAAAATTTCAAATAAATTTTCTATTACTAATAGATGTTAAAATAATTATATAATATTGAATTTAATATTATACTTAAATTTTATCTTCTTTTTTATTAAATCATCTTGTAATAATTATATATATATTTTTTAAAAAAGTTACTAAATTAATCTTATTTTTATCATAAATCTCATATTCCTTTTTGCATACATTCACTTCTTTTTTTTACCGCATACAACCACTCAATTAAGAATATCTATACAACATAACCAATATTATATCCTATTTATATTTTTCATTTTACCTTTTTGTTGTTGCAGTTCTTCATCATAAAAATTGATTTAAGAAATAAAACTAAAGAAAAAATAAAATAGGCTAATTTATTTGATCAAGAATATATTGAATAACATACTATATTTTTAACTAATTTAAATATAAATTTTATTTTCAATTATCGTTTCTTGCATACACAATTACACATTATTTAATAAATTTGTTATATATCAGGTTATGGATATGATAAAAAAATATTACATTTTAATTTAAAAATTTTGACGCCAATAAATTTAAATTTTTTGTTCCACAGCTGATATCAACTCTACTACGTAGATATTAAATAACAAATTTTGTTTTGCAAACGCACAATAACAACACTTTTGTAATAAAAGTGTTGTGTAATAAAATTTAATTTTTATTATTTATTATTGGAAGGTCTGAATGAGCTTGAAAGGTCTTAACATAATTGAAAATATAATTCCATTGCCTACGGTTCAGACCCATCAAACAGTCTTGCAGTTCATACATAATTTTATCCATTTGAAATAGTGCACAAAGTGTTTGTATCAAAACAGTTACCCTTATGCTTCCTTTCTCAATGCCTACTACCTTTTCATTTTTCTCAAAGACAATATTCCAAATCTTAGCTTCCCTGCCAATCATAAGGTTCTCTTATATTACAATTCCATAGTATGAACCAACATTAGAATTTTCAGCTCAATAAGGTAAGATTCATTATTTTCAGAATAAAATGATTGTCTTTTTTCCTTTTAAACATCAAATTGATGCAAAGTATGTTATTCTGCCTTTTTATGTGCTCTAAACATTAATAAAGCCAAATTATGTTGAAAGTACCTATAGAAATATTACATGTATAGAAAGTAGGAAAAAAACATAATGATTGTACACATATTCAGTAGGTTGGTAATTTGGATTCACCACTGGCTAGCTCTTGGCATTGGCAGGTGAAAATCCACTATGAAATAATAGTTCATTATTAGATACAAATTTAAGAAGGAGCAGATTCAGGTAAAGAGTGTTTTCCAATATATGTTGGATTTGACAAAATTCTTATAACATGTGTAAATATCACATTGTTAGGAGTGAATAATAAAATTGAGTATCGCATACAAGGTATATACAGAAAAAAATTTATTTTTCTCCATTGACCAATATTCAATATTTGATAGACATAACAAATATATGGTGTAAGTGAATGGACCTTGGTCTTCTAAATATAGGGAATAGTATTTGTTCAGTATGGATTATGATTACACTAATGCACAACTATAGCAATTGTCCTTTCATCTACTCTATTTGATTTGATTAGATACTACATTTTTGGGGGGAAGGCGTTTCCATATGAGATATGTGTTACATTTTTTACTTAAACTATTAAACTATTTGAAGCCTTTACCTATATAATACATTTAAAGCGTAAAATAAAGATGAATGCCTCCTATTAGTTTCTAAACTTAATATACTATTAACGTGAAAACTATTCTAACTATTTAGAACTATTAAATGTATCAGTGTTACTTTAGCTAAACATCTATTTCAATGTATTGTACTGCATTAACAGAAAGTCAAATAAAGTAGTTCAACATAACAACTGCTAATATCTGAATATAAGCGATTTATGAAGCATAGTGAAATCAGATATTTAAACTCATTTATCATAAACATTTTATAAACATAAGCTTTGATGCAATATGAAATATTTCATAGTCAATAAAGCATATTTTAGATCTTAATTTAAGCCTGCTAGATAGTTGCTTAACACCAAAAAGGCTGATTTGGTGAACCATTCCCATAAGTGTTAACATATTACAACACCCAAAATAGGGCAATTTTGGTGAACCATCACCATAAGTATTCACATATTACAACACCCAAAATAAAATGTTTTTGTGAACTATAACCATAATTAAGTACACACATATTTAACAGCCACAAAAGGTAATGGTACATGCATGATGACCCTTAACACTGTAACCGCTAAGATTCCCATATGCTGGAAAGTCATTAATGGTACAAAAAAGCATTGCACGCATTTCAAACATCTCCTTGTGAAACGCATCAAACACTACAACCCCCTCGTCCCACAACTTTCTCAGATCTTCAACCAACGGACTTAGATAAACAGCAATTTCATTTCCTGGCTGTCTTGGGCCCAATATCATCATAGACAACATCATGTATTTTCGCTTCATGCACAACCAAGGAGGCAAATTGTAAATTACTAGCAGAACTGGCCGTGAACTGTGTTGCGTGCTTAAGGTGCCATATGGATTCATTCCATCACTGGCGAGGCCAAGTCTAAGATTTCTTGGCTCTTTCCCAAAATCCGGATACAAACCATCAATCTTTTTCCACTGTGAGCAATCAGTCGGATGACGGACTAGTCCATCAGAAATCCTTCCATTTGCATGCCATGTAAGGTCTTTTGCGTCGTCCTCGGTAGCAAAAAGACGCTTAAACCTTGGAATGATTGGAAGATACCACAAAACCTTCGCTGGTGGGCCCTTGTTTGAGTTTTCTATTAGATTTCATCTTAAAACCAATTGGCATTAAGTGAAGTTGCCCAACAGGTATATAAGTTGCACTCCAAGGATTGAGGCAGCCGATGTGGGACTTGGGTATTTCCCAATACACCCCCTTCATGCCCAGCATTTATTGGGCTTGGTGCGCGAACCACAAATGATGGGTGCTCATCGCAGTGGAAGCGAAGGCGAGGTCCCAGGGTCAGAGCCTGCTCTGATACCATGTTAGATTTCATCTTAAAACCAATTGGCATTAAGTGAAGTTGCCCAACAGGTATATAAGCTGCACTCCAAGGATTGAGGCAGCCGATGTGGGACTTGGGTTCCAAATACCCAAGTCCCACATCGGCTGCCTCAATCCTTGGAGTGCAACTTATATACATGTTGGGCAACTTCACTTAATGCCAATTGGTTTTAAGATGAAATCTAACATTTTCATCATAACTGCTTTCCTCTTCATCCTTCACTTTGTACCGTGAAATCCCACAGATAGGGCATTTGGACATTTCTTGGAATTCATGCCTGTAGAGTATGCAATCATTGGCGCAAGCATGAATCTTTTGATACTCCATACCCATGGGACACAATATCTTTTTTGCCTTATAGTAAGTTTTAGGCAGTGTGTTGTCCTCTGGAAGCAGATTGCGCACTACCTCAAGCAGTGAGCTGAAACTTTTGTCACTCCACCCATACCTGGCCTTCACATTAACCAGACTTAACACCGCAGACAACAGGGTTAAGGAATTCTTGCACCCCGTATACAAAGGCTTCTTTGAATCACTCTGCAATCCTTCATACACAAGGGCGCGTGCTTCCTGAAAAGACTCTTGTCCAAGGTCACAAATCATGTCCTCCAAGCGATCTCCCATTTCTAAATCAAACGGTTCAGATTGGGACCCACTCTGCATGTCAGTCACTTCACCATGCCATATCCATGTCATGTAATTCTTCTTCATCCCACCACACAATAGATGGTCACGTATGTCGTCCAGTAGTTGTCATCTTCCGTTCAAACAATTGATGCAAGGACAATAATATTTTCCTTCTTCATTCGGTCGACCTCTTTCTAAAGCAAATTGCAAGAACTGCTCCACGCCATCCTCATATTCTGGGCTCATGCGACTTTGATTGATCCAACTTCGATCCATCTAAGCAATTCCATGCATGAAAATCTCACTTTTTTATATATAGGTGTGGCCCTATCCCATTTAGGAAGACTGTCTTTTATGTTAGCCTCAAACGTCATGGTTAGCATTATTTTGAACAATTTGACTAAATTTTGGTAACATTTCGCATTGGTCTCCAAGTACACGACATGACATCAGTGAAATTAATTTCCCGATAATCAAGTATGCACTCAGAGAACAAGTTGAAATGCATTGTATCGAAATTTCATCAAATTATTCAAAATAATAATAACCTTAACGAATGAATCTAACATAAAAATACCAGTCTCCCCAAACTGTCCAAACGGATAATTCAAGACTAAATACAATGACTAATGCAAACTGTCCGCAAGAGTCATTGCATTCAGTCTCAAACGGGAATCTAAGGTTCACTCAGCATGAACAACAATTGTTTATATAGCAAATTACATTGATGACATACAAGAACATACAAAAGGTAAAATTCAATTACAGACAAATATAGACATCAGCAATTGTTTATGTAACTAATTTCAAATTCTGGGTTTCAAGGGTGCTTATGCTTTATTATTGTAGTTGGGTATATGTGCGTGTGTGTGTGTGTGTGTGTGTGTGTGTGTGTGTGTGTATCATGAGGATGTGTGTAGTTGTCAATGTTGTTTTGTGTGATTACAGATTATGGAAATCTATCCACTATTGCTTTAAGTGTGAAGGACCCTGTTAGTGTGAAGGAGAGGAGGGTACGTTTTCTACAGGGTTTGGGCTTAGCTGATTCTACAAACCAACTATCTTGTGCCTAAAAGAAAGGATGAAATCCTCACCTTGTCTTGGATGACTTTAGCTATGAAGTCACTTTGTGAAAGTCACAATGACATATGGACCCTTATGACTGCCCTTGAGCTTCCTGTGAGTGATTGGGAGGACAAATGGATTGATGTGTACTTGGACATAAGTTCAAAGTTGCTAGACATTTGCAATGCATTTAGCTCTGAGCTTTCACGTCTGAACTAGGGAAACCTTCCTCTTAAGTGTGCACTGCACAATTTAGACTGTTTTTTTTTTGTTTTGCTCAGCGAAAATAGATAATATATGTGCGAGAGCCAAAGGGTAGGAAGATGAAAGACAATCTCTGGAAATTGTGTTTCGGTAAAAGACATATCAGTTTCGAAAGTAGCTAAAATTCTCACAAAGTTTGTCTCTGCTAACAATAGTGCTTCTCATGTCATCAATGCATATCACCACCGAGCTTCTGCATCTTTCAACGAGCTCAAGCAGCTCCACAAGGAGCTTGGGTCATCTCACTCTCATAAGAAGCACAAAAGGCACAGAACAAAGAATGGTAATGACAGTGGGAAGGTAGTGGGAAATTCTGTTCAAAGTGTTGATATTAACAAGGAGCTCAGCCTTGGGCATGTGAAATTTGATCAGTTCAAAAGGCAACAAAGTGGCAGTGGGAATGCTGATCAAGATGATGAAAATTTTAGTCAACAACTTGATGGTTTTATTGGGTATCAAATTGAAAATGTGGATGAGGGTGAAATGCATAAGAAGAAGAAAAAGAAGAAGCAGGAAGTTGAGTCCTTGCATGACATAGATAGCACCGTTAAATTTGGAGTGAGGGAAGCTGATGGAAAGCTACCTAATGGATCCCAAAAGGAAAGTGAGTCAACCAGAGAACAGGGAAATGAAGGCAACATCAACGCGGGGATGGAAGAGGGAAGGAAACAGAAAAGTGGAAAGAAGCACAAAGTAAGTACTAGTAGTTTTTCCAGTTATAAGGGTGAGGCTAACAATGGAAAAGATCTAGAACAACAAAAAGAGATGGAAAAAACATCATGCAACGGCTTCGAGGGTGAAAATGGAGGGCTTGGTAGTTCCCAAGATTTACAAATCAAGAAGAAAAAGAATCACAATTTAGACTCTGCCTCTTCAAAGCAGTATCTTCAGGCATGTTCCCTACTTGATGATTGGAGACAACATGTTAGTTCTAGGAACCCTAGAATTGAGAAATGTGTAGAAGCAAAGCTTCATGATGAATCAAGATTGATTTGCTTCAAAGATGTTTTGATGATAACAAAAGATGATGACAAAAGGTGATGACAAAAAGCTCAAAGATCAATCAAAGAATAAGTTCAAGATATTCAAGATAGAATCAAGAACACTTCAAGAATCAAGAGGAAAGTTGATTTCAAGAATCAAGAATCAAGATTCAAGAGATCAAGATTTCAAGACTCAAGATTCAAGAATCAAGAGAAGGCTTAATCAAGATAAGTATGAAAAGGTTTTCTCAAAAATTGAGTAGCACATGGATTTTTCTCAAAACATGTTTACCAAAGAGTTTTTACTCTCTGGTAATCGATTACCAGATTGTTGTAATCGATTACCAGTAGCAAAAATGGATTTGAAAAAGTTTTCAACTGAATTTACAACGTTCCAATTGATTTCAAAAAGCTGTAATCGATTACAATGTTTTGGTAATCGATTACCAGTGCCTTTGAACGTTGAAATTCAAATTCAAATGTGAAGAGTCACATTCTTTCACATAAAAGCTTTGTGTAATCGATTACACTGTTTTGGTAATCGATTACCAGTGATTGTTTCTGAATAAATCAAAAGATGTAACTCTTCAAATGGGTTTTGACTTTTTCAAATTGGTTTTAAGTTTTTCTAAAAGTTATAACTCTTCAAAATGGTCCTCTTGACCAGACATGAAGTGTCTATAAAAGCAAGGCTTTGTTTTGGATTCATTAATTCAATTCAATCTTTCAAAGAATCTTTCTATCCAATCAATTCATTACAATCCTTTACAAGCCTTGAATCTCTTTGAACTTCTTCTTCTTCTTTGTGCCAAAAGCTTTCCAAAGTTTTCTGGTTTTTCTAAACCTTGAAAACTTGTGCTATTCTTTCTTTTCATCTCTTCTCCCTTTGCCAAAAAGAATTCGCCAAAGACTAACCGCCTGAGAATTCTTTTGCATCCCTATTCACAAAGTATCAAAGGTTTAACCGCCTGAGATCTTTGTCTTAACACATTGGAGGGTACATCCTTTGTGGTACAAGTAGAGGGTACATCTACTTGAGTTGTTGACTGAGAACAAGAGAGGGTACATCTCTTGTGGATCAGTTCTAGTGGAGGGTACATCCACTAGGTTCAAAGAGAACAAGGGAGGGTACATCCCTTGTGGATCTTTACTTGTAAAAGGATTTTTACAAGGTTGAAAGAAATCTCAAGGACCGCAGGTCGCTTGGGGACTGGATGTAGGCACGGGTTGTTGCCAAACCAGTATAAAAACTCTTGTGTGTTTGTCTCTTTCTTCCCTACTCTTTTACTTTCCGCTGTGCATTTTAATTTCCGCTTTTACTTTTGGTTAAGTTTCTCTTCTACTCCTTATTCTCTTAACAACATAAGTAAAAGCCTTAGAAGAGTAAATTTTTAATTAGTAAAAGTTTAGGAATAATTAATTCAACCCCCTTCTTAATTATTCTGAGGCCACTCGATCCAACAAGTGGTATCAGAGCAGGTTTCTTGTAGAAAGTTTAACCACTTTAAGATTAATGACCTCTTTAGATTCTTTGTTTTTTCAAAAGTATTTTCAGGAACAGGTTATTCCAAGATCATGATGAAGACCAAGTCAACTTGTGTCTCATGACAAAATCTGATGAGAATAACAAAGAAGATTCTGTAAGGAAGAAGTGGTACATAGACAGTGGATGTTCCAAGCACATGACGGGTGATGTATCCAAATTCACAACCATTTCCCCCAAGAAAAGTGGACATGTTACATATGGTGACAACAACAAAGGCAAAATTATTGGAGTCGGTAAAATAGGTACTAGTTCTTCTACTCCTATTGAAAATGTGTTGCTTGTAGAAGGTTTGAAGCATAGCTTATTAAGTGTTAGTCAATTATGTGATAGAGGATATAAAGTATCTTTTGATTATGAAAAATGTGTTATTAAGCATGAGCATGACAAAGATATTGAACATATAGATTTTAGAGAAAATAATGTTTACATGATTGATTTAAAACAAAAATCTGAAAATGATAGATGCTTTTTAAGTAAAGATTGTGATCCATGGTTATGGCATAAGAGAATTGCTCATATTAAGATGGATAATCTAAATAGATTAATTTCAAGAGATCTAGTTATTGGTTTTCCTAAATTAAAATTTGAAAAAGATAAGTTATGTGATGCATGCCAAAAAGGTAAACAAACAAAAGTATCTTTTAAATCTAAAAATATTGTTTCCACCACTCAACCATTACAATTATTACACATGGATTTGTGTGTGTGTGTCAACAGCACAAGCTGGATTTCAAAGATAGCTTTAGGGGAGGAGTATTGACAGATACTTATTAGATGTTAGATAAGTTAGTCAAACAAATACAACAATTTATCTAGCAAAGAATGGTATTGGGCTTGCAAATTGATTATTTGTTATTTACTTTCCAAATTATTCAATAAATACTACTTTCATGGCATTGCAATTTATCCTGTACTTAGCAGGTGCGTATAAATGAAACAGTTCTACAACTATACCAGTAATGCATACACAAACAATTTGAGAGTAGTTTTCGAATAAAACATATAAATACCTGAGTTCGAGGCTTCAACACAATTCACTTTCCAGCAATGACTGCAAGACCACTTTTAATTTCGAAACAACAATGACCTCTGGCTTCTCAACAATGCCTATCACCACAGGATCAACAATGGCTAAAATCGCTCCTAATGGAATCTGAAAATAGTATGGCAGCATAATTTAGTGTTTAGCAAATTTAAAATTAAGATTCTCCATGCAGCTTCTTTAAAAACTATCACGTAAGTAACACCAGCGGTGCTATCCTTTTCAGGACCAATTCAAAACTATATCAATAACTGTTGGTAACGATCGAGCTTATGTCACGACTAGTTTAATTTCAAAGTTAACAGAAGCACAATAAATCTTATCCTAATAATAATAGCAAGAATTGTATAGCTTTATATCAACTTAAGTGAACTCAAAAGGTACGAATATTCACACACACCATAAGTCATTAAAACAACTGTAACTCCTAGCTAGTTATCAATTATATAGACTCTTTTGTATATAGCAGAATTATAGCAACTCAACTTTGTACCAAACAGTTTTCATTTGGTTGACATTCTCCATGATTAAAACTAAATGAAAGACAAACTCTTCTTTCTAGTTCACATGCACTGTTGTTTTTTTTATTAGCCAAAATACTAATATATTAATTAAGTACCAGAGGTACTAGAAAATACAATAGACAACTCAGGATTGATCCATATGTAGTTGAACCAATGCTGAGAAAATAAAGATAATACAATTGTTTTCTTGAGTATGTTATGCTATACTATTAGAAAATTCTGCTCTGATATTGGATGATCATTGGTTGAAATGGATACCGAAATCCTTCTCCAAATGTGTGAGCCATGTCATAACAAGAAGATTGCATCATCTAGTATTCTGTTAGCATGCACTGTTGTGGTTCTCTTTTTTGCCACCCTACTATGGTTGCAACCTAAGAGCACTGCTAGTGCCTTAGGAAATGACACAGACCAATTATCATCTCTCAGATTCAAAGAAGCAGTAGAAAACAACCCTTTTAATGTCTTGGCTTCTTGGAATAGTTCAACTCACTTTTGCAAGTGGCATGGAGTCACATGCAGCCTCAACCATCAAAGGGTCAGTGCCCTTAACCTACAAGGGTATGCCTTAAGGGGGTTCATAACACCTGAGATAGGTAATCTCACATTAGATGCTTCTTCTACAGTTAAAGTGTGTGTTTATATTAATATTTTGTCATCCATTGCAGATGTTCCTAGGAACCAAGTGTGGCTGCAAGAATTTGTATGATCTCCGTTGAATGGAGTTTTAACGAGTAATAAAACACAACAAAAACTATTAGTTTTTTTTGAAGAGTTCTTGGGGGCAAAAGGAACATTCTTGGCTATCCCAGTTGCGGACTTTTGTTATGGCTAGGTCCCAAGAGTCTAATATTTTTAACCTTTTTGTAATACAAGGTTACTTGTCCTTTTTTTAACAGAAAGTGAAGCAAGTAGCACAGTCCCATCAACGGCAAAAGAAACCTGAATTTCTCGATTCGAATGGAAAGAAATAAGACAAAGCAATCAAAGATTAATTCCAGTATATGAACTTTCAGAAAATAAGCTGGAGGCACAGTCAAATACTACCTTGGCTAATGTCTAGAAATCAAAAGAAAAGCAGGACATAAGGTTAAATGGGGCAGTTATCACCCTCCTGGATGGGGGCGGGGGCGGGGGGGGGGGTGGTTTGTTCTGAAACAGAAACTAAAGTTCATTAAAGAGTGTATAAGGCAGTGGAGTCTATCCAGTGGTGATGTCAATGCTACAAAAGTCCAAAATTTAAAAAGGGAGTTGAATGCTTTGGAGGCTGGTTTCAATGATACAACTCTATCTCAAGATGAAGTGAGCCTTAAGAAATTACTTCAGGACCAACTTTGGAATGCAACTTATGCATTTGAATGTATGTTGAGGCAAAAGGCTAGAGTGAAGTGGTTAAAACAAGGGGACAACAACTCAAACTACTTTCATAGATTGATCAATTATAGAAGGACACAAAATGCTATTCAAGGTCTCCTCATAGATGGTGTGTGGGTGCATGTTTCTATCTGGCAGAATTTGTTCCATTAGAATCTTATAGTGTTGTGTTTTGATTTTCCTCTAGAAGGCCTTTATTGTGTTTAAATTGCACAGTTCATGTGCCCCATCATCAAATGCTCATGCAAATTTGATGCTCTTCTAGTTTCCTTCTGCTTTCCTAAGAAATTTAAGTTTATGAAAACAAAATTTTGGTTGCTCCATCATTTTTGTTGAATCAAATGCCTCCTTAATTACTCAACTAATATAAAAAGATAAGAAAATTTAGATAAAGGGAAAAACCATCTCCTCATAGGCTGTATGTATAAAATAATAGCGAAACTATTGGCAAATAGACTAAGGATAGTGATGCTTAGCCTCATTGATGAAACACAATCAGCTTTCATAAAGGATAGACACATCCTTCATGGAACTATGATTCTCAATGAGGTAGTAGAGGAAGCTAAAAGGTGTAAGAAGCTAGTCTTGGTGTTGAAGGTGGACTTTGAAAAGGTTTATGATTCTGTTTCATGGTCTTTTCTGGATTACATGCTGGATAGGCTGGGTTTCTGCCTTAGATGGAGAAAAGGGATCATTGCTTGTCTGCAATCAGCCACTATATCAATCCTAGTAAATGGCAGCCCTACAAAGGAATTTGCTCCCACTAGAGGATTGAGACAAGGGAATCCTCTAGCCCCTTTGTTTTTTTAATATAGTGGCAGAAGGTTTGACTGGTATGATGAGGGTAGCAACAACCAAAAGTCTGTACAGAAGCTACATGGTAGGGAAGCAAAATGAGCCTGTAAACATTCTGCAATATGCAGATGATATAGTGTTTGTGGGTGAAGCTTCATAGGGCAATGTAATTGTGTTGAAGACCATGCTTAGGGGTTTTGAAATGGCATCTGGACTGAAGATTAATTTTGCAAAAAGCCATGTTGGGATTTTTGGAGATGACACTAATTGGGTTCATGATGCAGCCCAATTTTTGAATTGTAGCCATATGGAGACCCCTTTCTATTATTTGGCCATCCCTATTGGGGCTAAGCCTTCTAGTTGCTTGGTGTGGGAACCTCTGATCAGCAAACATGAAGCTAAACTATCTAAATGGAATCAGAAAATTCTATCAATGGCTGGGAAGGTTACCCTGATCAACTCTGTTTTAACTGCTCTACCCATATATCTTTTATCTTTCTTCAAGATTCCACAAAGAGTAGTTCTCCAATTGGTGTCCTTACAAAGGAATTTTTTGTGGGGGGGCTCTCAAGAGCTTAAGAAAATTTCTTGGGTGAAGTGGGATGTGATTTGTCTTCCCAAGGAGGATGGGGGACTTGGGATCAAGGATATTTCTAAATTTAATGCAGCATTGATGGGTAGACGGATTTGGGCCTTATCCTCTAACCAGAATCAGCTATGGGCCAGAATCTTAACATCCAAATATGGTGGTTGGTCAAATCTCAGTAATGGTAGAGACAAAGTTTGGCATTCCCAATGGTGGAGTGACCTCCAAAAGTTAAATCAGCAGCCTGAGTTCAGCTCTATTCACCAACAAATGGTATGGAAGGTACGGGGTGGGGATAAAATAAAATTCTGGAAAGACAAATGGCTGGGGGTTGATTCTAATCTTCAACAGCAGTATAATCAGTTGTTCCTGATTAGTGGACAGCAGAATAGTACCATATCGACCATGGGAAGCTTCTCTACAGAATAGTACCATATTCTGCAAATCCATTTGTAGAAGAGTTGTCACTTGTTAGTGTTTTATGATTTGGTTTGGTGAATTGAGAATTGTGAATTGTGATTTGGGGTTTTATAGAGGGGATTATGATGGGGTTAGATGGAGATTGTGGTTTCAGTGTTGTGTTTGTGTCCTTGTGACGTACTACATCTATCACCATTCACCACCCCAGAGTTTTAAACTTGTAATTAACAAATAATAATAATATTCATTAAAGTGATAATTACTAATTACAGTACATAATCAGTTATGGGGTGAGGAATGTAGGGCTAGCTCGTTTCCTTTTTTAAAAAATGCAAAAAATGAGAGGCTAAACACAAACATACACCGAGTCTTTTGCTATTATGAACTCAAAAGTAGTACTGCTAGTATGATCCTGATTCAATCATGTTGAAGTTAATTGGTAGTTTATAGTCGAATTTTGTTAATTACTTTTTAGATATTAATTACTAGTATAGTAATTTCCCTTATTTTTTTGAAGTTTATGAGAGTGTAAAGAATTTTTGTAAAAAAAAAAGTGTAAAGAATATGATATTTCATACTATTATTATATGATAACATGATGACTTTTGGTGATGAAAAAGGTATTTATTAAATTTTTTATATTGATAAGTGCGGCATTATCTGTTTTAAATTGTATTGTATGATACTAAATCGTGAATGTGTTTGGTTGTATGAACACATGAAACTGCTGCAAGCAAGTACTCAATGGTTGTTGTTTCATCTGACTAAGTTTTCAATGTTCTAAAAAGTATTTCTATCAAGGTCTTATTGGTAGGTAAATATTGAACCTGTAGACCATGTCCAACAAGCCAACAGGGCAACAGAGAATTACCCAAATTCATTGTGCTTTAGTTATTTGTGCCACTCAGGATAATGTTAGAGTCTTAAAATGTATCCTGAGGTGTTTTGAGAAGGTTTCTGGTCTTAAGATAAATTATTCTAAAAGCCATTTCGGCTGCCTGGGCAAATCAGAGGGCTGGTGCAGGGATGCAACTCAATTTCTCAATTGTACTCAACTGGAATTTCCTTTCTCTTATCTTGGAATTCCCGTAGGGGTGAGTGCTAAAAGCTGGACTGTATGGCAGCCTATTATAAGGAACTTTGAGGCCAAGCTTGCAAAATGGAAGCAAAGATGTCTTTCTATGGGTGGCAGAATAACTCTCATTAATTTAGTCTTAACAGCTTTACCCATCTATTTGCTATCTTTTTTTAGGAACCCTAAAAAAGTGGTGCAAAAGATTGTCTCTATTCAAACAAATTTTCTATGGGGAGGTCACCTTGAGGCCAACAAGATCCTAAAATAGTGGTTATAGGTGAAAACCAAATCTGCAATCATCCTTTCAAACACACAGTCCTAAAATCATTAATACTAAGTAAGCTCATGTTTTAACCAGTAACCAACAAGTCACATGTACCAAACACACTCAAAGCATGCATGGAACTTGCTCTGTTGCAGGGCTCACATGTACCAAACACACATTAACAACATTTAAACATGTCAAGATAAAGAGTGAATTGCAGGGCTCATTTCATGATTCGAATTTTATTTTATTTTATTTAACAAACTCGTCCAGTAATAAACCACGAATCAAACAAATGGTGAACACTCAAACCATCAACTTCATGAACTAAAGAGCAACTACAAACGAACAAAATACAAATACATCCCGCAACATCAAATGACTCAAATCCATTACTTCAAAATACAAATACCCAAAGGAACTACAACACAACATATTTTAATTATTAGCAACAAGCATATTCTCATCTTGGTAAGAAGCACAAATAGAGATGCATATACTCATCGATTGTCAATTGTCGTCAGTGGCAGAGATATTCCTAATCAGCACTGATCACTAACCAACACACAGAACACAATCAACAATGAACCTTGACAGCGACTAAAGAAGACGAAGAAATCACCTGAGCAACAAAGTAGACATGATATATACAAAGTTAAGCAATTGGTTTCGAAACATGACAACAGAGACATACCTTCGATGGCTTCCCTGGGAGTCTTAAAGCCAACCACAATGGACTTCCAAAATCGATTCCCACCCTTTCCGGGACTCTTTCCTTTCCTAGTTTTCTTCGAGCTGCGAAAGTGACCAAATGTTAAAACGAGGAACGCCTAATGTTAAAAAGAAAGGACGTACTTCAATCGATAAGTGGCAGAGACGAACTCCACAAAGAAAAACTCCACAATGTGGTTGCAGTCACGGAAGCGCAGGCCAGTTTGCTACAAAGATGAACTCAGGCAGAAGGAGAAAGAAGAAGAACGCCCCGAGAGTCTTAAGGCCAACCACAATGGACTTCCAAAATCGATTCCCACCCTTTCCGGGACTCTTTCGTTTCCTAGTTTTCTTTGAGCTGCGAAAGTGACCAAATGTTAAAACGAAGAACGCCTAATGTTAAAATGAAAGGACGTACCTCAATCGATAAGTGGCAGAGACGAACTCCACAAAGACGAACTCCACAATGTGGTTGCAGTCACGGAAGCGTAGGCCAGTTTGCGACAAAGACGAACTCAGGCAGAAGGAGAAAGAAGAAGAACGATAAGGTTCAAGCGCGCGGGTTGTGCAATTTCAGATTTTTAATTTATAATCATAACAACATCGGTTTTTTAAAAATAACCGATGTTAACATTAACTAGGTAACATCGGTTTTCTTAAAACCGATGTTAACATCAACTCGTTAACATCGGTTTTTCCCAAACCGATGTTAACAACTCGATATTAACATCGGTTTTTCCAAAACCGATGTTAACTACTCAATAGTAACATCAGTTATTTAAATAACCGATGTTAATATCAAGTAGTTAACATCGGTTTAGGAAAAACCGATGTTAACTAAGTCTACTTATTTACAAAAATGTCACCGCGTTTTTGTTAACATCGATTCGGTTTTATAAATAACCGATGTTAACCATGCGATGTTAAATCTAAAAATTGTAATAGTGAATCTATGTATAAAATAGAGCATGAGACAATACATAGAAAAACCCTTATCAAGTAATGTGAGCTTCTTGAATCGACACAAGTTGAGACCCTTTCTACAACGAAGAATGAAAATGCAGGAGCACGGTTAGGTTGGCTGAACAACGGGCTTGAAATGGAGATGCAAAAAAAGACCGAGCTTGAGAAACGCAAAATATGATATTTGGTTGAAAAACTTGTTATAGTGTGCAGAATCAACACAGCTCGGCGAGGTGACATGATAGGTCTCGTCAAAATCAGAGCTAATGAGTGGGTTAATTCAAATTGAAATTGAAATTAAAAAAAAGGTTGCAAAATGGTGGAACGATAAAGATTAGATTTATTTACTAATCTAATGATTAGAAATCGTAATATATAATATTTAAAAGAAATAAATTTTTGTAATCAAATAAATACCCACATAATAGGTATTATCCAATCATCTTGTCTTGAGTAATCTGTGTGGACGTATAAGTATAAATTATTAAATTTATTTTCATTTCTAATTAAAATGTTTAAATTTTTTGGCATATTTCGTCCTAAATTAATTGATTTAGACTTTTTTAAGTAACTGATTTGGACTTTCAAATATACTATATTGAAATTAACATAATTTGAGTGCATTAATTCCTAATCTAATCCAAAATTCATTCCATCGTTACATTTGTCATCCCTAATTAAGTCTTAGCTGGTCCATGACAGCCCCAAATCGAAGTGATTAAAATTAACTTGTATACTCAACTCTAAATATGTATAAATGAATGATAATGAAACAAGTTTTATATATACGTCAAACAGCTGCAGTAAAACAAAATGGCAAACACCTTAACAACAAAATTTCTTGAAGTGAAAAAAAAAACTAACCAAGCATGTTCATTTATTATACGCATCTGAAGATTCGTAAATAAATGATAAACCCTCTTAACATCTATTATTTTAAAGTCTCCTTAAAAAATTATGAAAATGGTTTAGTTATTTTAAAACAGAAATATTTCTAACAATAATTATTCTTATATTATAAAAGAGAGTTAAATGTATAACAACTTATAACACTCATTTTCCTTAAGCTCTATTTTAGTTGAATATGAGATATTCCTCATATGAGAGCTAATGATTAATAAATTTTTGTGCTGATAAGTTTGTCTCTTCAGTTGCTCAGACTTTTGATTTTTATTTGTGGGATTCATAGTCGGTTTTGCTTTCTAATGAACTCCTTAGATTAGACAAGATACTCCTCTTGTATAAGATTTACATAACTATTGCCTTGGTTGGGTTTGGTTTGGTACCCAAGTGATTTGTTCTATTTTCTTATATCAATATGATTTCAGTGATATAGTTTCGATCTTTTAGTGGGTGGGGTGCCAACCTGACTAGAATTTCTCTCTCTCTTGGTCTTTCTACTGCGCTCTTAATTTTTTTTTTTAAGAGTCAATAACTAATCTCTTCAACAGTCTTCAACAGAGCAATTGCACATATTGGTATATGGGGACAATTGTCCACAGGAGATAATTTTTTTTTACGTACTTAAATATATATATAATAATAATAATAATAATAATAATAATAATAATAATTTAATGTTTTTTCTCGTAAGACATTTTTCTAAAATGAATACAAAAACTTATAGGAATTTAAAAAAGAGAATAATTTAATACTAATTTTATTACCTTATCCTTTTAATTTTTATCACTCTTTTAACACTAAATGCTACAAATTTCCAAAAAATAGCAGCATTTCAAACAAGAAAGAGAGAAAGAGACTTAGAAGATTATGAGTTTTATAAAAAAAATATAATAATTTTTCACTAAAATATTATCAAAATTTTCTTGTTCCTACTATTTTTTTTATCTGACCACTACCCTTGAAGTATTGAAAATCTATTTAAGGGACTATCTTAACTAAGGTGTATTTTCCATCACATGGACTGAAGATTAAATCCATAACCTATTGCTTAAGGAAAAAAATGACTTAAAAGGGAAAAAAAATGACTATTGATCAACATGTTACATTATATTTATAATTTTAATATCTTTTAATATTATTATCACAAAATAATGACCTACTTTATTTATAACTAATGTCCGTAGAAAAATTAATATTTATCTTTTCTCATGTTAGTTTCTCTTTTTTTCTGTCTTTTTATCCCAATTATATATTTGCATGGATTGTACATTTGTTGCACAAATATATTTTCTGCATTATTGCAATCTACAGAGGAATATTGTCGTTTCTAGAAACCTCTTGATAAATCGAAACTATTTCTTATACCGCAGTCTCCCAAGTAAAACCACAAAAACACACCATGTTGTCACTCAGCTTACGTAACTAGGTAAATAGTAATTAAATTATCAATCCCCCACCGAAACCACTCCAATGATTGGAAAATTCTTCCTTCTTTTCCTTTCAATGAACCTTTTTCAATATAAAAATCACAACACAGAGATCCGCATGCGCATCTCAGCATCTATATCTATCCACACACAACACACACCTCTGCCTCTACTCCGCACAACTCCTCACACACAAAACACAACACACGCTCATGTTGTTGATGAGTGGAGGCAACAAAAAACATATATCCATCACTCACAAGACCAATTGACCTTTGTTCTTGGTACAATTCGATTCAAATTTTTCGCACTAAGGAGAGCCACTCAAGGCTCTGGGATGTACTATACGCCGTTCGGGGTTCTGATTTTCGGCGGCGAGAAGGTTCAAGAGACACAGTGGGAGAAGGAGCGATAAGTAATTCATATTCCTACCTTCACACACAAAAACAACATTCTCACCATTTTTAGATCCTTCCATTATCTCTCGTAGGATCTTCCAATTTCAATTTTAATTCAATCCCTTCAGATTTTTCGGTACGTGCGTATGAAAGAATATATGATAACAAATCTTAGATAGATTTGTATAAGTTGAAATATTAGTACCTAAGGAACTAACTAAGGTTTCTAAATCTTCGATATCTGTTTCGATTTCGATTTGTACATGTTAAAAATTACTATACTTGAGCCACTCAAGAATAAATGAATAATACTAAAATCAACTTTTTGTATTGGATTTTCAAATTAAACAAATAACATGCAAAATCCTAGTACCTTGTTCTTAATATATATATATATATATATATATATATATATATATATATATATATATATAAATGTTGTGATTGTTGATGCTGAGGTGTGTATTACAGGAGAGACCATGGCTGGGAAGGTTTTGAAAGAAACGAAATCGCTGTCGGCGGCGGAGGTGGCGGGGGCGGAGGCTGAGATGACGGTGTCGTCGGTGAAGTGCTGCTGCTGTGGGCTGATGGAGGAGTGCACGCACGCGTACATTGGGCGCGTGAGAGATCGCTACGGGGGTCGTTGGATATGTGGCCTCTGTTCGGAGGCTGTGAAGGAAGAGAGGGAGAGAGAGAAGATTGTGATATCAACGGACGAGGCTCTGAAGCGACACATGGGGTTCTGCCAACAGTTCAAGTCTTCTGGTCCTCCAGATAACACCAACGAGGACTTCATTCTGGCAGTGAAGCAGATCCTGTTTCGCACTTTGGATTCTCCGAGGAAAGACCGTTTCACTTGTCGACCACTTGGGAGATCTCACAGTTGTTTCTCAACCATGCAAGGAACTCCCACACAGGCGGAGACAGAATGATCCCTCTTTGAATAAGATTATCTTTGGTACAAGATATTTGTGATCTATGAAAGAGAAGAGTGATCCTTCCCATATTCATTAGCAAAACTTGATACATTTCTTTAAGTGGTTATAGTACTATTCTGTGTTAGAATTGAAATTTTACTTTGATAGCAAAATTATCAAGGTGAAACTTTAATTTTAAACAGGTATAATACTAAAAACACTTCAGGAGTTATATTGAAGTATTGTAGGATAAATATTAGAATGCAACTAAAATGGAGACTTATTGATTAATAATTGATAATAATAATAATAATAATAATAATAATAATAAACAATGTATAGTCATGATTCACAAGCATCGTATCTGTGAGTCAAGGTTGAGTTACTAAGCTCAGTTGTGTGTCTTGTTTTTGTTGTGTTGTGGTTAGTCAGGCAGGAATGGTTGAGTTATGGTGTTGAGTTGTTGATTGTTTTTGTTTGACATTTGGGATTGAGTGGATGATTGTTGACAGGAGTCTTCCTTCCTTGACTTCAATCTAAATGTCACTTTTGTTTACTAGTAATGGAATTTCGGAATTTCTATGGTTGGCCCAAATTCAGCTTTTAAATATTCTTCCAAGTTTTCTTGTTTCTTTCTTTTCTGTACAAAATGTTTTGTTTAGTAGCTAAAAATTATGTTGAAATCATCAATCTTACCATTCATTATTGATATGATTATGCTACTCAAAATGGGATATCAATGCATCTAATTACTTCTATGTATAACTACTTGTCGTATATTAATTTTTCAATGTTGGGTGATCATCTAAATAAAATGCAGTAGCATGGTATGCTGAGGTTGTGTATTCTTGTTTATGGTCTATGGAAGAAGAAGCAAAAGCTATTATGATTTTAATTTATAATGCAGCGCAAGCCTTAGCTATTTTTTATTATGTGAATCCAGCTATTCTTTAGTCGAAAATCAAGGATTAGTATTTTAAAATATTAAAATCTATTTAAGGGATTAACCTAAATTAATTATCAATAAATTAACTAGAGTTTGATTTGAAAGAGATTAAATAGGACTCTTGTGCCAATGAACAGAAAAAGCCACATTGTCCTTCATGATCTATCTTCACAAATTAATTTCAATTCACATGCTCCATTCATAGTTGTTAATTATTCCTAAGCAAATCTTTTTGTAGGAGAAAATAAGTGTGACATCTAAACTTTAAACTCTTAAGCCACCCAATTACCATATTTGAGGATGCCTATGACAAAGATATATGTGTTGGGAAAACAAATATCTAGTGGCTAGAGCGTCCAATTCAATATGCTTGTTGGTGATGGTTTTTGATCCCATGAAAAAATTGTGGTATATTATTATGGAGATGGCAAGATTGGGATGGAGGGCGCGAAGATGGGGCACTATGTACAATGAGAATCAGAAAGAATCCGTAGTTTATGGTCCCACTACAGCTATATGATGAAAGTGCCAGACCCCTCGTGATAAGGATTTGCAAACGAAATCTTATCCCCACCCTTGCATGCTTTCCAACTCAAGCTTAACAGGGCCACCCCAATTTTTCTTTTATACCTCAGAATTGACGAAATTATCAAAAATTTATAATAATTAATATAATTCAATAATTAAGTTAGACTCTTTTCACATCAATCTCAAATATTACATGCTCTCTTCATCTTTTTAATGTAAGAACCAAGTTTAATTATAAAAAAATTTATAATGATTTATACTGACTGTCTGAGCAATATATCGAGTTAAATTTTTTATTGCATATTCTGTTATAATAAATCACTAATTTTATATTTCTAATATTTTTTTCTTAATTAGGTATTAAAGTAATAAAATTATATAAGTAATTTTTTAAGTATTCAATATTATCGAAATTAATATATTTTATTAACATACAATAATTAATTTAAATTTTTTAATATCTAAGAGACTATTCAACACGATTTTAAATTTTTATTATTTGAATAATTAATTAAATAATTTTATACTTTAATAATCATTTAGGATAAAGAATAATACTTCAAAAATGAAATTGAAGATTTATGCTGCTGCTATTTGTGGTTATATTTTTGGTATCGTTGTTAAGATACCAGAAACTTAATTAGTCATTAATAATGCATATTGATTCGACAAAATGTTTCACCAACCATTTGGGGAAGATGGTGATTATACACACAGAGGTGAACAACGGTCCCTAAGTCCGTTGAGGTTGGGCTATATTAAATTCTTGGCTTCAATTAATTTTATTTTCTCCATTATTTTAAATTTTTGATTTTTTAGTCTTTTTTTTTTAAAAAAAATTGTGTTCATTTTTAGTTCATGACGAATTTCAAATGATTATTTTTAATTCCTCTAAAATATCAATCTTAAATTTATCAGTTTTAAGAAACTAGTTGAAAGAATGTGGAGTTGTTTAACATGTGGCTATTATAAGTGTAACGATATGCATAATAGTCTCACATACTTTCTTTTGTTAAAATATTTTTTTAAGTCGTTTATGTGTTCCTACTTTGATTTTTTATGTTTTAAAATTTTCGTTTTAGACCTTTAAATTTTAAAAATAAGCCAATTTCATTCTTATATCGGTTCAAAACTAATACCGTTAACATTTTATATTTTAAAATAATTAATTTAATAAAATAACAGTTTTAACCGTCATTATCTTCGAACTCAGAAATCAATCTTACATTCTCATAGGAAAAAAGCATGAATTAAAAGATAAGAAAAGAAAAGAACAAAATGAAATTGAAATAATTGAGATTGTAATGGTAAATGAAAAGAAAGTGATTGAAAACTTGCTTGAAACCCAACTAATCTTTTGACTAGTGATGAATATATTATATATAAATATAGTTATTTTTAATGAAAATATAGGACTCTTTATAGCAGATAACGAATGATCAAAATACATAAATTTTAATGACAAAGTTTCAACCTTTGTTACATTATAAAGATGGGTACATACATATTTATCAATACAGGTTCTTAACTTCAAGTAATTTCTAATAATTACTACTAGTAACTTCTAACATTTAGTCAATACCAATAAACATATATATTTGAGTCTTTTTTGGGGGAAGAATATCTTCTATGAATCGATTACAATGCTAATAACGTGGTCAAAGCCACGATATCTTGACGGTATATTGTATATTGTTGAGTGTAATTTAAATATATCAGTTAGTTATCAACAATTAAACACGTACTATGAATAGTGTTATCCATGTGTAATTCAGAAGTACATGTTAAATCAATAAAACTTTTATATAGGATGATGGCTTGTACCGTGTAGGAGATGCATGGGATTAAGTACACAACACCCCTTTATTCCAATTTAGTATCACATGCATTTACTTGCATACATCTATGCTTTGCATATATGTGAAATCTTATTTGCCAATAATAATAATAAACTTCTAGCATCACCGTTGTTGATTAATGCTTTATGATCTTGATTCTCCATTGTTGATAACTTGGTCTTGATTCTTCTTATACTCAAATCTTCCTTTTGATCACAACCCTATATCAAATTGAAATCTTGGAACTCTTAGCTAGGAATAATTTAAAATGAACACTTATATTATAGTTATTAATGATGAGAAACTATACATGATGAGGGTCCATAAAACTCATGTGTAGTATCGATACTAGTGCCTCCTTCAGAACTTTCTGTTATTAAGGATCATGAAGATTTTGAATCACTTATCTTTTCTTTGCCTCGGGATTTCTTAGATAAGTCATCGTTTTCATGATTATATATGTTTCTCATTATCTGCTTTTCCATGCCACCTTTTATCATTCTTGTAAATATATATATAGATTAAATACAAAAGGAAAAAATAAATGTCTCGAAAGCCTACATGCTATTTCAGAATTCAGACAATTGTTAATTTAAAGTCAAAAAATAAAAAAGTTTATTTGTTAATTCAATATCAAGATACTGAACAAATTATTTAGGTAAAAAGAAGTGACGAAGTATTATCGAAATAACTTTATCCCCTTAATTTTAGAGTAATATCTATCCCCTCTTGAGTAGGGTATATATAATTTCTGAAAGTTAATTTTCCAAAAAAAATAATCTATTTTTTACTATCTCGAATTATTCTCCAAACTTAATTATGTTTTAGAGCTCGCTCAGCATGCTATCTATATGCTCTCAGCAGAGTTTTCTATATTAATTCTTCTAATTGCATAGCTATCCACAAATTCATGTTTTTTCAGTCATGTTAGTTATTTTAAAATTTAACCTATACTATATGCATTTAATTAATTAATTAATTATTTAAATATTGACATATATATTGATAATTTTGTTTCAAGTATGTATTATGTATGTGTTTGGTTATTATTTATATGCATTTAATATTTTGAAATTAGTTCTTGGTAAGGACTGTAATAATCTTCGTCATGTAATAGTTTGTGTTTATGATTGTTAAGCCAAGAATAATGTATGTCAAAAGTAAAGCTAATAATATATATTTAATATAAAGTGAATTTTTATAAATCATTTATTTCCACAATAGATGCCAAACTTCAATCAATACTTGCTAGTGCGGGTGTACGTACTGAAGCAGTAATGGCATTGTGTGATTGAGATAAATAAGAAATATTTTAGGACTAAAATATTTCTAAATACAATATCAATACTAAAAAAAGTATTTTTTTTACAACGCGCATTTAAAGGCAATTGTTGAAAAACCATGTCCTTTAGATAGTGGTGATATTTTCATAAATATTGTCAACATTTCAAAGAAGATTTTAGTAAAACTGTTTTTGAAATCTTAAAATGACGACGATTTTTCGTAAATTCGTCTTAGTTTATATTCACTTTATTTACAAAATTACAGTCGTTGTATTACCTTTCCCTACTAGCTGACCCTTGGCCTCCCTCACCACGTGCGCGTATATCCAATGATGGAAGAGAGAACCCCATGGATTCCTCTCCCCCAACTCGCTTCGCCCCCATTGCATCCCTACTCTGATTCACACTCAAATCGCACAAAAAAAAAAAATTGGCGAAACCACCACCATCTGCGACCCTTCCTTGGTTCATGTGGCTATAATCCTCGACGTTGACTACCTCTGCAGCTCAATCGTCGCCGTGCACTCCATCCTCCACAACTCCCTTTTTCTAGAGAACATCTTCCATTTCCTCGTCTCCGACACCAACCTCCAAACCCTAGTTGAATCCATGCGCGAAATTGTGAAGCGTGAGTTTGGACTCACGCACCATCGGCGCGCCGGAGTACTGCTACGCAAACTTCACGAAGTAATCAATGAAATAATTTCCATTTTCAATCTTGTGTTTTCTTTCCAACTTCTAGTGCTGCCTCATCTATACTTTCTTTTTCCCCCATTGTTTTTAGGTTTTCAAATGGCAGCAGAGTGTGCTTGTAATGCTTTGATGTCTGTGGTGATTTTTGTTTTGCCTGGTTTTGGTTTTTGTAGGTTCAATTATGGTTACAGAGGTGTTGTTTGTGTAAAATGAAAAGAGAAGATGAAAATAATTTGGTTGTATGTTCATTCAGAAACATAGAGGCAATATATACACAAATACATATATCTAATTAGATGATTCTGCTCCTATAACTCAGCAATCTATTCCTATAATCAAGCCATTTTAATATGACTAATATGACTGTTACCATATTTACAGCAAGAATCATGGGATACAATTAACTCTCATAACAACAAGAATCATAGAATATAGTTGACTTTCTTAACACTCCCCCTCAAGTTGGAGAATGGATATCAAGAACTCCCAACTTGCGCTTCATTGTAAGAAAGGATTCCTTCCTTAGTGGTTTAGTGAACACATCGGCAACTTGTTCTCCTGAAGGAACATACTCAGTTGGAACTGAACCATCTTGAATTTTGTCACGAATAAAATGACAATTTATCTCTATATGTCGAGTTCTTTCATGAAATACCGGATTAGACGCAATGTGGAGAGTTGCTTTGTTGTCACAATACAACAGTGTTGCCCTTGAGTGCAATATCCCCAAATCCTTCAACAATGAACGTAGCCAAGACAACTCACAGCATGTGCCTGCCATAGCTCTATATTTTGCCTCAGCTGATGATAGAGAAACTGTCTTTTGTCTTTTTGTTCGCCAAGAAATTAGAGAGGATCCCCAAAAAAACACAATACCCTATAGTTGATTTTCTGGATATTGGGCAACCTCCCCAATCTGAATCACAAAAAGCACGTAAATATAAATCATTTTGGGAAGAGAAAAATAAACCTTGACCTAGATTGTTCTTTAGATACCGCAATATTCGCATGGAAGCTTCCATATGAGGTTTGCGAGGAGCATGCATGAATCTACTCATTATGTGCACTGAGTAGGTGATATTTGGATGAGTAATAGTCAAATAAATTAGGCGTCCTACAAGTCGCCTATATGGGGATAGATTTTTCAACAATTCTCCTTCATCTGACAATTTTACATTTTGCTCCATGGGAAAATTCACAAGCTTAGCTCCCAAACATCCTCCATCTTTTAGAATTTCCAAAGCATATTTCCTTTGCGAAATGAATATACCTTTCTTTGACCGAGAAACCTCCATGCCCAAAAAATACTTCAAGTCACGCAAATCTTTAATCCGGAATTGATTATGCAAAAAAAATTTAAGAACAATTATGGCATTGGGATCATTACCAGTTATGAGGTTGTCATCAACATAGATCAATAAGGCAGTAAATGATTTGCCTTTCTTACATGTAAATAACGAATAATCTGTTTTTGATTGAATAAACCCAACACCTTGAATAGCTATAGAGAACTTGGCAAACCATTGGCGAGAGGCTTGTTTTAATCCATATAAGGATTTATTGAGGCGACACACAAGGTTCTCCCCTTGTCGTTGAAAACCAGGAGGAAGAGACATAAATTTCTTTAGAAAGATCTTCGTGAAGAAATGCATTGTGGACATCAAGTTGATGAAGTGACCAATTTTGAGCAGCTGCCAAAGCTAATAAACAACATATTGTAGCCATTTTAGTAGTAGGTGGAAAAGTGTCATGGTAATCAATCCCTTCAAGTTGCGTGTAACCTTTTGCTACTAACCGTGCTTTATAGCGTTCAAGAGAACCATCTGATTTGCACTTGATTTTGTAGACCCAACGACAACCAATAGCTTGCTTTCTAGGAGGGAGAGGTGTGAGAAACCAAGTATTATTGGCCTTTAAAGCAGCCAACTCAAATTGCATTGCTATTTGCCAATAAGATTGGGAAGCAGCTTGTTCATAACATGTAGGTTCAACATCATTAGTAATAGTAGCAATAAAGGATTTATGTTGTGGTGAGTAGCAACCATATGAGATAAAATTACAGAGAGGATATCACGTACCTTTACTTGGAAAAGATGATGAGAATGACAATGATTCAGGAGAACTTACTTGATTACAAACATAATCACTCAAGGCTACAGGGGGAACATGAGCTCTTTGAGAACGATGCAAAAGGATTGTTGGAGAAGCAATAGTGGCATGGTTAGATTCTGCATGTGTTGGCTGGATGGGTGAGGAATCTAAGACAACAATGGGTAGGACAAAATCTGTTTTAGTTGGGGAAGGAGAAATGGATTCGTAGGGAATAATATCCTCGTGGAAAATAACATCACGACTAGTGAAGACTTTATTAGATTCAATATCATATAATTTGTAAGCTTTCTGACCAACTGGATAACCAATAAAAACACATTTGGTGGCACGAGGAGCAAACTTATGGGGTACATAAACATTTGTAGCATAAGCTAGACATATGAAAAGTCTAAGGTGGGAATAAGAGGGAAATTTTTTATGAAGTTTTTCAAAAGGAGTTTGGTGAGAAAGTATAGGTGTGAGCAACCTATTAATTATATGAACAGCAATGGAGACACATTCTTCCCAAAAGTGTAAAGGGAGATGAGATTGATAACGAAGAGCTCGAGTTGACTCAAGGATATGTCTATGTTTGTGCTCAACCACCTCATTTTGTTGAGGTGTGTAAATGCAAGAATGTTTATAATTAGTGCCCTGTTGGGAAAAAAATTCTCGCATAGAGAAAAAACTCTCCTCCATTGTCAACCCGAATATTTGCTATTGTAGCATTGAATTGGGTTTTCACATAAGAGAAAAAAATTGGTTAGAATTTTTTTTGTCTCACTTTTATGATGCATTAGAAAAACCCAAGTAAAATGAGAAAAGTCATCCACAATAGTCAAAAAATATTTTGCACCAGAAAGGGAAGAAACTTTGAAAGGCCCCCAAATATCACAATGTATTAATTCAAAAGGTTTATCAGAGGAAATTGAACTTGTGGAAAAAGGAAGCCTAGTTTGTTTTGCAAGAGCACAAACAGTACAATCATTATTTTGCTTGAAAGGGAAATGAAGGAAGTTTTTGGCCATAAAGTCTAATCGAGAAGAGGATAAGTGTCCTAGACGTCTATTCCACAAGATACTTGAGGTGTTTGAAGTGGAGACATCTTTGATGGTATTTACTTTGTATGTCTTATTCAATGAAACCAAGCAATAGAGTCCATCTCGTTGTTGACCCAAACCAATCATCATCCTTGTCATCAAATCCTGCAAAATACATAATTGAGGGGAAAATGTTACTGAACAATTTAATTCTCTTGTGACTTGACTCACAGACATCAAATCCACCTTACAAGATGGCACCCCAAGTACATTCTTCAAATAAATAATAGGACTTAAAGGTAAATTTCTAGTTGAAATAATTGGAGCTTGATCTCCATTTGGCATAACAACTGGTGGTAAAGAAGTGTTTTCTTTACTGTTGACAAGTAGAGATGGAGATCGAAGAAGTTATGTGATTTGTTGCACCACTATCAATTATCAACTTGGGTGCGGACAAACCTGAAGAAAGACTGACATTATTTGCCTTGGGAGCAAATGATTGAGATGCTCTATTGCCCTGCATAATAGACAAAATTTGTTGTAATTGTAATTCAGTCAATCCATTCACAAGGGGCTGAACATGTGCTGATGGGGTTTCTTTGACATTATTTGCTGAAGATTGATTGTTGTTGTTGGACTTGAAATGATAGTTCGTGGTATGATTGGACTATCCTGGTGGATAACCATGTAACTTCCAATATGTCTCCCTTGTGTGATGATCTCTGTCACAGTGGGAACAATGCAGCAGTTTACGATTATTGGAATTGGGACGAGAAGACTGACCAAATTTGTGTCGAATAGCAAGGGCTGTTGGTTCCTCCTTTTGGACAGTCATGGCAGAAGCTTCAATAGTCTCTCTTCTTGTACCTAAATTTTGTTGCTTTTCTTCTTGAATGATGGAAGAATAAGCTTGTGAAACATCAGGTAGAGGATTCATCAAAAGGAGTTGACCACGAACAACACTATAAGATTCATTCAACCCCATGAGAAATTGCATCAACTTGCGTCTTTTGTTGTTTGCTTCACATGTGCAAATAGCATCATTATAGGATCCTAACTCATCCCACAATTTTTTTTTAACTTTGTATAGTATGCAGCAACTATCATTTGATCTTAAGTAAGGCAAGCAATCTCTCTCTCGATCTGGAAAATGAGTGGTGCGTTGCTTTGAAAGAAACAATTTTGAAGATCTTCCCAAACTTCATGAGCAGTGTAAAAAAAAATAACACTATCTGTAATATCAGGGGTCATTGAATTAAGAATCCATGACAAAACCATATCATTGCATTTTTTCATGCTACATAGTCTTCTGGTTTGGTTTTGGCAGATGGTGCTTTGAGGGTTCCATCAACAAAACCAAATTTAGATTTTGCATTCAATGAGATGGTAGTGGCTCAACACCAAGTCGAATAATTTTCACCATCGAGAGGTTTAGAAACAAGAACCGTTCCAGGATGATCGGAATGGTGAAGAAAGTAAGAGCTATTGGAATTAGATTTATTTCCATCATTGGCCATAATGGTTTAGAAACTAAAAAATGTTTGAAAGGTAAAAAAAGGGAAAGAGAGAGAGAGCAGATCGTTACCGCTCTGATGCCATGTAAAATGAAAAGAGAAAATGGAAATAATTTGATTGTATGTTCATTTAGAAACATAGAGGCAATATATACACAAATACATATCTCTAATTAGATGGTTCTGCTCCTATAACTCAACAATCTATTCCTACAATCAAACCATTCTAATATGACTAATATGACTGTTACCATATTTACAGCAAGAATTATGAGATACAGTTAACTCATAACAACAAGAATCATAGAATATAGTTGACTTTCCTAACAGTTTGTGGTTTCAATTATGGATTGTTTTTATTTTAGGGTGGTCAGTGTCAAGGCTTGAGATGAATGAAGGAAGGACATGATCTCTTTCTCATATAGTGTATAAAGTGTTTATTTATTTTAGCTTCAGACATACTATGGTATGGACCGATTTCTTTTGTTGTTGTAATGTGCATTGAACCAAATGGTACAACATTATTTAGTCTGGATTTGTTTTAGTGTTGTACTTGGTTTGGCCAATTTTTTGGCTACCCGAAGGTGCATATTGTACTTTTGTTACTGGTATTATGTTGGTATCTAGAAGGGCTAGGCAACTATAATGTGTACCATAACTTTCTAAATTCTTGACTGTAATTGAATTTGTGGAAATAATCATTTGTGGCATAGAATATGCTTACATACTAATCATAGATTAACTGTACTAATGAATATTTTGAGCTTAATCTTATTTTTTTATATTTTAACTAACATCTTAATGGCTTGATTTGTACTTGGGCAAAGAAAGCCATGCTTATAGTAAGGGGAAGGTTCTCATCGTTAGCAAAGTTCCATTGCTTGATTATTGTGCAGATCTTGATGAGCGTCATGGATCAACACAGAAAGAGATGGAGTATACCTATCCTATTTTAATGTCTGATTACTTATTTCTTCCTGCATATAGAAATGTGCTAACTATGTTCAGTTTTTGGTAGATTAAAATGTCCACAGACATTGAGAGAAGAGTAGGAAATCTTTTGAATAGCTCAATCAATTGGGGCAACATTGTCTAGTCTTCCTTCTATATCAGCTGACCTTGGACAAAAACAATTTGCAGCCACTATAAAATCTATTTCTTCACAACAAACTGATTCTTCTAAGGAGAAACTTAGTGTTGCACTCAAGGAAAGGCAAGAACTTGTACAAGTACCTAAGCATTTGGCCATAATTTGGTATCATTTGTTTGCATGTATTGTGCCATCTACATGACAACCTCATGTTTTATTTTAAACTAACACTAGGATGGGATATTATTTATGTGCAGACAAGTGATAGTTTGGAGGTAATGAAATCATTTAGGGAGAAGCTTCCTACATTTAAAATGAAGTCTGAGTTTCTGAAATATGTTCAAGAGAATTTGGTGGGCAGATATTTCTATCTATTGTAACAAAAATGTCTTATTTACCATAGTTTATTGACTTGATTCATAATAAGTCTGCAAGAAAGGGAAAACTTTATTACTAGATCTATGGGTGGAGTACATTGTGAATATGGATGATACATTGTCTGTTTGGCACTACTACAAAAGTAGGCTTCCATATCGCACTATCTACATCGGTTATTTAGAAATTGATGTAGTACATGACGCGGTGATATTTTTGAAATTAATGCCAAGTATATAGAGCTGTTAACAATGATTTTTATAAAACCGCCTTTGATGTGTATGTTACAAAGGCGATCTTTGTTCATGTATAGACTACTACGGTTTTGATAATCACCCTTCTTTGAAGAATTGTCATTTTTATTTGATTATTTTCACTTTCGAATCTCTCTCTCTCTCTCCCTCCCTTAAACCCACCCCTCTCCTCTTGCCATGCCAGCCTCTCCTTCAAGTTTTCATCCACTCATTCATTCCTCTCTAAAACCCTCACTCCCCCAATGCCAACCCTACGCTTCCAATTCCCACAATTTCTCCTCTCATCACAACTATTCTCTCAATTTCTCTTTTCGTTGCTTTTTTTTTTTTTTTTTGCAGAGAACCAAACCAGATGGAGGAAGCACAAGAGAGATTCGCAAATCAGCCGGCACCACCAGAAGCATGAGGAGGAGGAGGAGGAGGAGGATGACGATGACGAAAACTCCAATGCGGAGGAAGACCTCGCCGAACGTGACTACGATTCGGAGAACCAAACGCACCACAACCACCCTAATTCGCAACCTCACGTGGAGACGGAGGTCCTCTCCGATCACGACGTTCAGATTTCACAGTTCCCAGTGGTGATAAAGCGCTCCGTCACCGCAATTGTTGCTCTGGAACGTGCCCTTGAGTCCAGAGAGAACAAGGCTCCAAGCGGAAGATCGAGGAACTGCTTCTTTAGCACTTCAGCATGAGGTAACTATAACTCTATTTGAGTGCAGTTCACCTGGAAATTTGTCTGAACAGAATGCGTGTTACACATCCTAGAATTTTAGTCGTGCTCACGTTTCTTAGCCACTGACATTTTTCATGTCTAGTTCTTCACAGCAATGCCACGTCCTTGTGATCCATCCACTTTGCCAAAGTACCCACCAATTAAGTAGTTTGATGCCAAACTTTGCGAAGAGGAAGCTAGAAGGTATTTCTTCTTTGAATCTTTTTATATCGGAGATTCTCATGTGATTTTGTCATATCTGAGTTTTGCATTATCTGCAACAATAGCACATTGTTTTGGACACCCTTCTGGTGTGTGCTTTAATGATAATTTGTTTTTCCCATTGATATCGTAAACTAAAGTCTCAAGCAGAATGACATTATAATTTTCAAAATCTACTGTGCAGTGACAAGAACGATAGAAAAGTTCTCCATTTTTTTTTCTTTTTGTTCTCTTGGTATTTTCACGAACCTTCAACTAGTGTAATGAGTATCTGATTTTTTTTTCCTTCTTCTTTTTGAGATAGTGATCCTTCTTATTTGTCTAAGTGTGTAACTCCTGTCACCTATTTGTCTATTTTTAAGCAGACGAAGAGCAGCAAATAAAGGATATGAACATGAATCAGTTGGGAGAAATTTTAGAGAGTCCAAAGCTGTGCCAGTACCTGATGCTAATGCTGAGTTTCAGGCAACTATGAGGGTACTTTAAATCATAAAAACAATGTTAATGGGCCTCCTTGTCATTTGAGTTATTTGGGTTTGCCTGATACACATTTTTCCATGTGATTTTTTCTCCCAGAGACAAGGACAGTGTAATTCTAAGTGCACTATTGAGAAGTACAATCCTCAAGAGGATGGCCATTACGGCTTCCACCATGAACCTGCAAAGTCAAGAGCACTCAATGTATTATCTCATTCTGGCCAGTTAATGCATCCAAGTGTATATGGATCCTCACGCAATATGAATTTGAAAGAGGAAAATCTCACTTGCCCAGATCATGGCTTTAGATCAAGAAAGTCTGAGATGAGAAAACAAAAATTCTAATGCCAAGGTAGTACTGCAAAATTGTCAAGATTTTCTAATTCAGTTGCAGTTCGAGGTGATTCACTGCTTGATATGAGTGGTGACTTTAGTGTGAATTCGCAGTGGCCAGAAGATCAATTTGGCATGAGATATAGCCATCAGGCTGATGGTGAGTCCAACAAATTATTAGATGGACTCAAATCTTCTCAGAAGAAGGACTTTCATCCTGTTGATAAGGATTGTACTAAGGTAAATCAATTACTGATAAACATTAATTTGTGCAATTTTTCAAGTATTTTGCAGCCAACATTGGATGAACCTCTCAGAGAATGGGAAAAAGATTAGTTTGCTGGGTTTTAAGACTGGTCTTGATATAAGGATTTCCTTGCAATGTGGTTAATGTGTGTGTGTACATGTACATACTCACAATTAATACTGGAGCCTGTATGAAACTTTCAGGAGAATGGTTCTTTTAGGTAATCAGTGTTTTATGCTCAATGACTATGGAGCTGTCAAGTAATTACTTGCTTTTGTTTGTGACTGCAGGGCTATGCTAACAAAAATGCTCGCATGCACCATTCTGGACCGTTGCTGGCTCCAGAGGATAATCGTGAAGAAATGCTTAAGGAACATGAAAGGCAAATCCAACAGGCTGTCCGCAAAGTTCGTTTGGGTAAGGACAAGACAAAAAATGCTGACAGTGAGAATGGCCTAACTGAATCGCTATTTCAGCATGTGAGAAATCGAGAGTAGTGACTTTCAAGAGGGTTTTGGTGCATTTATTATGTATACATACATAATCATTTAATTATATAGAATGTATTCTTGCCTTTGCATTATTTCTAATTATGTATAAATATATTAGTTCTAAATTATTTGACTCGATTTTTAAATGTTACATATAAACCTTTGCAGGTGAAATCCATACCTTTCAGTGGAACTGGAAAGCACAAATACAGTTTTCAGAATATTAAAGTTCCTCCTCTCCCTGTGCATTTTTGTGATTGTGAGGAGCATTGTAAGCCTTTTGTCCCTGAAAGAGAAAAGCTATCTATTGATAGGGCAGCTGAAAGTGGTGGAATAAATGATGAAGAGATTAGCATAATGAATGCTGTGGTGAACAAGCTATTTGGAAAAGAACAGGTTTCCAATGCCAAGAACCTTGGAGAGGAGAAGGATTCTTTTGAATCACCTGATGCTTTACATTCTGATGAATGCGAAGATAGTGCAACAGATGAAGATGATCTCATTATTAACGTGGAGACAAAGAAAAATAAAACAGCTTTAACAGAGAACAAGGAACTTCAAAGGATCTTGGAAAACCAGGTATTTATTTTCTATTTCTGGGCTGCGGTGGGGGCAAAAATAAACCAGCTTTAACGTGGAGTGCACTTTTTTTTTGCGTTTTGTCTGATGAATTGGAGTGCCCTTTATATATATACATGTTTATTCGTGATGGTAATTTTAATATTTTTTTAATATCATATCATTAATATGAAATATTTATTAATTTTATTAATTAATAATATTTGTTAAAAAATTTAACTGACATGCATATAGTAATTAAATTTAAGATTGAATCTCAAAATTATTGTGCAACTTTTTTTCATGCTCTGAACAAAATATACATGACTCCAGAAGTTAATTAATTAATCTCCACAATAAACATTTGTGAAATTATTAAGTTTTTAATGTCTTTTGTTATGTTTTGAAATCAAGACTAGTTTTCTTAATTTCTTAATTATATAAAAAAAATAGATATGTAGATAAGCTAATTACTAAAAATCATTGTCTGGATTTTTTTTAATTCTTTTGCAGCAAAAATTAGTTATACCTATTTTATTATCTTTTGGTACATTTTTTCAAAATTTTTGAACATTAATCTAATCCTTATTGGCATATATTGGTTTTAAAATTTTCATCGGATCCTTTTCTTTTAGAATAAAGAATTTATCATTTTCATAAATTATTTTGCAAAAAAAATATCTCGTTATATATGATTTTGGAGAATCTTAATTTAAACAAATATCTTTGGAATTTACGAAAAGAAATCCCAAATGCATTTCTAACAGTATTTAAATACTTCATATATTTATCTTTGTTCCTTACTTAAGTTAAACATGGTTGATTAATTTTTACTTATATAATATTTGTATACTCGTAATGAGCTGGAGGCATTTTTGTAACTTGCAAGGATGTTCTTCAAATTATGGCATTTAGATGCAACTTACTTGAAGACAAAAGGTGTATAGAGGAGCACACATGGATGCCATATCTGCTGTTTGAGCAAATTGGATGTATTGAGGTTTGTTTTTGCAATTTGGTGTTTTTCATTTGAAGCTGTGCTTTCTTATTTATTAGTAGTGTATCTTAATTTTTCTTATTTATTAGTAGTGTAGATATGGAAGTTGGACAAGAGTGCCGTCAAGTTCTTGGAGACATTGGTAATTTGGAGGTGCCTAGAATCACTGAAGGGAAATTGATTTCAAGGCCAATAACAAGGTTCTTCAATTTCCTAGTTGCTCTTCATGAGTAGCTTGCCTTGTGTCTTGCTGCTATTTATTAACCAGACTTGCTTGTTATACTTGCAGGAACATCCATGCAAAACTGTTGGCAAATTAAGTGTTCTTTGCTATATCTTTATTTGGCAATGAACTTGAACTAAACATCTATCTATGCATCACGTTTTCAGTGAATTTGTCCCTGTTGATTGCAGAATCTGGCAAAGGTGTTAGAAGTTGAAGCTAACAAGCAAAGAGCTACACAAGGGAAGAAAGTAAAGTACCATTAAGAAGTTATTTTCCGGTCTCATTTTAAATATGCTTTGTACTTGAACAATCCTTACGAAGACTTAATGCACTTTCATTCTTTCAATGGCCTTATGTTTGTTTTCAGAACGTTATTGTACCTGCACTAGACAATGCTGCAATTGTTCACCAAGAACATGGCGCAGGTAATATTAATATACTTGAACTCAAATACAAAAAACTATCAAATACAGGTTACATGTTTCACTTGTCATTTAATTCATATTATGCTGACGAAAAACATGGCATTTTTCTTAGCAGAACTTGGCCTTGTGCGCTACGAAACTGCAAATTTGTTCCTCCCTTTAGTGACTGTCGCAACACCTGTGTATGCTGCTCGATGCACACTCAATAGGAAACCCCTATGAAATGATGAAATCCTAAAGGACATGGTAGGCTACACCACGCCACAAATAAGGTACTTGATTGTCTCTGCCTCTTCTTTAGCTTATATTTATTTTCCATCAATTAATTAATTCTCTGTCACTTCATACTTCTATGTAGATTGTCAGAATAAATTACTATAGTATGTATGGTTTGTCTATGCAAGACAAATGCATTTATGTAAGCAGCCCATTCAATTCCATATTCTACTAGCTAGCACGATATATAAATTAATTTAAATTGCAGATTCGAAATGTGGGAGGGTTTACACTGGGCCGGGGCTAGTTCAGATGGTGCTATATGGCATTTGCAGGAAGGGCAGTGAGAATGAGAATTAATTAGGTGAAGGGTTTAGGTGAAGGAGTGATAAACATTGTTTGGTTAACATGTACCATCTTGAATTTATATATTGTTATTTTTCATTGTATAAAATTTAATTAATTTTATATTTTCACGTGTTTATTGCAAGTATTTGAAGAACCTAGCTTTCAATTCTGTAAAAAAAAATAAAAGTAACTCGAACTAAAAAAATAAAAATAAAAAAGGCATTCTACATCAGTTCTAAAACGATCGATGTAGAATACTAACCATTCTAAGGCGGTTATGTGTCAAAGACCGTCTTAGAATGCAATACATTCTACATCGATTCTGAGACGACCGATGTAAAATGCTAACAATTCTAAGACGGACATGTGTCAAAGACCGTCTTAGAATGCAATGCATTCTACATCGATTCTGAGACGACCGATGTAGAATGTTTAACATTCTAAGACGATCGTTCGCGACCATCGTAGAAAAGGCTTCCCCTTTTTATGACGTTCCCTACGACGACGATCGTAAATCGATATAGTATGCTTCAAATAACCGATGTAGAATCCCTCTTTTCTAGTAGTGTGGACTTCTTTTCCTACATTGTATTTGACTATTTTTGAATTATCGTCAATTGTAGTTATTATTGGTTATAGTTATACCTTTGGTTCTTCAACATCATAAAATTTGGCATGTGTTTGCACAGATATTAGTAGTTTCAGGAGAGACAGGTTGTGGTAAAACAACACAGTTGCCACAATTCCTTTTGGAAAAAGAAATGTCTTGTTTGCGTGAAGCTGATTTCAACATAATTTGTACTCAGCCTTGTCGAGTATCTACAATTTTTGTTGCAGCTCGAATATCTCCTGAAAGAGGTGAGAGTCTTGGGGAAGCAATTGGATACCAAATCCGTCTTGAATCAAAACGTTCTATAGAAACACACCTTCTTTTATGCACCACTGGTGTATTACTTCAACAGTTGGTAATATTAGATTCCTCTCAAATTGAAAGTCTCCTATTTTTTAGATTCCAGATCCTATCTAAACATGTTTATGTTTCAGTTTTTCTTCTATTGTCACTCATTGGTATTTGTCTGAGGTTTTGATGTTCCCTATGCTATTTTTCCTAAGTTTTTTAAGGTTGCACGTCTCATACTTATAGTAAATATAAAATCATTTATGAGCCTTCTTCTAATAGCGTAATCTTTTGAATTGTGAGAGTTGATGATGACATGGTATAATGGTCAGAAAATTGTTTCTTGTCCCCAATATTCCAAATAAAAGAAAAATGAATTTCAACATAAGGTTAGTTTGTGCTTTTTCGGTCCTAAATGCTCGTGTGATCAATTGAGTTAGATATAAATTTATAAAACTAAATGTGAGCCTTCACCTAGTTTAAGTTTTTGGGACTGTTTCTGCATGCAGATTGTGTCACTGGTTCTTGTATAGAACATAAAATTCATACTGTGAGGAGAGGATAGAATAGCTAGGTGATTACAAGATTGGTCCATAACTCAATTTCTATTTTTAATTGGAAAGAGGAAGAATATATAGTTGAGAATTTTGCATCTATATATGGGATGCTCTTATATTCTTCCTAGCAACTAGTGGGCTTGTTTTTACTGTCTTTGTTGTTAAATAGTTACAAGACCCAGACTTGACAGGTGTTCCTCATTTCCTGGTGGATGAAATTCATGAAAGAGGCATGAATGAAGACTTTTTAATTATAATTTTGCGTGACCTTCTTCCAAGGCGTCCGGATTTGCGTCTCATTCTGATGAGTGCCACCATTAATGCTGATATGTTCTCCAAATACTTTGCAAATGCCCCAACAATGCACATACCGATATGCATGATTTTATATTTCATATTAACAATTTATATTTGTGGATTTCGATGAAAATAAAGTGTTCCTATGTTTTTTAATTATATTTGGACATATGTGCCAGGGATTTACTTACCCTGTGGCAGAGCACTCCCTGGAAGATGTATTAGAGAAAACTCGATACAGCATGAAGTCAGATTTTGAGAATTTTAAGGGGAATTCAAGGAGGAGAAGGAAACAACAGGATTCAAAGAAGGATCCTTTGACTGAAATGTTTGAGGCATGTATATTTGACCCATCAATCCGTGTCTTTAAAATCTTCATGATGTATTAGATGCTTTGAAGTTGAATTATCAATTTTATTTTCTCCATACTTGTGGAATTAAGACTCTAAGAGTTATTTGTCACTGATTTTGTTTCTTGGCTTAAGTAGAGTCTTGTATTTTTTTAGTGATGCCAATTTTGTTGAATTATATTTATACAAAACACACCAATAAACAACATAAACATAAAAATAAATAAAAACATGCATGTCTTATTATCTTATTAACATTGATATATGATCTATTTTTTTTTTTTTTTAATTTCTGATACCAGCGCATATCCGCTTGTGATAGTTCTGGTTGGAGTTAGTGACGGGTCTTGGGAAGACATGAGGAAATTTGATGACAGGATACCGACACGTGATTACAATAATTTTCAGGTATAACAATAGCTAGTACAAGCTCAATTGAGTGAATAATTAGGTTATTATGTTTATAAATCATTTTTAATTGCATCTAGGTAGGATTTCTTTAAGATTATGTTAAAGGTTCCATTAAATATATAACTTAATAAAAAAAATCTCAAATATATAAGAATATCGATTTATTTAACTAGTGACATTATTTCTAAATTATTTAAATTTTAATTTAGTTGATGTACTTGAAGAAATCTTAATAGATCCCCTAATCAGAGATCTAATTTAAAGTAATTTAGAAATTTAGAAATCTAATCGTAAGCTTTTAAAGTATAAAGATCTATTTAATTGTTTTCAAATAATAATATTTAGGAATTTCAAGATTAATTTTAATATTTTTTAATGATTTCATTATTGAAGAAAAAGAAACTTATTGAAGCACATTTTTCCTTTGGTGCAGTTTGTTAATTTCACGGAAATCATGTCTAAAAACATAAGCCCGTGGGAAAAGGAAGCAGCTTTTGCACTGGTTGCTCCCATGGAGATTCCTTCCAATATAAAGCAACCATGGAATTCGGAATACTCGGGTATTATCCTAATTAAGTTTTAGTAGTAGCTGAAAATTGAAAGATAGTTTATAATTAAAAATGTTAGGAACACATTCTTTTACATATTCTTTGCTTGAAATTAATTAAATGTTATAAAATGTTTATGAGTTTACATTTTATTTAATGGTTCTCTTGTAATTATATAATTTTTAATAACTTTTAACCAATAAAATTGGTACATTATAAAAAAAATGTATTCTTAGAAATTGTGGTATCAGATTATAATAGCATACTACTTTTGATTCATTCTGGTGAGCTTTAATTTCTTTGACACATTGGAGTTTTCTTTGAATTTGTGAGTGTTTGATGGACTTAGCTGGTTTATGATTGACTTCATGTTATATATATATACTTTCAACAAAAGTTGTTATCCATAGAATATATATGTATTGTTGGATGAATAATTTAAATAACTATTTATTTATACGATAAAAGCTGATGAATTTATTTTGATAAGTTTTACTATGGAATTTTTTGATATAAATTGAAAAGCTAATGAATTAATTAATAAGATAACAACTCATTTTTATAATACCTATAAGTGCTTATATTATAGGATAAGATATAAGTTTCAAATACTGGTAATTTTAATGTTTATTTATTTAACATAAAAAATACTTATACTGTAATATAAATTTATTATTGAGAGTAATTTGAAATGATTTAAACAAAACTTGATGGAAATTCATTTGAAAGGAATTGACTGTTCTGATATTTACCTATTTAATTTGGTTGACTAGATGCCTAGGATGTTGGGTGGCTAAGATTAGTGCCTTGATGGCTATGCTAAAACATTTTATAATAAACCAGATTTTCAAGAAGGCTCTTCATGCTAGCAATGGTCACAATCTATAGAATTGGAGCATTTGCAAGTGACACTTTTAACCCTTAATTTCTACATTTCTTATATATCATAACTTTAGAAATGCACTAATATATATAGAATCTTAGGTTTATACTTTATTTTCTATATTATACATGTAATATAATATACATTACCTTCAGCTTATGACATTTTAAGATTTTTTTAAACAGACATTTTAAGATGATTATTTACCAAAAAACTGTCTTAGAATGATGATTTTTCGAATACAATTTTTTAGAAACCGTCATAAAAAATTTATATATTCCACGATATATACTTCAAAGACTATTTAAAACCATCATCGTAGTCCTTTTTTCTAGTAGTGTATCTAACATGAATTCTGTTTGTATATTAATAAATAAGATGATGATGTGGTAAAATAATTATATCCTTTCAAATGTTCATGTAAAAAAAATTACCCTAACAATAATATCAATTAAATTCTTTTTAAAATTATGATATTATTTTAATATTTGAAATTGTCATTTGTCACTGTTATGGTGTCTTTATGGGTTGATTTTAAGGACTAAAATATCTACAGTTTAGTAAACAATTGCCATTTAATAATTTTGGGGTGTAGGATATTTTTAGCATTTTTGCAATTTTGAGGAGGTATTTGTAATTAAATTTAATTTTCATGCTATAGGTAAAGATTTTGAACTCAATTTTATATACGGTGCTTATTGTAAGTAGTGTATCTATACTATTTCCCTAAAAAATATATTTATACTATGATCTACATTACTAGAAAACGTGGATTCTATATCGATTATTAGAGACATTCTACATTGCTTGACGACCGTCGTCGTAGACGACCCCGTAAAAAGGGGTAACTTATTCTACGACGTAGAATACATTGCATTCTAAGACGGTCTTTGACACGTGATCGTCTTAGAATGGTTAGCATTCTACATTGGTCATCTCAAAAACAATGTAGAATGCATTGCATTCTAAGACGGTCTTTGTCACTTGACTGTCTTAGAATGATTAACATTCTACATCGGTCATCTCAGAACCGATATAGAATGTCTTTTTTTATGTTTTAAGTTCGAGCTACTTTTTTTTTTAAACAGAGCTAGGTTCTTCAAGCATGTCCGGGATATTGACATTCTTCATATATTCTAACAATAGCCACCAACAACAAGACCCTAATTCAAAGTCCTAACCTATTAAAACCTAGCCTTCCACTGTCATACAAGTTCATCATGATAAGATTGATATCTAGTTGAAAAATGGGACATGGAAAATCAAATATGAACAAAACAAACCATTCAAGATTTTTGTGCAGATTGATTGGGACAAAAACATAACACCAACCTAACTTTTTGTGCATTCTCACTTTACACTCAAATCATATGTAATAAAAAAAACTAAATAAATTCATCTAAAAAATATAGAATGAAAAACAGATAAAATCATCTAAGTAGCTAATGCAGTATAAATTAATGATTGTTTATCTTTTGCATACCACTAATAGCCACTGAGTGCTGTGAACCCGGGGCTGCTATTTTAATGTTGATTCCCTTCAAGTATTCCACTTTAGTTGGCAAAGGCACTATGTTTGGAGCCCCTACATTTCAGCCAAAAAGGTGTTATTCTTTTAACAGCTTTATAACATCTCTGACTACTACGAGTATCCAGTATTAAAAAGGTATATACATAATAATATGTCTAGGCTCAAGAAAAAAAATTGTTAGGACCATTAAATGCTAATACAAGTTTTAGTTCTTACTATTTCCAAGTCCAAGCTGCCTGCTTTCTTTCCCCACATGTATAGCTCTCCATCAGGGGGGAGGGGGGCGGGGGCAAGGGGACACTGTTTAAAAATAGGAAGGTAAAGAATATGCAGAAATTTAAAGGGTAAAAGAACTTAAGATGTTAAACATTCATTTTGGAGGTAAAAAGAATCCATCCAATATCAATTCACAAGTTATCGAGGGTTGAGGCTTGTTACTATTAGTGTGGTAGACACCAGCATGCAAGAGCACAGACCCCTAATCGCACAAGAATGATTATAACCAGCAGAGATCTGCACAACTTTCTTCTCCTCTCCAAAAACACAAAGTGGCTCCTAAAAGATCCCAAGATAGGAAAAGGCTGTCAAGTAAATTTACGGTTCTTTCTTATGTCCAGGGGAACTGCATTCCTCAACAATTGGACAAAGCCAACATAATTAATTATGTGAAGGCTAGTTCCTCAGCAACTTTCTTCTCCTCCTAGTGCTGTGTACAAAGCCAATTTACCAACAGGAATTCCCGTCCCCTGAAGTGCAACCAACATAATTAATTATGTGAAGGCTAGTTCATCAACTTTCACCATGTCTATATTTTCATTGAAAATTAACAAGTTCAATTCCCTTGGAGAAATACCTGACATCCAAGATCCCCAAGTCCCAAAATCCGCTCACCGTCAGTTACAACAATAACTTGAATACTCCTCTCAGGCCAGTTTTTTAAAACCTCAAGGATTTTACCCCTGCAAATGGCCAACGTATTTATAACCCTGTGCCAAATGTGGCTGAAAGTTGCATACCAATACAGGAAAATAAAGAATTATATCTCTCTTTCAAACTAACGTAAAGACCCTGAGGACGTCTGAGTATGCTGTGTTAGCTACTTTTCAACTTTCATATCCTCATTTTATATAAGAGGCATATGCCAATTCTTACAAAGCAATCGATTATTTCTTTGGAAGGGGGAGTTTAACTAACTCAGATATTCTATTTACACAACAAAGAAAAAACATAGAAAGAGGAAAAAGAGAGATGTGGGATAAAATCGTAGATAATTTATTTACTTAGTCAATTGGTGGAGCCAAGGAAACTTCCATATTATTTATATGATGATCAATCAACTATTAAAGAAAGAAACAGAGTACGTAAACTACACTAACCATGAACCACGTCACCTTGCTTATAACTAAACCAAACATTAATTATATTTTGCTGTTTATTAATATTGATATTTTTTCTGATTTTAAGGTCGACACTCGACAGTAATATTTATTCCCTTAAAGTAGACATCATTATTTTGTTTTTGAGGACTAACGTTTTTTAACTTTTTTTATAGTACCATCCTTGTCCAATAAAAACCATATTTATTGAGTTAAATCCGAAAGAGATTTACTATTTACAGTACAAGATTGTACGGTGTCTTTCTTACCATGTTTATTAATTTAGAAAAAATAAGGCAACACAACTATAGAAAGAAAATTGGTTATAATTCAATAAAAGCTCAAAGAGACAAGGTCACAACAATGCTCAAGACTTATGAAAACATCAATTCACCTTGTATGAGAGAAGTTCTTCAAGTAGCTTATCTTCATTTTCTTCACCTGGATATTCATCAGAGCAATATTTATTTGTGAACTTTATGAATCAAATCTATATTTAAATAGAGTAAAGAAATGCTTTACCTTATATATTCCTGAATTACTTTAGAAACCATTTCTCTAGAAAATCCCATGTTGATGAAGTGGTCAAGTACCTTGGAATTAGCCAAAACTACATACGAGCTTGCCTGAAGGGGGAGAGAATAGGACATTAGTAGCTAAAAATTAATACATGTATGAATTAGCCAATTCGTAAGGTTTATTTTCTTTTTCTGCGTTGACCTGCAAGGTTAGTTTATCATTTTGGTTTATCATGGTTAGTTGGTTATCAAGTACACCAACAACAATAGGAATTAGAGAAGGCCAAAAGCCCAAAAGAAAAACTTATAGTTGCCAAAGACAAAGTATTTGCATTATCGTTGTCTTTCTTGTTATATATCCTCTAAATTCTTAATATTCAACCACTCATAACACAAAGAAAATGAATAGTGTCTAAAAGCTTACCTCTCCAGCATCCCCAATAGGAAGGGTTAAACATGAACATGAAGAGTTATAGTTCTCAATTTCAAGCTCATCATCAGTATTCCAATCAAAATCATCTCCTCCCTGCCAATCAAAATAAAAAGGTTTTTTTGAACCACATATTCTCCCAAAGACAACTAACAATGAGGACACGTAAAGAACTAAAATATGCTCACACCATCTTCAACCTCTCTCAGGTTCTTCTTCGCAGAATACAAGATATATTTAGGCTGCCCAAGCACATAAGTAAGAGAATTAGCATCACACAAAAATTGAGCTAATCAAACACAAACCTAAAATCATGCAAAACCCTAAACAAACGAGTTCATCATCGATTACAAATTCAAACAACACAGAAGAAATTCACAAACCACAATTGGAATCCTAACGATCTGAGAATACAGGAGCATGAATTCCTACCTTTGCACAAAACACACAAAAAAATGCACGTCAACTCAAATTCAACCTCGTAAAATTACACAAAATTAAACAAAAATAAATAAAGAAGTAATAGAGAGAGAGAGAGAGATCAAACCCTTGTTCGCATATGAATTTCGTGAAGAAGAAGCACTCGCTAGTGGTGCGAGTAACTAACGAGAGAGAGAGAGAGAGAGAGAGAGAGAGAGAGAGGGTTTTGAAATTTGTAGCAGCGTGCACAACAAACCAATCACAAGAGCCAATAACTATACTTTTAAAAATCGAAATCATTTTTTTATAAAAAAAAGGAAAATGTACCTGAACTAAAGTGAGATTGTTGAGCTTCAAGTCAAGCTTTTCCAACTTCAAGAAAGTGCCCAAGCACGTTAGCTGGGTAAGTTACAAAGTTAAAAAAGTAAGTATTTTTGTTGCTTAAAAGTGTAAAGGGGAACAGAAAACAAAATGGTATTTCACAATAAACCTCACATCGTAAAGAACTTGGCAGGTAAAGAGTGGTCACGGAAGTTGCTTCTGTGGCGAAGGGTGTCTTCAAGACCTCTTCGGAGCTCAGCCAGAAGACGAAAGGTTGAACGGAGCGCGCGGCACGGCAAATGGGTACGGATGGCGCAGGAGAGCGGGGCTGCTGCCTAGGGCACGTATGTTTCTGAAACGACGAAAGTGGGAATCTTAGGAGACGCGAATGCAAAGAAACACGAAACAAAAAGCACGTGTGCGCCATGGAGGTTTCAGAAAATGTCGTCGTTGTCTTTCTCTTAATTACGATTATGCCACCGCCTAACTTACTAAGACGGTCCTTTAGAACTGTCGTAAAATCAGTGACGTAAAAAACTATTTTTTTAGTAGTGCTAATAAAAAATCATTGTAAATACATTTTTAAAAATAATTATTATCATAAAATTAACAAATATACATAAGATATGGCAGTGAAAAATACATCTATATTGATAATATTTCCTAATTAAATTTAAAGATCTTTATTATGTTAATCAATCAAACATGGCATCTTCCCATATCAATAAAAAGAAAAAAAACCAAACATCATCATTTTTAAGTTAGTTATTATAAATATTAAGAAACTTATCTTTAATTTCAATATTTGATTGGATGGTGGTGTAACTTTTATATTGAGAATAAATTTTGATTAAGTTCTTTCTAATTTTCAATAAAAATGAAAGTAATTAATAACTAGGTTACCGGAATTTTCTGAGAACGTAATACTTGTAAAAGGAGCATCGCCACAAGATAGCATAAATCTAGTGGTGTACCTCGTGATCAGTTTGCATAGGTTCTCATCACTTTTCTTTTTCCTATAAAGTTTTTTCTATAATATCATCTTCTTATAGATTGTTATATATGATATGTATGTAACAAACAAAGACACATGGGGATAAGCACCAAACCCATGAAACAAAAGCCTTAACAAAACCTATAGATTGATAAAAAGGAAGTTATCCCGCATTCTAGAGAAAGAAGCAAAATTGCGAACAGAGAATTGGGATTGCGAAAGAAGCAACTATTGATGAGAGACCGTCTAGTGCTTAGATTATGTTCATCATGCAGATTTCAAAGAACCACCCTTAATATGAGGTTTTGTTGAGACTGATGAGATTGAAGGATTCTCATTCTTCTTCATTTTCTTCTTGTTGGACTTTGAGATCACAAGCTTGAGTTGGTTCGCTCTATCTTTGTTAGGTTTCTTTGAATTGTAATCAGATATGTCTTCAACAAGGTTACCCAAAACTTGGAGAAAATTTGCAAATCTTTTTGAACTGCATCAGGAAAGGTACTCAGGTCTGGCAAAAAAGGTTGAGACTGTTGTGTGAGGGCAATATGATCCACATCTTGTATGGACTCTATTGTTTTCTCAAATTGGGTGTCCTCCACCTCTGTTTTAGCCTTTGTCTCCACTTCAACATTGGGCTCCTATGCAATATGCTCATTCATCTGTAAATTAGGAGATACAGTGTTCTCAATCAAATTCTCTTTCGGATTTTGCTCCCCTAAAACTCCATTATGAGTTGTAGGCTCCAAAGGCTTGGGTTCCTCTGGTTGGGCAATTGCTTGGTTTAGGGTTAGGGGTTTAAGATTTGTCGGAGGTTGTTGTTTCACCCTTTCGCCTAAAGATTGAACTTTTTTCTTGTATTGAGGCTCCTTGTGGTTGATTGTGTTGCATTGGGTACAGAAAAAGGGTAGTTTTTTGTACTCTATGGACACAAAAAATGCATATAAGACTCACGCTCCACCATCACTTCTTCCAAGAGGGTTCCAGCTAAATCTACATCCACCAAAAGCCTTGCATAATATATGTTTGAAAGCTTTGCGTCTCATTGAGTCAGCTAAAGTGATTAGGGTTCCCACTACTGCTAGTATCTCAAACAGTGTCTTTGGGCGCCAATATTCTTGTGGCAGGTCGTAGAACCTAACCCAAGCCTCTGTATGTATCTGCTTCATTTTGCTGGGGTTGAAATCTTTGCTCCATTGGTAGAGTCTAGGAGACCTGGTTGTAAATTCAGGCCCCTAGAGTCCACACACTTCTAAGGTCTTCCTCGAAGGCAAAAGAGAACTCGTAAAAGCCTCTTCCAAGCAAAATCACTTTCCAATGGTCGATTGGCTTCCATAGTTTTTCTAATTTGTGTCTCAATTCAGACATCTTTAGGGGGGAGCCTTGGTGAGGATTAGCTTAGAGTATATATTGTTTTTTATAGCATAGGAGGTCCTCCTTGTACTTGTCCTCTGATATCTTGATTAAGACTGAGCCGCATTTGATACGTGGTATGGGTAACTAACTCAGCGGAAAGATGAACGAGTTGGAAAGGATTTTGGCAAAGGTTTTGCCTTGAGAGGGGTGAGAGTGTCGTCTTCAAGAGCAATATTGAGTTTTCGGCTAGAGAGCCTAGAAAGTCCCAAGGGTAGATGACGAAGGTGGCGAAGATTATGGGCGAAAGGGCTTAGGGGAAAACCCTAGCAAAGCTCCAAATTTAGTGTTTTCAAATCTCTAATGAGTGTGTCCCCTCCGTCCCTATGAGTATCTCCAATAGGTTACTCACTTTGAATGACTCAACCTATCACAAAATCACTATTATTACAAAAATCTATCTTATCATATTTTTATTTTTACATAATCCAATATATCCATAGCTATCAATTAATGATTTTAAAATATCATTTTATTTTATTTTTTTACAAAATATCATTTTAACTATTGATTTATGCTAATCTATTATTATACTTAAAAAATTGTTAACATCATTCTATTCACTCTAATTTAATTAAACATTCTCAATTTTTTTCTTTTTCCCTCTAGATATGCATTTCACGCACTATATTTCTTCACAATTAGTCAAAAAAAAATTCTTTCTCAATCATTTCAAAATATCTTTTATTTTTATTTAACTTTAACAGTCTATCTCTTTAAACCTACCATCTTTTATCTCTAAATTGAATTTCAAAAGTTTTAAAAGTGTGTGTGTGTGTGTGTGTAAAATAGTAACATATATTTACAGTTAAAATCTAATTTCAAGTTGCTATTTCTAATTTCAGAGAGAATATATATGTATGTCACTAAAAATGAAAGTAATTAGAGTAACCGAAATAGTTTTCAAAAGATGAACCTCACTCGGAAGGGGAGGTATAAACTATGAACCACTCTGTTTCAGTATGTAACCTATTCCGTGAATGCGAGCTTCATTCTTTTGGCTTTCCCATGCCTCTGTAGGAGTCATGTAAGATCTCGAGTTCAAGTAGTGTGGAAAAAAAACATGATTAGAAATAAAAAAACTTACCAAAAGTGGTTAGTCTAAGGAAACTGTTGGAACAATAGTTTATGGCAAACCGAAAAAATTATTGGCTGAGTCACAGACAATGTCGCTTTCTTTAAGACGTTTCGTGGCACTGTCAAAAAATGTGCAAGCAGACTATCAACCACGAAGTCCCCAGGATAAAACAGCCAAGATCACTGTATAAGATTCCCACTGCACTAAGGGAACCTTTTCTAGAATTACACCCTCTTGTATGACTTGAAAAGTCACTCTAAAACCAACTAAAAATATGACTTGAAAAGTCCTCTAACAGCCAACCGAAAATATGACTTGAAAAGTCACTCTAATAGCCAACCGAAAAGTATGACTTGAAAAGTCACTCTTATAGCCAACCGAAATTATGACTTAAAAAGTCGCTCTTATAGCCAACTGAAAATATGACTTAAAAAGTCACTCTTATAGCCAACCGAAATTATGACTTAAAAAGTCACTCTTAAAGCCAACCAAATTTTTAGAGCGATAGAAAGAAAGAGGGAGAAGTTTGCCGGAAATGCATCGGCTGAAATATGAGATGGAGAAAGAAAAGTTGAGGAAATGCTTCTCAACTGGGGCAAAGAAAAATGAAGAAAGGAGCTCTCTCTATATATAGGGAGTGAAACACTATTCAAGTGTTTATCCTGAGTGATGTGGGACTTGAAGCCTTTTTTTCTTCTTTTTTTTCCTTTCTTTTTTTTCAAACTTTCATCTACATTCTCCTTTGTTCTAATAGAAACAAAAGTGGTTAGTTTAAGTTTGTTGAAGGATATTATTCATCAACAAAAACTGGTGAATATTTCATACCAATGACATAATAAAAAAAATAAAAATAATTTTCTAGGATAAGGAGAAATATTCAAGGAAAAGAAGAGATTGAGGAAATGATATAGACAGATAGATGTGTTAAATTATAGATAGAGAAGAGAAAAAAAAAAGAGAGAGAGAGAGAAATAGGATAGAAGAAAGAGTGAATGAGTATTTATAATTTTTCAGAAGATATTATAACCCTCAATTAAGGTTTAGTAATATGTTCAGATTTCAGAAGTTGAAATAAGTTGAGAAAAAATTGTTATTATTATTTTATTTTGGTTACATGTATCACTTTCACAAATTGAGATTTTCAACTTGTTAATATTAAGGAGTTCACAACAATGTCTCCTTCTAAATTAAACTCCTTGGCTACCATGAATCGATTAACTTCAATTCTCCTGTTGTTAAATGAAAATGTTAATAAGTGTTAAAGTTAAGAAATTAGAAGTATAAAGTTTTTGTTTTTGTTTTATCGAAACATATAATGTAAACAATGCACTCTTATGTAATCTTCAATACACAGCTCTAATACTAAAAGCCTTAAAATTTAAGTAAAAATGAGAATTTAAGTTAGTTGACTCATAAATAAAAATGTTAATCTAGTGAAAAAAAGCAAAACTGTATTCAATGATAAAATAAGGAAAATAGAAGGTATCGTAAAGAAGTAAGCATTTCATTAAAAAAAATGGAAAAAAAAATTGTTTTATAATTTGTAACATATCTTATGAGAAATTTGATTATTAGTTCATTTCTTAATAAATGAGTTCTTTTGACTGAATTGGTCATTTAACCAAAATACTACTTTGATTAGTAGTCTAAAGAAGACTATACATGTATTTTATATATATATATATATATATAAATATATATATATATATATATATATATATATATATATATATATATACCCCGGTGTTTAGAGCTGGATCTCTAAGGATATCCCTCACACCACCAACTGTTGTTGGTTATTTATAAGAAAATATTAAATCAAGTTATCCAGGAATCAACTTATGACTTTAAGTGTCAAGAAAAATATTCATCTTATAAAGAGCATGACTTAATATATATATATATATATATATATATATATATATATATATAATCAGTTTGTAATAATTTTTGTCTCTTAATCCAAGAGATTGAATTGTGACTCTGAGTGTTAAATAGATCATATTAAAAGAAAAATATTCATCTTATAAAGAACATAATTTAATATTTAAAAAAAGTTATAAAAGGATGCATGGGAGTTTAGATTTAGATAAATATATCAATAAATGTTTATAAATAAAATATAAAATAAAGTAATATAAAAAAGAAAAAAATTATATATTGTGTATTGATGATGTAAAACTATTTTACATAAAAAAGAAGTAATTTTTATAAATTAAAATTAACTTATCCATAATTTTAAATTAAATTTTGGATAATTTAAATGAGATTTTTTTTTATAAAAGTATTCACATGAAATGTTAAATCCAAACCTTATTAGTATTGAAAAAATATATCATTGTTATATTATAAGACAAAAGATGAAGGATAATTATAAATTCCTATAATGTAGTATAGTTTTTTTACAAAATATTAAATAGTTACATAGCTCAGTAAATTAAATATTTTATACTTTCAACTGACTTTAACTTATCTAATATTATTATATCTAAAAATACTTTTCATTTAATTGAGATTTTAGTTTTAATGTTTTCTTTTATTTTTAATATCAAATTTTAATGAAAGATAAGTCGGAGAAAAATTATTTTTTAATTGAGATTAATGTAATTAAATATGATTAATTAACTTAGTGAGGGTGAGTTGATTTTTTTTCATATATTTGAGATACGAGAGAGTATATTTATTTTTTATTTAATATATTTATAAAATAAAAAATTGTAAGAAAATATATCATTGCTAGAAGAGATTTAAAAAAAAAAAAAGTTGGTGGTTGTTGGAAATTTTCTTATTCGTCGCCTACAAAACAATAAAAACCCTCGAAAATTTCAAAACATAGCGTTTTCTTCTTCTCGTGGTTCCGTGTCTGTCAGATATTTCTCAAGTGCGAAAATGATGCACATGACATTTTACTGGGGCAAGAAGGTGACGATCTTGATCGATTCATGGAAGACAGATTCCTGGACGAGTTACTTTCTGAGTCTACTCGCCTGCCTCGTCGCTGCCGCGTTATACCAGTACCTCGAGAATCGTCGGATTCGCCTGAAGCTCCTCGCCGGCGGCCGGAGGCCCTCGCCGGCGCCGGAGATCCGCGCTCCTCTTCTCCGGTGGGGCGTCGCCGGCGACAAGGAGAAGTTGGGGGTCAAGTTTGCGGAAGCGGTTCTGTTCGGGGTTAACTCGGCGATCGGGTACTTGTTGATGTTGGCGGTCATGTCCTTCAATGGAGGGGTATTTTTGGCAATTGCGGTGGGTCTCACCATTGGTTATTTCTTCTTCAGGAATGAAGGAGAGAATGACGCGCTTGTTGTTGATAATAATTCTTGTGCATGTGCTTAGTGCTTGTTAATATCATCTTACGTAATGTTGCAAAAATTTTATTTTGGTAACAATTTAGTGTCTGAAAATTGTATTTGTCCCGAAAGGAAAGGATGAAATTGTCGTATTTTTTACAGATTGGGACTAAAATAAGAATTTTCATCTTTCAGACTACATTTTCACCGGTTGGACCGAAATGGTCATTTACTGTGTAATGTAATGTCATGCATTTCATGTAATAGTGTATTTGTGAATTGGGTTGGTCTCTAATTCTTTGAGATCTGTTGTGCTGTGTAATTTTGTGTTGATGAATGAATGTGTAGTTGTGAGGTGTGATCAATGAATGGGAGGTTTTAATTCTGGTTTTGTGTTGTTTGGGACCAATTTTTTTTATCTGGGGATGTGGTAGATGATATTGTGGAAATTAGAAAAGAGGAAGCGCGTTTTATTTTGTGTAAATGAATGGTAGGAATGTGTGCCAAAAGGGGTCTGTTTTCCTTGCAATGGGAGATGGATTGGAAAGAGAAAGCTGTTTGGTGGAAACTAGAAATGTGAATCATGTGGTGCAGGAAAATCTTGTTCTGTTGTCCCAATTAGGAAGATCATGGGAATTTTCAGGTGTAGAGTAAGGGAAGACTAGCGAAATTTAACTGCTGCGAACCGATCAAAGATTCAAAGGTTCTGCATGCGTGAGTAAGCTGTACCTCTTTGAACTAGACAGATATGAAGTAATGGCTTTATCTTGGAAAAGCAAAAACAGTTTGTGATTAATATCATCAAAATTAATGGCCAAAACAATTTTTATGCATTGGACATAATCGCCACCACTACTAGAAACAGACGGGGAAAGAGCAACCCTACCGTGTGCCTCGAGCTTGTGTTTTTGTTAGGTCTTACAAAAAACAAATGTTAATCAGCATCCTTAAGGTATTAATTATGAAACTTTAGAAATATTTTTATTGAAAGACGAAAATTTGTACTATCTATGATTTTTTTTACGATCTATGATTTTCAAACTAAATGTTTTGCCTTTTAGCAATACCCTTACAAAAATAATAAGTAGACACATTTACTCTAAATGATATTTAGTGAGGAAAAAAATGAAAATAGTATTAATATAGATGATAAAAAGAAAGATGTAGAGAGAAATGATTAGTATTAGTGTTTTAGAATAGAAGGGTGTCAGGCCATCATAAGATGATGCATCAGGAAAAGAATTTCTGTAAATAAACTTAAATTATATATGGTCGTTCCGTGGAAGATCAGAGGGCCCAAATACATGCTCTGCACAAGAACTATCTCCAACATTAAAGCACAAGTTATTTTAAATTATTATTTCACCTAATTTTGAACCTTCATTCGCGGCTGAGGGAGCCCTGCTTCTACTTCATGACAACCGAAGGGGGGGAAAAGAAAAAACAAGATATGGGCAATGTATGTTTCAAACTGAAGTACATTTTTAGCTCGAGAAAACCATATACACAGCAAATTTGGGAAAGTTGTTTAGCAATTTGTAACAATCTGAAAGTGTCCATCTAACCTATACAACTAAATTTAAGAAACCATTCAATTGCAGATATTAGGACTGGATACAATGGGGCATACAGTGATGCTCTAAGTCAAGACTTGTTAAAAAGATGAATCAAAGGGAGAGATATTAAGCCTTTTGTGAAAAAGATAAAAGCACTCTTTGCAGTCACAAGTAGTCCTCAATTAGCTGAAGCAGATTTCACACGAAATGGTCCATCCTCTGATCTGCTTGAGAAGGATCATCAGCAGTATAAAATTCACTGAGTGAATGCCACGATTCACGTAATTGAAGCAGTGGAGCAACAAATAGCCTGGAATGTTTGCTGCCTACAGATCCTCTGTTGTCTATGAAAACAACATCTCAGCAAACTAGAATAAGAAATGTAACATGGCATGGAGGATCACAACATGTCCATTCACTGTTATTGATCTTCGGTTTTGAACAAAACTAGTTCACTTTCTTGCTGTAGGTTCTTGTACTTCAAACTGTTAGGCAGCCATCTGTTCAATCTCTCAGGCCAGTACCTGGCATAAGAAAAAAGAGAGAAGCAAATTTGGTTATATATTTTAAACTAAATATGCAGTATAAAGCAATAAAGAAGCATCTATAATTAAAGGTGGTAAAATTGAATAAATGATAAACGTCAATTTTTGTCATTGAAAAGGGAAACAAGAACCTCATAAACTTTGGACCTTCAGCACCAACTACCCCTAAATTAAGTGCTCATCAATAGACTAATAAGTGTTAATTTATGAAGTTGGTTCCGCAAATTCTAGTGCACACACAAATTCAGTGAACTAATTCAGCACATGTAATGGCCCGTTGGTCGAGAATTGAGTAAATTGATGGCTATGCATGTTTACAAGGACCTAAACCAATGTTGCCAATCATTTCTAGTTTTTTTTTTCTCATTTCTTCTTTCAGTACCTGTCATTAAAGTAGATGTAACGCCTTCCTTTGGTTCCCTATGTGGACTTCCTATGCCCAAAACCACCTTCTCACAGGTGGGCAACTTTCATGTTTGCCTCATCAAAGCAACTGAACACATGTAAGATGAATGAAATGGATGATGCTTGATGTGAGTTTTCAAGTCTCTGGAAAGACTAAAAATACGGTATTTATTACACAAATTTGACTAGTGCCACACTCCCACTAATGAAACAAGTTTCACATTATCATATTCTTCAATAATTGGTTATATGAAATAAATCAAATTCTTAATTTTTTTGGCATGAAAAATACTTTTTCATAAGAACTCTTTTTAATGGAGTATCTAACATGCACCACCTGAACCAACCACCTATTGGCCTTCTTGTCATGTTTTCTCACTTTTTTTAATTACAAAATTTATTTTGTTTCATTAATGTATTGCAAACCATTTAGTAAAGATGAGTTGTGAAGCAAAGTGTTTGCTGTTGACTATTTGAGTATTGTAAAGGAACTGCAGTTGAATATGGGTAGTTAGTTTACCTGAGTTAGTTTCCTCAATTAGTTAGAGTTAGTTAGTTAGTAACAGCTGTTGACAGCTGTCCTAACTAACTTATTAGTCTATAAATATGAAGCTGTAAGCATTGAGTTAGTTGGGTTAATGAATTTGCGAGGAAGCCAAACCCGTAGTTAGATAAAAAAAAATAACTCACAATTAGTTCTTTATTTTTTTACGACAAAAGAATTATATATCGTATATGATAAGCAGGTCTGTACAAGTGGTACAGCTGCAAAATACATCCAAAAAGAAGTGGCTTAATTTTTCCAAAACAGCGAAACCTGCACCATGCATTTCGCCAGTCAAAACAGTGAAACCTGCAGCCTTGCCCACGTGGTCTGCCACCTGTTTCGCCAGTGGTAATGGCAAAACCTGCACCACTTGTCTTGCGCCCCAAGGCTGTTTCGCCAGTCTGCATGGCGAGTCGCGTGTTTCGCCAGTTTGCATGGCGGAATGCTTCTAGGAATAGACCCCCTGAGGAATAAGTTTCAAAACAGACCCACTTAGGGAATAAGTTTGTAAAAGTAACCCCCTGGGGTCAATTTGCCGCATGATGGTGCCCATGGTCGCGGTGGTCGATTTGCAAACTTCTAGTGTCAAGTCTGTTTTAAGTATGGCCATACCGTTTCTCATTGTCATTATTGATATGATCAGAATTATCAACCAAACCCTAATTTGACACTTAATGATCCCTTAATTCCACCTCCTAACTCGTATCAGTCAAGTCAGAATTATCAACCAGCCCAAAATTACTCATCTTCGAATTATTCTTCTAAGCAAAAACACCTCTAATGCTGCTTCTAGATAGACCACTAGTGGTTCTCATCCCTCCAATGTTTGGATAAATCCTAATAGCTATAAAGCTTCAACCTCTAATGCACCTAGTGCTATGTTGACAAATACTGATCCACTGTCTAATAATTCTAATTGGATCCCTCATTCTGGAGCATCTTTTCATGTTACTGGAGAATCCCAAAATATTCAGCAATTAGCTCCTTTTGAAGGACCTGACCAAATCTTCATTGGTAATGGTCCAGGTCTGAATATTTGATCCACTGGTTCCTCTCATCTTATTTCCCCTCATAAGTCTAAAGTTTCTGTCTCTTAATCAACTTTTACATGTGCCATCTATTACTAAAAATCTTATGAGTGTAAGTAAATTTGCTAAAGATAATCAAGTTTACTTTGAATTTCACTCACATTTCTGTGTTGTTAAATCTCAGGTTTCCAGAGAGATCTTACTTCAAGGCTCTAATGGACCTTGGACTCTATTCATTTCCGAATCTCTACAACTACAAAGCTTTCCAATCAACTCATCAACAGCTTCCTGTTTTGATTCCAATTCCATTGCTTCTAATTCTGTTATTTCTACTTGTACAAATTATGTTGCTTCTGTGGAGACCAAGTCAAGCAACCTATGACATGCTAGACTTGGTCATCCAAATTTCCATGTAATGAAACTTGTACTACAAAATGAAATATACAACTATCCAATAAAAATGCTGTTGATTTCTGGGCATCTTGCTGTGTAGGAAAGTTTCACAGACTTCCTTATTCTCTGTCTAATACTGTTTACTCTGCTCCTTTAGAGTTATTTTACAGTGATCTTTGGGGACCTTCTCATGTTGCTTCCGCCAATGGCTTTTTATATCACATAACCTTTGTTGATGCCTTTTCAAAGTATACTTGGATTTATCTCTTAAAGAATAAATCAGAAACTTTCAGTATTTTTCAACAGTTTAAGGCAATGGTAGAAATTCAGTTTAATGCCAGAATTAAAAATCTCCAAACTGATTGGGGAGGAGAGTTTAGACCTCTTGCCCCTTTTCTAGCTAAACTTTGAATAAATCACAGATTGATATGTCCACACACTCATCATCAAAATGAAGTGGTGGAAAGAAAACATAGACATATAGTTGAGTCAGGCCTTACACTTCTCAAACATGCATCCTTACCTCTTAAATTTTGGGACTAAGCTTTCACTACAGCTGTTTTTATAATAAACAGATTACCGTCATCCTCCCTTAACTTTGATGTACCCTATATTGTGCTTTTTAAACAACCACCTGATTACAATGTTTTGAAGACTTTTGGTTGTGCCTGTTTTACCTTTCTTAGACCTTATAACAGACATAAACTTGATTATAGGTCACAAGAATGTCTCTTCTTAGGGTACTCAACCTCTCACGAAGGCTATAAGTGCCTCTCATCTTCAGGAAGACTGTTTATCTCTAAAGATGTTGTGTTTAATGAAATCAGATTTCCATATACTGATTTGTTTGAGTCATCTTCAGTCTCTTCTACTATTCCCTCATCTTCCACTCATTTTTCTCAGTCCAATTCCTCTGGTTCACTCTCCACAGGTTACATCTCCTACTGTTTCTTCTCCATCTGCTTCTATTGAGAATTCTGTTTCTGTTGAGAATTCTGCTTCTTCTCAACCTGTTTCTGTTGATAATTTTGTTTCTAATGATAATTTACCTTCTATTGGTGGTTCTAATGCCGGTTCTGTTGAGCATTCAGATTCCAACCCTGATGTTCATTCTCCTTTACCTACCATAACTACTAATGCTCACCCTATGCAAACTAGATCAAAATCTGGAATATTTCAACCCAGAATTAATCCTACACTTCTTCTCGCTCATTGTGAACCAAAGAGTATTAAGCATGCCATTTCTGATCCCAACTGGTAGCATGATATGCAGCAAGAGTACTCAGCTCTCATTAACAATAATATATGGGATCTAGTCTCTCTTCCTCCTAACAAAAAGGCTATTGGATGCAAATGGGTTTTCAGGATAAAGGAAAATTCAGATGGATCTCTTAACAGATATAAAGCTAGACTAGTGGCCAAGGTTTTCATCAAGTTCAAGGATTTGACTTCAATGAAACATTTTCACCAGTCATAAAACCTGTCACTATTAGACTCATTATTACTCTAGCATTGACTCATCAATGGAATCTCTTTCAACTAGATGCCAACAATGCATTCTTAAATGGTACTCTTGAAGAATCTGTCTCTATGTCACAGCCACCTGGCTTTGAAAACTCAGATCACTCTCTGGTTTGTAAGCTAAAAAAGGCTCTTTAAGGCTTAAAACAAGCTCCTAGGCAATGATTTGACAAACTACAATCCACTCTTCTTCAGTTTGGCTTCATAGCAAGCAAGTGTGACCCCTCATTGTTTGTTTACACAGCTCAACATCAAACTGTTTATCTCCTGGTATATGTTGATGACATAATAATTACCGGTAGCTCTTCTATGCTGATCCAGAAACTTACCTCTAAACTGAATTCCAGCTTTGCTCTAAAGCAACTTTGAAAATTGGACTATTTTTTGGGAATTGAGGTCAAAGCACAGCCTGATAACTCTCTTGTTCTCATTCAGAGCAAGTACATCAGAGATCTTCAAAAGACTAGGATGACAGAGGCTCAGTCTATCTCCGCTCAATGACAACCACCTGCAAGTTGTCTAAGTCTGGTAATGACTTATTTTCTGATCCTACTTTTTACAGATCAGTTGTGGGAGCCTTACAGTATACTACAATTACTCGACCAGAAATAAGCTTTGCAGTTAACAAGGTCTGTCAATTCATGGCTAATCCATTGGAAACTCATTGGACAGCAGTCAAGAGAATTTTAAGATATCTAAAAGGGTCTCTCTATCAAGAACTTCAACTAAGACCAGCTATATCAGGTCAACCTATTCCTCTTAGAGGTCTTTGTGATGCTGACTAGGCCTCAGATGTTGATGACAGAAGGTCAACATCAGGAGCTGCAGTTTATCTAGGACCTAATCTCATTTCCTGGTGGTCAAGAAAGTTGTAGCCCGGTCAAGTACTGAGGCAGAATACAGAAGTTTAGCCCAAGTAACAGCAGAGATTTTATGGATTCAGATTCTCTTGTCTGAATTAGGTGTTCCTTTTAAAACACCAGTGGTTTTTTGAGATAACCAAAGTTCTGTAGCACTGGCTCACAACCCTGTTCTCCATACAAGGACCAAACACATGGAAGTTGATGTGTTTTTTGTCAGAGAAAGAGTTCTAACAAGGCAGCTGATTGTTAATCACATTCCTGGTCTTGATCAGTGGGCTGATGCTTTAACAAAATCCTTATCTCCAACCAGGTTTCAGTTTCTAAAAGGCAAACTCAATGTTATTGATTCTTCTTCTAAGTCTCGACCACCTTCAGTTTGAGGGAGGGTATTGGAGTATTGTAAAGGAACTGCAGTTATTCAACTGCAGTCCTAGGTTACCTGAGTTAGTTTGCTCAGTTAGTTAGAGTTAGTTAGTTAGTGATAGCTGTTGACAGCTGTCCTGACTAACTCATTAGTCTATAAATATGAAGCTGTAAGCATTGAGTTAGTTGGGTTAATGAAACTGAATTTCCCCCTTTTTTCATTTCTCTGTTATCAATTCTAATACTGGCAAGCATATAAACAACTTATTATGCATGTACTTTTGTGATTACTTTTTGAATATTATCTATGTTCTTGCTTAGTTTAGGAACATGTTTTCTGGTATGAAAATGTTAACACAATTATATGAGATGATGTTACTTTTGTGCTTTTTGACAACTTATTGTTTCATTATATATTACAGATCATGCATCAGAAAAATACATTACAGACCATTTATTGGGCATGAATGTGGGCAAAGTGATTGGGATAGGGCCTTTATATACTTGGCCCATAAATTGCATAAAGTAGGAAAGCTTATAATATTTTATCCTTATTTAATTCGAATCCGGAAACAGTCTCTTTGCATATGCAAGGGTAAGGCTGCGTACAACATCTCTCCCCCATACCTTCGCATAGCGAAGAGCCTCCGGGCAATGGGGTACGAAGTTTTTAAGAGATCTCTTTCCTTTTTCAGCTTATAACTTTTTTTGTCACAAATTTTTTTCTGAACAAATTCATAAGTGTTTTGCTTCATTGTACAATGTTCTTACTCTAATTGTTTTTGCTTAGTTTAAGATGTTTTCTGGTGTGAAAATGTTTTCATGCATGTTACTTCTTAGAAAGTGGATTTGGGCCTAACTCAACCCTAAAAGCTAGCTCTTAGAGTGAGAGTTGCCTCCAACTTATATATTCTATCTTGGCCTTATCTCTAGCTTATGTGGGACTTGGATTTTTTTCAATACACCCCCTCACACCCAACACTTTTGGGCTTGGTGCATGGATAATATGGTGAGTGGCCCTTTAATGAATCTAGGATACCATCTTATTACTGTATATTGTTTCACAATTCAACTAGTATTAAATACAAAAGCATATATTTTAAAGAATTAATCTTCTATTAAAGAAAACTAAATCAATTTAGAAAAGACTGAGGCAGATTGATTCCAAAGTATGAATGGGGAATATAACATGATTTGGCCCGAGAAAATAAGTAAAAATTACTAATAAATCAATAAAGCTGTGATGGTAGCACCAAATAGGTTGTGAAAATGACCACTGGAGGTTACAGACCTCCTCATAATTCACAGCCAGATAGACAATAGCTACCCAATGGTCTGCATTATGTTCCGAACAGGTGCAGCACATGTGGGTGCACCATAGACTTGCCCATAATTTTTCAACCAATAAGATGACAACTTAATTATAGTTTTTGTGTGTGAGAGTATAACATCCACCAGTTTAGCTGTGTGGCCTAGAGAAGATAAGGAGTTTGTGGCAATAGGGAGAAAACAAGAGTAACCGAATAAGCATTAAGGAGGAGGTAGTGGCAATAGGTAGAAAACAAGAAGTAGCTGAGTAAGCATTAAGCTACACACAAATCATGCAGGATAGTGGCAAGACACGTACACACAAAAAAGCTGAATGGTAAAGCTGACACAACTAGATTGGTGATAGAAGTACACAAGTTAAATTCAGAATAGGTGATGAAGATATTACAATTACACTGACCTTGAAACTCAAGGGACCAAAGTAGAGATAAAAAAAAATCAACTGGAATCTCTTCAGATGAATAGAATCAATACTTACTTGTCCAGTCTTTCACAAATTGCTCTACGAACAGAAGAATTGAGACCATAAGCAATTGAGTTAAAGAGGCCCTGCAATAAGTAGACAAAGTGACAGCTTAGTAAGATACCATAATAATGATAATAGTACCTTTCAGTTTCACAATGCTACACTTGATTCACTCATCACATGATATCAAATCTGTACCAATGGAAGCTAATTACATTTACAGGAAAAGCACACAGAATATTCCAGCAAAATGGAAAGCGACTAACTGCAGAGATACAACGCAATACCCTTGTGTATAAGTCAAATATGTTTGTATGCTAATACAACAGGGAAACGTTCCATAGCATTGATGAACTTCCATTTTTTTTGTTAGAATTTGAGGATAGGCTGATGATACAAAAATGTTCCTATATTGCCATATCCTCCTCTAAAACAATGGTGACTTTGGCATCACCTGCTAGTGTTTAAATTGTAAGAATTAACCTCTTGTTTTCTGTTACCCAGAGAATAATCATTGAGCAAATACAACATGCGGCTTAAATTGGAATCAAACCACTCTAAAACCCTGACAAGCACAATCAACTTATAGCACTGACTGGGGTTCAGTAACCAAACACCAGAAAATACCTTTTACAAGCTAGTAAACTCTAAATTATATAAGGTTGCATTATGCACGTGGTGTCTATATGAATATTTGTATTTTTTGTTTAAAGATGTCGAAATAACAATTTTGAACTAGTCGTATCCACATTTTAGCACCAATCAAGTCAAATGCTTAAATATATCAAATATCAATTATTTAGATGTATCTGAGATACCAGTTAGATAATGCATTTTAATCTGTTATTAACATATTAGTAGGGAAGACAATACATATAAAAACTTCGTACCCCATTGCCCAGAGGCTCTTCGCTATGCGAAGGTATGGGGGAGGGATATTGTACGCAGCCTTACCCTTGCATATGCAAAGAGGCTGTTTCCGGATTCGAACCCATGACCAACAGGTCACCAAGGCACAACTTTACCGCTGCACCAGGGCTCGTCCTCCGGGAAGACAATACATATGACTGTTCAAAAGTGTAAAAGGCTCACAAGTGGGTGCTAGAAGATCAGTGGAGATGCCAAAAGTTTATAAGAGAAGATTTATAACTAATGACAACCATGCTGAGAATCCAGAATTCCAGGTAAGTTTCAGAACATTCAGTGAACCAAAATTAAAGCTAAAATTAACATGGTTACTTGTTGATACCATAAGAGCAGCTGTTCCAACATCAAGAAATGTGAGCCAAAAGATCTTATGGTTGGGTTCAAAAAAATCATGAATGTGGTTAATAGTGCCAAAAGCCCATGATCCTATCAGAATCAGTGGATAGTATCCCCAGCGATTCAGAGCCTGCAGTGTAAAACCAAAAAATGCTATAAGTTCAGTGGGAATGTAAATGCAACAGGTAATAACAGTTTCCTCTAAAAATCAGTTTAAGCATGAATATGAGTTTACTTATGAAAAATCCAACAAAAAAACAAAGGGGTGAGCATCTCTAAACCACGTTAGAAATTAAAAAACAGAGTATTAATTTTATTTTTTATCCATGAAAATTTCCCTTCTGTGAAATACATTATAATGTACATCTCTTGTGTGAAAATTGAAAAATTCCTTTAATTCCAAAACAAACCTAGCCTAAATAAGGCCTTTGCACAAAAAGAATACATTACAATGAATAAGCCTCATGACAACATAAACTATAAAATATCAAAGGCACTAAGGACGACTATGATAAAGTTGCTAGAAATAAATAAATGCATATCTTGTGTTTTCTTTTTTATTATTTTTTGGGGGAAGGGACACAGGAGAGGGGGTGTTTCCTAATCCAAGTATATGGATCTTTATATTTCCAATCTTGGAGTTTGGAGACAATAGAATAAATTACCCTCATGTTATCTCTCGTATCTGACACAAAAGTTTGGCCTGACATACCAACCGCCATCTGAAATTCACCAAGAAACAAGAAAAGTAAGGTCTCAAAAAGTGCCTAAACAAGCAATTTGTTTTTGTTTGAGAAAGAATCAGTAAAATTAGATACATACACGGGTTGCATTATTTAGCATGCGTATTACTTGAAAGTATGTAAACCCATTATACAGAATTGCACCCCAGAGTGGCATGTAAAATGTTACAAAATGAACTGCCTGCATAGAAAAGAGAATTCACTTTCAGAGGAAAAAGAAAAATTAGTAGACTAGTCTAATAAACATGATACATATACACCATATATTAACAGTGCAAAGTTGCATAAAATTGGGAGATGACTGTCATTATTCTGCTTTCTTTCTATTACCATCACAAACTACTTTTACATAATGCCATAATGACAACCATCTTAGAAGTTAGAACCCAAACAAAAAGGCGGATAGAATGCTGTATAGAATATTCATCTGCTAGTAAACATTTCTTGCATGGATTTTTTTCAGCTGTTAATTTTAGCTTCTTTTATGTTAATAACTACATATTAGGTTTTGAATAATAATGAATTTCAACAAGGAAATTATTCTTCTCACAGATAAGCAAGTCCTTGCTTTCATGTCCAGTCCATTTGTATTTATAGGATGTCAAATTACAGAAGGAGAAAAAAAAAGTTGACACTAAACCAGGTAATTGAGGTATCTACACCATTATTGAAAGGGGATACCCCACTTAGTATCCTTTTTACTTTTCCTGAAACACTTAATATTATATTTTTATTACAAGTGGATTACAAAATGTCATTCCAAATTGATTGCAAAAGCCCACGCCACAATTTACCACTTAAGTGCCAATCAAAATTACAATTGAAGACAACTTACATTTATTTATTTTAAAAGGGGAGAAAACTGCTTTGCATTGCAAGTGCCCCTTAAGAGAATTGAAAACCCATTTGGCTACCACATGTAATCATAAACAAAAAAGAGAAATTTTCAGAAAATATATGAAAACAATGTGTGACATGTACTCCTACTACTACTTGCCTTCCCTGTGCGACCTGTTTGTGTCCAACACCATGCACCAAAATGTTTGTGGTCATTACCAAAGGAGCGCATAACTGTCATAACCAGAGAAGTACCTATCAAAAGTATTAAAAAAAAATATCAAATAAGCTCTCTGCATCGCAAGTTGCTAATGAAATGGTTGAGCTTAGACCAAAGTAGGAAGTCCTACTACTATTGATACATAACCAGGATCTGAAGCTATTCCATTCACATTAAGTTGCTCTAAAAAATCATATTCAGATTAAAAATCAAGGGATTGGGAAGTTAGAGAATGCGAAGATAAGAAGATTATTGCAAAATAGGCCATTTCTCAAAACTAGAATGTTAAAAGTTGATTTATACATAGCTGCATACCCCAGACATACAAGTGAAACATGGCCTCCAAATCTTCAACATCTGTTTTGTGTTTTACGACAGTGCGGTGCAAGGTAAAAGCAATTGTTGTAGTCCATAGAAAAGATGCCACACAAAAGAAATGTGTGCTATAGCCCTGAGCATAACAAAAGAAACCTTTGGACGGGTCCCTGTATCGAAATGAAACTCCTATCAATCATGTGATAAACAACTTCAGCTGATACTTGATACATACATTGAAGAAAGTCATGCTTGATCTAGCATGTATACCCTATTATGCTGAAGAGACTGCAAAGTATATCCTGCAATCAGCAAAAACATAATGAAAAGAGCATTACGGCTCAGAAGAAGAAAGGCATAAATAACCAAATAACAAATGCAAAGGAACAGACAGATATGTTTCCTGAAATGCCAAAGGATCTACTTCTTTCTGAATTGTAAAACAGCATTAGAAACAGAAATTAAAGTTGCCAAGGGCATAAACAAACAAAATAAAAAAGATTGCAAATGTTAGTTGCTTAACATAAAATGTTGTCAATCTTACAGTTTTCATCAACATAAACTCATAAAATACCTTTTACAATCACAATTGAAATCAATAACAAGCTGGCAATATCTTCTTTTTTCCCTTTATCTTCTTTTTTCTTCTTTTAGAAGGCTATAAGTGCTTATGAAGAAGTTTATCCAAACAATGTCATATAATTACTAGCTCACTAGGCATAGATAAGATTCTCAAACATACTAAAGGATATTTAGATTCCTAATTATTACTTTTTTACAAAATATGTTTAACTTAACCTAAGGTTCGCAATCAATTAGGTTCCTATTTCAAGACCTACTTGGAGTTGCAAGTTCAGTAAATTTATTTAGAACTATCCTCGAAAACCGTTATTTTATGTACATTCGTTCCATAACCAAATCGATTAATCACGCCAATGAAAAGAAGCAACTAGAAACCGAGTACAAAAACAAGCAATGAGGTTTAAAACACACACTCACTCACATACATATCAAAGTGCGAAATCAACCATCGTTAAATTCAATTGCAAAGGCCTAAGCGCGTTTAACCGTATCGTTTCTGCCAATCGTGATTACTGATAAGTGTTACTAAACTAACGAATGAGTCAATTCGAAGGAACGTTAAAAAGTAAAAACGCAAGTTTTAGATCTGAAGAAGAGGAACACGGAAAGAGAGAAAAAAGAAGCATACAGAGAGAGCGAGGTAGAAGACGAGCTTGAAGGAGAACTTGCGGAGCTCCTTGAAGAGGAGGTAGCACACTACAATGAAGCTGGAACCGGCTAACGACAGGCTCGAGGCTCCGGCGTTCACCGCCGTCAGAACCCGGCGATCGTGCGCCGTCAAAGCGCCGGCGACTGCGACGGAGGTCGCCATTACACGGAAAAAGCTCGCTGTCGGCGATCAGTAGTCACTCTCTAGATTATCAATTCCAACTCACTGCGAAATGAAGAAAAACAGAGGAGGTAGTGAAACCGTTTTGAAATTTCATTTTTGTGAAAAATAAATTAAAATTTTAATCAGACTATGAATTTATGGTTAATAATTTAGGCTTTATTTGGAGTTATTTTTAGTTTTGAGTTTTGAAATTTTAAAAAATAACAATTAATTTTTAGTTTTAGTTTAAAAAAATTAAATCAATTTTTAAGATATGATTAATTTTATATAAATTTATTTTGAAAGTTTCATATTATATTAAAATTAATTTAAGAATACTTTTGTGTGATGGTAATCACAATGGTGAGGTGGTGATGTCAGCCGAACGGCACTAGAGATATTAGTGGTGGTTGTAATGACAATGTGAGTGACATGGGTGGTGATGATAGCAATCTCGATGATGTCAGTGGCCATGGTGGTGGTGGTAGCATAAATGGTGGTGATAGTTACTATGACATTGATCATAGTTGTAATGGTAGTGACAGAGGTGACATTGTTGGCAGTGGTGGTGGTGGTGACAATGACAATGCAGTGGCAATAACATTAATGATGGTGGTGGTGGTGATAACAATGTTGGTGTGATAATAATGTTGGTGGGAATGATGGTAGCAGTGAGGATGAGGGTGGGTGGATGGTGGTGGTGATGACAGCAGTAATTGTGGTGGCACCAAGTGGTGGTGGTGATGGTTGTGGTGGCGATAATGACGGTGATGGTGGTAGCAATACCGATGACGATGGTAGTGTTAGTGATGATGGTGGTAGTGGTAACGATGTTGGTGGTGACAGTTAGTTATGGTAATGACAATGATGGTGGTTGATGTGATCCTTACTAGGAGCGGATCGCTTGGCACAGGTTATAGAGTTTTGGGTTGACGCCACTTTCAAAGAGGAAAGATAAGTCAAGGTAAACGCCACAGGGTAGATGCCACAAGGATTACCTTGATATGTCTAAAATTGGTTTAGCCAGGAAGCCAGAGAGAAGTTCTCACAAAATTTCATCAAATGTCAAAAGTTCCTTCTATTGAAAACGAGTTCAATACATATAGTGTATTTGAGAAGCAGCTGGAAAGACACCTATTTTATTAAATTTAAAATTAAAACGAAAATAGAAAATAATGACATGAGTCTTCTAATTAGTTTGGGCCAAAATGACAACTAAAAAATAAAAATAAAAAAAAAACATATTTGGCATGGGCCTTCAAATTAGTCTGGGCTTTCGGCAACAATTAAAATTCTTAGTAGTGCCTTTACCGTTGGGCCTTCATCCTTCTCCACTTAGGCCTTGTTAAGTATGCCTGATACTATTTGTTAGAGGGTATCCACTGACTATTTAGTCCTACACCTGGTCATAGGTCCCTGTATTTGGGCAGTTTTAGGATTCTCATCATTCTCAAGCATTTGCTCTCAAATGTTCAGAATCATCATCGGGTTCAAGTACCACTTCCTTCCTGTTCTTGTTGGCTTGCTCGGCAGAGCTGGCATCCTCCTTTGCAATTTGCGCATTCACTTGGTCATGCAATATTTTCACATACTCAACTTTAGCATGCACATCCTTATGTCGAGTCTCTTGGGGATTGCTTTTATAAGCTGGCCTATTAGGCAATGAAGCTCCTGGGAGGAGGTCAATTTGATGTCCCATGCCTCTTGAAGCTGGCAGTCCATGAGGAATCTCCTTGGGAAAAACATCTTTAAATTCCTGCAATAAGGGTTCAACACTAGGAAAAATAGAAAAGTTAACACATTAGAATTATCAGTAGAAGTTTTATTGTCTTTGCAATACAGTAGATAGAGTGGCTCACGAGCAAGTAACACTTTTCTCACTTCACTCGTCTTTGCTAAACAATTAAATTTTCTCTAATGTGTATCACTCTTTCTCTCATGTATCACTCTTTCTCTTAGATGAATCACTCTTCTTTTTCCTATTCCTCTTTGGTTCCTTACTCTTTCCTTTTTCTTATTCTCTCTTTTCTCTCATTCTGATTTGGTCATTACACACTTCTCTAGGGGATAGAGGTTTAAGAATAATCTTTTGATCGTGGTGTTGGAAAGAAATCTTGTTGGTGAAGCCATCATGCACTGCTTTGGTGTCATATTGCCATGGTCTTCCTAGCAATATATGAGTCGCCTCTATTGGAAACACATCACACAACACCTTATCATTGTATCTTCCAATGGTGAGACACACCTCAACCTGTTGAGTCACTTTTACCTCTCCATCTTCACTAAGCCACTGTAGTCTGTATGGCCTAGGATGGGGCTTAGTATCCAAATTCAGTTTGGACACTAACCTGAAACTTGCAACATTGGTACAACTTCCTCCATCAACAATTAAAGAGCAAAGCTTACCATTAATTGTACATCTAGTGTGGAAAATATTTTCTCTTTGGGTGTCATTCAGTGGTTGCATCTGACTTCCCAAGAGTCTTATCACCATTAGCATATCACCATGCATGACTTCCTCTTCAAGCCCTTCTTCCACTTCTTCTTCATTGATTTCAGATTCACTGGTGATTTCTCCATCTGCCTTCATGATCATGGTTCTCCTTGTGGACAGTCAGAAGCAATATGTCCTCTGCCTAAACATTTGAAGCATTTTATGTTTCTAGTACTAGTGTTGGATGATGAGGCAAAATTATGCTTGGTTTCAGCACTGTACACTACTGACTTTCCATGTAGACTGGACGAGTTGCCTCCCTCCTTCTTGGATCTGTCGGTCTAGTTCTGGTTGAAATTGTTGGATGGATTCCTTCTTGCTGCAATTTTACTCTTCAGTTGTTGTTCAACCCGGACTGTCTTATGTAGCAAGTCATCCAATTCCATGTATTCATGTAATTCAACAACATCTCTAATGTCTAGATTTAGGTCACTCAAAAAATGAGTCATTGTGTCCTCAGTTTCCTCTTTAATGTTGGCCCTCACTAGTGCCATCTCCATCTCCTTGTAGTACTCCTCCACAATCAAACTTCCCTGGGACAGCCTCTGGAGTTTCTGTCGCATGGTTTTGTTGTAGCTAGTTGGAACATACCTCTTTCGCATAACCCTTCTCATCTCAATCGATGTATCTATCTCCTGCCCTTCCTCTCTTATCATCTCTCTTTGATTTTTATTCCACCAAACAAGGGCGTAGTCTGAGAATTTAGTTGTTGCTAACTTCACCTTCTGCTCTTCAGTATAATCATTGCAGGAAAATACATGCTGAATCTTCATCTCCCAGTCAAGGTAGGCATTTGGATCATTCCTGCCTTTGAAAGAGGGTACATTAAGTTTTACTCCTTCAATTCTGTTCTGCCCCTCCATTCGATTTGGTCCATCATTGGCCCTTCTATTCCCACCATAAGGTCTCCCAGCATTTGGATACATTTGGTGCTCTAGTCCTTCTATTCGTCTGTAGAGCTCTTCATAGTTACAGTTCAACAAACATTGCATTTGTGTAGTCATCACGTCCAGTAATAAGTGTCGAGATCCGTCCAATTGATGATATTCACCACCACCGTCACCAGCTCCTGCCATGATTAAGGAACAAACAATTCTGCAGTAATTTAAACAAAGATTATAGGACCTCACCACACTTTACTCGCGTGTTTCTCTCTTTGATGGTAGTTCACTCGTGTTTGATGCTCTCAATATATGCTTTTGTATGATTTTTATTCACTCTTGCCTTTTACCACTCACTCCCTCTTAAGTTCCTGGATGAATCAAATTGGACGCACAAAGGTAATAGAACAAGAAAGACAACTTAATTATGGAATAACAAATTGGATAACAAACTAACAGATTGGATAACAAACTAGGATAACAAACTAACAGCCTCAAATTCGTGTTCAAAGATTCAAACACCCACTTTTTCTTTCAAACTTTCTGCAGCTTTTTCGTTTTTGCTTTCTTTTTCAAAATTCGTCTAGGATAATAGACTATTTTTCATTCAATCAATTCCACTAGTCAAAATTCAATAGGCAGTTGGGCAATTCGTTCAATAGTCAAACAAACAAATATGAGAAATTCAATGGCCTACTAAAACCCTAAATCCCCAAAATTCTTCTAGTAAGCCAAATTGTCCCTAAACAAAATTTGTAACAGAATTCAAACATAATTTTTTGACACAGAATATGAAAGAAACAAGAACAAGAACAAGAATAAGAATGAAAACAAGAACACAAACAAAAACGCAAACAAGAATGCAACAAGATGCAAACAAGAACTCAACAAAGACGCAAACAAGAACGAAACAAGATGTAAACAAGAATGAAACAAGATGCAAACACGAAATTGAGACACAAATGACAAAGGAAAAAAATAAAAATTGGATGGGATAGAACCTGTAACAAGAGCTGAAGCTCTGATATCAGATGATGTGATCCTTACTAGGAGCGGATCACTTGATACAGGTCACAGAGTTTTGGGTTGACGCCAGAGAGGGATGATAAGTCAGGGTAGACGCCACAAGGATCACCTTGATAAGTCTGAGATTGGTTCATTTTTATGCATGTTCATTGTTAATTAATTAAAAATATGGTAAATATAACTTTGAATGTAGTTATTATAAAAATAATAAACTTTTTTTACAAAAGAAAATAAACTTAATATATATGTAAATTTGTAATTAGATGACAATATAAAATATTTTATTTAATCCATCATCTATTTTCTCATTAAAATTATTGAAGAATTCCAGTAAATTGACCTAATTGAAGTTGGATTCACATCATTTTAGTAAGAACTTAGATTTGAGTCTTTGTGAAAGTAAAAAAAAAAGTGCTTGGAAGAGAAAATTTTACTAAAGACAATTATTCTGATTCTTCAATGATGATTCATTATTGATAAAGTTGATAGATACTTTGCACTATAGCATTGTAAAAAATACATTTTAAAACAAGGAGTTGATAGTGGAATACTTTCATTTCTCAAGAAAAATGAGTATAGTTTACTCAATGTTTTTTAATAGTTTACTTACAATGTTGGCATAGGTTATTTTCTCTTAATTTAAATTAATGTACTAAACTATATATTTCAACATAAGATAAGAGGGCACTTAATACTTGTATACCTTAGAAGAGGAGAATGTAATGTACTATTATACTAATATAGGAGTAGATTTCAAAAATTGGAAACACCTTTAACTCAAATTTTAAAAAGAAAAAGTAGTTTTTTGTTATTATTTTTTAGTTGTGTTTACTCTCGAGAACACACTTGGTGAATATTCTAAAGTTTGGTGTGAACTCAAGAGTCAAATGAGCAATACCTATGTGACCAAGGTTGATCACACATATTTAACGAACATGTTTTTCTCTAACAATTATAATCTTTTTTGGAAGATGTTGTGAATGGTATCTTAGTCATCCACAGGAAAAATTTAAAATTTGTTATACTTAGTTCGAGGAGCTTATGACCTACAAGATCTGCACGGACTGCGAAAATGCTTTGTAGCTCATGAGCTCCTTATAGTCTATGGCTTCTCTTAGCCATTCGTTTAGGAGAGGTTAATCATGGTATTAGGTTGATCCCATAATTATAGCATGCAAGATTGGTTTCGTAAGAGAGAATGAAAGAAAAGAATATTCGAAGTAATAAGGTTGTTGATGATGCTAGTTATAGGTTTGGGTTTAGATCACATAGATTGAGGAAGAATGAGTTCATATTTCGCAATAAGTGGACTTCCACAACTATTGTAGTTGCTAATATTCGGGCTTTAGTTTGTGATATGATCAGAGGCAAGGATATTCAAAATATCTTACATCCTGAGAATCCCATTTCTTCCTTTGATATTGATTTGGGGATTTTGGAAGTGCCCATATGAGGGTTTTTCAAAAGTTAGTATTTGATTTGGTGTTGGGGAATTTATTGAATCCAAAATTGATTTTAAATACATTTTTATATATTTAATTTCACATTTGAAAAAAATTATGAATTGATTATAGGTTCATAACTGACTATGAATTGATATAACTTAGAGTAACTCTTTTGCATTGCATCCCAGATTTTATATTAAATTTCACTCTTAACTTAATTTTATAATAAAACATCCAAACATAAATCACATTACTTCAAAATCAATTTTAATCAAATCAATTTTATAAAATTAATTCCATTCAAAATCAATTTTGTCAACATTCTTCTAAATACACTTAATTCTCTTGGTGTTTTTTCCTTCGCTTTTTGTGGGGTTGCCCTTTTTAACAATGAAGGGAAGTTTATTCAAACCTTTTCTAAAAGGCTTGATCATTGTTCTATCGTGGAAGCTGAGCTTTGGCCCATTCTATACCGCATGAATATGGCTTTGGATTCAAGAATAATGAAATTGATAGTGGAGTCTGATAGCCTTGATGTTGTTAAACTCTTGGATGATGATTGTTATTCTAGGAGCCAGTTCTGAGAGCTTATGTTCGAGATTTCGAAAGTGGAAGATCAATTCCAACAATGCTTTTATGATGCATATTCTTTTGCCAAATTTGATTTATTTTTATCTTATTATGTTTGTTTTTATAATTCTCTTTCTGTTTTAGCTGTTAAATCCTTCCTGGAAGATGTTGACGTAATTAACTCCCGGCCCATTTGGGTATTAATTAATTTGTTAGCGTCTTTGCCCAGACAATTCAGAAGAAAAAAAGGAAGCTAAGATTGTGGTATTGGGATGTGTATGATATTTTACCACCAAAACAATTACCCAACTCTATACTTGGTTGCAGTAAAAAAAAAAAAAACTCTATACTTGGTTTTGCAAATATGTTGAAGGAGTGTGAATGTTAAATGCATATGTTTTTGTTATTAAAAAATAATAATTTAAAAGTAATATAATTTTTTATATGTAAAATTTATCTTAGTTTAATAATATCAAAAGAAAGAGAAATAAAAAAATGAATTTATCTAACTCATAAAATTATAAAAATATTGTTTTACTTTACAAAATTATCTTATCAAAATCATTTTATTATATAATCTTATAAAAAACATTAAAAGGACTAATATTTAATAAATTAAGATATTTAAGTCTTAAATTTTAAAGGCTAATTAAAATAAGTGTGTTACTAGATATGAAAAGGTATATTTTTATTCTTTTTATTATAATAGAGTAGAATTGTAACAACAATGTAATAACAAGTGGTATCAAAATAATATTTATATTTTATAGTAATGATATTTTCATAATAAAAATATTAATACACCATCTTGCTGGCTACTTTTCTCAGGTATATCCATTTTTAATTTTTTTCTTCTAAATGTCATAATTGTGATATTTATTTTATTTTGTCACATTTTTCTTCAAGTGCTGAGATACTTTAGGAGCAATAAAGGATATAAAACATGCTGTTATGATAAATTTTTAGGTTCGAGTGATACAAAGCTTGGCATTTATTAATATCACTTGCATACTATGAGTGATAGTGGCTTGTCCATTGCAGTTGTTTTGTGAATGATTGCATCCCAGTTATGGTACAAGTGATCATACATAAAAAAGACAACTAACAAACGAGAATCGTTTTCTCTTCAGATCCCTGTGAGATATTGATAAGAATGAAGTATTGCACTAGTCACGTGCTGCAGGCGCAAATCACTAGGTGGATTTCATTTAACAAATTCCATTAGAGCTACTGAGCTGGTAAAATGTTAGTGGTTAGGGAAAATATGTTGTCTGTTGCTTGTCTATGGAATATCCAATTTCTGTTATTCAATGTTTCCATTTTGTTTTCGTTTTCGTTTTCGTTTTGGCAAACAACTTGTGTGATGCTTATATATAGAAACTTATCATGTAACGAAGGACAGCAGAGAAATAATACAATCCTTTTCCTCATCTTCTTCCTCTAGGAGGCCCCTAGCCCTCAAAATCTAAGTATCTGTGCTTGTGTGTGTGTGATTAAATCTTAATTAACCCTCCATATAATATCATGTCATTATTTAATATTTTTAATCTCATATAAGATGATGTTATATATATATATATTTATATATATTCCTTTCTCGAGGAGAATACTAATAATTACTATTTCTTAACTTTTTTTTTATAAAAAACATTATGAATACTCCAGTGCAATTTTTAATGCATTTTAGCATAATTTTTAATAATAAATTATTTATTAATTTCTTAACTTTTACCCTTAAACTACTAGTTAAGAAAACTCCTTTTCTTTATGTATGTATAGTCATGACAAAAAAAATTACTTAATTTAATTTTAAATCATCCATTTAAATTGTACCATTGAGAATTACTCCTTGCATCATATACACTCTTCTAATCAAATGCTAAGAACCCTTAATTCCTTCATCTTTACCTAGGATCAATGTTGATCTTGATTTTCTCTCGAGATCCTACATGGTGTGATGCGGCACATGGTGATACGAGAAATATGATACTTAAACACTTTTATAAAGATATTACCTCTTAGATATGATTTTTTTTTTGTTAGCCAAACCTCTTATATATATAGGATTAAATTACACTTGTAAGGTGCGTTTGACAAAACTAACTGATAAGTTAATTGAAACTTGTATCATAGGAGTTGAAAAATTAAATGCTTAAAAACTAGTTGATTGAATATGTTAATGTAAGAACAAATAATTAGATAAGTTAAGGTTGCAAGTGATGGGATATCTCAACTAGCCTATGAGGATGCGATGACCTATATAGTGTGTTTAGTTAACCACTTTAGAAACATGTCAACTAGTTTGAATAATTAATGAAATTATTTGATCTTATAAGGTAATTTGATAGAGAGGAGAAATTATTATGTAGTTTAAGATCACTACTTGTTTATGGTCCCGACTAATATCTATGTGACATATATTAAAGTTTTTTCAATTTTTTGAGAAAAAAATTAATAACACTCAACTATGTGTCATATACTAAAGGGGTCTAACTCAATGATTGAACAAAATGTATGAGTAGTGTAAATTTTTTTATATTATTTTTATTGTTACGGATTAAAAAAAATGTTATATAAAGATTAGGAACAATAATAATTTTGAGGCCTTAAGGTAGTTACTTCTTCGCCAATTCAGTACATGTTAGAACTAGAACAGTAGCCTCAATGTCTCAAGGACATAAGGAGTCATTTCCTCAGGATTATACCTAGTTCATTTCAAAACACACGTAACAATTTGAGGGCACTAAAATTAATTGACCATACCCTTTAATAGCAATGACGATATTAGCTTCAAGAATCATACTAATAATATATTAATATGTGCAGATTACAGTTTACTGATTCAATGGTTAATTTTTTCCACTTTCTCTAAACTAACTTGAAATCCAAAATCATGTCCAAACACAGCCCAACTATAATTTTTCCAAATACATTACATGTGATTAAATTTTAGTTTGTGTATTCTGAACTAGAGTCTCTAGTGCTTGTACATTGTTGTGTATATCATCCAACTATAGAAAACTCAATACCACTTCTAACACCATATGTTCCAATGTGATAGACCTTCTTCCACCCTAAACATCATTTTGCTGCAGCTGATCTCTCTATTTCTGGCCTCAGTTCAGATGTGATCATAGAACTACTTGAATCCCCTTCCATGATTGTGAAGACAGAAGACCACCAAGCCATGCCGTACCTTATAAAATAACACCACATTTTTTTTTTAACCTTTTGCTATCTGATATATATATATATATATATTATCTACGTTGCTGGGGAGTGTTGCTTCTATATTTTATGTTTGTCACCATTTTCACTTACGGCAACATACACAAATGGTCCAATGAAAACATCATCATAGTCCTGAAGTGGCTCCAATACCTTCACCACATCACTCATAGAGGGCCTTGCATTTGGGTGATGACTCAAGCATTTAAAAGCCAACATAGCAACTTTCATGGCTCCTTTCATGGGAAATTGCCCTTCTAGTCTACGATCTATGATGCTGTACACCTTTTTCTGATCTCTCAACAAAGGCCTTGCCCATTCCACCAAGCTCTTCCTTCCATTTGACTGAGATTTATCCACTACTCGTCTTCCTGTAAGCAATTCCAACAGCACCACTCCATAGCTATACACATCACTCTTGGTTGTAAGGTGACCTATTAAACAGACAATGAGTAATTGGTTAGCTTCATCAAATATAACTTTCTACCATTTTGGACATAAGAAATTATAGTGCGTTTGGTTGCACGATGTGGATGTGATTTTCTATCTTTAACCAGAAGCTAATAGTTGTAACTTTCACGTTTTTGGGCTGAATTGACGTGATTCTTTGATTTCTGAGGAGTTTCGAAACATGCACTAAATAAAGTGACAAAATAAAGGGAAGTTTAATTTCTAGTAATGTGAAAGGCACAAGTTCAATTTGCACTGCATAAGTTTTTATTGAGGCTTGTAACATGCTTTTAGGATTAAGAAATGAAATAGTATCCCTTCCCCCTTTACTTTTTATGTGCCAATTCATGCTAGAAACTTGGTAAACATTTTGTATGGTAGTGCATATACCTGTCATGATGTACTCAGGAGCAGCATAACCTTGTGTTCCCATTATGCGTGTTGTTACGTGTGTGTCTTCCCCTTCAGGGCCATCCTTAGCTAGCCCAAAATCAGAGAGTTTAGCTGTGAAATCCTAGATTTGGAAATGACAAAAATTAAGAGTAAGTTAATTTCTTGATATGACCCCAAGGAAAATGATGCAAGAGATATAACACGACTCTTCAGAAGAGATCAAAGAACATACTGAGTCTAGTAAAATGTTTGAAGCTTTGAAATCGCGATATATTACAGGCTTATCTGCTTCGTGTAGGAAGGTCAGACCCTTGGCAGCTCCTAATGCAATTTTCATCCTAGTTGACCATGGCATGGCGGCAGAGTATTCTGTTCGTATTAGAACAAAAGAAGCTGTTATTAAACCTTGGTTTATGGTAAGACTCCAAATTTTTTGCATTAATATGATGGATTGTCAATTTGTAATCACTCATCAGTATCCAAAGAAAACATAGAGGTTTGAAACAATTAGGTGTGCTTGACCATATGGAACAGAACATCCAAAAATCTAAATCATTTGATAATCATTATTCAGCTTGATCTTGTAATCATGTTTGACTTTGGGTGAGTTACTATTGATATAATCAGAGATACAGCAACAAATGACCTTATGAACTTCATGTACAGTCCTACCCTTTTGAGGAAAGAATGAGAAAATTAAAGGAGGATAAGTAGAAGAGAGAAAAGAGACATACTTCTGAATAGTTGATTCTCCAAGCTGCCTCTTGGCATGTATTCATACATCAAAAGCCTATGTTCATCCTCATAACAGTACCCAATTAACTTGACAAGATGCGGATGCCTTAGTTGTCCAAGAAATATAATCTCTGCCTAGAAAAGAAAATATGTTCAAAACAACAGTTTTTCCTGAGATGTTGCTGTTCAATTAATTCTTGTAAGGTATTTATTCAATAGTGTAGTAGTATTTTGTCAACAAAAGAAATATGTCGGTATCTTAAATTGATGTGACAACCAAATAAATGGGGTTTCTGTGGGAGGACTAATCATGAAAAAAGTTAAAAAGGGCACTTGAAAAGCAAACTAACCAGCCACTCCCTGTGACCTTGCAAGCCATCCAAGTCCAACCTTTTCACAGCTATAGTCTGAGCCTTCAAACCAGACCTAAGTTTGTCATCAAGAAAACCCTTGTAAACAGGTCCAAACCCTCCTTCACCTAGCATGTTACTCCATGAGAAACTGTTTGTTGCTTCCCTTAGCTCCTCAAGTGTGAATGCATAGAGCTTTGAGCCAGCGAATGAAATTGAAATATCTTCAATGGCCTGAGTGGAGCTTGAATTGCTCACATCAGATAGGCATAGCCTCTGGAAAGAACCTTGTTTTAAGACCTGTTTCTCTGATTCCTCCAAGGAACACTTAACCTTGTAACAACTTAGGATCAAGATCACAGACTTCCATGTGTTCCTTTTAGTACTCATTTGGTTCATATGTGCAATTGCAATAACCTTGTTGTGTATGTATATAATTTTCTTTCACAAGCTACTACTTCTGATTCTAAAATATGAGAAAGACGACATAAAATTGTGAATGATTGATGCCGCTGGAAAAAAATAAGTGTAAGCTAATGAAATTTATAAGTACATATTTTCACCTACTACCTTAGAAGAAAAATTGTGGGGAGATTCCTTGACTTCTAGAACTCTTGAATGTGGATGCTAATCATGCTATAACTATACCACACGATGTGCATAATTGGTTTCTATGTTATTTTGTTTCATTTTTAACGACTTTTTAATTTTATAACTACAATATTTGTGATATATATCTTCAATTAATTATAGGTCAAGTAACTTGCCTACCTATTATTGACTTCAATGTTACACTAATATGAATGCATCTCTATCTATCTATCTTGCATCCCTTGCCGTCCACTTATTTTTTGTGTTTAGCAATTGATGTACATTCGCCGGGAAGATCGGAAAATGAAAGAGGTGTAACAAAATTCCATTAGTGCCAAACCAACAATTCCATTGTCTAATTTGTTGTTGCACACGTCAACGGGTTTTCTTTAATCGTTCGATGGGTTATATTGCAGACACATGCCTTGTTATAACAATAGAAAAGTGCTATGTGGATATAGAGTAGTATTTTATAGTTTAATTGATATGTCCCAATATTTGGTAGGTAAGGTTCATCTACGTTATTGTTGTTAGGATGTCATGATCACACAATAGCAAGACGACAATGAAACTCTCCTTTAAAATTCTTTATATGATCATCAAGGACAGCTTCTAGAATTTAGAAGTTAAGGGATTTCTCTTACATAATTTATTTATTCCTATATTATTATTTTACTTTGGATGAATGAATTTGTGTTCATAGAATTGTAATAAAGCCATCAAATGGGTGCAAGTCAACACGGCCAAGGACTTTCACGAGGGTTTAGATATATGGAATCCATGTATTGAATGAAAATTTTAATTTTAAAAAAGTGGGAAAAAGTGATAAAGGTTGGGAAGGTCAAAGAGAAAGGGTGAACCAATTAATCTAACCCACAACCACTTCCATCGCTCATGGAAAATGTTACAAAACAGAGAAGTAATCATTTGGAAAATGGATTGCATGCAACGGCTTAAAGGGGTAGTCATTTAATTAGTGTTTGACAATTGCACTGCCCTTTCAAGTTTCAAAGTTAATGTTAAGAACTACTAATTGGTTTTTCATATAAAAGTTACAGAAAGGGGTATGGGGGCGGCTATTACATTTTGAGTTTTTATTATTATTAATAAATAGTGAGTTGTTAGTTCATTAATTTTGTTAATAGAAGAATTTCAACCTATGACATCAGTTCTCTCCCTTCTTTCTTCATCAGTAATCTAATCTTATATCTTTCTATTGTTTTACATCTTGAGGATTTTGAGGTGGAGGGGTATTTTACAAACTTTAAGTTGATGATGCTCCCTACATAGGAGAAATGTTGGTAGTGATTCTGATTTTTAGTGGCTGAACTACTCTCAATTGGAATCTAACGTATTGATTTGGTAATATAAAGAAAAAGAAGAGAAAAATGTCATAGATTCAATTTCTCTTATTAACAAAATATAATAATTAATAACTAACATTGGTCTATAAAAAAATTGAGACCTAGGCCTAAAGGAAAGAAAAATACACTTGATTATCATATCATCCTGTACTAGCAAGAACCTAAAATCAACCGAAGTTTCATTTATAAGAACATAACTTATGCACAATTTCTTAAATTTTTTGTTATTTTTTCATTAAAATTAGTTTTATTTTAATAATTCATGTAATAAAAGTTAAAAATTAATTAGTAATATTAAAATATTGTTGAATGTTTTTCAGCCCAAGAAAGGCCTAATGACCTATTCTAATTGGTAACTAAAGGTAGAGACATAAAGAATATAAAAACTCCAATCTAATTACCTTAAGATACACATTATCCTTCCTTTACTATGACTGACTCTGACTGATCTTTATTGATTTGAGCATCGAAATTCTTGCCGGCAAATATACCTCCTCTGATGCGGAATACTTTAATCACCATTGAAGAGGTCCTCCTCATTCTTCTGCAATTTACTATTGAAGAACCATTGCTTTCTCTTAAAATGGTGAAGTACGTGATGGTGCCTCTTTTTGAACTTGTGCTGAACAAGTATAAAGATTTTTACACTACCAATTAATATATATATATATATATATATATATATATATATATATATATATATATATATATATATATATATATATAAATAAAAGTTTAGTAACTTTTAAAATATTTGGAACTCAAAAGTCATATCTAAAATATTTTCTAATTAATTGATGATATAAATAATATTTACACTGAATGAAAATTAGAATAAAAATTAAACCCATAAAAATTTGCATAATAGCTATGTATAAATTATAAAATTTTATTTTTTTTATCATGATATTGGTATAAAGTAGATCCGTCAAAGGCGATGATTAATTTTTATCGGAGATTAAACGCACATAAAATGTATATTTTCTTTCCAACATGATATATTTTATATCAAAAGATCAATTAGGATTTAAACCCTGGAATACTTGTTAAATTATGTTTTTTGGTGGTTGATATCAGCACGCTTCCCACGCTTTGTATCATAGCTCTTAAGCTTCTAATGATATGCACGGCTTATACTTTAATGATTTGGAACGATGCATTAGCGTTAATTAAATATAGTCAACAACAATAGTTTCAACCGCAGATACGTATTCAACAATTGAGGTCACCCTAAAAATGATATACAATAATCATTAATCTCCTGGCCTCTTCATATCCTTCCCGTTTATGTGGACTTCTTATTTACTAAGTGGTTATTTCTTAAAAGTATTTATCAAAGCGGTAGAGTTTTAAAATTATTTATCTACTAGAGGTAATTTTTGTCATATAAAATGTAGAAGGCATGATCGTGAGTGACGTCTTGTGTTTTTCGTTTGTCCACTAATAGGATGCACCATTTTATTTGACTTCTTCTTTTCAGGTATTCAGTCAGTATAGGAGGTGTTATTTGTAGTCAACAAGAAGCGTCACCCTGTATGGCTCCTTATGTGTGTTGTTAAGGTCACTCAATTCTGGACTTGTTGTGCGAGATTGGAGTGGAGTTTCATGTTTTGTTTCCTGACCCCAGGACATGTTTATGTGACGCTGGCTAGGGTGCAAAAGGCAATCATGTTCCGTACCGTGCGTGAGTTTGGATGGTTATAGTACAATGGAAGGCAAATCTCACCTGAGCCATAAGATGTGTCATTACCAAAATAAAAGGATAAGATTTGTTGACGGGTACCGGTTTAGGATAGATCATATTAAAAAATAGGGTAAATAGCCATTTTTATCCTTGAAAGTGTAATTCACTGACAGAAATATCCTGCCGTCAACTTCCGTCCATCACCGTTAAAAAAGTTGCTTACGTGGCATAGAGAGACAATTTTGTCAGTAAAAAATTACCTACATGGCTGCCAACGTGGGGACATATTTGTCATATGCAAATGTAGTGAATTTTGATATTGCTCGACTATGGGAAATAGGGTTTTTTGGTGTTTGTTGATTTTCTTCGTTCCTAAAGGGATATTTTTTACACAACCCAAAATTGACTCTTCATTCTGTATGTTCTTGATTTTTCTTCATCTCCCACACTTCCAGAAACTTCTACAAGAGAAGTGCTTCATCTCCCACACTTCCACAGCCTCATTTTGCTGAAAAATCTCCCAACCATAGTAATGCACAACAACGCACGACAATGCACACCCATACAATCATTCCCGTCGATGGTGACCACAACAATGCACACCCTGGTTTGGACTTTATCGTATGTTGTGTCGCCTTTGTATGCTTTTTTAATTTTTTTTTCTATGTGTATGGCTTTTATTGGTTGGTCGTAATGGCACCGTCGTCGGCTAGTGTCTTCATCGTCGACAAACGATTGTTTTGGGGTTTCGATGATGACTGTAACGACGTTGTCACCATCGCATTTTTTCTGGTGGTCATCGTCCATCTGGCCTCTGTCGTCAAACCTTTTCTCTTGTGTTCTCTTCTTTATTCTCAAACTTCTTCTCCTCTCTATTATGAAATTTGTCTTCTCTTCTCCATTCTGTGTTGGATCAAGTGGCCTCAAAATAATTAAGAAGGGGGGGGTTGAATTAATTATTAATGAACATTTACTAATTAAAAACTTATCATTCTTAATGTTACTAGAATCAATTATGCTTTTACTACTAAGTTAAGAAAGTAAATAACAGAAATAGAAATTTAACCAAAAGTAAAAGCGATAATTAAAGTGCACAGCGAAAATTAAAGAGTGTAGGGAAGAAGAAGACAAACACAAGAATTTATACTGGTTCGGCAACAACCCGTGCCTACATCCAGTCCCCAAGCAACCTGCGGTCCTTGAGATTTCTTTTCAACATTGTAAAAACCTTTACAAGCAAAGATCCACAAGGGATGTACCCTCCCTTGTTCTCTTTGAACAACCAAGTGGATGTACCCTTCACTTGAACTGATCCACAAGAGATGTACCCTCTCTTGTTCTCAGTTACAACAACCCAAATAGATATACCCTCTACTTGTACCACAAAGGATGTACCCTCCAATGTGTTAAGACAAAGTTCTCAGGCGGTTAATCCTTTGAAACTTTGTGAAGGGGAAACAAAAGATATCTCAGGCGGTTAGTCCTTTGAAATCTTTTGTTTAAGGGAAAGGGAAGAATCAAAAGAATTCTCAGACTGTGTCGTTTTGAATTCTTTGAAAAGGGAGAAGGGAGACACAAAAGAATTCAGGCGGTTAATCCTTTGTTCTTTTGGAAAAGGGAGAAGAGAGACACTAGTCCTTGTTGAATTCTTTTTGGCAAAGGGAGAAGAGAGACACAAAAGAATTCAAACGGTTAGTCTTTCATTCTTTTGGAAAAGGGAGAAGAGAGACACAAAAAGAATTCAGGCGGTTAGTCCTTGGCGAATTCTTTTTGGCAAAGGGAGAAGAGAATGAAAAAGATGAATAACACACTTTTGTTTTCTGTGAAAGAAAAAAGTTTAGAAACCAGAAAACTCAAAAAGCTTTTGGCAAAGGAAGAAGAAGAAGAAGAAGATATTCAAAAGTAAATTGGAAAAGTTAATTGAAATGCAAGTCAAGGTCTTGCTTTTATAGACTCTTCTTGTCTGGTCAAGAAAACCATTGGAAGAGTTATAACCTTGAGAAAAACCTGAAAACCATTGGAAGAGTTACATCTCTTGACTTTTCATTCAAAACTTGTCACTGGTAATCGATTAGCAAAACCATGTAATCGATTACACAAAGCATTTTATGAAAAGATATGACTCTTCACAATTGATTTTGAATTTCAACGTTCAGATGCATTGGTAATCGATTACCAATATCTTGTAATCGATTACACCATTTTGAAATCAATTGAAACGTTGCAAATTCAGTTAAAAGCTTTTGAAATCAAACTTTGCTACTGGTAATCGATTACAGGAAACTGGTAATTGATTACCAGAGAGTAAAAACTCTGGTAACTTAGAAAATTTTGAGAAAAACTCTTTTGAAAAACAAAAATGTGCTATGTTTGTTTTTTGAAAAATCTTTTCAATACTTCCCTTGTGAAGTCTTCTTGATTTCTTCTCTTGAATCTTGAATTAATCTTCTCTCGAGTCTTGAAAGCAAACTTCTCTTGATTCTAGAATCTTCTTGATTTCTTCTCATGAAACTTGAATTTTATCTTGACTTGAACTTGTTGACTCAATCTTGAAATCATTCTTTGGGATTTTTGTCATCATCTTTGTTATCATCAAAACTACTTGAATCAACTTGATTCATCATCATGAAGCTTGCTTCTACATTCTGAAACTTTTTGTGTTCTCTATTTGTGAAAATACAATTAATGTTTGTTATGTGTTGGATCAGGTGGCCTCGGAATAATTAAGAAGGGATATTGAATTAATTGTGAACATGTCTTGACTAATTAAAAATTTATCCTTCTTAATGTTACTAGATTCAATTAGGCTTTACTTCTAAGTTATGAGAAAGTAAAGAATAGAAACAATAACTTAGACAAAAGTAAAGCGGAAATAAAAAGTACATAGCGAAAAGATAAAAAGTGTAGGGAAGAAAAAAACAAACACAAGATTTATACTGATTCGGCCACAACCCGTGCCTACGTCTAGTCCCCAAGCAACCACCGGTTCTTGAGATTTCCAATAACCTTGTAAAATCCTTTACAAGCAAAGATCCACAAGGGATGTACCCTCCCTTGTTCTCTTTGAACAACCAAGTGGATGTACCCTCCACTTGAATTGATCCACAAGAGATGTACCCTCTCTTGTTCTCAGTATTACAACCCAAGTAGATGTACACTCTACTTGTACCATAAAGGATGTACCCTCCAATGTGTTAAGACAAAGAATTCTTAGGCGGTACGTCCCTTGAATCTTTGTAAGAGGAAACAAAAGATATCCCAGGTGGTTAGTCCTTTAAAATCTTTTGTTTAAAGGGAAGAGGAAGAATCAAAAGAATTCTCAAACGGTTAGTCCTTTTAATCTTTTGGCAAGAGGGAGAAGGAAGAATCAAAAGAATTCTCAGGCGGTTAGTCCTTTGAATCTTTTGGCAAGAGGAAGAAGGAAGAAGAAAAAGAATAGCACAAGTTTTTGGCCAATGAACTTTTCTTGAATAAAGAAAGTATTGAAAAAAAACTCTTAGAAGAATGCTTTGAATGAATGAAAGAAATCTGAAAATTGTCCACATTAAAATTCGTGCCATGGTCACATATTTATAGTCATTTGATGACTCAAGTTAAAAGTTTATGATTCTTGGCAATTTCTTCAAAACTAGTCACTTTTTAAAAGTTGTGACTCTTTTGAAAACTAGTCACTTTAAAAGTTCTGACTCTTTTGAAAACTAGTCACTTTAAAAGTTGTGACTTTTAAAAAATCTTCAGAAACTAGTCACTTTAAGAATTGTGACTTTTGGTAATTTATTTTTCAAAATAAGTCACTGGTAATCGATTACCATTATAGTGTAATCGATTACACATCAACAGATGTGACTCTTCATGTTTAAATTTGAAAATAAAAAACGTTTACAAACACTGGTAATCGATTACAAGTATTGTGTAATCGATTACACAAGTTTGAAATGATTTGAAAATGTTTTATCATAAGTTGTGACTCTTGAAATTTGAAATCTAACATTTTAAAACATTGGTAATCGATTACATGATTATGGTAATCAATTACAACTTTGTAAATCAGTTTGAAAAGAAAGTTGGCTATTGGTAATCGATTACCAAGGCAGTAATCGATTACCAGAGAGTAAAACTCTTTGGTAAAAGATTTTTCTTTTTGAAAAATTCTCTTGAACAAAATTATGCTATTCAATATTTTGAAAAACTCTTTTAATACTTATCTTAATTGAGTCTTCTCTTGAATCTTCACTTTAATCTTGATTCTTGAAACTTGCTTTGATTGAACGACTCTTTGATTCTTGAAACTTGCTTGACTCTTGATTCTTGACTTGAGTCTTTGGCATCATCAAAATAAACTTGGAAAACATTGCTTCCACATTATGTTTCTCTATAGGATGTCTGATGAAATCAGTCTTATTTTGCACCACAATGGTAAATTCATACAAAATGCAAATGGGGCACTAGAGTATGTTGGTGGTGAATTCTGTGTTTGGAAGGAAGTTGAAACAAATTTGGTTAATGTCTGGACAGCCCAAGAATTGTGCAAAGCTTGCCGCATTTATGTGAAGTTTGTTTCAATATATTACTTGGTGTCTGGTATTGGTTTGCAAAGGTTGGAGAATGATCGTGATGTGTTGTCTATATGCCAAATTGGGCTTGCTGATCCAGAAAAAAAAGTGCTTGTATACTTAGAAAATGATGATCCAAAGGGGGGTCCTGTTAATGACATTGGGCCAGTGATTAAAGTACATGGAATGCCTATAAATTGCAGTGCAGAAAATGTGATTGAGGTTGTTGTTGAAGAGTGTACTCAGAATGGTATTAAAGATATGGATGTTGATGGTGCTAAAGGTGGTTCAGATGATGAAATGAAGTACTTGGAACTAGTGTACAAGATGCAAAAATTGAAGTTGTTGAAACAGGAGTTGAAACAGAACATGAAGTTGTTGGAATTGAAACTGAAGTGAATAATATGCAAATGATGATGAAGTTAAAGAACATGATGGGAATGCTGAGTTTTCTAATCGGTCATCTGACTAAGTTTTTTATTGTTCCTGGGGGGCATGATTGTAACAGATTAAGCACTGATTACTTGTTGTTAACTGATCTACTTGTTCTAAATCCATTTTTTTTGTATGCTATGAATTGATACTGTTAATCCACTGAGTATGCAATTCTGACTATGCAGGTATGCTATTGTTAAATGTTGTTTGTGTTGTATAAGAAGGGAATATATATATATATATATATATATATATATATATATATATATATATATAGTTAGCAATCATTTGGCTACTATGTTTTGTTGCAAAAGGTTACCTTTAAAGACTAAATTTTGATGATTACTCCTTTCGGAGGATGTCACTGCATACACCATTTGTTTATTATAGTTACATTAAATTTGTGCTATCCATGTGGAATGTTAGTTGCTAATGATTACTTACTAATGTTAGTTCTCAATAATTTATTTATCTATAGTTATGTTAAATTTGTGTAGAGGCTAATGACTATTTTACATATATGTAGGATGAGATTAACGGCTCTCAATCTGCTCCACAAGTTGAATAGCCTTCAACTAATTTGAAAATTACTCAAATTCCTAATGCTGAAAATGCTTCATCTCAAAATGTTCCAACTCCAACTCATGTGCGTGATTTTTACATTTTATTGATTGGTTATTGTTAAATTATGTTATGCATAACTAATCAGTATTTATAACTGTTGTAGGAAACAATCTTAATACTTCCACCGATGTCAACTGCATTTAGACCACCTCCACTTAGGCCTCTAGCACCAATTTGAATTATAATGCCAGATGGAGTATCTCATAACAAGAATCAACCGAATTACATGAGCTTCGTACCTACCCCAGGAATGCCCAACCGCCAAGATTCGAAGAACTAAAATATGAGATAGATTAATCTTTTGTTTATAGTAGATAGTGATTAATTATTATAATTTGGATAAATTTGTAACGATTGATACACTAATACAATGCTTATTTTGGTATATTGGTACAATATTTATTTTGGATAATTTTTGTTGTGACAGAAAAATTATTATTCATAATCAATATTATTGATATTATGTTTGTTATAAATTATTTTTGCAAATTATTTTTAAGTGATTATTGTGACGTTATGTTTGTAACGATAAAAAATGTCAAAAATCTATTATAAAATTATATTTACCCATTAAAAATGAAATTATTGACATTGTTGTCCAAAATTGATGACTATTTTCATCCAAATGACCAAAATATATCACAAAATTAACATTTTGTTCCAAAATAAGGTATTGACATTTAGGTCCAAATAAAATTACTGACAAATTCCTCCAAGAAAAAAATTACTGACAATTTGATCCATAAAATTTTTACTGACATTTACGTCCAAAAATGATTTCTTATTGATATTTTCATCTAATTTAATCAGCATGACCACATTGGCAATCAATTTTATGACAAATTTGTTCTTCTATGCCACGTAAGCAACTTTTTTAAAGGTAACAGAAGAAAGTTGACAGCAGGATATTTTTTCACACTTTTAACACTTTCGAAGACTAAGTTTTGCATTTAGATCTTTTAAGGACACATTTGTCAGCGAATTACACTTTTAGGGATAAAAGTGACTATTTATCCTAAAAAATATTTTACAAAATAAATATTCCATGTGTGCACATTGTTATATGGATTGCGTGTTTTTCCATTGGGTCATGCAATGCACATACAAACAAAACTCAACATTGTATGGCCCTTGCCAAAATGATGTCGCATGTTCTTTTTCTTAATTTCTTTTTCCTTTTTTTTTGTCATTGTTGCAAACCACATTTAAATTTTTATTAAATATTTATATTTTGTTGAAAACTTATTTTTGGAGCTTTTAAGGATACAAAGTTATCTATTAATTTATTATATTTGATTTTCTTTTATATTTCTTTTTCAATCGATATTAAAATTAATCTATTTAATATTTGTTGAGATACAGATAATCTTAAATAAGATTTAGTTAATTTTAGTTTTGGAAAATTTCTTTCCGGCAAAGTAATACTTACGGAAATTGTTAACATTATTCTATAAGAAATAAAAGCATTTGGAAAAGAATCAATTTTTTTTATATAATTAAGTATATCAATCGGTATATTAGCGGTGTTAAAAAAAACTGGTTCGGATTGAATCGGATTGTAACTAAACTTAAAACTGAATTGGTTTTTTTCTCGAATTGGTTCGGTTCAAGCCAACAGGTTACTCATTTAAAATTGATCTTTTTTTCCTTAGAACTACTATTTTATATCATGATTCTTCTAAATATTCGATATAATTAATACAATATTATCAAATGTAAGTAGTAAAATTGATTCATTTAATATTACCAACATAATATTCTAAAATAGACTAATACAAATTAAAATAAAATATTTTTTGATGAGATTCATTATAATGGTCTGAATCACAACTATTTTCTACAAACTAATTTCTTGCAATAAGTTTCGTTGTAACTAGATTTATTGTAACCATATTTGCTGACATAAATAAACAAAATATAATCCATTAATATTATAAATATGACAAAAAATAAATATGAAAAAAGGTGAAACAAATAACAATGTACCTAAAAGTAATACATTAAGAAGTTTCAACACTAGTAGTTCCAACACTTGGAGTCCCAATATTAATTAGCAGTATTTAACGTCAAACCAAACAATCCTAAAACTTTTGATCGGTTTTGATTGGATCCATAAATCTAAACTCGCGATCCAACCCATCGGTTCGATTTTGTTTTAAGTTAAATACATAAATGATCTAACCCAAAACTGTTTGGATCAGTTTGGGGCAACTCGGGTTCGTGGGTGACCCGTACGGTGAACACTCCTACGTCCACCGATGTATCATTTACTACTTCTATAATTTCTCTTATACAATTTTTAGTTGTGTAAATAAATCTAATTCATCAATATCCAAGTGATTATTATGTTTTAATGAACATTCAAGGTTAAGACAATATTCTTTTAAATTATTACTATCTAATAAAGACTTCAATTTTTAATGTTAAATAGAAAAGCAAAAATATCTTCATATATTTTAAATTGTTCAAATTTATTTCTTAATGCGGTAATTGCTTGATCTATTATATAAATAAGTAATCAATGTTAAATGATTCTTTAGGCGATTATAAGAAAAGAGATTTTAGATTAATTTTAATGAAAATTGATATATTCAGATTCAGAGACCTTTGATATAGCCAATAAGGAGACATACTAATTAATAGAAATAAGCGAATAATTAATTTTAAGTGGAAACTAAACAATGAAATTATGGGTCTTACCGGAAATTAAAACTATATTTCTTATGTATTATTTTTTATGGGTATTATAAGAAAATATGAGTCTTATAATTATTAATACTTTCTTTAGGCCTAATTTTTTTTGGAGGCCTTGACCATGCTCAAATTGAATGTGAATGAAGTTTAATTTAGCTGGTTGAACATACATGAGTTGTTATAAATTCTTTCATACTATCTTAAATTCTCACGAATAAAAAAAAATCTCAAATTAAATTTTGGTTCAACCTATTTGTTGACAATTTAAATTAAAATTTTTTATTTAGTTGTGCTACTTTTTTTTTCTTCAATTGATGGTAAATAAAACACCAAATACTTAATAATATATTTAAAGAAATTATTTAACATATTAAATATTTCATCATAAATCATAATCATAACATGGTTGCAATTATAAATCACTAGTTAATATAACTAAATTTTCTACAAATACAGATAATATTAATATTCATATGATTATTACTTATAAAATACCTACTTATTCCTCTGAACATAAACACACTAAAGTTTAGATAATAAAGTAATGAAAAAAAATAATATAATAATTTCATAAATGCCTACTTATTGCTCTTGTTTATATAGAATCAATTTTCAACATTATACTATAAATCTAATTCATATAATAAAATACTAATTTTTATTTTTATTATTTTCAATTTATCTACCCGTTTATGAACACAATTTAATTGTAACAAAAAATGGTCACTCTTAAATGTATCATTTTCTATAAAAAAAACTGTAATTGGATCATTATGTATAGCATTTAATAAGGGGGTAAGATATAATACTAATTTAGTAAAAACCGAAATAAATTAATTATTAATCTTTTTTTTATACTACTATTTTATTTGGTAGGTTTGGCTTCATTAATAATTTAATAATTAATTATATGTTAGTAATGGATATAAACACTCCAAGAAATAGATACTGCATTAATAAGGAGTATAAAATTTTATTAATAACTTTTTGTTTTTTTATAAGAAGAATTTATTGTTAATAAAATGGAACGTGGGTTTTTATTTTGGTACAATTTTTTTTCTTCTATTTGGATACATAAACATGGTATGCAACAATGACAAAAAAAAGGAAAAGAAATTGAGTAAAAAAAAAGAACATATGACATTGTTTTGGCAGGACCATACAAGGTTGAGTTTTGTCCGTATGTGCATTGTATGACCCAGACACTCTGGAAAAACACGCAATTCATATATAACGATGCACACAAGTGGAATATTTATTTTGCCAAATATTTTTTAATATGATCTATCTTAAACAGGTACCTATCAATAAATCCTATTCTTTGATTTTGTTTTTAATGACACATCTTATGGCTCAGGTGAGATTTGCCTTCCAGCGTACTATAGTCATCCAAACTCACGCATGATACAAAACAAGATGGCCTTTCGCACCCTAGCCAGCGTCCATGTTTTTGCTTTCCGGACATGTTTTGCCGAAGGTTTCGTCCAAGTGATCTTTTTTTTTTAAAAAAAATATTATATTGTTTTTTGACATATAAATATATATTTTTTAAGCTTATTTTAGTTAGTTATTGCATATTATGTTTTGACTCTTTTTTATTTTGCATGTAAATGTAGCATGAATGTGGTCCTCAGTATTGTATTTTAACATTTTTGTTATGTTTTTTAATATTACAGTTAAAAAAAGGTAGTGAAAATATTTTTGATTGAAATTTTGATATTTAATATATATTTCATCATATTTTTTTTGCTAATATTAGGCTCTTTTTTAAAGTCTTATTTAGAATAGTTATTTTATAATTCAAAATAAAATTTTAAATAGATATGTAATATATAGTGTTGTTTATGAAACTATGTAAAATATTTATTTTAAATAGTCTTTAATGGACCTTTTTAAAAACCTTATGAAGTTTTTGAATAATAAACAAAAAGAACATATTGAAGGTCCACTCTTGTGTGACACTAACAATAAACAAAAGGAATCACATAGTATTATGTTTCATGTTAGTGTACAAACGAAAAACATAAGATGTCACTATAGATATTGTCTCTGGTGACTTACGTTACAAAAGAGTAAGTTTTCAACATTACATCAAAGAGTAATTTTCGTAAGTTAAGTTTTCACCATTTTCATCCTCTGAATTTACTTCTACAATATTATTGGGTTCTCTAATTTTTTTATCTTTAATTAATCAATTTAAATTCTTGTTTAATTTCTCCTCTTGTTTGATTTCATTTTCATACAATTTAAATTATTATTTTTTTCATAACCTTCTCAAGTCAATTTTCTTTAACTTCTTTTATTAATAAAATATTCATTTATTTGAGTACAAACAAAGTCCATGTGGATTCAACACTCGGACTTCCATTTTAACTTTACTACTTGGGACCAATCAGTACACTTGTCAATCCATCAACAAGTGGGAGTGATACCTCTCGTACTGGTAATGATGATGCCACAAAGATTGGAGACGATGATGATTATATTGCGGACATCACTGTTGCTTTGGAAGCTTGGGATCCAGGGCCCACACAAGATTGAGACCAATTTTGATCAGGATTTTTCTTTAATTTTCTTTATTTGTCTTTATTTATTTTGTTTTGTTTTCATTTTCTTATATTTTATTTTCATTTTAATTTCTTGCATTTAGGACAATTTAATTTTAGTAGTTTAAATTCAGTCATTTAATAGCTTTAATTTAGTTGATGCATGATAGAGGAGGTGCTTATTGATTTGTTGCAACACATTTTGAGTGAATCAATTGCATGAGTGAGATGAACTGCGCACTAATGGATATTTTTGTGAACTACTGATTCTCGTGCAAGTAGGCGTTAGTGTAAGTGATGGAATGTGAACTAACAATACAAGAGTGAAAATGTTGGTATTTCTGATAGAAAGGTATGGAATGAGAACCTTTATACTTCAATGAAAATTGGTAAGTTGTGTGATCTTTAAATTGTGAGAGAACGGTTGGTTTTAATTTCTGATTTTGCATGATTCTTGGACTGCTTGAAATGCATGTATGGTGTGGAAATGATCAAGGCCTTGTTTGTTATTTTATTCAGCTACTTAGCCAAAAAAAGTCATCCTGTGAATGAATGCATCTCTTGCACCTTTTTTGAGCCTAATGTAACAATTTTGTCATTGGAACCCAAGCCCAAAATGTGATATTTACTAACTACCCTTTCTTTGTCTGTAGGAGATTACTCATGGACCCAGAAAAATTGGTCCCAGATTTGGGGGAATATTTTTGGGTGATTTTCTATTGTAGGAAAACGAATAAACAGTACAAGTTGAATTGAGTCACAAAATATGGTTTTACTCAAGCCCATCATGAATGTCTAGTTACATTTGCATTAAAAAAATGACTTTAAAAGAATAAAAGCTGGGGTAAGCCATCATCAAAGAAAATAGTTATGCTGAAAAAAGTAGCAAAGTAATAAGGTTGGTGTTGTAAAAATTTCTAAGTTGTGGTTTGTTATTAATTTGGGGGAGTGAATGCTCTCCTAGATCCTAAGCTTTGAATCCTAGAAAAACCATGATTTCTTTGTTAGTCCAGCCACATTACAAGCTTATTAAAGTCCTTAGTGATCCACATTGTGCATGGATGATTGCATTAACTAAGATGATGTGCAAAGTTGAGAATTTTACTATTCAGTTGTTATAATTGAAACACTTTTACCGAGACACTTGTGGGATTGAGAGAAACACTAGCCTTGTGAGGACTGAAGTTTGGTGATTATTCCTTGTGATTTGTCATTCTTGTTAATCATTTCATTTGAAGTGCATCTTGTTCTGCTTCTTTCATGAACTTATGACAACTGTGAACTTAAGAATTGGCTAATGAAGTTTTTTCTTGGGAATGTATGCAGTTATCTCCTGAATTGTGATTGGTAAACTTTGAACTTTTTCCTTTTGCTTGAGGACAAACAAAACTTTAAATTTATGAGAGTTTGATAACTGCTAATTATGAGTATATTTTGGGGTTAAATTATATAGGAATTTGTAATTTTTCTCTTATAATTCTTCCTTTTTGAGGAAATAATTGTTAAATTAACATCATTTAAGTTTTTGTGCAAAAAATATTAAAAGTGATGAATTCATGATGCTTAGTGAGTAAAATAAAGCCCAAAAAAGCAGGCTAATTAAGGAAAGCATGATAATTAAGGAAAACAGGATAATTAAGGAAAACAGATTAATTCAGGAAAGGAAAGGCGGACTTAGTACAAGAAGCTTGCTTAGCACTAAGCTAATCTACACCTATAAAAGAAGAAGAGAGAAGAAGGAAAAAACACATAGAAATTTCAAGAGAATACAATTCCTTATAGAAGACAAAGGCTAGAAGAAGGAGAAGAAAACATTCGGAGTTATTCCTTCCTTCCATCCCCTTTTCTTATCTTATTCCCCTTCACTAAATATTCCCCTCTTGCAATTGTAAAGTCTCCTATGACTATGAGAGGTTAAATCCGCTTTGTTGAGAACTTGACAACCAATTATTCTTGATGTAATTTCTTTTCCTACCTATTTATGAATATTACATTTGCATTATCTTTTCTTGTACTTAATATTATTGCTTGTGACTTTATCACCCATTTGCATGGTAAGTTTTAGGGGTAGCGTTGGAGGACATTATTTTTTAATAGAACTAAGAAATGGTATCTAAATAAGTCATCACTAGGGATAGATTGATATTTGTTTAGTCTGTCATACATCTCTATTCTCAATGCAATTTACTATTTTAGCTCTGCAAAAGGATTTGAGAGAGAAAATAGATAAATTAGGCTCTTTCATGTAGGAGATCAAAGTTAAAGTATACTAGTAGATGTAAGTGTAAATTGGAATAATTATAATAGAGCAAAATCATTAACATTACATCAAAGAGTAACTCTAGTAGGCTAAGTCTCCAACATTCTCATCTTTTGACTTTACTTCTACAACATAATTGGGTTCTCTAATTTTCACTATTAGAAAATACACTTTCAACATCGGTTATTTAGAACATTCTACATCGGTTCTAAAACTGATGTTGAAAGTGACGATGTTGAATGTATGAATGTTAACATCGGTTTTGGAGAACCGATGTTAACATACATATGACAACATCGGTTCTCTAAATACCCGATGTTAAACACAATGAACATCAGCAAAAAAAGTGTACGCATGATGAACGTTAACATCGGTTTTCTAGTAAAACCGATGTTAATATGTTAGTTTAACATCGGTTTTCTAAAAAAACCGATGTTAATATATGCCCTTAACATCGGTTTTGCTAGAAAACTGATGTCAACATTCATCATGCGTACACTTATTTGGTGTAGTTCTTTGTGTATAACATCGGTTAATTATAAATAACCGATGTTAATATTCAAATATTCACATCAGTTATTTATAATTAACCGATGTTAATGTACAATAGTTGACATCGGTTATCTACAGATAACCGATGTTAAAATACAAATGCTGACATCGGTTATACACAAAAAACCGATGTTAATATACAAACGTTAACATCGGTTTTCTATTATAACCGATATTGGTTATGATATTAACATCGGTTTTTGTTAATCACCGATGTTGTTTTCAAGTATTTTTTTTTATATATACTTTCTGTTTTTACAGTAAACCCAAAATTGAACCTGTCAAATTCAATTTCAGGAGGCCCAATTCACAGCAAATAAACATTTTATTCTGCTTTCAAGCAGTTTTAATGATAATGAACATCAAATAATTGATTTATATATTATAAAGAACAATCATCAAATGAATTCAATGTTCATGTTACATAGAAAATGTAAAAAATGTTAAAAAATGTCCCTAAATCCTAGGCCTGATCTCTAACTCAGAGATAAAATTGTGCCCACTGGATCCGCAATGCTTTTAATCTCTCAGGCTCCAATGGTCTAGGATCGTTAAAATACTGCATGATGAAATAAATCATATTAAGTTAATAATGTAATACAAATTATAAATAAATCGATTTTCTTTGAAATAAACTTACCGCTTCCCAATTATTTCTAAAAGTTCCTAAAATGATGGTGGACATCCAGTGCATCACATAGTAGCCGCACTCAGTAGTTCCTTTTTGTCTATTACACTAAATACATAACGAAATTTGGATATTAATTAAACAACTAGTGTACAAACACATAAAGAAATATATATAAGTGGAAGTTTTATGTAAATGACGTACCTTGACGACAATCCACCTAGCAGGAGCCTTTGATTTAGGCTGTGGAGCATCATCAAGACCCTTGATAGCACTGTTCCATATGAGTAACAATTAAAAACTGGTGTTGTACGTATTACAATGCAAATGTATTGAAAAGAACACTAACCTATTAATAATTCCCTTAAGGTAGTTGTCTGGCCTGTTATGCAATGAACAAAACTAGACAACTAAGTGTTCCTTGGGCAGGATGACCACCATCTGCCAGTGTCCACTGCAGTGGAACCTAAAATGGGTTAGTACATTAGTAAACATTAATTAAATTTTGTTATTTTGTGACTTACCCATTTAGGTAGGCTCCAAGATACACATCGCATTGTGAACTCTGCATCCAACTCTTTATGTAACTTTCAGATTCAAACTGCGATTGCCCCGACCTCTGAATGGACTGAGACTCGAGGAATCCATAGATATCAGAATTCCCCGCTCGCATACATGTTTTAGTGAGATGCCTGTTTATGTTAAGTCAAAGTTAAATATTTATGAATTGAAAGCCATAACTTAGGTAAATAAAAGCCTTTTATATAAAGACTTACAGAATCCACAACTGTAACACTGATATGCTGAGACATTGACCACCGTGTACGATTTTGAAGAGGTCTTCGTGCTTTATGTACATGGGGAAATCTGGATTAACGACCCCGAACACAGTGGCATCCCATCTAACCTGATAAGGCATCAAGAAAAGCTCTGGGATGGTCAATGTCATCAGATAAAGCGGATCATCGACCTCCGAATCGAGCTTCGGAGATGGTTTTGGCGGAGACACAGCTACCTGTTCATGAAACAAAGTTAAATAGCCAAATTTGAGGCATGCTTAATGAATTAATTTAAAAAGAAGAAACATATAGTAAGGACAATAAGTACCTGGTGTGATAAAGACTTAACCAGATGTGTCGATCAAGCAAGGAAGGTCTTATGAACTGGAGCATCTGCATCTTTAACCTCGTCCACACTCACCTTTACTTGCCCAGGCAACAAAGGAGTGTTATGAACAAGAGTGGATCCCTCATAAACTCTCCCCACGGCAACCAGGCGGGCAGGATCTGCTTCTATGTACAAGCTGCACCTGTCAGAGTCACCCGTCTCAGGATCGTTTCCTAAGGGATCAACACAACTCCCCTTTGTGCTCACTCGAGGATCGGAGGGACCAGGACCAACCAGAGGCTCAGGAGGCATTGCAAGTCCCTGAGATTGCATCTGTGACTGAAGCTGACTGAAGAATTCCATGACCTGCCTCGTCACTTTCTCTGGGATGGACTCCTCTAGCTGGTCCCTAATCTGCTGAGTCAGCTGCTGTAATTCGTTAGAAGGCAAGGAGGAAGCGTTGCGGAACGTCCGTGGAGCCGATCCAAAGTATTGCTTGATGGTGACACCGGCTCCAACAGCACGGACACGACTAGGGTGCTCTGGACGTCTAATAGCAGCGGCCAGAACATCCTGACGTCCATGGGGGACGAACGATCCCTGTGTGGCCTGCTCCTCAAACGAATCCTGCACAGAAAACACACAGTGGTACATGGCATTCTCAAAATATTCAAACATAATTGTAATGGTTAGTTGAAAATGACTTACAATCTTCTCAGCGATTTCCTTTGCGGCCTCAGTCATCATCTCCCCTGTCTTCTTGGTGCGGGCCATCTTCCACTTCACGTGGCGTCTGACCAGGGATGGAGGGTCGATGCAGCTTCTTCTTGGTCTTCTCAGCCAGGAGCTTCTGCTCCAAATAATCATAACCCCCACGAGACAAAACGTGGGGGACAGTATTTTGCTTCTGGATGGCCTGTGCCTTGACGCGCACATCCTGGAAAAATTAAACAATAATGTTTGAAATGGGAAGAATGAAGTATAACAACATCATGTTTAATATGAAAAACAACTTAAATGGCAAAGGAACATACCTCCCAAGAAGAGTCTCTGCGAGTCTGGCAAAACTGGACCCATTTTCCCTTGTTGATGCTGTATTTGTCACAGACAGTGTCCTCGACACCGTCTTGATCGGCTGCATGGGCCCATTTCCTTGTGAGGTCTGATTTAAACTGCCTCCATCTCTCCCCCACGGTCTGTAGTAACTTCCTTTTCGTCCTACTGTAAGAAGCCTCTAGGATATCAAATTCCGCCTGACAACATGTAACAAAGTTTATTTGTTACAATAATGAAATTTTTTTGCTATTAATTACACAAAATCAAATAAGAAAAGAGAAATACCTGAATATCCTCCCAAATCAGGTCCTTCTGAGCAGTAGGGAACTCCTTCCAGTTCTCGTAGGTGATGTCCACCTTATCACGTGCCACAATCCCCAAATATGTTCTTAATAATATAAGGCTATGGCTTATGGACATGGTCATTTTTACCCCTAACAATCTTAGAAGTAAATATAGACCATGTTTTTACGTGATACCCTTATACCATTTATATTTACATATTAGCAAAAAGAAACAGTAAAATCTTAAGGACAAATAGTTAAGAAAGTTGTTCATTAGCTGCAAATATCCTTCCCTCCTCAAGTGCAAACTTCTTGCGTAGCCGCTCTTGCTATTCAGAATATCCCAAAAACAAATCCCTCTTATTACTAGCCATTTTGAATTCTTTAGTTCCTGAATGTACAACCTTCAAATTGTTGCTCGTTCCCCTCTTTGAGAATGAGGAGGATCTTCATACGACTTCATCCAGCTGATGTCTGTCGCCAGTTTCATCATCCACCACCCTTTTCTTCTGTGCCTTCTCACGTTTGTTGTTGTTAAACCCATATTTATGTGTTCTTCCCTTCATGTCTTGTTTTATCACAACTTTAGCCGAATTTCCCATCTTCATCATAGTTGAATCTGCTGTCTTATTCTCCAATGACACACTTTGATGGCCTGTATCTCTTTTCTTCGTATGTTCTAGTGCTTCAGCTTCAGAATGTATAGAGCAATCAGAATTTTCCAGTCATCACCAAAGGCTTCTGCATCAGCGTTGACACTCTCTACCCTCTTTGGTTTATGCTTCTGTGTTTTCTTCCGTGCTTCCTCCTTATAATTCTCAGATTTATTGGAGGTCTCACTAGAAGGATCAACACCAATCCGTGCCTGTTCCTCCTCTACCAGCTCAATATCTTTCCTTTCACCTTTGCTTTTGTAAACTACACTGTAATTTACAAAACAAAATTTGAAAGGAAAGATATTGGCCTGATAGACGAGGAAGAAGCACAGATTGGTGCTGATCGTTCTAGTGCAACCTCGAATAAAGTTGAGATTTATAACGAGGAGGCACGGAAGAAAACATAGAAGCATAAACCAAAGAGGGTGGAGAGTGTCAATGATGATGCAGAAGCCTTTGGTGATCACTGGAAAATTCTGATTGCTTTATGCATTCTGAAGCTGAAGCATTAGAACATACGAAGAAAAGAGATACAGGCCATCAAAGTGTGTCATTGGAGAATAAGACAGGAGATTCAACTATGCTGAAGATGGGAGATTAAGCTAAAGTTGTGATAAAACAAGACATGAAGGGAAGAAAGCATAAATATGGGTTTAACAACAATAAATGTGAGAAGACAGAGAAGAAAAGGGTGGTGGATGATGAAACTGGCGACAAACATGAGCTGTATGAAGTCCTAAGGAGGCAAATTGAAACAAAAAACTGATGCCTCAATCAGAGAAAAATATAGCTGTCACTTACTAGCTTTGGTGACCTCTGTCTCTACAAAAAATTACATTGGACGATGTTAATCAATTCTCCTTCATCATGATCATTTCGATTAGCATGAACGTCGTCAGCTTCTACTTCTCCGACAACGTTACGAGTGATTTGAGCGGTCAAAGGACTAACATAGGTGTCCATGTATGAATCATCATCTTCTACATTAACACCAACTGTTTTGCCCTGCAGAACCACGCACCACTTTTCATCACAAGGGTCTTGCACATAAAATACTTGTCTAGCTTGTTCTGCCATGATGAAAGGGTCATTGTGGTAACCAAGTTTCTTTAGATCTACCAGCATAAATCTTATATCATCGGTGCGCACACCGGTGTTGCTGTCAACCCATTTACATCTGAAAACACATACTGTAAATTTCACATAATTAAGCTCCCAAATTTCATCAATGAACCCAAAGTAAGGGATGGAAGCTACACAGGGATTGGCGTCATTGACACTTGCAAAGTGTAGAGATTCAGCCCTTAGGGTGACCCCGCTGTTCTGCATTGTACTTTTGTCATCTTGTGTTTTTGTGTAAAATGAATACCTGTTTATGTCGTATCCTTGCCAGGTTATAACA